>NC_090934.1:124394709-125703804 GCF_040938575.1 Ambystoma mexicanum
GCTGGAATGAATGGGAGAGAACTGAATAAAAGGCAAGTCTTTTAGCTGGAAGGCAGTCGACCACTGGATGAAGGAACCGAAGAAGAGCTTGAAGAGGATGCCTGCTGTAACTCCTGGACCGTTGGTTTGCCCAGTGAAGCCCTGCTGTAGTGCCGAAATGCCAAATTTGCATTGACAGAGCAGCCCCTGCAAGGGCGACTTGTTCCTTTGAGTCGACTCCAAAGTAAGCCACCTGGACATCCATCTGGGAGCTGTTTGAATTTCCAGAGTTGCTGCTGGAAACCATATAGCCAGGGAGAGGAACACCAGATTGTGTGCGTTGCTTTTAAACTGGCCTAGAGCTTTTGGAAGCTCCTCCTGGCTCCCAAGAAGCAGGACTGACCAAGCCTGAGCCCCCTCAACAGAGTGCGGGACCACAGAAGCAAGGAAAGACCAACTCAACAGCCAGGAACTGTGTTTCCATTTGCGGTATTCGCAAGGAGGTGAAACGCGAAACAGCCACTGAAGGCTTGTTGCAAGCTTTGACTGTCCCAGTGCATTGCAAGAGTCCCCCGATGTCCCCACGACTAAGGCCCAGGAACAGTGAGATCTGCAGAGCTGCGTAGGAACCAAAGTCATCAGCTGCATCTTTTATTCATTGCTTAGGTACTGTAAAACAAGTCCAAGAACTTACCTGTTACTGTATAAGTGCTTGTAACTTCCACAACTCACAAGTCTAATCAGCTTGTGGACCTACATTTGATTCTTCTTTTCTTCAAAGACTTTTCCATTTACTTACCAGAAGTGCTGCATCCTATACAAAGACCTTTTGCCCATTCACTTTGGCTTAGCCTATTGAATTGCATGACTCTTCAAGGATCTAAAAGGGATTTGCCCTGCTTAAGAATATTTGTGATTTCTTGTTCTAATAACATTTGCCTGAATGCCAACAGTAAGATATTAATGTCCCCAGCACCCTTGTTACTGAAGTCGCCTTTGGGTGTAGGTTGTCTGTGGGCCATCTCAAAAGGGTCTTGTCTGATTCAGAAACTCCGATATACAGTAATGAAGTGTATTTGTGTGTTTATTATATTGCTCCCTTCTAAAGAAGGCTTTATGATTGACTGATAAGGTTGCTTGCATAAACAATTATTAATTTGAGTGTAAGTTTATTTGAATACCTGTAACTGAATATTCTCCAGCATGGGGTCTGGCATGGATTCACATGATCATGAATATTCCCCGTCGTCAGGCTGGGAATCCGTTTCTGATCTGTCTTTCGTAGTAGTAACCAATCGCCGATCTCTGCGTCATACTGACCACAGCCAATGACTGCCATCTCCCTCAGCCCCGCCTCTGGCAGCCATCTTCAGATTTTTACTGCACGTTCAAGTGTTGGGATCCTCGTGCTATTGCTCTCGAGCTTTAGTGTGTTTTTGTGCTTTTTCATAGGTGAATTCTTTTTTTCGGTCAAAAGAGCCTCAAGCTCCTCCGTTTCTTTATCCGATCAACGGGGACCCGTGTCGGATTCTTCTACGCCCCTCAAGGGTGAAGATTTCGTCGAGCCACGCTTTTGGAGGACTCCAGAAGTTTCTCAGGCCCATCTCGGACATGGCCCAGGAGAAGGGAAGCTCGATGCCCGGAAAGCTGTTCAGGGTCTGCCCTGGATGCCAGCTTCAGAATGTCTTTAAGGAGGACGAACACTCCCTTTGCCTCTACTGCCTGCATGAGGACAAGACTCACGTGGAGAAGGACTGCATTTTGCGGCAATATGTCGGAGCGGACCATGAAGGACCGCCATCTGCATCTCGCCAACTGAGCCCGTCAGGCGAGAAAAAGAAGTCCGAGCGGTCTTCTAAGACCTTTGAGGGCGCCCCGGCGACGGGGGCCCAACAGAAGGCCAAGCACTGCGAGTCTGCTGTCACCGGGAGCGCCGAACAGTCGGGCTCTACGGTTGCCAGGCAGGGCGCATCCTCTGGCTCGGGTAAGAGGAAGGCCGAGCACCCGGCGAAGTTCCTGGAGAGACCCCGGTCGAGCTCGAAGGCCCCATCGGAGGGGGAGCGAGGCGGTGACCCCCCCCCCCCACCCCCCAAGGAGAAGGCGGTGAGCGCACCTAAGGTGGTGAAAGCCCTGGCTCAGCCTGTGGAGGCTACACCAGTGGAGGCGACCTCGGGGCCCAGAGTCTCCCTGCCACCGCGGAGGGAGTCCTCTTTCAAGCCCATCGACGGGACCCCCGTGAAACCTCCGGAGAAGAAAAAGGGGGGGCAGGAGGTCGTCGTGGATTCGGCCTCAACCTCTGAAGAGGAGCTGATCGAAGTCTTAAGCCACGGCATTGGTGTGGAAGAAGACCAGCCCGTCGGGAGGGACCCTGACGTAGGAGACGAGAACGTCGAGGGTGTCGACGAGGCTCCTGACCGCCCGTCGGAATCCCCTCAACCAGTGCCGCAAGACAACTTGGCGGCCATTTTGTTGGCTATACAGTCCTTATGCTCGGAGATGAGGATGAGATTTCTGTTGCCACCAACAGAGGAACCGCTCCCGACGGGGGACCCGGAGCCAGGCCCTTCTGGGAGCCCTCCTCCTAAGAGAAGGATTCATCCTCCACCTCCTTTTCAACCATCGCGCCCTGCTCAGCCCTCCTCCCCGTCCCGTGGGGATGATGTGCGGACGGACACGGCCGCGATGGGTACAGACGACGAGGTTTACAATGAGGATCTTCCATCGTCACCTCCTCCCCGGGCTTCCCCGCCCGACGAGATTGGATCGTTTCATGCCATGATCGCCAGGGCATCTGAGCTTTTCCAGCTCTGCCCGGAAGAAAAGAAGGAAGGTTTCCTTTATCAACGGCGCGAGACCTAGAGGAAGACGGTCCTCGCTGTACCTCTACTGGACAATATCTGGGATGAGGGTCTCGCCCTCCTCCAGGACCCATCCACAACGCCTGCGAGAAGGGATCGGTACGAGAAGTACCGGGTCCCGGACGCGGCCCCCTTGTGCCTTCGGGCACAGCCGATCCCGGACTCGGTCGTCTCTGCGGCGGCCAGGAAGAAAGCAGGGGGGGTGGGGGCATTGTGCTTGGCCTCTACGTCAACCTCCCCCGAAATTTAACGCCCCCCCCCCCCCCCCGCCCCAGACAGCGAGGGAAAGAAATTGGACACGATGGGACGCAGAGTCATCTCATCGGCAGCAACGACGATTAAGGCTGCCAACGCCTTGGCTATCGTAGCCCGCTACGACAGGGAGTTGTGGTACAAGATCGCCCCCCTGCTGGACTTCCTACCGAACGACAAGAGGGCGGAGGCCCTAGAGATCTTGCAGGAAGGAGAAGTGGCGTCGGACCACGCCATTACGATAGCAAAGGACATCGCTGACACTGGATTTCGCCAGTTGGGCAACGGCGTGTGCCTTAGACGGCGTGGATGGCTCAAGGCAACGGACTTCCGGCAGGACTTGCAGACCAGAGTTTTGGACATGCTGGTCGACAGGAGCAACCTGTTTGGGAAAACAGTGGACGATTCCCTACAAGCCATCAAGACGGACACGGAGACAGCCCGGGCTCTTGGTGTTCTCCAGCAACGACGGCCGCCCTTTCAGAGCACCGGAGGCAAGCAGGGTGCCTCCAAAGGTTCCGGCGGCGGATATTCCACCTACCGTCAAGCGGCCCGTTCGTCGTCACAGGAAGCCTACAGGGGACGAGGCAAGTCGGGCGGACCCCGCCGTCGTCGCCAGGGAGGACAAGACGGCAAAGCCTCGTCTAAGCAGGACTGAACCGGCTGTGGGGTCGGGCCCCCACCGAAGCAGCCCGGTGGGAGGCCGGCTGGTGAACTTCGTCAGCGTGTGGGAGTCCATCTCCACCGACCATTGGGTGCTGGGCGCCCTGGCCCAGGGTCACGCGCTCGAGTTTCTAAAGTGCCCGTGCGTTCCAATGCCCCCCCCTTGGCCAGGAAGGAACATCACGTCCCTCAACTTCTCTTGGAGGTAAAGGCAATGCTCAAGAAAGGCGCCATCGAGCTCGTCCCAAAGAGGCTTCGCGGCTCCGTAGTTTACTCAAGATACTTCCTCGTGAAGAAGACCGGAGGATGGCGTCCCATCCTGGACCTACGACGATTGAACAAATTCATCAAGGCACAGAAGTTCCGGATGGTCACCCTCCAGCACGTCCTGGGTCAGCTGGAGGAGGACGATTTCCTGTCGTCGTTGGATTTGGAGGCTGCTTACTTCCATATCCCCATCCTAAAGGGACACCGAAGGTTTCTCAGATTCGTGGTCCAAGGGCGTCACTACCAGTTTGGAGTCCTTCCCTTTGGTTTGAGGTCGGCACCCAGGGTGTTCACCAAGTGCCTCGCACGGGTGGCTGCGCCTGGAGGGATCCACGTCTACCCCTACCTGGACGACTAGCTCATCCGAGCAAAGACAAGGGAGCTCGCTGCGGAGCACACAGCGAGGACCGTCCAACTACTCACGGACCTGGGATTCTCCATAAACTACGCCAAGTCCCACCTGGTGCCCGCGCAAGACGCACTGTTTCTGGGAGCGAAACTCGACACAGTGGCGCTTCTGGCCTTTCCGTCGGAGGAAAGGACGAGGGCCATCTTGGGCAATGTGCAGCGGATGCTGTTTGCGGACGCGGCCAGGGTGAGGTCCATCAAATCCCTCCTCGGAATGTCTTCTTGCATTTATCTCATCCGCTTGTGCAGGCTTCGGATGCGCCCGTTACAGGAGTTCCTGGACGCTCGCTGGATCCAGACGACGGCCAGCCTCGAGGACGGGATCACACTCGACGAGAGCATTCCGACGAGCGATCCGGTGGTGGGGCACCCGCGCATCTGACGGCAGGCATGGACTTCCAGACCCCGGGCCACCAGAAGACCGTGACCACGGATGCCTCCCTGGAAGGGTGGGGAGCGCACACCGAAAATCTGCATGCGAGAGGCCTTTGGCTTCCGACGGAGAAGTCCCTCCATATCAATGTCCTGGAGCTCCGTGCAGTGTTTTGGGCCCTCAGGTCCTTTCTTTCGTCCCTCAAGGGCAAGGTGGTGAGGATCTTCACCGACAACACCACCACCATGTTCTACATCAGGAAGCAGGGCGGTACCAGATCCCCAGCCCTGTCCAAGGAGGCGCAGGATCTGTGGCATTGGGCCGTCGCCCAAGCGATGTTTCTGGTGCTGTTTCATCTGGCAGGAATAAAAAACACCATTGCCGACGCTCTCAGCAGAGAGCTGCGCTCGTGCCACGAGTGGGAACTACGACAGGATCTAGTGGACCGCCTCTTCCGACGGTGGGGCACACCCCAGATCGATCTGTTCGCGACGGCGATGAACTCCAAGTGCCGGAGGTTCGCCAGCAGGTTTCCCCAGCCGAGGAGCATGGGCGATGCTTTCTCGCTCCCCTGGGAGGGCCTGTTCCTATACGCGTTCCCTCCCATTGCCGTTGCTGATCTGACACATCAACCAGCTCAAGAGGTCACGGTGCAGGATGATCCTCGTCGCACCTGCGTGGCCGAGGCAGATATGGTTCCCGGATCTTCTGGACTTGTCAACGACCCCGTCAATCAAGCTGCCAGTGGACACGGATCTTCTCTCCAGGGAAGGAGGCGCCATTCTCCATCACGACCCGAAGTCGCTGAACTTGCAGGCCTGGCTCCTGCAGCGTTATGGAGGTTACGACATACCGGCCGACTGCAGAGACGTTCTTGCAAAGGCCAGGGCGTCCTCAACTCTTAAATGCTACGGACGGACACAAATGGAAGAGGTTCTCTGTCTGGTGCCACGCACAGAAGATTAACCCTCTACGGATTACGGCTCCTCAAGTACTGCTGTACTTACTGTCGCTGGCCAAGGCTGGACTGGCGCACGCTTCCATCAAGATTCATCTTGCTGCGATCTCCCGATACACCAGAACCACGGGACGGACGTCTTTGTGGTCTCATCGTCTGGTGAAAGAATTCATGAAGGGACTGTTCAGGTCATTCCCGCCGGTGAAGGCTCTGGCCCGGCGTGGGAGCTCAACGTGGTGCTGACCAAGCTCATGGGACCTCCGTTCGAGCCTCTGCACTCAGCTCCGTTGAAGTTCTTGTCGTGGAAAACAGTGTTTCTTGTGGCCATCACCTCCGCACGACGGGTGGGAGAGATCCAGACCCTTTCCTGCAAGCCCCCGTACTTGACTTTTCACGACACGAGGGTAGTGCTCAGGACGCACCCCTCCTTCATGCCCAAGGTGCCGTCGGACTTCCACCTCAACGAACCCTTGGTGTTGCCTGTTTTCTTCCTGTCGCCTTCGTCGCCGGCTGATAGGACTTTGCACTCGCTGGATGTGGCTAGAGTGCTGAAGTTCTACGTGGACCGTACGAAGGGTTTTCGGAAGACGTCACAACTTTTTGTGAACTTTGGACCTGTCAATCAGGGGAAGGCTCTCTCAAAGGCTTCCATTTCCAGATGGCTCTCCGGCTGTATCATGTACTGTCATCGGTTGGCAAACCGACCGCTGCCCAGCCGTCCGAGAGCCCATTCCACCAGAGCAATCGCAGCTACCACGGCGTTCCTATCTGGTGTGTCCCTGCTGGACTTCTGCAGGGCTGCTACGTGGAGGTCGACGCACACCTTCACGAAATTCTACTGCGTCGACCGGGATTCCAGGGAGGAGTCCAGGGTCGGACAAGCAGTCCTGCGCAACCTGTTCGCCTAAGGTGAGCCTGGTGAGAAGGTAAGAGCTGCTTAATGTTGAGTTGTTGTATTGCTTAATGTTGAGCCTGTTGCCACCTCCCGTGGTTGTGCATGTGTGTACTTCCATGTATTCTTTTATTCAGGAGCATGTGAATCCATGCCAGACCCCATGCTGGAGAAGGAACAAGTTACTTACCTGTAACTGTTCTCCAGCATGGGTCTGGCATGGATTCACATGCGAACTCTCCCGCCTACCCCTCTGCGGCTCTTCACTTGGGCATACTGCCACTTCACGTGCTACCAAATCTGAAGATGGCTGCCAGAGGCGGGGCTTAGGGAGATGGCAGTCATTGGCTGTGGTCAGTATGACGCAGAGATCCGTGATTGGTTACTACTACGAAAGACAGATCAGAAACGAAACTGATACTGATTTTTCTTTACCGAGGATTCCCAGCCTGACGACGGGGAATATTCATGAGCATGTGAATCCATGCCAGACCCATGCTGGAGAACAACAGTTACAGGTAAGTAACTTGTTCCTTTTTGTAACTCCACTACAGCTCACATTTCCCCTCTTGAGATAAGACTGGCTGCTCAACACGCTACCAAAACTATGCAGTACAAACTAGTACCAAAGGTTTGGTTGCCTATCTGTAGTCCTAGTTGTGTGTAATGGTCCCAGAGGGTACTGCATGCAAACTTTGCCTAACATGGAGATCTTCCACAGAACAGGTCGCTACCAGGGCAGCAGTAGATATTGGTCACCAAGCCTTCTTCCGACTGGCTGACTGTCTCCTTGCAAGTCTTGTAGCTGGACAGGAGTCTTGGCTCCTTCAGTTTCTTCCAGGATCTCTTTAGAGTCGGTGCAGGGGTCCTCTTAACCTAAATGCCAAGTAAGCGCATTAGCCTCCACTAGCCAATGACAGATCTGCTCCCACACACACACACCCCCCAGCAGTGGTTGAGGAGCACTGGTGGCAAAACTCATGCAGACACACTGGTACCAGATTGGGTCCAGGCAGTCCCAGCACACTTCCTGACAGCAAACACACACAGTCCTCCAGTAGCTTGTCAAAGGCCTCTGCTTTCCCAGATACTACAGGTGCATATAAGGATTTTCACAGAGGAGTCGTCCTCTTTGGAGCTCCTCTGTCGCACATAAAATGGGGTCAGGACAGCAGTGTTCGCTTCAGAGTTGCAAAGGGTCTGCAGGAGTCTCTGGTCATTTTCTTCCTCGGTTACTTCATCTTCCAGTTGTCGACTTGCTTTTCACTCCAGACGCTTCACCTATTCTACAGTTCCAGGACACTCTTCTTCAATCTCTCTGCAATTTACAGAAAGGGGTGTTTGACTGTCCAATCGGGGCAGACAGCCCCCTTGTGGGAGCAGGTCCTCTTCAGGCACTCTGGCAGACAAAGGACAGGGGTGGTGCATGACTGCCTGCCCAGTCAATCTGGAGCATAGGTGGGGACAGTGGTGCCCACCCTCTTCCTCTACATATTGTTGGGGAGAATTCTCAAAAAATGTGCTAATTCCCTCCACCTTAGAGACCCCCTGCAACTTTGCTGGATTTTGAGGACTTGATTTAATTTTACCTGGAGAGTGGGACCCTTTTTCCAACTCTCGTATTTTAATGTGATTTTGTACACTTTCTTTTGGTTGTGGAGTCTGACAAACTCCATAGGCATCATCTTTTACATTGTCACACTACACCTTCAGTGCAGTGAAACAGGGAAGTCTTTCAGATTTCCCAAAGGTTTAAATACCTTCTCTTGGTTAAACTACTCTTTCCAAGAGCAGTTAAGTGAAATTGACTTTATTTACATTTGTAACTTTCTAGACCAGCACACACTATCTTACAAAAGGGTGCTGGAGGGGTTACTTAGTATCCCCTTTGTCTAGCTTCTCATGTAACTTTTTTTGCGTTACCCTTTCCTCACCGAATGGCTGGTGGCAATGGTTTTGTTTTAACTACTGTGGTGTGCATTTACCGGGGGCTGCTTTCGCAGCTGCAGTAAAGCACCCAAGGGTACCATTTTTGTCAAAATGCCCGTCTTCTTTTTACCGGCATTTCTTTGTGGAAAGGTCCTTCTTGAGATTAACTCTGCGCGCCAAACCAGGTTTGGTCCCATTGTTCGCTTTGCCTTTGGCAGGATTCACAAGTGAAGCCCGCCTCTGGCTCCAGGGTTTCTCGGGTAGGCAGGAAGTGAGGGAGGTGCCCGAAACTCCTTATGCTTAGTCTTCTAGGAGACACAAATGCACTCTGTGGTGATTGGCCGGCTGACTTCCGGCAAGGACAAGCACCCTGCTGGGTGACTGACAGCTAGGCTGGAATGAATGGGGGAGAACTGTATAAAAGGCAAGGCTTTTGGCTTGGAAGTCAGTCGACCACTGGGCGAAGGAGCCGAAGAAGAACTTGAAGATGACGCCTGCTGCAACTCCTGGACCGTTGGTTTGCCCGGTGAAGACCTGCTGCTGTGCCGAAACGCCAAGTTTGCATTGACGGAGAAACCCCTGCAAGGACGACTTATCCCCTTGAGTTGGTGGGACCAATTAACTCTAAAGTAAGCCAACTGGATATCCATCTTGAAGCTGGTTGAATTTCAACAGATTTGCTGCTGGAAACCGTAAAGCCAGGTAGAGGAACAGATTGTGTGCGTTGCTTTTAAGCTGGCCAAGAGCTCCAGGAAGATTCTCCGGACTACCAGGAAGCAGGACTGACTGAGCCTGAGCCCCCGCCCCCCCCCCCCCCCCCCTCAACAGAGTGCAGGACCCCAGAATCAAGGAAAGTCCATCTCGACAGCCAGGAACCGGGGTGTTGCTATTTGCGGTAGACGCAAGGAGCTCAAACACTAAACAGCCACAAAGTGAATTTTGCCTGTTGCGAATTTTGACAGTCCCAGTGCATTGCAGGAGTCCCCCGACGTCCTCCCTCTTGTCCCCACGACTGAGGTCCAGGAACAGTGAGACCTGCAGAGCCGCACAGGAATGGGGGTAATCTGCTGCATCTTTCCTTCATTTTGTAGGTACTGTACAAAGTCTTGAACTTACCTCCTTGCTGTAGAGTTGTTTGCATCTTCTACTACTCACAGGTCTAATCAGCTTGTGGGCCAATATTTGACTTCTTTTCTTCAAAGACTTCTAAAACATTGTGCAAAGACTTTTCCATTTACCTGCCATTCATCCCATATAAGACTTTGGCCCATTGACTTTGGCTTAGCCTATTGTATTGAATGACTTTCTAGGGAGATCCAAAAGTATTTGCCTGCTTAAGAATATTTGTGGTCTCTTGTGTGTTCTAGAAAATCTTTTCCTTTGACCTCTTACTCCATGATTCTAAATGCAACCGTGATATATTAATGTCCCCAGCACCCGAGCAATTGAAGTCACCTGAGGGTGTAGGTAGTGTCTGTGGGCCATCCCAAAAGGGTATCTACTGATTTAGAGATATTAAGAGTGTGTATTTGAGTGTTACTGTTATATTGCTCCCTTCTGAAGAAGGCTTATTCTAACTGACTGATAAATTAATAATTGTTTATTTAAGAAACCTTGAGTGTAAGAGTTTATTTGAATACTTGTAAACTGTGAATATCTGTGTAACTACAGCTCACATTGACCCCTCTTGAGATGAGCCTGGCTGCTCAACACGCTACCAAAACTGTGTAGTACAAGCTTATACCAAAGGTTGGGTTTCCTATACCTTTAGTCATAGATGTTTGTAGTGTTCCCAAAGGGTACTGCATACAAACTTTGCCTAACACATTATTCCATTTGTGGCACAAAGGGTGGAGGCCCACAATGAAAAAGAATTCCTTTTGTAGATATTGAGGCAAGAGCGCAAACTCTCTTCTCTGAAGAAACCGATGTAATCCTAGGGTTAATCAGCGACTCGGCATGGAATACCGCAACAAACGCAGCAGACCCCTCCAAAATCTATTAAACAACTTGAATATCTAATTCGGAAAGAAATTGTAAGGAAACTTCACCTGGGTCGTTATTATAGGAATCAATTCGTACCAATAGGAATCAATTCGTACCAAGGGGACTTTGGATCAATCTCAGACCCACACTTTGCAAAGAAAGCAAGGAGTTTGTATGAAAATAAGAAGCAATATTGAAAAAGTGCTCATTGGACCTTATCCTATTAATGATACAGGAACATTTGAAGAATGTAACAAACTTAAGTAGTGAGATTCAAGAGATTGAGAAAGAACTTCAAGAAATATTGAAATAAGAAATGGAGGCTATTTTCTTTTTTGTTTGGCTGAATAATTCAACCTTTCAAATTTTCATTCCTTTTACCTACAAAATGTCATTATTCATATCAACATTATTGCTAATAAAAAACATACAACATTAAAATGTTACAGACAAGCCAACCTTAAAAGGGATGCTTTGTTTAGTCACTGGAGCCATTCGAGCTGATAGAGATAACGTAATCATTCAGCATGCCCTAATTCACTGAACATGCAAGGGTTCATAACTCTATAACGCGGCTCAGTTCAGATTTATTTCTCTTGGTAAAACTGCATTGACAAACTGAACAAGTACGATAAGTATTGCAGTTCTTGCACTAGTTAGTAAGAAATTCCATATCTTCAGGAAAGGAATACAAGAATTGGCACAGATTATTAAAATGTGTTTGGCGGATGGTATTCAATGCATGGCAAACAATCACTAAATGTGAGTTTCAATTTGATTTTGGTCTTTGCAAAATCGACATAGTTTGATTTTTGGTGATCATTCCCCTTCTTGCTCACATCTGCTTTGTGATGCGCAGATTCAGTCGTATTCTCATCATTTGTGTTCTAGCAAACATTGAAGGACATTTGACTAGATAGCTCTTCATAGATCGATAGCTTTTATGTGGGAATATGATCATTTTGAAATCTAGGTCTTTTTTACACTGTGCCCGAGAGCTTATCCAGTCAAAACGATGTAAAGAATCTTTAGCCTTTGTTGGATTCATTAACAAAAGTTCAATTGAAATGCCTGCATCAAAAAGAGCATCAAGCACGCAATTAGACCACGTTTTAGGAAACCTTTCAGTTGCGGTTAGAACATACTGAGCCACTATACCAAAAATATTTCGAGCCATAGATCCTGTTAGACCGTTCCTGTACAGGCTGCACATTTTTCAAATAACTTGCGCCAAAGACCTAGCCCCCTTCATCACTGCGCTAATTAACGCCTCATTTGCCACCAATCAAGTACCCAATAACCTTAAGGAAGCATGGGGTCATGCCCCTACTAAAATTTTTTTTTTTTTTTTTTAAAACCACCTCGATCCCAATGTCCCCACCAACTACAGGCTTATCACCGCCATCTCCTTCCTGCTAAAAATTCTGGATCGGTGGGCCTATCTGCAAATACAGAAGCATCTAGAGGAGAATGAACTCCTTGGACTTAAACAGTCTGGTTTCAGAACCAGACATGGAACTGAGACAGCCCTCTTAGATCTAAAGGTCCAAATGGACGAGGCAAAAGACAATGGTAAGTTAGCAATCCTCCTACTCCTAGACTTATCTGCTGCATTTGACCTCGTCGACCATCAAATCCTTACCAAACACCTCACCACAGCAGCAGCATTTTCCACTAACTCATCCAATTGTGTCAAATATTTCCTATCTAACAGAACCACCAGAGTCGTCTCGGCCTCTGCTGACCCTACAACGATACTCTGCAATGTCCCACAGGGTTCCTGTGTCGCCCACCCTCTACAATATCTTTGCAAAGCTACTCTTCAACCACCTGGATAACTTGGGTGTCATCTACACTAACTATGCAGATGACACTCAAGTCCTCATCCCCCTCACTGGTTGCTACGACCATGACTCCAAACTACTAACTCCATCTACCTTGAGATCCAGGCCTGGAAGGTCACCAACAGTTTATTCCTCAATGACGATAAAACAAAGTTGATGATCGTGGGTACCCAGGCTCACCTGGGTAAACGCCACTTACTCATCTTTCGTCATTGACGGCAACATTATCAATGTATCCAAAGAAAAACACTAGGGTTCTAACTAGACTCCACTCATTTGCTCAAAAAACAGGTAAACCGCGTGGCATCTTCCACAGCCTATACCAACAAATTGATCTATAGCTGTAAAGCTTACCTATCCACAAGCAGTTGCCTAACATTGGCTAGAGCACTTGCTCTATCTAAACTAGACTACTGCAACATTCTCTTCCTGGGTTCCTCCGTACACAACCAAAATAAACTCCAGGTACTTCAGAATAACTCTGAGAGCAGCCCTCAGCCTCCCCAGATCCTGCCACATCTCCACACACAGACAGAACGCCAACTGGCTACCCATCTGGGATAGAATCACACTTCGCACAGTGTCCATCACTTACAAATGCCTCACAAACGCAGCCCCGAAATACCTGGTGGACAAATTTAGCAAACGCCAACCTTTACGCATCACCAGATCTTTCATTCCCACAACTTGGTGGTACCGAGATTCAATCTAAAAACAGCTGGAGGTGCTAGCTTCCCAGTACAAAACGTTGGAACTCCACCCCCGTCCCCCTCTGACAAGAACCTTCTTTCCTCACCTTTAAAGCCAGTATAAATAATTGGCTGAGCAACAAGCCTCCCCATTAAAATGCCCCCACCATGTAAATCTAATACTGCCTAACTATGTATTTGTGTATCCTGCAGCTGTCATGTTAGCTTATACTACTATCTCTGTCCTGACCCACATGTAACCAAGGTCTTGTATTGTTTATACTGCACTGGATTACAATGTACCTGTACTCTCTGTATGTAACTACTAAGTTTCTCAAGCGCCCAGTTGCCTCAAGGTTTGGCGCGCGATATAAATAAACGAATGCAATTACAAAAAATACTGATCCCAGTACTCTCTTGTTCTGGGGACAATTGTGTCCGAAACATATGTTGCAATCGGAACAACCTTCTGTTGAAAGTCAAAATGTGAGACAATGTAAATTTGCCATATTTGTGTAGTAGTATCTTAGCTTGGGATGTTAATGATCTAATTTTGGCACCCAGTGTCGCTGTATGCATGGCATCCCTAATGGTTCCAGTAAATGGTATTCCCATATACTTATAATAAGGTACTACTAAAAGTATCTTATTTTGCAAGGTCCAGACGTGATTTGAGATTTTGATCTTCTGTCTTCTCTGGCAGATTACAATTTGGTTTTTATCAACATTAATAATCTTATTTTCACAGACCTAACCGTCCAGTTTGTTTAGGAGATGAAGTCCCTTGGGTGTTTTGAGACAGTAAAACAAGATCATCGCCATAAAGGAGCCAAATCTTTTGATGGCCTAATTTGGGGGCATCAGCAAAAATAGCCTCAAAGGTTATTCCTATATCCAACAGAAATAAGTTGAACAAAGTGGATGCCAATATGCACCCTTCTTTTAGCCCTCTTTCGGTCGGAATACTGGCAGATAATATTCCATCCAAGGTAAGTCTAACTTGGATGGTGGTGTTGGTGTGGAGTTTTTTCATTATGGTAAGCAGCGGTGACGGACACTCGCATTGTTGCAATTTCGCAAAGAGCAACTGCCGATCTACCGAGTCGAAGGCTATACGAAAATCCACAAATGCCATGTATAGTGTTTGGCTTTGATCTAAATATTTGGATTTGAGAATGTTGAGGGTCAACATGTTTGGGGAGGTACCAATCCCACGAACAAAACCAGATTGCAAAGGGTCTTGTTTATGCTCTTGAAGAGACCAGGTATTAAGTTTCTGCAGTATAATACGACTTTAGATTTTCTCAGGGGCATCTAGCAATGCAGTGGGTCGATAGCTTTCTGGCATGCGGCAGTCGCCTCTTTTGTAAATTGGAACGATTATGGAATGTGTCCAAGAAGAAGGAATACATTGAGAGTAATTCATTTGTTGATAAATGTGATATAGAATATCGGACCAAATTTCAGGGTGTTGTTGAAAAACTTTGTTGGAAAGGCTGTCAGGGCCAGGTGCTTTAGACTGACTTATACTATACTGGAGGCTATTTTACTTGACATCAATCAAAAGCTGGAGTCCTAAGAAAGAATTGGAAGCCAAAAAAGTTAGAAAACATATGCATGACACATACAACTACCTTAATGAAGCAATGTACACATGGATGGACAAGTTTGGACCACCACCCAGGAGACATCAACCAGGCAGCTCATCTAATACCTAGCAGAGACCACGATGAACAAGGCACACAAGCAAGAGAAGGCATAGATTCAGCCTTAAGGTAATGGAAACCGACCAACAACTTCCACAGTTACTTTTTGAGGACCCAAATCGGGAGAAAAAGGAACAGGAAGGGGTGCGGGGAGAAACCCAAGAGGGGAGGGGAGAGTAACAAGACAGCAAAAGATAATTATTATTGAGGTGTCTTAGGGACAATTAATCAGAGGTAGACCTGCTTCAAAAAGGCTTGAATTTTGTGGCAACATACAGCACTATTTTGTTTAACACCAAAGTCAAACTGTTGCGGTTTATCAAAAAACTAAAATTTAAAGTATTCTTAAATGAATTGGAAAAACAGTAGAACAAGAAATAACGGAACCGGCAAAAGATTTTCAAGAATTTAGAAGCAAAAGCTATTTTATGCCTCCGATCGCTGTACCATAGATGGAGTTCTTCCACAAACGGACCCTCGAGGACCATAAAATCTCCTATAAACACCCAAAATATAGCAATCTCAAACCATCTGAGCTTACCTTACTAAAAAACCTTTATGGTGATAAAGACATTGTGATCTGCCCTGCTGATAAAGCAGGAGCCCTAGTCATAATGAATAGCACTGATTATGACCTTGAATGTGGAAGACCATTTAATGACATCACTGTATACGACAAACTAGAGACTGATCCCACTATGGAGATTATGTCGTATCTTGTAGAGATAATCAAAAAAGCAGAAGATCGTGGGGATCAATCAACATACGAAGACATTTCTTCTAAAAAGTCACCCTAGAATAACAAACTTTTATGTATTACCTAAGATACACAAACACCCCACTAAGACTCCAGGAAGACGGATTGTAGCCGTAATGGACAGCATCCCCCAGCCTCTACGTATGTACATCGATTTCTCCCTAAACCCGCTTGTACAGAAGACCAATACTTATATAAAGGATACTTCCTATTTTTTTTACAGCATCTAAAGAACACTACATACATCAAGGACTCCAATATGTTCACTATAGATGTTAAGAGCTTGTACACATCAATTCCCCACGATTTGGAAATGGAAGTGATATAATGGATGCTGTTTAATGAAGAGGTTAGAGCTTCCAAAGAATTTATCCTGATAGTACTACAATTCATCTCCGAAAATGTCTACTTTCAGTACTTTTTCCTACAAGTATCTGGCATATCCAATGGAGCAACAATGGCCTCTACCTATGCAAACTGCTTTATGCATACATTTGCGAAAGATGACATTCTAGAATATGGCGTATGACGTAACTACAAATCCCTCGGGGTATATTAGATTGATTTTCGGCATATGGAGGTGAACGCAAGAAATCCTTGGAAGACCTTTTTACCTACATTACACCATTGACCACAGAATACAGTTCACCAGCGAGATCATCCAAGGAGCACATCCACTTCCTGGATGTGGCAATTGAAATATGTGAAGGAAATTATGCTACCATATTCTGGAGCTTTCATACCTGCCGCCATCGGGCTTGTGGCGCTGCAGCATGCAAGTAATGGACGGCCTCGTGCAGCAAGCACGGTCTGCACGTTTGTTATTCTTCTGGTCACCATTGCTAGGCGACGCAACATCACGCGTAGGGTTACTCTGTGACATGTGCGCCTCGCGTGTCCATGTTACTGGACACAGCGTGGTGGCAGCCATATGTAGGTTGGCACAAAGTTAAGAAACTAACATTAGATGGGTCATATTGTGAATGGGGCTGGATAGAGTGACGGATCGGGTCCCACTTGATGCTCATAAGGGTTGACTGTAGGCATGAAAGCACCATTGGCAAATGGATGCAAAATGAATCCATCTGAACTACATACGTGATTGTGTGATAAACCGCCAACAAGCTGTATCACTGTCAGTAGGGATGTATATCTAATTGCCCCCTTTTGGCTGCATTGGCGATAAGGGTGTTTCTCCAATTGCCCCTTGTCAGGCAGCATTATCAAAAATTATGAGACAGCCCATCTGGGCTGATACGGAGAAGCAACAAAACTCAAATGTAGTGCTCAGCTCATTTATAGCTGTGCCTCCTGAATTGAAATAGATTTTTAGTGAATCACAGAATAACATCTCCAATTTAAAGGGTCTGATACAAAGGAACAATTAATCGCCAATCGTGGGTGGACGTTTCAAGATGGTAGAATGTGAATTGAACATAAGAACAATGTGGAAGTTAGTAGCATCCAATCGATCTATCCAGTATCCACTGGTCTAATCTTGGGCCCAAATTCTCATGTGCATTACGTTTGACAGTATCGACTATCTGGAACGGATCTGACTGTGTCTTTTCTGCCCACGGCGCGGCACAGCAGAATTCAAGTTACTGTTTCTACAGGATCTATGTTCGTTTCACCTAAGTTTAGCCTGGCGTTTTGAATGCCCAATTCTATTCCACACAAGCATTTGATTGTGTAGATAATGTTCGGCATGTCACGTGGCATAGCTATTGATCATGATTTTCTCTCCTGTTCTGGGGTGTTTGATGGTATTCCCCTTTGTTACAAAGCCACAGTTGCTGCAATGCAAACAAGAAGTCCCTTGTGCAAACGAGCAGTCTGATGGGATAGGTGAGCCCCCCATCCTGTGAGGGATGCGTCTGTGGTTAGAGTGGTTTCCACTGCGGGTGTGGCAAAAGATTTCCTTATTAGCAGGTTTTCCTTTGTCCACCACCGTAGCGAGAGAACCAAGGCCTGTGAGACCACCACTAGATTGTCCCATTGTCCGCTGGCCTGACACCACTGACTGTTGAGCCACTCTTGCATTGGGCGCATGCGCAGGTGCGCGTGAGGTACCAAATACATGACGCCATCATTCCTAGCAAGCGCATTGCTTTGCGTACCGTCGCCTCTCGACCTGCCACTTATTGGGGGGATCTGAAACAGCATGTTTTGGACCCTCTCGTTGGAGGGGAAGACGAGGCCGTCCTTTGTTCGAATTAGAGCCCCTAGGAATTGTTTGATCTGGCTGGGGTCTAAGCTGGACTTCTTCTCGTTGATGGAGAAGCCCAGTTGGAACGAAAGGTCTACAGTCTTTTGGGTATTGGAGAAGCATGTTTCGTAAGAATTCCCTGTTATGAGCCAATCGTCGAGGTAAGGGTATACTGGGATGGACAACCTGTGCAGATGGGCCACCACTGCCAGTACTTTCGTGAATACCCTTGGTGCTGATGCTATCCCGAAGGGTAGCACTCTGAACTGGTAGTGTTTGTTCTCTATCATGAACCTGAGGTATTTTCTGTGCGCTGGCAACATTAAAATATGAAAGTATGCATCTTTCATGTCCAGTGTTGTCATGTAATCCCCTTGTGATAGCAAGGGGATTACTTCCCATAAGGTTACCATGCAAAACTTTTGGGGCTTGACAAATTTGTTTGCTGGGCGCAGATCTAATACAGGGCGCATGGTTACTTCCTTTTTGGGTACAAGGAAGTACACTGAATAAATACCTTCCGTTACCTGAGATAGAGGCACGACCTCTATAGCTCCTTTTTTCCAGTAGCTGTTCCACTTCCTGTAGAAGGATGGGGAGGTGTTCTGGTGTCATGCGTCGTCCCCGTCTGTATGTTGGGGAACTGTTGAATTCTATACAGTAGCCGCGGGCTATGGTTGATGGTACCCAACGGTCTGATGTTATTCCCTCCCATGCTGGAAGAAACGATGTTAACCGGCCCCCGACCGGTGATGCATGGGAGGGGACCCGAATCTTCGGGTCATTTGCTGTTATTGGCCTGGGAGCCTCTAGGCGTAGAGGCTTGACCGCTCCCCTTGCCACGGCATTGGCCTCTCCGATTGTACTGGCCACTATTAACCTGGTTAGAGGACCAGTTGTTGGCAGAGTATTGTTGTTGATTCTGCTGCTGGCGTTGGCCACGAAAAAGGCGCTTATTGGCATAGCCGCGTCTGTTAGGGGGCCTAGCTCTGTCCTTGCTGAGAAAGCGGTGCAAGCTGTGATTCTTTTCCCCAGGGCATACAGCTTTTTCCCCTCCTTGTCTGGAGGTGCCTCGCTGGTGGACAGTGGCACCCCTGCCCTCTTCCTTGTATTTGTTACTACAAGGGAGTCTGGTACGGAGTGGCCCCTGACGTACAAAGGGTCAGAAGGAGATGGACTGAAGAGTTTTTCTATTCGAGGGTTGACCCCTCTGACCAACGCAGGAGTGGATAGAGAAGGGGTGATTCTTCTTTTTACTGAGGCAAGGAGTGGAATGGTTTGACTGACAGGGGGTTTCTCCTTAATTACTTTTTCCACAAAGTCAATGTCAGGAGAGGTCTCCCCTGTGTCTAATTCGAAATGCGCTGCTGCTTTGCGCAACAGTGCATTAAACGTAGGATGGTCATCTATAGGAGATGTATTCCTAATAGGTGAGTCTTTGAGAGGAGATGGGGCTATGGCATCAGGGTCCGAGTACGCTGATGGGGACTGCCAGGGGTATGAGGTAACTACTTCTAGTTCTTCTCCGAAGCCCCCTGCACCTGTATCTGGATCTTCTTTAAAACCCTCCTCCTCTAGGTTTCGTTCTTTCTCTACACCCAAAAACTCATCCTCTTCCTGAAAATGTTGTTCCTCTTCAGTAAGGTCTTACACATCTAATTCCTCATGTGAAGGATTAAACAGCCTAGGAAATTTGACCCTGGAGTCCTTCTCTTGGTCTTTTGGGTGTTGGTAGATTTTGGGTTTCCATAAACCTTTCCATCTTCTCCATACAGAAATGGAGTCTCTCCGAGTTTCATGGGGTACCACTGAGTAGTCTAGGGGGGGGAATTGGTGTTTTCTGCCTGGAAACGCTTTGACCTCTCCCACAACGTCGAAGAAAGGTTTCCGTCGCCGTCTGAAAAGCCTTCCGGTAGGCCAGGAGTCCCTCTAGATGAAGGGAGCAGTTCCTGGCTCCCCTTCGGCTTTTTCGGCGTGTCTTTAGCCCTTTGCGCGGTATTCAATATGTCTTTCGTCGTCCGCTTATGGGTATTGGCAGAAACAATCCTCGCTAGGCTCTCGACAAGTAAATTGTCTGTGGAGGTTTCTGGTCTCGAGGTTATGGGCGTTGCATGTTGTACTGCGACGGGCGCTCTTACATGGAGCGTTACGTCGGATGGTTTGGGGGTAGCGCCTTTATCTGTGGAAAGCCCAGTCGCTGGTCACGGCTGCGTTTGCGAGTGGGTCTTTAGACTCTTACGGTCTGGGGTAGACGCCAGGGTGCCCTGAGTCTCCTTCGGCGCTGATGGATTCTTAGTCTTCGACGAAGAAGAGCCGTGGGTTGTGTGCTTATGGGAGTGAGTCTTTTGTGCGTCCTTGTCGCCGGGGTGTTCATCCCCATAAGCAGGCGCTCACTCGAGAGGTTTAAGGCTTCCGCAACGGAGGTCGTGTTATCACCTTCCTCGTCACTTTCCGCGGCGGCGGGTGAGGAATCGGACTTCGACATGGCGTAGACGGCCACCTCTTGACTCTACGTTCTTTTAGAGTTTTGGGTTTTAAAAGCTGACAAGCCGCGCAGCCATCTTCTTTATGATCGAGTGACAAGCAACGATTACAGCGTTTATGCTTGTCCTTCCAGGTGTACTTGCCCTTGCAGCCCGGGCAAAACCTAAAGGGTGTCCTCTCCATAGCTGAGGCAATAATTTGTAATAACAACCCCAAAGGGAAGGGAAAAGGAAAGGCATTCTCGAAGAGAAACAAGATAGTTCCACCCCCCACTCGCCCTACTGTATGTTGGCCGGCGAGGCCAGGCCACGTGTTCGGCAGCGCCGAAGGATCTCCTCCGTCTCGTCTCCTCCGTCGAAGATCTTGTTCGGCGGAGAAACAGCTTCGCAGCTACGTCGAAGGGAGGGATCTATGTGTTAATGTAATAAGTCAGGACCAAGGTCCTGGAAATATGTTTTGCAATGTCTCTCGAGGAGCTCCGCGTAAGGCGACCAAAAGCTGGGCGAAAAAAAAACAATCTGGGGGACCTAGACGCGTGAGGGATTGTGGGTACACCGCACGTCACTATAGGGATAGTGTTACAGACACGCCTTGTCGACGTCCCCTTTTCGACTACGAAAAATAAAATGCAATACTCCGCAGTGACCACTGGATGTCGGACCTATGCACAGCATGTGAGTCTAAGCAGATTAACAAACAGTATATTTTCTTTTTGCATGCTATTTTCCTTATAGATGAAAGGCTCGTCACACAGCCAGGTAACCAATTTTAGCATTTTATATTACAAATGCATAAGCTACAGAGCTTTCTAGTGTGAAATCTTTTGAGGAATAAGCCTCTTCATTTTGGCTTCTCTTACTTTTCTAATCATGAACCACAAACCTTTATTGACCTTATGACTTTTATTTATTTTTTTCTTCTCTCCAATCCGGATGTTTATTTGCAATTCTAATGTATTGTAAAATGCATAGTGTCTAGCCCTGAAGACGGAACACGTTGCAAAATGCATTGCCAAACACTATTTGGACACATCTGTGGGTGCATACTGCCTAAACTACTATTAAAGAATGTGGGAGAACCTTTCACTTTTGGTCATGAACCATCCTTTTTTTAAATACTTAAGGATCTAATGTGAAAAATAAGAATATACTTGCAGTTTGTTCCACGAGCATCGCATGAGCGTACTATGAACTAGTGATCCTTTTCCTAGTTCTTTCTCCGTCAATGTCGTGAATCCTTGTGCCAAGGACTTATTGGTACTCAAATCGGCTTACTTTGAACTATTCTTCAACATATTAGTGGTCACCACCCTCTTCCTTCTACATCTTTATGGCACTGCCACAAAGCTAGAAACCCTGTGCTGACCTTCACCAGAAGAGTACAAAAAAAACCTTTAGTGCAAACCCCGGACTTCCCATTGCAGACACCTACGTCAGTGCTTCATCTAGAGGTTTTTACCGATATCCTTTTCTCTGTCCCCCTCTCCTGATCTCTGGATCCCCATCTCATCGCCAGGCTCTCCCTCTCCTCAAACTTCTCTATTAACAGTGGCACCAAGTGGGAAGTCCTCTTGGCTGGTTTCACGTCCTCTTGTTGCTTTGTTAATGTCTATCACACTGGCACCATTCTGGTTCAGGGTCCACAAACCAACTGCCTTCTATTTGACCGTATCTTGCCTTCTCTCATTAACTGCTCTCCCTCCTCTAAATGACGTACCACGCCTCAGAAAACCTTCAAAAGTACTGACTATCTCCACCTGGCGATTAACGCCTGCTCAGCCAACCAACGCTCATCTGACATCGGTCTCCTTCTTGAAGACCCTGACTGCGACCTTCTCGCTCTTATCGAGACTTGGTTAAATGCCAGCTCAGTCACTGCCTTTGACTCCCTTCTCCCTGACGGCTTCAAGATCATCTCCAAGCCTTGACCTCACTGCAGTGGCGGAGGGGGAGGGGTTGCCTTTAGTCTTCCCTGAATGGGTTCCTGCTTCCATCTTACCTACCCAGACCTATTCCTCCTTTGAAACCCTGGTTTGCAAGTTGGTTACCTCTCCTACCTCCACCCTGACCATTGCTACCATCTACCAGCCTCCAGCGCTACTCCCTATAGCTCTCTGAATGGGCTGACTTCTGCTCTTTACTTACTCCTACCTCCTAACCTTTCTCCTGGGTGATTTCAACATTCAACTGGACTTCACCAGCTCTGCATCCACTCAATTCACTGACCTCTGCTCCTTGCTTTCCCTCTCATTCTCCCTTCTGGGTCAACCCACACAGCTGGATGCCCTCATACACTGAACTCTTTCCCCCTCACCCCCCCCACCCCCCGCCCCATTAGTCACTCCTCGCTCCTGGTCAGACCACTCTCTCCTCTCATCTGGGTCCCATTGGCCCCCTGTCCCTCCCCACCCCCAAAAGTCACAACAGCCTCGTTCATGCACACCCGCTTGATGAAACAAGTGACTGCGACTGACTTTGCCTCCACCTTCACCTCCCCCCCCCCCCCCCAACCTCAGACTCTACC
Organism: Ambystoma mexicanum; assembly: GCF_040938575.1. Classification (NCBI taxonomy): domain Eukaryota; kingdom Metazoa; phylum Chordata; class Amphibia; order Caudata; family Ambystomatidae; genus Ambystoma; species Ambystoma mexicanum. The sequence goes on from NC_090934.1 coordinate 124,417,487, forward strand.
CTCAGCAACCTCCATTTTTCTATCACCAACACTCTTGGCATTATTGCCCCAGTCATGAGGATCCGTCTGAAACCTGCCTCAAAGCGTAACGCTTAGTACAACACTGCACTTGCAGCCCTGAAATGAAAGTGCAGGGCTGCAGAACGGAAGTGGCTAACCTCCGGCTCATCCTCTGGCAAACTGGCCTGCCGCCTGCTCCAAAGGCATTACAGACTCGCCATCTGTGTAAAGAAAAGAGCCCACATTCAGGCATGGGTCTCCGGCGCATCCAATAACTTGGATGAACTTTTCAAAATCTGCAAGAACTAGCCAACCCCTCCGCAGTCTCCTCCTTCCCAGGCCCTCTGCAAGGTACTGGGCTCACACTTTGCCCCCAAAACTCAGGACATTCCAACCTCCCTTTCTCCCTCACAACCCATTCCACCCTGCCCCCTCTTTACTCCTCCTTCTCTCCTGTCACACCTGAAGAAGTTACCAGAGTTGTCCGCTCCATGAATGTCTCTTCTAAACGGGTCTCCACTTGCTCATCCAGAACCATCAAGAATAACCTTGGCTCTCTTGCCCCTGCCCTCGCGTAATTCTGCAATCACTCTTTTATTACTGGATCGTTCCCCTTCCCAGCCCCCTAAGCACTCCCTTGTGCACCCACTCCTGAAAAAAAACCTTCCTCTGACCCTACCTGCCCTGCCAGCTATCGCCCTCCATCATCCCCTTCCTGGGGAAGCTACTTGAGAAGCTGGCTTTGCACCAACTTAACTCTCCCTGAACTTTTTGGTGGCCTCCATGACTATCGATCTGGTTTACGAGCATCCAGAGACACGGAAACTGCTCTTCTGAACACCCGTGAAGGACTGCTCCCATCTCTGGGCTCAACTCCCCAGCTGTCTTTATCCTTCTCGATCGTTCCTCTGCATTTGACAGTTAACCATTCCTTCCTCATACAAAGGATCCACAATACACTTGGTTTCTCGGAATGGGCGCTGGATTGGTTGTCCTCTTTCTTCACTAACCGCTCTTCCCTGTGGTGTCTCCCAGGGCTCTATACTCTCCCCCGGCTCTTAACATCTACCTTGCTCTTGTTGCACGCCTCATTTCCTTTCTCCTCCAACTTCCAGTGTTAGGCAGACAACACGCTGCTCTTCAGACTCCCTGCTGACCCTTTTGCACCCTCCATCATCCTTGACTGCCTATCTGCCATCCAGTCCTGGTGCACCACCAATGATCTCTGCCTCAACGCCTGTAAAACTGAGATCCTTCCCATTGAGACCCCTTGCTCCCTCCTTCCCATCACTCTGGCCTTCCGCCTTGGGCTCGCCCCATGTGCCTTCAACTGAAGCCGGAAACCTTGGAGTCCTATTCGACTCCTCTCCTTCCTCCCCCACACTCAGGATATTGCCAAGAAGTTCCTACTCAAAGGAATTCTACATTTTCTCACTTTCCCTCAGAGGCTCAATGTAACTTAAGCCCTGGTTCTCTCTAGAACAGCCATTCTGCGACCCCTTCAGCTTATTCAGAATAGGGCAGTGAGACTTATCCTTGACCTTAAGCCCAGGGACTGCATCTCTCCTGCACAAGTCTCCACTGGCTCCCGGTTGCTGCATGGATTAAATTCTAATCCCTCTGCATCATCCACAAGGCTGTCTGGGACCAGGGGCCACATTATCTCCAACTTTATCTCACCAACTTTACCTCACTAAATACTCTGCCTCTAGACCACTTTGCTCCTCTGGCATCAAATCTTTGTGTAAAGCGTTTAGCTAAACCGACGGCAGGGGTCGCTCACTTTCCTCTGCAGGCTCCCTCCTTTGGAACAGCCTCCCTCTTCCCCCTGCACCTTGAGCAGGATCTTCTGAAATTCCAGAAGCTCCTTAAGACTTTCCTTTTCTCCTCCTCCCCTCCTCATCTGCTAATCCTTCAGTTGCTGAATCTGTGTCCTTGGCACTTATGCATCTTCGGGGGCTTGAACTCCCACTCCAATTCTTCCCAGCGCCTGTCTATTCATGGCACTTTGCATCTGCATACACTCTGCTCTGAAGACTCACACTTGCATCTCCTGCAGACCAGGCCATGTAGCACTCCACACTCCTAGCACTTCGTCCATGGCTCACCCATGAGGTTGGACTCACCCCCTTTACCCTCTTTCTTTCTGCACTTGCATGTTCTGAATACTCACAAGGCATAGTTGGTTCGTCCTTCTACCCCCCGCCCCCCATCTGCTCTTAAATATTGTGTTGTAATGTATTTCCCACCCTCCCTGCCCTGTGGGTGCTTTGAAACCGTATATTCTTATTGTATGTGCGCCTAACAACCAAACAATAAATAAGAGTAGCTTGAAGTCCACCCGCCATGTTGCCGAGTGCCTTCTGACCCTGCCCTCAGTCAATGCAAGGTGTGCATTGGTCAAGTGGTCTCTGAGGGTCTCTTGTTTGTTGAACCTGGATGTCCCCGCAACGGTCTATGCTCTCCAGAGGAACTGAGAGACAACCAGCAGTGATTGCCCTTGAACACGCAATTCGACCCTGCATGATGACTACTCCAGTAAGACAAGTCTTCCCCAGCGATTTACTGTCACCTGGAACCATTTCTACCTCAGCTTTTGGGGGCATGAGATCCTTAAGTTTCTTGAACCACCTCTTCCCCATTGGATTTGCATTGGGTGCAAAGTTCAGTGTACCACAACAGTACTCAAGGCTGGCCCAGGACGGTGTTGTCTGGGTCAGTACTTTGGGGGTTATCCTCTTGGACCCTAGGGCAGGTAGCTGCTTCCAAGGACTCTACAATTTGACACAAGTCACCTTTTGAAACAACTTCTTGCTCCACTCGAACTGCCATCTTTGGCCTGGACTCCTTAGCTGAATGGCCTCTCCAAGGATTCTCACAGGAACCTTTTTCTGAAACTGTACACCCAGGATGAACTTCTGAAGACTATGTCTGTTTTAGTGTATTTCACTACGGTCTCTACTTTAGCTTTGTTTGCTAGATGCTTGTGATACTGAAGTCGTGTGCAACACATAGTGGGTCACCTATCTAAGCTATATGTATGTATTTTTCATTTTGACTTTTATCTCTATTTAAAGTGTGCCTTAGTGTAGTACTGCAATGGATTAGTAAGTTTTGTACTTACCGTGCAAGTCTTTTTTACTATTTCTGTACAGTGTTAACTGTACTACACAATGGTGCCCCTTTCTTCTTCGTTCAGCCGTACTGCTTGGTGTATGCTACTTAAGTAGGTTAGGTCATCGGGGGTTGTGAACGCTTTGCTAAATCCTCCTCAGGTGGTGACTTTGAAAGTCTTCTTAACGGGAGTGCAAGAAATAATTCCAGCCTCTTGGCCTAAAGTACCTTCCAAGTCACTTTACAGGAGTTTTCATGTTGTTCAAAAGTTTGCTCTACCACATTTCTGTATGACTGGAGCTTCCTACCTCAAGGTGTGCAAACCGGAGGCTATTTCGGGAAGACAGCTGTAAAATTGTGAAAATGGTTCCAGCAAAGGACTTTCGACCCATCCAGTGAGGAGGGCTAGCAGGGTGACGGATAGCCCAAGAAGGACTCCAGTTTTTTAAAAATGAGAATTGGAACAAAGGCAACGGACACAGCCAGTATTACCAGCTCCTTAAAAAAAGCAGCACCGCTTTAAAGATCCTCCAGTAGCAAGTAAGCAAAGCTTCTAAAATTCCAGCAGAGTTGATGTTTGGTCAGGGTCTCCGCCAGATCTACCCATTCACTCATATGCTGGCCTAATCCAGCCCTCCAATCACACAAAAGGGCATTTGCACAAAGGTTAGTCTAGCCCTAAAAACCATCAAGTGCTTAAGACCGCCAACAGCCTGTGTATTGGCCGGTCTAGGGCCAGGAACAGTTCTAAACAAGGTAAAACCACTACAGAGGGTGCAGGGCCTGTCTCAGAGGTAGCCCATGTCGGCACAACAGGCATTCCAGGCCGGCCTCATGGTTTGCTCAAACAAAGACCCAAAACAAAATGGTACAGAGCAGGACTTAAAAAAAGAAAAAACTTAAAAAAAAAAAAAAAAATGAAAAAAATAGATTTGTACCCCAGTGCCTACCATTATGGCATATTCGGCTAATAATGAGCTAAAATTTGCTGTGCCCGCTGTGAAGCCACAACTAAATTGAGGCTTCTACCAGCTTACTCAATGAAACCATTCTAGGGTGGTCTCGGAGCTAAATGGACTACCATAGGATAACATGGAAACGGTTGCAGAGACAGGGAGACTTCAGTAGAAGTCCTCTGACCACAGAAATAAGACACAGATCCTAACTATCAAAGGTGGTGTCCCATAAAATGGGGCCGTAGAACCCCCAAAAATGCAATTGTGCTCCAACAGCATGCTTTGCCAGAGGAAAGAGTGCAGTTTGTTCTTGCTTCTAACTGGTTTGCTCCACTCAGCATTCTTAGGCGATGAAGAATAAAATAACAAATGTAAGACTACTATGAACATATGGCGTAGAAAAGGCAGTTGTGGTCATAATCTGGTCACATTAGCTTATAGAACTCGTATGCACAATTAAAGGGATTTTCTCATTATCATTTCATCGAAATGCTACTTGTTAAATGTGTATTTTTAGCATGCAAACAGAATAAGTAAAGAGAAATCTGCTTGTTGATGCTCCTCCCCCATCTGCACTGAGAGAGACTGGGAATTAGTGATGTGGAACATGTGCAAGGGAGGCCCTTGCGCATGACACTGACACATTGTGCACATGATGCATCTGTCCCCTCCTTAGGGCTGATGTCCTGCAAATATGGAGGTTGGGGCATACAAGTATTACATGTTCCCCCCCCCCCCACCCCATTATGTTACTAGTGTTGGAGCGTATATTCCCCATACCCCATTTGGAACATAGGTCAATCTTAATCTGCAATGGATATTTGGTTCACAGTTTGGAAATCTGTAATTTATCTATTTTTGTTTAATTTTAATTCAGTTTGTAAAGATATTGAACTTTGCGCATTACTGTTTGTATTCTTAAAATGGCACCAAATAAGCCTTTGTGGGGGAACCCTTGCTTTTTTAACAGGCAACACTCGTGTCATCAGGCAGTCCTCCTTGCAGAAGTTTCAGGATGAGATGGACATAGTCATGAAAGATCCATACCGCGTCGTCATGAAGCAGACAAAGCTACCCATGTCCCTGCTCCACGACCGAATTAAACCGCATGTAAGTTGATGTGTAATTATCATGTTACATATGCTTACTGAATGTTTGGTTCTAAACCTTCACAGCACTATCCTAAAACTGCATGTTTTTTTCAGAACTATTCACTGAAATACATTCATGTGTTTTTTATTTTTTATTATTTTTTTTGGGTAAGATTGTAAGAGGAATCCAATATCCATCTAATTGGACGTTTTGTAATTGCATACTTCCCGTTTTTGTTTTAACTTTGTGTCGGTAAAATGAACTCTTAGGTAGTCCCTTTTAGTTATGATTTTACCATACATTTTCCACCAAGAAGCATTGCCCTTTTTCCAAATACATCTAATAATACTCTCTATTGGGTATACTTATCTTGAAAAAGATTTGTCTAGACCTTATGTTGATGGTTCAGGAAGATCAATCCATACCTAGATTGCTAGTCTTCTCTCCAATTGCCTGACTCTCAAGGATGAAATTCCTAAACTGACTCCTGTCACTTCTGCCTCTTCACTAATCTTTTTGTTCCAGAGAATCCCCCATCCAATGACCTTACTGGCAATATAACCCTATGTCCCGGGGTGACAGGAAGACTGCCAGGTCAGTGTGCCCAAAGGTACCATGTAGTGTGTGTTGTCAACACAAAGAGCAGGGTAACCTGGTTATCTAAATTCTTGTAGGGAGATACAAGATAGAAACAAGACATGGAGCCTCATTAAAAGTGTGGCAGTCCGGAAGGAATGGTGCCAGTAACTACGTACCTAATTATCGGAGGAATTCCGGATAACACAATACGAAGCCGGAGGAGATAGACCATAATTATAAATAGAGATGGAGCTTTAGGTAACAGGTTGTGTTGTCTAAGGTAGCAAGTTAGCAGACCTTATATTTACTAAAATATCCTTGTTTATTTTTAGTAAACATATTGTTAACTTAGTAAATACCTATACATTCAATTGCACTCATTGTTCTAGTTACAACAATAACATTTTATAAAACAGCAATTCTGATTGGAATTTGTCAAGACCAATAGATGATTCTTGTTACAGTGAGAAAGTTCGGAGTGCAAAGCGATAATTCATTTCATACAATCTACAATTCATTAACGTGTATAATACTTGTTTGTCTCTGTTACAATCCAGAGAGTTAATATTTCAACATGTTTCTGTTCTGGAGAATTGAATACAGAACATTCATCAGGAGGATGGTAGTACAACAGAATCCTATTCATTAAGTCCAAATAGAGAAGGGGTAAAACCGTACAACCTGTAAGTTTAAAAGAAACTAAGTGTAAACTATAAAACTCTATCGCCTTCAATCAGTTCAAAAAATTGAAATTGGAACCTATAAACTGAGGGTTGAGATACCTTAGTAGGTTCTTGTGGGGGCAAACAACTTTGTTAGAAAGGTTAAGGACTCCTAAGTAGGCCTTTGGTGCCGATAATGCAAGAAGAGCAAAACCTAAGCTCTTCGTGGTTGCAAAAGTAGTGCAGGCATAATCTAACCAGAGAGGTGGACATCAAGATGACAACCAAGGAGAGACAAGCACTCGCCTCGGTAGATTTTAATCGGCTTGTGAGTGAGGACGTGGGAGGATCCAATCTATTCGAAGAACAAGTTACTTACCCCTAGTAACGTTCTTTCGAATGGATGTTCCTCCCACGTATTCCTCATCGCCCTCCCAACCTACCCCACAGTAGAATTTTCCCATGCTATTACAGCTTTCGCTCCTTCAAATCGGAGTATGGTAATTCCTGTGGTTATGCAGTTTTTTCTACTGTAAGAAAAAAACAGAACTGAAGCCAACGGGCGCTGGTCATTCTATATATACCTTCAATGACATCAGACGGAGGCCCTTGAGGGACATCAAGTCGACGCACAGTGCCCTCTGCCAAAAAAACTATTCAGAAGCAGCTAGAGCTGGATATCGAATATTATACGTTGGATGAACATCCAGTCGAAAGAACGTTACATGGGGAAAGTAACTTGTTCTTTATCCCCAGTAGTCCGAGCAGAACCCGGGACCTTGGTTCTTGCCTGAGAAACTAGGATGACATGACTGGAGCAAGGTCGGAAAGAGTTACTTTTCGGAAAGATGCCCGAAGAAGCAGTTCCTGGAGTTCTGTTGGAGGGAAGAGTTCCTTGAAGAGGAGGCGGTCTAGGACTGAAGAAATGTATGATGTAATTCCAACGCTTTTCACAGGCTTAACCGCTTGTCACTTTACAAGTGATTTTTCTACAAACTCTTTAACTTTGCAAGACTTTCTTACTGATCTGAGTCTTCAGGGAGCCAGGACAGCCATAGTCAATTGGAACACAGGCTATACTGCCTCTGCTCCATAGCCTGTGTTCCAATTGACTATGGCTGTCCTGGCTCCCTGAAGACTCTTATAGTCCATTGACTTTGATATTGTTTGTCCCTCTTGGGTGGTAGCTTGTCGACTGTTCCTGCTGGGAAAGGTGTGTCTAGATTTCATTAGGTTTAGCTGTCCTCACATTTACTGAGAACCTGTTTAACCTTCCTTTTAACCTTTCCTTTCTGCAACCTCAGAATCTGCAAAGTAGAATTAGTGGGATATATAAACGCCAATACTGTCCTTGTGTTTGAAGTCACCTCAGGGTGTAGGATTTGTGTAAGAAGCGTATCCAAAGATTATCCACTAACTTGATCTGATTCTGAAAAGTAACTTTGAAGTATATTTACCTTGTTACATGAATTGCCTTTTTAAAAAAAAGTAATCTTTATTTAATTTTAAATCAAACAGAACAATTGGTGAGAATCGTAAAACAGAACAACTTTCTAGCAAAATTTCAAATATATAAATATCAATAATCCCATTAGTAATCAACCTTTTCCAAAATCCCCACCCCTGTCCTAATTCAGATTCTAAACTCAAACTACATTCACAAACAAAACACCATGACATTAAAGCAATGGTTCGGTCAGAATTATTATTGGCCAAAAAGATGGCCAATATCTAAAATATATTTTTTTTATTTATGACCCTATGGAAAGTTTCGAGCAAATGAAGCTCAAACTTTAAAAATGCAAGCACTAGGGGGCATCCATTTTGTGAAATGGATGCAGCCTGTGCTTGTGTTTGCAGCACTAATGAAGCAAAAGCCAGTCAGCTGTAGTAAAGAAAAGCTACCGCTGGGTGGCTTTTGCTTCATTGGTGCCGGACTGCAGGACGGGGACCAGCGACTACAGGCAGGAAAGCTGCAGCTGCATCTCGTTTTTTTTTTTTTTTTTTAAATGGGTACTAGCTGCAGGTTTTTCTAAGTTTTCCGGGATGGAGGAGCCCAGAAAATGTAGAAATAAAACCGCAGCTTTTAAAAGGTTGTATTTATGTTTGCGGTAGCTTCAGCTTGGAGCTCGGCTCCAAGCTGAAGCTACCGCAAACATAAATACAACGCGGTTGTGTTTCAAAAACGTTGCAGTTTTTCTTTCTAAGTTTCTCAGGCTCCTCCGAGCCTGAGAAACTTAGAAAGAAAAACTGCAGCGTTTTTGAAACACAACCGCGTTGTTTCTGCCTGCCGTGGCTATCACTTTGGGTCTCCGGTGCACAGGCAGGGGAGCATCGGAGACGTAAAGTGATAGCCAATGCAGGCAGAAACACAACGCGGTTGTGTTTCCATGCCGCAGTGTGTTTACAGCAGCTTTCACTTTGGAGCTCTCGGGCTCCCCATGGGGAGCCCGAGAGCTCCAAGTGAAAGCCGCTGCAGGCAGAAACACAACGCAGGTGTTTAGAAATGCTGCAGTGTTTTTGCCTACAGCAGATTTCACTTTTGGGCTCTCTGGCTCCCCACGGGAAGCCCGAGAGCTCCAAAGTGAAAGCTGCAAAAGGCAGAACCACAACGCGGTTTTTGTAAATGCTGCAGTATTTACAAATCCAAAAACGTTGTTGTTCTGAATGCTGCAGCTTTCGCTGAGTCTCCTGGACTCCCTCAGGGTTGGGGCAGCCTAGGAGACTTCCAGCAAAAGCTGCAGCATTCAGAATAACAACGTTGTATTTGTGATTGCCGTGGTGATCACGGCAATCCCAAATACGTTATATTTTTACTTGGTGCGCCTCTGCTTTTTGCCTTCATTTTACGTTTTCTGTGCTTCCCTGGGCTTGGGGAGCACAGAAAACGTAAAATGAAAGTGAAGGCAGCCTCCTCAGCTCTGCTCAGGCTGCAGTAAGAAAAAGCTCCCAGCTGCTTGTTTAGTGCCGCAAAAGCAGAGCCGAGGACGCTGCCTGCAATCGCAAAATGGATGTCCCCTAGTTCTTGTAATTTTAAAGTTTGAGCTTCTTTTGCTCTAAACTTTCCATAGGGACTTAAAACAAATATCTAAAATATATATATATTTTTTTATTATTGGCCATCTTTTTGGCCAATAATTCTGACCGAACCATTCCTTTAACCCCCCCCCCCACCCCCCATCCAACACTATAATTTCCAATCCAAATTTCTCTACACCTTACCCAAATAAATCATTAAAGGAATCCCAACTTTCACAGTATTCAGTCTCCCGATGTAACCGATGAGCACGAGACCTTTCACATCTTGACAAAAAGCACAAATCAACCAGCCAGCCTTCATCATGTGGCTTTTTCTGCGACTTCCATACTTTCATAATGTTTTACTCCCGTCATCAGTGCCCTATTAATGCAATCCGCACCACCACAAATTTCCAAACCCCTTCATTCAAGAGGAAACCTGCAGACCTGAAAAGTTGGAGGAAATGGACTTTCCAACACTAAATCTACATGTTCAAAAACATCCTTCCAAAAGGTAAGCACTCGTTCACATTCCCACAACATATGTAAATAAGTTCCCCTTGAACGAGTACATCCCCAACATAAATCTGAAGCCATCAAACCCCTCCTTCATTCTCACTGGGGTCCAATAAATGCGTCCTAAGATTCTTTGAGTATATTTCAAATTCAAATCCAAAACGCTTATTTAAAAATTGATGTTAAATAACTATTTATAACTGAGACCTTGAGTGTAAGTGTTACTTGGCTACTTGTATTTCCGGATTTCATTTGTAGAGCAATACAGCTCCCATTTACCCCTCTTGATTGGCCTGGCTGCTCAGTCACACTAACAACTTGTGTAGTACAGACCTATACCAAAAGGTGGGTCACCTAATACCAAGTAGATAAGTGTTGGGTAGTGTCTCACACAGTGTGACTACATCAATTCTTACCTAACAAATACTCCTTTCATTTAGTTCTATAACGTCTGGCCATTTGATATCTCCTGTATATATTTAAATGTTGAAAACACAAGCACCTGGCCAATTACATAGTCGAGCAAATATGAAATGTGTTCTTTTTGAGGTTTGATAGCAGAATTGTCATTTGATGTTTAATGAAAGTCCTTATTTCCTGGAACTATTACTACCTAATGGTATGCCAATGTTATGATACAAGAGTGCAGAGAGGCAAGGACTCCATGCTAAATTCTAAACCTAATTTAATGGTCAAATTGTTAGTGCTTTTGGCAAAACGCCGTACATAGAACCTTTATCACCACACTGAAGTTGGTACTCCTTTATCGACCTCAAAAGATGACAGGCTGAGTTGGTCTTGCTGGGATTTCAACCTGCAACCTACAGATCGCAGCACCAAGCGCTCGACCGACTGTAGTATCCCATTAGCTAACATCCTTCAGAGGTCAGTAAACTGAGTATCGACTGGGGTATAATAATTACAGTGCCTGGATGTTGGACGAACCATGCATCAAAAGCTACATAAAGTGAAATATCTTTCTGGATTGTTACAGGGACAGGTTTTGCTGAGTTTCAATTTCAAATTTAACTTTGTTTGTTTTTGTACAGCGCTTGCACGTCCTCGAGTCAGGTTTTGGATATTTTAATTGTAGTCTTGAAGCTTTGAGAGGTTATAACACCTTTGATTGGTTTAATGACAATCCCTCAACCTTGAGCAAAGACACAGCTGCCACTGACTATAGTAATGTGCCCCATTGACTTCAAGTTTGAATGGATGTATACTAGACAATGCATTTTACACACTGATTTTAATTTCTGTGCTAATTCCCTTCAAGTTTAAAGACCCCCAGCTCTTTTGCTGGACTTTAGGATTTTTTAGTTTTCATCCTGAATTGAGACCTTTTTCTCACTGTCATGCATTTTGGTCTGATTTGAATTGTGTGTGCAGTGTCCCAGAGAAATCCTTTTAGATTTCGCATAAGGTTTAAATACCTTTTCTTGGGTGAACTACAGTTGCCAAGCATAGTAAAGTGAAATTGGCTTTACTTACATTTTTAATACGTAGGGCTAGCACACCCCATCTTATGTGGATTTACTTAGTGGCTCCTATTCCTATTTACTCATGTAAACATTTTTGTTACCCTCACTACCTTAAATGGTTAAAGGGCTGGTGGCAGTGGTTTAGTTTTCCTACCATTGTGCTTTTCTACCTCAGACTGGCTCCTCAGCTGCAGTATAGAACCCATGTGTGACCATTGTGGTGATCTTTTTTTTGCCATTTCTTGTTTGTGAAGTCTTTGTTGGGTTTTACTCTGCGCACCAAACCAGGTGTAACCCCATTTTGCCTTTTGGCGGGCTTCAGTACTGAAACCCGCCTCCTGGCTCCAGTGTGTCTGGCAGGTCAGGAAGTGAGGGAGGTGCTCAAAACCTACTTGTCCTTAGTCCTTAGTCTCCTTGGTTACCTGAATGCACCCAGCCCTGATTGACTGGCTGTCCTTTTAGCCACCCTGCTGTGAGTGAAATCTAGGCTGTTCATGAATGGGATAAAACTGCATAAAAGGCGAGGCTTCTTGGACTGAAGGCAGTCAACCACTGGAAGAAACATCTGATGAAGGAATCGTGAAGAGAAGCTTGTTGCATCTTCCTGGACCGTTTTAACTTCTGGTGAAGCCCTGCTGCTGTGCCGAAACTCCTTTTCCGAATCGACAAGAGAAGCTCAGCAAAGAACTTCTTCTCTTGGGTAAGTGGGGCAAACTTTGCTGGAAGACTTTCCCCAATTGGCTGTACTACTTTGCTGCTGCTTGAACCACATGCCAGGGGTCGAAATCTGTAGTTGAGTGCAACGTCTGTAAGCTGGCCAAAAGCTCCATGAAGAGTCTGAGGACCTGCCCGTTTGATTTCTTTTATGAAAGGCTTCAGAGAAAAGAATTGTTTCAGGGGCTTTTCTCCATGGCTTGCAATTACATGCATATAAATAAAAATCGAAAGGCGTGCTGGTTTCCAAGTAACATGACTATCCCTGCCCTCTGCTCTAAACCTGTGATAAATGTCTGCAGGAAAATAAAGCTGTCGTATTTGCATGGTTTTCATGCGTAAAAAGGCCTGGTATGATCCTTAGCTGGAGGCCTGACGATACTGTGGTGATGACGACCAATTCTTGACCTTCTCACCGCCAGATTTAGATCAGCCAGTAGCTGTTTATCCTGTGATTGATCCATCCACTCCTCTAAGGTCATCATGAATGTTTACCTCAATGGCACCGTCTTGATCCAAGGTGCTCAGGTCAACCTCCTCCTCTTTGATAGATGCTTCCCGCGCCTTTATCAAATGCCTTTCCTCTCCCGCTATCCCTCCCGTTTCGGCTTCCTTCCCGCCACCCTCTGCCACTACTCTGACACCCTCTTCCTCCTCCTCAGCTACTTTGCCCTCTCCTCCTACCTCCTCTGCCCTCCCTCAGGCTCCATCTACACCTCCACAGGGATTACCTCTGATTTGCCCTCCAGGAAGTCTTTCAAAGATTGCCAACTTTCTCCACTTTGCCACTCTTAACTCTTCCCTCAGCCATCAAGCACTCCTGACATCTGCCGTCTCCTGAAAGAACTCGACCTTGACGTCCTTGGTCTCACCTGGACGTGGTTCACGCTCGGCTCTGTCACAAGCTTTGACCCTCTCCTTCCTGATGGCTACAAAATCCTCTTCCCCCATATCCAACCGTTCCGGTGGGAGTGTAGCCCTGAGCTTCCCGGAGTGGATTCCTGCCTCTGGCATTACTATGCAGTCCTACTCCTCATTTGAATGCCTGGTCTGTAGGCTTTCGCCCTCTCCTGGCCACTCTCATTGGCTACTATTTGCTGGCCACCTGGTCAGATCTCCCCCTTCCTCTCCGAGCGGGCAGACCTCTCGTCCTCCCTCCTGGCCTCAACCACTCCACTCCTCCTCCTTGCAGACTTCAACATCCACCTGGATGCTTACTGTCCTACCACTGGCCTCCTGATCTTTGTGACTCTTCCCCCCCCCCCCCCCCCTCCCCTCCCCCTTCTTACCTCTGGTGGACTTGCTCTGCAGGTTACACCCTTGATGTTCTGATCTCCTCAGACCTAACCCTCTCTCCTGGATACTTGGCACCTCTCGCCCACCACATCGCTGCACTCTGCTCCAACTTCCAATGCTATGTAGATGACACTCAGCTTATTTTCAGGCTCCCCTCTGCCGCCTCCTCTCTATCTCTCGTCCCGGATTCTGTCTGCAATGCAAGAATGGTGTACCGCCAATGATCTCTGCCTGAATGCAAGCAATATTGAGATCCTCCTTATCAGCACACCCACACCTTTCCTTGCACTCTGGCTGGCCTCGTTGGCCCTCTTCCTGCTCCCACCTGCGTAGTTAATAACCTCAGGGTTATCTTGACTCCACTCTCTCCTTCTCTCCTCACATCTCTGACTTCTCTAAGAAGTCAAACTACCAAATTCACCTCCTTGGAGGTATTCTTCCCTTCCTCTCCTTCCTCCCAGAAGCTCACTGTCTCTAGAGCCCTGGTCCTCTAGGCTTGACTACTGTAACTGCCTTTTCTTTGAAATCTGCTTGCCTCTACTCTCCTTCCTCTGCGACTCATCCGGAACAGGGCTGCAAGACTTGTCCTTGGCCAGGGATCTTATCTCTCCAGCACTGAAATCTCTCTATTGCCTCCAAGGATCAAATTCAAGACCCTTTGCGTTGTCCACAAGGCCTTCTGGGGCCTGGGACCAAAATATCTCCATATTTCTCTTCTGAAGTATCTCCCTACTTGAGCGCTTTCTAGCTCAAGGAGTTGGAGGTGGAAGAGCAATCGCTTTTCCAAGCAAAGAGCTGGAGGCAGATCTCTCTTCGGCTGGCGCCTTACTCTAGAACAGCCTCCCTGCCGCTCTGAAACTTGAGCAGAACAATCTCTGGTTCCAGAACCTGTGCAAGACTTTCCTCTTTGCTTCTGCCTTCTCTCTTCCCTGCTGATTTTCTGTCCATCACTGAACTGGTTACTTGGCTAACCTCGGCCCAGGTCCCTACCCCTCCACCTCCATTTGCACACCTGCACCGCCGCCTGGCAACCCTGCACTTAGGGTAGGGGCTATATGTTACCATATAGTCCCTTACCTTCACTTCCCAATCACCTGCAGCCTGCACTGAACCCTTGCACTGCCACCTGCTGGCCACACTTCTTTTTGTTTTGTTGATCATATGCCCTGCACTTCTCCCCCTCACCTTCCCCTGGTACTTCTCCCCCTTTCCCCTCCCTGCACTTGTGCGATCTCAATTTCACAGGGCCTAATATGATCGTTGTCTTGTGCCTTAAAACAATTGTGGATAGGCGAGCTATAAATAAAATATATCTCATCATACAATGATCTGCTCAAAAGGGCAACAGATCACTTTAAATAACATACACACAATGTTCACCAAGATTTATACTTCATAGACAAAATAATTGAAGAAAAACCTGCGATAGGTCAATTTATACCCTTTACTTAAGTCAATAAATAAAATAATACAACCCTCTCTAGTTACATCATCTCTTACCAGGGCTGTTCACCCCAGAATAGACTTTTAGGCCTGCACCTTCTGACCCTTTGTACATCAAGGCTCATCTCAAACCTGACTCCTTTGTGGTTACCACCACCCGCAAAATAGCAGGGACACCATTAGCTTCTGCTGAGGCATCCCCAGAGAAAGAGCGCAAAAAGCTTTTTGCATAAGGTGCAACATCAGCTGCATAGCAGGTGTGGTTTGCTAGCACAACCCTGCTCTCCAGTTAAAATGGGTCCCTTTGGGATAAAGTACACACAACTAGATTCTGTGCCAGACGCTAGTCTTACAGAAATTCTAAAGACCGTCAATGAAGGTAGACCAGTTGCAAATAACGTTATTAAAGGCTACATCGATGGAGCAGATAATGCAGACAGAATTGTTGCAGATGGAACCTTACTTAAAACGCCATGCCTGGCTAAGTCAGTCAGGATTTAAATTGGCAGCATAAGAAATTCTGTTAAATATGCCCATTGAAAGCAATGTGCTCTTTGGAAAGGCAGCAGATGACGCCCTTGAAACAGCCAAGAAATAACACGAGACTTAAAAAAATCTCGAAGACAAATTTGAAACAAACCATACGTTCAAAGAGTTGTCTTTAATACACCTAGGTTTTTTTCAAGGTCAAAGTTACCTAAGAGCCTCTTAATCTACATTCAGCCAAAATAAATATCCAAACGCAGCACAATTTAGCAGGGGTAGATCTCTGGCTGCAGCATCTAAAGGCACCACTGCCCCAAAAAAGACGCTCTAGTTCAGGTCCCCTCCCATGTTACCCCGTTAGGGGGTCGAATTTCATATTACGCCAATGCATGGGAGGGGATCACGTCGGACAAGTGGGTGCTTTCCACCATAACAAAAGGGTACTCCATAGAGTTCCTTATCGAACCTCATCGTCCCCCAAAACGGCTCACGATGTCGCTAGAACATCAACCAATTCTCCAAGAAGAAATCCAAGCCCTTCTTCAAAAAGAATCGGTAGAACTGGTCCCTCCTCACGAGGGTAAACCAGGGTATTTATTCAACTTACTTCCTTGTTCCCCAAAAAGGAATTAACAGTGCGCCCTGTGTAAGATCCTTTGTCCACCGAACACGTATTTCAAACCACAAAATAGTTTAATGACTACTGTGAAAAACCAGAGTGTATTTCACTATCTAAACACTGGGGTTCCCTTACTCGGGTGGCCAGAGCTCGGCCAATGCCTTTGGATCCAGACTCTCTAGGTGGACAAGTGTGGGAGGAACAGCTGGGCGAGGGATCCTTGGGGAAGTGGGAGAGGAACGCCCAATGTCGAGACATGGTATCCCACTTTCCAAATGGTCCTGTCCCATCCTATTATATAAGATATTCCAACTTCCAAGATCCCCCCCCACCCCACACCTTTCCTACACAAACACTGAGCTGAGTAAGAGGTCTGAGGCCAAAGGGATTACCACCCATGCAATACATTGGACATGTCCCACTAATAAGATCAGGCAGTGGCAGGCACTTGGGTACCTATTAGCTCTCCTCACATGGTTAAAAGGTGGAACACTGAGACACACTCAGAGCAAGGCGATGCACGACAAGGAGCAGTTATTCCAGAGCGACGGAACCGAGGTACAGAAAACCTTGGGACACCAGGCAAGATTGTTGCCTCCAAATGGCCTTGAAGGTTGCGCAAGGAAGCCCAGCTCGAGAGAAGAGATACTTCTTTGTGTTTCTTGGATACCAGCCACCCTCCCGGGTGAACGGCAGAGTTTGGGAGGTGCAGCAGCAGTTGTGGCATCAGCCTTGACTTCAGGATCAAAGCCACGGAAGGTCGAAAATGAATTAACGCAGCCAGTGAGTTGATGAAAGCAATGAAAGTCTGGTCTCTTCAATGAAACCTGACTGCAACAGTATCCGACGAATGAAGGTTGCACGTGTGCCAATAAGACACGAGAGAAAGAAAAGCACTGTAAAGAACTGTAAATTAAAGATACAAAGGAACAGATTGGTCTGGTGACGGAATATTGCCCAATCGAATGTCTATTTAAAATGTCTGATGCTGTAGAAGTGGCAGGAAGAGAAAGACCAAATGCAAGATTTGAACTGTTAGGTTTGATTCCCGGCAGAGGGGAAACCTGGATGTGAGAGAAATTTGAAATAAGTACTGTGCTCCAAACTATATCTGCCAAGAGGTCTTGGTGTAGGAGAGAAAGTTAAGTTTGAGGAAAGAAAGTCAAAGCTGAGGTAAGGGCAAACGCTTTGCAGTTTTGAAAGTCTTCGACAACGGAAGTAAAGTGAAAGGAGGCTTCAGCCTGACTGAGGGAAGCCTATGAAGTTGTGATTGAAGCTTGATGAGCAGAACCCCCACAAATTGTGATTCAAAGTTTTGAGCCCGGTGGAGGGAAACCTGTACTGAATTGTGGTTACCAGAAGGAAACACTTTTGTTGAACTGTATTACAAACTAAATGGTGTCCTGGGCTGGAGTAAGAAAGCAGAGGGCCAGCGGATAAACTAGTGCCTTTTGATGGAAGGCCAAGTGGGCCCTGGTCCACGAAACAAACTGCTTTCTTGTGTGTCGCAATGTCCAACTCTGCCACCTTACCCCCGTGCTACAAAACATGGGGAAGGGAGTTTACTCAGTCATACTGACATTTCTTTTGGACACTGATTTTTTTTTTTGCATTACACATTCCCTTTACACATTATCTATTAGAGGGCAGGCATTAGGTATATTAGTATAGGCCATTTTATTTTGACTAATGTTCCTGTGCCACCACGTTCCAGGCGAACACAACTGTCTAGCCGGTGTCTTAAGCAGAGACTTGCAGCTTCCATCAGAACATGAATGGCAGTTGCGCAAAGACATTCTACACAACCTCTCCTTAAAATGGTGTCAACCAGACATGCATCTATTTGCAACCCAGCACAACGCCCAGACTACGCGCCCCGATACCCCCAAACAGGGTTCAGGGGAACGCTCTGTGGATGAACTGTTCAGGGAGATTTGCTTAAAGCCCGCCCCTACTCCCCCAAAAAACACCACTTCTCAACAAGGTCAACCTCATTCTAATATCTGATGTGGGCACGTCAACTGTGGTACTCTCACCTGTTCACTTTCCCTTTGATCTCCAGTGAAACTTCTGTGCCTATGCAACATGCTGTCCCATGTTAGAGGTCTCATTTCTTTGCTAATCCCCTTCAACCTTAGAACCTTGACCTCTTTTGCTGGACTTCAGGACTGTTTAATTTTAACCCTGGCGTGAGTGAGACCTTTTCTCCCTCTCGTGCATTTTGACCTGATTTGGATTATGTGTTTTCACTGTTTTGGAGTCTGACAAACTCCATAGGCATCTACTTTTTGTATGGTGACACAGCACCTTCCTTTGGATTTCTCATAAGGTTTTAAATGCCTTTTCGTGTACTGTTCCCAAGAATAGTAAAGTGAAATTGAATTTACTTACCTTCTCTTTGTTGCTCCAGCACAAGCCATTTTAGAGTTACCTAGTAGCACCTTATCCTACATTCTCATGTAACATTTGTTACCCTCCCTGTGTTTGGTGGCAGTAGTTTAATGTTTCCTACCATTGCTCTTTTCTACAGCAGGCTGAACCCTCAGCTGCAGTACAGCACCCATGGGTGACAATTTTGTCAAAATGGCCCTTGTCTTTTTTCAACATTTTCTGTTTGTGAGGTCTTGTGTTTTACTCTGTGCGTCGAGGCAGATTTGAGCCCTTTGTTCGTTTTTGCCTTTGGCGGGCTTCAGCTCTGAAGCTCGCCTCTGGCTCTGGTGTGTCTGGAAAGTAAAGATGTGAGGGAGGTTCACAAAACTCCCCTGTCCTTAGTCTCCAGTAGTGCCTGAATGCTCCGAGTCCTGATTACTGGCTATCCTTTCAGGACAGCCACCCTGCTGTGTGATTGGCAGCCTAGGCTGTGCATGAATGGGAGCAACATGCTTAAAAGGCAAGGTCTTTGGGACTAAAGGCAGTCGACCACTGGGAGAAATACCTGACGAAGGAACTGTGAACTAAGCTTGCTGCATCCTCCTGGACCTTTGAATTGGCCGGTGAAGCCCTGCTGCTTTGCTGAAACGCCCTTTTCAATTCGACACAGAAGGTCCAGAAGGGACGACTTCTCCCCTTGGGTTAGTGGGACTAACAAAACCCGAGAGGAACTCCACTGGACCATCTTCCCTGACTGGTTGTACTGCTTCGCTGCTGCAAGAACAGTTCCTGGGGTCGAGTAATCTGTAGTCTAGTGCAACGTCTGAAATCCGGACCCTCCAGAAGCAGGACGACCAGAGCTAGAGTCCCTCACCACAGTGCAGGACCCAAGGAGTGAAGGAATCCCAGCAGGTATCCAATATCCGCGGCGGTGCTGTTTACTAAGTGCTGAAACCGCGGAGTACTGCTGAACCCCAAGAGCCCATAGCTGCCGACTACCCAAGTACTGCCGCAGGAGCCCTCCGACGTTCTCCCTCTTGTCCCCACGACTGAGTCTCAGGAACACTGGGTCTGCACCGCTGTAACATGACAGAATCCAGCTGGACCACTGTTCTTCAATCCAGAGGTACTGTTTAGACTTGGTGTACCACAATGTATTTTAGCTGTGCTTTTCTGAGTTGGGAATTGCAGTGGCTTCCAACTCTTTGCACATGCTTAACAGTTTGTGACCGTACAAATGATTTTCTAACAAACTTTCTAACTTTGTGCAAGACTTTGATTCTAAGTGCCTGAGCGCCATATACTGTTTCAAATTTACTTTGGCTGTCCAGGCTTCCTGAGACTCTTCTAGCCCATTGACTTTGATATTGTTTGTCCCTCCATAGGTGGTAACTTGTGTTAGACTGTTACTGCTGGGAAAGGCTTATCTAGATTCCATTGGAAGATTTAAGTGTCCTCACATATACGGAGTACCTGTTTAACCTTTTCCTTCTTTAAACCTTTCCTTTCTGCATCCTCAATCTGCAAAGTATAACTAATGTGAGACATAAATTGCATTACTGTCCTTATGATTGAAGTCGCCTCAGGGTGTAGTAATTGTCTAAAGAAGCATATCCAAAGATTATCCATTAACTTGTTTGATTCTGAAAAGTATTTTTAAAGTATATTTATACTGTTACATGAATTGCCTCTATAAAGAATGCTCATTTAAAAACTGACGTTAAATAACTAACTGAAACCGAGTGTGTGTTACTTGGCCACTTGTATTTACGGATTTAATTTGTGCAGCTCACATTTACCCCTCTTGAGATGAGCCTGGCTGCTCAGTCACACTACCAACTTGTGTAGTACAGACCTATACCAAAAGTTGGGTTACCTAATAACAAGCAACAAAGTGTTGTGTAGTCTCACATGGTGTGACTACACCAATTCTTACCTAACATCCCATCATCCGGGGACAGTATATCATCTGTGCCCTCAAACTCTGAACCTGGAAGCTTGGCTCCTAGGATCATAGTTTGGTCATCTAAACTTACCACAAAAATGTATGGACCTCCTCAAGGAAGCACGCAATCCCAATACCAGACATTACTACTACAATAAATCCAAGATTGCTTTCCTTCACACAATGTTCTATGTTTGCTTTACCTTCTGGACACAAGGTTAATGTTCAACTCTTAAAGTCCGCTTAGCTGTACTGTCTGCATACCCCACCTCTCAAACAAAAGTTTCCTGGTTCGAAAGTGCCAGTAGTTGAAGCATTCATGGAAGGGGTTAAACGATTACACCAACCTATTTCAAGCCAAACTCCTGGGTGGGATTTAAAAGCTGTGCTTGCAAAGCTCGTGGGTCCCTTTTTTAGATGCCATTTGCAAGGCAGCTACTTTGAGTTCTATCCATACCTTTACACAGCATTACTGCCTGGATAATCTTGCCATACAAGATTCACAAGCAGTATGAAAACATCTATTTGCTGCTGTATTTTTCAACATCCTACCACCTTCTTCAGGTACTTCTCGCTAGTCTATGCAAAGCATATGATTCTAAGCAGATCCACAAGTCTCAGAAGGCATACATTACTCGCCATAATCATATTTCTGAGGCTTGTATCTGCCTGGATTGACATGCGCATACCCTTCCTCCCCTCTTGGAGTTGAAGGGACATAGACATCAAATACCTTCCACTTGCTGTTATGTACTCACTCAAACAATTCATGCTCCCTCATGTCATAAATCAGACAATCTGAGGGATTTTGAAGCATAAAGGAGCATGGGTACTACAAACATCACACTAGGGATAGTAATACAGACACGCCCAGTCAACGCCCCTTTTCGACTTTCTAACACTTAATGCAATAATAGAAAAGGTTTGTGGGAACGATCTAGTGGTTATGCGCTCGTCTCCACTTTTGACATGTCAAACGTTGTACAATTTTGTTGACGGTGGCAGCCGGTTGTCCCAGGTCCAACAAACTTCCCACAAAGTTTTTGGATTCGTTTAACATAAGGTATAAAGTATTTGGAAGGGTGACCTGCGCTCTAGTAGTGGAATGGTTACAAGTCTAATGAAATCATGAAATAATATCAATTGGTTTCAAAATATGGTGTCCTCAAACTTTTCGAATTTTTGTCCTTCGATTAGCCGACACGTGTTTCGACCCAAATGGTCATCAAGGCGCTCGTAAAGATAAAAATACTGGGGTATTTCGACGACGCCGGACCCGGTAATTGCGCTGGCAGATCCCATTCCCATTTCAGCCCCATAGGGCTCAATATTTCAGCCCCATAGGGCTCAATGGGAATGGGGATGCCTGTAGCACCGGCACTAATTAATAACACTGCCGGTGCTACAGATAAAACACAAGAAGGACTTTAACACAAAAGAAATGGCGAATAAACCCAACCGGAGCCAAAAGAAAGACTATTTGGTCAAGCGGGTTTATGTTCGAGGCTAATATAATAGCCAAGAACAGTACCACGTTTATCTGATATAATCGCGGTAGAAATGTTAGGGTAGATACTACTGCCACCAACCAAGTCTAAATGTTAAAAGAGCGAAACAATGCTCTAGGAGGTACAGATGAAAAGGGATACAAATTAACCCTTTCCAGTACTCCATGGAAGATGGGGTGTACTGGATCTGTGGTAGATTGACTAAGTAAAGTTAATGGTAACTTCCCCCCCCCCTTTTCTGGGGGACGGTAGTCTCCTCAGAAATGGAGTCGAGGGAAGTCTCCAAGACAACCCTGTGCCACGGCACTGAAGGTGCTCGGTGACGCACAAAGAAGGGGGCTACTGAAGTGGTGTACTTCAGAGTCCACAATCACAAACACATAGCAAAACACAGGTAAGAATGGGGGAAAAGCTCACTCTTACCAAGTGGAAAAAAAATAAACTCCAGAAGTCCAGCAAAGCTGCTGGGGGACTCACTAGGTGAGGGTAATTGGCTATAAATTAGAATTCTCCCTAACACTATTTAAGTCACCTGAGGGTGTAGGAAGTGTCTGTGTGCCATCCCAAATGGGTACTTGCTGATTTAGAGCTACTAAGAGTGTGTATTTTGTGGTGTTTATTACTATAGTATTGCCCCTTCTGAAGAAGGCTTATTCAAAATGACTGTTAAATTAATAATTGGTTAATCAAGAAACCTGTAGTGTAAGTGTTTATTTGGATACGTCACTGTGAATCTCTCTAACTCCCCTACTGCTCACATGGACCCCTCTTGAGATGAGCCTGGCTGCTCAGCCACACTACCAACCTGTGCAGTACAGACTCATACCAAAGGTTGGGCTCCTATTGCCAGGAGGTCAGGGTTGTTGAAGTGCACCCAACGGGTGGCATGGCCATTTTAGGTCACTAGCTATGTGCAAGTGTGCACCCTAGAAATACTGCACAAATGTCATAAATATCATTGCTGCCACCAGGTTGTCTTTAGACGTGTATAAAAGTAACCAACTATCCCATGTGTAAAAGACTTAGGATGATACAAAAGTATCCCCATTGCGCTGCATTGTAAGATGATGTTCGATGTTAGTTACCAAAAAAGTTTACTAGTACTGATTAGTCTGAAGGACTGATCAGTTTCCCCATAACAAAATGAGTAAAAGGCCAAGGGAGTGAAGCTGAAGGCTTCATTTCTCGGTTAAAAAAAAGGAGTGGGGGGAGAGAGTTTCAATTGTTTGGGTGGTGGGGAGAGTGGGGTCGGGGCACCATAGAACTATGGTGGGAAAGTTGACAAAAGAGAAATCTTTCCTAACACATAGAGCCGCCGGTCTTCGAGGCAAAAAAAGACGACCTCTATTTTCATGCATGGAGGAGGGCTTCAAAAAGGTCCCATCTAGGTAAAATAGGTTTCACTGTAGGCTAAATAAACATCAACCAGCCTGTCCCCATATCTAAAAGAGCCCGAGCACTCTCTGGGAGACTAGGGGGCGTGGGGTGGGGGGGGGGTACCCCTACCTTAGTCACAAGGCAGAGCAAATAAAACACAAAGGCACAATCAGGCTTGAGATTAAGCTTGACTGGGAGAAAAACAAGTACACATCTCGGAAATCCTGCAACGAGTACAGAGGCCTACTACATGTGGGGAGAAAAAGGATTTCTGCCTAAGAAACCTATTTGCTAGTTTCTGTCATTGTGTGCATTAGTATTGAGCTGTGGGAGCATATTGCCAGAAAACAAACATGCCTTCAATAATTAATACATTCACTCACTGCTTTGGTAGATTCCATGCAACCCTTTGCCAAAATGTGAAAACGCAAATATGTATGGATAGATGAACATTTTCACATACATGTTTGCCCCCGGAAAGAAATGCTGTAGGCCTTTGATGCGATTCCTTTGGTGTGCTTTATGCCTGAGTTTTATCGGGGCCATGCGCCCGTTTCACTGGAGTGGGTAGGGCCTGTTGCTTATAGCGTTGAGGCTTATCAATTTGCAGTGTTTTTCTTATAAGTTATGATGCAATCTCGTGTCTTCTTTAGCGTATGCTGGGGCTTGCACAGCAAGCTTTTCTGGCATGGGAAAAACATCAAACCACACATTCGAACGAAAAATGAGACCTATTATTATTCCTGCTGAAACCATAGTGTATTAAAAACATTGTCGCCTTAGATTTTACAAATTTGAGTTTCCTCAAATTGTCTGTTGTAAATATCAGATTTCTTGGGGTTGGGGGTTAATCTTAAGTTCTTGTGTTATAACTTGCTGATTTGGTGAGGAATACAGGTTTTATCGGACCGTTGGTGATGCTTCAGCTTTCATGCGAGTTCAGAAATTCCTGTTTAACAATCTCCCGCACAATATCTTTCCTCCACCATCCAAGTTTTATTTATCATATTTCATGTTTTTTTTCTTTGGACTTAAGCTTTTATTGTGGGTTCTAAAACAGATGCTTTTCATTGAAAGGGTATTTCTCCCATGTGTGTTCAATAAAATTGTTACCTAAATTGGAGAAAATGTTATCTGTATCTGAAAGGCATTTACACAACAAGCGGCTCCCCAAGCCATGCAAAGGAACCCAAGCCAAGAACAGCACACAGGCACATACAAACTTTAGCGCCATCAGACTTCATCAAGATCTGCAAATCTGGCACGCTTTGGACATTTCGTTTAAGGAAAATGGTAAATCGAAATGACTGTTTGCGAAGATAAAAGAACTTTGTGTGTCATGCTAGACTTTTATTTTGTGCCAGTCTGCTGTCCGAAACAGAAAGCTGGCAGTAGGAATGCCACTGTTTTTCCATGTTTCGTCATAGCTGTCTTGTATTTTGTGAAAAATGTCCTTGCAATGAATAGGGCTTTAAAGATGCACGCTTTGTGTATGGATTATGTACTGTGTTTGAGCAAAGGCTGTTTTCTCAGTATATTAAATACTTCCTCTCTGGTTAAACCAAGTTACTTTCTTATCTGTGCTACCACAATTCCTTTCCAATTAAAAAGGGAATAGTCTAATTGTAAGCAGTCTTGTTTGCTAGTGTATTAAAGCATTAGTTAATTGCTCTTCTGCTAGCTATCTCGTTTGGCAAATAAGCCTTTACAGAGTAATATTTGAACACCTCTATCTAATGCACCACTTGCTGCAGAAAGACTCTTCCTCTCTTATGTAGCATTAATGGGTGAGGCAGTACTTACTTGGGCCCAGGAGACCCCCGTTGAGTAACAGCCCACACCATGTGCATATGCTAATTTCCTACTGTGAGAAACCTGAGGCGTTTCTCCCAGGTTATTCCCGGGGATCCTTTGTTCAGGTGGCCAGGGGAGGTCCATCACTCTTGGATCCCAACCCTGGGGGCGGACGAGTGTTGGGGAGAATTCTCATTTCTGTGCTAATTCCCTTCAACCTTACAGACCCCCAGCTTTTTTGCTGGACTTTAGGCATTTACATTTTTATCCTGGGGTGAGACCTTTTTCTCACTCTCATGCATTTTTGATCTGATTTGGACCGTGTGTCTTTGGTTTTGGAGTCTGACAAACTCCACAGGCATCTAACTTTTCTATTGTGACACACAGCACCTTCAGTGCAGTGTCACAGAGAAGTCCTTTGGATTTCACGTAAGGTTTAAATACCTTCTCTTGGGTAAACTACTGTTCCCAAGAGTAGTAAAGTGATATTGACTTTACTTACCTGTTTTTCCTATGTAGGTCCAGTACACCCCATTTCATGTGGAAGTACTGAGGTGGGAGGGTTACTTGGTAGCCCCTTTTCCTACTTACTCATGTAACATTTTTTGTTACCCTTCCTTCTTTTAATGACTGGTGGCAGTGATTTAATTTTACTACCATTCAGCATTTTTACCGCAGGCTGAATCCTCCGCTGCAGTAAGGCACCCAGTGGTGCCCATTTTGTCAAAATGGCCCGATCTTTTTTTTTTTTCCCCATTTCTTGCTTGTGAGGTCTTTGGGTTTTACTCTGCGCGCCAAATCAGGTTTAACCCTTTTGTTCGTGTTGCCTTAGGCGGGCTTCCGTGCTGATACCCGCCTCTGGCTCCAGTGTGTCTGGCACGAAATGAGGGAGGTGCCCGACCCTGTCCTTAGTCTCCTTAGTTAGCTGAATGTAGCCAATGCTGATTGGCTGGCTGTCCTCACACTCTGCTGTGTGAGTGACAGGCTGTGCATGAATGGGAGAAACCTGCATAAAAGTTGAGGGCTCTTGAACAGAAGGTAGTGTCGACCACTGGATGAAACATCTGACGGAGAAAACTGGAAGAGAAGCTTGCTGCACCCTCCTGAACCGTTGGTTTGCACGTTAAAGCCCTGCTGTTGTGCTGAAGCTCCAATTCGGAGAGAAGCCCAAAGCGAACAGCGTCTTCCCTTGGGTTGGTGGGACCAACTGACCCCAAGACGACCTGCTGGAAAACCTCTCCTTGCTGGCGTATTTTACTGCTACTGGAAACGAGTGCCAGGGGGTCTGGAAAATCTGAATCGAGTGCATCATCTTTAAGATCCTGAGGAACCTCCCGAAGTAGTACGACCCAAGCCTGATCCACCTCAACAGTGCTTGATCCCAGAAGCAAGGGAAGCCCATCAAGTGAACTGCAGTGGTGCTATTGACAGGTAGCTGAAGCCGCAAAGTGCCACTGATTTGGAAAGAGCCCGTAGCCGCTGCCGACCTTCAAACTGAAGTGCAGGATTCTCTTGTCCCCACAACTCCGGCCCAGGATCTGCAGGACTGCAACCAGAACGGAAGCCAGCTGGATCCTCTTCAAACCTAAGGTACTGTCTTGACTGAAGGGGTACTTGCCTCTTTTGTCTGTAGCTTGATTGTTCTCACTGGAGACTTGCAGAAGCTGCTTTTTGCGGGCTGTTTCGCGTTTCAGCTTCTTGCAGCTACCGCAAATGGCAACAACGCGGTTCCTGACTGTCAAGGTGGACTTTCCTTGTTTCTAGGGTCCTGCACTCTGTTGAGGGGGCTCGGGCTTGGTCAGTCCTGCTTCATGGGAGTCCGGAGGTCAGCTTAAAAGCAATGCACGTAATCTGGTGTTCCTCTCCCTGGCTAATCGGTTTCCTGCAGCAACTCTGAGGAAATTCAACCAGCTCCGAGATGGATGTTAAGGTGGCTTACTTTGGAGTTGATTGGACCCACCAACTCAAAGGGAGAAGTGGTCCTTGCAGGGGCTTATCTGTTTATACAAACTTGGCAAGTTGGCACTGCAGCAGGGCTTTACCAGGCGAACTAACGGTCCAGGAGTTGCAGCAGGCGTCCTCTTCAAGCTCTTCTTCGGTTCCGTCGTCCAGTGGTCGACTCTGCCTTCCAAGCCTTTTATTCAGTTCTCAACCTTTCATTCCAACCTGGCTGTCCTTGCCGGACAGTCAGCCATCTAATCAATACAGAGTGGATTTGGGTCTCCTAGGAGAATAAGTACAGGGTGTTTCGGGTACCTCCACTTCCTGCCTACCCCAGACACTCTAGAGCGAGAGGCAGGTTTCACTCAGAAACCCTGCCAAAGGCGAAATAAACAAACCTAACCTGGTTTGGTGTGCAGAGAAACTCTCTAGAAGGACCTTTCCACAAAGACATGGCGAAAAAAGATCGGGGGCCATTTTATCAAAGATGGCTCTGTGCCATTTTGAAAAAATGGCTCCCGCGGTTTCTTTACTGGATTAGCGAGCGGTCGTGGTAAATGCAAACCACGGTAGTTCAAAACAAAACCACTGCCACCAGCCATTCAGTGAGGAAAGGGTAACATAAAATGTTACATAAGAAGCTAGACAAAGGAGATACTAGGTAACCCCTCCAGCACTCTATTGTAAGATGGTGTGTTCTAGGTCTAGAAAGTTACAATGCCAAGTAAAGTCAATTTCACTTTTCTGATCTGGGAAACAGTAGTTTCGCCACTTTATCCCAGAGAATGTATTTAACCCTTGGGAAATCTGGAAGACTTCACTGTCACTGCGCTGAATCTGCTTTGGGACACAATTGTAAAAGATGATGCCTATGGAGTATGTTAGACTCCATAACCAAGAGAAACTGTAGAAAATCACATTAAATTACATGAGAGAGTGGGGAAAAAGGGTCTCCCTCTCTCCAGGTTAAAAAATCAAGTCCTCAAAATCCAGCATAGTTGCTGGGGGTCTCTAAGGTGGAGGGAATTGGCAAATTGAGAATTCTCCCTAACAGCGCTCCTCTTTAGCCCTATCACACTCTCGCGCATCAGCAGTTAATCCGATTCAAAGCAGTGCGTTCTCAGACCTTGGCTCTTCCCTATGGTTAACTCCCAGCCCCCTCCAACCCTCCTCCCCCCCCCCCCCCCCCCCCCTCCACCAAACCCGGTTTCTCCACCAAACCCATAGAGCAGACTGGCACAAAGTAATTGGGTCATTCTGACCTGCACTCATCAACCGCAGCTTCGTCTCACTTTCCCACTAATGACTTTCCTTCCCCTTCTTCTCACTGGGCAACATGCAGTGACGCCACCAATAGTGACAGAAGGGCACTATACAAGACCACCTACAGTACACACAAAGGTGCATAGTGGTAATATATATGTGTTAGGCAAGATGTTCTTTGCAACTTTTCTCCATTGATTTTAAGAGACCCTTTTGCCACATTCACCTCATTTCTTGTGGCAGCCAGTGCTGGGAATGTTTCTTGCTTTATTTTTCACCTTCATTTTTACACACTAGCACCAGCCACCTTCATTGGAGTACTGCAGGGACTTAATGTGTGTTCCTTTTTCATTTCTCAAAGTAATATCCCTGTTCCTTTCCTGATATTCGCTGAAGAGTCTGGTGGTAGTGAACTACTTTTTAACTCTGTGCACAGCTGTGCACTTTATTTCCACAATAATGCTTGTTTGACTAAAAAAACAATCAAACTGGCTGCTCCTCGTGGTACAACCCTTGTTTATTTTGCCATCGTCTCTGTAGGACCTTCCTTCAGGTAAGAAATAGCCTCACCATCGTGTTCCAACGCCACTATGGGACGGGAGGAAACGCCGCCCACTAAGCAAAAAGAACTGCCCCTTCATATGGCATCCTGGAACACAAGAGGTCATCGCCATCTAATGACCGAAAGTGAGACTCACTTAGGAGCCTTCGTGCTTATTTGCCTTCAAGAAACCTGGCTCCTGGGAAAACCGGCGTTAGACGGCTACGAAATTGAAGTTTCCCCAGCAACAAGGTCCTTACAGGGACGACCATCGGCTGGCCTACTGACGGCAACCCGGGTGGGCTCAGGAATCTCGAGTATAAAGAAGGTAGCTGAAGATTATGGCATGTTAACAACTCTTGTATCTTGGAATCGTCGTCCCCGGGATCTAGCCATAGACGCTACATCAGAAGGAGCAATAATCAACCTATACTGGAACCCGGACAGAGTCTCCACCGAGGGCTTCTGCACGGCGATTGCGAACATCGACAAAATTACAATCGACCTAAAGGTCCCCCACGTAATAATATGTGGCGATTTGAACGCAAAATGTGGGACTGGCAAATATAAAGATGATAAGCCTTCCTATCCCGTGGCAGACGAAAGAGGTAAAGCGTGGTCCGAATTAATGAAATCACGTAAGCTGTACAATGTGGCAGAACTGGTGGAGCACAAATCCCAAATCCCAACATGGGAAAGGTCGGGTGCGGAGGCTATTCTAGATTACATTTTCATCACCGAAGGTTTGATCCCGTATTTGACGGACTTCACAGTACACCGGACACCAAAAAGTGACCACAATCTGCTGCAGATGCCCTGGGGCGGTCTTATGAAGGAAAGAGCGTACTACCTACCAGTGGTAAGTTCGAATATGCAGCAAAACCGACTTTGTCTCATCTAACAACGTGAGAGGGTTGGAAATCGCTCTAAAGCAAAAAGGGGGGGTCCCTCCGGAAAATCTAATAGAGGGAAGACCTGAATATGTATCGCTACTTGTGCCCTACAAAACAAGTTTTGGAGGAAAGGTGAAAAACCCTCCCAACCATGTCCACACGTTCAACCAAGAGGTGGTGACAAAAAGACTGGAGCTGAGAAAGCTAAAAAAGAAAGCGATCAAGGCAGGGAAGAGGGAGGCATGGACTGAATACCGCACTGGCGAGAAGATTTACAAGGCATGGCTAAAACACCATCGTCAAGCACTCTACCAGAAGGATGCGGAAGCCATGCTGGTAATTGGGGCTACGAGAAAGACCAAAGATTTCTGGACATTGCTCAGAAATAGAAATTGCCAAAAAGCGCCACCACTCTCGAGTTCAGTATCTGAAAAAAACTGGATCTCCCACTACTCAGACTTATACCGCGTACCAGAGGACTCGCCCCACCAGATTCAAAAAGGAGGGGAATACCCATGGATCGACTTAGCGAATCAGGAAAATATCTTAAGAACAATTGCCAAGTTAAAAGCTTCAAGGGCACCGGGCCCGGACGGACTGACTAATGTGGATATCAAAAGGCATCCATTAGCATGGGCAAATGCAATTTGCGAACTCTTTACCCAATGCCAGACCCAGAGGCAAGTTCCAAAATCCTGGACAGAGGCAATTTTAGTCCCAGTTTTCAAGCAGGGCGATAGAAACCAACCGGCTAACTACAGACCGATTGTACTTCTAGATATAATTGGCAAAATCTTTGCCTCGTTGCTGTTACAACACTTCAAGGACTGGGCCGCCATCTCCCCAGCCACGGATTGTTTCCAGACAGGATTCCAAAAAGGTACAGGAACGGCAATTAATCTTTGATCCTGAGTATAATTAAAGCCAACGTAAAGGGGGGAGCTACTAAAGTTTACATGGCACTAATAGACCTCTCGCAGGCCTTCGATACAGTAGATCGTACTAAGCTATGGGCCAAACTGACAGCATAGAACTGTCCACGACCAGTTCTCGACCCCATCCTGGCACTCCACACGGAAACATCGTTAAGGGTCCGTCTAAACCAGCAAGGGGCCCTCTCCGACATGATTTACACCAAACGGGGAGTCAAACCGGGATGCCCCCCTGGCCCCGGCCCTGTTTATTGCATTTATCGGGGACTATCAAGAGTCTGAGAAAATGGTGCGAGCATTCCCTCCAAAAGTAGGAGGGGAGAAAGTGTCCAGGCTTTGGTATGCCGACGACCTGGTTCTACTGGACCAAACAGCAATCTGCCTTCAGCGCCAGTTGACCAACGTGGCGGCCTACATGAGCACAATTTGCAAATCAACAAAACGAAAACCAAAATCCTGATACTCTCAAAATCAATAAAGAGCACTAAATCAACCTTCGGCTGGGCTTTGGGACAAACAAAAATCGAAGTCCTAACCGAATATAAATATCTCGGAGTAATGCTTGACAACACGCTCCGTGAAAACTCACTCCAAAACTTGCTTTGGTCCAAAGTGCGAAACTTAACTTCTCAAATGCGGGCAGTCGATGGGAAATTTGGAAAATTCTCTTGGTTCCCCGCCCTGCAATTCTACAAAACGAAAGTAGTTCCAACCATTACTTATGGCATGGCGGCAAACCTCAATCTCCCGGATGAACTATGGCCACGTCTGGAAGGCTTCATCTGGAAATCGGTATTAGGCCTACCTAAGTCAGCTCCCCTTCCAGCAATCCGTCGAGAATTAGGTTTGCTATCTCTTGGAGCGGTGGTGACCATATGTGCAACTCAACTATACAGGAAAATCCTGCTCCAAAGCTCCCCCCGATTTTCAAAATCGTGGCGGCTCAACTACAAGGACGGAACTGCAAAGCCTTGGTAGATTGGGAAAAAAAAATCAAGATCGCTATGAGGCGGTAGTGTGTGATGAAGAAATACTGATTTCAAATCCATGCCGTGTCAAAACTAAGCTAGAGCAGCAAGATTGGATCTGTACAAACAAAAAAGCTCTTTCTTACAAATCACTAAAGCACCTACCTCCTTCGCACAATCGCCTAAAGGAACCCTTAAAGTACTGTGACAAGTTCCCGGAAAAAAATCTAAGACGAACTTTTATGCGGGCACGGCTGAATTTACTGCCTACTAGAGAAATTCTATCTAGTAGAGCGCTGTCCCCATCAGCGGAGTGTTGTCTATGCAGTGTGCCGGACAACCGAGAATCACTCCGACATCTGTTAATGATTTGTCCAGCCTTATCCTATGAGAGACAATCCTATCTGACACCACTCTTCAACGAAGCCAAGATGTTGGATGAGGAAACCTCCTGGTCACGGCTGATAGCCGGGGACTTGGCTAAATGGTCCAGGACAGCCGCGAAATTTTTGACTGTCGCCCTGCAAAGAGCTAATGGGCCAAATTGCAAGAGCCTCCAGGTAGCCCCTGAGGAGGCACCCACGTTAAGCCTGCTCTCGAGTCTAGAGTAATGAAAGGAGTCTCCAGGAGTGGTGTCCTTAGGAAGTACACAAACTGCGCAACAGGGAATGCGAATTTCGAATATGTTTTGTAAAAACGTATGAGGTTATAAACAAATAAAAGGAAAGAAGAAAAAAAAAATTGCCTCATTATATGCTGTACTGTGTGAGGTTCCATGTTCCACTTTGGAAGATATTCAAGACCATTTTAAGGAGGAGACCCATAAGAAGGTAATGCCATTTCATAGAATTTAAGCATTGGGTTGAAAAATAATTGGATGTCCTGCTCTCGAGCCTGGTCGCAAGCGGTTTACTGATAACCACCATATCGCACTTCTATGCTTACTTTCTCCTATACACCATCATTCAACTAGAAGACCGCTATACCATGATAAATTCGGTCTAGCTGTTCTCATACGAACATGACCCCACGAACACCTCATCGTTCTAATAAAACACAGCTAGCTGAGCACATTCTGGCTATTTTAGGTGTCTCCTCGGGCCACCCACCAGACTGAACGCATCCAACTAATTTGCTCAGCACCACACCTACCGCTAAGAAGCAGCTATCGTGCAACAACCACAACAGGTGCACACCTATCCGGTGCACCCACGCACCATACGACTCTCTCTACTGCGGTTCCAGATGGTGTTCAACCTACCAGCGCTTTGTAGTCATACCAATGATCTATAATGCGCTATATAAATTCCAAGTAACATAACATTATAAGGCATGCACTCTCATAGAAGTCTTGCAAAGGACACTTGGTATTGTTTGTGTGGCTGAAACTTTCTTTAGCCAGGGCATGTCCCATTGCTGGGTAGAATGTGAGGGGGGGACATGCTGTCTCTAATTGGACAGCCTCCACCTGCCTAAATGTTTTCCTTCTATAGGTGTGCTGCGACAGCCCCAGCACAGATTGTTGGTAAAGGAGAGGACATGGAGCCATTCAAGATCGTCTCCCATGAGATCTAAGCAACTGAAGTCGAAGGGCCTCCAGCAATGGCTAAGCCAACTACTGCATAATCGGGCCTCTGCCTTTAGTCAACCGGGAAGACCTAAACTGGTGCCTTTCTCCCCTGGTGGCACAACCAGTCTGAACCCTTCTCTGCATTAATCGCTCTTCCAAGCTACGGGCTGCTGCCGGGGTTGCATTTGGCCTACACCTGCCTGTAACTGAACAGCACTGTTGTATGGGCTCCTTTCTACCTCATCGATGTAAACTTTTCTAGCATCCACAGAGCTCTGCTGGGACCGTACACACCTGCTGCTTCCATCTTACTATGAGGAAGGACCTGCTTAGCCCAAAGTATGACTGTGTAGCTGTCTGACCCACAGAGAACCCACAACTTCACCCTGACCACGGAATCCAAATGGAAGTCAAACCTCCACCCTAGGTTGGCACGGGTGCCTGGTTTCATGAAATACAGGTCACCACATGACAACCGGGGGGGGATTTGGAGGGGGCGGAGAAAGAGGGTTAGGGAGAAGGATAGGTAGGGGGGAATGAGTGAAACCAGAAAGAGGTTTAGCAAACGTGAATGGATAGGGATGGGGGGGAAAATGGGGAAGACATCACAGGAATTCACAGTAGTTCATGAGTATCCTGTCTACTGGTCATGAAACCTGAATGCCCTTCCTTAATCAAGCGCCTCAGTACGAACACCCCTGAGCACCTCAACGGGTGTTGGGCAAGATTGTACGTAGTAACCCTGTGGGAGACTACACCAGCCTTGTCCTCTTGGCAATAGGTAACCCACCTATTGGTATAGGTCTGTACTACACACGTTGGTAGAGTGACTGAGCAGCCAGACTTATCTCAAGAGGGGTAAATGTGAGCTGTAGAGATGGAACATAGATTCACAATGACAAGTAGCCAAATAACACTTCTACTCAAAGTTTTCTAGTAAAATTATTTAATGGTTGGTTTTAAATACGCCTTCTTTAGGCAATATGCAACAATAAAAACTCACTTCCTGAAATTTGGCCTAAATTACTAAAACTGTGGACATTGATAGTTCACTTTTAACACTTAATGAAAACCTTTTCCACAACCTCAGTATAACAGGTTCTCAAATATGTGAATACTTTGAAATCTTTCAAATGAAGTCTAGGTTAGACCTTTCCCAGCAATACAAGTTAAACTTATGTACCTCTTATGAGGGACAGTTAAAACGAAGGTCAATGGGACAGAAGAGTCTGCGGGGAGACGGGATAGCCACAGTCTATTGAATCAATGTCTACGGAGCTGAGGCACCTCTTCAGATAGCACTAAAGTATTGCACAATGTTATTTAGAGTTTGTAGAAAAAGAATCACTGTTGGGCCACAAGCTGTTAGACATGTGAAGCGCAAAGCTGCAAGCAACTCTGCAAAGGGCAGCTACTGCAAGTCTCCTGGGAGAACCAGCAAGCTACAGACAAGAGCTAAGTACACCTTCAGTCAAGACAGTACCTTAGGTTGGAAGAAGAGGATCCAGCTGGTTTCTGTTCAGGTTGCAGGCTTGCTGGTCCTGGGTTCCTGGGCCTCAGTCGTGGGGACACGGAGAACGTCTGGAGGACTCCTGCACAGCAGTTGGAAGGTCGGCAGCAGCAATGGGCTCTTTCCAAATCAGCAGCACTTCACGGTTTCACTGGGAAATAGCACCACTGCGGTTCCCTTGCTTCTGGGGTCCAGCACTCAGGTGGCTCAGTCTTATATTGTCCTGCTTCGGAGGGTCCTCGGGATCTTCCTGTAGCTCGGGTCTGGCTTAAAGATGATGCACTCGTTTCTGGTTTTCCTGACACCTGGCACTCGGCTCCAGATGCAGCAATGAAGTACAGCCAGCAGTAGGAGGGGTTCCAGCAAAGTTCATCTTGGGGTCAGTTGGTCCCACTAACCCAAGGGAAGAAGTCATCCATTCCGGGCTTCTTTAGTCTATACCAAGTTGGAGTTTTCAGCACTGCAGCAGGGCTTCATCGGGCAGTTCAACAGTCCAGAAGGGTACAGCAAGCTTCTCTTCCAAGTTCTTTAGTCGGATGTTTCTTTCAGTGGTTGACTGTCTTCTGTTCAAGAGACCTCGCCTTTTATGCAGCTTTCTCCCATTCATGCACAGTCTAGCTGTCACTCACACAACAAGGTGGCTGTCCTGCAAGGATGGACAGCCAGCCAATTACCACTGGGTGTATTGAGGTAACCAAGGAGACTAAGGACTGGGAGTTTTGGGCACCTCCATCGCTTCCTGCCTGCCAGACCCATTGGAGCCGGCGGTGAGTTTCAGCACTGAAGCCCACAAAAGGGTTAAACCTGGTTTGGCGCGCAGAGTTAAACCCAAGAAAGACCTCACAAGCAAGCAATGGGGTGGGGGGTGGGAGGGGGTAGACCGGGGTCATTTTCACAAAATGGGCACCCATGAGTACAATACTGCAGCTGAGGATTCAGCCTGCGGTAAAAATGCACAATGGTAAGAAAATTAAACCACTGCCACCAGCTGTTAAATGTAGTGAGGGTAACATACAAAATGCTACGTAAGTAGGAAAAGTGGCTACTAAGTAACCCCCCAGTACTTCCACATAAGAATGGGTGTACTGGAACTACATAGGAAAAACAGGGGAGTCCATTTCACTTTACTACTCTTGGGAACTTTAGTTCACCCAAGAGAAGGTATTTAAACGGTAAGAGAAATCCAAAGGACTTCTCTGTGGCACTGCACTGAAGGTGCTGTGTGTCACAATACAAAAGGTGATACCTATGGAGTTTGTCAGACTCCAAAACCAAAAGAAAGAGTCCTAATCAGATCAAAAATACATGAAAAGTTTCTCACTGCAGGATAAAAATTAAAGTCTTAAAGTCCAGCCAAAGAGCTGGGGTCTCTAAGGTTGAAGGGAATTAGCACAGAAATTAGAATTCTCCCTAACTGGTCCTATAATCATGACCCAGTTAGCAGCAGATGGTTGCCAGACAGTGCACAAGCACAGATGAGCACATACAATGATGTCCGTAATGTAAGTAACTCATGGTGGCAACAGTAAAGACAGACACAAGTGATCACAGGTCAAGGGTGTTAATTAAACTGTATGCAGGTTGGACATACGCTTGATCTAAACCTAAATCTAAGATTGGAGCAAGGGTCGACCATCAACTGAGAATAAGGCAGCCCTAGCGGTGTTGTCAAATAAAAAGGGTCTACACTTAGAAACCTATTGCCAACCCTTACAACTAATACAAAAAATGTTGTGGGATGGTTTTCAAGAAAAGAAAGTGTTCACAAATGTTGGGGTGTGTTAGCCTGGATCATCCTGCCCACGTTTTGAGCCCAGGGTAAGGTGGGATCTTGGAGCACAGCACACACTCTAGCAGTCCAGCACAAGTCAACAGTTTTGTTCCAGTTTGTCAGGAGCATCGATGGCCAAGTCTTTCACTTTCAAAGGCTCTTGCCTTTGAGGGTCTGACGTCTTCACATAACAAAACGAAGGTTCCTTCCACAAAATGAACTTTCATTTCCTGGTTTCACTTAGGGTGAGGATTCTTTACCCCTGGTTCTCCCTCTACTGGGCGCTGACCGTTATTCCTTGTGGTGTTGGGAGATGGCTTTTCACCCCCCCACCCCCCTGGATGTCGCCCCGTCCAGGCTTGGATCCTAAAACAGTTCTTATAGATATCAAGGCCTTCAGTGGTTGTAGTTTCCTGGGCCCGAGGGCCTAATAGGTTTTACCAAAAACAAAACAACAAACACAAAGTTCTATTTTACGTATTTCTTGGGTGTTGGATTCACCCCTGGATCCCCCTCTTCCAGGTGCAGACCCCCATTTGCTTTCAGCCTCCCTCCACCGGTTTCACTATGGCTTTTCCTTCGTTCCCAAATCTTCTAAACAGTTCCGTGGACATCCTTCGGCCGGGATTCACCCTTGTCAACCCCGTTTCTTGGGACTTTAGACTTTGCCCCTTCTTGTCGGCTTCCCTCTTCCGGGTTCACTCTTGCCAACCTCAGTCATCTTTACTTTCAATGTATACAGGATTCACTTCCCTTGCTTTCTTTAGGGTTCTTAGGTCAAAGGCTTTCGACTGTATGGGGGTTTCGATGGGATTGGGTCCTCCGACGTATTCCATATCTATGACATGTAATTACCACAGCTGTGCTGCTTTGGAAACTTTTTTTTTTTTTTTCCTGCGTCGATGTCGATGCGCTGTCGTCGAGGACCTCCTCCGACGTCATCCGATGTGATAAGTAGGACGCACGACGCCCGTAGCCTCAGTTCCGTTTTTTCCGCGAACGTGTTGCTTCGTGTTTCTCGGTTAAACGCCTCGACTCTTTGGAGTTCTGTTCTTCTCGGTTCTTCGAACCTGTTCGTTTTGTGAAAATCCTTCGTGTGAAGATGTCTTCTACTTCGTCTTTGACCCCGCGTCCGGGTTTCAAGAAGTGCGGGGAGTGTGGGTCCAAGATGTCGGTGACGGACTCGCACGACGCCTGCCTCTGGTGCCTCTGGGAGGCCCATGACACGGATGACTGTATCGACTGCCAGTCGCTCATGTCCAAAGCCTTACGCGAACGTAAGAAGTTGTCGGTAGGTCGGGTGTCCAAGCCCCGGAAGTCGAAGTCTGCGGGGCTTTCGACGGATGATTCAAGGGGTGACTCTCCGCGTCATCGTCGGAAGTCTCGTGGGTCTCCTTCTAGGAGTCGGTCTCGCCACTCCTCAGCCACTTCGAGGCATTCTCGGAAGCGTCTTCCAGGTCCTCTTCGGAGGACTCTGCCCGGCACGTCGCTTACCCCACCAGCCGTGCGACGCCGGAGGAATGGGCTTCCTTCGGGAAGAAAATGCTGGCGATTCTTGAGTCGCAGGGTACTAAGCCGTCCGCGCCCCCGAGTGGGGTCGGTCGAGAGACACCGCTCGCAAGAGTGGTCGGCACGAGTCACGGGAGAGGTCCCATTCGGACAAGGAGACTAGTTCTCGACGTACCCGTTCCAGGTCCTGGTCCTCGACGCGTTCGAGACCGTGTGCACCTGTGAGGTCTTTGAAGAAGACATCGACGTCGAGGGCGTCGACAGGCTTTCTCGAGGCTCCGGCTCCGAGGAAGTCGTCGAAGCCGTCGACGCTCAGGTGTCAGGCTGAGATCCTGGTGTCTGCAGAAGCTGCTGAGCCCCCGACAATCCACCCAAAATGTGGCACTCTGAGCTGATACTATAAACTGCTCAGTTTACCTCACTTCCAGGGGAAAGGGGGAAGGGACAAATTAACAAACACCAGGCTGGAAGCTAAGACTAGCTGGTTCTTCACCTCTAGTAAAACATAAACATATAATACACCTTGTTATTCATGGGGTACTATACTAACCTTAAGTATCAATATCCTTTACTAAATAAAGTAAAAACCATACCTGGAACTTCTCTACTAAATGCCCAGAGAAGTGATAAGCTGACTAGACTTCCTTACTAGTTGACTTGAATCTCAACGATCATTCAGCCTTCTTTAGTAGGTCCATGAATGTGAAATTAACTTTGCAGGTAATCTTCTTTAAACTCAAGAAGCTTGAACAAAGTCTTAAGTTCATTAAAAGTAAATGGAAGTTCTAGTGTTTCTGGAAAGTATTTATATTTCTTCTTATTAATTTTTTAGAGTTTCTTTACTTAAATAAAGTTATTGAAACTTGTGACTAAAATATCACGTGGAAATTTCTTGAACTCGCATAGGGATCCAAACTGAGAAGATTGTTGAAGCGCTGAAGATTAAACCGCAGGAAAAACCACACGCGCTTATCCAAGGAGCGAGTAAACTCACACGCACTGAAATCGAACCGCGAGAGAAAAAATCCACACGTGCTTTGTCCAAAATGCGAAAACACTCACACGCGCTAAGTCGAAACCGCGGGAAAAAATCCACACGCAATTAAAACGAAAACACGCACACGCGCTGAAGTCTAACCGCGGGAAATATCCACACGCGCTTAGTCCAAGAGGCGAACACACGCACACGCGCTGAAGACAAACCGTGGGTAAAATCCACACGCGCTTAGTCCAAGATGCGATCACACGCGCTAAAATCGAAACCGCGGGAAAAAATCCACACGCACAATAGTATCGCGCGACACCAAAGAGCTCGCGCTAGATACTCAAGCGAAGACTCTCACGCGCTGGCTTCTGATAACGGAAAAACCACGCGCTTGATAGAAAACGTAGCGTAGCAAAGCCAAAACATACGACAGCAATATAGTTCTTAGTAAATCTTTTTCATATGAACTTGAAAATCAGATTAAATCTTCTACAATGACATTATAGAAAGAGTCTTGAGTTTTAAAAGGACTTATCTTGTGAAGAGTCTTTGAAACTTGTTTTCTTGGATAACTCGAAATCTTCTTACTCCTGTTCAGTGCCAAAATGAATCTCCGCCAGATTCCTGTTAACTTTTCCAAAGAAGCCGCTCGACCGCTTGAAACCCCTGAACAAGTTAAGCAGGAGCAGCTTAATACACAACCTCTCAGCTGGGCAAAGACGATGAAAGGCAGTTTAGAATGTTCACTGTCTTCCCTATAAACAATCACCAGCCAATCAGAATTTAAGACTGAGGACCTCCATCTTGGCTTGGGGCATTCTCCATAGACTGCAATGAATGTTAAGGGCAAAATTGGCTGTTTTAAAATTAAACTCATAACTTCCAAAAGCCTTTCTATACTAATTTTCCCCAGACCTAATGTAATTCAGAATATGTCACTGTATCCTGACAGTACCTGACATCAGGTCGTCGAGAGACACGCTCGGGGCTCCGGCCTCGAGGGCTGTGTCGACGCCTGCGATACTGGAGGCGCTGCATCTGACGTCGAC
This sequence comes from Ambystoma mexicanum, assembly GCF_040938575.1. Lineage (NCBI taxonomy): Eukaryota > Metazoa > Chordata > Amphibia > Caudata > Ambystomatidae > Ambystoma > Ambystoma mexicanum. Next base: position 124,457,389 of record NC_090934.1, read on the forward strand.
ACCGATCCTCTCGGCGCCGATGCCGGTTCTCTCGACGCTGGCGCCGATTCACTCGCCGCCTTTCGTGTCGGAGGTACCCCGTGGCACGGGTGAACCCCCCCCCCCCCCCCCCCCCCCAGGAAGGCTCTGGTTAAGAGCAAGCACTCTCGGGTGCCTTCTTTTCGCCACCTGGACTATATTTCAGAGGCGGATGAGGATTCTGATGGCCTGGTTCCTAGTAGGGTTCCAGATGAAATTGTCTCGGGACATAGTCAGTTTGACGATTTGAGACAGTCACTGCATGATGCCAGTGGACTGGACACCTCTCCGGAGGTGGAGTTTTGTAGGCCTGAGCCTGGCTCTCATGCCGATTCCTCGTACCGGCGCCTTATGGCTAGGGTTTCTGAGTACTTGGGATGGTCTGCTCCCCCAGGGGAGTTTGTGCAGGATGATCTGACGGACATCCTTGATGTTGGTCCCCCAACTGACTCGGTACTGCCGTTCCATATGGCTTTACAGAGAAGGGTGCCGGCGGCTTGGACTGCTCCGGAGAGTCTCCCGGCGGTGGGCAGGTCCTTGTCGCGAAAATACCGTCCAGCCAGTAGCGACCCCTGCTACTTGACCAGGCACCCCACTCCGGAGAGTTTGGTGGTGCAGGCGGCCACGGCCCCGGCAAAGCAGGCGTCGTACCCTACCATCCCTCCTGATAGGGACGACAAGCGTTTTGATGGCTGGGCGAAGAAAGTGTTTTCTTCTGGTGGTATGGCGCTTCAGACGGCCAACTCCATTTGTGCCTTGTCTCGTTTCACGCATACTCTGTGGAACTGTGTTGCGTTAGCGGCTGAACATATTCCCGAAGGGGACGAACGGGATGGTTTCCTTGCTATGGTCAGGATGGTAAGGATGCCATGTGCGAGTCCGTTCAGTCGGGTTTGGACTTAGCTGAATGCGTCAGTAGGTCCATGGCGGCGAGCACCGTGATACGCAGGTTTGCGTGGTTGCGGAAGTCTGGGTTTGCTCCTGATGTGCAGTCCCGGCTCCTCAACATGCCCTTTGACGGTGAACACCTTTTTGGCAGCAAGGCTGAAGAGAGCCTTGAGAGGTTGCAGACCTCAAAAGCTGCAGCGAAGTCGTTGGGCGCTGCAGTTCGCCAACCTCTGCCTTTTCGTCCTAGGGGACAGCAGTGGAGGGGTGGTTCCTTTCGCTATTACTCGTCCTTCAGTAAAGCGAGAGGAGCTGGCAGTCAGAGGCCAACGCAGGGGTACCAGAGGTGGATGACAGGGTACCCGTGGTGTCAAGACCGCTCGGGCAGTTGCCTCTTTGCCCTCAGGTAACGCCGCAGCCGCTCCCACTCAGTCATGAGGCATTGTCCCATGGTTCGCCGGTTGGGGGAAGGCTGGCGCAGCATCTTGTAGAGTGGCAAGCCATTACTTCAGATGTGTGGGTTCTGGAGATCATAACCCACGGCTACTGTCTTCCCTTTTGGCACAGGCCTCGCGACAATCCACCAGGGAACCTCTCTTTGCAGAGTCCGGATCCGCTCCTTGCGCAGGAAATTCAAGCCCTGCTGGAGAAAGGCGCCATAGAACTGGTGCCTGTAGCGGAGAGGAACAAGGGATGGTATTCCCCTTATTTTTTGATTTCCAAGAAAGACTGGGGATTGAGACCCATCATGGACTTGCGCGGTTTGAACAAACTCCTCAGGAAGGACAAGTTCAGATTGGTTACTCTCTCTCAAGTCCTCCAGGCCCTTCAGCTTCAGGACTGGTTGGTGTCACTCGACCTCAAGGATGCTTACTTCCATGTGCCGATCCATCCCAAGCACAAGAAGTACCTGAGGTTCGCGGTTGGCGACTCGCACTTTCAGTTTCGGGTCCTGCCGTTCGGATTGACCTCCGCCCCGAGGGTTTTCGCCAAGCTCATGGTGGTGGTGGCAGCGCATCTCAGGCAAGGGGGATTCACGTCTACCCCTACCTGGACGATTGGTTGATCAGGGGGAGCTCTCCCGAGCAAGTCCTGGATCATCTATCCGTCACCTGCCACTCCCTTCACAGGCTGGGCTTCTCCCTCAATTTTTAAAGAAGTCCCATTTGACGCCAACACAGCTGCTCCAGTACATCGGAGCAGTGCTCGACACTTCCCTGGGGCAGTGTTTTCCTCCCCAGGTGAGGGCTCTTCACATTCAGCAGATGGTGCACAAGTTTCAGCATGCCCAGACGCTCCCAGCGTTCGAGTTCTTGAGGTTGCTCGGCCTCATGGCATCCTGCATTCTTCTGGTGCCAGAGGCTCGCCTGCGGATGAGATCTTTGCAGTGGGCACTCAAATGGTCGCTGTCCTCCGGCAGGATGTCGGACTCGGTTCAGGTGCCGTCCTCGGTCGCCCGGGACCTTCTGTGGTGGGCCGTCGAAGGCAACTTGATGAAGGGGGCTCCATTTTGGCTTCCCTGGCCGGAGGTGACGATCGTGACGGATGCATCCCTCACGGGATGGGGAGCTCATGCCAACGGGCTGACAGTCAGCGGTCGTTGGTCTCCGGAGTCCAGACTCCATATCAATCTGTTGGAGCTGAGGGCCGTCACGCTAGCCCTGAAGACTTTTCTGCCGACTGTGCGAGGGAAGAATGTCTTGATCCTGACCGACAACAGTGGCCATGCACTACCTCAACAAAAAGGGGGGGGGCGCAGGGTCACTTCCTCTGTGCAGGGAGGCGATGCAGCTCGAGTTCTGGGCCATCCAGCAGGAAGTTTCGATCTCGGCAGTTCATCTGGCCGGAGATGAAAACATGACGGCGGAGGCTCTGAGCAGGCAGAGCGCGATCTCTCACGAGTGGGAGTTGGCTCAGGAGATTCTCCTGGAGATCTTCGCCCTTTGGGGGACCCCTCAAGTGGATCTCTTCGCCTCCAGTGTCAACCGGAAGTGTGAAAGGTTTTGCTCGCGGGAATTTCCTTCAAAAGGAGCCTTAGGAGACGCGTTTGTGGTGGAGTGGTCATTCCCGCTGCTGTACGTGTTTCCTCCAGTCCCCGTCATCCCGCAAGTGCTGCGGAGGTTACGGAAGCTCGGTTCCCCGATGATCCTCATTGCTCCGGCGTGGGCTCGGAGGACGTGGTACCCGGACCTTCTCGACTTGTCCATCTGCCCTCCACGTCGTCTTCCCTACCGAGATGATCTGCTCTCACGTGAGGGGTCAGGTTCTCCATCCAGAGGTCAGATCCCTCAACCTTCACGCTTGGCTTCTGAGAGGTTGAGGTATAAGGATTGGGACCTCCCTGAAGACGTGATGGAGGTGTTGCTTTCAGCCCGAAGGCCAGCAACAAAGTGTCTGTACCGTTGCCGTTGGCATAAGTTCTGCGACTGGTGCAGAGTTCAGAATGTGGATCCTTTTGCATGTGACATCCCCATGGTTCTGTCCTTTTTACTTTCTTTGGCCCACAGGGGCTTGCAAGTGGGTACCATTAAAGGTTACCTGGCGGCGCTGTCCGTCTTTAAGCGCTCGTCTGAAGAGTGTTCTTACTTTAAAATCCCTTTTAATTTCACAGTTTCTGAAAGGGCTCACTAATGTGTTCCCTCCGTCACCTTTCCTGGTGCCCGGTTGGGATTTGAACCTTGTTCTTAAGTTTCTTATGGGTGCTCCGTTTGAGCCTTTACATTCTTGCCCTTTGAGGCTGTTAACTCTGAAACTGTGTTTTTAGTTGCGGTTACTTCCGCTCGCAGAGTGAGTGAGTTACAGGCACTTTCAGTTAAGCCACCCTTCACTGTATTTCACAAGGACAGGGTTGTCCTTCGAGTTCGTCCTTCTTTTCTTCCGAAGGTAGTGACGGAATTTCATTTGGCCCAGAAGGTTGTTCTTCCGGCACTCTATCCTCCTCCGCATCCTGGTAAGGAAGAGGAGAGGCTCCATAGGCTTGATCCTAGGAGAGCTTTAAGCTTTTATGTTTCACGTATGTCCCGGGTCAGAGTGGACGATCAACTCTTTATTGGTTACGCTGGGAAGCGTTTGGGGCAAGCTGTGACGAAACCGACTTTGTCTCGCTGGATTATTTTAGCCATCTCGGAGTGTTACCGCTTGGCGGGTAAGGACCCACCGGCTGGCTTGCGGGCCCATTCTACCAGGGGTGTGGCTGCATCTACTGCCCTGCAGAGAGGTGTTCCTATTCGCAACATCTGTGATGCAGCCACCTGGGCTTCAGTACATACATTTGTACGTCACTATTCCCTCGATTCCATCCGAGGGCAGGATCTGGCCTTTGGCAAGGCGGTCCTTTGCTCTGCTATTTGATTGGCTGTTCTAAATTTTGATTCTAAATTCTTTCCCTCCTCCTTGCTCTGGTACTGCTTTGGGAGTCTGTCATAGATATGGAATACGTCGGAGGACCCAATCCCCTCGAAGAACAAGTTACTTTCTTACCTGGTAACGTTCTTTCGATGGGATGGTCCGACGACGTATTCCATATCGCTCCCGCCCTGCCTTCCCCGCTGCAGAATTTCTTTTGCGATTGCAGCTTACGTTCTGCAAGGCTTTGTGTCTGACTGGCAGTTGACTTATGTCACACGTTCTGGGGGAAAAAACTACAACTGAGGCTACGGGCGTCGTGCGTCCTACTTATCACATCGGATGACGTCGGAGGAGGTCCTCGACGACGGCGCATCGACGCAGGACGCAGACGATGAAAAAAAAAGTTTCAGAAGCAGCACAGCTGTGGTAATTGTCATACATATGGAATATGTCGTCGGACCATCCCATCGAAAGAACGTTACCAGGTAAGAAAGTAACTTGTTCTTTGCTTGACCTCCTGTATGACCACTTTGACCTATCCTGGCAGCTTGCCTACGGTCTTCTGGCATCTGTAGTTTTGTGGAGCTGGGGATCGAACTGAGTTTCTCAGAGCAGCACCCACGTGGTGGTCCCCCTTCTGCAGTTGGTCTCTCCTTTTAGAGTTCTTTGAGCTTTTCTCACTTTTTGACTTTCATTCACCACAGCCTGGTTCTTATCAGCTCTCCCCTTGACTCACCGGCTGTGATGAACCGCTTGGCTTTCCTCTAACTGAAGTCAAGGCCGGTACCACAGAAGCTGCAGTCTCCCTTGCTCTGGCTCATCCGCGTCGATACGCTCTGTGTACCGTTGACTTCTGCTGCAGCACACTTGGGTTATTGTCCTCAGTCTTGGGATTCCTTCAGCGGAAGGTTTGCAGGTTTTGCCGAAAAGAGCAAAGTTGTGTCTCCTTGTCGGCTGCTAGAAGTTTGCTGCCTTTCGCCTCATCTTGAACTGCTGGGTCTGTATAGTTGTCTCGTCGTGCGGTCTGCCTTGCTGGTACTGTGCTCTTGCTCTGCCTTTTTAACCCTGTGGGGAAGGGAAAGGGCCGTCTGGTGTGTGGGATTCCGATCAACTGCCTGGCCCTTGTATTGGGACATGCTAAACGGCTCTGGTGTTAATCCGTTCTCTGTTTGTGTTGGAAAAGGGGGGTGGGAGGGACAGTGGTTTTGAATGTCCGATGTGGTAGGATGGGGGAACAGGTGTTGAAAGAAGGGGAATTCTGCATTTCACCTGTTGTCTCCCACTCCCCAAGTTCCCCCCCCCCCCCCCCCATCCAGATGGTTCTCCCTCACTAGTCCACCCCCCAGGAACTGGATCCATTAGCGATGGCTGTGTCCTGGCCACCTGGATGACAGATCCCCGTGGTTTAGCCATGGAGACACCTTCAGGCAGCTCACAGTAAGGACTGGGAAGCAAGAAACATTATGCATTTAGACAAACCACAAAAAGCGTGGCATGAGTAGCATAGTGAATGAAGTAGCAGTGCCCCACTGAGTTGTGCCCTTGTCCAACACAACTTCCACACTTGCTCTGAGGTGGAGCTGTGTCCCTGAAATCAAAGGTCGTAACTGCTCACTTTTCTCTTTGCCCCCACAGTTTTGCCTTGCCTGCCTTAAGATTGCAATGGTGTACTTATCTTTTGACTGGGGACCCGTATGGTGCCCCAGGTGCAGAAGAACCAGCGAATATGCTGCAGCAGTACAAATCAACCTGCCGACTCTGTGCCTTTGCTGCAGTGAGTGCGGCTTATTTCAGCTTCCCTCATTTCAAATGAGCTGACAAGCACACTGCGTGCCCGGAATGCCTGCCGTGGTCTCTGCCGCTGCTTACCACATATGCTCATCCACAACTTGGCGTCTACGTTGCCTGCAGCTCGGCCCTTGCCTGTGTAATTCCAAAATCACCAGCAAGCAGCACAGGCTGGGGCAGGACTAAATGGGCCATCAAGGCAGTGCTCCATCATGTATCTGAGCACGTGATTCCGCCGAGCCTACTGGGAAGTGTAGTTTTCCCCTCCAACTGCAGTTTCCCACTGTTTGACACCGACGAACCTATGAGCCCTGACATCGTGACTCTTGCCACAAACCAGAACCCCAATTCCCAGTCCTCACAGTAGCTCTTGAGGACCTGCCAACCATGTCATGGGGCACACGTCGTCTCTTGTCCTCTTCTGAAGGGTCCTGCTGGAACCGAAATTGAGACTTCTTCACCGTAACCAGATATCTCTACAAGGGTTTAACAATCAATGGAAGCCTCAAACCCTCAATTTGTGAGCCTTCAGCGGTCTCATCAACAGTGAAGCCTGTTCTCCCACTGTTAGGGAGGATTTTCAGAAATGTGCCAATTCCCTCTACCTTAGAGACCCCCAGCAACCTCTGCTGTATTTTGAGGACTTGATATTTCTTTTTTTAACCTGGAGAGAGCAAGACCCTTTTTTTTTTCCCACTCTCGTATTTTAATGTGATTTTGTGCACTGTTTCTTTTAGTTACGGAGTCTTGACAAACTCCATAGGCATCATCTTTTACATTGTCACACCGCACCTTCAGTGCAGTGGCACAGGGAAGTCTTTCAGATTTCCCAAAGGTTTAAATACTTCTCTGGGATAAACTACTGTTTCCCAGAGCAGTACAGGGAAATTGACTTTACTTACATGTGTAACTTTCTAGACCCAGCACACACTCTTACAGTAGGGTGCTGGAGGGATTACTTAGTATCCCCTTTGTCTAGCTTCTCATGTAACATTTTTGTTACCCTTTGCTCACTGATTGGCTGGTGGCAGTGGTTTACTTATTACTACCATTATGGGATTTTACTGCGGGCTGCATTCTGCATTCGCATTCGCAGCCACAGTAAAGCACCCATGGGTGCCATTTTTGACAAAAGGTCCCTGGTTGTCTTTCCACCATTTCCTTGTGGAAAGGTCCTTCTTGAGATTTACTCTGTGCGCCAAACTACGTCTGGTCCTTTTGTTCATTTTGCCTTTGGTGGGATTGACGAGTAAAGCCCGCATCTGGCTCCAGGGTGTCTGGCGGGGGCAGGAAGCGAGGGAGGTGTCCGACACTCCCTGTGCTTAGTCTCCTAGGTGACAGGCATGCACTCTAAGGTGATTGGCCGGCTCGCTGTACTGGGTTACCGACAGCTAGGCTGGAATGAATGGGAGCAAGCTGCATAAAAGGTGAGGCTTTTTGGCTTGGAAGGCAGAGTCGAGCACTGGACAAAGGAATCCGAAGAAGAACTTGAAGACGCCTACTGCAACTCCTGGACCGTTAGTTTGTCTGAAGTCCTTCTGATGTGCATAAGCTCTGAATTCATCTAGACTAGAGAAGCCCTGCAAGGAGGCTTCTCCCTTTGAGTTGGTGGCACCAAAAGTATGCCACTTGCTCACACTCTGGAGCAGGGGTGGACTGTCCCATATGGAACTCTGGAGATTTCCCGGTGGACCTCTACAGCCTGGGCTTCTTTTGTGTTTTCAAATTTTTGCCATAGGAAAAGGGTTGGGCTTGCTGATAATGTGTAACATGGGGCCATTTTGAAAATGATTTCCGGGGCCTCTTTTGCTTCCCAGTCCACCCCTGCTCTGTAAGCTGGTTGAATTTCCACTGCAGTCGTTGCTGGAACCGAATAGCCAATGAGAGCAACACCAGATTGTGTGCGTTGCTTTTAAGCTGGCCAAGAGCTCCAGGAAGATCCCCCGGACTCCCAGGAAGCAAGACTGAGCCTGAGCCACCTCAATAGAGTTCTGGACCCCAGATGCAAGGAAAGACCACCTCGACAGCCTGGAACCACAGTGTATCTATTTGCGGTAGACGCAAGGAGCTGGAATACCGAAGTGCCACTTGTTTGAAGATTGTCAGTGACCGTCGCACTGCAGTTCAGGAGTCACCAGAAGTCCTCCCTCTTGTCTCCACGACTGAGGCCCAGGAACACCAGGATCTGCAGAGCTGCACAGGAACCATCTGCTGCACTTTCCTTCAACCTAAAGGTACTGTACAGTCTAAGTGAACTTAACTCTTTTTGTGCCACTTTGCTTGTTCTCATTTGGTTTCTCATGTAGAGTTGCTTGCATCTTCTACTACTCACAGGCCTAACATCTTGTGACCCTACATTTGATTCAACTTTTTCTACAAAGATTTCTAAAACATTGTGCAAGACCTTTACTTGCCTGCAAGAAGCTTTTCAGTTCACCTTGACTTTTGGTAACTTAAAATTGGCAGGCCTGGCTCCCTGAATGACTCTTCTCTCCTATGTTTGTGTTTTGCCTTCCTTCCAGGAAAGAGTTAACTAACTTTGCATTAGGGGGGGGGGGTTGAAAGTACTCAACTGATTAAGAATAATTGTGGGACCACTTGTCTTATTCAGAAACCTCTTTTCTTTGACACTCTCCATAATGTTCTAAATGCAACAGTGACATATTAATTTCCCCAACAACCTAACTATTGAAGTCACGTGTGGGTGTAGGTAGTGTGTGGGCCATTCCAAATGGGTATTTGCTGCTTTAGAAAACTGTATATTTATGTGTTGCATATTGCTCCCTTCTGAAGGCTTATTCAAACTGTTTAAACAATTATTAATTTATTTAAGAAACCTTGTGTGTAAAGTTTATTTGAATACTTGTCACTGTGAATATGTGCAACTCCCCTACTGCTAACATTAACCCCTATTATGATAAGCCTGGCTGCTCAATGCGCTTCCAACCTGTGTAGTGCAAACTTGCACAAAAGGTTGGGTTCCTATTGCCAGGAGGTCTGGTTTGTTGTAGTGCACCCAAAGGGTACTGCCTACAATCTTGCCTAACACTGGGTCCAAGAGTTCAAGGAGGTGGCAGATGTCAGAGGAGTGTTTGACATCAGAGCGAGAGTTAAGAGTGGCACTTTTGAGACCTATGGGGTGAGGGGGGTACATGGAACAGCTGTTCCTCATGCAAGCTGCTAGAGTGCCTGGGAGTTGGAAGTAGGAGGAGGTAGAGAGCCAGGCGAAGGTTGCAAGACAGGAGACAAGGTTGGTACTAGGGCTGTAGCGCATGTGAGGGCAGAAGGGGGCAAGGGTGCCCTTGAAGAGCAGGGTGAAAAATTGATAAGGTGCAGGAGTATTTTATCAAAGAGGAGTACGCTGGGTTGAGGACCCTGTACCAGGACAGTACCATTCAGATGGACATTGATGATCCCAACGGGTGCCACCATTGATGTGTGAGGAAGAGTAGGGAGAGAGCAGAGCAAACCTATGATGGGTCCATAGGCCAGGTGAAGGGACGACACAGAGGATTTCGGTAAGAGTTTCTCTGGCGGAGGCACAGACATGGGTGTTGGCAATAGATGGGCTGGGGTTGGCGGCCAGGGTGTGTCTTTTGATTATATTTTTTTTTCTGCCAGATTTAGTGAGAGGTGAGGGATAGGTGATGGAGAAGCAGTTGGAGAAGATAGGCGAGATAGCAAGTGCCAGAGTGGACACAAGATGTTGCACTTAACCCAGCAGGAACCTGAGGCGTATGGCAGAAATGGAGCTGGCACACACGGACAGAGATGGGAAGAGGATGATGTGAGAGCAAAGGGTGGGGGGATGACTGATTCGAGGGTGGTGAGTACCAGTCAACTTAAGTGTGTACACAGCTAAATTCAGCTTCAGGTTAAGACCAGAGTAGCGCAATGCAGGACATGCACGCAGCTTGTTTTGATTTTGGGCTAAAGCCGGGAAAAAAAAGTGATAGAATTGTACACAGCTTTAGGCTAAAGCTGAAAAAATGTTGGAAGTGCACACAGCTAAATGTAATTTTAGTGGGTGGGATTTGAGATCAGAGATCAAGTAAAGGAGTGGAAGAGGAGGTAGAATATATGCGCATAGGGCTGGTGAGGCTGACCTTCAGTGAAGTACAGATTGTCTGGAGTGACAAAGCCAGAGTCTGGGCGGTTTCTACAGATCGTTTTTCACATCCCAAGCTATTTGTTGGACCCGGATGGCATGGTTGCATTGCTCGGCTCCGTAATCCATATTGGCCCCCTAGACCCGGCCAGGCACGGACAGGAACAGACTGGGCCTTACCGTGTGGGCTGGCTAATGGCTGCCAGTGGCTTCTGGTTGGTAATGAGGCCAGTCTGCCCAATCGGAGTAGGCAGCAGGCACTGTCGCTATAGCTGACAAACGCTGCTCCGAATGCCATTTTTAAAAGACTTTTGCCTTTCTGCATAAAGAAAGAAATGTAATGTTGCCTTAGTTAAACCCACCCAGTACAGAGATGCACATCAGTGCGGCAGCATCAACTTCATTTTTTACACATGTAGAGAATTTCAGGCAGGATCGAGCACATTTAACAGAAAATTCAGAATTAATTTAAGAGGTCCCAACATGTCCTTTAGGGCTTACCTTGGCTGCGTGAGGTGGAACGCTGCTTCAACAGCTCCCAAGAAGGCAGTGGGTGGGGTGAATTCTGCCCTTGAAGTAGGTGTCCTGCGTTACCTGATGTGGATGGCATAGAGGGAACAGACGGGACCTTCCCGTGTGGGCCTTGCAAGTGGGTGTAGGCTAATGCTTGCCGGTGGCTCCTGATTGGTAATGAGGTCATAGTCTGCCCAATCTGAGTAGACAGCACGCACCAGGGCTACAGTCCGACAAACGCTGCTCCGGGCCCATTTTAAAAGTACTTTATACTTTGCGCAATGGTAACTTTTTCCAACATGTGGCAACAAAGTTGACTAAGAGAAAAAGTTTCTCTTCACTGACAGTATGAAGGACCTGTCAGTTTCCCCATAACAATTAGCAAAACCCCTGTGGAGTGCCGGTGAAGGCTGTGCTCCACTGTAAAAAGTTAGATTACAATACAGAAACAAACGCAAGAAGTTTGGGGGTCCATGGACTATGAAGGAAAAGTTGCTTCTATAGAAATCCTTTCTAACATATCCTTAAAACTTTTGCAAGAAGAGACTGCCAAAAACCCTAACCTTGTAAAATCCTCAGTTGAGATTTGAGTTCTCAAAACATATTCTTTGCGTGTGTGACACTATGAAATTGATTAATGTCTTAATGATCTAACCCTTGTTTATTGTCCTTAGAACTCTAAAGTACACATTCTGGACACTGAAACATTTGAAACCACGTTTGGTCCAAAAGCCCAAAGGAAGCGCCCCAGCCTTACTGCTTGTGATGTTCAGGGGCTCCTAGAGACGGCTAATGCTTCAGCAGAGAACTACAATCAAGAAAAAGATCGGGATCTAGTCGTGGAAGATACTGGTGTCAGGTAAAAAGCTGCATTCTAAGGGCATGAATTATTTTTGCAGGCCTTTTTTTGCATCTCTTTAGCTACCAGTGATCGGATTGAGGGGGGACTTATTTATTTTATGAATTATTGAATGCACTGTTGGTTAAGAATTGATGTAGTAACACTGTGATACTCCAACACTTACCTGCTTGGTATTAGGTAACCCACCATTTGGTATAGGTCTGTACTACACACGTTGGTAGTGTGACTGAGCAGCTAGAGGGGTAAATGTGAGCTGTAGAGCTCAAGCAATGAAATTCACAAATACAAGTAGCCAAGTAACACTTTCACTCAAAGTTTGTTATAAATAGGTAATAATTTAACATAAATTTTTACATAAGCCTTCTTTAAAAAGTACAAGATATGGAACAATAAAATATATTTCGAAGTGATTGTGTCCTCCGTATTCCTTATCTTGATAGATCATCTCCAGCTTGCTGGCCTCTGAATATTTTTTTTCAGTAGAGCGCTGCGCGTCGATGTCCCTCGAGCCGATGTCCCTCGACAGCCTCTGTATCGGCGCCGATGTCGTCATGCGTATAAATAGACTCGCACAGCGTCCGTTGCTCAGTTCCGTTTTTCCGCGCTTCGTGGGCCTCGGAATTGCTTTGCTTAGTTCGTTAGTCAGAGAATATATTCTTCATTATTCCTTGAATACCAACTCTTACTCGATGGCTTCCTCATCCGAACCGACGACTCCATGGTCCGCCTTCAAAAAATGTCGAGACTGTGGAAAGAAAATGTCGTTGACAGATTCCTCACAGGATCTGTTTGTGGTGCCTGGGATCGGAGCACCAATGTTCGGAGTGCGAGGACTGCATGTCCATGACGGCGAAAGCCTTGAAGGAGCGTAAGGGGAAGCTTGAGAGAGGTAAGACAGTTAAAACTCCTTCGAAAGTTTCCTCAGCAGAGTCGAGACATTCGTCTCCTCGCTGACAAAGGAAACATTTTTGTTCTAGGTCTCGAAGCAGCTCCTACCACTCTTTGAGATCCAAGCATTCAAGTAAGAGACGTCGAAGATCCCCTTCCTCTTCTGTTTCTCCGGAAAGAGTGACATGCCCCACAAAACATAGCTCTACGGCTGAGTGGGAGGAATTCCGTAAAAGGATGCTTAGCGTCTTCGAGAAAGCGGCCTCGACCCCCTCGAAGACAGCTGAGGGTGATACCCTGGGTGAAAGACCTGAAAAATCTAAACGCTGCGAGTCGTTGCACCCGGCGAAAGAAACTACTCGAGCGTCACAAACCCTAGAGCAAAGGCACTATGCCATTGTCGAAGGTCCCTTCGACGCATAAATCTGCGTCATCGACGCCATTATCGAAGGGCTCATCGACGCATAGGTTGATCGAATCGACGCCGTCTTTGTCGCTGCCGAAAAAGAACAAACCCACGGCCGTCACTACCTTCCAGCCAGTGGTCATACCCAGGGCCTCTGTCATGACTTCGAGGTCATCGACAACCTCGAGTAGGATCCCGATCCTCTCGCGTTCTTCGAGGCCTCTTCCAATCTTCTCGATGCCTTTTTCTGTGTTTTCGAAGCCTTTAACGTCCGCGTCAACGACGTCCCAACCAATTATGACAAATTTAGCCCCTTCTGCTCTGGAAATGGGATTTAAGCCATGTCCAAGGTCTGAAATTATCAGACCTTTGTCTTCAATTTATGAGGAAGGGGAGGATTCGGATCAAGAAAGACCTTTGGGTTGCAGAGATCTGCAACACCAGAACCAGAGGAATTTACCTCTGAGGAAAATAGGTTGAAGGACCTTTGAGAATCCTTACATGAGGCAAGTTGGTTAGATACTTCCCCAGAAATGGAATTTGCCAGGCCAGACCCAGGGGAGCATGCTGAGACCTGTTACGGAATTTTAATGGCAAGAATTATGGAATTCATGGGTTGGTCTACACCTTCATCTGCATTCCAACAGGATGACCTTACAGATGGTTCCATTTCACGCTGCATTACAAAGAAAGATATTAGCTAACTGGGAAACTCCTGAGGTTATCCCGGCGGTTAACAAAGTTATCAGCCAAATATAGGGCATCTACTAATGACCCTGAATTTTTATCAAACATCCAACTCCAGAGTCTGGTTGTTCAAGCAGCAACTGCATCACGCAGTAGATCGGCATACCCTACTGTTCCACAGGACAGGGATGACAAAAGATACGACTCTATGGCTAAGAACGTTTTTTCTGCATGTAGCATGGCGTTGAAATCTATTAACGCTACTTGTACGCTCGCAAGGTTCAGCCATACACTTTGGGAGTGTGCTTCATCAGCGGCTGACTGCCTCCCAGAGGGAGAAGAAAGGGAAGCGTTTCTAAACATCATGAAGGATGGTAAAGACGCAATGTGCGAATCCCTTCAAACTGGCATTGATTCTGCTGACCGCATCAGTAAGGCCATGGCGGCAAGTACTACAACCCGCAGATTTGCGTGGTTGCGAAGTCTGGGTTTGCTCCAGATGTACAAGCCAGACTTTTAAATATGCCCTTTGACGGGTCTTATTTGTTTGGTAAGAAGGCGGATGACAGCCTAGAAAAGTTAGACATCCAAAGCAGCAGCAAAATCCCCAGGAGCTGCAATCCGTCAAACGCCATATCGCCCCTCAGGAACCTCTTGGAGAGGTAAGTCCTTTCGCTTTTATTCCGCATTCGGAAAAGGCAGAGGACAGTCGGTTCAAAGGGGTCAAAAAAGATTCACCCGAGGTGGACAGGGTAAAAATACAAAAGCAGCAGGTGCCTCTTTACACTCGGCACCTGCATCAGCCACTTCTAAATCACTCTGAGGACTCTCCTCACAAGACACCAGTAGGGTGCAGGCTAACTCAACATCTGACGGAATGGCAGGCTATTACGTCAGATGCTTGGGCATTGGAGACAGTTGCGCAAGGTTACTGCCTGCCTTTTCTACGCATTCCTCAGTCATCCACTGGGGAACAGCTCTCAAAGTTCCAGATCCGCCCCTCTTGCAGGAAATTGTAGACTTGCTGGAGAAAGGTGCCATAGAACTGGTACCTGTAGCGGAAAGGAACAAGGTCTGGTACTCTCCCTACTTCCTAATACCGAAGAAGGACTGAGACCTACCTTGGACTTACGAGAATTGAACAAGTTCCTCAGGAAGGACAAGTTCAAGATGGTAACTCTTTCTCAGATCCTTCAGGCCCTCCAGCTCCGGGACTGGTCGGTATCTCTGGACCTTCAGGATGCTTATTTCCATGTGCCAATCCATCTCAAACACAGGAAATACCTGAGGTTCGCAATTGGCGGCTCTCATTATCAATTTCGAGTTCTGCCATTTGGGCTGACCTCTGCCCGAGGGTCTTCACCAAGCTAATGTTGGTAGTGGCTGCAAGTCTAAGGAGGGAAGGGATTCACGTCTACCCCTATCTGGACGATTGGCTAATCAGAGCTGTATCTCCGGAACAAGCTCAGATCCAGCTAGATTATATTTGCCACTTCCTTCATAAACTGGGCTTCTCCCTCAATTTAAAGAAGTCACAGATGATACCATCACAGACTCCAGTTCATTGGAGCGGTCCTGGACACTTCCCTGGGAAAAGCCTCGCCACCAGAGGTGAGGGCTCAAGATATTCTGCAGATGGTCACCAAGTTTCAAAATGCCCACCGTCTCCCAGCCTTCGACTTTTTGAGGTTGCTAGGCCTCATGGCATCCTGCATCTTCCTTGTGCCAGAGGCTCGCCTGAGAATGAGATCTCTTCAGTGGGCACTAAGAACTTAGTGGTCACAATTCTCAGGGAGAAAGACAGATCTCCTTCAGGCTCCGGACAAGGTGGCTCGAGACCTTCAGTGGTGGGCCTGCCAGGAGAACATCTTGAAAGGAGAACTGTTTTGGCAACCATGGCCAGAGAACAGTAAATGCCTCACTTACGGGGTGGGGAGCCCATGCCAATGACTTGACCACCAGCGGTCGTTTGTCTCCATCGGAGTCCAGACTACATATCAACCTGTTAGAGCTGAGAGCAATCAGACTAGCGCTGAAGGCTTTTCTGCCAGCTGTACAGGGGAAAAATGTCCTGATAATGACAGACCACACAGTGGCCATGCACTACATCAACAAAAGAGGCGGCTTAGGATCACTGTCTCTGTGCAGAGAGGCGATGCAGCTCTGATTTTGGGCAATCCAAGAAGGAATTTCTCTCGGCAGTTCACTTAGCCGGAGAGAAAAACTTGACAGCAGACTCTCTGAGCAGGCCGAGTACAGTCTCCCACGAGTGGGAACTAGCTTAGGAAGTCCTTCAACAGATCTTCACCCTTTGGGGAACCCCTCAAGTGGATCTGTTCGCCACCAGCATCAACAGGAAGTGCAATCAGTTTTGTTCAAGGGAATTTCCCCCGAGAGGAGCTCTAGGGGACACGTTCGTAGTGCATTGGGAGTTTCCACTTCTGTATGCGTTTCCTCCAGTCCCTGTCATTCCTCAAATGATCAGGAGGTTGAGAAGGTTCCGGAAAGCCATGATCCTAATTGCCCCGGATTGGGCCAGGAGAACGGAGAACGTGGTACCCTGACCTTCTGGACATGTCCATCTGCCCTCCAATTCGTCTTCCACTCCAGGAGAATCTTCTCTCTCCATCCAGACATCAGAACCCTCAACCTTCACGCTTGGTATCTGAAAGGTTGAGATACAAGGATGACGTCATGGAGGTGTTGTTTTCTGCAAGAAGGCCATTAACAAAGACTTTATATCGCTGCCGTTGGAACTAATTTTGCAGCTGGTGTAGAGAAAAGAATATCGACCCCTTTTCATGTGCTACACCAACGGTGTTATCTTTTCTACTCTACTTGGCAAATTCGGGCCTTCAGGTTGGCACTATCAAGGGCTATCTCGCAGCGCTATCGATCTTCAAGCGCACTGCAGAGGAGCCATCGTATTTCAAGTTACCCTTACTAATACAATTTCTGAAGTGGGTTAACCAATGTCTATCCACCAAGACCATTGCAAGTTCCCTTATGAGACTTAAATTTAGTCTTGCATTTCCTGATGGGTACTCCTTTTGAACCACTCCACTCTTGTTCACTAAGGTTTCTCACCCTTAAAACTATCATAAGATAAGATTTGCTCACCCTCCTAGCAGATGTCAATGCCACTAATAGTGGCATTGACATCTGCTAGGAGGGTGAGCGAATTACAAGCTCTATCTTGTAAACCCCCTCATACAATTTTTCATAAAGACAAAGTTGTTCTACAAGTGAAGCCTAATTTTCTCCCAAAGGTGGTTTCTGAATTCCACATCACTCAGATTACCTTACCTTCATTGTATCCCTCTCCCCATCCGGGGGAAGAGGAAAAAAGGCTGCATAGGCTGGACCCAAGGCGAGCTTTGAGTTTTTACATCAGCATACTTGCTAGGATTAGGCAAGCAGACCAACTGTTTGTAGGTTACTCGGGGCACAAATTGGGATTACCGATAACAAAACAGACCATTTCCAGATGGATTATTTTGGCTATCCTGGAATGTTACAAACTGGCAGGGAAAGAGCCTCCTCAAAATCTTAGGGCTCATTCAACCGGGGGTATCGCAGCCTCTTCGGCCCTCCAAAGAGGGGTACCGATTCGAGACATATGTGCGGCTGCCACATGGTCGTCCGCGCATACCTTCACAAGATTTTACAACCTGGATTCCTCCTCTAGCCAAGAGACTAGATTTGGCAAGGTTGTGTGGTACTCTGTGCACTCTTGAAGGGAAACAGGGCTACTTTACTCCCACCTCCAGTTACACGCCACTGCTATGGGAGTCTACCAAGATAAGGAATACGTCTGAGGACACAATCCCTTCAAAGAACAAGTTACTTCTTACCTGCTAACGTTCTTTCGATGGGATGTTCCTCCGAATTATTCCTGATCGCCCCTCCCATCCATCCCCTCAGTGCTTACGCTCCTTCTGGGTCACTAATCAATTCATGTAAAACTGTTAACGTCAAAACGGAACTGAGCAATGGACGCTAGTCTATTTATACGCATGATGACGTTGGCGCCGATACGGAGGCTGTCGAGGGACATCGGCTCGAGGGACATCGACGCGCAGCTCCCTCTACTGCAAAAAAAATTCCGAGACCAGCAAGCTGGAGATGATCTATCAAGATAAGGAATACGTCGGAGGAACATCCCAGCGAAAGAACGTTACCAGGTAAGAAGTAACTTGTTCTTTAAAATACTTTTCCAGAATCAGTACAAGTTAGTAGATACTCAATATGCTTTTTACACACTTCCTACCCCCGGTGGTGACTTCATTCACAAGGACAGTAATAGCATTTATATATCACCAGTTATACTTTGCAGATGCTGAGGTTGCAGAAAGGAAAGATTAAAGGAAGGAAAAAGGTTAAACAGGTTCTCGGGGCATGTGAGTATACTTAAATCTTCCAATAAAGTCTAGACAAGCCTTTCCCAGCAATAACAGTCTAAAACAAGTTACCACCTATGAGGAACAGAAATATCAGTCAATGGACTAGAAGAGTCTGCAGGGAGCCAGGGCAGCCAAAGTCAATTGGAGCCCAGTCTATGGAGCTGAGGCACTTCTTGGGTAACAAAAGACTTGCACAAAGTTTTTGTACGAATCGCTTGTAGGGTCACAAGCTGTTACATTTGTGAAAAGCAGAGTTGGAATCCACTCTAAGGTAAGCCACTGGAAGTCTCAACTGAGAAAAGCAAAGCCCAAGACAATGAGGTAAGTACCCCAAGTCTAAACAGTGCCTCTGGTTTGAAGATTGGTCCAGCTGGATTCTGTCCTGTTGCAGTGATGCAGAGTTGCTGAGCCTCAGTCGTGGGGACAAGAGGGAGGACGTCTGGAGGACTCGGTGTCAGCAATTTGGAGATCGTCAGCAGCTATGGCTCTTAGGATCAGCGGCACTTTGCGGTTTAAGCGCTTGGTAAACAGCACCACTGCGGATCTCGGATACCGGTTGGGCTTCCTTCACTCCTTGAGTCCTGCCCTCTGATTAGGGGACTCGCGCTATGGTCGTCCTGCTTCTGGAGGGTCCTCTGGAGGGTCTTTTGGAGACTTGTGGAGCTTCGGGCCAGATTGCAGACGTTGCACTAGACGATGGATTTCTCGGCCCCTGGCACTTGGTTCTTCAAGAAGTACAGCCAGTCAGGGAAAATGGTCCAGTGGAGTTCTTCTCGGGGTTAGTTGGGCCTGTTAACCCAAGGGAACAAGTCGTCGTCCCTTCCGGAGTTTCTCTTGTCGAGCAGCAGGAGTTTCAGCACAGCAGCAGGGCTTCACCAGGCAACTGAAAGGTCCAGTAGGATGCAGCAAGCTTCGTTCAGTTTCTTCATCTGGTGTTTCTCGCAGTTGACGACTCTGCCTTTAGTCCCAGAACCCTCGCCTTTTAAGCAGGTTTCTCCCATGTACAGCCTAAGCTGTCAATCACACAGCAGGGTGGCTGCCAATTAGAACTGATTGCTTTCATGCACTCCTGTAGACAAAGGACAGGAGTTTCGGGAACCTCCCTCACATCATGCCTTTCCAGACACACTGGAACCAGAGGTGGGTTTCAGGACTGTAGCCCACCAAAGGCAAAACAAAGTTATTAAACACGGCTTGGTGCCCAGAGTAAAACCCAACAAAGACCGTCCAAACAGAAAATGGCGTAAAAAGACCGGGTCAATTTTGACAAAATGGTCACCCATGGGGGCTATTCTGCAGCTGATTGTTCAGCCTGCGGCAGAAAAGCACAATGGTAGGAAAATTAAACCACTGCCACAAGCCATTTAAAGTAGTGAGGGTAACATAACAAATGTTAAAAGAGAATGTAGGATAAGGGGCTACTAGGTAAACCCACAGCACTCCACACAAGATGGTGTGTGCTGGACCGACAGAGTGAAGGGAAGTAAAGTCAATTTCACTTTACTTTTCTTGGGATCAGTAGTTAACACAAGAAAAGGTATTTAGATTCCTCCTAAGGTTTAAAGGATTTCTCTGACACTGCACTGAAGGTGCTGTCTGTCCCCATACACAATGCCTATGGGGGTTGTTTGACTCCAAAAGCAAAGTTAGCATATAATCCAAATTCGGTCAAAACACATGAGCGAGTGAGCAAAAGGTCTCACTCACTCCACGGTTAAAATAAAAAAAGTTCTAAAGTCCAGCAAAAGAGTTGGGGGGTGGGGGATCTCGAAGGTTGAAGTGAATTGGCACAGAAATGAGAATTCACCCCAACAGTCTTGTATATATTCATTTATTTTAGCCTTTTTAAAGCACTCGCACAGCCCAGGGGCATCGAGGCGCTGTTACTGGAATATGTCTTAGTTGCGTATTTATAACATGCTTAACCAGAGGTTTCTAAACGTGGACCTGGGGTTCGAACCTGTGTTGCTTCGTGTCGTCTTGTTTCCAAGGCAAGCACGTTGCTGCTGAGCTATCCTCCCGGGACGGGATTATGGACCTTCCATTAGAACTTTGTGACAAAATCTGCACAACAGCAACAATGTAATCGTATTGATATCTGAGCCATGGGGAGGAGGGCAATGAAATATTGAGGCGGTAGGTGTATGCAGGAGAGTTCCAGGAATACTTGCTAGAAAACAAAGACCCTTGTATGCAGGCAGTATTTCAAATGCCATCTGGTTTTACCACCGACTGGATTGGCAGTCTGG
Source organism: Ambystoma mexicanum (assembly GCF_040938575.1). Classification (NCBI taxonomy): domain Eukaryota; kingdom Metazoa; phylum Chordata; class Amphibia; order Caudata; family Ambystomatidae; genus Ambystoma; species Ambystoma mexicanum. The sequence continues at coordinate 124,477,544 of NC_090934.1, forward strand.
AGGCCTTTACATGATTTGGTATTCCTGTGGAATACTCCTTGGGATAAATAATTTATTTAGGATGTGGATCACCTGCCACAAACTCAACATCCACCAAAAAGGTGATGATGAATAACAATAAAGCCCACCCACAGCGTTGTTTTTAAAAAATAAGGTTTTACTCGAGCAGGTATGCTTAAGCCTACTGTGCATTGCTGTATGTTGTACAGAAGCAGCAAATTCCACTACAGTGCCAAATACATTTCCATCCCCCAAAAAGGCTCTAAACTAATTTTGAGGGGACAAAAAATGTACATGCAGATATTCAGAAATGTAGCATGCAGTACTTCTGAAAATCTGCAAGCTTCCTCCCTGACGGAGCAGTGGTAAACTGATCTGGATAGCACTTGGTTTCTCCATGTAGTAACCATACTTTGGATATTGACATTTTTTTTTCTTTTTTAGAAAATTCTAGATTTTGGGATAGCGTGGCAATTATGTATGTCGCTATAGTGAGGACGGTGGCTAAAAATAGATACTTCTGTTTGCTTTTGTTACAAAATAAGTTAAGGAATAATATTATAGAATTTGGTGAAAAATAAAACTTGGTTAAAGAAATCTACTATGAATACATGGGAATTGTAGCAACTGACAAAAGTGAATTGTTTTGATTCTGTTATGTTATTATATTGTATGTAGTGCAGCTTCTGCCATTTTCAGGGTCTCTTGGGGTTAAGGACCTTTAGAGATTGAGATTTGGTTGGTAGCAGCAGAGCGAGTGCAAGATTGCTTTGCTGTTGTATTGATGAATGCTCATCGTAAGCAAATGGACTGCTTGAGCCTTGGGTAGCATATTTTGTTGTGCTTGAGCCTTGAGTGGGTTGATCTGTGTGCTTGTGTATTTAGTGTGGGTTGGCATGGAAATTTCAGTTCATGCAGGTTTGGTGGGGTTTCTAGTAGTTATGTTTGAAGTGTGTAAAGTACTGTGGTGCAATGTTAAACCTATTGGAACAGGTTGGGAGGGTTTTACTAAAAATGAACTAACATCAAGCTTTGTACTGTCCATTTATTGCAATCTTTTTTTTTTTTCTAGAGATGAAGTTCGGGAAGAGATCTTTAAGAAGGGACAGTCAAAAAGGATCTGGGGAGAGTTGTACAAGGTACTTGATGTACATTGAATCCCTCCTTTAGGTCTGGAAGTCAAATTAAAAGATGCTTGTTCTGTTAGATTTGTACTGGAGGCAGTCAACATTTTGTAGAAACCATGTTTGCAGAAACCTGTTCACTTTACATCACCTTCAATTACTAAACTAGTAATCCAGGAAACCTGTCCAAAGCAAACCTGCAATCGCCTTGAGTTGCTTGCAAGTGAAACGGAAGGGTAGTTCCCAATGCTGGTTTATATGCATTTTCAAAGCTCTCCCAGTTTCTAAAGGCAAGGAATAAAGTGGTATGACCACGATCGCTAAATGTTGATCAAATGCTGAACCTGTTTTAATGCCTGGTGTTGGTTCCAAAGTCCTAATCTAGCTTTTGGACCAGATGGTGCCGGATTTCTACAGTTGATCCCTGTTAGAGTACCACATTATCACTTTGTGTATCTCCCCTTTGATGGTTACATAATCCCTCCCCCTCCCCCTTTATTGGGCTCATGCAGATTCATCAGCTTGATTTATGTCATTAATTCCTATCTGACGTCTAAGACTCTTTGAGACTGAGTAACTTGTTAAGGGCACCAACAATGATCAACTGTTGGAATTGAGCAGCCATCCTCTGGGTTTTGAGGTCCAAAGCTTCAGCTTGCTTTTCTGTTCTGTTTTTATTTTTCCTATTCCACCAAAAAAGATGAACAAATTGTTTGCCACAAACGAAAAATGTAATACATTTTAATTTCATCTATTATTTGAACACCAAATTTTCATTTATCTCACATTTACATTCTCACATGAATATCATGTGTATGCTTACACTGATTAATTTAGCAGGGGTGGCAATTTTCGACGCTAAACACACTGCTTATAATCAGAGCAAGCATACAAATATGCTAGTCATGTAAGTATTTAAATTGGTGGTAAATTAATGGGTGAAATTAACATGCGTTGAGTTTACTGCAAAACAAATCAATGAAAAGAGACACACTAACATATGTCTCTGGTCATCATTGGCAACAGGGATTGTTCTCTGAACCTGGTAGAGAGAAATTGGTTCTGGCGGAAAGGGCTTTTTAATAGCTCCCTATAAGGATTATCCCATTGTCTAGTAATTGGCCAAGTCTGGAATTAGTACATAGTCCAGAGTTTCTGAATATATCACTCTCTTGAGCACCTATACCCCCTGGTACCCACACTCTCTGGCACCCTTGTGACACAACCCAGTTATCTTAATATAAAAACACAGCAAACATTAATACATGGCCACACCTGTTTTGGTGCTTGCTTTATTTGAAAAGAAACATGTTTATTGGAAAACCTAATGTTTTCTTTTTGGAGAGAGTGCCATCATTTTAAGAAATAATGTGATTATTAAATTCCTACTTTTTTAGGTTTTTATCATGCATGTGGTTTTCAACTAATGCATTGTCAGCAGAAAATCAAATATCTGAAAAGGGGGTCTATCAAACATGAAGAAAATGTCTAAGTTCCCACTTTCTCCTTGGAAAGCCAGGGTTGGGGGACTACTCATCAAACAGCTGTTACAAACCATTTTTGAGAGAATTGAATTTAATCTTTGTCTCTAATATACTAGTGCTGAATGAATGCTGCAGTGTCATTCTATAATCCGTATCTGATGTCCGGTAGTCTGTAATTGATGCCTAATATTGCTACACATCTGATTTACATATTTAAAAAAAAAAATAATTATCCTGCATTACGCTTTCCCAACATTTCTTTTCTGTTGCACAGGTCATTGATTCATCCGATGTGATCATTCAGGTTCTGGATGCCAGGGATCCAATCGGAACTCGCTCGCCTCACATTGAGGCTTACCTTAAAAAGGAGAAACCATGGAAACATCTAATTTTTGTACTAAACAAATGTGATCTTGTCCCATCATGGGCCACTGTAAGTAGTGTTATGTTTACTTAAGTGCCATTCTTGTGATTTTATTTTCTGTCTGCCCAATTCCAGTTTTTCTCTGGTCGAAAAACTTATTTAATGAAGTACAATGAAAGGGCAGAGTAGATGGCTTAAGGGCATGGTGTTCTTGCCCATGTTTCTAATCAAATTAAGCAAACCGCAAAATATTCTTGGTACTTCTGTTATGAATGAATGCTGGGGGCTAACAATACGAGACCTCTCAAAAATCGGGGTTCGCAAATTGAGATTCGATGAGCAGGAGCTAAAACCAGCTCCTGGATGTCGGGCATCACCCTCTAGGCACAAGCTACCGCAGGGGAACCAGTAGCTTCCAGAGATGCTTCTTTAACTTTTTGTCCCTTTTGTATGAACCATTGTATTTAAATGTACATTAGATGTGTTCTAATTCTTCTTTATTAACTTTCTCAAACACCCAAAGTTAATGACAGATTTACATGTTTCGAAGGCACCATTTCATCCTAGGAGCCGAGTAGCTCCTGGTAGCTTTGGTTTCAAGCTAACCAGGCTCTACTATGCTTGAAGCAGGAGTTAATTGGCTCCCAGCTCACCTCAAGCTCGAAACCCTGCAAAAGTTTTTTTTTTTGTTTTAGTTATTTTTTAATTTGGTGTCAAACTTTTCCATCATTGTGAAGTAAAATAGAAAATGAAAAGAAAGGAGGAAAAAAAAAGGAAGATCAACGTCCAGGCTCTGTTGTGGTTCAGAGTTTTCTCCCGTTGAGATCAAGGATACTAGAGTGGAAAAGGGCAATGGTACATGTATATTTGTTGTTTCCGCGGAGGATGGCGGCCCATCTTTCTTCTGTATTCATTTGTTGTGAAGCGAGATCAAAGTGGGAGCCAAATTGCTTGCGTTGAAGTACAAGAGACTGACAATCCATAACCAGATGGAATATGGTTTCCGGTATAGTTTCAGTTTTGCAGACGCGGCAGTAGTTTTGTGCTTTTGGAATCTGTCTTGTTGTAGCCAGATAAGTTTGTGGGTAGAATGTTCAGCCGGATTCTTAGAAATGTTGATCTGATGGTTTGATCAGGAAATGATAACAAGTACGGCTGTAGTTCATGTATTTTTCTGTTATCTTTGTTACATTGAAGTGTCTGTAGGTGTTTTTCTGTTGGATGGTTTTGATCCAGTCATTCTGTAACAGTTTGGTTTTGGCGTGTTGAGGACGCATGATTAAAAGTTCTTAAGATATCTCTTCCTGCTCCATTTCTTTGATAGATTTTTTTTTTTTTTCATTTTTCTAACACTGTGTTGTTAAGGGTGTTTGGTTGGGTTTTCAGGATTTGGATAGCAGGGGTTTTGTCGTCCGATAGTATTTTACGATAGAAATCTAGTCGTTTCCAGCATACAATGGATCCGATGGATTGTGTTGCTAGTTCGTATTGTATTCTCGGCATTGGATACGATTGAGAAAGAGTTGGGATCTTGCGCCAAAAGGTTGACTCGAATTTCACCCAATTTACTTTTTCTGTGTTCATCATGGTCTCTGTTCCGTATGTTATTATCGGGATGTATTTTTGCCTGTAATACGCAATGATAGGTTTAACTGAGAATTTTCCATATTTCCTATGGAGAATGCATCCCTGTCGTGCCAGTGCTTGAGCCTTTTGTTCCACTTTATCCAACCATTGTGATTCAGTCTTTGATTGGTTGATGAATATGCCCAGATATTTAAATGTTGTGACATTTTCTAGTCTTATTCCATTAATGTTGAAATATGGTTGTTTTGGTTTTGATTGTGGTTTCGTCAGAAGCATTGTTTTGTTTTTGAGATGTTGATTTTTCGTTCATGTAATTGCTCAATGATGTCAAGGCGGCTAGTAATCCGGATGGGGTTTTATCCAGCAAGATGATAACAGGGACAGGAGTTGAATTTATTTTCGGCGGATTAGTTTGGGTGTTTATCAAATGTTGTTCGATGTCTGATGTGAAAAGATTATAGAGAGTTGCTGCTAGAGGACATCCTTGCTTTAGACCATTTGATGTAGTTATTGGAGCGGTGGTCAAGCCTTGTTTTGGGAGTCTCACTTTTATTGAAGTTTCTGAATAGAGTAAGATGATTGGTTCTAGAATGCTCGGAGGACAGTTCCAGGTTTTTAATTTTGCCCATAGCTTTTGCCGTGGTATGGCATCGAAGGCCATTTTTAAATCGATGAATGCAGCATAAATCATGGTCTTGTTGTTGTTTGCTTCTTATTTGATGAGATGAAGTAGACCTAGGTTGATGTTAGTTCCGACCTTGGGAGTGAAACCTGTTTGTCGTGGTGAAAATCGTCTATTGGAAGTGGCCCAAGTAGTGAGTTGTCTCAGGAGTGCTGTTGCAAAAAGTTTTCCAAGTGGGTCCAATAAAGCAATTGGGCGGAAATTCTGAGGCTGGTCGCGCGGGCCTTGTTTATGAATTGGAGCGATTGTAGCCGTTCTCCAAGTAGTTGGAATTTCGTTGTGTATTTATGATGTCTATTATCTGGCACATGAAGTTTGCCCATGCCGGCGGATCTTGCTTTAGTACAGCATTTGAGTCCGTCAGGGCCAGGTGCTCTTGATGGATTGAGATTTTTTATCATGCATAGGAGATCGTCGTAGGTGACGGATACTGTCCATTTTGGTTTATTGATTGATTGGTTCTTCAGTCAATCTAGATTCTTTTTAAGGAGGCCTCCAACCCGTCTCGCACCCAACCTCCACAAGCACCCCGTGTCACAGGCTAGGAATCAGTCCGGTGTGTTATCAAGGAATATTTTATTTGATTTAATGGGAAAATGGAATTAAGTTACGGCCACCAAGGTGTGGCAACACACATTTCGGAGTCCTTTTTGGTCAAGCGGCACACATTCAACTCAAACATGTTTAGCCCAAGTATTTACTTTTTACTTCGCTCACCAATACCATCAAAAACGTTCAAAACAGCATGAAAATGAATGCAACCCACAGGAAAGTGCATGCACACACAAAGGATTTTTGAGACCCAGCAACCTTCACCCATCCCCCAGACATCCACTAGGCTTGTCAGCTTTGAATGGAAGGCAGTGTCGAGGAATGGGAATACAAGTTTAAAATCAGATTTTGAGTGGGGCTTTCAGAAATGTATCGGGAGCCAGTAATGGGATAATTTGTTTTTCTGCACCAGGAAAAATCGTTTATTAACTAGTTAGAACTGCCGTGCTTCTTATATTTAGAAGACCAATCGTGCTTTGGGACATACTAGCCAGCACCCAAGAGGAAAATCGATTTTTAGAATATGCAACACATGGGCAAATGCAATTGGAAATTCGTTCTCAAAACACAGTAGGGGAAGAGGAACAGACTAGAAAAAACATTTTTTTAAAAGGTTAAGCTCAATTTCAATGGAAAAGAAAATGCAGATGAAATTGGTTTTTACTAAGGCTGCAAATGACAGGCAAGCTCTAGGCAATAGGGAACTCGCAACAGGAAAATTGTTTTTTAGTCAAAATGACGGATGCAAAATTTGTTTTGTAGGACACAAACACGCAAACAATTGTTTTTCAGCGCACAATGAAATGACTGCTTTGGTGGGAACACTTTATAACTATGACTCGCAATGCACTGGGAAGAGTTAGTTGGTTTTGAATTCCAACTATCCCAACCACGTGAAATAAATGTGGAAATTAATTTACTGAGAAAAATATACAAGATCTACATAAGCAACCGGAGATTCTTCAATGGCAAATGACGGAAATGCACAGGCAAAAAGGATTTTTCAATGGGAAAATTACTACAGTGCACACACCAATAAGATGGGGGATTTTTCCATGTGGGAATCTCTATGGCAATGCTGAAGGCTTATTTAATCTATGGCTGGGGATGTCTATACTTACAGGAGAGGGCTTGATGGACATCAGGGAGGCATCCGAGCATCACTGCTGGGACAATCGAGGGGTCAGTCAAGGATTTTCTCTGACCTCCAAAAGGGCCCCAATCTAGCTACTACAGCTCCTGTCTCCAGTTTTAGGCCTCACTTTGTTAGTATGGTTCCAGATTTTGTCAGCTGCACACCTCATGATTTGGTAGGGAGAGTCCTGATTTGAGGCGGAGTGACTTATTTATAAGGCAAGTGACATCACGGATGTGTCCTAGTTCTCGCAGAATGGATTGGGGTTCCCTCCCATCTGTGGGCTGATGGGTCCAGAGAATGTGGGAGTGTTTTTGGGAAACCGGAGGGGTGGGGGGGGGGGGTGGACCCAATCCATCATCTAACTTGGACAGCGGGCTGGGGCTGGTTTTTGCACATAGAAATCTCACTGTATGACAAAAGGCCTTTCTCTTCATATTTGGAAACATATGGCAGCGTTTTTAAATATATTTTTCGGCAGATCGCCTAAACTTTGTCAGTGTGACCTACTGGTGCGAAGATAGTTTTTTCTCATTTACTCCAGAACTATATTAATGGAAAAATATGGCGCTCGGTGGCCGGAACATGGATCACACTTTGCATATTTTCTCATTGTTTATGGTTCTCACATTCCTACAGAGGGCACACTAGGTTTTTCTACATAACATTTGGTATGTTGGTGTCCTCCAAAACCGTTTTTGATTCACCAAAAGCGGCTCGCTGACTTTTTTCAGAAATCCGATAGTGTGCAATCAATATTGCCAAAGTTATACCATAAACAGCATATCTCCCATTTTGTACAATGGGAGTGAAACCACTCCCTAATCCTGGCCCCCACCCTTGGAATGGATCGGTTACTGGCTGTGATGTCGAGGGGTGTTTAGATTAGCCCAAGGCTTTAAGGGCTAATGGTCGGCTGCAGCAGTCGTATTACGGCTTAAGTGGTTTGAGTCATAAAAGCTGGGAAGCAGGACAATGCCTTATCTCGCCCCCCTGCACACAAATGGTCTCTACCAGCCTTTGGTTTGTATTTTTTTTAACAGAATGGCTTCATGTTTGAAGGGGGAACCAGACTTCCATTCCCATGACGACAGGCTTTGAAATCTAGTTTCACATTTGATGACCCACAGCAGAGAAACGAAACCAGAAACCAAGATTTGGGCCTGCCTTTGTGTTGAAGAGAATTCTCAGAAATGTGCTAATTCCCTCCACTTTAGAGACCCCCAGCAACTTTGCTGGATTTTTAAGGACTTGGTTTTTTTTACCTGGAGAGAGAGAGACCCTTTTTTTCCAATCATGTGTTTTTTTTTTTTTTGTTTTTTTTTTTTTAAATTCTTTTTTGGTTGTAGAGAGTTGACAAACTCCATAGGTATCATCTTTTTACATTGCGTCACACTGCACCTTTAGTGCAGTGGCACAGGAAAGTCTGTCAGAATTCACAAAGGTTTACATACCTTCTCTGGGATAAACTGTTTCCCAGAGCAGTAAAGTGAAATTGACTTTACTTACATTAGTAACTTTCTAGACCCAGCACACACTATCTTACAATAATAATAATAAATAATAGGGTGCTGGAGGGGTTACCTAGTATCCCCTTTGTCTAGCTTCTCATGTAACAATTTTTCTTACCCTTTCCTAACTGAATGGCTGGTGGCAGTGGTTTTGTTTTAACTACCGTGGTGTGCATTTACTGTGGGCTGCGTTCGCAGCTGCAGTAAAGCACCCAAAGGTGTCATTTTTGTCAAAATGGCCCCAGTCTTCTTTTTTTGCCATTTCTTTATGGACAGGTCCTTGAGATTTACTCTGCGTGCCAAACCAGGTTTGGTACCATTGTTCGCTTTGCCTTTGGCGGGTGTCACGAGTGAAGTCCGCCTCTGGCTCCAGGGTGTCTGGGATCGGCAGGAAGAGGGGGAGGTGCCCGCAACTCCCTGTGCTTAGTTTCCTAGTGGACCCAAATACACTCTGTAGTGATTGGCCGGCTGACTGTCCGGCAAGGACAGCCACCCTGCTGGTTTACTGACAGCTAGGCTTGAAGGAATGGGAGAGAACTGAATAAAAGGCAAGGGTTTTGACTTGGAAGGCAGTCGACGACTGGACAAAGGAACAAAAGAAGAACTTGAAGAGGAAGCCTGCTGCAACTCCTGGACCATTGGTTTGTCCGGTGAGCCCTGCTGCTGTGCTGAAACTCCAGTCGTATCGACAGAGAAGCCCCTGCAAGGACGACTTCTCCCCTTGAGTTGGTGGGACCAATCTGGGGCCTAAATACCTTAAACTCTCTCTTCCTAAATATCTTCCTTCACGAGCCCTCCGCTCATCCGTCTCCAACTCCCTCATGGTCAGCCGCTTCTCTAAGCAACGAGCTGGGGGTAGATCTCTCTCCGCAGCAGGGGCCTCCCTCTGGAACAGCCTTCCTGCCTCCCTGAAACTTGAAGAGAACCATCTCCGGTTCCGGAAGCACCTCAAAACCTTCCTCTTTGCTTCTGCCGTCTCTCTCCCTCTCCCCTGCTAAACCTGCCTAACTCCCCACTGAATTCTGCACTAAACCTGCATCTGGGCCACTCTCAGCGACCTCGGTCCAGGGCCCAGCCACTCTCCACTTGCACTGCTTCCCTGGCTCCCCCTGCACTGTGGGACTGTCACTGTATCCCTACAGCCCCCTTCCCAGCACTTGCTCTGCACTTACCTCGCACTTGCCACCAGCTGGCCCTTTTTATTTATTATTTATTATTTTATTACGCTACTTACCTTGTACTGCACTTTCCCTCCCACCTCCTCCCCCTGCACTTTCTCCTTTTCCCTTTACCTTTGCACTTGCGCGATCTGAATGACACCTGGCCTAGTAGGATCGTTTGTCTTCCCCTTGTTTCCCTCCCTCCCTGCCTCGTCGCGCCTTGAAACACTTGTGTATAGGCGCGTTACAAATACCATATATCATATCATATCAATCGACTCCAAAGTAAGCCACCTGGACATTCCCTCTGAGCTGGTTGCATTTCCAGAGTTGCTGCTGGAAACCAAATAGCCAGGGAGGGGAACACCAGATTGTGTGTTGCTTTTAAGTTGGCCAAGAGCTCCAGGAATATCCTCCGGACTACCAGGAAGCAGGACTGATGTAGCCTGACCCACCTCAACAGAGGGCAGGACCCCAGAAGCAAGGAAAGTCCATCTCGATGCCCAGGTACCACAATGTTGCTATTTGCGGTAGTCGTGAGGAGCTGAAACATGGACGTGCCACTTGTTGGAAAGATTGCCGCTTGGGAGCGGTGACAGCCCCATTGCAGTGCAGGAGTCCCCTGAAGTACTCCTTGTCCCCACAATTGAGGCCTAGGAACAGTGAGATCTGCAGAGCTGCTCAGGAACAGAAGTCATCTGCTGCACTTTTCCTTCAATACAAAGGTACTATAAAGGTCTGAGAACTTAACTCTCATTGTAGAGTTGCTTGCATCTTCTACCACTCACATCTAAATAGCTTGTGGCCCTACATTTGATTCTTCTTTTCTTCAATTACAAGTGCTTCATCCTATATAAGACTTTTGCCCATTGACTTTGAACTAGCCTACTATGCTGAATGACTCTGCTTAGGGGATCCAAAAGTATTTGTCTCCTTAAGAATATTTGTGGTCTCTTGTTTGTGCTAATAACCTTTTCCTTTTACCAACTTCTAACAGTATTCTAAATGCAAACAATAAGATATTAAAGTCCCCAGCAACCTTGCTATTGAACTCACTTGAGGGTGTAGGTTGTGTCTCTGAGCCATCCCAAAAGTCTATACTGATTTAGAAACTTAGTATTGAAATATATTTGTGTTGCTTTTTATGTTGCTCCTTTCTGGAGAAGGCTTATTCTTACTGACTGTTAAATAAATTAATAATTGTTTATTAAAGAAACCTTGTGTGTAAGTGTTTATTTGAATACTTGTCACTGTGAATCTGTTTAACTCCCCTACAGCTCACATTGACCCCTCTTGAGATAAGCCTGGCTGCTCAACACGATACCAAACTGCAGTACAAGCTTATACCAAAGGTTGGGTTTGTTATTACCTGTAGTCAGATTTGTTATAGTGCACCCTAAGGGTACTGCATACAAACGTTACCTAACACTCTGCTGAAAGCATTTTACTTTTAACTAACCCTTGAACATGCACACAATTTTAACATGTAAACCCTGGGAAAAGTAGTTCCCTGCAAACAGTGGTTACAGAAGGGAAACATAATTATATATTTATACTTTAGCTGTACATCTGTATGCTTAAAGGGTTCATTTTGAAGGCACAATTTCAATGACACTTTATGAAGGTTCAGCCGTGAAACCTTCATTCTGCTGCAATTCACATCTTTGTAGATTCTGTGAATTATGGTTTCCTCTCTGATGGGCTCCTGATGGACAGAACTCTAGTACATTTATTACAACTATTGCATATATTTTGAGGAGCATATCTTTAACTGAAAAGGAAAAAACGATTTTACACGCATTTGTTTGGCACATTATAAAGGCTCCATTCTGCTGCGCAGGCTTGCGCACAATCTTGGCATTTTCATTTAACATTCTGGACACTGCTGTTTCTGACAATGACTTCAGCTCTCCAAAACATTTTGCAACTTTTGTCTCATGTCTTTCCCTTATGTGCTTCCACTAACATCCTGGGAAGCAGGTGAGTTGAACCGTTGTGCGCGACTCCTTTTCTGAGCAAATCAGTGTTTTGAAATTGTTTGCTAGGTCCCGTGGGCCTTGTAGTCCCCGTCATCTCCTCCGTGCCCCCCCTTTCAGCCCACCTCCCACTTGCCAACAGCCTTTCATTGGTTGTTCCTCCTGGTCTTAACTGACTCTACTAGAGCAGCCCCTGCGGCTAAGGGCCCCAAGGCAAAGGCCACCTCCTACAGAGGTAGCTCCAGAAAGTGTCTGCAGGTGTCCGCAGGGGAAGCCGGGAAGCCAGGCGCCAGCCATCAACCAGCATCTACCAGGACCAGTACGGTAGGGGGGGGGGGGGGCTTAGAATCCCATTCATTGTCAGAATCTCCTATGGTAGTACAAAATCGCAATCATCCAACCTCCTGCAAACTCGCAGGCCTCTCGGGTTGCATTGATGGTCCTCTCTCCTACTATACAAGACTCAAGATTTAGAAGCTTATGCTGCCCTGAACCACCATTTGAATGCTAGCCTCCTTTGTTTGCCACGAGGTCTAGTCATTCAAAGATGGCCGCTTGCCACATTTCCATAGTTCATCTGGCCTAACTTCAGCTTCAGATGCACTCCCTGCGACCTGATTGATCCCCTTCTGCTTGATAGCAGCCTATCCGACGCCGGCAGGCGAATGCCGGCACACCCACAAAGGCACACACAGTAAGGCTTGGCTCCTGTCTTGAGCCTGTCCGGAGCCGTACGGGCTGTGGGGCTGCCATGCTGCCTAGCCGTCCTTACTGCCACCAGGATTGATCCAGCGATCTGGTAAGCAATTGGAACTGTTGCCCACATTGCTATGACTGCTTTGCCCAACACGTCCCTATTCGCGCCTGCACCCCTTCTGCCATTGGGCACGCTGTGTACTCCCACTCACCCTCGTAGCCTAATGCTATTTCGCCACCCCCACACCGCTTGAGCGCCTCAACTACCTTGATCCACGCGCTCACAGCACTTCAGTCGGACACCCCACCGCTCCGATCAATTGCCTACAATATGCTTGCCCATTGCTCCGGACGGCCCCCCACTATGTCAAACAGTCATACTCCTACGTCCCGTCTCCTTTCCTCCATACTTGTAGGACATCTCTCTGTCCTGTGGGACGGGACCGGAGCACTTTGTAAAAAGCAACACCATTTTTCCCAAAATTTGTCCTTGCTCTTTCCTACGCGGGTCCGGCACGTGGCTGTAACCCCGCCCACCTTGGCTCCGCCCCGCGCATCGCACCTCAGTCCTTTTCTCTGCTCGATCGGGGTCGGACGCACTTGCATCCTCTGAAGATTTTCTTCCCTGTTTTCCTCTCTGGCTCTCGCTAGCGTTCGTCTTCTAGTTTGTCTATGTCTTTTAAATTAAGACTTTCCAGACTGTTCTTCGTGTCATCATCGCTTCGCGAGGGCGGATCCCCATCCCCATCCTCATTGTTTAGAGTGTTTGGGTCCGGAACACCGTTGGGACTCCTGTTTTTACTGTGACTCCCTTTCGGTCCGGGCTCTTCAACGTCGGTTGGAACGGTGGGATGAGGTGTTCCGACGCACTCCTCCATCTCATTTTCAAGCGTTCATCGACAAGAAGAAGAAACGCCCGGTAAGTTCTTTAGTTTTCAGAGCACCCCGGCCGGGGGATACCTTCCTGGGTTCCTCTTGAGCCGGGAGGGGCGTTGATCGCTCTGTCACCGGGGTTCGCCCTGAGGTGCCTGTCGGGCCTAATAATTGTACCAGAGTTTTCTCCGAGGGTCTCCATAAGGGGCCTGTGTACACCGGAGTAACTTCCGAGGCCCCTCCTGTGGGGGCTGTGTGTAGACCCAGTTCTGCTGAGTCACAGGGTACCGTAGCTTGCTCTGAGGCCTCTTTCGGCTTCCCTTAAAAACAAGACCGGGGTGCGCCTCTTGTGGTGATACCAGATCTGTTGAGGGGGCAAAGAAGCAAGGTTCTTTTACCAGCAGTGCCGCGGTCCTTCGAAGGCTCAGTTGGCAGTTGGTGTCATGATCTCTGCTTCCAAGAGGTCAGGACTTGCCCAACTCCCTTGGAAGCAGACCCATAACCCAGGTTCCGAGCGCCAGCCGGTCCCAATTGGGACCTTTTGGACTCTGTCCTGGCGCCAGTGGCGCCAGGCTCATAAATGTGCCCAGTCCCAGCGCTGGAAGCGCCGGGCTCATAATGCTTGGGTGGACTTACCTGCGGCAGACCATGCTGCTTACTTACCTGCCAGTTGAGCCTCTGATCCTCTTCTGTTCGGGACTACTTTTCCTGTTGGGTGGGACAGGAGCCACTCCCTAGGTTCAGAACCCTGGAACTCTTCTGGAAAGCAGGGACTCTTTTCTTTCCTAGGCGTGGCTGTGGAAGGAGACACCTAAGCACTACAGGAGGCTATTTAAACCACACCCGATGGATGAATCTTACTTTGTGTTATTCTGCATCCTCTGCAGCAGAACGCTCATCGTGTCTTCTGCATCTGATCCTGGGCCTAAGGAAAAAGGCTTACCATCCTGAATCCAGTCTTCAGCAACACCTATAAAGACAAGAAAGAACAGGTTAGCATTACGGTCTTCAGTGACAGCGCTCCTTTTACCTGATCCATCGGCTGTCATCAACGCCTCGCGCTGCATTCCGGCATCTGTAAGACAAAAGCTTACCAATTCTGCGCACGCTCCGGAGGCCTTCGGCGCTGCATCCCGCATCTGAAAGATAAAACAAGGTGCGTTTAAAGACTTTGGGGAACTTAAATACTCACGAGCCATTACTCCTTTCACATCTAACCCAGTGGGTATTCCGGCACCCTGCAGCCACTCCGAACTTATACCTGCAAAGGAAAAAGACAGTTAGAGCGCGCCGTGAAGCAGGCAGCAAGCGCTTACTTACGTGCTTCAAGGCGCTTCTATTCATCACACGGGCTCCATCTTCGCCATCGCCGGAACCCTGCAAAACAAGATACAACATTACTAAAAACTTTTAAAGACATTTGAATTACTCGAAACTTACCGTGCGGGAAGAAAACGACGGACAGCAGTCCTCTGAAGTCAAGAGGCCTGCTTCCCTTATCCAGTGAGGAAACTGGTTTCAGCACCCTGCTCCGAAGCAGATGGAGAGCACGGCGTTCACTTACCTAAGGTGAGCGCGTTAACCTTTGGGGTCCTACAGGAGAAGAGAAAGGGAAGAAGAGAGAGACATTCAATAACCCAGTTCATTAATCCCATATTTTCTATCTGCAGACACCTTACCCTTCAAGTCAGACATACAGTGCACAGGGGTCCAGCCCAAAGAGCCAGCCGTGTGTTACACATCACCTTAGAAGATACGGTATACGCCCAGTCAAGACCGGCGCCTCTACGGGAATCAGGTGAGCGTTACAGATGGTATGTCGCAGAAACATTCCAGGCATCATAGTACCGGCTCTGCCGAGGTTCATTATGTTAAGGCTAAAATTAATACCCCTGATCCATCGACAGGGACCCCTGCCTCACCTCCTCACGTTCCGCAGTTCCCCTCAGGTGAAGACAAAATGGCGGCAGTTCCCGCCACGACCACGGTGGCCATTTTAGGTACTACCCCCTACAACTAAGCCATCGGCCTCTGGTGTAGGGTTCGGTCCCTTGGGTGAACCTAAGGTCACTTGTGCGTATCCTTACCGGCCCGTTTGATTGGAACGCCCGGATGCCTCTTCCGCACAATGTTTCGTTGCCTGCAGGGGCGGCCCCTTTGATTTATGTGGATACGTCGGCGGAGGGCCCGGCGTGGCACCCTTCTCCGTGAGGGAGTATTTCAAAGGGCTTTTTAAGGAAATTTGTCCACCAGCGCCTCCGGCTCCACCCGTTCCTCTGGTGGTTCCGCCGACGCCTCCTTTGCCCGTGGTGCCTGCCCCTGCTCTTCCGCCTTTGCCACCGTTGTCCCCAGTGGACAAGGCAGTGCCTGACACGGTTCAGCAGGATCCTGACCTGTCAGATGACCCTCAAGGTGAGCAGGACGAGGACCTTCCCCGCTCTGTTAGAGCTTTTCATGACCGGGTACTGGACATGATGAATTTCTTAGATGTCCCGGTTCCCGAGGCACCTGCTCCGCAGGAGGGCGTGCTTTCTGGGGCGTTCACCCTGTCTCCTTTGGAGCGTACCGGCCTTTTCCTGCAGAAGGATGTTTTGGCTGAGGTCCGAAGAGTCTGGGAGAAGCCACACTCAGGACTTTGTCAATAAAAGATTGACGCGAGGTACAGGCTGCACTCTTCGGAGGAAGTGGCATTGTCGTCTTGTCCGCCTCCCTCCTCCACAGTGGTGGCTGCGGCCACGTTGCAGTCCAGACCTGCAGCATCCTCTTCCGCGACGGCTACTCGGGTCTTGGGAAAGGAGGACAAGCTCCTGGATTCCCTAGGGAGGAAAATCTTGATTTTGGCGGGAGCTAACATGCGGATGTGGAAAGGTCTGTCTGAGTTTGAGGAGCACATTCCGGTCGAGAAGTTGGAAGATTTCAGAGGTGGCCTTTCCGATGCCAGGGTCTTGGCCCAGGATCTCTTGGAGGCTGCGGCTCATCACGTAGACACCTCGGCTCGGGGCATGATGCTCGGGGTTGATACCTCGCGGCAAGCGTGGTTGCATGCCACTAAGTTTTCGAAGGAAGTGCAAGACAAAGTATTGGACCTTCCATTCGATGGTAAGGAGCTTGTTAATTCTTCTACTGATGTAGAGCTCACCAAAACCAAGGATAGCACTCAGACGGGTAAATCATTGTCTGTTCTGGTTAAAGCTCCTTTCAAACCTCAGACCGCTATCGCAGAGTCGACCTTCTTCTGGTTTCAGGGGCTTCCTCAACCGCAAATCGCGCAGAGTGGATACTCATGCGGGAAATAACCGCCGTAGACAACAGCGTACGCAGTATTTCTCCCGCTCCTCAGCCTCATCAGGTTCAGGTGGCACTGCCACCGATAAACCTGCCAAATGAGGTTTTTCCGTGCTCGCACTGCGTCTCATTGGGAGGCGTGGCAGACCATCACAGAAGACAGATGGGTCTTGTCAGTCGCTCGGGTGGGCTTCCGCTTACCTTTACCCCCTACTCCACACCTCAACCCTCATTTTCAGCTGTCTGGCTCACCCTCCCTCAAGGCCGAGGTTCAGAAACTTCTGCTCCTCAGAGCTGTGGAACTCGTTACCCTTGGGGAGCGAGGGGAAGGCTTCTACTCCCGGCTGTTTACGATGCCCAAACCCAACCAAGCTGGCCTGCGCACCATCCTAGACCTTTCCCAGTTCAATCTTTCCTTACCCCAAGAGAAATTCCAGATGATCACGCCTGGCCAGATTCGCTCCTCGTTGCAGGCGGGCGATTGGCTCACCGTGGTGGACCTTCAGGATGTGTACATGCATATCATAATTTGGGCTCCACACAGGAGGTACCTCCGTTTCTCTTTGGGAGAGGAGGACTTCCAGTTTCGGGTGTTTCCTTTTGGCCTCAGCTCAGCGCCGCGTGTCTTCACGAAGATGTCGGTGATTGCGGCCTATCTTCATCTTCAGGGTATCCATGTGTATCCTTAGTTGGACGATTGGCTTCTACGCAGCCCTTGTCCGCTGGCGGCAGCGGGCAACCTCAGTCACTCCTTCAGCTCCTGTTCCATCTTGGGCTGTCGGTGAACTGGTGGAAATCCTCCATGACTGTCTCTCAGGACCTGATTTTTCTGAGTTTTCGTTGGAACACGATCGACTGCAGAATGTACCTGACCGGGGACAGAATGGCGGATCTGTTGGCCACATGTCAGATGTTTGCACAGTCGGAGAGTATGTCGGCCTGGTGGTTCCAGAGGCTTCTGGGCCTCATGGCCTCGTGTGTGCTGGCTCTTCCTCTTGCTCGTCTCAAAATGAGACGGACCCAGATGGCCCTTCGGAATTCATGGCGTCGGGCAGTGGATGCAGATTCCATGAGGATAATGATTCCGGATTCCATGAGTGGACCTGGACTGGTGGTCATCTCTCAGCAATCTGTCTGGGGGCACGCGGTTTCAGGACCCGGGACCTATGGTGACGATCACGACAGACTCCTCCCTCCTAGGGTGGGGTGTGACGTTGGATCTCCTTCAGGTCTCGGACCTCTGGTCGCCTCAGGACAAGCTCCTGCACATAAACCATTTGGAGCTTCTGGCGATTTTCTTGGCGTTCACACCGGTCATTGTCAACAAAGTGGTCCGCATAAGAACGGACAATGTGGTGTCAATGTATTACATCAACACGCAGGGGGGAACGAAGTCTCCCCTCCCTCGTGGACCTGTCCATCCAGATTTGGGAGTGGGCCGTGCTTCATGGTGTCTGGCTGCTTGCAGTGCACATCCCGGGCCAGCTGAGTGTCACAGCAGATGCCCTCTGCCGGCGGACAGTGGTCAGCTACGAGTGGGAGTTGAAGGCGGAGTTCCTCTGGGATTTTATCGTGCTGGTGCACACCGCAGGTGGACCTCTTCGCGACGGACAAGAAGCTTCCTCTGTATGCCTCCTGAGGGGGGCTGGGAGCCTCCTCTCTGGGGGATGCTCTAGAGGTTCCATGGCACAACATGAGGACTTACGCCTTCCCGTCTCTGCCTCTAGTTCACCGGGCAATTTGGAAGTTGAAGAACTCAGTGAACTGTTATCTTCTACTGATAGCCCTGTGGTGGCCGGCCAGGTTTTGGTTCTCTGAACTCCAACACCTGTCGGTTTATCCGCCGATCAGGTTACCGGTAACTCCCGATCTTCTCCACCAGGTGGAGCAGCAGCTGTGGCACCCCTCCCCACAATCGCTCAGCTTGGCGGCTTGGTGCCTGAGTTCAAGTCTTTAGAGCATCTGAATTTGTCTGCGGATAACATGCGTACTATCCAGGCAGCCAGAAAACCCTCAACCAGATCTTGGTACAAGAGTAAATGGCTCAGGTTCTGTCATTGGTGTCTAGATAAGAAATTGGATGCAATGGGGGCCACGGTTGACACGGTGTTGTCCTTCGTGTCCTCCCTAGCAGAGTCAGGGGTGCATTTTCTGTCATGCAGGACTTACTTTCAGCGGTCTCTGCTCATCTTTCTACAGGTCAGTGTTAGTACTCTCTGGCTAACCCAGTGGTAAAGAGGCATTTCACTGGTTTAACACGCCTTTACCCTCCAGTTCGTAATCCGCACCCGCCATTGGGACCTGAATGTTGTCCTGACAGCGCTGTGCCATAAACCCTTTGAGCCGATGGCTACTGTGAACCTCAAGTACTTGTCTTGGAAAGTGTCCTTTTTGGTCGCCGTCACATCGGCAAGGAGAGTGAGTGAGCTCCAGGCATTGTCGGTGGAGCATCCTTTCTTGGTCTTTCACAAGGACAGGTAGTCCTTCGAACTAATGCAGCTTTTCTGCCGAAGATAGTGACCGAATTCCATTTGAATCAATCGATCTCCCTACCGGTCTTTTTTCCGAACCCCGCCTCTGAGGCATGAGAGGGTTCTACACTGTCTTGATGTCCGAAGAGCTCTTAAGTTCTACCTGGATAGGACTTCTGAGCTTAGAGGTTCTTCATTTTTTGTGACTTTCGGCAAACGGGCGTCTAATGCAACTATTTCTAGGTGGATTGCCGCCTGTATCACGGAGTCTTTCACTGTCCAAAAGCTGAAACCTCCTAAAGGTATTCATGCACACCTGGTGCGGGGTAAGGCAGCTGCGGTTGCTTTTCAGAAGTATGTTCCCTGGGAGTCCATCGCTAGGGCAGCTACTTGAGCCTCTCCATCTGCTTTCTGTAAGCATTACTGCCTTGATATGAGTTCTAGAGCTGATGCTCAGTTTGGTCAGGCTGTGCTGAAGAACTTTTTTCAGTAAGGGGTATTTCCATCCACCCGTAGTTCCTGTAAGGAGTGCTTGTGAATCTCCCACACGTATGGAGGAAAGGGGGACGGGACGTAGGAGTATTACCAGGTTACTCACCGTAGTGAGCACCTTACTCCTAGTCCATAGTCCCCTTTCCTCCATATGCCCGCCCGCCGTCCCCTCTAATAAGGTTCCTCTGTATTGGTAATGGGTCTCTGACCTGGCAAAGAAAAGGACTGGGGGGCGATGTGCGGGGCGGAGCCCAGGTGGGCGGGGTTACGGCTGCGTGCCGGGACCCGCGCAGGAAAGAGAGGAAGGACACATTTTTGGAAAAATGTGATGCTTTTTACAAAGTGCTCCGGTCCCGTCCCACAGGACGGAGAGATGTCCCACAAGTATGGAGGAAAGGGAACTATGGACTAGGAGTAAGGTGGTCACTACGGTGAGTAACCTGGTAAACGCTGTCTACTGTATCCTCATCGTTATGTATGCATCGGTATTGTATGTTCATCGTTGTACTGCTGTATTCTGCCATTGCATATGCACATATCAATGCTCAGAGAGTGTACTTGCCGACTGAGTTTAATCATGTGCACCCCAGCCATTGTTAATTTGCTCATTGTGCGCCTCTCAGCCCATGTTGATAGCCAATGCTCTTAGCCATTGTTGATCCTGCTAATGCTGACTGAGTTTAATCGCATGCACCCTAGCCAATGCTAAATCTGTTCTATGTGTACTCCCTAGCCTATGTGCCTATCCCGATTATCCTGTGCAACTGCAGCCCTACTGCATTTAGTCATTACTTGCTTTACCAATTGATTGCTAGCTAATTGCGACTTGATTACAATATCCTACACATAACTGGCCTGACCTCTGTGTACAACCTAGTTACATATGCAGTATCTGTCAAACCCCGGCCCTCCCGCTGATCGCCACACACCCAACCACCAACTAGGTTGGCCCCTTCACTCGACCTCCACACCCCACCCACCTCCAACAAAATGTTCCTACCAGGTATCTACTCAATACTGTTGAGAACTATTCTCCACCTTATTCATTTTTCATGCCCTCCTAGTTCTACCCTTAGCGCAGCCACCATAGGCACCGTTCCACCCCCCCTCCGCTCCCCCCATAGAGCCTCACGTCACAACCATGCTGCTCCAACTCTCTACCATGCAGCCTCCCTGAAAGAAATACCAGATTACGGTCCAGACTAGCCAAACTATACGAGCATCGAGCCAGGGACTCTATCCAGTCCAAACTGACCAACTGCTCCACTACCATTAGCACTTGCGCCAACCTTACGTTGGAAAGACCCAAGGCCAGCCCACTTAACATTACGACCAAACACAAAACTCACAACACAGCCAACATCCCCACCCCCACTAAGACTACCGCCCCACCCATAATGGGCTCCCTCATTAACGCACGTTCTATAATAGCCCATGCTACGGATATAGCGGACCTCATTCTAGCAGAAGATCTAGATCTTTTAGCCATAACGAGTCCTGGCTCCACGCAGCCGCAGGCCCAGCCGTCTCGCAAGCCATCCCCGATGACTACATCATCCTCCGAGCAGATAGAACAGAATCTATAGGCGGTGGCCTGGCCGTAATTGCCAAAACGCACCTCAACATCAGACCTGACTCCTCTACCCACCTCATGTGAATCACTCGCAGCGAAGCTACCCACTTCCAACTCCCAAACGATATCCATTCACTTACTTTACAGACCTCCCGGACCCTTAGGATCCTTCGAGGAAGACCTCAGCACCATCCTCACCAATAGTCTAAACACCTCCCAAAGCCTCCTCCTAGGGGACTTCAACCTAGGCTTTAAAGACCCCAAAGATCACCAAGCTACCCTCATCAACAATACTCTGTCTGAATTAGGCTTTACCCAAAAAGTATCTGGCCCCACCCATAACAAAGGGAGAACCCTCGACTGGGTAGCAGACTACAACTGCGCAGCCTCGACCACCGATAACTCCCCTCAACCATGGTCTGACCACCATCTCCTCTCCTTTACCCTCGAAGCTTCGAGCCCTATCACCAATGTGCTAGCCTCAGCCATTCCCACGAGGTAAGAAAAATATCACTGTGGAAAAACTGATCCCTCGCATCCTCCCGACGTTTAACCAACTCCCTGCTACCTCCAACACCTACGACCTGGTAGAAGGCTATAACAAAACCATGCGCACAACCTTAGACTCTATTGCACCATTAAAACTAAGAATGTAAACCGAAAAAGCACCTCAACCAATGGTTCTCTAGCTACCTTAAAGCTCTTAGATTAAAAAAAAACGCAAAATGGAACAAACCTGGAGACCATCTCCCACAGACCATAACAAGATATTGCTCAATAAAATAACGTCCAACTACAAAAAAGAAATCGTAGCTGCCAAACAAGTCTTACAACCAGAGAATTGCACAATCCAACTCCAAAGAGTTGTTTATGATCATTAAAGAACTGGAAACACCTGTATTAACTCCAGACACTTGTGTGAAGGACAAACAATGGGGCACTAGTGTCCAAAATGCCCTAAACAATAAAGTCACAGGCCTACAAACTAAAAATAAGAAGGTATCCTAGCTAAACCAACCAACCCCACTAATACTGCCCCGTGCCCCACACCCAAACACCCTCGACCCAACCCCACTCGCTTCAGCTTTTCCAAAGTCTCCACTCTTGAAGTGGAAAAAATAATTCTCAGCCTAAAACATCTAACTGTCAGGGCGACCATTGCCCCCCCCCCCTCCACAAATCATAGAAAATGTGGCAAGAGACCACTCGCCTTTCATTACCAGACTCATTAACGTCTCCTTTTCCTCAGGTACCGTCCCCAGCAACCTTAGAGTCCTGGGTCCTCCCCCCTACTCAAAAAGCCCTCTCTTGACACCTCAATTCCCACCAACTACAGACCTATTACCACCATCCCATTCCTGCTCAAGATATTAGACAAGACAGCCTACCAACAAATTCAAAAATACCTTGAAATAAACCATCTCCTAGGTATTCGGCAATCAGGCTTCAGACCCCAACACGGGACAGAAACGGCCCTTAGCGACCTGAAGGCTCAAATTGATACCCTTAGGGACAATGGGAAAACTGCTTTGTTGCTTCTCCTAGACCTCTCTGCGGCATTTGATCTAGTTGATCACAAAATCTTATGCAATCACTTGGATTCAGCTGCCCACTTCTCCCAAGAAACCATCGGCTGGATCGAGTCATTCCTCAGCAACAGATACATGCGTGTCTTCTCCACCACAGCGGAGGAGTGGAGTCCCCCAAGGTTCATGCGTCTCCCCTACACTGTACGTGTTTCCGAAGCCCCTGTTTGATGATCTAGATGGTCTAGGTATCACCTACACTAATTATGCCGATGGTACCCAGATCCTCATCCCGTTGACGGGGGATTACAACCATGATTTGGCCTTGGTGAACAGGGTGTACCTCATCATCCAGGCATGGATGGCTTCTCACAGTCTATGCCTGAATGATAAGACTGAACTCCTCATCCTTGGTTCCACATCAAACCTAACCAAACTGGACCACAACTACACCAGCTTCATTATAGACGGGAACCCGATCAAGGTAGCCAAGGAAGTGAAAACTTTAGGAATATACATTGACTCCTCCCTCTCCTTCCATAAACAGTAGCTCTATGGCATCCTCCACGGCCTACACATGTAAGCTTATAAGAGACGCCAAACTATTCTTATCCACCCAGAGCTGCATTACGTTAGCCAGAGCCCTTGTACTATCAAAACTGGACTACTGTAACGCCCTCTACGTAGGAGCTAGCAGACAGGTTACTAACAAAATACAAACGCTACAAAACCACGCTCTTAGAGCAGCGCTTAGCATCCCCAAGAGAGAACACATCGCCAACATTAGGAGAACCCATAATTGGCTCAACACTACAGATAAGATCCTGCTCAAAGTAGCTTCACTAACTCACACATGCCTCAAAATGCTGCCCCCCACTACTTAGTCGATAGAATAAGTAAATACACTTCTAATAGACCTACTAGAACTTCCAACGCAAACCTGCTCAGTTTCCAGGTTCAAACGCACCAAAATGGGTGGCAACAGCTTCCAGGTGAAAGCAACCCAACATTGGAACTCCCTACCACCCTCTCTAAGGGCACCCCAAACTTATACACACTAGACGCAACTATATCCATTGGATAAAGAACAATGACTGCTAATACCATCCAACCCACCTCACCGCTGTAAACTATGTAAATATGTATACTTGTAAATTTGCAAACTCTTGCCTTTATTGTGACTGCTTCTACTATCCACTGTAGCGCGCAGGCATCCCAAGGACATTGTGGCGCTGTTACTTGCAGACAACTTAGTTACATTATGCATAAGTTACAGATTGGGTACATAGGCGTAACATATAATATGCATAGGCGTACCCAGGTCAGGTATACATATGGCGGGTGTACATGAGAGACGGTAGAGAATCAAGCAAACAGGGTGGTTTTCAAGGTTTTGCGGAAGGTGGTCCGAGAAGGTTCAGCTCGCAGGGCAGTGGGGAGGGCATTCCAGTGTAGGGCCGCAATGTAGGGGAAGCTGGCACCCCCTGCTCTTGCTTTTTTTTTACCCTGGGTACAGTGAGTAGGTTGGTGTAGGGGGTCCTGGTTGGTCTTGAGGACATGGCTGGGTGGATCCTTTGTGCCAGGTAGGCTGGTGCTGCAGAGTGGATGCATTTGTGGGTGAGGGTCAAGGTTTTGAAGATGATCCTCTTTTATAGGTAGCCAGTGGGAGGCTCTTCTGGCAGTAGATATATGCTCTCTTTTGGAGATGCCTTGTGCTGCGCGGAGGGCGTTGTTTTGAGCGACTTGCAGTATCTGAAGGTTTTTTGTGGAGGTCCCTACGAAGAGGACATTGCAGTAGTCCAGCCGTGATCCCGTGATAGCCCTAAATATGTTTGTGCAGGTGTCGCTGGAGAGGTAGGGTCTAACTGCATTGAGGAGTTTGGCCTGGTAGGCAGCTGAGGAGGCAATGGCGTTCACCTGTCTGGTCATGGACAGATTGGAGTCCAGGTAGACGCCTAGGGTTTTCACTGACTCGGATACTGGAATTATGAAAGTCAATGGTGAAGTGGGAGAACAGCGCGTCAAGTTTTTTTAGGGTGTCGGGGGAGCCTACAAGTAGGAGTTCAGTTTTGTCAGAGTTGAGACAGAGGCTGTTGGCAGCCATCCAGGTTTGGATTCCGTTATAGATGGTGTTGCGGGTCTTGGAGTAAGTCTCATAGTCACCAGTCAGGGTCACGAGGATCTGCGTGTCGTCCACGTAATTAGTGTATGAGATCCTCATGGCGTCAAGGATGAGGAAGAGGGGGCGAGTGAATATATTGTAGAGAGTGGGAGAGAGGCAGGAGCCTTGTGGGACCCCACACAGCATAATGGTTGGGGATGCAGTAGCTAGATCAGAGAAGACCTGCATGGTCCTTCCATGAAGGAAGTGATCCAAACACTAGCATGTGCTGAAAAATTTGCAATGGAGGTTAGGTGGTGGCATAAAACGTCATGATCCATGAGGTCAAACGCAGCAGAGAGATGGAGATGGAGATGGAGGAGGAGGAGCAGGACAGGTTTGACCAGGTCTCTGGCATCATCCATCTGGTTTTTTAAATCCAGTAAGGCGGTCTCGGTTCCGTGTTTTGGGCGGAACCCAGATTGTCTCAGGCCTAGCAGTTGGTTCTCTTCGATGAAGTGTTGGACTTGCAGATAGGCTGCCCTGTCCAGAATTTTAAGGAGGAAAGGGACGGTGGTGATGGGTCTGTAGTTAGGTGAGGTGGGGTCAAGTGTGGGTTTCTTTGAGAGGCCTGACCCATGCTGCTTTGAGGGAGGAGGGTACTTACCTGTAGTGAAGGATGCATTTACAAAGGCTGTGAGAAATGGGGCGAGGGACTCGGCACAGTCTTTGATAATGGTGGCAGGGCAGGGGTCTCCTTTGCAGTTGGAGGGTTTGATGCCTTTCATTATGGTAATGTCTTTCTCCTGGATGGTTTTGAAGAATGTGAGGGGGGGCAGTAGGGAGGGTGGGCAGAGAGTCTGGAGTTCAAGATTTTGGCTTGAAGGAGGTCTAGTTTGTTTCGCATGGCAGTTTGGATGCCGTCGCACCAGGCTTTGTCTTTAGTGAGGTTCTGGGGTGTAGGGGTAGGGGTTTCAAGTTCCCTGAATATGGTAAACATTTCTTTGGTGTTGGAGTTGGCTTCGGTGATTCTGGCTTTGAATGATTTGGATTTTGCTTGAATGATGGCTTTTTTGTATTCCTTTGAGTGGGTTTTGAAGTCAAGTTTGTCTTTGTCCTCTTGGGAGGTTTGCCAGCGCGCAAGGGCAGAGCGTTTGTCCGTCCGGAGTTTGCATAGGTCTGGGGTGAACCAGGTGTTGGTGTGGCTTGTGGGTTTGGACTTCCGAGGTTTGAGAGGAGCAATGGCGTTCATTGCTGCCGATATAGCCTTGTTGGAGTTTTCGCTAGGGTTTCTAGGTCATTGGAGAAAGGACGTCTGAAGGCAGGACCCTGGAAGGAATGTTAGAAGTCTTTCTTTGGTGAGGAGGCGGGTGCTTCTGGTGAGGGCGGGAGGCAGCGGGTGGGGGGGTCGGAGGTGGGGATGTTGAAGGTATGTGGTGGTCAGACCATGGGGTGGGGGAGTTGCCAGTGATTGTTAGGTGGCAGTTGTGCTGAGCAATCCAGTCAAGTGTCCTGCCCAATGAGTGGGTAGGGTCTGTGACAGTTTTGGAGAAACTCAGTTTCAAGGGCTGAGTTGAGTGCTTTGGAAGCGGGGTCCTTGGGGTGATTAAGATCAAGGTTGACATCACTGAGGAGGATTTCTTTGGTAGATTTCTTTAGTTTGTCTGCCAAAAGATGAGTGATGGTGGATTGGAAGTCTCCTATGGGGCCGGGTGGCCGGTAGACCAGATGAAGTGTAATGGTGCAGTGGTGGGAGGTGGAGTGTTTAAGTTGGAGGTAGTCACTGATGTCATTCGTAGTTTCGTCATTTTTTCTGATGTTAATTGAGTCTTTGGCTATGATTGCAATCCACCACCTTTGGTGGGGCGGTCTTGCCTAATGACAGTGTAGCCAGGTGGGAGTGCAAGGGAGAGTGCAGGGCCTGAGGCTTCATGCTGCCACGTTTCAGTGACCATGAGGATGTCTAGGTGGTTTGTGGTGATGAGGTCATGGATATCCAGGGCATTGACGGAACGGGCGTTAATCAGGGCACATTTGAGATGGGGGCAAAGGGGTTGAGGGGGGGGTGGTGTCTGGTGGGGGGGGGGTTGTAGTGTCCGGGCTCACAGGCATGGTAACAGAGGCAAGTACATCAATACATTCAATTGGTGAGGTAGAAGAATTGGCAATAGCGGGGGTCCCATTTTCAGGGGTCCTAGCCATGGTAACAGTGGCAAGTACATCAATACATTCAACTGGTGAGGTAGAAGAATTGGCAATAGTGGGGGTCCCATTTTTTAAAAAAATTATTGTAATGCATTGTAACTTGTAACCAAGCTGTGAATAACCTTGTTGCTCCTGCACCCTCATACCCCCAGGTCTGGTGCGCAATACAAATGAATAAACTAAACTAGATGCGTCGAGGATTGTAATCATTGGTTCACTTGTGTCTCAAACCTAACTGTTAGTAATCCTTTGGTCACTGGTGTCTCAGATCTGTGTTCAACACTTTGCCCATCTGATCTGTCGGGCGTCGACCTCTCTCCCACTGTACGGGACACCCAAATCTGGTGGTGTCTTATCTCAAATTGCATTGATGATTGTTGGCCTCTCTCCCACTATATAGGACGTTCCAATCTAGCAGCGCCCTATTTCAGATTGCATTGTTGATTATAGGCCTCTTCCACTAAACAGGATGCTCATATGTGACTGACTACTCACATATAGAGTATCACTGTGGAGTGAGACCGAGATAATTGGCTGATAATTGTAGAAAACTGTATTAGGTGCTCTCACCTCATAAGATGATACAGTGATTGTTAGTTACGCCCATCAGGGCAACTCTGTAGTTACTAGCTATCATTCCTAACCCCACATAGTCGGCTCGCCCAATGAACCTCGTCCAGGGAGACTCGCATTAAGGACAGCCACCGTTCACACCAAACGATATAACCCTAACTAACTCCCTGACCTTACTCAAGACAGCGACTGAACAAGTTGGTAATACCAACTCACAAGACCACCTACAGACAGAGCTAAACTCATAGCGGACAATTCCTTACACCCAGTATTACATCACACCAAAGCAAAAGCAACTCGGCATCAACAAACAAAATAAAGACCAAAACAACTCTCAACCACAACATGCCACGCAAGGGAAAGAAATAAAGCAGAAGGAACACACACACCCGAACATCAACAAAGACTCACAACAGCAGAACACACTCCCACAGACAAGAACGACAACCGAACCAACGCTAAGAGAAGGGACACATCCCTCACTTAACTCCTTACCTCGCAAACAAAGGGTCACCAGAACGAACCAACCCAACGCTACAGTTAGCCACAGGAGACTACAAAACACAACCACGCAGAAGAACGACGCACATTGCAAAAAATAACAAACAACATCGAGGCATTAACACCGTACATCACCAAAACAAGAGTAACTTCCACTCGACACCCACAATTCTTGGAAGAAGAACTTCTCGACGATGGACACACCTGTACCAACACCTCAACTAGAGATCGATCTGAAGGAAAACCTCAACACCGATCAGAACACTACTACAACAATAAAGCCCAAACCACACCGCTAAAGTCCACTGCAATCTAATAAACGCAAGATCAATGTCAAAACACTCAACAGAGCTCTTTGACCTACTCTGACAACAGCATTGACATCCTATTCATCACAGAAACATGGCTGGACGACAACTACAAAATCACACTCAAACTGCCTCCCAACTAACTTCAAATGCCTTCAAGTAAACGGGAAAAATAAACAAGGGGGAGGCCTCGCAATAGCCTTCAAAGGACACCTGAAAATAAAAACAGATGAACCTCTCAACATCAACTGTGAAACCATGGTCATACACCTATCAGCAACCCCAAAAACCAACATCACATTCATCCTGGTTTACAGACCACTGACATATACAATGCAACATTCGTCGACAACTTCATAGAAGCCATCACCAACGTAGTCATCAAGCGCGAACATCTAATCATCCTGGGGGACTTCAACATCTGGTTTGAAGAAAGTCACACCAACTCCCAAAACTCATTGATTGGACAATTTACATACATGAAACTATGACAGCTGGTCAAAGGAGCAACACATTCGGCAGGACACACCGTTGACGAAATCTTCACCAAGGAAAAACTCATCAACACGGCACCACCGATACAAATACTGTGGAGCGACCATCTCATCATCCCATTCGTGATCAGACTAGTGTTAGGCTAAGTTTGTATGCAGTACCCTTGGGGACCGCTACACACAACTAGGACTACAGATGTAAGCAAAACACACCTTTTGGTATAAGTCTGTACTACAGTTTTGGTAGCGTTGGTGAGCAGCCAGGCTTATCTCAAGAGGGGAATGTGAGCTGTAATGATGTTAGACAGGTCTACAACCTTGAGTATTCAAATACTCTTATACTCAAGGTTTCTTGGTAAAACACTTATTAATTTATTTCACAGTCCGTTATAAAACATTCACTAGAAGGAGGCAATATATTGCATTTACACTGGACGGTTCTGAGGCATTTAAACTACTTTGACGGAGGAGCAAAATGGCATTTTAGAGTACTTTGAAGAGGAGTAAAAAGGCATAGGTTAACAAAAAGCTTAGCTATTCTTAGACAGTGCAAATACCTAGTTCACCAGAGGAGTCAATTCAATGCAATAGGTTAGGCCATAGTCAATGGGCTAAAGTCTTGTATAGGATAAAGCATTTCTGGTAGTTAAACGGAAAAGTCTTTGTTAAAGTTCTCAGAAGTAGTTCACAAAAGGAAGATTAATATGTTGGGTCACAAGCTGACAAGGCTTGCAAGTTGCCAAAGTTTCAAGCACTTTCGCAGTGAGAGGTAAGGTCTCTCGGTCGGGTTTTCACAGTACCTTACAATGAAGAAAAAGATGCAGCTGAAGACTTCTGTTCCTGCCAGTTGCTGCACATCTCGCGGTTCCTGAGCCTGTCGTGGGAACAAGAGTGAGGGCAAAGCTTCAATTTCGGTTGCTGTAGTAAAGCACACAAACTAGTGTCCCTCTCCCTGGTTATTCTTTCCTGCAGCACTCTGATGAAAATACAACCAGCTCCTAGAATGGTATCCAGTTGGCTTAGCGTCAAGTTGATTAGTCCCACCAGCTCAAAGGGAGAAGTCGTCCTTGTGGGGGCTTCTGTGTCGAGATGAACTTGTCAATTCGGACCTGCAGCAGGGCTTCACCGGGCACACCAACAGTCCAGGAGTTGCAGCAGCTGTCCTCTTCAAGCTGGTCTTCAGTTCTTTCGTTCCAGTGGTCGACTCTGCCTTCCAAGCCAAGAGACTCGCCTTTTATTCAGATCTCTTCCATTCATTCCAGCCTAGCTGTCACTCACCCAGCTGGGTGGCTGTCCTTGCCGAACAGTCAGCCAGCCAATCACACCATAGTGCATTTGGGTCTCCTAGGAGACTAAGCACAGGGAGTTTCGGGCAGCTCCCTCACTTCCTGCCCACCCCAGACACTCTGGCGCCAGAGGCGGTCTTCAGTCCTGAAGCCCGTCAATGGCGCCGGAACAAAGGGACCAAACCTGGTTTGGTGCGCAGAGACAAGGACTTTTCCAAAAAGAAATGGCAAAAAAAGAAGACTGGGACCTGTTTAAATAAATGGGGCTCAGACGCCATCTTGAAAAACATGCCTCCCGTGATTTAACGCCAACGGTGTTCGCGGTCGGGAAAAATCATGGTAGTTCGTTGTAAAACCACTGCCACCACCCATTTCGAGAGGAAAGGGTAGCATTTGAGTGCTTCATGAGTTTCTAGACACATGGGATACTAGGTAACCCCTCCAGCACTCAAGATAGTGTGCTGGGTCTATGAATTTGAAAAGACCACGTCAATGTCACTTTACTTTCTTTGGGGAATAGTATTTTATCCTAGCAAAGGTATTAAAACCTTGGGACAGCCTCGAAGGCTTCCCTGTGTCACTGCACTGAAGGTCCGGTGTGACACAAATTAAAAGATGATGCCTATGGAGTTGTCTAAAACTCCATAACCAAATGAAACCAAGAGTAAAACACATCTAAATACATGAGAGTGGGGGAAAGAAATGCTCACACTCTCCAGGTAAAATAATCAAGTCCTCAAAATCCAGCAAAGTTACTGGGGGTCTCTAAGGTGAAGGGAATTAGCACATTTGAGAATTCTCACTAACTACCAACTACACCCTATCCCCCTCCCCCCAAGTTCACCACCAGAAAAAGAAACTGGAAAAGCGTCTAAACAACTAACTTATTCGAACAGCTGGAGATTACCAAACCCTCAACTATAGAACTAGAGCTGGCTGACCTAGACGGGAAGGCGGAGCTATTACACAAATGGATTGCTGATACAATTGATAAGATCACCCCGGGAAAACCATTCACCCCATCAAAAAAGAGCAATGGCAAAATGGTTCACCCCACTAGTAAACACCATGAAATGGGACAACAAGAAGATGGAACTGGAATGGAAGAAAGAATACAACCCAGACAAAAAAAGGCCACCAACACACAAAAAGAAATGTGCAACATCTTTAAAGAAATGAGAAACCCACCAGGCTGCAACACTCCAACACCCTCAGAGAAACTTTGCAACGACCTGGCAGACCACTTCAAGAACAAAGTCAACAACGTCTG
The DNA here is from genome assembly GCF_040938575.1 of Ambystoma mexicanum. Classification (NCBI taxonomy): domain Eukaryota; kingdom Metazoa; phylum Chordata; class Amphibia; order Caudata; family Ambystomatidae; genus Ambystoma; species Ambystoma mexicanum. The sequence continues at coordinate 124,508,773 of NC_090934.1, forward strand.
ACAAATCATACAAAACAGACCAACCAACCACATAATTAATTCAACCAACCAGACCGAACACAGAGCCACAGCACAAACTACAAACCTTTCCGGAAATATCAGCAGAGGCATTTGTCTTATTGGTAAGACACAGCAAGAAAGCAGGATCACCCATGGATCCCTGCCCCCTAACATCTACAAATCAATTCTCACACAAGGAACGCCATCAGAATATTACCAACACCTCCTAAATCTCTCACTAGAAACAGGAACTGTACGAAGAGCCTGCAAATCTGCATACATCAAACCGCTTTTAAAAAACACAAGTGGTGCCGTAGAAGACCTCCCAACTACAGGCCGATCTCAAACATTCCCTACCCAGCAAACCACCTTGAAACCTACGTATACAAACTAACCCAAGAACACGTAGAAAAACACCCTGCTAGACCAAGCACAAGTATGTTTAAGACCTGCAAGAGGAACAGAAACAACACTATCAATCTGGGATGACCTAAAAACCAACGCGAACTCCGACACAACCTCCGCCCTGATTCTGCTCGACCTCTCCACAGCCTTCGACACAGTTAGCCATGACACCCTAATCAAAAGACTAGAAGACATAGGCATAACGGACATGGCACTACTCTGGATATTAAATCATTCCTAGCAGACAGAACGGAAACCATATGGATAAAACCCTTCAAATCCACCCCACTAGTCAACGACTGTGGTACCACAAGGGCCCTCACTCTCACCACCATACTTCAACATCTACCAGAATCTTCAAAAAATACAACATTACATGCTACAGCTACGCAGATAACACTCAAATCATCTACAAAATCGAAGACACTCAACTCGATAACTCAACTCTAATCAAGTGTCTAAAAAGTCTTTAACTGGATGAATGCCAACGACTCAAAAATCAACCCATGAAAGACAGAAATCATGATTATATCCAAAAACCAAGAGAACAAAACCTACATTCCACGGCCAATGGAAATGGGAACCGCACCAACACCATTAAGGTAGTAAAAAATCGGAGTCCTGATGGACAACACCCTAACCGTAGAACCACAAATTAATGCAATCCTCAAGAAATGCTCATCCTCCTCCACACGGTAAGATGAATCCTCTCCTTCACCCACAAAACACTCACAATCCTTGCCATCATTATGTCAAGAATCAACTAATCAAACGGCCTCAATCTCGGGTTACCAGAATACCTCCTGAAGAAACTACAATGGATCCAAAATACAGCAGCCAGACTGCTCATCAAACTATCCAGAAGCAACCACATCACTCCAGCCCTTAAAAACACTGCATCACCTTCTAACCAATGTGCATAACACACAGGGCAATCAGCAGACAAGGAGCTGAATTCCTACAAAAGAAAATAATCTGCAAGCCAACAAGACTCCTCAGATCAAGCAACGAAATTCACCTGCAAAAAAAACATACCTTAAGAAAAAACTTGGGTGTTCCTCCTCCCACTTAACCGCAAAAACCTGGAACAACATCCCGAAAGAAATGAGAAACACCAAAGACCACCTACAATTCAGAAAATTACTAAAAACCTGGCTCCTCAACACCACATATTCAAACTGAAAAACCGAGACAACCGAATGCGAAACACAAAGAAAGGATGACTAAATTTGGGATGACACTGACAACACCCAGAACCAACCAGAAGAAACTCTTACTACAACAAGAGATGATGCTAAGTTGAATAGGACACAAGCAATACCCATGAGGACAGAAATCAGCATCCCTAGCCAAATCCAGCCAACAACCTCACCCGCCCCATAATTGCTACCAGATATCATACTTGAGCTAAAGACTTGGTTGAGACTCTCCCGGGGGGGCATCCACCCAAGAACAGGTCAATGGGTTGTGTGAATGTGGGCACTTGCCAAACTTAAATTTATGGACATAGGCATTGACCATATGGAGTTGTGAAAGAAGGCAGGTGCCGCCCCTGGACGTAATTGCAAGTGTTGGCATGTGCCACGTTTTGAAGGGGCTGGGAACGATAGCCTGCATAAACTAAATAAGATGATGAATGCCGACCACCCGCCACATATGGATGGAGGTGCATTGGCACCGACTGGATTGGGAATGCTCTCTGGGCCAGATTTGAAGGGACACACAAACGCCTGCCTGCCCTGCATACAGATGGGTGTCACGTAGGTGGCTGAGTCCGAACTTGGTAAGGTTATGAATATGAATGGATGCCATGTGTGAAAGGGACTGTGCGTATCGGACGGCCCAGATCAGGACAGACGCATAAATGCTCTCGGACCCCTCGTGGAGAGAATGCAGAAATTTAGAACCTCTGGTCCAGACAGCAATGCCAATTAATCAATCCACTAACAATTTCACCCCTCTGCATACACCTCAACTAAACACAACCACAAGTTTACAACACTACAATGCACACAAACTTCACTACACTGCAACAACAAAACAAACCACACACAGACTCGTACAACCGCACACAAGGATTACTGACCGTAAAACACCCCAAGCACAGCCAACGGACCCACTGGGCCGAGGCCGCCAACAGCAAGCACATCACTAGTCTCTTGCACCCCTCCAGCTTACTCCCATTACCTCCACACCCTGCCCCCCTTTCCTCCCCACTTTCTTTCAGGGCCGTCAGGGGATCACTCTGGGGGTGATAGTGCGCAGTACAAATATCCTTTAACATTATGTAAGGCAAATTACATTTTTATGTTAATTGTCCCTGGGCAGGACAAAGACAGATATGCAGGGATACTTCTCCTCTATGAAAGGGACAGTGAGCTAAAGACTTGGTTGAGACTCTCCCGGGGGGCATCCACCCAAGAACAGGTCAATGGGCTGTGTTTGTGCTGGTAGAGGGACTCCCAGAACCCTCCTTGTTTTATTTAACATTTTTATGCATCTGTGTTTTGATGCTTCATTTCACTCCTTTTCGCTTTGGGAGTGCAGCCTTCAATTATGTCATTCAGGGCTATTGCTCCCCAAGACTTTACTCAATTGACATTGGCTGTCTTGGCTGTCTTGGCTGAATGAAGACTCTACCCTCTGACTTTCTTTTGATCTGTCCCTCCAAAAAGTCATACTTTCTTTACTTGTATAGCTGGGAAAGGGTTAATCTACATTGCATTGGGGTTCAAAAGTGCTTACCTGTGAGACTTGTTAACCAGTGTTTCCATCCCTAACTTTTCCTTTTGACACCCAACTCAGTATTGCTCTAAATGTACCAATGATATATCAATGTCCAGTGTCCTAGTTAAGTCACCTCAGGGTGTAGTATGTGTGTGTGTGTGTGTGTGTGTGTGTGTGTGTGTGTGTGTGTGTGTGTGCCATCCCAAAAGGGTATCGATTGATTAATTGGAAATACTGAGTGTGTATCATTGAAGTGTATTTAAGTGTTAAATATTTGCTCCCTTCTAAGGCTTATTCAAACTGACTGTTAAATGAATAAATAATTGTTTGATCAAACCTTAAGTATAAGTGTTATTTGGATACTTATCACTGTGAAAGTCTGTTGCAACCCTACAGCTCAAACTGACCCCTCTTGAGATGAGCCTGGCTGCTCCGTCACTCTACCAACTTGTGTAGCAAAACGGAGATACCCCTTCTTCGGCACACCTTCACTATCCTTTGCCCTCACTCTCTGGCCGGCCTCCCTTGGTTGTTCGTGTGGCTGAGCAGCTAGGCATATCTCAAGAGGGGTCAATGTGAGCTGTAGGGGAGTTACAGAGATTCACAGTGACGCGTATCCGAATAAACACTTGCATTAAAGGTTTCTTGATTAATAATCGTTTAATTTGTCAGTTTGAATACACACTCTTAGTTTCTCTAAATTAGCAAGTACCAATTTGGGATGGTACACACTTCCTACACCCTCTGGTGACCTAAATAGCTAGGACACTGTGGACATTAATATATCACTGGTACATTTAGAGTAATACTGAAGTTGGTGTCAAAGGAAAGAGGTTTCAGAATAAGACAAGAGATAGCACAAATATTCTGAAGTACTTTTAAACTCCCCCCCCCAATGCAAAGTAAGTTCGTCTGTGTAAAGGGCGATCTACAGATGCTGTTTGCTGCTGTTTACGGCTGGTGATGCGGTTAGCACAATAACTTTTTCTTTCTACAACACTGTATAGTATGGATCTAATTGCGAGATAGAGATAATGGACTCCACTAAACCCCGCACTAGATTACAGGAAAAATTGGAAGAGACATTAGCTAATGCGCCAAAAAAACCCATAATCTACCGATCCAGCTGCAAGCCCCAGTCAAAATCAATTTAGCACTCTCGTTAATACAATAAACAAGACTGACCAACCGCCTCTTGCTGAGATAAAGACAGAAGGTATATTAATCACGGCCCTTATACACAACTCAACAGGAAAGGATGAACAATCTGATCTAAAACCTGCAACGAAGCAAGACAAAAATAAAACTAAGCAGACCACTCTAGCAATTCAAAACAGCGTGCCTCCTTCACACACTGTGACATCCACACAAGCTGCAAAAAATTGTTCAAAGACATACCCGGATTTACCCTGTACCCCCACTTTACAGCAAAGAGCGCGAAATGCAAAACAACAATGGCAAACGTCTTATTACCTGCTAGACTCTCCACAACAAACGAAACACAAACAACTGGAAAACCGTGTGGCCCGCCTATCTCTTGACATCACGGAAATGGATGCAATTATGGACTCACAGGAACAAAGAAAATAAATTTTCGGAGGCCCAAAGATCAACAAAACAATGGCAACAAACGGCACATCCACACCAATCGACAATACAATCAAATCCATGCACATTAAACCCCCCCCCCCACCCCCCTGACCCCCCTCCCATGCCTCTGCATCAAAATCCTCACCAATGGACAATACTCGACCTGCAATAGATGAGATTACAACGAACCTTCCCACTGAGACTCCAGAAAGAATTCCAACCACAATGCTAGATCTCCAAAACATGCTAGTGGCTGTACTCTCATTAGCCATGGTACCCTTCCTTAAGATCCAAGAAGCAATGGTAGATTCTACAAAAGATCAAGCGACCCTATTGGCTATGATCTTAACAAAACAAATCAATATTGAAGCCTTCATAGGTACGATACAAGAACGTCTCAACTTTGAGGCAGAAGCTTCCAGGACCTGGCAAAGCCGACTGGCAGAAATCGCAAAAATTGACCGGGTTGATAAACAAAACCTTAGATACCCTGACAGCGATCACAAAGAAAATGTTGGATGACAAATCATAAAAACATCTTGGCACAGACAACAAGCCAGATCACTTCTTAACACAACCCCAAAGTGATAAACCAGAAAAGGCTACATCTGATGTCAAAATCAAAATAAACCAAACTACTCAATAAGAAATCCAAGTAGACTCTGTAAAACCACCTATAAGTATGGCAAATACTGAACCCTCATCATGCACCCCTTTTTGACATCTTTGACCTAACCAAACGAGGCCTTCTAGGAAACCAACCAATGTCATAGGAAAAAACTGCAAAAAAACACCAGACAGGCTCCCAAGAGTTCCTAAGAAAACTCCAGGCGGTCGAAAAACAACACCTATAATATCAATTCAAAAAAATCCTGCAAATATGAAGGAAAAACTTGACTTGACATGAGGAAAGCCTCTAGGACACCAAGATCAGATCCAAAGAAGTAACGGCTGGCTAGGAACAAACATCGATGCAAAGAGGACGAACCACTTGATGCACTACTAGCTGTCATTGATCAAGACGCAGTAATCGATTTGACGAGGAACTGTCCTGACAATCCTATAGTGCCTAGTACTCCTATCGAACTGGATGACTCCTCTCTGACTGATCCTCAAGATGAGTTACTAATAGTCCTAGATGAATGTTCTGAGAACTCAACTGCAAATTCGATCTCAATTAACACATCCACCAATATCTCCTTCACATATTCTACAGTATCGAATGAGGAAAGTTGGACTTTAGTTGAAACTGAAAACTCCTATAAAAGCGAGGAAACTACTACGGGACAAGGTGATTGCACACCCATTCGACCAATCTTTGTGGATCCGAGGAAAGTAAATAATATCTTCCGGCTATCATTGTCTGCAACCAACCTAAATCCTACTGAATCATTAATTCTGAACAGATCACACATTTTACGTCTATTCAGTTATTCCACAATTGACCCAAATCGCCTCGAGAGACGTCGATGTCCTACACTTTCCGAATAAAAACCAGATGGACCGAGTCCACATTAACTTCTACAATCAAAAGACGATGATGCATGTCCTGTCAACAAATAATCACTTAATGAAACTGGGATTTACAACCGAAGTACTTGTAACCAAATCTATGGCCTTAAAAAAAACTAAAAATAACTATGCACCAAGAGTATTCGAATCAAAATGAACAGAAGATTATCGGGGGAAAAAAAAAATTATGCAGTTAACATCTTACAATGACCTGCGGGACAAAGATACGCAATTAAGTTATCATCCGATCCGCATAGCAGACCAAATGCATCTCGACATGTCTTACAATGCTCAAATTAAACAAAAACTAACACAACGAGCCGACACTCAAAACTCAAGAATTAAGACCTACCTATAACAACCAAAAACTAAAGAAACAAAGATAGAAGAGAACACTATGCTCCTGGAATACCAGAGGTTCAAACCATCTCTTCAAAGAAGGATCTTTAAATCACAAAAATGCAACTATAATCTGCCTTCAAGAAACTTGGCTGTCTGAAGAGGTAATATGTGCAGGTTTTTCGACCTTCATGAATTCAGCAATTACCTCACATCAAGGTAGACCGTCATCAGGCATGCTGATTATGACCAAAATAAATCCATCTTGGTCAATCGTATCAAAGCAAAATCTACACTCCTGGGCTCAATACATTATCATCTGTATCCAAACCCCAAAAAAGGAATCCAGCTATCTACAGTCTTCAATATTTATTGGAACGCAACATCAATGAATGAGAACATATTCCTCGATTCAATTTTTGATGAATTCGACACAATTGCCAGTTTATTTAACTCTACAGAATTTATAATTGCTGGTGATTTCAATATCCATCTGTATAGCCCAGAAGATTTGAGATTAAATTCCTCCAATCTAGCCTCAAAAGCAAAAAAATGGTCCAAAGAAACTTGTATTAGAAACCTAACACTGACTGAGCAACCACAAAATGATCAAGATAAACCTCCTCCAACATGGACCCATGAAAAATCCAACTAAATTATAGACTATCTTCATCTCAGAAATGATACTAAAAAACTTAACAGCAACTGCAAATCATCCACAAATAAATAGTGATTATCACCAAATTCTAATAACATGGACTGCTGCACAAACTCAAATCCACGATTAAATCTCCCAGAAACCCTGGAACTAAACAATGGTTTAAACAAGCTTTGAATAAACCAACATCAAATGGCTGATCTGCTGACCAATTTTTAGTCTTAAATTTACCAGACCACTCAAAACTCAACTATAAGTGGATCCTGCACAAATATCAGCAACCCAAATAAACTCGTGGAAACCACCAAAGCAAACACAAACCTCAGTTTAACCACAACATTAAATCAACGAAAAAGAACTTGTATAAAAAGAATTCGACAACTCAAAAAACAGAAAATAATAAGCTTGCTGTAGAAATAAAAAAAGAAAAACAAATATTCCAACTTCATAAAATCACATAAAGCTATAATGCGACAATCGGATGCAGAAGCGATTCTTGTGGCTTTAAAACAGAAAAACACCAGACAGCTGTGGTCGCTTCTAAAAGAAAAATCGAATGGATAAACCATGATACAAGAGGTAGAAGCTGAAGAATGGTCACATTTGAAAAACCTCTACAAAGCGAAAACTGACATTTCACCAGCAGAAAGATTGAATAACCAACATGCCTGGGACCTACAATGGGATAGAGATGAGATCAGAAACTATCAGATCCTTAAATCCATCGCGAGCACCTGGCCCTGATGGGCTTTCCCACGCCCATTTAAAATCTGCCCCTGAAGAATGGGCTATCTTTTTTTCAAAACTGCTTATCCTGATAGAGAAAACTAAACAAATTTCTCGCAGCTGGACCCTTGCGATATTGATGCCGATCTATAAAGCTGGTGACAGGAAAATGCCAACATACTATAGACCCATAGCCCTTCTTGCTCCATTGGGAAAACTCCTTGCGGGATTTCTAATGAAAAAATCAATTCATTGGCAGCAGAAAACGGTTTTCAAGAGAAGAGGCAGACTGGTTTGGCTAATAAAATCTGCACAAATGCCAATCTGCTACTGCTGAACATGATTAAATATGAAGTGACAAAGAAACATCAAGTTTACGCTGTGTTATATAGAACAAAAAACAGCATTTGATTCGGTGAATAGAGAAAAACTATGGTTGAAGCTAACATCATGGGGTTGCCCCCCAGCCATTCTCAATCCAATTAAACAGCTCTACTCTAATACATCGATCAGAATAAGATTGACAAAAGACGGTGCAGTAACAGATGAAATTACCACCTGGAACGGCCTGAAACAAGGGTGCCCCCTTGCTGCTTGTCTATACAATTTATACACTTTTGGCTTTGTACAAGCGATTCATGATCCACTCTCGAATCCACCGAAGATCAATAACGAACCGCTAAAGACCTTAATGTACGCAGACGACATAATTGTCATGGACTTAACGCAATCAGGTCTACAAAAAATGTTAAATAAAGTGGGCTCCTTCATGAAAAGAACGACCTACAAATTAATATTCCTAAAACCAAGCTAATGAGATTAACATCTTTACATAGCACCAGACGACAAAATGTGAAACTACAATTAGAAGATAAGGAGATTGAAGAAACCAAAACACTCAAATATCTTGGCGCCTTGATAAATTCGTCACCAGTTGAGCAAAAATGGAAAGACCACATTGAGAGAAACAAGATCCCTAGCTCGATTGGGGCGCTACTTTCATTGCAAATTTGGAACTTTTTCAATAAAATCAACAATCCTATTGTATAGACAAAGTGGTCCCCATCTTAACTTACTCTGGAGAAACAATTAACCAAGACACAATGAAATGGCAACAATATGAGGCCATATTCTGGAGAAAAACTCTTGCTTTACCTAACTCATTTCCAATCCCAAGAATTTGTTTTGAATCTATAATTACCTGGAAAAAATGGATCGCTACAGAAAAATAATTTGTCAGGACAAAATTCCATCTTTAGAAATACTCAAGGAAAAAAAAGAACCCTGTATGTGTAACAGCTCTTCAATACTGGACCATTGAGATAAAAAAAGAAAATGAAGGCTGAAGACATTAGTGAAGACATGCTAATAAACAGACCACAATATGCTAAAAGAAGAGTTCAACAAAATGATTGGATCAAAACAATAGAGGAGCAATCAAAATATAAACGAGCGATGAACTATTCAATAGAATCAAGAGCTCTTAACGGATTACCACCTTATTTAGCATACTTTCCAGAACAATAAATACGAGATCTATTGCTGGTTTTGTTAGATTGACGATACTAGAGAGCCTCTCTTCCATGTAATCATGGATTGCCATGCTCTGACGGATGAAAGAAACTTGTTCAAGGACTTCTTTAAAATTTCCCAGAAACAGATGAATACACAAGATGATGGGCCCATCTCTTAAAAGGACACGATGAGAACGTAATTCTAACAGTAATTAAATTTTGGACTGTGATCCTGAACAGCACGTTTTGAGAATCAGAGACATAAATGTCAATTTTTTTTTTCTTCTTTTTCTATTCTGTAAATGATATAATGAAAAGTTTGTATTACCAAACAAAACATTTATAATAAAAAAAATGTAAAAAAGTAAGTTCACCCTTTCCTGGAAGGAAGGTAAAAACGCACACAGGAGCGAAGAGTCATTCAGGGAGCCAGGCAAGCCAATGTCAATTGGGCAAAAGTCTAGGTGAGCTGAAGCACTTCCTGCAGGTAATTAAAAGTATTGCACAATGTTATTGAAGTCTTTGTGAAATAAGTAGAATCAAGTAGGGCCACAAGCTGGGAGGCTTGTGAGTTGTAAAAGATGCAACCAGCTCTACAGAAGCAACCAAGACCAGTCTCAACTGATAACGTAAGGCTATGTTAGGGAGAATTCTCTGTCAAGGCTAATTTCCCAAACCTAGTGAGTCCCCCAGCAGCTTTGCTGGATTTTTGGGGTTTATTTTTTTCTCCTGCTAAGAGTGGGACTCTTTTAATCCCACTCTTAGACATGATTTGAGGTGTTCCTTTGTCTTTCCATGTGTTTTTGATGTGGGTTACACAGCACCCTCCATGCCGTAACCCAGGGGTGTTGTAGCGACCCCCCCAACATAGACTCCATACCCTGGGACTGACTGTCTCCCAGGGCATGTAAAGTCACCATTGGCTTTACTAGTCCCAAATTATGAACAGAAACCAGTACAAACCATCATATTGTGGACGTACTGGTCGGGGCGATTCGATTGCCCCGGGGTCTGTTGTTCGAGGGGGCACGTCTCCGTCCTCCCTGATCAAGTTTTGGCTGGTGGCAGTGGATACTACTTTTTATATTCGACCGCGAATATATCTCTATGGGATTTTCCCATTGTTCGAGGCTACCAACTTTAATTATTTAAGTCCTATAGCCTTGAACATACCGCCGGTTTATTTAATATTAATTCACCGGTTGGTATTTTTTGCCAGAACTCTATTCTAAAATGGCGTTGGTGTTCTCTTCTGCGACTCCAACCCAAGCCCTTTTTTCCACTTTTTGGCGGGCTTCTCCACAGAAGCCTCCAAAAGTGGTGCCACTCTGTCTGGGTACCACAGTGGGTGTGTGAGGGGGTTTAGGCACCCTGGACTGAGTTGCCATGGCAACTCAAGTCGCACTCTTGTGTGATTGGCCCAAGTGGTGAGCCGGCCGGCTCACCACTTAGCATGCTTGACAGCTAGGCTGAATGGGGGTTTGCTGCATAAAAGCAGGGCTTTGGGGACTGGAACTTCAGAAGTCGCCACAGGACCTAAGATTCCGAAGAGGGGGAAGCTGAGCCGACCTGCAATGACGACACCACCGGTGGAGCCCTGCTGAACCGTCTCACCACTTTTTTTCCTACGACAGAGGAGATCTCCAGTCCGGAGAGTCTTCTTCCTTTGACTGGTGGGGATCACCAGTTTTGCCTTCTTTTCACCTTCCTGGAGCATCTCGTGGCCGCCTTGCCCGTGCCAAGCACCCCGGCTACCGGAATACCACGGCTTACCACTACCGTGACGAGAAGGGTAGTACCTTTTTAATCGAAGAACTCCGTGGCTGGTTTCTTCCCTGACAGTGCAACGACCTTCATCTTTCCTCCAAGGCGAGACCTCCTCTTCCTCTGGACGAAACACCGACTTGCACCCGCTGCCAGGAACAACTGCCCCCGCTGGAGCTTCCTTCACACTTAAGGTACTGTGTCCCTCCTGGCTTCCCTTGCGACAGATCGTTCGGGGTGACAGTAAAGCCTCTAACCTGGGCTGGCCTGGGACAACTAAGCTAACTTTTCCTGACTTTAATTTCATCCTTTGTGTGCGAACAATCTACAAGACTCTTTGGGCATAATCCCACTGTGTGAACCTGGACCCCTTCTGCTTGCTCTCTCCAAGAGTGAGCCTTGCAATTGACTTCCTTGCTCTCCAGTAGAACTCTGACTATCCTGCCTTACTGTGGTTCTTTAAAAAGTATTGAAATTTGTGTGCTTCCATAACTCTTCCTTTTCCCCTCCCTTTTTAATAACTTATTAGAGTGCCATCTTATGTTAAGCGCTCACCTCTGTGTGAAAATAAGTGGTGTTTCTCATTAGACTTGTCTAATAAGTAATTAGGGTTGTATATATAATAGTGACTGTGTGCTGAATTTACGTATCTCTTTGTGCTAGTGTAATTTACAAGTGTCTTTAAAATAAATAATTATATTCTTTTACACCAAAGCTCTGGTCATTGTTTGCTTATGCTACTGTATCACTGTACCTATTGTTTATACTCTATATACTGTCTAACTCTTCTTGAGGGAAGTCTGACTGCTCAGCCACAGCTACCAAGTGAATCTGTGTGGTACAGACTCCTACCAAGTGGGTTTACTGCCAAACACCTGTAGTCGTAAGTCTTTTGCAGTGGTCCCTAAGGTTTCTGCTTAACATGCTATAAGACAAGAGGTAAGTTCTCTTAGGCATACAGTACCTTTGGTTAGAAGAAATGGTTCCCGTTGGCTTCTGTTCCTATGTGGCTCTGCAGAACCTTTTGTTCCTGGGCCTCAGTCATGGGGACAAGCATGAGGGTGTGTAGGGACTCCTGCAACGGGCAAACTTCAATTCAGTGGCACTTCAGCGTTTCAGCTCCTTGCGTCTGACAGTAAATTGGAACACTGCGGTTCTCGGATACCACTTCAGACTTTCCTTGCTGCTGGTGTCCAGCACTCTGTGGTGGCTCAGGCTTGGTCAGTCATGCATCAAGGAAGTCCGGAGGATCTTCCTAGCTCTCGTGTCTGACTTAAGTGATGCACTCTATTTGGTGTTACTCTCCCCGGCACTTTGGTTCCAGCAGCAGCAGTGGAAGTACAGCCAGCTTCGAAAGGATTTCCAAACAAGTTTACTTTGGAGTTGATTGGTCCCACCAACTCAAGGGGAGAAGTCGTCCTTGCAGGGCTTCTCTAGTTGAGGCGAATTCAGAGCTTCAGCACAGCAGCAGGGCTTCACTAGGCAAACCATCGGTCCAGGAGTTGCAGCAGGCATCTCTTCAAAGTTCTTCAGATTCCTTCGGACAACCAGACGGCCAGTCACCTTTTGTGTGCTTTGCTGTAACCAAGGGGGTTAAGCACAGGGAGTTTCGGGCACCTCCCTCACTTCCTGACATACTGGAGCCAGAGTTGGGCTTCATTCGTGAATCCCGCCGGAGACACAAACTAACAAAGGGACCAAACCGAGTTTGGCGCCAGAGTAAATCTTTAGAAGGACCGTTCCAACAAGAAATAGCGAATAAAGACGACCAGGGCCATTTGGACAGAATGGGCACCCATGGATGCTTTACTGCAGCTACGAATGCAGCCTGCGGTAAAAAACTCCCAATGGTTTTTAAAAGTAAACCACTGCCACCAGCCATTAATTGTAGAAAGGGTAACATAAAAATGTTACATGCAAAACTAGACAAAGGGGATACTAAGTAACCCCTACAGCACCCTATTGTAAGATAGTGTGTGCTGGGTCTAGAAAGTTACAAATGTAAGTAGTCAATTTCACTTTACTGTTCTTGGTAACAGTAGTTTATCCAAGAGAAGGCATTTTAACCTTTGGGAAGCTGAAATACTTCCCTGTGGCACTGCACTGAAGGTGCTATGTGTCACAATGTAAAAATATGATGCCTATGGAGTTTCAGACTTCATAACCAAAAGAAACTGAGTTTAAATCGCAGAAAACTACATGTGAGTGGGAAAAAGCTTTTTCTTTCTCTTTCTCTTTCTTTCTTTTTTCTTTCTCTTTCTTTCTCTTTCTTTCTCTTTCTTTCTCTCTCTCCAGGCAGGTTAAAAATCAATAAGTCCCAGAGTCCAGCAAAGTGCTGGGGTTCTCTAAGGTAGAGAGGAATTAGACACATTTCTGAGTTTTCTCCCCAACGCACTTGGCTACTTCCTGTGGCCAGTGTCTCAACATGGCCATTCTGTACGTTTTGTGCTTGTTCTTTAGCCCATTTTGTTGGTTGACCTTCTTCCTGCCTTCTCGGGTAAGAAAAATATTTTTATGTTCCTGCATTAGCACTAATTTCTGAGGGCTAGTGCAGGGCATGTGTGCTGGAAGCCAGGAAAATACACAAATCTCCTTAAATACAACCCCCCCCCCCTCCTTTTTAGTCCATTGTATACCTTAGCTGTGCCCACACACACTGCACTTAGACACGAGTGGCTACCAGGTTCTTGGTCACCCTTGCATAACTTTAATGGCTGAAATGCACACACGCATAAAAGCACCTCCCAAATTCTCTCATTTTGCACTCCAGTCCCTCTGAGGGTAATCAACCAAAAGTGCGTTGGAACCATAATTATGTTGAAATGTGCTAGAACAAAGACTGAATGAATTAATGAATATGTCCACATTCCCGTGTCAAGACATGCTGTTTTGTGTAACTTTTTTTGTTTTCTCCCTCACTTTTTCGGATCTAGCTAGGTCTATCTCCCACCACCTGTCTGTCCTACATTGTCATTTACTCTTTCACGGTTCTCACTTCCTCGCTGTCTATTCTCTTTTAAAATGTACACCAGCAATTACATAAATATGTACATTAAAAAATATGTACTGTTGTAATCCTTGTGTTCACTGTTGTCCATACTTTGTTATTTCTTCAATACAGATGTTTCAACAAATTGTCTCTCTTGCACTCTGGTGCTGTACTTTGAATATTTATTTGTATCCCACATGTGTATTTTCTTTTTCAGAAACGCTGGGTTGCAATCCTCTCTCACGACTACCCGACATTGGCCTTTCATGCAAGTCTCACCAATCCCTTTGGCAAAGGAGCATTCATCCAGCTTCTACGACAGTTTGGAAAGGTAGGCTGCAGCCCTTTCGCTGCCCCTTAATCTTTTACTCTGACATTTTCACTGGTTTAGGTCCATAGCAATAGTGAATGGCTGGAGGGAGTGGGGTGTATGTCAGTGACAACCTCTCATGCTCCAGCAGACTTAAGTTATCAATGGCACAATGGGGCTTGTATTTTCTTGTCTTGCCATTCCTTTTAAGATGGATGTTATGAGTTCAAACCTGACTTTTTTTTTAACCTAATCTGTGATCATTTTTTGATGGTGCTGTTTCTTGATTTTCTTAATATGCTTGGTCTGTTGGTGCTCTTTGTGCATACATTGATGGTTGTATTTACCTTTCCAAGGATCATCACTTCACTTTAAACCAAGGTGAAATGATGCTACCCCTTGTATTGGCATGAAGAAAAATGGTTTCCAAATGCTTGTTAGGAAGTGAGTTTTCCATGAAACCAATAAATCGGAACACAACTAAATAGTAACAACACGATGGATTAGATTTTAGTATAAATCAATATTGAAATGAATTTGAATTGTACACTAAATTTCACTCTTCTTAGTCTAACCTCGTGCCGAATTTTTGTGATGTAACAAAGTTCCTCTTTAAGACTGCTTTGTAGACCATGGTGTATGCTTCTTAGAGTTGGGACATTACTAACTTCACCAGTTTAGCATTTCTGAATAGACTGCAGTGCAGCAGAATAGAGGTTCAACTTAACCCACCTGCACTGTTGGTCATATTTGGAAAAGCATCTTTTATAACCGATGCTTCAGGCTAGTTTTATGTTTGGGGATGAGGATATAAGGATATGTTCAAGTGGATTTGGCAGTGGTGTCAAAACTGTATAGACTTCCAATGCAATTGTAAATGGCAGCTCCTCTGGCCCTCCCCTTTTTAAGAAGGGCATAATGAAGATCACAAGTGCAGTACCTGAGTTATTCAGTAGCAAGGGAGTTAAGTTGGAAAGCAACACATGATATTTATAACCCACCTGTACACAAGTGTTCCTAGGCGCGACAAGATAAGGTGGGGAGACATAGGGGGACGAGACACCATCTTACTAGGCCTTGTTTCATTCAGATCATGCAAGTGCCAGGGTGAGGGAAAGGGGAGAGGGAGTGCGGTCAGGGCAGCGCTGGCTCTGACTAAGTGCAGCCGGGGGAGCCAGCTCAGGGGTAGTGCGGTGTGGGGGTGGGACTGTAGGGTAACGGACAACCCCTAAGTGCCCAGAGGCCCGGAGACAGTGCAGGTGCGTGCAGGTCGTGCAAGAGCCTGGTGCCTGTTAGGGAGAATTCTCATTTCTGTGCTAATTCCCTTCAACCTTAGAGACCCCCAGCTCTTTTGCTGGACTTTAGGACTTTTTAATTTTAACCCTGGAGCGAGTGTCCTTTTTCTCACTCGCTCATGTCTTTTGATCGAATTTGGGTTTTATGGTTCCTTTTGTTTTTGGAGTCTGACACTCCATAGGCATCTACTTTTTGTATGGTGACACATGGCACCCTCATTGCAGTGTCACAGAGAAATCCTTCAGATTTCCCATAAGGTTTAAATACCTTTTCTTGGGTGAACTACAGTTCCCAAGAATAGGTAAGTGAAATTGACTTTACTTAACCTTCTCCCTTTGTAGGTCCAGCACACCCTATCTTATGTGGAGTGCTGGGGGGGTTACTTAGTAGCCCCTTTTCCTACTTATTAATGTAAAACATTTTGTTACCCTCCATACTTAAATGGCTTGTGGCAGTGGTTTAATTTTCCTACCATTGTGCTTTTTTACAGCGGGTTGAATTCTCATCTGGCACTGGTCTATTTTTATTTGATTTATTTGCACCATTTTCTGTTGGAAGTCTTTCTTGGGTTTTACTCTGCGCACAAATCCAGGCTTGAGCCCTTTTGTTCGTTTTGTTTTTGGGGGGCTTCAGTACTGAAACCTGCCTCCTGGCTGCAGTGTCTGGAAAGGCAGGAAGTGAGGGAGGTTCCCGAGACTCCCTGTCCTTTGTCTCCATGGTTGCCTGAATGCACCCCGTCCTGATTGGCTGGTTGTCCTTGCAGGACAAGCACCCTGCTGTGAGTGACAGCTAGGCTGTGCATGAATGGGAGAAACCTGCTTAAAAGGTGAGGCTTCTTGGACTGAAGACAGTCGACCACTGGGAAGGACATCCCGATGAAAAAAACAGTGAGCAAAGCTTGCTGCATCCTCCTGGACTGTTGAACTGCCCGGTGAAGCCCTGCTGCTGTGCGGACTCCTTTTTCTGATCGACAAAAGAAGTTCTGGACAGAACAACATCTTCCCTTGGGTTAGTGGGACCAACTAACCCCGAGACACACTTTGCTGGAAGACCTTCCCCCAACTAGCTGTATTACTTTGCTGGAACCGAGTGCCAGGGGTCTGGAAATCAATAGTTCAGTGCAAAATCTGTAAGCTTGCCAAAAGCTCCAGGAGTCTCCTGAGGACCCTCCCGAAGCAGGACGATCCAAGCTTGTCACCTCACCAGAGTGCTTGACTCGAGGAGTGAAGGAAGCCCAACCAGTGTCCAAGATCCGCTGTGGTGGTATTTATTGAGCACTGAAACTGCGAAGTGCCGCTGATCTGAAAAGAGCCCGTAGCTGCCGCCGACCATCGAATTGCTGCAGCAGGAGTCTCTAGACGTCTTCCCTCTTTTCTCTGCAACCGAGGCCCAGGAACACAGGATCTGCATCACTGCAACCAGACGGGAGCCAGCTTGACCCTCTTCTAACCAAAGGTACTGTTGTCACTTGGGGGTACTTACCTCTTTGTCTGTATCTTGCTCTTCTCAGTTGAGACTTGCAGTAGCTGTGTTTGCTACAGTTGATTTTAACTGTCACAAGTGTAACAGCTTGTGGCCCAACACTGATTTTCTACAACAGACTCTGCAACTTTCTGCAAGACTTTATCTATGAAGTGCCTCAGCTCCATAGTCTTTGCTCCAATTGACTTTGGTTGTCCTGGCTCCCTGCAGACTCTATTCCATTGACTTTGGTTCTTACGGTCTGTCAAATGTGATCCATTGGTTTTTACTAATATTGCTGGGAAAAGGTTTTAATCTAGACTTCATTGGGAGATTTAAACGGTGTTCACGTCTTCTGAGAAGCAGTTTAACCTTTTCCCCTTCCTTTTTAACCTTTCCTTTCTGCCAACCTCAGAATTTTACCAAGTACAAAAGTGATAATGCCATAATTGTCCTAGTTAGTAAAGTCACCCCATGGTGTAGGAAGTGTGCATGAAGCATCTCTGAAGAGTATCTACCTACTTGACTTGATTGTGAGAAAGATTTTTATTGTTGCACATTGCCCTTTTTTTAAAGAATGCTTATTTCAAACTCACGTTCAATACCTTTTTACTAGAAAACCTTGGGTGTGTCATTTGGATAATTGTATTGGTAGATGTCGATGCTACAGCTCTACAATTCATTTACCCCTCTTGAGATAGGCATGGCTACTCAGTCGCACTACCAACTTGTGTAGTACAGATCTATACCAATAGGCTGGTTACCGAATACCAAAAGGACAAGGGTTGTGGAATCTCCCACAGGGTTACTACAGCAATTCTTGCCGAACAGTGCCCATTGGGGTCAGAGGGTAAATGGGCGACCAGTCAGCGCAGCAGACTGTGGGTCAGCAAAGGAGAAAAAGCCGAAGCGAAGAGGGTCTTGGGCTGCTTCCAGAACCTAAGGGGGTCCTGCTCTAGTTTGAGAGGGGCAGGGAGGCCCCTGCAGAGGAGGAAAATCTACCTTGCACTCTCTGCCTGGATAACTTCTAAGCATCATAGAGTTGGAGGTAGCTGAGCAAAGGGCTCGAGAAGGAAGATGTTTAGGAAGAGAGTTTGATGTAGTGCAGGCCCCAGACAGCCTTGTGGACAGTGCCAAAGGGTCTTGAACTTGACCCTTGCAGCCAGTGGAGATATTTCGGGGTTGGAGAGATGCAGTCCCTGGGTTTGAGGCCAAGGACAAGTCTGGCAGTCCTGTTCTGTATTAGTTGTAGAGGGCAGAGAGTAGAGTCTGGCAGGTTGAAAAGGAGGCTGTTGCAGTAGGCCAGCCTAAAGAGAACCAGGGATCTGGAGACATTGAGCTTCTGGGGGAAAGTGAGAAAAGGAAGAATACCTGCGAGGTGGTGCAGCTGGTAGTGGGACTTCTTTGAGATGTCTGTGATGTGAGGAGAGCAGGAGAGAGGAGTCAAAGATGATCCCAAGTTTTTGGCCTCGGAGAGGAGGTGGGCCAAAGAGGTGTGGGTGAGAGGTTGGAATCCTGGAGAACACCACATGTGGAGAGTGTTAGGCAAGAATTGATGTAGTAACCCTGTGGGAGATTACGCAACACTTCTCCTTGTTCAGGAGAAGTATAATTTCTGTTCTAATTCCCTTCTACCTTAGAGACCCCCCAGCTCTTTTGCTGGACTTTATGACTTGTAATTTCTACCCTGTAGTGAGTGAGACCGATTTCTCACTCTCCATTTATTTTTATCTGATTTAGGCTCTGTTTATTTTGGTTTTGGAGTCTAACAAACTCCATAGGCATCACCTTTTGTATTGTGACACCCAGCACCGTTGGTGCAGTGTCAGAAAAGTCCTTTGGATTTCTCTTAAGGTTTAAATACCTTCTCTTAGGTAAACTACTGTTCTCCAGCATGGGTTCTGACATGGATTCACATGCTCATGAATATTCCCCGTCATCAGGCTGGGAATCCTCTGAACTGTCTTTCTCCTAACAACGAATCACTGAGCTCTGGGTCATACACCAGCCCCCCCACACCACCCTATGACTGCCCTCTACCTAAGCCCCTCCTCACGCAGCTATCTTCAGATTGTTACAGCACGTTCAAATGTTGGGAGTCCTCTTGCTTTGACTGCGTATTTAGTTTTTTTGGTAGTTATTTTATTTTTCGGTCAATCGAGTCAGTGTGCTCCTTCCTTCCAATTAACAGACCCGCTTTTCAGATTGTTCAGAGCCCCTCAAGGGTGGATTATGTCAAATTGCTTTCCTTCATTGCGTGGGTCATGTCGGACAAAGGATTCCCCTTCCCTTTTCAAGCTTTGTGCCGATTGCGGTTTGTGGGACGTTTACATGGACGATTAACTTTCTCCAGCATTGGATCTTTCGTGAATTCACATGCTGTGAATAGTTCCCATCTTCAGGCTGGGAAACCTTGGTAACTTAGCGTTATAGAGTTTGATAAACTGGTGGAAGACACAGGATTATACCAGGGACAATACATCACATACACTAGACTGGTGAAGATAAAAGGTACATGGTCAGAGACAATGTTGAACTGACAGCCTGACACTGTGTTAGGCAGAATCATATGCAGTACCCTTTGGGAACACTACACACAATTAAGACTACAAGTGTAAGTGTAATTTCACCTTTTGGTACAAGCCTGTACTACACAGTAATGTGGTAGCAGTGGCTGAGCAGCCAGACTTATCTCAAGAGTAAAGTGAGCAGTACAACAGGTTACACAAAGGACCAACAAATGCAGTGATTCAAACAAACGCTTAATCAAGGTTTCTTGGTAAAAGAATATACATTTATTTACAGTCATTTGGAAAACATCCCACTAGTAAGATCAGCTCAATATCACAATCTAATATACTACAATACACAACCAATCAGTTTCTGAACAAGTTCAGCTCCCCTGAAGTGGGAGCAAAATGGCACTTTAGTTACTTTAAAAAGGGGTAAAAAGACAAGGTTATAAGAATCAACAGCACACATACATTCATTGGCAGGGCAAAAGGTTTCAGTTCCCTACAACCAGCAATTCAATTCAATAGTCCTGGGCCAAAGTCAATGGTTCAGAGTCTTGTATAGGAGAGCACCGTTCTGGTAGTAAACGGTTAAGTCTTTGCCACGGATCTTGGAAGAATTTGGTCAGATGAAAAGTTGGCTGTTGGTTTAGGGAAGGACAAGCCTTCAAAGTCTGGAAAGTTTCCTAAACTTTCACCGCGGCCGAACGGAGTTCTGCACCGCACTTACACAGTACCTTGTAAGTGAAGAAAAGCTGTAGCTGAGGCAGTTGTTCCTGGCAGTTCCTGCAGATTTCGCTGTTCCTGAGCTTCAGTCGTGGGGACAAGGACGACATCAGGAGGTTGTCGGGAAAGACGCCACAAGCTTGGCAAAACGTTGGTTTAAGGTGAGTACCTTAAAGTCCACAAGGTGGTTTCATTACCACTGGCTATCCTGTTTTCAACAGCACTCTGAAAATAATTCGACCAGGTTGGGGACGGTGTCCAGGTGGCTTACGAGTTGGTTGTTCCCACCAAACTCAAAAGAAGTTAACCTTCAAGGGCTTCTCTCTCAATGGAGTTTCAGGCAATTTGGACCTGCAGCAGGGCTTCACAGGTGGACCAGGAGTTGCAGCAGTCGTCTTACTTCAGCTCGGTCTTCGGTTCTTTCGTTCCAGTGGTCGACTCTGCTTTCCAAGTCCCAGAGATCTGCTTTTAAACAGTTTTCCCCATTCATTCCATCCTGGCTGTCACTCACACAGTAGGATGGCTGTCCTTGCCGGACAGCCAGCGGCCAATCACACCAGAGTGTATTCAGTTATCCTAGGAGATTAAGCACAGGGAGTTTCGGGCACCTCCTCACATCCTGTCCACCCCAGACACTCGGGCGCCAGACGAGGGCTTCAGCAGAAGCCCCCCAAAGGCCAACGAACAAAGGGACCAAACCTGGTTTGGCCCGCAGAGACAAACACAAGAAGGACCTTTCCAAAATGAAATGGCGAAAAAAGTTGACTGAGGTCTTGGGTGCCATATTTGAAAACCTGGCTGACTGGTTTTTTTAGCTACTGGTGTTCGCGGTCGGGAAAAATCATGGTAGTTTGTTTAAAACTGCCACCAGCCATTTCAAGTGGGAAAGGGTAACATTTGACTGTTACATGAGTGCTTAGACTGAGGAAGCTAGGTAACCCCTCCAGTACTCTATAGGAAGATAGGGTGTGCTGGTTCTGTAAATTTAAAAAGACTAGTAAAGTCAATTTAACTTTCTCCAGCATGGGGTCTGGCATGGATTCACATGCTCATGAATACTCCCCATCATCAGGCTGGGAATCCTCGGTAAAGAAAAAATCAGTATCCGTTTCGTTTCTGATCTGTCTTTCTTGGTAGTAACCAATCACTGGTCTCTGGGTTATACTGCCCCCAGCCAATGACTGCTCTCTCCCGAAACCTCTCCCCTGGCAGCCATCCTCATATTGTTACCGCACGTTCAAGTGTTGGGAGTCCTCGTGCATTAGCTCTCGAGCTTTACTGCGTTTTGCAAATTTTCAGAGATTTCATCTAATTTTTCGGTCAATCGAGCCTCACGCTCCATAGTTTCTACTTCCGATCAACGGGGACCCATTTCACATTTTTTCTACGCCCCTCAAAAGCAACTTTTCGTTCTGCTTCTCGGAGGCTGCCGGAAGATCTTTGAGACCTACCCCGCGTGGACATGGCCCAGTAAAAAGGAAACCAGACGCCTGGACCCAAGCTCTTCAGGAGCTACCCTGGATGTGGACTGCAGAATGTCTTCAAGGAGGATGAACATGCTCGATGTCTCTACTGCCTTCATGAAGACAAAACACACGTGGAGAAGGACTGCGTTTTGCAAGAACATGTCCGAGCGAACGATGAAGGATCGCCGTGCCCACCTCACCAGCTGGCTGGAGGGGAAGAGCCCAGCAGCGGGTGAGAAAAAGAAGTCTGAGCGGTCTTCTAAGATCTTTGAGGGCGCTCCAGCGACGAGGGCCCAACAAAAGGCAAAGCACCGGGAGCGCCGAACGGTCGGGCTCCTCGGCTGCCAGGCAGGGCGTAATTTCACCGACGCCATCAACCCTGAGCCAACGTTCTGGCTCGGGGGGGAAAAGGAAAGCGGAGAACCCGAGTAAGCTTCGGGAGAAGTCCCGGTCGATCCCGATGACAGCTGAGGGGGGAGCGAGGCAGTGACCCTCCCCCCAAGGTGAAGGCCTCCAAGGTCGGGAAGGCCTTGATTCACCCATTAAGGCCTCTATCGAGGGAGTCGTGGCGGCCCTAGCAAAGCCTTTGGAGGCTACCCCAGTGGAGGCGACCTCGGGGCCTGGAGTTTCCCTGCCACCGCAGAGGGAATCCTCTTTTCAGCCCATTGATAAGACCCCTGTGAAAACCTGGTGGGAAAAGGGGGGGGGGGGGGTGGCCGGTGGCCATCACGGACACGGATACAGCCTCTGAAGAGGAGCTGGCTGAAGTCGTGAATATCCGGGACAAGAGGTCTGAGGAAGTCCCCTCCCACAGGAGGGATCCCGTAGAGATGGACAAGGAAAGGGACGGTGGCGCCGACGAGGGTCCCGTGGAGGCAGAGGATTCCACTCTCCAACCGTCGCAGCTGTCCCTGGGCCACAAGACAACTCTGGGGCGATCTTGATGGCGATCCAGGCCTTGTGTACGGAGATGAGGACAAGGTTGCCCTTACCACCAACGTACGACCCAGCTGTGCACCCCGGTGGTAGACCGGCTGGCGAACTTAGTCAGCGTTTGGAAAACTATCTCCACCGACCATTGTGGGCGAGAGCATCCAGCACCCAGGCACACCCTGGAGTTTCAACTGAAGTGTCCCCAAATACCACCGGTGGCCTGGCAGGAAAACCACGTCCCTCAGCTGTTGGAGGTTCGGGCCATGTTAAGGAAAGGGGTGATAGAGTTGGGTTCGGGGCTCTGGAGTTAACGCAAGGTACTTCCTTGTACGAAGGAAGACCAGGGGCTGGAGGCCCATCCTTGACCTGCAACGACTGAACAAATACATCCCAGAAGTGCTGAATGGTCACTCTTCAACACGTGCTCAGACAGCTGGAAGAGGGAGACTTTCTGTCATCGTTGGACCTTGAAGATTGTACTTCCACATCCCCATTCACAAAGGACACCTCGTTTCTGCGCTTTGTCGTTTAAGGGAAGCACTACCAGTTCAAGGCCCTTCCCTTCGAACTGAAGTCGGCACCAAGTCTTCAAGTGCTTGGCACCTTTTGCGGCCCACCTACGGCTACAATGGATTCACGTCTACCCTTACTTGGACGACTGACTCAACCAGGCTAGATCAAGAGAAATCGCCGTCAACCACACGGCGAGGACCGTCCGCCTTCTCAGTGAATTATGCAAAGTCCTGCTTGACCCCATCACAGGATGCGCTGCTCCTCGGTTCCCGACTCAACACAGTGGCATGCCTGGCGTCACCGTCGGAAGAGAGGATAGCAGCCATCCTGGGCTAGGTGCAGCAGCTGCTAGCACTAAAGATTGCCACTGTGAGGGCCATCAAGTCTCTGCTCGGCATGTCCTGCATTTCCCTCATCCGACTCTGCAGGTTACGGATGCACCCTCTGCAGGAGTTCCTCGATGCCCTTTGGGTCCAAGTGTCCGGAAGTTTCCAAGACCGGATCGCCCTCGATGAGGGGTTCCGTTTAGCGATAAGGTGGTGGGGCGTGTGTTCTCATCTGACCGGAGGCAAGGATTTCCAGGCCTCACCAGGAGACGGTCACAATGGACGCTTTCGGTGTGGGCTTCCCATCATTCAAGGGAAGTCTTCATGCCAGAGGCCTGTGGCTGCCAGGGGAGAAGACGTTGCACATCAACGTTCTGGAGCTGCGGGCAGTGTTGTGGGCCCTCAAATCGTTCTTGCCGTGCCTCAAGGGCAAAGTGGTGCAGGTCTTCAGACAGTACCACCACAATCTTTTACATCAGGAAACTGGGGGTTCGGGGCACCAGATCCCCAGCGCTCTCCAAAGAGGCGCAGGACTTCGGGCACTGGGACATGGCCAGGGATGTTCCTCATTCCTTTTAATCTGACAGGAATAAAGAACACGGTTGCTGACTCTCTGAGCAAGGAGCTTCGCTCTTGCCACGAGTGGAAACTTCGGCAGGACCTATTGAAGGACTTTTTTGTTAAATGGGGCAAACAGATTGACTTATTTGTGACGGTGACGAACACCAAGTGCCGGAGGTTTGCCAGCAGGTTTCGCAAGAAGGGGAGAATGGGGGACGCATTCTCATTCCCTTGGGAAGGCCTCTTTCTGTATGCATTCCCTCCGTTGCCGTCATTTCGAGTCATCAGTCCAGTCACATGGTGCCGGTGCCAAATGATCCTTGTCGCACCAGCGTGGCGGAGGCAGATCTGGTACCTGAACCTTCTCAGCATGTCGGCATCCCCACCAGTCAAGCTGCCAGTAGTCGCCGATCTTCTTGCCAGGGAAGGAGGTGCCATTCTTCGCCACGATCCAGGGTCTCTGAACCTTAAGGCCTGGTCCTGCTGCGCTAGGATTCTGTGGCTATCTCCCGGCAGACTGCAAGGAAGTTCTCGCCAAGGCTAGAAAATAGTCTACTCTGAAATGCTACGGACACAAAAGGAAGCAATTTGGTGCCGGTCTCAGAAGATTAACCCCTTGTGGGTTACAGCTCCACAAGTACTTCCATATTGACATTGGCCAAATCGGGACTGACTCATGCCTCCATTAAGGTACATCTGGCGGCTACACCAGATCTCCAGGACGGTCTTCTTTATGGTTGAACCGTCTGGTGAAGGAGTTCGTCAAAGGACTGTTCCGCTCATTTCCGCCGGTGAAAGCTCCGGCCCTGCCATGGGAACTTAATGTGGTGCTGACCAGGCTCATGGGGGCTCCATTCGAGCCTATGCATTCAGCTCTGCTTATGCTTCTGTCGTGGAAGACCGCTTTTCTTGTGGCCATCACCTCTGCACAGCCAGTGGGTGAGATCCTGGCCATAAACTGTAATCCACCGTACGTACTTTCCACGAGTTGAGGGTGGTGTTGCAGACTCATCCCTCGTTTGTGCCCAAGGTGCCGTCGGAATTTCATCTAAACAAGCCCTTGGTGTTATCTTTGTTTTTTCCCACGCCTTCATCGCTGGCTGAAAGGAATTTGCACTTGCTGGATGTGGCTAGAGCGCTGAAGTTTTATGTGGCCCGCACAAAGTTTCTGGAAAACTTCTCAGCTGTTTGTCGACTTTGGTTCTGTGAACCATGAGAAGGCCCTGTTCAAGGCTTCCATTTCTAGATGGCTCTCCGGCTGTATTACCCACTGTTGGGCAAGATTGTGTGCAGTACCCTTTGGGTGCACCACAGCAATCCTGATGATCTGGCAATAGGGGTCGGCCCAACCTTTGGTAGAAGTCTGAACTACACAGGTTGGTAGTGTATCTGAGCAGCCAGGTTTATCTCAAGAGGAGTCCGTGTGAGCAGTAATGTTGTGACAGTTTCACAGTAACAGTTATTCAAATGAACCCTTACACTCAAGGTTTCTTGATACAACTGACTGAAATAAATAATAGTTTATAAACCTTCAGAAGGGAGCGTATGTAACACTTATAAAACACACTCTGTTTCTCTAAATTGGATGATACACATTGGGGATGATACACGGACACTTCTACAGTCTGAGGTGGCTTAAATAGCTAGAACACTGTGGACCTGGAATTATCACTGGTACATTTAGAGCCATACTGGGTTTGGTGTAAAAGATGGAAGAGCAGAATAAAACAAAGGTTAACAAATAATTCACAAACTGGTAAGTACATTTGAAACCTTCCAATGCACAGTAAAATTAACCCTTTCCTGGGTGAAAGGCCAAAGCACAAAGTCAGGGGTAAGAACATTAGCTCAGGGCGGCAGGACATCCAATGTTACTTGCACAATGTCTAGGGGAGCTGAAGGTCGTCTTTGCAGGTAGGGGAAAAGTCTTGCACAATATTTTCAGAAAAGTTTGTAGAAGATGGAACACTTGAAAGGCCACAAGCTGGGAGGCTTGTGAGGGGCAAAGCAATAGCAACTCTGCAAGGCAACCAAGACAGATCTCAACTGAGAGCAAGCAAGGCTACACAACAAGAGGTAAGTTGTTGAAACGGGTAAGTTGTTACCTGTCTCGCGCCTTGAAATACTTGTATGTAGGCGCATTATAAATGCTCAATCATCTCCTACTTTACAGTATCTCTGTTTAGAAGAAATGGTTCCAGCTTACTTCTGTTCCTGTACAGCTCGGCAGATCCTGTTCCTGAGCCTCAGTTGTGGGGACAACCGGGAGGATGTCTATGGACTCCTGCTCTGCAATGGGAAGTTAAGCAGCAGCAATGGTCAAACTTCGATTCAGTGTCTCAGCTCCTCGCATCTGACAGCAAATAGCACTGTTAGGCAAATTTGTATGCAGTACCCTTTGGGTACACTACAACAACCCTGACCTCCTGGTAATAGGAACCCAACCTTGGGTATAAGTCTGTACTACACAGGTTGGTAGTGTGGTCGAGTAGCCAGACTTACCTCGAGAGGTCAATGTGAGCTCTTGGGGAGTTAGAGATTCACAGTGACCAGTATTCAAATAAACTCAAGGTTTCTTGAATAAACAATTATTAATTCAACAGTCAGTAAGAATAAGCCTTCTTCAGAAGAGAGCAAGTGTTAGGCAAAGTTTGAATGCAGTACCCTCTGGGAACACTACAAACTATGGCTACAGGTATAGGCAACCCAACCTTTTGTATAAGCTTGTACTACACAGTTTTGGTAGCGCGTTGAGCAGCCAGGCTTATCTCAAGAGGGGAAATGTGAGCTGTAGTGGAGTTACACAAAGATTCACAGTTACAGGTATTCAAATAAACTTACACTCAAGGTTTTGTGCATAAACAATTATAAATGTATTTATCAGTCGGCCATAAAGCTTTCTTTAGAAGGGAGCAATATACTAGTAACATACAAATACACTTCAATACTGTACACTATGCGTTTCTGAATCGGACAAGACCCTTTTGGGATGGCCCGCAGACACAACCTACACCCACAGGTGACTTCAATGACAAGGGTGCTGGGGAAGGGTGCTGGGGACATTCATATTTTATTGTTGGCATTCAGAACGCTCTTAAAGTTGGTAAAAGGCAAAGGTTCTTGGAACACAAGAAATTACAAATATTCATAAGCAGGGCAAATACTTTCAGATAGCAATTAGAGGAGTCTTTCAATTCAATAGGCTAAGGCAAAGTCAATAGGCAAAAGTCTTTGTATAGGATGCTTCACTTCAGGTAAGTAAATGGAAAAGTCTTTGCACAAGTTCTTGGGAGTCTTTGATGAAAAGAATCAAATTTAGGGCCACAAGCTGATTAGGTTTGTGAGTTGTGGAAGTTACTAGCACTTCTACAGTAAGAGGTAAGTTCTCTTAGACTTAGTACCTTGGTAAAGAAGAAAAGATGCAGCTGATGACCCCTGTTCCTGTGCAGCTCTGCAGATCACACTGTTCCTGGGGCTCGGTTGTGGGGACATGAGCAAGGGACTCGTGCACTGGTACTGTCAAGTGTCAACCGGCAAACTTCACTTTCAGTGGATGTTTCGCATTTTAGCTCCTTGCACTATAGCAATAAGCGCAGTTGCTGGCTGTCCAGGTGAACTGTCCTTGCTTCTGGGGTCCCACACTGCTGAGGGGGCTCAGGCTTGGTCAGTCCTGCTTCGTGGGAGTCCGGAGGATCTTCCAAAAGCTTTAGGACACCTTAAGAGTAACGCACACAATCGGGTGTCCTTCTCCCTGGCTATATGGTTTCCTGCAGCAAACTCTGAGGAAATTCAATCAGCTCTGAAATGGGTGTCCAGGTGGCTTACTTTGGAGTTGATTGGTCCCACCAACTCAAAGGGAGAAGTCATCCTGTCGATGCAAACTTGGCAAGTCGTCACTGGAGCAGGGCTTCACCGGGCAAACGAATGATCCAGGAGTTGCAGCAGGCGTCCTCTTCAAGCTCTTCGGTTCCTTCATCCAGTGGTCGACTCTGCCTTCAAGCCAAAAGACTCGCCTTTTATTCAGTACTCTCCCATTCACTCCAGCCTAGCTGTCAGTCACCCACCAGGGTGGCTGTCCTTGCCGGTCAGTCAGCTGGCCAATCACCACAGTGCATTTGGGTCTCGTAGGAGACTAAGCACAGGGAGTTTCAGGCACCTCCCTCACTCCTGCCTACCCCAGACACCCTGGAACTAGAGGCGGGCTTCACTCGTAAATCCGCCAAAGGCAAAGTGAACAATGGGACCAAACTTGGTTTAGCACGCATTGTAAATCTCAAGACGGACCTTTCCACAAAGAAATGGTGAAAAAAGACGACCAGGGCCATTGGGTGCTTTACTGCAGCTGGGAACTCAGCCCGCGGTAAATGCACACCATGGCGGTTAAAACGAAACCGCTGCCACCAGCCCTTCAGTGAGAAGAGGATAACATAAAAAGGTTACATGAGAAGCTAGACAAAGGGGATACTAGGTAACCCCTACGGCACCCTATTGTAAAATGGTGTGTGCTGGGTCTAGAAAGTTACAAATGTAAGTAAGGTCAATTTCACTTTACTGCTCTTGGAAACAGTAGTTTAACCAAGAGAAGGTATGCAAACCTTTGGGAAATCTGAGACTTCCCTGTGTTACTGCACTGAAGGTGCTGTGTGACACAATGTAAAAGATGCCTATGGAGTTTGAGACTCTATAACCAAAAGATACAGTGTTAAAAAAATCACAAAGATACATGAGAGAGTGGGGAAAAAGGGTCTCGTCCTCACCAGGTTAAAAAAAATCAAGTTCTCAAAATCCAGCAAAGTTGCAGGGGTTCTCTAAGGTGGAGGGAATTGGCACATTTCTGAATTCTCCCCAACTGGTATCTACTGATTTTAAAGAAACAGTGTTTTTTTTAAAGTATATTTTTGTTACATATTTTTGCTCCCTTCTAAATAAGGCTTGTTCAAACTGACTGTTAAATAATTTTTTTATCAAGAAACCTTGATTGTAAGGGTTCATTTGGATACTTGTCACTGTGAATCTGTTAAAACCCTACAGCTCACATTGACCCCTCTTGACATAAGCCTGGCTGCTCAGTCCCTCTTCCAACTTGTGTAGTACTTGCTTATGCCAAAGGTTGTGTTAAATATTGCCAAGAGGACAAGGCTGGTGCAGTCTCCCACAGGGTACTGCATACAATCTTGCCTAACAAAGCACAAGCTGAAAGGCCAGTGCATGCGAGTTGAGGTCAACTCTAAAGATGGTAAAATACCACTCCCCAAGGTAGGAAGCAGCACAAATGACAAAAGGTTTGTGTCCCAAGCCCCACAGTACCTCTGAACTGAAGAATTTGTTCCAGCTGGATGCCTTCTTGTTGCAGGGCAGCAGACCATTGTTCCTGGTTCCTGGTCCTTGGTCGTGGTGATGAATGGGAGGACGTATGGCTGGCTCCTGTGGCAGCACTCGAAGTACTCGGCAGCAATGGATTCTTCTTGATTCATGGCTTTGCGGTTTTGGCACCTTTTTCTCAGCACCAAAGAACGAACAGCTCTGGTTAGAAGTTATTTGATCCCTTGGTCCTGGACTCTGGTGAGGGGACTCTGGATGAAGACTTCCTGCTTCTATAGGGTCCTCTGGATGCCCACAAAGTTTTGCCCGGATTCGCACTTCGGAAGAGAATGCACTCAATGATGGTCAGTGGTCCCAGTGTATTGGGATTCTGCAGCCTTAAGTAGCAGCAAGTCAGGGGTTGCATCGAAAGGAAGTTTGTCTTGAGGCTAGTTGATCCCAACAGCCCAAGGGAGGAAGTCATTCCTGTGCAGGTCTTCCCAAACGAAGGGTCGGCACAGCTGCAGGGCTTCACCGGCCACTTTTCCATCCAGGATGGTGCTGCTGGCATCGTTTCGCGTCTTCTTTGCCGGATGTTGTCCTCCAGTGGTCGATTCTGAGTCTAGTCCCAAAAACATCACCTTTTTAAGCAAGTTCCCATTTTTTCACAGCCCTAAGCTGTCAATCACCCAGCAGGGTGGCTGTCCTCCAGAACACCAGCTGGCCAATTGGAACTGGTTTCACTCAGGCACACCTAGAGACAAAGGACAGGGAAGTTTCCGGACACTCCCTCACTGCCTGCCTTTCCAGAGACACTGGAGCCTGAGCAGGCTTCAGGGCTGAAGGCCGCCAAAGGGAAAATACAAAGGACTCAAACCTGATTCAGAGTAAAATCCCAGAAGAGACTGGCAAGAAGTGGCAAAAAAAGAAGACTGGGGCCATTTTGAGGAAATTGTCACCCTTGGGTGGTGTACTGCAACTGAGCCATTCACCTGCAGATACATGGCACAAGGTAGTAAAAAAATAAAAAAAACTGCCACCAGCCATTAAAGTAGGTTAGTGTGACAGAATGTTACATGAGTGGGATAAGAGTGACTATGTAACCCCCTAGCACTCCAGCTAGGGCGGTGTGTGCTGGACCCACAAAAGAAAAGGTAAATAAGACCGGGGTCATCCTACTATTCGTCGGAACAGCAGTTCACCCAAGAAAATGTAGTTAATCATTTAGAGAAGTCCAAGGGACTTCTCAGCGGCACTGCATAAAAGGCGCGGTCACAATGCAAAAAACAGATGCCTATGGAGTTTACCAGACCCCATTAAACTGTAAGAAACCCACAAATCCTAGTCAGAAAAAACACAAGAATGAGAAAAAAAGTCCCTCTCACTCAGGAGTAAAAATCTGAGTCCAGCAAAAGAGCTGGGGGTCTAAAAGGTTAAAGGGAATTGGCACAGAAATAAATTCTCCCTAACCAGGTGTGTGCCAAACCTTCATCCTTTAATGAAAAGGGGAGTTGTCAAATTCTATGTGGTGCAAAGGCATATTGAACATGTGTGAATAGCCTAAATGTTTCTTTTGGTGTTGTAGTAATCTGAGCAGTTTTAAGGCTTTACTGTACCACATTGTACAGCTGTATTTCTCTTCAAGTTCACACCTGTCAGCCTGATCTAAATGTGTCAATCATATTTTTCTTCTCAACAGTTGCACACGGACAAGAAGCAGATCAGCGTAGGCTTCATTGGCTATCCAAACGTTGGCAAGAGCTCTGTGATCAACACACTGCGGTCGAAAAAAGTCTGCAACGTGGCGCCCCTTGCAGGCGAAACCAAGGTATACAATTCAGAACCATAGCAATTGAAGATAAAATACAGGATTGGTAAAAATCTTCTTTAGCTTAAATCTGCCTCTTGCCGTTAATGTGGCCATGCCAGCAGTACAATGTCCTTGGATATATAGCATGCCCATCAAATATAATCATTACCTCTTTTATTGGTCACAAAACCCAGGAGTCTGGTCTCACTCAGTGGAGTAAAGAAGGTTGATTTGTTTTGAAGGAGGCAGGTGCAGTTAGGCCTAACAGATTGTACAAAAGCGGGCACTACACAGATGCACTGAAAAATTGTTACATTTGGCTATAGGGATGATGCATGAATCGCATGAAATTCAAATAAGTAATTAGATGGGTATACTAAAATCATATAAAAGCAGTAAAGGGCCTTGGGACAGACCTTATCCAATCTTAAAGCTAGGGTCGGGACCTTTGTAGTTGCTAAGGGATCTGGAATTTCTTAAGTCAGTTAAATGTTTACACATAGTTAAATGAATCCGCAATGCCTTTGCATCAGATTTTATCTATAACCGGTGAATCTTATACATATAGTGTAACATCAAGAGTATGCAAAGGGGTTCAAAATGCACCAAAAATACTGTAAAGTATTTGCTCTCGCAGTGGTAGACCTGTCTCGTCCCTGTGCATCCCTTGATATAGTGGTAAACAAAGTAACTAAAGCTAGTTATTGTAGTACAATTGTTTTCTGTATACAATGAGCTGCAGTGATTTATTACATTAATGTCCCTGATAAATCACAACTACCTGATCAAATTATAGTCTTTGCAGTGGATCTCCAGTGACCTACGAAAAATGGCCACTTCCACATAAGTGCTCTTTTTCACTAGTGCAGACATCTACAGTCAAACCAATTACAGGGAAAAGTAAGATGAGCACCAGATCTAATCCACAGGTGTGGCCAACGAAGCAACCCACCCATTGAAGATCCAAAAGGGACGTCTCTTAAATTCTTCAACTTCAAGGTAACCTGTTGTATGAAGGGTGTTTACTCTCTTCTGGGACCAGCCCTTCAATCACTATGAAACCCTCCCCCCTCCCCTCTCAAGTTCGAATACTATGCGAGACAATTAACTCTGGAAGAAACTCAACCAAAAATGTGATACTTGTATTTATTTTATAACAAGCCAATTGTATAACAAAGCAGTGTTTTAGCAAAATGGGATAGAATACAAGTCAAGCATCACAAACACAATAGAACCTTATTTTCCTAGAAATCATTGATCTTGGCACGATCTGTCACATCTGGGACTCAAGCCACCCTCACGCCTAGCGCCTGCCTCTGCGGGACTGGCCTTGCCCCTCCCTGGAGCCAGCACGAAGGTGGGATATGACTGCTAGAACCTCTGCCCTGGAGTTGCTGGTTCCGGGCGCTTCGCAGTGTGCACTCAACAAAAGCCCAACGGATGAGTCCCTACCAATTTAATTAGGGTATGCATTCTTATTGGGCAGTTCTGTCAATCAACGTGATGCAATTTGCTAGAATCTTTGCAGCAAAACATGTTTCGAGGTGATTGTGTCCTCAGACGTATTCCACATCTGACAGGTAATGTCCACAGCTGTGCTGCTTCGGAGAATTTTCGGCAGAGGGCGTCCTGCGTCGATCTGTTGTCCCTCGAGGGTCGACATCAACGGATGATATATGATGCACGGTGCCCATAGCCTCAGTTCTGTTTTTTCCGCAAATGTGTTTGATTCGGAATCACGGCACTCTCGATTCTTCTCTTCGAAAGCAATGTCTTCGTCTTGTACTACCCCGAGCGGGCTTGACTTGTTTCGGAGATTTCCATCACGGACCCGCACGACATCTGCCTCTGGTATCTCGGCAAAAGCCACACCACTGACTGTGAGGATTGCCAGTCCCTGACGTCTAAGGCCTTGTGGGAACGTAAGAAAAAATTGAAGGTAGTTAGGCGAGGCATTCTAGGAAGCGCCGTCACCTGTCGCCTTCCCAGTCCTCGTCGGAGGACTCTGCCAGACGGTTGACTTGTCCCACCAAGTCTTCGTCACCGGCTGAATGGGATTCCTTCCGCTGGCAGATGTTGGCCATTTTTCATACGCAAGGCACAGTTTCATCCGCGCCTTCGAAAGAAGCCGGCAAGGAACGGGCTCCGTCCACCACTCGCACGCCTTCGGGCTCGGGTGGTTGGCGAGATCATCGGGAGCAGTCGAGGTCCTGCTCGGACAAGGGAGATCGGCATAGCCGTGTCAGATCCAGGTCCCAGTCCTCGAAGCCATTGAGACCGTCGGAACCTGTGACGCCTTCGAAGAAGGCGTCGACGCCATTAGCGCTGTGTCCGTCGAGGGGCTCTCTCGGGGCTCCGCCCTCGAAGTTGCCGATTCCCTCGGCGCACTTGACGCCGTTTGTGGAGGATTTGCCGGAGGTGCCCCTGAGGGGTGTGGAACCTCCGAGGAAGGCTCTCAGTAAGTTTGTGAGGCCTGTTTTTAGCCCTATTCTGTTCCTCATCCTAGATGGGAATTTTTCCAACCCTTATAGGATATTACAGAGGTTGAGGAACTGTCTGATGAGGAGATGGCTGTGCCTCCTGAGGTCCCCGATGACTGTTTTGTCTGGGCATAGTCAGATGGAGGAACAAAGTCTCGCATAGCATGACGCTAGTGGCCTTGACAACTCTCCGGAGGTGGAGTTTGGCCAACCTGAGCATGTGGATTCCTCCTATCATCTCATTAAAGGGTGGCAGAATATTTGGGCTGGTCTGCTCCACCTGTTTATTTTGCTCAGGATGATTTGACAGATATCCTGGATCAAGGTCCACCCAATGACCCGGTGTTTGTGTTTCACATGGCTTTGCAAAGAAGGGGGGCGGCGGCAGCTTGGACTGCTCCGGAGAGTCTACCGGCAGGTAAGTCGCTTCCGAAAAAATACTGCGCATCCAGTAGTGACCCCTGCTACTTATCGACGCACCCTACTCCGGAGTGTTTGGTGATGCAGGCGGCTACGGCCTCCTCAAAGCAGGGTGCGTACCCTACCATCCCTCCTGATGGGGACGATAAGTGCTTTGATGGTTGGGCGAGGAAGCTATTTTTGGCTGGGGGTATGGCGTTGAAGGCAGCCAACTCTACTTGTGTCTTAGCGAGATTTACACACACTCTGTGGAAATGTGCGTCTTTGGCGGCTGAGCATATTCCTGAAGGGGAGGAACGGGAAGGTTTTCTAGCCCTCGTGCAAGACTGCAAGGATGCCATGTGCGTGTCCGTTCAGTCGGATCTGGACACAGCAGACTGTGTCAGCCGGTCCATGGCTGCAAGTACCGTGATACGTAGGTTTGCGTGGTTGCCAAAGTCTGGGTTTGCTCCTGATGTGCAATCCCGTCTTCTGAAAATGCCCTTTGATGGTGTTCATCTGTTTGGCAGCAAGGCTGAGGAGAGCCTTGAGAGGTTGCAGACCTCCAAAGCTGCGGCAAAGCTGAGGGTCTTCACCAAGCCGATGGTAGTGGTGGCAGTGTATCTCAGGAAAGGGGGGGTGGGGGGATTCACGTCTACCCCTACCTGGATGATTGGTTGATCAGGGTGCGCTCTGCCGAACAAGCCCTGGATTATCTGTCCGTCACCTGCCACTCCCTTCACAAGCTGGGCTTCTCCCTCAATTTAAAGAAGCCACATTTGACACCTACCCAGCAGCTCCAATGCATCAAAGCAGTGCTCGACACATCCTGGGGCAGTGTTTCCCTCCCCAGGTGAGGGCTCATCACATTCTGCAGATGGTGAACAAGTTTCAATGTGCCCAGAGTCTCCCGGTGTTCAAATTCTTGAGGTTTCTCAGCCTCATGGCATCCTGCATTTTCCTGGTGCCAGAGGCCACGCTGCGGATGAGATCTCTGCAGTGGGCTCTCAAGATGCAGTGGTCGCAGTTCTCCGGCAGGATGTCGGATCCCATTCAGATTCCGACCTCGGTCGTCCAGGATCTTCTATGGTGGGCCGACGAAGGCAATCTGATGAAGGGAGCGCCATTTTGGCAGCTATGGCCAGAGGTGACGATCGTGACAGATGCATCCCTCACAGGTTGTGGAGCTCATGCCAACGAGTTGACAGCCAGCGGACGTTGGTCTCTGTCGGAGTCCAGACTCCACATCAATCTGTTAGAGCTGAGGGCTGTCAGGCTAGCCGTCTGTGCGGGGGAAGAATGTCCTAGTTATGACGGACAATACAGTGGCCATGCACCAATGCAACAAAAAGGGGGGGGGGGGGGCAGGGTCACTCCCGTTTTGCATGGAGGCGATACGGCTCTGGTCCTGGGCCATCCAGCAGGAAGTTTCGATCTCGGCAGTTTATCTGGCCGGAGACAAACGCGGCGGCGGATACCCTGAGCAGGCAGAGCACGGTCTCTCACGCATGGGAGCTGGTTTAGGAACTTCTTTTGGAGTTCTTCATCCTTTGGGGAACCCCACAAGTGGATGTCTTCGCCACCAGTGTCAACCGGAAGTGGGAGAGATTCTGCTCGCAGGAATTTCCCCCAAGAAGAGCCTTAGGGTCGCGTTCATAGTAGAGTGGTGCTTCCCACTGCTGTATGCGTTTCCTCCAGTCCCCGTCACCCCACAAGTGTTGCAGAGGTTGGAGGTTCAGTTCCCGAATGATCCTCATTGCTCCGGCATGGGCCAGGAGAGCGTGGTACCCGGACCTTCTAGACATGTCCATCTGCCCTACACGCAGTCTTCCCTACCCAGACGATCTGCTCTCACGGGAGGGGGGTCAGGTTCTCCATCCAGAGGTCAAGTCCCTCAGCCTTCATGCTTGGTATCTGAAAGGTTGAGGTATAAGGATTGGGACCTCCCCGACGACGTGATGGAGGTGTTGCTTTCGGACAGAAGGCCCACACCGAAATCCCTGTACTGTTGCCGTTGGAGAAAGTTCTGTGACTGGGCATTCTAAAATTCTAAATTCTTCCCACCTCCATAAATTGGTACTGCTTTGGGAGTCTGTCCTAGATGTGGAATACGTCGGAGGACACAATCTCCTCGAAGAACAAGTTACTTACCATATCTGGTAACGTTCTTTCGATGGGATGTTCCTCAGACATATTCCACATCGCCTGCCCCTCTACTGAGTTTCCTATGCGATTGCAGCTTACGTTTCCGCAAGGCTTTCTGCAGTCATACTGGCAGGCGATTGGTGCCACACGTTCTGGGGGAAGAAAATGTAACTGAGGCTACGGGTGCCGTGCGTCCTATAAATAACATCCGGTGACGTTGACCCTCGACGGACAACGGATCGACGCAGGATGCCCTCTGCCGATGTTCCGAAGCAGCACAGCTGTGGACATTACCTGTCATAGATGTGGAATACGTTGGAGGAACATCCCATGGAAAGAACGTTATCAGATATGGTAAGTAACTTGTTCTTTGATGGAAAAATCCATTTCTGCTCTGTGCTATTTGATTTCTATATGGAACTGTTCTTGTTAGTATTCCGTGTGAAGAAGTTATTGGTTTTCATATCTGTGCTCTGCCACTTTAAGTACCAGTTCTGTGCTTATGCACTTCACACACTACCTTCAGGTTGTTAATTTCCAGTCTGTAAACCACCATCTCTTCCTCTTTGCAGGTTTGGCAATACATTACGTTAATGCGTCGCATATTCCTCATAGATTGTCCTGGCGTTGTGTACCCTTCTGGGGATAGCGAAACTGACATTGTTTTGAAAGGCGTGGTGAGTATTTTGTGATAGAGCGCACATATATGATCTATCCTCAAACAGTTATGGCTTGTTTTTTATAGTCTTTACTTGCTTCATTCAAGGTGACATGCAGGATTCAAGTGAACTAATGGTGGGCTGGAGACCTGTTCGAATGTTGACACTGCCAAAGTCTACGCCCTAAAGTCACCCTCCTATTTGTTTAATTATAATGTCCTAATTGACAACTCTGAAATGTAGGCCATTTACTTAGCCATCCTTTCTTTTTTTTTTTTTTTTTGATTCTTTTCTTTGTCATTGGGGTATCCCCTTATATCTTCACATTCCACCATACACTTGTACTTACCTATAACGTTCCCACCATGATCTCTTCCCCCACCCCTGATCTTCCCTAAATCCTTCCCTTTAACCCTTACTCTTAACAAATAATTGCTCATGGAAATATTTGGGTAGGGTGACTTTCTCACAAAAAGGCTTTCTGAAATGTAAACCGTTTATTTTGGATCTGATTACTCTCGAAACTCTGGACTTTTGTTTTGAAACTTTCCTTTAAACTAAGCAGACAGTTGTTTTCAATGAATTATAGTTGCAGATCATTTGAAATGAAATATTCAGTATGTGCGGTTGCATAGGACTGCTTGTTTGCAGCTTTCATACAATGCTGGGTACCAGCACATTACTCTTGGGGCACTTGAGATTGTAACTCTTAAATCACACTCTTTAGTGATGCATTTTGTTTCTTGTTTGAAGGTGTGTATTTTGTTTTATTTATTTTTACATTTGTATAGCGCACTAAACCCTTGGGCATCAAGGCGCTGGTTGTTACAAAGAAACCAGTTGCATATAGCAGAACAAGAATATATACAGAGGCGATACATTGACGTCAAACAGAGCAAGTTTCATCAGTTGATGGTTGATTGACAATTTGTTCTAAAGAACTTCTGTGCTGAGTTCTACATTGTTTGTTCGAGGCAAATTTGTTTGCATTTCTTTTTTTTGTAACGCATTTCCTTGCAAATAAAATGCGAGTTGTCCCCTACCATAAATATCTAAATCCACCCACCAACATATTTGCGAAGAAATGTTAGAAAATTGCAAACCAATCTGCCTTGAGTAAATGGGCTGAACACTGTGCTACACATTTCTCATCTTTTTACGTCACTGCTGTCATGTCGGCTACATTCTCGAGCGGTAATTTTAAGCTGCCATTTTGTTACATGACATCTTGGTGGGTTTTTTTTATATTTCAAAGGGCAGAAAAACATACTAGTTCTGTGTCACTTGACTGTATTGCTTGTACTCCGATGTTAATTGAAGAGCTATCTAGACGGTTTTCTTATGTTTTTTCTAATCCATTTATAGGTTCAAGTTGAAAAGATAAAGTGCCCAGAAGACCATATCGGCGCTGTGCTAGAGCGTGCCAAACCGGAATATGTTAGCAAGACGTACCGCATTGATTCTTGGCAGAGCCCAGAGGATTTTCTTGAGAAACTTGCCATGCGGATGGGGAAACTACTAAAGGTTTGAGTCTCCTTCCGCAGACAGCAGTGTGGCGCCTTCACATTCACTCCCATGTTAAAGACTTTTAGTGGGGGGGGCGGGGGAGGCTTGTTTAACAAACCAGTATTGTTCCAAGGATGTGTAGACATGTTGACCTTATTTTTCTTTTCTTTGGGACTGGGTGACCATCCCTGCTTTCTGAATCCTATTTTAAGGTCAACAGAGTTACCAAATCTTCAAACTGCTTATTTATCAATGCTTTTCAGGAAAAGTAACCATTATATTAGGCAAAGTTTGTCTGCAGTACCATCTGGGACCACTACACACAACTATGACCACAGGTGTAAGCAAACCAACTTTGCTTGCTGCTCTTTTTCACCACTTAGCAAGCCCCGCCCACCTGGTGCCTTCCTGTTTCACACTCTTTTTCACCACTTTTGCTTTCTCAACTCTCATGCTGAACTTCCTTTGCATCTTGTACTGGTGGGCCTGAATCGTGCTGTTCCCATCTTCATCTTGTATCCTGGCTTGCAACATTGTGTTACTGACTTATACAATTGTATTCACTCTCCCCTCTCGCTTCTCCACTCTTTTGACTGCTAACTCTGTTCTCTCCTCCTTTCCCTTCCCCCTTTTCCTATCTCCTCCCCTTACTTTCTTCTATGCACTTACTCTATCAGAAGTGTCCGTGGACCTAGTATGATAGCAACCTTGTCTGTCTCCCCCCCACCCTCCCTTTAGTGTTTTTTGTCTCCCCACCGCCCCTCCAGCACCATCTGAAATGTCGTCAGGCCTAGTATGATAGTCGCTTGTTTTGTTCCTACCCTACCTTTCTGCACCCCTCTCACTCACCTTTTTGTTTTTCTCCGGCTCTTCCAGAAATGTCGTCATGCCTAGTACAGTAGTCGCCTGTCTGTTTCCATTTCCGTCCCACTCTCCCCCTCCATTCCTTAGCTATGTCTTCGCTCTTCCACTATCTGAAATGTCATCAGGCCGAGTATGATAGTTAATTTCACATCCTTACTGTTCATGGCCTGTACGAATGTCATTGTATTTCCCCTGGTTCCCTCCCTTGAAGCGCCTTGAAACACATTGTGTATAGGCGCTAAAATAATTAAACTATCATATAAAACCTATGGTGTAAGTCTGTACTACAGTTTTTGGTAGCAGAGCTGAGCAGCCAGAATTATCTCAAGAGGGGAATGTGAGCAGTAATGATGTTACACAGAGCTCTACAATCGCAGGTGTTCAAATAAACTTACACTTAAGGGTTCTTGGTTAAACACTTATTCATTTATTCAACAGTCAGTTATAAATCCTTCTCCAGAAGGAGGCAGTTAATATTATAAGCAAATCTACTTCAGTACTGTACTCTGTAAGTTTCTGAGGCATTCAGACTACTTTGAAGGAGGAGCAAAATGGCATTCAGAATACTTTGAAGGAGTAGCAAAAAGGAATCGGTTCAGAACATAAAAGGACAATTATTCTTAGACAGTGCAGATAACTTTGAGTTCACCAGAAGAGTCAATGAAATTCAATAGGTTAGGCCAAAGTCAATGGGCTAAAGTCTTGGATAGGATAAAACGTTTCTGCTAAGTAAATGGTGAAGTCTCTGTAGAAGTTCTCTAAAGTAGTTTGTAAAATGAAGAATCCTATGTTTGGTCTCAAGTTGATTAGGCCAGCGATTTGCAAAACTGTCTCTCACTTTCATAGTGAGAGGTAAGTTCTCTCGGTCGGGTTTTCACCGTACCTTACAATTAAGAAAACGGTGCAGCTGAAGACTTCTCTTCCTGGCAGATATCGCTGTTCCTGAGCCTCAGTCCTGTTGACAAGAGGGAGGACGTCGGGGCACTCC
The DNA here is from genome assembly GCF_040938575.1 of Ambystoma mexicanum. Taxonomy (NCBI): domain Eukaryota; kingdom Metazoa; phylum Chordata; class Amphibia; order Caudata; family Ambystomatidae; genus Ambystoma; species Ambystoma mexicanum. Next base: position 124,549,254 of record NC_090934.1, read on the forward strand.
TGCACTGGGACTGGTTGAAAAACGCTGGCACTTGTCAAATGTGCCCCTCTCCCTGGTTATTCGGTTTCCTGCAGCACTCTGAGGAAAATACAACCAGCTCCGAGATTGGTATCCAGGTGGCTTAGTGTCGAGTTGATTGGTCCCAAAGGAAGAAGTCGTCCTTGAAGGGCTTCTCTGTCGAGGATCTAGGTAATTTGGGCCTGCAGCATGGGTTCACCGGGCAAACCAACGGTCCAGGAGTTGCAGCAGCCGTCCTCTTCCAGCTAGTCTTAGCTTGGAAGGCAGAGTCGACCACTGGAAGGAAAAAAAACTAAGAGACTCGCCTTTTTAGTCAGTACTTTCCCATTCATTCCAGCCCTGTACTCACCCAGCAGAGTGGCTGTCCTTGCCGGACAGTCAGCCAGCAAATCATGCCAGAGTGCATTTGGGTCTCTTAGGAGACTAAGCATGGAGTTTTGGGCACCTCCCTCACTTGCTGCCCACCCCATACACTCAGGCGCCAGAGGCGGTCTTCAGTCCTGAAGCCTGGCGAAGGAACAAAGGGACCAAACCAGGTTTGTCACGCAGAGACGAACTCTAGAAGGACCTTTCCAAAAAGAAATGGCGAAAAAAGAAGACTGGGACCTGTTTAAACAAAGGGGGCTCAGACGCCATCTTGAAAAACATGGCTCTCGTGATTTAACACTACCGTTGTTCGCGGTTGGGGAAAAATCATGGTAGTTTGTTGCAAAACCACTGCCACCAGCCATTTCGAGAGGAGAGGGTAGCGTTTGACTGCTAAATGATTATTTAGACACAGGGGATACTAAGTAACCCCTCCAGCACAGTAAGATAGGGTGTGCTGGGTCTAGGAATTTAAAAGTGAAGTCAGTTTCACTCCACTGTCCAGGGAAACAGCAGTTGATCCCAGAGAAGATATTTAAACTTTGGGAAAGCCTGAAAAGGCTTCCCTGTGTCACTGCACTGAAGGTGCTGTGTAACACAAACAAGATGCCGCCTAACAAACACAGAAAACAAATTGAATGAAAAAGTTCAAAGTCCCAAAGTTTAGCTCAAGAGCTGTAGGGCTCCAAGGTAGAGGGAATGAGCACATTTTTGAGAATTCTCCCAAACATATTAAAGGATTATTTATGTTCAGTGGATGATTTAACAAAGAGACTGTGGTAGACATGCATGCAACAAGATTAAAACCCCTAGAGACTGAGACAGAGGTGCAGGCTAGCTACTTGGTAGGAAGTAGCTCTGTACAGCATGCCCTATAACCTATTTTTGTTTGTGTCCTTGTTGATTTAAGATTTTCATAGCAATGATAAATCTTACTAACCTGTGTCAAACCCCAGACCTTTTTGCATTTCCTGGTCTATTATTTTTCCTTATACCTATCTGAGTAGGGACCTTTTACCACACATCACAGAATCTGTTACTCTCTGTATGGTATTGCAATGGTTCCCCGGTATACCAGAGCTCGTCTGGGGGTCCGCCCGACTCTCAAGGGCCCAACACCCTTCCCCAGAATAAACAGAGGACTTGGCCAACGGCAAGTTAGTACTGCAGTTTATTACAAAAAACAACTGGGACTCATACAAGATGTTAGGCAAGATTGTGTGCAGTACCCTTAGGGTGCACTACAACAACCCTGACCTCCTGGCAATAGTAACCCAACCTTTGGTATTAGTCTGTACTACACAGGTTGGTAGTGTGGACGAGAAGCCAGGCTGTTAGGGAAAGTTTGTATGCAGTACCTTCTGGGAACACTACAAACATCTCTGACTACAGGTATAGGAAACCCAACCTTTGGTATAAGCTTGTACTACACAGTTTTGGTAGCGTGTTGAGCAGCCAGGCTTCTCTCAAGAGGGGTCAATGTGAGCTGTAGTGGAGTTGCACAGAGATTTACAGTTACAAGTATTCAAATAAACTTACTCTCAAGGTTTCTTGAATAAATAATTATCTGTCAGTTAGAATAAGCCTTCGGAAGGGAGCAATATAATAGTAACACTCAAATGCACTTAATGAATTACACACTCTTCATATCTCTAAATCAGTAGATGCCCTTTGGGATGGCCTACAGACACTACCAACACCCTCGGGTGACTTCAATTGCTAGGGTGCTGGGGACATTAATATATCATCTGCATTTAGAATCATATGGTAATAAGTCAAAAGGAAAAGATTATTTAGAACATGCAAGAGACCACAAATATTCTTAAGCAGGCAAATACTTTTGGATCCCCCCAGAAAGAGTCATTCAGTACAATAGGCTAAGCCAAAGTCAATGGGCAAAAGTCTTCTATAGAATGAAGCACCTCTGGTAGGTAAATGGAAAAGTCTTTGCACAATTTTTTAGATGTTGTTGAAGAAAAGAATCAAATGTAGGGCCACAAGCTGATTAGACTTGTGAGTGGTAAAAGATGCAAGTAACTACCGCAAGAGGTAAGTTCTCTCAGATTTTGTACAGTACATTTTTAAAATGAAGGAAAGATGCAGCAGATGACTTCTGATCCTGTGCAGCTCTGCTGGTCTCGCTATTCCCGGGCCTCAGTCGTGGGGACAAGAGGGGGGATGTCTGGGGACTTCTACAATGCACTGGGGGGTCAAAACTCCCAACCAGCAAACTTCACTTTCAGTGGCTATTCAGTGTTTCAGCTCTTCGGGTCTACTGCAAATGGCAACACAGTGGTTCCTGGCTGTCGAGATGGACTTTCCTTGCTTCTGGGGTCCCGCACTCTGAGGGGGCTCAGGCTCGGTCAGTTCTGCTCCCTGGGAGTCTGGAGGATCTTGGCCAGCTTAAAAGCAACACACATAATCTGGTGTTCCTCTACCTGGCTATACAGTTTCAAGCAGCAACTCTGCGGGAATGCAACCAGCTCTGAGATGGATGTCTTGGTGGCTTACTTTGGAGTTGATTGGTGCCTCCAACTCAAGGGGAGAAGTTGTCCTTGCAGGGGTTTCTCTGTCGATGCGAACTTGGCATTTTGGCAATGAGCAGGGTTTCACCGGGCAAACCAACGGTCCAGGAGTTGCAGCTGGCGTCCTCTTAAAGCTCTTCAGGTTCCTTCGTCCAGTGGTCACCTCTGCCTTACAAGCCAAGTCTCGCCTTTTATTCAGTTCTCTCCCATTCATTCCAGCCTAGCTGTCACTCACCCAGCAAGGTTGCTGTCCTTGCCGGACAGTCAGCCAGCCAATCACGCCAGAGTGCATTTGGGTCTCCTAGGAGACTAAGCACAGAGTTTCAGGCACCTCCCTCACTTCCTGCCCACCTCAGACACTCAGGTGCCAGAGGCGGTCTTCAGTCCTGAAGCCTGCCAAAGGCGTAAGAACAAAGGGACCAAACTAGGTTTGGCACGCAGTGACTAACTCTAGAAGGACCTTTCCAAAAAGAAACGGCAAAAAAAAAAGAAGACTGGGACCTGTTTAAACAAAGGGGCTTTAGGCGCCATCTTGAAAAACATGGCTCCTGCGATTTTTAGCTACCAGTGTTGGCGGTCGTGAAAAATTGTGTTAATTCCTTGGAAAACCACAGCCACCAGCCATTTCAATAGGAAAGGGTAGCATTTGACTGCTACAGAGTTTTTAGACACAGGGGATACAATGTAACCCCTCCAGCACTCTATGGTAAGATAGTGTGTGCTGGGTCTAAGAATTTGGAAAGACTAGTAAAGTCAATTTCACTTTACGTTCTCTGGGAAACAGTAGTTTATCCCAGAGAAGGTGTTTAAACCTTTTGGAAGTCTAAAAGACATCCCTGTGTCACTGCATTGAATGTGCTGTAAAACACACTTGAAAAGATTATGCTTATGGAGTTATCTAAAACTACATAATCAAAGAACACCAGAATAAAACGCATGAAAGAGTGGGAGGGGGGGGGGGAAGGCTCACACACTTTTCAGGTAAAATAAGTTGCTGGGGGTCTCTAAGGTGAAGTGAATTCGCACATTTATGTGAATTCTCCCCAACACTGATGCTGCTTTTTAGTGGTAAAATGTTAGCAAAGGAACAAGCGAGAATCTACCATACCCCTTATTCAACATCGCCTGAGCGGAGGCCGTTTTCATCTTTCTTTGCACTTCAGCATAATATGGGGCATCAGATATAAAATTACTGCCATTAAGCCCCAGGTATTTATACTCAGATACAATCTCTAGGGGACTTTTCTGTATTGTCCAGATATGATTCTTTCTGATGACAGTTGTAATTGCACTTATGACTTTAGTTTTGCTGAAATTGATGATCAAATTATTTCTCTAGAGTGTACGCTTCTAATTGATTCAATAACGCCTGCAATCCCCTGGCTGTCTTTTCTAACTGAGCCAAATCATCATCAGCATAGAAGAGCCGGGGGATCGCACGCTCACCCAATCTTTGAGAATCAGAGAACATTTCCAAAGTCATGACCAATGTCCGAGAGAAACAAAATTAAACCATGATGATGCCATCACACAACCTTGCTTAAGACCCCTGTACGTGTTAATAGATTGTGTCAGTTTCCCATCTAAGCAAAGCCTTATTTGAACTGAGGTTTTTGAATGAAATTCGCATATCCAGTGTTGTAGGTGAAGAGGACAATTTGCTTTAGAAAGTTGATGAAAAAGAAGTTCTCTAGACACTGAATCGAATGCACTTTCAAAATCAATGAAAGCAGTTTACTTTGCCATTCATGATGCTATTACATTGTTGCAGAGTAGTGGGCTTGCCATTGGTTCTTGCCTCTTGCCATCCACCCCTGATTTTCTATGTCGTGATTAGTTGGAGCTGATCTCACCAGGGCTGGAACTCGATTCGGTTCTTAGCTCTCTGTGCACCTGTACAAGGTGATGTGAATCATTGTGTCTGTATTGTAACTGATAGTATAACACCTTTGCCTAGGCGTGCGCTTCTATGTTTGAAACACTTGTTTCATTCCTCGTCTGGTTTGCTGGGATCGGCTCTGCTTTCCCACCATGGGTGAATGCCCATTGTCTGGCTCAGCTGCATCACATGCTCGTAGACCACAAAAATGAGCTCTTGTGTATCTGACCTTGGCGTAAGCCTGCTTTGTGCTGTGTGCAGCTCTTCATGTCAGGCTCTGTGGCTTGAGGCCTTCTGTAATTTTCTTTAGACTTATAATATCTACATGCTCTTGGTATTCTATAATTAACCTATAAGTTAGTCGCACATGGTTTTACTAGGCTCCATATGTATTCTGTAGTTCCTGTTGGGGAGAATTCTCAAAAAATGTGCCAATTCCTCCCACCTTGGAGCCCTCCATCTCTTTTGCTAAACTTTGTAACTTCAATTCAATTTGTTTTTATGTGTTTATTTTAGTTATGGAGTCTATCCAACTCCATAGGCATCATTTTTTCCAATTGTGTCCCAAAGCACCTTCAGTGCAGTGACGCAGAAGTCTTTCAGACTTCCCAAGGTTTAAATACCTTCTCTGGGATCAACTACTGTTTCCCAGAGCAGTAAAGTGAAATTGACTTGGAGTGTGCTGGGTCTAGCAAGTACAATGCTATCTTACAATAGAGTGCTGGAGGGGTTACTTGGTATCCCCTGTGTCTAAATGCTTATGTAAAACATGTTACCCTTTCCTCAATTGACTGGCTGGCAGTGGATTTGTTTTGAACTACCTTGGTTTGCATTTACCGCAACCGTTCGCTGCTCCGGTAAAGTAACCGTGGGAGCCATCTTTTTCAAAATGGTGTACAGCCATCTTTGCTAAAAAGGTGCCCGGTCGTCTTTGTGGGAAGGTCCTTCTAGAGAGTTTCTCTGCGCGCCTAACCCGGTTTGGTCTTTTTGTTCATTTCGGCTTTGGCGAGGTTTCTGAGAGAAACCTGCCTCTGGCATCCGAGTGTCTGGGGTAGGCAAAGTGAGGGAGGTGCCCAACCTCACTGTGTTTAGTCTCCTAGGAGACCCAAATGCACTCTGTGGTGTTTGGCTGGCTGACTGTCCGGCAAGGACAGCCACGCTGAGTGGTGAGTGACATCTAGGCTGGAATGAATGTTAGAGAACTGCATAAAAGGCAAGTCTTTTGGCTTGGAAGGCAGTCGACCACTGGATGAAGGAACCAAAAAAGAGCTTGAAGAGGACGGCTGCTGCAACCCCTGAAACGTTGATTTGTCCGGTTAAGCCCTGCTGCAGGTCTGAATCGCCAATTTTGCATCAACAGCGAAGCCCCTGCAAGGACGACTTCTCCCTTTGAGTTGGTGGGACCAATCAACTCCCATGTAAGCCACTTGGACACACATCTCGGAGCTGGTTGCATTTCCTCAGAGTGCTGTAGGAAACCGTAGAGCCAGGGAGAGGGACACCAGATTGTGTGTGTTGCTTGTAAGCTGGCCTAAAGCTTTTGGAGGATCCTCCGGACTCCCAGGAAGCAGGACTGTCCAAGCCTGACTCCCCCTCAGTTGAGTGCAGGACCTCCAGATGTGAGGAAAGTCCACCTTGACAGCCAGGAACTGTGCTTATTGCGATTTGCTGTACCGCGAGGGGCTGAAACTTGAAACAGCCACTGAAAGTAAAGTTTACCGGTTGCCAGTTCTGACAGTACAAGTGCAGTGCATGAGTCCCCCGACGTCCTCCCTCTTGTCCCCACGACTGAGGCCCAGGAACAGTGAGCTGCACAGGAACAGAAGTCTTCAGCTGCATCTTCTTCTTTACCAAGGTACTGTAAAACGAGTCTAAGAGAACTTGCCTCTTACTGTGGAAGTTCTTGTAAATTCTGCAACTCACAAGTCTCGGCTTGTGGCCCTACATTTGATTCTTCTTTTTATCAAAGAGACTACCTGAAGTGCTGCATCCTATACAAAATACGTTTACCTATTGACTTTGGCTTAGCCTATTGAATTGAATGACTTTTTCTTGCTATCTAAAAGTATTTTCCCTGCTTAAGAATATTTGTAATTGTTTGTGTTCTAATAACCTTTGCCTTTTACAAACTATTGAGTGTTCTGTATGCTAACAGTAGGGTATGAATGTCCCCAGCACCCTTGTTACTGAAGTCACCTGTAGCTGTAGGTTGTCTGTGGACCATCCCAAAAGGGCCTTGTCTGATTCAGTAACTCGGAGTGTACAGTGTATCTGTGTTACTAGTATATTGCTCCCTTCTAAAGAAGGCTTTATAAATGACTGATAAATAAATAATTGTTTATACAAGAAACACAAATGTGTTGGTGTAATGCGTGCAGGACTGCGAGTGTGCTTCAAGACTAACGCTGATGTGTTACGGTGTCACTAATGATGTCCGCCTTGTGACTTTTTGGTGCTTAATCGAGACTGTCCATTAGGGTATTTCCGTCTGAAAGATAGCCACACCAGATTAAATTTCACCCCTCTAGGAAATGAAGGCCAAGAGCCTTATATACTGTTCAACTTGTGTTACTGGATACTGGCATGGCTAATCCAAAACTGTCCTTTCCTTACAAGGGATGCTGCAGTCTTCCTTCTTGCATGGCTGGGTTTCCATTTAGGACAAACTACTTGGCATACTGCTGCCTATGCAAGAATGCATTGTAGCTCCTGTTTATCATTTTGCTATATTATAAACTCACCTTCCCGCCATATTCTCCACATTTCACTCAATATACTCCTATTTTATCTGGTCCAGTAATTCCCCTTAATACCTTGTTTTTCAAAGTACTTTGTGTGTCGTGCATTGAGTCTTTAGCCTGCATGGGCTTTTGATGGACAGGAAACGGCTACCTTGTGCTCTCTGCCAGCCTTGTGGAACACCAGGCAATGCCTGTAATCTCTTTTTAGCACAGGCTGCATTCACTGTGCTTTGAGATTTTAAAACTACATAGATTAACATTTACAAGTGTAGTCAGCTAATGATTATTTGCACCTTATATTAAATACTAACTACCTTCATTTAGTGGCCACCCTGGACTCTTTTAGTGCTTAGAAATAGTTAAAAGAAGACTCGCCTAATTCTAAAATGCTTGGAAATGAAGGAAGACGGTAGCTGTTTCTTCCCTTATACCTATGAAGACATTTATTGGATTCGCCCTGTATGGCTGGTTGAGGAGATACTGTTACAATCACCTGGTCTCTGCGGAGGCGTTCGGGCACGGTTTCAGCCATCCCTGAACTTGAATCGCCCCCTACAGGCCTCTCCCTCGGTAGAAAAGCTGTGAGCGGTGGTATGTGATGATACTGCTCCTGCGTGGAGAGAAGAGTCTGAGTGCGCCAATTGGTGATTGTTGTACCTCTCGATCCCTTCTCCCCAAAAGTACGGTTTCTGTGAGCATACGCCGGGCCATAAAGCTCACCTGTGAATTATGGAAGTTAAGCTCTCCGTCCTACTTCTGGCAGGGGTGCGTTGAATGGGATCTAGTTCCCTCACTGATCCCTGATGAGGATAAGTCCAGTCCAGCTGCGACTATGCTTCTCCTTATGATAAGTGTCTCTTGAGCTCTTGTGATTCTGTTCATTCTGTTTAATATCTTTTATATGTTGCTCCTTATGCTCGCAATAATGTCTCTTCTGTTTTTCTTCCCTTACATGGAAATGCGGCCTCAATGCAGCTGTGAGACTCGAACAACGTTTGACAGCAGGTAAGTGATGGTTTAAGGAAAAGCGCAAAGTATGGCGAAGCGTGACCTAATCTGACTGTTTTTTCCATGTCTAACCTTTTCTTCTGTTTTTCCTTGCAGGCGCTGCTGTCGATGATGGAGCGTGTCGTGCTGCGGTGCCAAGCGTTCCAGAAAGTGTAAAGATGAATGCTCGGTTCGCCGAAGAGATGTACAGGTAAGTACAGCTTCCCCAGTTGGTAAGTATGCTGGCAGGAAGCAGGATGTCCACGAAGCAGGGTCTTCAAAGGTAAGCAGGTCTGACCTCAGGCGACGGTCAGCACTTACACTGCTGGTAAGTGCAGAATAACACGAAGCGTCTGTTTGCGGATCCGGGTAGCTTATATAGCTGTGAATCCATTAGCAGCCACACCCAAGAATACACTTGGGGCTGCTTAATGGATGGAATGTTCAAGGTTCATGTATCGGAAGTCCTATGTCCATAATAAAAGCTTTTTGTTAAATGGATTTTCTTTACTTTTGTTCATGAGCCTGGCGCCAAAGGCGCCAGGACAGTGTCCACCCAGGTCTCCTGTGCATGCGACCCCTGCATGCCTGTGCCCCTGACTTCATGACCATGACAGATAACTTTCTGTATATGAGTCAGCTATTGCTGCACTTGGGTTTTGTCAGAAATAAGAGGGGTGGCTGTGAGCATTTTTGGCTCTTCGTCCTGTCATGTTTTTCTGGGGATGAGGGGCATTCTCGGGACCCTCTCTTCAGTCCCCCCCTCTGGTACCACCTTTATCCTTGGTAGCCAAAGCTTTGTAGGCCCTCCCAGGTGTCAAAGTAATATGCACGATTGTCGAAATTCCATGACATGTAACTGCATACTCCTTCTGGATTGCACCACACCCATCTTCCTGCATAATTTTTATTGTCAAATGGATTATCTTGCTTCAGAGTCTCATGTGGGAATAGTGGACATTCCCTTATTCCCGTTCTCAGCTTGTCTCTTGCCTCCACTATCTTGTCCTTTTTCACCTCCAATATTCACATCCATCATCACCTTCATCCCTATCGACTTCTGTCATCTTGCGGCATTGAGTAATGCAGATCTTGATCAAACGCAGTGCCACTAGTACCAATATTAGTGCCCCTAGTAATACCTTTAGTCCATCTGCTAGCCATGAAGGCATCCATGACCAGAGGTATGCTATCCAGCTTTGGTCTTTTCCAGTCCCCTTGGTTTCTTCCATTTGTGCCTGCATCTTTGACAGTTGGGTCACTGCTTCTGTCAGAGTGCCATTCTCTCCATCATTGGCAGGTACGAATGTGCAACAGTAACTCCCCAATTTTTAAACAAACTAGATCCGTTGCTGTAAGCAGATCCAGAACAGATCTATTCTGGAGCACCATCAACCTTACTACTCAGAGCTCTTATTTTCTCCAGCATGGGGTCTGGCATGGATTCACATGCTCATGAATATTCCCCGTCGTCAGGCTGGGAATCCTCGGTAAAGAAAAAACCAGTATCAGTTTCGTTTCTGATCTGTCTTTCGTAGTAGTAACCAATCACTGGTCTCTGCGTCATACTGACCACAGCCAATGACTGCCCTCTACCTAAGCCCCGCCTCTGGCAGCCATCTTCAGATTTTTACCGCACGTTCATGTGTTGGGATCCTCGTGCTATTGCTCTCGAGCGTTAGTGCTATTTTCGCGCTTTTTTTTTCTCAAAAACTTCATATTTTTCGGTCGATAGAGCCTCAAGCTCCACCGATCCTACATCCGATTAACGGGGACCCGTGTCGGATTCTTCTACGCCCCTCAAGGGTGAAGATTTCGTCGAGCTACGCTTCGGAGGACTCCAGAAGCTTCTCAGGCCCGGTCTCGGAGATGGCCCAGGAGAAGGGAAGCTCGACGCCCGGAAAGCTGTTCAGGGTCTGCCCTGGATGCCAGCTGCAGAACATCTTTAAGGAAGACGAACATTCTTTCTGCCTTTACTGCCTTCATGAGGACAAGACGCACGTGGAAAAGGACTGTGCGTTTTGCGGCAACATGTCGGAACGAACCATGAAGGACCGCCATCAACGTCTCGCCAACTGGCTGCAGGGTAAGAGCCCGTCCGGCGAGAAAAAGAAGAAATCGGAGCGGTCTTCTAAGACCTTTGAGGGCGCCCCGGCGACGGGGGCCCAACATAAGGCTAAGATCCGCGAGTCCGCTGGCACCGGGAGCGCCGAACGGTCGGGCTCCTCGGGCGTCAGGCAGGGCGCACCCTCCCCGGCACCATCAACCACGAGCCAACGCTCTGGGTCGGGTAAGAGGAAGGCCGAGCACCCGGCGAAGCTCCTGGAGAGGCCCCGGTCGAGCTCTAAGGCAGAGGAGGAGCGTGGCAGTGCCCCCTCCCTCAAGGATAAGGCGGTGAGCGCACCTAAGGTGGTGAAGGCCTTGATCCATCCGGCCAAGCCCTCTATCGAGAAAGTCGCGGCGGCCCTGGCTCAGCCTGTGGAGGCTACACCAGTGGTGGCGACCTCGGGGCCCAGAATCTCCCTGCCTCCTCGGAGGGAGTCTTCTTTTGTGCCCATCGACAGAACCCCCGTGAAACTCCCCGTGGGGAAGAAGGGGGGGCAGGGCGTCGTCGTAGATTCGACCTCAGCCTCAGAGGAGGAACTGATCGAAGTCTTAAGCCACGGCCTAGGCGTGGTAGAAGACCAGCCCGTCGGAGTGGACCCCGACGCAAGTGACGACGACGACATCGTCGAGGATACCGACGGGGCCCCTGCTCGCCCGTCGGATTCTCCTCTGCCAGCGCCGCAAGACAACTCGGCGGCCATTTTGTTGGCCATACAGTCCTTATGCTCCGAGATAAGGACGAGGCTTCCATTGCCCACGGAGGAACCTCTACCGTCGGGGGATCCAGAACCGGGACCTTCTGGTGTCCCCCCTATCAAGAAGAGAAGGATCCATCCTCCTCCTCCTTTTCAGCCGTCGCACCCCGTCCAGCCCTCCTCCCCGTCAACCCGAGGGGGTGATACGGGGACGGACACGGCAACGACGGGTACGGACGACGAGGCATACGACGTGGATATTCCGTCGTCGCCTCCTACCAGGGCTTCCCCGCCCGACGAGATCGGATCGTTCCATGCCATGATCTCCAGGGCGTCCGAGATTTTCCAACTCTGCCCTGAGGAGGAGAAGAAGGAAGGCTTCCTGTATCAGCGGCGCGAGGCCAAGAGGAAGACGGTCCTCTCTGTGCCTCTGCTGGACGACATCTGGGATGAGGGCCTTACGCTCCTCAAGAACCCGTCCACGACGCCAGCTAGAAGAGACCGGTACGAGAAAAAGTACCGGGTCCCGGACACGGCCCCCCTGTGCCTCCGGGCACAGCCTACCCCGGATTCCGTCGTCTCCGCGGCGGCCAGGAAGAAAGCGGGGGGGGGTGCGGCCCCCACATCGACTTCCCCGCCGGACGGCGAAGGAAAGAAGTTGGATGCGATGGGACGCAGAGTCATCTCGTCGGCAGCGACGACGATTAAAGCGGCCAACGCCTTGGCGATCGTGGCTCGCTACGACAGGGAGCTCTGGTTCAAGATGGCTCCCCTGCTGGATTTTCTGCCGGATGACAAGAGGGCGGAGGCCCTGGAGATCCTGCAGGAAGGTGAGGTGGCCTCCGACCACGCCATCACCGTGGCGACGGACATCGCCGACACTGGGTTCCGCCAGTTGGGCAACGGTGTTTGCCTTCGGCGTCGCGGATGGCTCAAGGCGACGGATTTCCGCCAAGACGTCCAGACCAGAGTCCTGGACATGCCCTTCGACGGGAACAACCTGTTTGGGAAGGCTGTGGACGACTCCCTTCAGGCCATTAAGGCAGACACCGAGACAGCCCGGGCCCTCGGAACCCTGCAACAACGACGGACGCCCTTTCGGAGCGGCGGAGGCAAGGGCGCCTCCAAAGGTTCCAGCGGCGGTTTCACTTCCTACCGCCAAGCGGCCCGCTCGTCGTCGCAAGAGGCCTACAGAGGACGAGGCAAGTCCGGTGGACCCCGCCGTCGTCGCCAAGGAGGCCAAGGCGGAAAGGCCGCGTCCAAGCAGGATTGAACCGGCCGCGGAGTCGGGCCCCCACCGAAGCACCCCAGTGGGAGGCCGGCTGGCGAACTTCGTCGGCGCGTGGGAGTCCATCTCCACCGACCGTTGGGTGCTGGACGCTCTGGCCCGGGGACACGCACTCGAGTTTCAGAAAAAATGCCCGCGTATCCCCCCCGTGACCAGAAAAGAACTGCACGTTCCTCAACTCCTTCTGGAGGTAAGGGCGATGCTCAGAAAGGGCGCCATCGAACTCGTCCCAAAGAGGCTCCGGGGTTCTGGAGTCTACTCAAGATACTTCCTCGTGAAGAAGACAGGGGGATGGCGCCCCATCCTGGACCTGCGACGCCTGAACAAGTTCATCAAGGCGCAGAAGTTCCGGATGGTCACCCTCCAGCACGTCCTAGGCCAGCTGGAGGAAGGAGACTTCCTATCGTCGTTGGACTTGGAGGATGCCTACTTCCACATCCCCATCCTGAAGGGGCACCGAAAATTCCTCAGGTTCGTGGTCCAAGGGCGCCACTACCAGTTCAAAGCCCTCCCCTTTGGACTTCGGTCGGCACCCAGGGTATTCACCAAGTGCCTCGCACCGGTGGCGGCACAGCTGCGCCGCGAAGGGATCCACGTCTACCCCTACCTGGACGACTGGCTCATCCGCGCCAAGACGAGGGAGCTCGCCGTGGCCCACACGGCAAGGACCGTCCAACTTCTCACGGACCTGGGATTCGCCGTGAACTACGCCAAATCCCGCCTGGTACCGGCTCAAGACGCACTGTTTTTGGGGGCAAGGCTCAACACAGTGTCCCTTCTGGCCTCCCCGTCGGAGGAGAGGACCAGGACCATCTTGGGCAAGGTGCAACGGATGTTGGTGGCCGACGCGGCCAAAGTGAGGTCCGTCAAGTCCCTCCTCGGGATGATGTCTTCCTGCATCTACCTAGTGCCCATGTGCAGGCTCCGGATGCGCCCGTTGCAGGAATTCCTGGATGCGCGCTGGATCCAGACGACGGGCAGCTTCGAGGAGAGGATCAAGCTCGACGAGAGCTTCCGACGAGCGATACGGTGGTGGGGCACCCGCGCGCATCTGACGGCGGGCATGGACTTCCAGACCCCAGCCCACCAGGAGACAGTGACCACGGATGCCTCCCTGGAAGGGTGGGGAGCGCATACCGAAAATCTGCACGCAAGAGGACTTTGGCCCCCGACGGAGAAGTCCCTGCACATCAACGTCCTGGAGCTCCGTGCAGTGTTCTGGGCCCTCAGGTCCTTCCTTCCGTCCCTCAAGGGCAAGGTGGTGAGGATCTTCACGGACAACACCACCACCATGTTCTACATCAGGAAACAGGGCGGAACCAGGTCCCCAGCGCTGTCCAAGGAGGCGCAAGACCTGTGGCATTGGGCCATCGCCCAAAGGATGTTTCTGGTGCCGTTTCATCTGGCAGGGATAAAAAACACCATCGCCGACTCACTCAGCAGGGAGCTGCGCTCGTGCCACGAGTGGGAACTACGGCAGGATCTAGTGGATCGCCTCTTCCGACGGTGGGGCGCACCCCAGATCGACCTGTTCGCGACGGCGACGAACACCAAGTGCCGGAGGTTCGCCAGCAGGTTTCCCCAGGCGAGGAGCATGGGCGATGCTTTCTCGTTCCCCTGGGAGGGCCTGTTCCTCTACGCGTTCCCTCCCCTGCCCCTGCTAATCCGGCTCATCAATCAGCTCAAGAGGTCACGGTGCAGGATGATCCTCGTCGCACCTGCGTGGCCGAGGCAGATTTGGTTCCCGGACCTTCTGGACTTGTCAGCGTCCCCGCCAATCAAGCTGCCGGCGGACGCGGATCTACTCTCCAGGGAAGGAGGCGCCATCCTCCACCACGACCCCAGGTCGCTGAACTTGCAGGCCTGGCTCCTGCAGCGCTAGAGTTCGGAGGATACGACATACCGGCCGACTGCAGAGAGGTTCTTGCAAAGGCCAGGGCGTCCTCGACTCTAAAGTGCTACGGACACAAGTGGAAGAGGTTCTCTGTCTGGTGCCGCGCACAGAAGATCAACCCTCTACGGATTACGGCTCCCCAAGTACTGCCGTACCTGCTGACGCTGGCCAAGGCTGGATTGGCGCACGCGTCCATCAAGATTCATCTTGCTGCGATCTCCCGATACACCAGAACCACGGGGCGGACGTCCTTGTGGTCTCATCGTCTGGTGAAGGAGTTCATGAAGGGACTATTCAGATCGTTCCCGCCGGTGAAGGCTCCGGCCCCGGCGTGGGAGCTCAACGTGGTGCTGACCAAGCTCATGGGACCTCCATTCGAGCCTCTACACTCGGCCCCGTTGAAGTTTCTGTCGTGGAAAACAGCTTTTCTCGTGGCCATCACCTCCGCACGACGGGTGGGAGAGATCCAGGCCCTTTCCTGCAAAGCTCCGTATTTGACTTTCCACGCTACGAGGGTAGTGCTCAGGACGCACCCCTCCTTCATGCCCAAGGTACCGTCGGACTTCCATCTCAACGAACCCTTGGTGTTACCTGTGTTCTTCCCGTCGCCTTCGTCGCCGGCTGAGAGGACTTTGCACTCGCTGGATGTGGCTAGAGCGCTGAAGTTCTACGTGGACCGCACGAAGTGCTTTCGGAAGACGTCACAACTCTTTGTAAACTTTGGACCTGTTAATCAAGGGAAGGCTCTCTCGAAGGCTTCCATTTCCAGATGGCTCTCCGGCTGTATCATGTACTGTCACCGGTTGGCAAACCGACCGCTGCCTGGCCGTCCGAGAGCCCATTCCACCAGAGCGATCGCAGCTACCACGGCGTTCCTATCTGGTGTGCCCCTGCTGGACATATGCAGGGCTGCTACGTGGAGGTCGACGCACACCTTCACGAAATTCTACTGCGTCGATCGGGATTCCAGGGAGGAGTCCAGGGTCGGCCAAGCAGTGCTGCGCAACCTGTTCGCCTGAGGTGAGCCTGGTGAGGAGGTAAGATGCTTAATGTTGAGTTTGATGTAATGCTTAATGTTGAGCCTTTGCCACCTCCCGTGGTTGTGCATGTGTGTACTGCTATGTATTCTTTATTCATGAGCATGTGAATCCATGCCAGACCCCATGCTGGAGAAGGAACAAGTTACTTACCTGTAACTGTTGTTCTCCAGCATGGGTCTGGCATGGATTCACATGCGAACCCTCCCGCCTACCCCTCTGCGGCTCTTCACTTGGTCATACTGCCACTTCACGTGCTTCCAAATCTGAAGATGGCTGCCAGAGGCGGGGCTTAGGTAGAGGGCAGTCATTGGCTGTGGTCAGTATGACGCAGAGACCAGTGATTGGTTACTACTACGAAAGACAGATCAGAAACGAAACTGATACTGTTTTTTTCTTTACCGAGGATTCCCAGCCTGACGACGGGGAATATTCATGAGCATGTGAATCCATGCCAGACCCATGCTGGAGAACAACAGTTACAGGTAAGTAACTTGTTCCTTATTGCGTTGAATCCATTCACTGTACAGTTTGTCGGCATCAGCTCCCACCTGGTAATTTGCAGCCATTTTGCATTTGTATGTCTAAACTGCTGGAACTATTGACACGAAAAACATTTCTGTTCTGCTAAACAATCTATGTTCTGGTGGTACATCATCTAGTGCTGTTTCTGACTCATCTGAGATATAGTTGCTTCTTTTCACTCTACGCACTTCGTCGAACGGTTTCTTGCTTCTGTTTTCAAAGACCTTTTCTTTAAGTTGTCCATCTTTGGTGTTAGGCAAGAATTGGAGTAGTAACCCTGTGGGAGACTACACCACGCATGTCCTCTTGGTATTAGGTAACCCACCTATTGGTATAGGTCTGTACTAAACAGGTTGGTAGTGTCACTGAGCAGCCAGATGTATCTCAAGAGGGGTAAATGTGAGCTGTTTAGTCACAGTGTTAGGCAAGATTGTATGCAGTACACTTACAACAACCCTGATCTCCTGGCAGTAGTAACCCAACCTTTGGTAGAAGTCTGTACAGGTTTGTAGTGTGGACAGGTAGCCAGGCTTATCTCAAGAGGGGTCAATGTGAGCTGGTGGGGAGTTAATGTTAAAGGATATTTGTACCGCGCACTATCGCCACCGGAGTGGCCAGAGGTTCAGTGACAAGTATCCAAGCAAACACAAACACAGGGTTTTTTTGTAAAACAATTAATTTATTTACCCTCAGTTAATGTAAGCCTTCAGAAGGCAGCACTGTAAAACACCACACAAATCTACTTCAAAATTACACAATCTCTTAGTTCAGAACCAGTAAATACCCATTTGGGGTGGCATACAGCAGAGACCTACACCCACAGGTGACTTCAATTGCTAGTGTGCTGTTGACATTAATGTATTACTGTTTGGCATTCAGAATTTGTTAAGAGCAAGGCAAAAGGAAAAGATTATTAGAGCAAACAAATTACCACAAATGTTTCTTAAGCAGGCAAGTATTTTCAGATCCCCCAATAAGAGTGATTCAGTTAAAACGGGCTCAACCAAAGTCAATGGGCAAGAGTCTAGATAGGCTGAAGCACTTATTTGAAGGTCTTTGCACAATGTTTCAGAAGTCTTTGAAGAAAATGTAGGGCCACAAGCTGTTAGACTTGTGTGAGTAGAAGATGCAAGCAACTCTACAGCAAGAGGCAAGTTCTCTTAGACTTTGTACAGTACCTTTTTAAAATGAAGAAAAGATGCAGCAGATGACTCATGTTCCTGTGAAGCTCTGCAGATCTCACTGTTCTTGGGCCTCATTCGTGGGGACAAGAGGGAGGATGTCAGGAGACTCCTGCAATACACTGGGACGGTCAAAACTTGCAACCAGCAAACTTAATTTTTGGTGTTTTCAGCTACTCATGTCTACCGCAAATAGCAACGCCACGGTTAGTGGCTGTCAAGATGGACTTTCCTTGCTTCTGGGGTACCGCAATATTTGGGGGTGGGGGGTGCTCGGGCTCGGTCATTCCTGTGTCCTGGGAGTCCGGAGGATCTTCCTGGCGCTCTTGGCCAACTTAAAACAACAAACTGGTGTTCCTCTCGCCACACAAACTGGTGTTCCTCTCCCTGGCTCTACGGTTTCCAGCAGCAACTCTGTAGAAATTCAACCAGCTCTGAGATGGATGTCCAGATGGCTTATTTTGCAGTTGATTGGTCCCACCAACTCAAGGGGAGACTTTGTCCTCACAGGGCTTCTGTCAATGTAAAACTGGTGTTTCGACACTGCAGCAGGGCTTCACCAGGCAAACCAACTGTCCAGGAGTTGCAGCAGGCGTCCTCTTCAAGTTCTTCTTCAGTTCCTTCATCTAGTGGGCGACTCTGCCTTCCAAGCCAAAAGACTTGCCTTTTATTCAGTTCTCTCACTTTCATTCCAACATAGCTGCCACTCACCCAGCAATGTGGCTGTCCTTGTCGGACAGTCAGCCAGCCAGCCAATCATCAGAGTGCATTTGGGTCTCCTAGGAGACCAAGCACAGGGAGTTTCGGGCACCTCTCTCACTTCCTGCCTACCCCTGACACTCTGGAGCCAGAGGCGGCCTTCACTCGTGAATCCCGCCAAAGGCAAAACTAACAAAGGGACCAAACCTGGTTTTGTGTGCAGAGTAAATCTCAAGAAGGACCTTTCCACAAAGAAATGGTGAAAAGACGACCAGGGCCATTTTAACATAAATGGCACCCTTGGGTGCTTTACTGCAGCTGTGAACGCAGCCGGCGGTAAATGCACACCATGGTAGTAAAAACAACCACTGCCACCAGCCATTCAGTGAGGAAAGGGTAACGTAGTTGCATGAGAAGTTAGACAAAAGGGGATACTAGGTAACCCCTTCAGCACCCTATTGTAAGATAGTGTGAGCTGGGTCTAGAAAGTTACAAAGTTAAGTCAATTTCACTTTACTGCTCTGGGAAACACTAGTTTATCCCAGAGAAGGTATTTAAACCTTGAGGAAATATAAGAGACTTCCCCCCGTGTCACTGCACTAAAGGTGCTGTGTGCCACAATGTAAGATAATGCCTATGAAGTTTGTCAACTCCACAACCAAAAGAAACACCGAGTACAAAAATCACATTAAAATACAAGAAGGTCCCACTTTCTTCTAAGGAGTTCTTCTAAAGCACCTATCCAGCTCTTTTTAGTTCACTTCAACCTTGCCACCAACCCATTGGTTTGAGGACGGTAGGCTGAGAATTTGTAGGTCACTCCACATGGTCTGTTAGGCTAGATTGTATGCAGTACCCTTTGGGTGCACTACAACAACCCTGACCTCCTGGAACAGGAACCCAACGTTTGGTATAAGTCTGTACTACGCAGGTTGGAAGTGTGATCGAGTAGCCAGGCTTATCTCAAGAGGGGTCACTGTGAGCTATAGGGACGTTACAGAGGTTCACAGTGACATTTATTCAAATACACTCTTACACACAAGGTTTTCTGATTAAACAATTATTAATTTAAGTCAGTTTGAATAAGCCTTCAGAAGGGAGCAATATAAAGCAACCCTCAAATACACTTAAAAAATACACACTCTTAGTTTTCTAAATCCGCAAATACCCATTTGGGATGGAGTTGGGGAGAATTCTCAGAAATTTGCTAATTCCCTTCGCCTTAGAGACCCCCAGCAACTTTGCTGCATTTTGAGCACTTGATTTTTTTTTACCTGGAAAGAGTGTGAGCCTTTTTTTCCCCACTCTTTCGTATTTTGATGTGTGTTTTACATTTGTGTTCTCCGATTATCGAGTTTTGATGACCCCATAGGTATCACCTTTTCATGTGTGTTAAATAGCACCCTCAGTGCAGTGACACAGGGATGTCTTTTGGACTTCCTAAAGGTTTAAATACCTTATCTGGGATCAACCACTATTTCCTAGAGAATGTAAAGTGAAATTGACTTTACTAGTCTTTTCTAAATTCCTAGACCCAGCACACACAAGTTACAATGGACTGCTGGAGGGGTTACATAGTATCCCCTGTGTCTAAACAATTGTGTAGCAGTCAAACGAACCACTGATTGTTCCCGACCGCGAACACTGGTAGCTAAAAATCATGGGAGCCATGTTTAAAAAAAAAAAAAAAAAAAAAATTCAACTTTACTTATTAGTGGTCCAGAAAACACAAAACAGTCACAGCTTCATCGTGCAGATTGGAATCAACATGACAAGGTAGAATCAGTACATATACCATACATCTTCCCGAGGTGGTGAGTCTACACATCTCCATCGTCATCAGAAATCCTATCACACAGAAACATTCTGAGGGGTCCCCAAATATCCTTAGGTCTGCTCACTAATGGGCGGGTGAGGACAAACTGTTCTTCAGCCTCATTTACATAAACCAGTTCCCGGAGGAACTGCTTCACAGTGGGTGGCGGCGGATTTTTCCATTGTTGTAGAATGCATTTTTTGGCCACTGCACACGTGACATTGAACAGCCTTCTGATCTTTTCAGAGCACTTTCCTATATCTCCGAATAAATATTTCTGCAGGGTTAATATCTGGGGGGATTTGTGTGATTTCTTCAAGTATATCCGCCACCTCCCTCCAGAACCCAGCCACCGCCGGGCAACTCCAGTACATGTGGAACGAGCCAGCGTAATCCGTTTTACATTTGGGGCATTCACCCGGACTATCTGAAACAAACTTGGCTATTTTGGCTGGGGTATAGTGTAATCTGTTAAGAATTTTAAACTGGATTTAGCGTAATCCAGCGTTCAGGGAAACCTTCTTGATGAGAGAGCAGTACCTGTCCCAACTCTTATCTATAGGGATCTGGAGATCCTTTTCCCATTTGTCTTTGTTCAAATCAGCTGTGGGTGAGTGTGCTTGTATTATAGCATACAGGCTGGATACCCTCAAACGGTCTCCGGTCGTTATCTGCATGCAAGGGTGTGTAGGGGGTTCATCGGGGAAAGACGCCCAGCATTTCTGGAAGGCCGATCTCATACGATAGTATTGCAGCACCTTAAGTGCGCCCCTGCCAAACGCCCCAGTTATCAGCTGAAGGGTCGCAAACTTCCCTTCGATAAACCTATCTCCCAGTCGCATCTCATTATTGGGGTCCCAGGCTGAACGTAGGCTGACATCGTGCGTCGGAGGGATACCAGGGTAGTTCCAGAGGGAAACCTCTGGATTGTACGGGGTCGACACTCCCAGTTTTTTGCCCTCCAGGCACCAATCGTACAGTTTACCGGATTGAAGTCGCATGTATCCCTATAGTGTGCGTCAGAAATTACAGGCTGTATGTTCGTGGGGGAGGTGGTGAGCTCCCCTACATCCACATGAGGGGGCCCCCCGTCTCTGGAATACCAATATTTAGAGAATTGGGTTTGGGAAACATAATAATACAGTCCAAAGTCAGGTGCCGCTAGGCCACCCGAGGAGTATGGCTGTTATCTTTCCCCACCCTATTCTTGGAGCCTGCCCATGCCAAAGAAAGGTCATAGCCCTTGACCTAAGTTTATTAAAGAAGAGTCTTCCTGGCCAAATCGGTATGTTCACAAATAGGTACAATAATTTGGGTAGAACTATCATTTTAAGAACTGCTATCCTACCACGTAGTGATATCGGAAGGCGGTCCCATAATAGCAATTTAGTTTTCAAGGCATGTAGCGCGGCATCATGATTGTCAGTGTATAACCTGCTTTCCCGTGCGAAACAAGTATCCCCAAATATCTGATGGACTCATTGGACCACTTCAGCCAGCCCAGAGAGCTGGGGCAGCCAGTTGCCGGTGTAAGGGAGAAAACCTCTGACTTATCTTTTGTTTATGGAGTAGCCAGAGTGTGCAGTAAAATCTTGAATTTCCGCCATTATAGGTGCTAGGTTGTTTTCCGGTTCACGGATATGTAAGAGCGTGTCATCCGCGTATAGGGATATTAGCTGGGTGGCCCCTTTCAGGTTAATGCCTCTGTTGGAATGTCTAAGCCTGACGGCTATTGCCATTGGTTCTATTGTCAAGGCAAACAGTATGGGCCGAAACGGGCAGCCCTGCCTAGTGCCCCTCCACAACAGAAACATATCTGAGATTGATTGATTGGTCAGTACCCGGCCCCGGGTTCAGTATAAAGCAATTTCACGTACCTAATTAAGTTCGGGCCTACCCCAAATGACTCCAGTACTGCTAGCAAGTAGGCCCAAGACAGAGTCGAAGGCCTTCTCTGCATCTAATGATACGGCCACCGCGTTTCTGCCCGGGTCAATCTGGGCCAATATGCCAAAGAGCCTACGCAGGTTAAGTGCCGTAGATCTAGCTGGGATAAACCCATTCTGGTCAAGGTGAACACGTGTGGGGACTGCCGGTAAAATCCTGTTGGCCAGTGCTTTGGCGAATATTTTGGCATCTGTATTAAGAGATGGGGGGCCTATAGGACGACATATCCTGGGGCGGGCGGCGTGGTTTAGGGAGCACAGTTATTAACGCCGATCTCATGGACTGGGGCAATATGTTAGACTGGAGGGATTCCTCCCAGACCCGTAATAACAATGGAACAAGCTCCGCACTGAACTCCTTGTAGAACTCTGCACCCAGGCCGTCTAACCCTGGAGCTTTATTGGATGTTAAGTCTTTAATCGCCTCAGCAATCTCATCTGTAGTTGGACGTTGGTCCAGTGCAAGGCGGGTCTCCTCATGGAGTTTCGGCATGGTCCGTCCCTCCAGGTATGTCCTGATCTCCGTAGCTGATTTAGTGTCTCTATTACTATACAATCGTTCGTAAAACCCAGCAAACTCAGCATTTATCTCGTTCTCATTCAGTAAAACCACGCCGCTGGGCGTCTGTATGCTAGTAATTCGATGAGGGTGTCCGTCCTGTTTAAGTAGATTGGATAGTGTCCTGCCTGCCTTGTTGCCCTCGCCATACCTACGGGCTTGGATCGGGGCCGCCATGTACTGTACTTCCCTAGAGGCTAGATTGCCAAATTCCTGGCGATGTTGCTGTATGTCCGCTAATATGGCCTTATCATGGGTGTGCGAATAAGCGTCCTCCAGTAATTTCAGTTCGCCTTCAGTTTGGGCCAGTTTGGCCCTGATTCCTTTTAGAAGACCCACAGATTTAGACAATAACCCAGACCTTGAAGGATTCCCATACCGTGGAACATCTATCGACTGAGTCGATGTTAATCTCAAGGAACTCCGAGATTTCAGTGTGCAACCCCTCCACCACCCCGGGGTCCCTCAGCAAACCCTTGGGCATCCTCCACCTCCTAGGGGGTCTAGGGCAATTGTGAAATGTGACCAAGTGTTATCGGGGCGTAGTCAGACAGTGTGCGGGGCAGTATTTCACATGACTTCGTTACAGCAATCACAGCGGGGGAGACAAACCAGTAATCGATTCTGGACTCGGAATCATGTACCGACGAATAGTACGTGTAACCCCTCGCATTCGGGGGTAAGCACTCGCCAGGCAGCCTCGAGGAAGAGCTGAGAAAGGACACTTCGCACAGTGAGAACAGCCCTACTTGGTGCTCTAATAATTGTGCTGGATCTATCAAGTACAGGGTCCATAGCAACATTGAAGTCTCCTCCCCAAACTATAGTAGGGATATCAATAGCAACGATCAATTGGTATACATCTGTATAAAAGGCAGGGTCATCAATGTTCGGCCCATATGTGTTGACCAGCAATATCCGCTGTCCTGCAATCGAGCCCCCCACAAGAACATACCTACCATGGGGGTCTAGTTTATGGCCATCAAGCCGGAGTCCAAGATTCGGGTGTATGAGTGTAGCGACACCCCTGGACTGGGATGAGTAGTTGGTACAGAACCTGGACTTGCCCCAACCAGGCATTATGCACTCATTATCGGTATCAACAGTATGTGTTTCCTGTAGCATAACAATTTGGGTACCGTGCCTGACAATGTAATTTCCCATCATCTTGACCTTCAAACGATTATTCAGTCCCCTTACATTCCATGACACAAGTTTAACCCTCAGTGCGTGAGCAGAGCTTTACACAAAAATGTAAAGATGCAGTATCGGACATTATGGACCGTGTCAGTGCCTCCCAGACCACTTGCTTAAATAGTAACTTATAACCACTTCCCACAAGAACTTTCTCAGAACAGAGAACCATGCAGTGGGGGAACCGTCCCACTTCAAACCATGGGGTATTAATGAAACGATCCCCCATTTCCAAACCCCTATCCCGCCCGCTACCCTCACCGTCTCCCCCAACTCGACGGTGTCCGACCCTAAACTTGTGGAATACTCCCGGGGTAGCCATGTTGCCTCACATGACCGCCATCCCCGGCCTCCAGCACCACCACTCAAAGAAAATGGCCGACTGCAGTATCATTACATCAGGGCCCCTAAAGTAGGGCCGGCTACCGCTGGATACCAAATTACTAAAGTATGTTCACCTCAGTCCGCTGGCCGAAGTCTATTGTTTGGGGCAGGTCGTTCCCCTCTTGAAGGGAGGGGTATAGAGGACTCAATATATGAAAGGGCTTCAGATGGATTCTCAAAGTGCGACATTCCATCATGCTGAATTCTCATTTTGGCCGGGAACATCAAGGCGTATGTTATCTGCCGTTCTCTGCGGAGCTTCTTGACTGGTTCATAAGAGCATCTGCTCGCCTGGAAAGAGGCGGAGAGGTTGCCTTCATAGTGCAATGTGCCGGTCTCCCTGGCTAAACGAAGGATTGTGTCTCTGTCTCTGTAATTCAGGAGAAGAGCAATTATTGTTGGAGGCGGTGCTCCTGGTTTGGGCGCCGGTGCTAGAGTGCGGTGTGCTCTCTCCACAAGGAAGTGTTCGGATAGTGCCTTGGGTCCAAATAAGGATTTGAAAAGTTCTTCCACATGTTTCTCCATTTGGCCCTTGCCGAAGGTTTCGGCCACACCAACCACACGGACATTGTTTCTTCTGGACCTGGATTCAAGGTTCTCACATTTACTTTGCAGTTTGCTCATCGTGTCTTTGATGTAGGATATATCTCGGCTGTGTTGCCCAATAGTATCTTCCTTCACACTTATCCTGCCTTCAGCCTCCGTGACACGTGCACTTTCCTTATCGATTCTGGCCTTCAAGGAGCCGATGGTGGCAACTATCTCATCCAGCTTGGTATTCACCACCAGGAATCCGTTCTGAACTAGCGTGGCCAGTTTATCCTCCCTGTCCAACACATCCTGTTCGCCCTGTTCTCCCTCGTCCGACCGCGTGCCCGTCAGACTGGCTAGCCATCTTAGTGAGTGTGTCCATAGGGCCTTTCTTCTTGCCACCAGGGGTCTTGGAGGCTCTGTTTGATTTGCTCGGCTCCCCCATGTTTATATTGAATCTTTAGCGTATATTGGATCTGTCACAGGATCGCCGTAGGGTCGAGGCCCCAACTCCCGGGAGCGGGCACGAGGGGACCTCAACTAAGTGCGGCAAGTCGCCACCGCAGGCCTGTGAGATCAGGATGGATTGTATCCTCCCACGTATATGATGTCCAGTGCACCCAGCCACACGACCAGTATAATGGCACCCAGGGGTCCTCCACAGCCATCAGGGCGAAACCAGAATGGCCGCATAGCAATGGCAGTATGAGGGTGAGTAACCGTCCCGGCCAACACGGATCTACACCTGGCAAAACATAGGGTGCATTTTAGTCCATCCGACAAAGCGACTGTAGGTCCAGGGAGACGGGTAGAGATCGGGAGGTCTGCAGCCCCAGATCAGGAGGTCTCGAGTGATATCCTGGAGCCCAGTACCAGATGCTGCCCCACCAAATGAACAAACAAATCCAGAAACACTCCCAGTCGCTCAACCCAGTTGATAATGGATGTCTGTAGGGTTACCAGAAATCAGCAACACGGAAGCTGTGTACCGACCGCAGCACACCAAGTCAGCAGTTGGGAGCGCGAGCACCTCGGTCCATGTGCGTGGTATAGCCGGCCTGAGCCGCCAAGCCAAGCGGAGGGGCTCTCGGGGAGTAAGTGGCAGGGTCACCACGTCTGCCAGGGACATTCAGCACCACAAGGGAGCGGCCCTTGCGACCCAGCCGGGGCACCGTGTCTCCTCCCACCCCCAGCAGCGGCTTACAGCGTTGTCAGGATCCTGTACCGGCGGGAGCTGCGTACCTCCAGGGCGAGGGAAAGAGGACCGCCAAGCAGCTATGAGTCGAGGCCGGGTACCGAGGCACAGCCAGACCATCCAGCGCAGCGACAGGCCTCCTGCGGCGTCCTCTCCGAAGGATAACAGAAACTGGCGCGAAAGTGATAGCTCCGCCCCAGCCGCGGCCTGCAGCAGGCAGCAACCACAACTGTCGGGTAAGTTCCCCTGGAGCCGGGCATCGGCCCGGCAACACCGCCTGTGTCGGCGAAACTTCGCGAGGGCAGACCTCGGCAATGCAGCACTGTGGAGGGGTCAGATTTTCACCATCCGTGTAGGAGCCCAACTGTAACCGGCACAACGGATTATAGCCCACCAGCCAACCTGTGAGCGGATCTACAAGCGCAGGATGTAAAGGTGATGAGGGAACTTTGGGCTTAAGCGGCCATTTTCTCCGTGCGCAACAGCGCCCCCCGGGCGCCATGTTTTTCAAGATGGCACCTTAAGGCCCTTTGTTCAAACAGGCCCGGTCTTCTTTTTTCGCTGTTTCTTTTTGGAAAGGTCCTTCTAGGGTTTGTCTCTGCGCGCCAAACCAGGTTTGGTCCCTTTGTTCGTGTGCCTTTGGCAGGCTTCAGGAATAAAGACTGCCTCTGGCGCCCGAGTGTCTGTGGTGGGCATGAAGTGAGAGAGGTACCCGAAACTCCCTGTGCTTGGTTTTCTAGGACACCCTAATGCACTCTGGCACGAATGGCTGGCTGACTGTCTGGCGTGAATGGCTGGCAGACTGTCCGGCAAGGACAGCCATCCTGCTGGGTGAGTGACAGCTAGGCTGGAATGAAAGGGAGAAAACTGTTGAAAAGGTGATTCTCGTGGACTGAAAGGCAGTCAACCACTGGAACGAAAGAACCGAAGGCGAGCTGGAAGAGGAAGGCTGCTGCAACTCCTGGACCGTTGGTTTGCACGGTGAGCCCTGCTGCAGGTCCGAATTGCCAAACTCCATTCGACAGAGAAGCTCCTTCAAAGATGGCTTCTTCCTTTGAGTTGGTGGGACCAATCCACTCGTAAGCCTCCATTCTCAAGGCTGGTTAGAATTAACTAGGAAGAGGGACACCAGCTTTTATTCTTGAATCTACAGCTACTGGAACTGAAGTGACTCAATTTGTTTGTTTGCTTTCTTCAACGATCCCGTGCAGTGCAGGAATCCCCCCAACGTCCTCCCTCTTGTCCCCACGACTGAGGCTCAGGAACAGCGAGATCTGCGGGAACTGCCAGGAACCATGAACTTCACCATCATTTGTTTTTTCATATACAGATACTGTGCCAACCCAATTGAGAGAACACCACTCTTGGAGTGAAAGTTTGTGAAACTTTCCCAACTTGCAGGCTTAATCAGCTTGTGACCCCCCACAAACGATCCTTTTTTTTTGCCTAAACTACTTCTGAGAACTTTTGCAAAGACTTTACCGTTTGATACCAGAACTGCTCTTTCCTATCCACCCCATTGTAACGCTCACCTGATTCCCACGGAGGCGCCAACCCGTTCTGGACTGCTACAACTTCTTCCACGGTAAAGCGTAGTGCTTGGAAGATGGACTGGACCCCCAAACCTCGTCTGTCTGGCCCGTAGAATAATCCTTCTGTAGATGGGGGGGGGGGGGGGGGGGGGGGAGGGAGTTAACTGTGTGATAGATTGTGTGTGAGATTCCCCCCTTTTTCCCTTTCTCACCCTCCTCGAACCCTAGCTGTGCCTTCCGCAGACTCTCACCTTAATTTCTGTATGAACAAGCTCTCCATCCTGCTTCTGACGCAGGGGCGCGTAGATTTCCAGTTACTTCACTGGATCTCTGATTTGGCGAGGGTTCGATGTCTGCTTGCCTTTACCAAAATGCTGCCGTAAGTATATAGTTCAAAAGATCAAGTCTTATTTGTCCCTTGGCCTTTGTTTAATTTTCAGGGACTAGGTGAGGAATCCGTGTGGAGGAATGGATTTGCCGAGGTATGCTCAGGCGAGTACTTTTAATGAAGGTGTGCCGTAGTGGTTTGCTCCGACACCTTAATGAGTGGTGTCTTATTTCCCCATAGGGGCCGGGGTACGGAAAAGCCAGAAACGCCGCTCAGACCCGAAAAGGGAACTGAGGTCCCAACAAAATTCAGGTAAGACTTAAGGTGAGTAATCTGTCCTTTTGCAATTAGTTCGTTGCTCACCTTGTTTTGTCCTTTTTCTCCGTAGGTCTTGAATGCGACCGATGTCTCATATGGGCGCTGAAACGGTTGCCGGCGCCACGTGAATGTAAGTGGAAGCGGCGCGGCAGCGAGCGATGAGATGCGTTTCTAACCCTTGACTTTCTTTTGCAGGATCGACGGAGTGAAGAATCTGGATGCTGGATGAAGGTAGGTAATGTCCTAATGCTTGCCTTTCTCTCCTTGCAGGTGTTCCAGGTGCTGGCGGGCGTGGCAGGAGCCAGGATGCAGGAGCCGACTCGGTGAACGTCCTGATGCGAATAACACGAAGCACGTGTGGCCATCCGGGCGTGGCTTAAATAGCCTTGGGAGAGATTCAGGTGAGTGTTCCACTGGCCCCACCTGAGTAAGAAAAGAGTTCCTGAAAGAAAATAGTTCCTCCCCAGCCTTAGTTGGCTTGGAGCTTCAGACCGCATGGTCTGGCTCGGGTGAGTATGCAGCATGGTCTGCCTCAGGTGAGATCACCCAAGCATTACCATATGTTGTGCCATGATGAGTCTGACGCCTATGGCGCCAGGACAGATGCCTTTTATGAGCCTGGCGCCAAAGGCGCCAGGACAAGGTCCAAAGAGCCCCTATAGGGGTTTGCTGGGTTCTGCTTGGTGAGTATGAAGTCTGCTTCCGGGGATGCTGGGCCTGACCTGGCTCATCGGGAGCAGGCATCATGACACCCATTGACTTTGGCCTGGCCTATGGACTTGAATTGAATTCTTCTGGTAAACTGTTTGCACTGCCTAGAAAGTATATGTAATCTATTCTACTTGTGTCCTTTTTGCTCACTGCCAAGTAACTGAACTGCCGTTTTGCTCCTACTTCAGGGGAGCTCAAACTGTCCACAACTTAGTTTTGTATTGAAGTGTATTGGTATATAATGTTAAGTTGTCTTCTAGTGGAATATTAATTTATTACATAGTAATTTAGATGGTGTTTTTACCAAAAAACCTTGAGTATACGTGTCTACTTGAATCGCTGTGATTGAAAGTCCTCTGTGTAACTACTTGTACTGTTCACGTTCACTCTTGATATGAGCCTGGCTGCTCAGCAACGCTACCACAAAATGGTATAGTACAGACGTATACCAAAGGTTGGTCTTGCTTACACCTGTAGTCCTAATTGGGTGTAGTGGTCCCAGAGGGTATTGCCTGCAATTCTGCCTAACAGATGGCTCACAGACAATATCTACACTCTGAGGTGACTTCAATATCTAGGATGTTGTGGACATTAATAAATCACTGTTGCGTTTAGAATATGCTTAACAGGAGTACCAAAGAAAAGGGGATTCGGAGTAAGACCAGTATTCACACAATTATTCTTAACCATGCAAGTACTTTCAAAAACCCGCCCAATGCAAATTCAGTTAACCCTTTGCTGGAAGGAAGGCAAAACACATCAGCAGAGGATAGAATCATTCAGGGAGCCAGGCCAGCCAATGTTAAGTTAGCAAAAGTCCAGCTGAACTGAAGCACTTCTTGCAGGGAAGTAAGTTTTGCACAATGTTTTATAAATCTTTGTAGCAAAAGTAGAATCAAATGTATGGTCACAAGCTGTTAGGCCTGTGAGAAGTAGAAGATGCAAGCAACCAAGACCAGTCTCCACTGAGATCAAGCAAGGTGGCACAACAAGAGGTAGTTCCCTTCGACTGTACAGTAACTTTAGGGTGAAGAAAAATGCGGCAGATGGCTTCTGTTCCTAGTCAGTTCCGCAGATGCTGGTGTTCCTGTGCCACAGTCGTGGCAACAAGAGGGAGGACTTCTGGGGACCCCTCCACTGCACTGACCGCAACTGGCAATCTTCAAACAAGTGGCGCTTCGGTGTTTCAGCTCCTCGCATCTACTGCAAATAGCAACACTGCAGTTCCTGGCTTTCGAGATGGGCTTTCCTTGCATCTGGTGTCCAGCGCTCTGAGTTGGCTCAGGCTAGGTCAGTCTTGCTTCCTGGGAGTCCGAAGGATCTTCCTGGAGCTCTTGGCCAGCTTGAAAGCAACACACACTATCTGGTGTTCCTCTGTCTGGCTATTCGGTTCCAGCAGCGGAACCGAATAGCAGTGGAAATTCATCCAGCTTCAAGAGGAGGTCCAGGTTGCTTACTTTGGAGTTTATTGGTCCCATCAACTCAAAGGGAGAAGTTCAGCTCAGCAGTAGGGTCCAACGGTCCAGGAGTTGCAGCAGGTGTCTCTTCCAAGTTCTTCGAATTCCTTCGTCCAGTGGTCGACACTGCCTTCAAAGCCAAAAAGCCTTGCTTTTTATGCAGGTTTCTCCCATTCATTCCAACCTAGCTGTCAGTCACCAAGCAGGGTGGCTGTTCTTGCCAGACAGCCAGCAAGCCAATCACCTAAGAGTGCATTCCTGTCTCCTAGGAGATTAAGCACAGGGAGTTTCGGGCAACTCCCTCGCTTCCTGTCCCTGCCAGACACCCTGGAGCCAGAGGTGGGCTTCACTTGTGAATCCTACCAAAGACAAAATGAACAAAGGGACCAAACCTGGTTTGGCGCACGAAGTAAATCTCAAGAAGGACTTTTCCACAAAGAAATGGCGAAAAAAGACCGGGCTATTTTTGGCATCCTTTGGTGCTTTACTGCAGCAGCGAATGCAGACTGCGGTAAAGGCACACCACGGTAGTTAAAAGTAAACCACTGCGACCAGCCATTCATCGAGGAAAGGGTAACATGAAAAATGTTACATGAGAAGCTAAACAAAGAGGATACTAGGTAACTTCTCCAGTACCCTATTGTAAGCTAGTGTGTGCTGGGTCTAGAAAGTTACAAATGGAAGTAAAGTCAATTTCACTATACTGCTTTTGGAAACTGTAGTTATTTAAACCTTTGTGAAATCTGAAAGACTTCCCTGTGCCACTGCACTGAATGTGCTGTGTGACACAATGTAAAAGATGATGCTTATGGAGTTTGTCAGACTCCACAGCCAAAAGAAACAGTGTTCAAAATCACATTAAAATACATGAGTGGGGGAAAAGGGTCTCACTCTCTTCAGGTTAAACATTAAGTCCTAAAACCCAGCAAAGTTGCTGGGGGTCTGTCTCCAAGGTAGAGAGGAATTGACACATTTCTGAGAATTCTCCCTAACTGCATACCCTCTTGAACAGGCCCATCTGACCGTCAAGGCTAGTAAATGTCAAATTGGTCAGAGTGAACTGGTCTATCTTGGACATGAGGTAGGAGGAGGTGAAATAAGGCATTGCCTAGCACAAGCTATACAAGACTGGGCCACCCCAACTACTCGGACCTGTCCGGTCCTGACTTTTCTCGTCCGCGGGAGCTACTGAACCCCACAGATCCCTCAAGACTGTCTCAACAAGTGTGTAAATTACCAGCTGAAGAACTAGCACTCCCAAGGGGAAGTGGAGAAAATAAACAGACTCCAACTTCTGAATCTGAAGAAGGGAAGGAAAAAGGTTAATCGGAAAACAGCATAACCTTCAAAGTCTATTATCCAAAACGAATTCATAGGATTATTACCCGTTTACCCTCCATTAACAAGTTGGAGGATGTTATTTCCACTTTTTAAGTAACTGGTTATTCTGGAGTTCTTGGGATGTTCTGCAATTAGACTTGGATTCTTTTGAAGGGAAGTTAAGTTCCAAATTGCAGAAAAGCACCTTATCCTCTCAGAAGGTAACTACATGACATTCCAACTCCATCATTTTCCTGTCTGGCGTGTAAGTGAAAGCACAGCCAGCAAAACCCAGATCTCAACTCATGAATGAACAGACCTGCAATCAACCCTGAATGTAGCGTCTTTCACTTCCCTTTGAAAGTATTGCAGCAGAGTTCTTAAAGTATCAATGAACCCTGATGCTCTTGCACTGACTTACTTTTAAAAACATGCAGGTAAGAATGTCTTCTTTCATTCTGTTTTTTAACCACATGTTTCCACACTGCTTGCATGCAGCTCAAATGTCAGGCTCAGTAATCCAACTTTTATTACAGAATGCCTTTCTTAGTTTGCTGAAAATCAACTCTATTTACTAACACTTGACAATGTCTTTAAGAAAACTCTCTACAGCAACCTAAATACCCAACTCACTAGATACCTAATGAAGATGAGAAACTTGATGGAAAGGTAATCCTCTTTCCACTTGAAACAAATGCTGCGCTCCCACCAGATTGACTGCATTGCCTGTCCCACATAGTCCTTGATCAACTGGAAAGCAGATTTCAAGGATCTCTCGGCGAAATCTTCTCATGAAAACTTCAAATTGGGCCTAAAACCAGGAACTTAACTAAAGCAGGACCTTCCTGCTAGGGAATGAACAATGAAAGGCAGTTAAGAATGTTAGTGCTGCCCTGAAGCCCTTCACTCCAATCAGTGAGCAGCTTCACTTCCTCCATGATGACTTGGGGAACTCTCACTCTGTAAAAGGGAGGTTAAGTAAAACAACCAATTATGAATTCCCTTCCCACAATTAACCAATACCTTTACTTAACCCAGACATACCACTGATCTTACTTCTCACATACATACAGACCTGACCGTCCCCAAGTGAGAGCCTTTCTAGGTCTCACTGGGTACTACAGGAACCTCATAGACAACTATGGGACCATAGCTTCTCCCTTGAATGTGATCTCCTCACCCAAAGTTCAGGTGGAATGAGGAGTGCACTAAAGCTTTTGAAGGACTGAAGAAAGCCCTTTCTCAAGCTCCAGTCTTAAGAGCCCCTGACTACAACTAATCCTTCATTGTACAGACAGATGCTTCTAACACAGGGATAGGTGCAGTTTTGAGTTAACTTGATGTGAAAGGCAGGGAGCACCCTATCTGCTTCATCAGTAGGAAGCTGAAGGACTGTGAGACAAGGTGGGAAACTATTGAACGCAAGAGTTTTGCCATTAAAATTGGCACTAAACAATGCTCTGTATTAGCATATGCAGATGATTTGGTGATTCTAGATCACACTTTTAGTGGATTAGAGATCCGCTGAAGCGCTTTGAAAATATGCTGACATGAACGGTATGATAATTAACAGTAATAAAACCTTATTGATGGTATACACTGGTAATAAGATAGCACATCCGTGTATGTATGTTAGGACCCTCAAGATATATTGTACTCCCACATATAAATATCTGGGGGTGGAGTTTGATGCAAATGTGGATTATCACTCCTGTATACAGTCTTGCATTGGTAAAGCAGCACAGCTAACTGCACTATATATCAATTTACATGCAAATAAAGCGGGTACTCTCTGTGGTGCACATCAACTTTACATACACTGTATGGTATCAATGGTAATATATGGACTGGAAGCCCTGATCAATATGGACCTGAAGTGGCTCCAAATTATTGAAGGGAAATGTTGGAGGAAGCTATTGGGGCTCCCTCAGTGCATCCCTATGGCCATCTTGAGGTTAGAGCTGGGTCTCCTTTCATTAAAATCATTTGGTCTTCAAAAAGAGGGCAGAATTGTATATTTAAACTCTTAATGCTCCTGGACAGTATGGTAGGATGTTTGAAGCGAAAGAGGGCACTATGTGCTTAAGAAAAGCATGCCCAAACTGTTTGGAGATATAAGCTGGACCCCAAAATGGGGACAGGAGTTTAACATGAAGAATACTCCGAGTAGGTGTATGGATAACTGGGATTGGCAGGGAAATTTTGTCCATCTCGATAGCCTGAAAAGCTATAAATACATCCATAATGTATTTCATACATTCAAGAGGTCACATGAATATCTGAATTTATGCCCATTGGCCACACATTTATATTGTTACTCCGAATTGATCTAACAGTATTGGCTGTAATTGGTGCTGAGCGCCAGATTCCTAAGGCCGAACGTTCATGCAGAATATGTATGAATAGTTTTGTCTGCAAATCCGCAAAGCATATATTAACTGAATGCCCCAGTATGGGAAATGTATACATAAAGCACTATGGCAGATTCGTACACCACTTCTACTCCATAAAAGAATAATTGTTCTGGTACCAATGCATCAATATGCAAAATGCAAGCCTGCACATGTCTCTATACACAGTATGGCCTTTGGCAGAAAATCTTTGGTGTATTAATGAAGCAGCCCTGTCGGGACTTGGTTCTGGGGATTAAAACAAGCAAGCCCTATTGGCCAGATCACCTAACCAACTAATCAATGACAGTGTGAATGAAATATGGTAAACAAATTCTGTTATTAGGGTCCATTGAATCATCTGGCTCAATTGGTTGATTTAACCATGGGATCATTGGTGTTATTTAAACTGAGTTATGTGTAAGGATCATTGTTCATTGTTAATGATGGAATATATGTATACATGTTAGTCGATTATCTGAAATGTGAACTCATTTTATGCAAATTTTATTTTTTATTTGTTTGCTTCAGATTTCTTTTATTGTGATTTAATTGTTAACTTTTTTCTTTCTAAAACTGTATCACATTAAATAAAGTTTTGCCATTGTGTGGTCTCTGAAGAAGGTTAGACTTTTGTTATTCAGACAGACCAGCAGCCCTTGAGATGGTTAATGCAGATGAAGGGGGAGAATCCAAAATGGTTAAGGTGGTCAATTGGCCTCTAAGGGTTTGATTTCACCTTGAACACCGGTCCGGGGGTAATTGCCAAAATGCTGATGGTCTCTCCAGAAAGTATGACCGACTGGATTAGGAGATTCATTCAGGAGTAGATTAAATCCTCTTGTCCCTTAGTCTGGGGGGACGATTGTTACCGACAATTCTCATTTCTGTGCTAATATCACTGTTGATAACCTCAGGCCTTTTCTCAAACCCAAAGGAACTTGTAAAACTATACAATAATACCATCTTCAGGCACCCTCATTACCCTCCAACCCAAAAAAACTTGTAAAACTATACAATAATACCATCAATTCTGCAATAGATTCCATAGCACCACTAAAAATGTGTAAAAGCAAACAAACAGCCCACGTGAACACCTGGTTCACCCCCAAACTTCTAAATCTTAGAAAAGAAAAAAGGAAATTTGAATCCATTTGGAAAAACCCATCTACCACCAATAAAGAAACCCTCTTAAAAATTACTAATTATAAAGACTTAATCCGCCTAGCCAAACGTACTCTTACAATGAAAGAATTGATCAAGCCAGTTCAAGCACCAACTCTTTATTATACTTGGAGAACTGGAATCACCCACCCCCAAACAGACCTTAGTGTCAAGGATCAACCCTGGTGCACCAAAATCCAGGAAGCACTGGCCAATAAAATGACCCTTCTCCAAAAGAAAATCCCAGACAAAAAACTCACCCTGCCAGTACAAAATAATTCCAACAAAGCCCACTCTAAGATCCCCAGTGCCACTCAACGCTTTGAGTTTACTCCAGTATCTTCCCAAGCGGTGCTAAAAATCATAGCGTTCCTCAAACTGCCAAGGAGATGCGTGCCCTGCCACCGTCATCAAGGAAGCAGCAAGCATTCTTGCTCCCTTTATCGTGTCCCTTATCATACCATACCTGCACTGTGCTAACTATCCTGAAGAATTCATGGGTGTTTCCTTTGCTAAAAAAAACTACTCTGGACCCTAATATACCCACCAACTTCAGTCCCATCACCACTGTCTCTTTCCTGTTGATTGATAAAGCGGCCTATAACCAAATACAGAACTTGCTTGAATCCAACAAACTACTATGTCTCCGCCATTCAGGTTTCAGGCCACAACACAGTACTGTAACAGCCTTGATTGACCTTAAAATGCAAATAGATGACCTTAAAGACAACCCGGCACTCTTACTCCTTTTGGACCGATCGTCCGCCTTCGACCTGGTCGACCATAGGATCCTATGTAACTACCGCTGTACTACATCATGCTTTTTCACCGAATGCCACAGCATGGATTGAATCCTTTCTAAGTAATAGGTCGATGAGTGTTCTCGGCATCTGCGGCTGCAGACCCGATCCCTATTACATGTGGAGTCCCACAAGGATTGTGTGCATCTCCAACCATGTATAACACCTTTACCAAACCACTGTTTGACCTGGATCACATGGGTGTTACCTACACCAACAATGCGGATGACGCCCACATCCTTATTCCCCTAACCAGTGATTATGCCAAGGACTTAGCCCTGGTTAACAGAATCTACCTCATCATTCCGGCATGGATGGCTACACATGGTCTATGCCTGAATGATGAAAAAACAGAACTCCTCCTTCTAGCCACGCCAATCAACATCTCCAAACTAGGGGAACAATATTGTTCATTTAATATTGATGGCAACATCATAAAAGTTGCTACGAAATAAAAACATTAGGTTTCTACTTGGATTCCTCTCTACACCTGAGGAAACAGGTCAGCGCCACTGCTGTGGCAAGTGCCTATACATGCAAACTCATCCAAGCTTGCAAACCCTTCCTCTCTACAGAAAGCTGTGTCACTCTGGCCAGAGCCCTAATACTATCAAAACTTGACTACTGTAACATACTGTATCTCAGTGCCAATAAATACATCACAAAATTGCAGTTTCTGCAAAACAATGCTCTCAGGACAGCCTTGAGCATTCCGTGCACACATCTCCCCATAAGAGACCACAACTGGCTCTCGGTCAAAGAAAGAATCCAACTTAAAACAGCATCGCTTACATATAAATGCCTAAATCATGCAGTCCCACAATACCTCTATGCTAAATTTGCCCCTAAACAACACGCCACACTTACCAGATTAGCTAGTCTGAGCCGTCTACAAGTGCCCAGATGCAAACTCCAAAAAGCTGGAGGGAACCACTTCCTGTCTTGGCCGCCCAACTCCAGAACCTGTCAGTCCCTCTCCAGCTTCAGACACAATATGAAGAATTGGTTGATCTCCAACAATGACCCTCTACCCTGCAAATAGTGGGGGCCATCTGGTTCTGGGAGGAGGGACTATTCTCTGGTTCTTGGGAGATGTAAGCAGAGTTGAGGGGCACAAGATTATAGATGGTTAAGGAGTGCCCTTCTGTTGGGCTAAGTTTGTATGCAGTACCCTTTGGGACCACTACACACAACTACGACTACAGGTGTAAGCAAACCAACTGTTGGTATAAGTCTGTACCAAACAGTTTTTGGTAGCGAGCTGACCAGCCAGGCTCATCTCAAAAATGAATGTGAGCTTGTAATGTTACACAGAGGTCTACAATCACAACTATTCAGATAGACAATTAAACTCAAGGTTTCTTGTTAAACACTTCTTACTTTATTACACAGTCAGTTGGAAAACATTCACTAAAAGGAGGCAATCAATAGCACACAAATATACTTCACTACTTTACACTGTACGTTTCTGAGGCATTTAAACTACTTTGAAGGAGGAGCTAAATGGCATTCAGAGTACTTTGAAGTAAGAGCACAAAGACATAGGTTAATAAAAAAGATCACAATTATTCTTAGACAGTGCCAATGTTTTTATTTCACTAGAGAAGTCGATTCAATGCAATAGGTTAGGCCAAAGTCAATGGGCTAAAGCCTTGTATAGGATAAAGCAGTTCTGGTAGTTAAACAGAAAAGTCTTTGCCAAAGTTCCCAGAAGTAGTTTGTAAAATAACGAATCATATGTTGGGTCACAAGCTGATTAGGCCTGAAAGTTGCAAAAGTTCCAAGCACTTTTGCAGTGAGAGGAAATTTCTCAGACGGGTTTTCACAGTACCTTACAATGCAGAAAAAGATGCAGCTGAAGACTTTGTTCCTGCCGATCTCGCTGTTCCTGAGCATCGGTTGTGGGGACAAGTGGGAGGACGTTTGGGGAGGGTGGGGGTGTTCTCCTGCACTGGGATTGGTCAAAAAGCTGGCAAATCTTCGTTCCGGTAACTGTAGTCAAGCACACAAACTGGTGTCCCTCTCCCTGGTTATTCGGTTTCCTGCAGCACTCTGAGGGAAATACAACCAGCTCCGAGAATGGTATCCAGATGGCTTACGAGTTGATTGGTCCCACCAACTCAAAGGAAGAAGTCGTCCTTTAAGAACTGCCTGTGCTTTGTCTCCTAGGAGACCAACATGCACTCTGGCGTGATTGGCTGGCTGACTGTCCGGCAAGGACAGCCACCCTGCTGGGTGAGTGGCAGCAAGGCTGGAATAAAATGGAGAGAACTGTTTAAAAGGCGAGTCTTGATGGATTCAAGATGGCCGCCGGTATTGTGTAGACGTACTAATGGCGCTCCTCCGACCCCGTAGGCAAAAGATGTCCACCACCCGCTAACGTGCCAGGAATTAACCTCCGACAAGTGTCACGGGAGGTTGAGTTCTTGGGGAGCCCCGTGAGAACCCGCGAGCAACGTCAGGCCCCTCCTGCGGTCGGGGGCGGCGCGGTCCGAGCAGGAGGGGAGAAGTGCGGACCTCCGGCAGCGCTGCGCGCCTGGTGAGCGTTCCGTGGACCCCAGCGGAGGGATAGGAAGCTGGTGATCCAGACTCTGCTGGGGGAGAGCAGCTGCGGGCCCTTGGTGCCCAGGGACGTCCTGCTGCATCTGCAGGTGGAGGAACGGGGGGCACCCGGCGGCGAGCCCTAGCCATCAGAGGACGGCGGTGGCTTGATGCGCAGAGGAGCGAGCTGTCATTGCTGCTGTTGCCGCCCGGAGACGACGCGCAGCAGTGCATCCCCCGGGTGGGAGGGCTCTGGGAGAGGCTCCAGAGAAACGTGGGCGGCCCCCATAGGTGGATCAGTGCTAGGAGGATAACCTCACCAGGCGGTGAGTGCGGGGCCTCTGGGCCCTCTTTTTGGGGCAGAAGGCCTCAGGAGCATAAAGACTCATAGTGAGAGGCGAGGGCCCTGAGGGGACCGTGGTGGAGTTGCCCCTCACGCGGAGCTTCCAGAGACAAGGATTTGGGCCCAGAGGGGGCCTACTGAACACAGACACGGTGAAGGGCGCATGCCCGGAGGGGACCAGGGGGAGGGCTGGCCCGTACTTGGCATATCCAGCGGCAAGGACTCGAGTTTGGAGATGAGAAGAGGAATCCCCTGGAGGAGCTAGCCAGAGGTAGACCTAACTGGGGCGGGCCTTCGCAGCTCTTCGCTTTGTGAGACTTTTTGTGGTCTTTGGCTCCACTAGGAGAGAGTAAGGAGTGGAGAACCGTCTGGCACCGGCACTTGGGAGAGACACGCTCTGTGAGCGGACATCTGATGAGAGGAACTCTTGGTGAGGACCGCGGCCAGAGGGGGGGTATTGGGGGGGGGGGGGGGGATCCGCCAGAAAGAGGACAAAGGTTGGGAAGTGCTTGTCCCATGAGTGATTAATGACTACGAAAACAAAGGCCAAAGGGGGAAAGGCACCCCTAGCTGCAAGTGACCTGGCGGGTACTCTCCATTCCCTGTGGCCCTCACAAGACATTGGGGAAGGATTATAAGTGAGTCAAAGCGGAGCGATGGGCAGCCCTGATGTCGAAACAGGTCTTCTTGGAGGAGGTGCACAACTTGCAGGTTAATCTAGCCAAAACATTCTAGGAGCAATTTCAACTCATGCGGTCAGACCTGAACGAGGCCCTGGGGAGATCAGGCAGGACTTAAGACAACTCGGGGAAAGGACGGATCTCCTGGAGAAGAGCCTACAGGATGTGGATAAGGACATGACTGCGAACTGCGAAGAGCGGCTGGATGTGGCCACCTGGAACTTGGAAGCCCAAATGGAAGATTTGGAAAACCGATCCCGTAGGATCAACATTAGGGTAAAACTGCTGCCGGAAACAGTCGAGGACAAAGATCTGAAAGAGGAAATTCAAGCCATCTTTGCGGACATCCTAGGGGAAGAGCAACCTGACAAGATTGAACTAGACCGAGTTCACAGGGTGGGAAGGCTATCTAAAGGCGCTGCAGCCAGGCCACGAGATGTGCTGGCCGCCTTCACCAGGTACGCGCAGAAAGAGGCTGTCCTTCGGACGGCAAGGAAGCGGGAACCCATCTTATACTAGGGTCTGCAAATAGCGCTGTATCAGGATCTGGCAAGCAGCACGTTGGTAAAGAGGAAGCAGATGGGGCCCATTCTTAAGGTGCTCAACGAAAAAGGCATTCGGTATAATTGGTCCTTTCCATTTGGCCTGGTGTTTGAATGGGAAGGAACCCAAAAGCGCATTACGACACAGGAAGGAATGACCTGCTGCAAATTGACCTAGAGGGTAATCCGGCAAGGAGCAACTCCCAAACAAGTGATCCCAGATCCCGATTGAGACCGTGGGAGTGGTCCACAGTAGGGGAGAAGAGAAGGGGGGTGGGCCGACCCCAAAGGAGAAGAATGGGGAAAAGGAGATGGGGGGGCTCAGAGGGGGGGAGGTTAAAATCGCAGGCATGATGGGGGTGGTGGGCCTCAAAGGGATACTTTGGTACAGTAAGGGGTGGAGGGGGGAGAAACCGTCTTGGATCAGGACAGGTGCGGATGCCTGAGGTAATAGTAGGTGAGGGGCGGGAAGCCCTTAGGGGGCGGAAGGGAGGGGTGTGAAATTGGGAGGGAGGGGGAGGGGCACATCAAGAGGCTCAGGAAAAGGAGGGGGTCACCTAAAGGTGGGGGTCAGGATGGGAGCTTTTTGTTATCCATGTCATTCAAGTGGATGACTCACAATGTTAGGGGGCTCAACTCCTTTCTCAAGAGGAAGAAATTGGAACTGTTTACTAGAAAGAAAGCGCCTGATGTTCTGGGGTTGCAGGAAACGCTTCTACTGGGTAAGGATCAATGTCGGCTTCGCCTGAGGGGTTTTGATCTAATCTTGCATGCATCAGGGCAGAATAAAACCGCGGGGGTAGCCTTGGCTATTAAAAATACTTTGGACTACAGAGTCACTGAGACAGTAAGGGGCAAGGGAGGGTAGGTATCTGATTGCCAAAGGCACATATTTGGATACTCCTTACATCATAGCTGTGGTGTACGTCCCTAATACTGGGCAGGAGCAGTTCCTAAGGCGAGTCCTGTCGTTATTGGAAGAGAAAGCATGGGGGCACATCATCCTGATGGGGTGATCTCAATATAACCTGGGATAGAGGGTGTGATCGGTCTGGGGGCTCTGCCGGAGGGGGAGGAGCGGCGATGTCCATCGATTTGAGACAGAATAGGGGGAGTGGGCTTACGGGATGTCTGGCGGGAGCTGAAGGGGGAGGAGGCTTCACTTTCCTGTCAGGAGTGCATGGGTCCCAGTCGAGGATTGACTATATTTTGGTATCAGCGGGCCTGGTGAGTCAAATTTGTGATGTACAAACTGGCCCCATAGGGATTGCGGACCATAAAACAGTAGCCATCCACATTGAAATGGGACGTAAGAATAGAGGGGTGTGGGGCTGGAAATATCCAAAATCCTTACTTTGAGACCCAGTTATCAGAGAGGAAGTGAAAGGGAAAATACAGAACTTCTTCTTAGACGATGATAAAGGGGCTACGGGGGAAGGCACAAGGTGGGACGCATTTAAAGCTACTTCGGGCTCCTGGCACGATTTTTGCGGGGTGTGACCTCGAATGCGATCACAGCTTTGAAAAGAACAGGGGAGCGGATTACGCGTGCTGGGGATATCCAGTAAACTGTAGCAGAATTCTACGAATCCCTCTTCACATCCCAAAACCCCCAGCTTGACAGACAAGTGGATTTTCTGAAGGGGGTGCAGCTTCGTCGGATAGGGAAGGAGGAACGGAGTTCTTAACCAGGAAATTTCGGAAGACGAAGTACGAAGAGTTATAGGGAATCTGCCACCAAATTAGGCCCCAGGCCCGGACGGCTACTCTGTGGCCTTCTATAAAACATTTGCAAGCACTCCCATCCCTCACTTGACATCTCTTTAATACTTTTAGGTCAACTTGTAGGGTAGCCCCGTCCATGGAGGAGGCCATGTTAACCCAAATGCTCAAGCCCAATAAGGACCCCGAGCTGAGGACATTATAAAGACCTATAGCGCCAATTAATGTTGATGCTAAGACTTGCACAAAGATTTTGGCAAACCGGTTAGAAGAGTGTCTCCCTGATCTGGTTCATCCAGACCAGACAGGTTTTATCCGGGGCAGACACACGGCGGATAACATCCAGCGGGTGGCACACCGGGTGGAAAAGGCTCATAAAACAGACACTCCCGCGGTCTTATTGACGTTGGACGCGGAAAAGGCATTTGACCACGTGGAGTGGTCCTTTCTCTTTCAGGTGCTGCAGCAGATGGGCTTGCAGGGATAATTTTTGACAATGGTGCGTGCGAACTATCAGACACCATTGGCGAGAGTGGCGGTGAACGGTACCCTTTCTAGGCCCTTCAGGTTGAGTAGAGGGACCAAGCAGTGATGCCCGCTCTCCCCGATGCTGTACGCATTATATTTAGAGCCCCTTTTGCAGGCGATAAGGGAGGCGGAAGGAGTGAGGGGCATGCCGTTTGGGGGCGAACAGCACAAAATAACGGCCTTTGCGGATGACATGCTCCTAACTCTGACGACACCCATCAAATCTATTAGGTAGTGTAACATCATATTGGAAAAGTTCGGAGTAGCATCGGGCCTAAAGGTGAACATCAATAAATCTGAATTATTAAATCTCACCCTGAAGGATGGAGAACGGGAAGCTTTAAGGGCATGCACCCCCTTTGTATGGTGCACAGGGGGAACCCGATATTTGGGGGTGAAGATTACGGCGAAACTCGGGGGCTGGTATGGGGCCAATTACCCACAATTGTTAAAGGATATTAAGCA
This sequence comes from Ambystoma mexicanum, assembly GCF_040938575.1. Taxonomy (NCBI): domain Eukaryota; kingdom Metazoa; phylum Chordata; class Amphibia; order Caudata; family Ambystomatidae; genus Ambystoma; species Ambystoma mexicanum. The sequence continues at coordinate 124,591,661 of NC_090934.1, forward strand.
GGATTTCCTCAGGTGGAGGACCCTCAGGGTCTCTTGGCTGGGTCGGCTAGCAGCAGTGAAAATGGTTACTCTTCCAAGGTTACTATACCTGTTCAAGCAATTCCTCAGGAGGTGCCAGCAATCTTTTTTAGGGAGTTAAGGACCCTGACTAACAAATTTATTTGGGAAGGGAAAAGAGCTAGGATTAACAGGCATCTGCTGGAGGCACCCAAACGAGAGGGGGGAGGGGGCTGGCGGTACCAAACTTCCAACTGTACTGTGAAGCTATGAAACTGAGGGTGATTAGAGAGTGGCTCCAGGAAGGGGAAATGGGTCAATAAGTTGTGGGATAAAATGGATAGGGCTGTAGCGCATCGGGCCTGGTGAAAGTTCTGTGGCTGCCAAAACATAGTAGACCACCGCATCTATATATGAGCTCAGTGACTAAGTTGGTTGCGGACAACTGGGATAAGCTGGTGAGACCTAAGGGGATAATGACATTCCCTTCCCCTTTTACGCCCCTTTTTAACAATGGGGATTTCACCCAATGGATGGAAAAGGGGGGCCTTTACACAATGGCAGATTGGGGGATGCAGGAAGTTGGGAGACATGTTTAGGGGGGGGAATACTATCATTTGTGGACTGCAAAAGGGAATTCGGGGTAAAGGAGGGAGAAAGGCTCCGATACGCGAGCGCAACTAAGACATTGGGTCTTGAACCCTGGCATTAAGGGAGCCGCGAATAGGAAGGTAACGCTGTTTGAAAAATTCCTACTGACTAATGATGGGTCCAAGGGGCTAATTTCGAATCTCTACGGATAACACAACTGATGGGCATCAATGCCCCTACCTGAGGAGATGGGAGGAGGTATTAGGGAGAGAGATGGACAGGGAGGAGTGGGAAAGGTTGTGGAGAATGATTCCTAAGTTGGCTAGGGCTTCCCAGCTCCAAGAAGCTTGGTATAAGATCCTATTGGGTTGGCACTATATACCGGCCCGACTGCACTGGTTATACCTGGGTGTTCCTGGGGACTGCTGGAGGGGATGTGGGATGATTGGCAGATCACATTTGGTGGGGATGCCTGAAAATCGGGCCATTCTGGCAAGAAATTCATAGGGCGCAAGAGCAGACCTTTGGTCCTGGAGGGGGCCCGGACGCCAGAGCAGACTCTGTTGGGGTTGAGGGAAGGCTCTGCGGGTGCTGAACCTAGGGCACGTGAGAAAGCAAGAGTTTTCCTGACATTGGCAGCCACAATGTTGGTGGCACAGAGATGGAAAAGTGCAGAGATTCCCGGGATGCAGGATTGGCTCCGTAAGATATGGGAGATTATAGCACTCGAATGGGCGACATACGCCATGAATGACTTTGCAAACAATTGGAGAAATACTGGCTTTTCTCAAGGATGATTTTTGGGTGGTTTGGTGTCCGCAACGCTTACGACTGTTGGATCTGCAATGAACTTTGTAGACTGGCCCATGGTAGTGTGGGGCTGGAGGCTGAGCAGATGTGCCTCAGGGGGGGTGGTGGTTCGAGTTTAGTTGTCCTGGTCGTTTTGTTGTAAATTCAATAAAGTTTTTTTTAAAAAGGCGATTCTCTTGGACAGGAAAGCAGTGGACCACTGGAACGAAAGAACCGAAGACGAGCTGGAAGAGGACGGCTGCTGCAACTCCTGGACCATTGATTTGTCTGGTGAAGCCCTGCTGCAGGTTCCGAATCGCCAAGTTCATCTAGACAGAGAAGACCCTTCAAGGACCTTGAGTTGGTGGGACCAATCTTTGTAAGCCACCTGGATACCATTCTCTGAGCTGGTTGGGTTTAACCAGGGGGGAAGGACACCAGCTTGTGTGCTTGACAACAGCTACTGGAACCGAAGATCTTCCATTTTGCCAGCTTGTTTGACCCTCCCTGTACAGTGTTGTAGTCCTCCTACATCCCCCCCCTCTTGTACCCACAACTGAGGCACAGGAACAGTGAGATCTACAGGAACTGCCAGGAACCAATGTCTTCAGCTGCATCTTTTTCTTCATACCTAAAGTTCGTGAAACTTTTCCAATTTACAGGCCTAATCAGCTTGTGACCCAACATATGATTCTTTTTCGTACAAACAACTTCTGAGAACATTGGCAAAGACTTTACCGTTTACTACAAGAACTGTTCTTTCCTATCCAAAACACTAGCCCATTGACTTTGGCCTAGGCCTATTGAACTGAATCGAGTCCTCTATTCAATTGAAACTATTTGCACTGCCTAAGAAAATATTTGTGATCTATTTATTAACTTGTGCCTTTTTAGTCCTATTCAAAGTAACTGAAATGCCCTTTTGCTCATATTTCTGGGGAGCCTTATTTACTCAAACTTATTGGTTTGGTATTGAAGTGTTTGTGTATAATAAGTTACCTCCTAGTGGTTTTTTTTTTCTCTAAATGACTGTAATAAATTAATAAGTGTTCTACCAAGAAACATTGAGTATAAGTGTCTACTTGAACCACTGTTATTGTAAGCCCTCTGTGTAACATCCTTGTACTGCTCACATACTCTTGAGATAAGCCTGGTTGCCCAGCTCTCTACCAAAAACTGTGTAGTAGAGGCTTATACCAAAGGTTGGTTTTGCTTACACCTGTAGTCCTAATTGTATGTGGTGGTCCCAGAGGGTACTGCATGCAATTCTGTCTAACTCACTTCTTGCCCACCCCAGACGCTAGGGCGCCAGAGGCGGTCTTCAGTCCTGAAGCCCACCAAAGCGAAGGAACAAAGGGACCAAACCTGGTTTGGCACGCAGAGAAACTCTAGAAGGACTTTTCCAAAAAGAAATGGCAAAAATAGACAACCGGGACCTGTTTAAACAAAGGGTGCTTAGACGCCCTCTTGAAAAACATGGCTCCCGCGATTTAACGCTACCATTGTTCGGGGTCGGGAGAAATCATGGTAGTTCATTGTAAAACCACTGCCACCAGCCATTTAGAGAGGAAAGGGTAGTATTTGACAGTGACATGAGTTTCTGGACACCGGGGATACTAAGTAACCCCTCCAGCAGTCTATTGTAAGATAGGGTGTGTTGGGTCTAGGAATTTAAAGACTAGTAAAGTCAATTTCACTTTACTTTCTCTGGGGAACAGTAGTTTATTCCAGAGAAGGTATTTAAACCTTAGGACAGCATAAAAGGCTTCCCTGTGTGACACAAATGAAAAGATGATGCCTATGGAGTTGTTTAGGTTCCATAACCAAATGAAACATGAGCAAAACACACATCAAAATACATGAGTGGGGAAAAAAAGGCTCACTCTCCAGGTAAAAAAAATCAAGCCTTCAAAATCCAGCAACGTTGCTGGGGGTCTCTAAGGTAAAGGGAATTGGCACATTTATGAGAATTCTCCCTAACAGTCTTGTCTTCACATGAACACATTAAAGGGGACTCTCTGAGCCTTGAGTGCCATTTAAACTGTAGAGTGGCTGTAAAATACTCATTTGAACAGCGGAATGTAGTGATTTTACCATTTACGTTAAAGTGGTTGGTCCACACACAGCCTGGAGGCATTATACTTCAAGTACAGTTTATTTTTGCACTCTGCCTGTTTAATAGCTACAGAGAATGACGGGGAGAGTGTAATTCTGGTTCTGGAAGCACTGTTTTGCTTTGAGTTTGTCCTCATCTCAGACAAGACTCTATGCTCTCTTTTCTAGGTTAACATATTTAAACGTCTTAGTTCTCACAAAAGATCTGGTGGTATGCACATTGTGGGACCATGTTCTCATGCTTTTGCAAATCTTGTGCAAGGCTTTGCACTCCTAAAATGTCCTGAATGTGTGTTACGTGTTGATACCCAAACAAGTTCATGATATTGAGATGCAAAGTGAGTTGAACATGATGTTTAACATAGTCTTGTGTTGTTTCAGGGAGGCGAACCAGACCTTCCAACTGTCTCAAAGATGGTTCTCAATGACTGGCAGAGGGGCAGAATTCCATTCTTTGTAAAACCCCCAAATGCCCTGGTTCCTCAGGTATGTGCACATCCATGTGAAAAATGCATTTGAGTTTTGTCGCATTTTATGCTTTCCACTCTCCCCAAACATTTTGCTTTTGTTCCTGTCTTTGACCTTATTTTTCTGGCCAGTGGAACTTTTACTCAAGTCCCCCTGCTAGCGCAAACCTTTTTTGATGTGCTATTCAACAGCAGAAATAAGGCTTCTAGGAAAGGAGTGCTTTTTCAGTGCCCTATTTTGGCCCCATGGTGAGTCTACCATGCTATAGTTGTGTTGTGACGTTGGCTGGCAACAGCTGTAAATTTACTTTTGGGTTAGCTAGGAGTGCAGCTGGCTTTGCCACAGTAGCTCAGTAGCCATTGGGGTTCTCTAAAGAGGGCGCTTCAGAACCTACTCTGGTGAGGGGTTCTAAGAGCCCATTGTAAAGGTGCCACCAGTTTACATTTAAGTTGTAGACCAAACTTTTAATGGTAACCTAGCTGAGTAGTTTGGCTTCTCCTGTGCGGAGGAGACTGTTGGGACACTTTTCCTAAAGTCCAACTAAGGGCTTCATAAAATCTCATCTGAGGCGGTACAAAACTCCACTCTTCGTATAAGCCTGCACTACCTGAGAACATTTGGTAGTGTAGACGGAGCAGCCAGGCTTATCTTGAACGAGAGGGCTGTAGCCTCCCCAGGCAAGCCCAATCCCGCCTCCCATCCCTCCCACACACCCTGATTGCTTCCTCCTCCCCTTATCACAAACCCCCCTAGGGCAGCCCCCTGCCCGTTGTAGCCCCTAAGGGCCACAAGGCAAAGGGCAACTTCGACATTGGCGGCTCCAAAACGTGTCTGCAGGGGAAGCCAATGAAGCCAGCAGTCAACAAACGCCAACAAAAACTGTGTGGCATGGGTGGGGTGTAGAACAATTACTCTACTCCAGAAATCCCCCGCCACTCTCTTACCTTTCCATAACCTAGACTGCCATAGACTTACACCATGCATTCCTAGAGAGATGTGTGACCACCAGCCTAAACCTTTTCATGGCTGGACAGTAAATGTTGCCTGCATTACATACCAACATACTTGCCAATGTTAACTAGTACCACACCTAGAGAGAACTGTGAAGATTAGCATACGTCACATCTAGATAGAAATGCGATTGTTAGCAAATGCCACACTTGGATGGAATGTCTTAACTTTCTCCTGCGTCTCATTTTGATAGAAATGTAAATATTATCAAATGCCATAGTAGGATGGAATCGTGATCGATGGCCTTGCCTCACGTCTAGATAGAATATTGAGAATTAGCAAGTGCCACACTCAGATGGAATAGTGAATGATGGCAACCATCACACCTAGACATAATTGCAAGTACAGCAAAGCCAATTAACCAATCCACTAACAATCTCACCCCTCTGCTTACACCTCTCTAACTCTAACCAAACACAACCACAAGCCTACAACACAGCAATCCGCACATACTTCACTACACTGCAACAACAAAACAAACCACAAATGGACTTGCACAACAGCACACGACGTCTACCAATCATAAAACACCCAAAACCCAGCCAACGGGCCCAGCGGGCTGAAGCTGCAAACCGCACATCACTGCTCTCTTGCTCTTTTCCAGCTTATTCCGACTACCTCACCCCCCTCCCTTTTCAAAGCCGCCAGTGCACCAGGGGACCACTCCAGTGGTGATAGTGTGCGGTACAAATATCCTTTAACATTAACATATATTTGGTCCAAAGAAACACTAGATAAAAATAAATGGTTTATTTAAATACAAGTAGGCCAAGTTCAAAGCGGGTAAGTAAATACTATAACATATATGAACACAATTCTAAAAACCATAAGCAGCACTTTTTCAGGTGACTGCTTCAATGGTAGTGGCTTGCACCAAAAATTAGCACAGTAACATTTAATTCAAAATTCACTCTATTTTAGAAGTGCCCTAGAGCAGCTCATGTAAAGCACCACCCAGTATTAGATTTAGAAGAGCAGTAGCTTTTCCAGGGCAGTATACCCTATTGGTACGGAACTTTTACACTATTACTAATCCAGGAATAGATAGTTGGAACAATATTTTTCAGAAGTTTATTATACGATTCTAAGTAACCACGCATATGACTATTTTAGAAGTGCTTTAGAGCAGTTCAGGGAAAGCATAACCCAGTTATGCACTTTTAGAAAGACACAATGTATTTCAAAGTAAGGAACCTCATATACTTTTAAGGGGGGCTACTACTACAAGAAACTCCAAGACCACTCCCAGACTGTTTGATCTGTATAAAGCAGATCAGGGAATGCAGTAACCATTTAGTATACAGTAAGAATGACAATCTGTTATTCAAGGTAGGTAAACCTACACTCATTCAGTTAAGAATAATAAAACCGTACCAACACATTTTTCTTTTAGAAGGGGGAGAAACTCCATTCAAAGCAAGTAAAATATCTTCAAATGGATTGTGTCCTCCCACATATTCGTTCTCTTTGATTTTCATTTCCAGCTGGCTGGCCTCAATATTTTTTTTAGTAGAGGGCGCTGTGCGTCGGTGTCCCTCGAGTCGATGTCCCTTGGAGGCCTCTGTATCGGCATCATCATGGGTATAAATAGTTGCGCGCAGCATCCGTTGCTCAGTTCTGTTTTTCCACGCTTCGTAAGCCTCGGAGACTTGACGCTCGATTTTTCAGTGAATCAAAAATTTCATAAAGAAAAATCATTGAATCTTCGATCCACAATGGCATCTTCGTCAACTCCATCGACACCCCGATCCGGCTTTAAAAAAATGTCGGGATTGTGGTAAGTTGTCGTTGACCAATCCCCACAGGATCTGTCTATGGTGGTTGGGCCCAGAGCACCCTTATTCAGAGTGTGAAGAATGTCTTTCTATGACAGTGAAAGCCTTGAGGGAGCATAGGGGGAAGCTGGAGTAAGTTAACACTGTTAAATCTGTTACACCCTCAAAATGTACCTCTGACGAGTCTAGACCGTCGTTTCGTCGTGGAAAAAGAAAGCATTCCCGTTCGATGTCTAGAAGCAGATCACACCACTCATCCGTAGTTCGCCCTCATCTTGGTCCTCCAGTTCCCCAGAAAAAGTTGCTTGCACCACGAAGTATAGCTCCCTGGCTCAGTGGGAAGATTTTCGTTGACCCTCTCTTCTCCCCTCACCCCCCCCCCCCGCATCGGGGATACCTAGAGGCGATACCCTGGGTAAAAAACCCAATAAACATAAAAGCTGTGAGTCGTTGACCTCAGCAAAACATACTCATCGTGCGTCATGAACCCTGGAGTAGAGAAAAAGCCTCTTTGACGCATAAGGCATCAACCTTACCTCCGAAGTCTAAATCTGCATCATCTACGACTTAGTCGAAGGAGGAATTGCTGGCGCCTCATGCTCCTTCAATGCCATCTGCACCCAATGCATCAGTGTCTCCTTCAAGAACGTTGTGACTGGTGTCGACCCCATCGGCGGCATCGAAGAAAGTCCCAAATCCCTTGACGACATCGAGGCCAATCTCTAAGTCAAAGCCTTTCGCGATTACGTTGAGACCTATGATGTCTTTCTCCACCAGTAATGACTAATATAGCTCCATCATCACTTGAAATGGGTTTCACACCCCTTCCACACTCTGATTATTTCAGGAATTTTCTTCCATATATGAAGAAGGGGAAGACTCCGATGCAGAAAGGCCTTTTGGTCTTCAATATACACGACCTCTACCAGAGGAATTTGTACCAGAAGAGGTTAGGCTAAAGGATCTCCAAGAGTCCCTAGAGGAGACCAGTGGTATTGATGCCTCTCCAGAGGTAGACTATAGTAAACCGGAGCCTGGTGATCATGCTGAAGGAAGTTATAGGTTACTTATGAACAGGGTAATGGGAGTACATGGGTTGGACAAGACCCACACCCACTTTTGACCAAGATGACCAAACGGACATTTTAGATAAGGGACCTCAAGAACCTATAGTTCCCTTCCATACAGCATTGCAGAAAAAGGTAGCCACAAATTGGGAGACTCCAGAAGAAATTCCTGAAGTCAGTAAAAAAACGTTCTGCAAAATATGGGACGTCAACTTCAGACCCTCCTTATTTATCTAAGCACCCGACTCCAGAGTCTAGTAGTCCAAGCTGCTACTTCATCAGGCAGACAATCTGCATACCCCACAATTCCACAGGATCGTGACTACAAGAAATTTGATGCCATCGCCAAGAAGGTCTTCTCGGCATGTAGCATGGCTCTTAAGTCTGCTAACGCCACTTGCACGCTGGCAAGGTTCAGCCACACCCTTTGGGAGTGTGCTTCGATGGCGGCTGACCACCTCCCAGAGGGAGAGGAGAGAGACGGTTTCTTGAGCATTATCAAGGACGGGAGGGATGCGATGTGGGAGTACCTTCAAACTGGTCTTGACTCTGTTGACAGGATCAGCAGAGCCATGGTGGCTAGTACCACAATCCTCAGATTTGCGTGGTTGCGGAAATCTGCTTTGCTCCTGATAAGCAATCCAGACTTCTGAATATGCCCTTTGACGGCGCCTATCTATTTGGTAAAAAAGCTGATGACAGTTTGGAGAAGTTGCAAACTTCCAAAGCGGCGTCCAAATCCCTTGAGCTGCAATTTGACAAACTCCAAACTGCCTCACAGGTACGCCCTGGAGGGGTAGGTCCTTTCGCTTTTCCTCTGGGTTCGGAAAAGGCAGAGGACAGCCAGCTCAAAGGGTCCAGAGACGATTTACCCATGGTGGACGGGGCAAAGGTACAAAGTCTGCATCCGCAGGTGCTGCCTTGCCTTCAGCATCTGCGTCAGCTGCTCCAAAACCCCTCTGAGTTCTTACCACACAAGACCCCAGTAGGAGGCAGGTTAACTCTGCATCCGACATGGCAGGATATTACTTCAGATGCTTGGGCATTGGAAACAATTGCCCAAGGCTACCGCCTGCTTTTTCTACACACCCCGCAGAGTCATCCACCAGGGAACAACCCTTTGTTTCCAGACCCACTCCTTATGCAGGAAATTTTGGACCTGTTACAGAAAGGTGCTTTAGTACCGGTACCTGTAGAGGAGAGGAATGAGGGTTGGTAATCCCGTATTTTCTAATTCCGAAAAAGGACAGAGGAATGAGACCCATCTTGGACTTGCGAGAATTTAACAAATTCCTTAGGAAGGACAAGTTCAAGATGGTAACCCTTTCTCAGATCCTTCAAGCCCTCCATCTTCAGGATTGGTTGGTATCTCTGGACCTTCTAGTGTTTCTCTGCGCGCCGAACCAGGTTTGGTCCCTTTGTTCCTTCGCCTTTGGTGGGCTTCAGGACTGAAGGTTGCCTCTGGGGCCCGAGTGTCTGGGGTGGACAGGAAGTGATGGAGGTGCCGAATCTCCCTGTGCTTAGTCTGTGGGATACATTGACCCACTCAGCAGAATTCCCATCCATAACCAAGCTGCACTTCAGCAGTTAACAGCAAAATGGCTGCGCTGGCTCCTTTCAGCTCCACTGCCGTGCATCAAAACTGCGTTTTGCAGCTACAAATGATGGCTGCACTGTTTTGCCAAGTACTTCTTGGGCAGAATGGAACAAGGGGGTACACTGAGAGCCTGCCCATGTGTTTCTTACATGCACCCAAGAAGAAAATGGAAAAGCAGCACTTCTTTGATGCTAGCTTAACATTTCCCTTTGAAAAAGGGAAATATTTTACATTTAAACTACATTACTCTGGTTTTATCAGAGAGGCCCTGCCATGCCCATCCATATTCAGATTGCGCTCCAGCAGAAGAGTGCCATATTCCTGAATGGCAGGCGGTCAGACCAAAGCTGGGAATTCAACAGAAGCTTTACTTTCAACCACACGGGAAAACGTTTGACCTTTGGGCTACAAAATGTCAAAAATCACTGCTTCCTTCAACAAAAAAAAACTTAGCTCTAAGGGCATATGTCAAATTCAGTGGACCTGTGTCTTAAACAGATTGCTGTGTAAGTGAAACTGACTAGGGCTGTAAAACAATGTTGGGAAGTCAGAAGGAAGAGCAAACTTTTTGAAATGGTCTGCCCAGCAGACTTCACCATGTGTTAAAATGTGCTTTTGCAAATAAGGAAAAAGGCCGGTTTTAAAAGTGTAAGGTTGAAAGAAGGCCCTGTCTTGGCCTAGCAATGTAAAGGGGGTTTTGCTGGGAAACGCATGTGGGAGGTTTTATTTCAGCAGGCTTGCTGCTGATTCTAAACAAAATGAAATGAAGAAATAAAATGTTTTGGCTGTACTGGGCAATTAGCCCAAACAGATTTCTGCCATTTCCTAAGGGACATTTGGGTGCTGATAAACAGCAGTGCCCTACCCCCAAGAGAAGCCACAAGGGAGATCTGGGACATATACGTGTTAATAGCCGCCCTTGAAAACTTTGAATGGATCAAGGCAAAGAAATATCACATGCGCGTCAGACTTCTGTCTGAGCTTCAGCTTGAGGCAATAGATCTGGGACACCTAAGTGCGACTTCTGGAAGTGACAACCACCAGTCACTCAGGCTGGGCAAACTCCAGGGAAGCCCTAGGCTGAACTACATTTGGTGGTAGCATGAAGGAAGAAAATGGTCCCAGTGGAGGACAAAGGCCGCCCATTTTGGCTCTAAAGACTAGTTTGTTAATAAAACTTTGAGACTTTTATTTCCGCAATTGGACAACGCAGAAATGCAAAAGTTTGGCAGTCTAGATGCAATTTTGATGGCTGTAATTCAAGACGTGGTAACCTTCAGTGTCATATAAGGGACAGAAATGGCAGAGAATGGGATATTCTGAGGAAAGTGTATATGGTGACACTTTGATATTCAAGATTAAAATGCCTTATGATAATATGTACACATATAAAGTTATAGAATTTTAGGTATAACACTTCTCACTGAAAAGGACGAAAAATTATTAGACGGACGAAACCAAGTCCTACAAATGTGAGAATTGGACTGCCATGCTCTGCGTGAAATATGTAATCTGCCTATGTAATTTTGTTTAAGTGCCATAATGGTAAGTGTGTAATTTGTGAAGATTGATTTTTGGCAAAAAGGACTGTGGGAAGGCTTTGCATCTCATAAAACACAACCCCATACACTTAAGTCCCATTCAGTTCTGCCCAGCAATAAACCCAGTGATGTAACCCGCTTTTATGTAAGGGGTGGGAGCTCACAAGGACAGGACACTCTCCTGAAGTTCCAGCGCCTGTGTATCCTGATATTCCAGATCCATCTTTGCAAGATTCCAGACTCTACTGCAAGGCCAAAGCATAGCTGACCCTATCCCAGCAAGGCCAGTTATCCATAAAGCTCCACAAAAATCGCAAAGGGGAACAGCTGTGGTACCCTCGGTAGCATCCTGTGACCAGACCGGCCTTGTGCTCACTACCTGCATGCCTGCTGTACCCTTGCCATCCAGTGACGAGACTTGCCCAGCTGCTTGCTTTTAGGAGTGTCAGCCGCTATCCTGTGACCAGAGCTTTTGCGTCCAGAACCGGTTGACTTTCCAAATCCCCAAACTCAAGTGCGGCTTGTGAGCATTTCCCCATCCCATAGCCTACCTCATCTTGATACTTTGTCTTTGTTCCACTCTTTAAAGAATCCTATCCATACTGATTCCTTGTTAAAACTGCTAGAATTCGCTGTGCATCTTGTCATTTATCTCCAAGCGTTAGCGCCACTTTTCTGTTCATCGCTCTCTTCCATAGATCATAAGTCCTTAGGCACATTTGGAATAATCAAAGTAATTCCCGCATAGTTGAATGTGTGGTGAAAAGGTTGACGTTGCGAATCAATCTTGGAACGTACCGTGTCTTTCTTTAACCATATAGTCTAGATAATTTAGTTTAAGTAAAACATGCCTTTCCTTTTTAAAACCGATTTTTCTTAACTGCTTTATTTTACCTAAACCGAACCTCATTCCACCTTGAAAATCTTATCCAATTCTTCAGCTATAGCTATTCTTTCACTTCTATATTGTCCCTATGATGTGCATCTATCACCCAACCTAAAAACCGCATTCCGAACCTGTGTATTTCACCAGTTTTTCTTAAACATTTTTTACATTTAAAACAAAGAGAAAATTGCAACTTTTCAACATGTGAATGTGGCTGCACGGTTTTCATTTCAATTTGCTTTTTGAACTGTATGCCGTTTGTGATACCTTATAGTTGCTAGTTATATTACATCCCTGAGATAAAACATATGTATATCATTATCTAAACACGTCATTAATTTGTTAAAATCCGAGTGAATTGTGGGTTGAGAGAACATTGTAGGGGGAAACCTTAACTGAGGTGTTATCTATCCTAATTGAAAAAGTGCCATTATTCATTTGTGCTTCTGATATGTTCTTATTTCATTGTAATTATCACCCCATTGGTGATTGCTGCCCAATATAAAAATTGTGTGATTTTCTTTGAAGTTAAAATAAAAAAATATTGTGTTACCAACCACCGACCTGGTTCATGGTGCATTGTGACCTGGGGTATTTGTAAAAGGGGGTGTGAGACTGGTCGGGTATCGTCTCAAATCGAATTTGTAGAAAATAAAGAAAAAGCATTCTCATTGTGCGCTACATCTAAGGCTAAGGGCGAAGGTCCTGGTCCGGTGTGACGCCCGATTGGAATCATTTACAAGCCTCCTAGGAGACCCAAATGCACTCTGGTGTGATTGGCTGGCTGACTGTCTGGCAAGGACAGCCACCCTGCTGGGTGAGTGACAGCTAGGCTGGAATGAATGGGAGAGAACTGAATTAAAGGTCTCTCTTGGCTTGGAAGGCAGAGTTGACCACTGGAACGAAAGAACCGAAGACGAGCTTGAAGAGGATGGCTGCTGCAACTCCTGGACCGTTGTTTTGCCTGGTGAAGCCCTGCTGCAGGTCCAAATCACCAAGTTCACCTCAACAGAGCAGCCCCTGCAAGTACGACTTCTTCCTTTGAGTTGGTGGGACCAATCAACTCAACACTAAGTCACCTGGATACCAATCTCAGAGCTGGTTGTATTTTCCTCAGAGTGCTGCAGGAAAACGAATAGCCAGGGAGAGGGACACCAGTTTGTGTGCTTGACTACAGCTACCGGAATTGAAGATTTGCCAGTTGCCAGCTTTTAGACCAGTTCCAGTGCAGTGCAGGAGTCCCCTGACATCCTCCCTCTTGTCCCCACAACTGAGGCTCAGGAACAGCAAGATCTGCAAGAACTGCCAGGAACAGAAGTCTTCAGCTGCATCTTTTTCTTCATTGTAAGGTACTGTGAAAACCCGACAGAACTTGCCTCTCACCGTGAAAGTGCTTGAAACATTTGCAACTTGCAGGCCTAATCAGCTTATGACCCAGCATATTCTTTCTTTTACAAACTACTTTTCCGTTTAACTACCAGAGCTGCTTTATCCTATACAAGACTTTAGTTCATTGACTTTGGCCTAACCTATTGCATTGAATTGACATCTGGTGAACTCAAAACATTTGCACTGTCTAAGAATAATTGTGATTTCATTTTATTAACCTATGCCATTTTGCTCCTCTTTCAAAGTAGTTTAAATGCCGCAGAAATGTACTGTGTAAAGTACTGAAGTATATTTGTGTGGTGTATATATATATTGCCTCCTTCTAGTGAATGTTTTATAACTGACTGTGAAATAAATTAATAAGTGTTTTACCAAGAAACCTTGAGTATACGTTTATTTGAATACTTGTGATTGTAGACCTCGTGTAACCTCATTACAGCTCACATTCTCCTCTTGAGATAAGCCTGGCTGCTCAGCAACGCTACCAAAACTGTGTAGTACAGATTTATACCAAAGCTTGGTTTGCTTACACCTGTAGTCCTAGTTGTGTATAGTGGTCCCCAAGGGTACTGCATACAAACTTTGCCTAACACTCAAAATCCAGCAAAGTTGCTGGGGGTCTCTAAGTTGGAGGGAATTAACATTTTTGAGAATTCTCTCTAACACTCCTCACGTAATAAGGAGGCTGAGAAGATTCTGGAAAACCATAATCGTAATTGCCCCGGACTGGGCCAGGCGGACATGGTACCCGGATCTTCTAGGCATGTCCATCTGTCCTCAAATTCGTCTTCCACAAAGAGAGGATCTTCTCTCTCAAGAGGAGGATCAGGTTCTCCATCCGGATATCCGAACTCTCAACCTTCACGCATGGTTTCTGAAAGGTTGAGATACAAAGATTGGGATCGCCCGGATGACGTAATGGAGGTGTTTCTTTCGGCCAGAAAACCAGCAACCAAATCACTATACCGCTGACGTTGGAACAAATTCTGCAGCTGGTTTAGAAATAAGAATATTGACCCTTTTTCATGCAACACACCAATGGTGTTATCGTTCCTATTATACCTAGCAAATTGAGGTCTACAAGTCGGCACAATTAAGGGTTATCAGTTTTCAAACGCACGGCTGAGGAACCTTCATATTTCAAGATGCCTTTAGTCATTCAATTTCTGAAAGGGTTGACTAATGTCTACCCACCAACTCCTTTTCAAGTTCCCCTGTGGTACTTAAATATAGTTCTAAAATTTCTAATGAACACTCCTTTTGAACCCCTCCATTCCTGCCCTTTTAAGATTTCTCACTCTCAAAACAGTTTTCCTAGTGGCTATGACTTCTGCCAGGAGAGTGAGCGAACTACATGCTTTATCTTGAATACCTCCACATACTATATTCCACAAGGTTATGGTAGCCCTTCAAGTGAAGCCTAATTTCCTCCCAAAGGTTGTGTCCATTTCATACTACGCAGAAAATAAGATTACCTTCATTCTAGCCTCCCCATCATCCTGGGGAAAGAGTAGGAAAGATTGCACAGGCTTGATCCAAAGCGTGCTTTGAGTGTCCGCATCAGCAGACTTGCAAGACTTAAGCAAGCAGACCAGTTGTTTGTGGGGTATGCAGGACATAAACTAGGCATAGCCATCACCAAACAAACCATCTCAAGATGGATAATTTTAACTATCCTAGAATGCTATAAATGACTGGGAGGAAACTCCCCCCTCAACACCTAAAGGCTCATTCAACCAGGAGTATCGCAGCTTCGTCAGCTCGCCAGAGGGGATTTCCAATAAGACATCTGTGCAGCTGCCATATGGTCGTCTGCACACCTTTACCAAATTCTATAGTCTAGACTCCTCCACTAGCCAAGAAACTAAATTTGGAAAAGCTGTATTGCACTCTGTGCACTCTTAAACCATACACGATCCATTCGAAGAACAATTTGCTTACCAACTGTAACGTTATTTCGACTGGATGTTTCTCCCACGTATTCCTTATCGCCCCTCCGATCCTTCCTTGCAGTAAAACTTCCCTTGTAGTTGCAACCTACGCTCCCTCAACGGTACTAACCATCTCATACTGGACAAACATTGTACTTCAAAACAGAACTGAGCAAAGATAAGAAATACGTGGGAGGGACATCCAGTCGAAAGAATGTTCTATTCTTTTTAAAGGAGCAACCAGCAACTTAAAGGTAAGTATAAACTAAGTAACACTTTGTAATTTCTTCTTTCACAGAGACACAGTAATCACTTAAACTACTTTCACAAGTAAGTACTGTTATCATTTTCCAGCCAGAAGCATTATCTTTTAAAGTACTTACCTAGTCTGTAGCATAGGTTTTTCCAGGTGGCAGAGGAGGTACCGTAGTGGTCTAGGAGCAGAGGATATCTTCTTAAACATGCAAGTATTCACTTTAGACTTTAAAAATAAAAAAATAATATATAATTGGTTTTCAAAATAATCCACATATATTACACCAAAACACTGTGCATAAAACTAAAACAATCCCCAATTGACCTCCTAGCCTCAACACCCCCCCCCCACCTTTAGAGTCTTGCAATATACAACATCCTTCTAACCTATGATCATCACATCTCCCGCACCCTCTGAGGAGCCATCTGTTTCGGGTTCCTACAGGCCAGAGCCCAACAGTGTTGAGACCAAGTGTTGCCAAGCTATAAGCGTCTCTGCCTCTTCCCCCTCCCCCCCCCCCCCACCGCTTCTCTCCATACCACTGTTTCTGCAACCGTCCATTTCAGGAGGTCCCGCCACCACGCTTCTGTGTTTGGTCTCCCACTTTGCCTTGCAGCCCATAGCTATCTTGCGCTTGGCATGGATGTAAGCCAGATCTTTAAGTTTGCTCACATGCTTTAGTTTGCGCAGTCTCTGGAATCCCCCTACCATGCACACCCATAGGGAGTCCACTTCCAATTTAATCCCCTTATTAGCCAGGAGGTGTGCTGCTTCTTCCCACTATCTAGCTATATTTCCGGGCATGCCCAGAACATGTGTATCATTCCAGCATCCACCTCCCCGCATTTCGGGCATTTCTGTATAGTGGCATTTGTAAACCTAGCACATTTTCTTGGAGATCATATATGCCCTGTGTGCAATGTGTAGCTGAATCTGTTGTAGTCTTACATTTCTGGACACTTTTTTTATATCTCTGCATCCTCGCCCATAGCCCATCACTTATTGTCTTCGCCACTTTCCTCTTCCCAGTCTCGCCTCATCTGCATCACTTCCTTTCCAACCTTAGACATCATTATTTCATAAATTCGAGAGATGTCATGGCCTCCTGAGACGTTTCTATGGCAGCATCTGGCTGCTGGGTCAACTCTACCTCCGACCACGTCCTCTTCACCAATGTCATCAACCTAGAATACGTGATCTATTGTCCACTATGTAAGCCTGTGTCTTCTCTCAATATATCAAATTCTATCTTCCCTTCTTCTTGCCATACATCTCCTATGGTTGTTACCCCTACTGGTTCCCAATGTTCTCTAATTGTCTTCCTCAATCGTTTGTCCATGTCCTTCAGCACTATGAAGGGCACCTGCGGGGAGCACGGCTACAGGCTTCCCATCATCTGGCAGGCTCTATACCAGATTTTCCGACCCAGGTTCAGCAATGCCGACATCCTTCCCTTTGGAGGATAGGCCACCCACATCCACTCGTTCGGAAAATAGGGTGCACACTCTGCTCTTAACAATCTGGACTCCGGTGTGGTGTCTTCGGATAGCCATCTTGCCACATACTGGAGCTTGATCATACAGGTTTTGCAATTTCCACAGAGCTATCCTATTTCTCGAATTGTGCGAGATGAACCGCCTACATATACTCTGCACTTTGGTAAAAAACCGTTTAGGTATCATATATGGGACATTTGCGAAATTGTGCAGCAGTGTGGCTAATGCTGTCATCTTAAGCAGCGCTGCCCTACCCATCAAGTCGGAGGCAACTGCGCCCAAAATACTATGCTACGTTAGATCCTCTCTGCGTTCTTGTGTTCATCCTCAATCCTGTGATATATATCCACCCCCAGGTACCTAAAGGTGTCAGTTGCCCACCTATACTGTAATACTGGTAACTCGTGTTGTGGAACTCCTACATATCTTTCTAGGTGGAACATTGTGGACTTCTGTGGGTTAATCGTTATACCCTGCAATATTGTGCATCGTTCCATTACTTCCAGAATATACTGCAAGTTTTCCTCGGGGAGGGGGGGGGGGGGGTGTGTATTTCAGGTACAGCATGTCATCAGCGTATAGCGACATCAAATGCTGTCCTCCTGCCGTGCTAGGGCCTAACTCATTATAGTGATGCCTTAAGTATATCACCAGAGGTTCCAACGCTAAGATAAATATCATCGGGGACCAGGGGCAACCCTGTCTGGTACCCTTGCCCAGAGTCCATCGTTACGCGATAATCGGACCCGTCCAGACCCGAGCCACTGGTTCACTGTACAGTAATTTAGCCCACTTCAGGTATGCTGACCCCATCCCATAGTCCTTCAAAACCACCATCGACCATGGCCATTTGAGCGAGTCCAAGGCCTTTACCGCATCTAGTGAGACTATCGCTACTTCCTGGGCGCTCCCCCCTGTCTGGGCTATGATTTGATGTAGCCTCCTGAGGTTATCAGAAATACACCTTATATCCTGTTTGGTCATGATGTACTAAGGAGTTTATCATCGGCTTCAGCCAGTTTGCCATCACTGCAATGAGGATCTTGCAATCTTGGTTCAGCATTGATAGCCGTCTATAGGATCTGCAATCTGTACTGTTTGTCTGGCTTGAGGAGCGGGATGATGATTGCCTCCCTGAGGGTCTCTGGCAATGTGCCTTTGTCAAACGCTTCGTTCAGCATGGCCAGCATCGGTGGGAGTAGGTCAGTCTTATACGTTTTATAAAACTCGCTCGTGAGACCATCTGTACCCGCAGCCTTATTGGTGGGTAGGGTCTGGATTACGTTTTCTAGTTCTTCCAATGTGAGTGGTGCATCTAATCTCTCTCTCCATTTCCCCAAGCTTAGGGAGATTGATCTCTTCCAACGTCTTCAATATATCAATTTCCTCTTCCTCAATCTTATCTGCGTGTAACTCTTGATAGTATCTATAGAAGCACTTGTTCACTCCTTCCTGGGTGTCTTTTCAAGCCATCTCCCCTGTGTATTTCTCGAATCACCTGTTTCGGAGCCTCACTCTTGCACATCCAAGCCAGCAACCTGCCTTGTTCATCACCTTCTGCATGTTGTCTTTCTATATATCTTCTATAATTCAAGTTGCTTAATCTTTCCCAATGGGTTCTACATTCCTCTTGTAGTTTGCGTATGGCCTCGGCCCCATCTGGGGAATCCGTTCCCCCTTGCATTTTGTTCTCGATCTCCCTTGCCGTGTGTTGCAAATCCTTCATTATACCTCCTTGCAGTCCTTTCGACTTTGAGATCGCTTCTCCTCTCTACCACCTTAAATGCTTGCCACAGCATGCCAGCTGACTTCACACTCCCCGTATTAAGCTCAAAGTATTCCTTTATAACCTTCCTCAAGTCTTCTCTAAATATAGTATCTTTCAGTGCTTCAGCTCTAAGCTTCCACGTCGGTATCCTTGGCCTAGGCGGGGAGACCCGCCACCTCACGACCAGCGTTGCATGGTCCGATAGGACTGCTGCCTTGTACTCTGCACTTTTCATCACCTACTAGTGTGCTGGCCACAAATATGTAGTCCAACCGGGTGTGTAAGTTGTGTGGGGCAGAGTAATACGAGTACCCCCTGTGTTGAGTGAAACCTTCCCTATATCTCAATCATGTGAAAGTCCTGTGCAAGTGCGTCTAGGGCTTTCGCTGCTGAGTTCGGCCTAGTTAACTTTTCATCAGATCTGTCTAGCCCGGGGGGGGTCCAGTGTGCAATTGAAATCTCCCCCCTTTTTAACTGCTCCATCTATATATGAACTGATCTTAGCATACAGGTTTCTGAAGTATATCGCAGTGTCATTGTTTGGGGCATAAATGTTGATTATATTCACCTGTTTCCCACTAGCCCCCTCAATAATACCATCCTGCCATCTGGCTCCACCTCTTGTTGTAACAATTTGAACGGGATGTGGGGTGCTACGCATGTGATAACCCCTCTAGCTTACATCGAATATGTTGCTTCCGCCGTGGTCCCCTTCCATTTCCTCTTTATCACTTCGAGTTTATCCTTGGTCAGGTGGGTTTCTTGTATCAATGCTATATCTATTTTCTGCCTAGTCAGGTATATCATGATCTTGTTCCGTTTAATAAAACTGTTTAACCCGTGCACATTCCAGGTCACTATCTTCAGATCCACCATATCGGCCGTATCCTACTCCTTCCCCCTCTTTCCTCCTATGTGTTCCGGGTTGTGATTGCTGACACTTCCCATTACACTCATGTGACTTCCCCCTCCCAACCCCTGACTAAAACAAACTCAACTACCCTTTCCCCACCCTCCCCAATCCACCCCAACCGACGCCCAACTCCATCCCTGGACCCAAACTGAACTCCCAACTCCGTAAACAATTGCCCAGCTCCATCCCTGGATCTCGGGCTACCCCACATCTGGTCCTTTTCCCTGGCCGTAGACAATACTTGGAACCTAGCAGGGGGATATTATTCTACTAATATCCTAACTAAACTAACTACTAGGGGATCAGGATGCGTCTTCTCCAAGTCCCTGCATTAATGCTACATCATATTATCCACTTGTGTATCTCAAGCACGGCTTCATATCCGCCTACTGGGTGACCCGCATTATCTGAAAAGTGAAGTCTCAAAGTTCAGACCTTAGTCACATGCAGTGTCTACCGCTCTCGCTTAGCGCAAGCCACAAGGTAAGGGCTTGTCTAGCGTATCCTACCCACCCCCCCCCCCTTATTAACCCTCTTGACCTCGAGCTCTGTACATAACATAGTGGGGCGCAAGTTCACTTATCGCCTTCCGTCTGATCATCAGCTGTCACTGGGCAGTTCTGCGTGTCCATCCAGTGCGTTGCATCCTCGGGGGGGGGGGGGGGGGGAGGGATTGGGGGGATTCGAAGAACACCGTTTTTGTTTCTGTGTAATACCTTCAATCTTGCTGGATACATAAGCATATATTTCAGGCCGGATTCACGCAACCTTCGTTTGATCGCCATGAAGTTAAGCCGTAATCTCTGCACTTGGAAGGTATAATCCGGGTATGCTGTTATAGTTGCTGATGCATGGCAGATGGTGCCCCCCCTTTGCGGAAATATTCAAGGAGTTTCTCCCTGTCCTCATAATTAAGGATCTTGGCAATGATTGGCCTAGGGGGAGCCCCAGGCGGTGGTTTCCTAGTCTGGGCTTTGTGTGCCCTTTCGACCATAAATCCCTGTGTGAGTGAAGCCGCTCCGATCTCCTGCAGCAGTAGAGTTTCCACGTAATTCGTTTGGTCCGGATTCTCCGTCACTTCTGGCAGGCCAACGATTCGAACATTGTTTCTACGCACTCGCTCTTCCGCCTCCTCTGCCCTGTTCTCTAGGTTCCTCACTAGTTGATGGAGCGTCGCAATCTCTCTGGCGTGGTGGTGCAGCTACTAGTATTCACCTGCACTTCTGCTTCCAGTTTGTGCGTTCCGCCAGGCCTCTCATCTTGCCTCAATAGGTTCATGTCCACGCTGACTGCGTCTATTATTTTCCAGAGATGTCTTTAAGTGTGCAATGGCAGATCCTAGTTTAGCTTCCCATGTCACTTTCAGGTCGGCAATTGCTGCAAGGATCTGTTGTGTCTCGCCATGGTATGATCTTCCAACTTATTGCATTCCTTTGCCACCTCTCCCGTGTGTTGCGATTCCGTGAATATATCAATCAGCGGCTGCTTTGCTTTGGTTTTATTCGTTTTGGACGCCATGTGAGTATTTTCCTGCCCAGCCCTTAGGACCTGGCTGCATCACGTGTACCCCTAGGATTCCATTGTCACTGTGCCGGACCAGTGATAGTGTATCTAGTCCCCTGGCGGCATCAACCGCTGCGGTGTTGCGCTCAGTTACCTGTCACGCAGGTCTCTGGCTTCTGCACATTTCTTGAAGTATTTTACGGTTATTCGCCTCCTTCTATGGGTGCCAAAAAAACGTTGTGGGTATGTTGTCCAGTCGGCGCTATTGCTCAGCCTCTGGGATGCAGTGTTGCTGTGCACTATGTCTGTGGCTGCAGTTTGCACTACTGCGGTCTTGCGGACAGATTGTGTGTGTTAGTCACAGTTTAGTATTGGCCTAGTCTTTTAAGGACTTCCGCCTACTCACCCTGGTGGTCTCCACAGTACACTTACGCGTAGTTATGGTACAATTAACTAGATTGTGCCGGTCCGGCACGAGAGCAACCCACAAAGCTCAAGTCGTGGGGCCCGACCTGCTGCTTCTCCTTCGGTCAGGTTGCCTCCGGTCCTCAAACAGCTGATCTTACGACGTGGTTCCCTGCGCGCGTCTGTGCTTTAAATCATTATTGCATCCAGTATTGTGCGTCTCATGCGCCAACGGAGAGTGGGAGTCTCTCCTGTGTGACTCTTATTTTGAAGGCGCCGCCTGTGCATCGCCCGTGCCAGTTTCGTATCGTAAGATGTTCGGTGCCAGCGATTCTTCTTTCTGTGCAGGTCTTTGACGTGCACCTAGAAACGGTGGTCACCCTGTGTCTCATCGCAATGTCCCACCATCTGTACACAGTAACGTGTCTTAGTTATTCATGAGACAAATAAGTGCGCCAGCAGCCATGCATGGATTTCGTAACCATCTCACGGGCTACAATGTTGGTTTGTTGTTGCGGGGCTCCCGTTCTCTCTTTGAAATGACAAGCGAGTACAACAAAGAGGACGCACCATCCATTACACCCAAACTTTCCGTCATGCTGCTTTCTAGCAATGGCGTTTGGTTCCGGGCTCTGCACCACTATAGCTATGAGGTCTCTCGAGTGCAGGGGCACTTGCGTTCATTGCTTGCATGCAGATATGATAACTTCCTTCCCCCAACCTTGCGATTAAGTTCGCCGAGTTCTAATCACACCTCAAACATGTCACAGCTTCCATGCTACTTTATTCGTCTTGATCAGCCTTGCGGCAACAATCTTTTGTTCCGCCCGGTCATCATCATCCTTTTTTTCCCTGTATAGACGCCCTGCCACTGCTTTTGTCAGTGTGTTGGATCACTTTAATTTCACGCACACATCAGTCCTTCCACCTTCATACGCTTGGCTTTTCAGTATTGCGCTTCTTTGCAGTCTGTGGTCACAGCTTTTATCGAGGATTATTAAGGATCAGCAGGAGTTCATGGAATTGCGACCTCACATGGTTCTGTAGCCATGCCCCCAAGTATTCACTTTAGACTTGGTTGAAATTGTTCAGGGACTTCATAGAAGGCTCTGTGTTCCAGCTTTAGGACTGGGCATGGGCAAACTCCCAACCACACAAATCACCCACTGATCCTCACAGGATGCACATCATTGTTAGGGGAGTTTTCATACAGTCCATTTGAGGTAAGACTTCATAAAACTATCCCTTGGCATACAGGGCCCTAACTCTTAGTATAAGCCTGTACTACCCAAAGGAACCTGGTAGAGCAGCCAGGCTTATCATAGGAGGTAGCTGTGAACGGAGTTGCCTGTTCCGATTACTGTAATTACTGTAGCCTTGCTATTGAAGTCACCTGAGGGTGTAGGGTAATGCCTGGGTGACATCCCAAATGGGTATTTGCTGATTTAGATAACTTAAGAGTGTGTATTTTTGGAGTGCTTTTGTGTTTTATATTGCTCCCTTCTGAATGTTTCCTCTAACTGACTGGTAAATACATTAATAATTGTTTACTCAAGGAACCTTGTCTGTGAGTTTATTTGAATACTTGTCACTGTGAATCTCTAACTCCCCTACAGCTCACATTGACCGCTATTGAGATGAGCCTGGCTGCTCAACACGCTACCAACCTGTTTAGTACAGATTTAAACCAAAGGTTGAGTTTCTATTGCCAGGGGGTCAGGGTTGTTGTAGTGCCCCCAAAGGGTACTGCATAAAATCTTGCCTAACACTGGTGGCAGGCGGTGAGGATCTATTGTAGAGTTGGTACACTAATAATTTTCTTAGCCTTGTGAAGGTTTTTAGTTGAACAAAAGCAAAGTTCCACTAGAATAGCAATTGTATAACATGCCAAATATGGATAACATCAGTCAGGAAGCCCTGGTCATTCTAAGAGTAGAGCGACTTACAGGCAGACTCCTGGCCTTACATATTTCTTTCAAAGGAAAGAAAAATGAATTAATTGCAAGATTATTGAATCATCAAAGTCTGGATAGTAGGTCTGTCACACCTAACCCAGGAAAATTATATTTGGGATAATGGTCTTAGGGAGAGAGCCCCTCTTTGCCTCAACAGGCCAGTTTGCCTCAACCTTTGGCTACTGGGACCCCACAAGGTCCATCACTAAGTACAGAATTTGTGTCTCTTGAGAAAATGAGACTTGAGTTAGAATTCAAAAAGGTACAAATCCACGCTGAAACCAAACATCAGGACATCAAACTAAGGGACATGGAAATACAACATGCTCTTGAAATGAAGAAATTGTCTCTTGAAAATGTTTCTATCCCAGAGTCTTCTAGGTCTTCCAGTCCAAAGAGACCATGCATACCTAGAGAAGCAGTGAGCATGTATAATATGAAACTTGATATTGTGGATTGGCTGGGTGCTTTTGACTATAACTATCAGGCTCCCCCAGGTTGCAACTGATGCTGTAATGGAGGTGGGGGAACTTGAAAGAGTGGAGTATGAAAATGTGAAGCTAGCTTTGATAGCCAGATTTGAGAAAACTCCTTCCCAGTACCTTCAGCGGTTTAGGACCCTCAAAAAGACTGATGGTACCCCTTTGGCTACCTGGGTGTGTGAATGTTTGAAAATCTTAGATGGTTTGGTTAAGGGTTACAGATTAACTACTTTTGAAGGAATGAGAAATCTGATTTTATTGGAGTCTATTTTTGATGCCTACTCTCCTGTGCTAAGGCAACACTTGGCTGACTCAAGAGATTGATCCCAAGAAGCTAGCAAAAGCTGCTGACTTGTGGGTTGCCAATTGGACTACTCATGGATTCTGGGGCCAATCACAAAAAGGATGCGGGAAAGCAGCACAAGAAAGATGACAAAGAGAAGTCTAAAACCTCACATCTAAAAGAGGGCCACAAACATAAGGGTAAATACCATGGGGAAACCAGGTCAGTCTAGTGAAACCTCTGGTGCCAAACCAGAGGGAGGTCAGCAGAAACTCCCATTGCATAAAACATTTGGTAAATGTAATGCTTGTGGGTCTTCTGACAATGTGAAGGGGGATCCCAGATGCAAAGGTAAACCTTCAGGGCTCCACACCGCCTCCTTAGCCTTTCTCCCTGAGGGAGAAGTACACATGGTAAGTGGAAACTCATCTATTGGCTGAAGATTCCATTGGAGTCTCAGCCAGTGTTTTAGTGTCCCTGGGTCTGTGGGAACAGCAGAATGTAGATGTGTATAACTCTATTCCAGATAACACAACAAAATATTACAAGGACAGTGTACTTGTGAATGGTCAGGAAACCCCTGCCATTAGAGACACTGGGGCCAGCATCACAGTGGTGGATGAAACCTTTTTCAAACATGAGGATGTTGCTAAGGCACCCAAAGGCCCCACTAAGCTTGCTGAAGGCCCTCTCCAGATGGTTCCAATACTACCAGCTCTCATTCAGTGCGACACTGACTGTAAGAATACCTGTCGGTGTACAAAGTGAAGTGCCTGGGAGAGTCCTGCTGGGGAATGACTTAAACTCCTTGGAGTTGTATCAAGCACCCCAAGACCTACCAGTAAAAGGAAGCCGGAACAGACAAAGAAGGCCAGAGAGCTCGCCTTGGATGACACTCAGTGGGTTGTTACAGAGGAACCTATAACACGCAGTTCACAGAAAGGACAAACCTCTATTTCCAGGAAGAAAGAGACAAAGGGGGAAATCCAAGGTCTCAAAAACCAGGACATCCCTGAGAGGACAGTCCCAAGTCACACCTGTGACTCCTCCACCAGCTGAGACTGAGGTTCTACCAGAAGATGGTGAATCAGCTACTGATGACAGAGCTGGAAGAAGACTTTCCCCTCTGTTGGAGATCTGGGTCCTAAAGACCAGCCCGAGCTGCATACTTTGCTTGCAGAAGGTGGCCCCTGTAGGGCAGACTTCAGCAGAGGTCAAAGAGTGTCCTACTCTTGAAGGACTCGTCAATAGGCTGCTTCCCAGATGGAAGGGCAAGAGACAGGGAAGCACAGGTTGTACTGGGAGGATGGCCTCCTCTACAGTGAACCTATTGAGTCTACCCCAGGGGACTACAGAAGTCTTGTAGTTCCTCAGGAGGTAAGACCTCCGTTTCTACTGTTAGCACATGAGATTCCTTTAGCTGGTCACTTAAGTTTTAAGAAGACCAAGGAAAGGCTTTCTCTGTATTTATACTGGCCCAAGATGGGGACTTATTTAGAGAAGTTCTCTAGAAGCTGCCACACTTGTCAGACTTCTGACAAGAATGGAGGCAAGAACGTGGCACCTTTTGGTGCCTCTCCCACTTGTGGGAATCGACATTGTTGGTCCCTTAAACCCCCCCCCCCCCCACATCTTCAGGCAACAGATTTATATTGTTTGTGGTAGACCATGCTACCAGGTATCCCGTAGCCATACCTGTGAGGACTGTTACGGCTCACGTAGTGGCTAAGGCCCTACTTGGTATTTTTACCAGAGTAGGTTTTCCTAAGGAGGTTACCTTAGACAGGGGGACCAATTATATGTTCCACTACATGTAAGCCATGTGGGAAAAACAGCCTACCATCCCCAAACCATAGGGTTGGTAGAGAGTTTTAATCGAACTAGGAAGAGCCTGATAGGTGCTTTAGAAGAGCCCCTTAGAAGAAAGTGGGACCTTTTACTGCCATGCCTTCTCTTTGCTTATAGAGAAGTCCCTCAAGAAGGGGTTGGCTTCAGCCCCTTTGAGCTTCTCTATGGTCATCCGGTTAGAGGTCCATTGGACCTAATCAAGGAGGGGTTGGAGAGTGCCCCTTCCCACAAGCCAGTGACTATTAGGTGTTAGGTCTCCAAAGGAGAATGACGCACATGACAGAAGCCTCTGATACCTTGAAAGCAGGTTAGGCTCTGGTGAAGCATTGGCATGACCAGAAGGCCAACATGGTTGAGTTTACTCAAGATCAGCTAGCTCTAGTTATGGTACCTACAAGGCATAGGGCCTTACAGGACAAATGGATTCGACCCTTCAAGGTTGTGGGAAATCTGGAGATCTATTATTTGGTGGACTTGGGCAATCCTAAGGAGTCCCCCAGGGTTTTTCACACCAACTGCCTAAAGGCCTATGTCTCTAGACCAGAACTGGGAGCTTTGCTTCTAGCCTCTGCTCAGGAGGAGAGTGGGCCTCTATCTGACCTCCTCAGGGGACAACTTTAGATGAGAAGATAGGAGTTGATCTCTTTCCTGACACTGGAACAGGAGTGCTAATCAGTTTGCCCCTCTGTTTTCACTAACACCAGGCTTGACCCCTTGGGGCCAGCATGTGATTCTCACTGGTGACTGTTTACCTGTCAACAGCAGGGGTCACAGAATGTAAGAGCAGCAGGGGTCACTGACCATGTAAGAACCCACATAAAGGAAGAGGTCAAGAAGATGCTTGATCTTGGGGGTAATAGAGCCTTCTACCAGTCCATGTGCTAGTCCAGTTTTACTTGTGCCAAAGGCAGGATCCAGGGAGTTGAGATTATGTGTGGACTGTAGAGCTCTTAATGCAGTCTTTTATTTATTTATTTATTTATTTATTATTATAATTTTTTTTTTTAAATATACAACTTTTCAAAACAAATGAATTAAAATATACAATTTTAAAAAAGAGAAAAGTGAAAGAACAAAACAGAACAAAATTATATATCTTTTTGATGAGGGGTCAAACATTATTCTGAAAACACTTTTTTTTGTTCAGTGCTATGATAATCCTACTGTTATTCTGCTTGGATTTGTTCAAGCTTCAATTCCTTTAGAAAATCTAATGCCCCAATTGACACAGCTGTTGAAATCCCAGAATATATAGTTCTCCATAGTACGTCAGATGTTATAACCCCAAATGGTTCAGTTAGGTGTTTAAAAGTATTTGACACGAGAATGTACAAGGAGTTCACATTCGGTAAGTACATGTCTCAATGTTTCACTAGTGTCTTGGTGTTGACAAAATCTACAGAACGCTTGCTCTTTGTTGATAAGATTGCGATGGGCCAACACCTGTCTCGTTGGCCATAGATTGAGTCTTGGCCGTAATAGCTCATTACGATATTTGATAGATGGAGATTTGATCAGATAGCGTTCTGGAAACGAGTGCTTCTTGAATGTGAAGGTTGTAGGATCATGATCACAATACTTTGCATTTGGCTCTGGTGTTATTCCAATCCATTCCAAATAGTCTTGTTTTGATGTGATCTGGGTTTTGAAGTAAGCTAGAGAGAGAAGCATCAATCAAAGCCAACGTATCGATAACTAAGTTTCGCCATTTTTTTATAAAGCGGTCTTTAGAGCCAAAGATGTAATTAGACAGTATTTCCAAGACCGTTGTAGCTTTCCACGCCAATAAGCATTTCCGGAACAACGCTATTATTAGCCATATATATCTGGAGTGTAAGGAAATGAGGCCCAATTCATGTCTAATGATGACTAGTGGCGTTGATGATGGCAGCTGGAGGACACTGCGCCAATACTTTGATTCCAGGGAGTTCCAAAATTTGTCAGTCATGACCAGTCTCGATTCTGATGAATATAACAAAATTGGTGAAACTTTTTGATTATAGAACGATAAAGCCGGGGCCAGTGTGAACTTTCCGTATTTCCTTGGAATTATTTTGGATTGCTGAATAAAAGTGGTCACCTTGTCTTCTTGTTGTTGTTGTTGTTTGTATATCATGGCTTATTCTTTTGAGAATATTTGGGCACCCAAATGGGTGTAATGGCTTACTATT
This sequence comes from Ambystoma mexicanum, assembly GCF_040938575.1. NCBI lineage: Eukaryota > Metazoa > Chordata > Amphibia > Caudata > Ambystomatidae > Ambystoma > Ambystoma mexicanum. Next base: position 124,619,898 of record NC_090934.1, read on the forward strand.
TGGAGATTTTCTCCCTCGATGTTCCAATTGATCGTTGCTCTAGATGTTTTGCGATTGGCATTGAAAATCATCACCTTTTGGTTTCTCACGATTAATGCTTAGATGGTTAGCATTAGTGTAATTGATCATTGCATCCAGCGACTTTTGGAGGCCCTTCGGTGTTTTAGACATAATCACCAAATCATCCGCATACATCAGGAAGGGGATGGCCTTGTTTAATTTCGGTGGATCAATGAGAATATTTTTAAAGGACTCACCCACATCAGAAATAAAAAAATTGAAAAGAGCTGATGCTAGGGTACACCCTTGTCTCACTCCTCGAAATGTTTTAATAGGTTGAGATAATTTTCCCTCATGTGTGAGACGGTTTTGTATAGTTATTTGTGTGCAAATCTTCTATAAGATGTATAATGTAACTTGGACATCCTAATCGAGTTAGCTTTTGAACTAGTAACTCGCGTGACACAGAATCAAACGCGGCTCGTAGATCTATATAGATGAAATATAGTGGTTGTTTGATTACTTTGTGGTGCTCAATGATGGCTGTTAACGTGAGCAGGTTAATGGAAGTTCCCATACCGGCTACAAATCCGGTTTGAAAGGGATCTCTAACAGCTGCCTCAAGTGTCCATTTGTTAAAGTCTCTTAAGATGAATTTTGAAAATAACTTGCCCGAGGCATCTAGTAGTGAGATGGGCCTATAGTTCTTTGGTAGTGAGTGGTCTCCTTTTTTGAAGATTGGTATGATAATGGCCGTTTTCCATGAAGCTGGAATGGTGACATTATTGATGATTTGATTGAAGATTAACGTCAAGACCTTGGCCCATTGTGTCGGAGCCACAACAGCAGTCACCACAGCTGATGCCCATCCTTTACCTAGGACAGATGAGCTGGTGGACAAACTTGATTCAGCCAAGTACCTCCGTTCATTTGACCTAACCTCAGGCTATTGGCCATGCCAGGGAGAAAACTGCATTTTCAACTCCAGGAGGCTTCTACCAGTTTAAGGTTATGCCTTTTGGACTAAAGAATGGCATGAGATGGAGGACTTCTGCATGGCATACTTGGATGACATTGCAGTGGTCAGTCCTACTTGGAAGGAACATATTGACCACTTAGAATATGTATTGCAGGCTCTTGAGCAGGCCAGTCTGACCATAAAGGCAAGTAAATGTCAAATTGGTCAGAGTAAAATGGTCTACCTTAGACATGAGGTAGGAGGAGGTGAAATAAGGCAGTTGCCTAGCAAGTTTCAAGCTGTACAGGACTGGCCACCCTTACTACCCAAACCCAAGTGAGAGGCTTTTTAGATCTCACAGGTTACTGTAGGAACTTCATTGAGAACTATGGGACCATAGCGTCTCCCTTGAATGTGATCTCCTCACCCAAATTCTCCAAGAAATTCAGGTGGAATGAGAGTGCACTAAGGCATTTGAAGGACATAAGCAAGCCCTTTTGTTAAACTCCAGTCTTGAGAGCTCCTGACTACAACCAATCCTTTATTGTACAAACTGATGCTTCCAATATAGGTATAGGTGCAGTTCTGAGTCGGCTGGATGAGAAAGGCAGGGAACACACAATTTGCTTCATCTGTAGGAAACCTGAGACAAAGTGGGCAACCTTAGAACGTGAATGTTTTGCCATTGTGTTGTCTTTGAAGAAGTTTAGACATACTTGTATGGGTCTACTTTTGTGATTCAATCAGACCACCACCCCTTGAGATGGTTAATGCAGATGAAGGGGGAGAATTCTAAATTGTTGATGATCAATCAGCCTACAGGGGTTTGATTTTAACATGGAACACAGGTCCGGGTGTAATCACCAAAATACTGATGGTCTCTCCAGAAAGTATTACCGACTGGAGTAAAATTCATCCAGGGCTGGATTAAATCCTCCTTTCCCTTAGTCTGGGGTGGACGAGTGTTGGGGAGAATTCTCAGAAATTTGCTAATTCGCTCTACTTTAGAGACCCCAAGCAGCTTTTCTGGATTTTGAGGACCTGAGACGCTTTTTCCCACTCTCGTATTTTAATGTGATTTTGAACACTGTTTCTTTTGGTTGTATTTACCTGCTTCAGAATATTTGTTAACCATTGTTTTATTCCCTAAAACCTTTTCTTGGACACCAAATTCAGTATTGCTCTAATTGTACCAGTGATATATCAATGTTTACAGTGTCCTAGTTATTCAAGTCACCTCAGGGTGTAGGAAGTGGCTGTGTGCCATCCCAAATGGATATCTATGACTTAAAGACACTGGGAGTGTGTATTTTGAAGTAGATTTTTGTTTTACATATGTATGCTCCCTTCTAAAGAAGGCTTATTCAAACTGACTGTTAAATAATTGTTTAATCAAGAAACATTGAGTGTAAGTGTTTATTTGCATACCTGTCACTGTGAATGTTACTACCCGACATTTCACATTGACCCCTCTTGAGATAAGCCGGACTGCTCACTCTACCAACTTGTGTATTACATGCTTATAGCAAAGGTTGGGTTAACTAGTGCGAAGAGGACAAGGCTGTTGAGTCTCCTACGGGGTACTGCATACAATCTTGCCTAACACCATCTGCAAAAGTGATATATAAATACCAATACTGTCCTAGTAATTGAAGTATGAAGTATGTATGAAGCATCTCTAAGGAGTATCTACTTGCTTATCTTGTTTCTGAAAGTGTTATGAAGTGGTTTTTTATTGTTGCACATTGCCCTTTTTTATTTTTTTTATTTTTAACGTGTTTATTTTAAACAGGCAGGTTATGGCAATACAAAGCTTAATCACTTGCGACATGTAGCATACAGTAATCCCATTTGACGCTCCTCCCACCCCATTCCTTGGGCTCAAGTTCCTTGCTCACTTCCCTGTGGAGGGGGGGTCTCCATCCCAAATAGTTCTCCTGGCCAGTTGGGGCTTGAAAGTCAGGGCTGGGAACCTTTGGTCAAACTCAAATACCGGACCCCAGATGTTGCGAAAGCGATGCAAGGTGCCTGCTCCAACAGCCGTCGCCTTCTCGGCGATCAGGATGTCCCAGACCTTCATCCACCAGAACGGCATGAGAGGGCCTTCCGTCGTTTTCCAGGTGCGGGCTATCACGTTCCTACCTGCAAGTAGGCATTGTGACAGTAGTTTGGCCTTGGGGCCAGACCTGGGGTAGATCCCGGGGACCGGTGCTCCAAGGAGGATAGGCTCGGGGGCCAAGGGCAGTCGCACCTGAGTGATGTCCGCTATCGTCACTAGGCATTGTTTCCAAAAGGCTTGGGCCTTGGGGCAGGACCACCACATGTGGAAGAAGGAGCCTATTTGGCCGCATTGCCTCCAGCATTGAGGGTTGATCGTGGAGTTCATGTGGTGGAGTCTTAGGGGAGGGTAGTACCACCGGAGGAGGATCTTGTAGGCGCACTCTGTTCGTGATGCATGATGAGGAGGTGTGAGCCCGGGACCAAATGTCGACCCACTGTTGGTCTTAAATCGGATGGCCCAAGTCTGCCTCTCATAGGGCCATATACCGGGTCTTGGAGGTTAGGAAGTCCGTGTGGAGGCGCCTGTACAGAGTGGAGATTCGTCCTCGGGGCGGAAGCTCCTTAAGGGTCAATTCGATGGCTGTGGGGGGGGGACGAGTTGCCGCCTTGCGAGTCTGAGGATGGGTGCACCAGTGGCGTAGCTGGGTATATGTGAACCTATCTCGTTCCTGGATCCCGAAAAGTTCTTTGCATCGCTCAAAGGTGCAGGGTTGGCCCCCTTCAAAAAGTTGACCCAGAGTCTCTAGGCCTCCTGCAAACCAGGCCTTACATTTCCGGGGAGACAGACCAGGAGAGAAGGTCGGGTTCATGAACACTGGGGAGAGGGGGCTGAGCCCCGTCGGGATCTTCTGTTTCAACGCCTTGTCCATACCGAAATGGTGTGTTTGGTGGATGCCAGGAGATTCCGCCACTGTCGCCGTTCCGGAGGGGGGACATGTGGGAGGAAGCGTAGTGGGAGGGGCAGCTGCGCTTTTTCGAGGTCTACCCATCTAGGGCAGTTAGTAAGGCCTTGCCATGATTGGATACAGGACAGGTGAGCCGCCATTTAGTATTTATGCAAGTCAGGGACCCCAAGCCCACCCAGTTTCGCGTTGCCCAGCATCGTGGATTTAGGGATCCTGGGTTTTTCCCCCTCCAAGTAAACTGCAGCATTTTCTTCTGTAAGCGTTGAAGGGCTGGCACCGGGACCGGCACCGGGAGTGTGGAGCATGCATACAGAAATCTCGGCAGTAAGTTCATCTTACGGGCTGTAATACGGCCCATCAGCGATATCTCCTGTGTGGCCCTGTGTTTCAAATCTGCCTCCAAGTTCATGAACAGTGGGGGAAAATTAGCCCGGTAAGTTTCGCTTGGACTGGCCGGAATCTGAACTCCCAAGTAGCGAAGTTCTTTGGTCGACCAGTGTATTGGGCACAGCGGAACCAGGGCTTCTCGGGTCAAGCCCACTCCCATGGCGACTGATTTCCGGTAGTTAACTGTGAAGCCTGTGACCCTGCCATAGCTCGTTATCTCAGCCAGGCAGTGGCGGCCGCTTTAATAGGGCGGAGGGGCGCCGCCCCACCACCCATAGCCCCCACAACACCAAGGAAGTGTGCAGAATCTGCAGAGAAGAGAACAGTGTTCACACAAGTTCTCTGATCTTCGCCTTCTGCTCTGCATAATTTTTGCACAGCGTGGCAGCAAATTAAATGATCACATAATGAATCTGCCAGCCGGTCTAATGTTGATGTGCTGTCTTCATGGCTGCTGGGTCTGCCACACTGACAGAGCAGGGGCGCGTCCCATTTTCCGCAGCTTTTTTCAATGTAAAATGCGTGGAGCTCGTAGCTCCACGTATTTTACGTAGCTTCATGGAATATAAGATGCTGGCGGGGCACTAGAGAAGTGGCCCCGCCAGTATTGATCTGTGCGCAAACAGCGCACCACTGTCAGGATCTGACACCCACTGTAACTTGGCATAGCAACAAGGAATTTATTGGAATGTCATTGGCTGTTTGTCAGCCAATGACATTCATGTTTGTGGGTGGGATGATGGGCGCACGCTTGTATCCGGGGGGCCCCCCTTCTCAGTTCCTGCCGAGTTGTTGTTGACTGTAGAAGACTTCTGAGCTGCACAGAGAACAGCAGAGGGCCCCCATCTCGTACACAGCCAGGCTGGTAAGCGTGTGCGCGTGTGTGTGTGTGTGTGTGTTAGTGAGAAGGACACTTCCGTACGGTGCTCCCAGGAGTGTCCAAGCCATGCACTGGGAATGCAGGGCCTAGTTGTGATAAGTGTGTCGCCGATGCTGGTAAGGCCAGGTAGGCCCTGCATCAACGCTCGGCTCTCACTGCCAGCGTGACAGATGTGGCATACGGTTTGGTACAGTGTGCCCAGTCTGTACTGTAGTGCCTCTAATTTTTGGCAAAGTTTAAACGTGTGCACTTTGAAAATGTGGCATTTTTAAAGTCAGCAAGTAAAAAGTATATTTATGAGCGCTCGCATTACGAGCACAATTAATTTTTGGCAAAATTCGTGCTTAATGAGCAAGGCACCTCAGCTAGCATCATGTAGTTAGCATATACAAACGTATTTATTGAGGGAAACAGTAAAGCACGCTTTTGTCTTATTCCCCAAGTATTGGAGTCACATACCTAATTACATTCGCCTCTAATTTGTGGCACTTGTCAAAATCAATAATACACAGGTGGTATTTTATATACAATCTGTTTATAAACAGTTGACGCGCATTTTTGAATGTTCCACTTTTCATGAGACTGCTCACTTATTAATATTAGCAAATGCGGACATGAGAATTTGGAAAGGAAACGAATGATCGAAGATTCACTGCACTTAATTCAAATGTATGTTCTATTCAGGGATCTAACCCGGTTAATACTTTTGCAACAGACCGCGTTAAATCAGACAAGGTTAACATACAACACAGGTAAAACCATTTTTTAAAATTCTTTCATGTTGTATTGCAAAAGTTGCAAACATTGCATTGTTTAAGGAAGGTCAAGCAGAGAGTTAGCAGGCTTCAAAAGGAGCATGTTTATAGCACCTCTTAGCATGCCACTCACTACGCGTTGCACGCTAAGATCACTGCTCTGCTGCTGTTTAAGGATATGATAATCCGCCTCACTGATGTATTTGCCCCCTCATCTCATTTCTCACTTTTACTTCCCTTTTTTTGCACGCATGCTGTGTATGGCCATCTTATCACCTTTCAGGCCTCCTGCCACCAAGTCCCCTTTTAATGGTCTGCCCACACCCAACTGCAGCTGTGCAGTGCCTCTTGCCACCCGCTGGATTCTGCCTTTATAAGTTATGGGTTAAGTTACGAAGGTGCAAAGCACAGCACCCCGTAAGGAATGGCAACTACTGTGCCTAGATACCACTTAATGAATGCCACAGATGAACCTGCTCTAGTAAGAGGGTAAAGAGTTAACCCTGTATTTTGACCCTGACCTCTCTTCCTTCCATTATTATTGCCTTTAAGAGTGGTAGTTGTCTGTGTATTATTGGGTGATGGGGTTTTCTGCCTTTAAGGAGCTGTAATGCATCCCCTCCCACCAACGTATTGTGGTTAAACCACTGTAAAATAGCTATTGGGGGACTTTTGGTTCTGGTCACATGCAATGTATTTTAGACACTGATGGGGGCTGGGGGTGTTTTTATAGTTTTTTTAATTGTTAAGACGAGCTGCCCGCCCTTCAGAAATACCTCACGTTTTATTCTGTTACATAATTTATGCAACTTCAAATTTTTCCTCATTTAATGCACACTTCCAAACATGGCCAGACCTTTGGGGTTTTGCTAATTTACCACGGTTACTGGAGTGGAAATCCATTGAAAACACAATTTCACTCTCCCGGAATATGCTTCCTGTGCATGTATGCTCATTGAGGGTAAATCACTGACCCATTCTGGAGGGAACACTGGTCACCTGCTGGGTTTATCACAGCTGTGTTCAACCGAAGCAGCCAATTTCAAGTGTTAGACCCCCCGTCCCCACACGATAGCAGTAACAAGGGGACACACTGGTGCTTGGGATGAAGCCCAGTACCTCAAGGATGAATGACACCTCCTTGTCCCACTGGGGCCTAACATGTCGAGGACAGCAAGCCATGGGACCAGGCTGGTCATTGGTCATTAGTCAAGGTGAGAAAACCCTCCTACAAACAGGACAGACAACACCAGATGCTGAGAATATTCTGCTGCCCGGGCCTCCTTCCTCCATCCTGTAGTGCTTTAATTGGGCTGTTTTACCTAATTGCATTTCAACATCAAAGGCAGTTTTATTTTAAACCTCACCACTTTTGTCATTTGACACTGGGAGGCATGGTGGAACAGAACAGCCTTTGGTAACAAGGACTATGTTTTTTTTTAATATATAAGGCAACACATTTCGGTGGGCAGGGGCTAATCCTTCAAATGTAGGGAGAGGAGGTAACTTCAGAGAGTTTGGGAGAAGGGCAAACTTACTTGTGTGGGAGCATCTAACTTCTTTATACATTCTAATGAGACTATTCTGGTGCACCTTCAATGTTACAAGCAGTTAACTCTCTCCTTCACGTCTGAAACCAGACACTTAAGGACTGCTGTGAGAATTAACTGTCTCCTGTTCCCCAACATTTCAAGGTGGGGACACTAAAGCCCAATCTGCCCAATGGTCGCTACACCACTGTGTAGGGAGGGGGGGGGGGTTATCTGTGTCTTAGTATGGCCCTGATGAAAAATTTGTGTTCTCAATATAAGACATTAGAGAATTAAGTTTGGCCAGCACAGCAGATCAGGATGAAGGCATATGAATGCCAGTAACAGCATGACAAAATTATATTTTTCCATCATTACTGGATATCTATATAATGAATGTCTTTATACATACACCATAGTACCAGGTATTCTCAATGCAAACTGCTGTAAAATACACCATCACACCTGCACACGAAAGAATAATGTACCACCATTAGTATATAAAACCTAATGATTTTATGTCATATTTCTGTGGGTTTGGATAGTAAATTGCACACTTTAGAGGCCAATTTACATTGATGTGGGTTGGCCTCGCTTGCTCACTTCAAAATTCTCCCGGAGAAAAGTACGCCCCACCAGCTTTCAAAGTCACCAGCCCCCACTGCAGCCAGGGCTTGAGGAAGGGAGGAGCGGGGTTTCGTGATAGTCAGGAGGACATCATCTGCATAAAGGGCCAGCTTGTGGTGCGCCGAGCTTGATTGAAAGCCTTCGACTGCAGGATTCAACCTGATCCGCTGGGCAAACGGTTTCATAATTAAAGCGAAGAGAAGTGGCGACAGCGGGCATCCCTGTTGGGTTCCACAAGTTAGGTTGATGGGGGAGGAGAGGGTGCCATTAACTCTAAGAAGGGTTTTGGGTGCTTTGTAATTTGCCAGCGTCATGGTGTAGAACTCTGGGCCAAATCCGAAAGCCTCCAGGGTAAGCCTCATGAAAGTCAAATCCACTTTGTCAAACGCCTTGGTCGCGTCCAGGGCCAGGAGCACCAACTCCCGGGAAGCGAGTTCCACCAGATCCAAGGCTCTGCTAATGTTGTCGGCCGAGGAGCGGTGTCTGAGGAAGCCACTCTGATCTGCACTGATTATCTCCGGCAAGAATCGAGACGGACGCGACGCCAGGATTTTAGAGTAAATATTGGCATCTATATTGAGCAGGGCAATGGGTCTATATGATGCAGGGTTCTTCGGATCGCCCCCCGGTTTAGGTAGTAAGACCGTAATTGACTCCTGCATGGACGGGGTTACAGTGCCCGTGGTCCTGAACAAGTTAAACAACTGTACCAAAGGAGCTAATAGCTGGGGTTTAAAAATCTTGTAGAACCTGGTTGTATAGCCATCGGGGCCAGGAGCTCGGGATTTGAGAGCTTTTATTGCCTCGTCCACTTCTTCGTCAGTGATTGGCCCCTCCAGAGTCACAGGCTGTTCTTTTTAGCCGGGGAAGTGCCGCACCCCCCAAGTATTCCTTCTGTTCCTCCATGTCCCGTACTGGAGCTGTCATCACTTGAGTTAGGTGGGCCGCAGCGAGCCACAGTTTGTCCTAGTCAGCGTAATGGACCTTGCCTCGTTGGTCCCGCAGGCCCACAATTGTATTGTTCCTCTTCGCTTTGGCAAGTTTGGCCACTAGTAGCTTATTTGCGTTGTTGTTTTTAGCATAATAAAACTGTTTTGCTTTAGCCATATGGTGAGCAGTGTGTTCAGCATAGTGGGCCTCAAACTTTTTCTGTGCTATCCGGTTGGCTCGCTGGGTTTTAGGGGTCCAGCCCTTCTCGTTATGGGTCCTTTCTGCATTTATAAGATCTTCCTCAAGGTTCTGTCGAGTTTGACGCTTGTGTTTATGGTATGCCGCTCCTTGCGCAATCAGTTCACCCCGCACTACTGCCTTCATTGTGTCCCAAGTGTTGGCGGTAGAGGTGTCCTCACTGGGGTTTTCCTTAAAGAAGTTGGAGATCGTGGTTGCGATTGCGTCCCTGAGTGGCATCTCGTTGAATCGGATCATATAGGGCCCATCTGCGCTGTTGGGTTAGCTGGTTCCTGCACTCGGATCTCCAGGGTCACCGGAGCATGATCAGACAATATTCTGGAGCCAATCGTCACATCGTTTGTAAACGTAAAGATTTGTGGGGACACTAGGAGAAGATCTATCCTGGAGAAGGTCCGGTGGACATAGGAATAAAAGGAAAAGTCTCTTTAGGATGGGTGGAGAACTCTCCATGAATCCACAACCCCCAAGGTTCTAAATAGTTGTAAGAAAGCCAGGGCTATGGTGAGGTCTCCAGCGCTGGGTGGGTGTGACATGTCTTTCGAGGGGTCCAGGACCCCATTGAAGTCCCCTCCGATCACTATCTGGCCTTCCAAAAACGGGGAGAGGGTTGTACACAGGGATTCATAGAACAGCGCCTGGCCTGAGTTGGGTGCGTATACAGAGATTATCGAGTAGAGTTGTCCTAGTAATAGGCATTTCACCGCCATGTATCGCCCCTCCGGGCAGCTTATAGAGTCCTGAATCTGAGGGTTCAGGCCCCTCCCGAATAGGATCGCTGTGCCACCCCTCTTGGTGTTTCCAGACGCGCAAAGTTGCTTCGGAAAGTCTCGGGAGCGCAAGCAGCTGTGGTCTGCCGGCAGCGGATGGGTTTCTTGTAGCATAGCCACAGCTGCACCGTCGTTCTGAAGCTTCTGTAGGATAGACTTGCGTTTGGCGGGCGAATTTAGTCCCTTGACATTCAGGGAGACGAACCTTAAAGTTCTATGTTCTGGGGCCAGGACCGGGGAGGTTGACAAGTCTTGGGGGCGAGGGGGAGATATAGAGGAATCAGCCATCATGTCGCAGTGTGTAGCCATTCCCCAACCTGCCTTTGTTTTTTTTTTTCTTGGGCCGCCAACGGGGGGGACCGAATTTTAACTGAGGGTGGCTGACCTTTTGCGGGTCTAATGCCTCCCTTGGCCAACGGGGCCATCGAACAGTGTGTAGCCAACATGGCTAACTTTATGAGCAATCATAGTGGTTTGTTCCAAGGACTCGTAGATGGGTTGTGCCTGAGGAACCGGGCATGGGCCGTGGAATAATGCCCGCTACTTGAAGAATAAAGCTGATCTGTGTTCCTGAGGGTGTAGATCGGATCATGGTGCCGGATTGTGAGCTGGGATCGAGGTGGAAGCTCCACCATGGAGTCGCATCTGGCTATTTCCTCTTCCGGAATCTGGGAACCCTCGACCAAGAGTTGTGTGGGATTAGGGGAGGCCACCAGGATTGAATCGGCCGTTGCTTCGGAGGGCGGGAGAGATGAGGGGTTGGAAGCATCTGGATGTAGGATGTCGGTGGCATCTTCCAGGTGGCTAATTTTTAGCTGATTTTTTGGAGCTTGAAGGGCGGTTAAAGTGCGAAGGGCTCGCCTCTTTTGAAAGGTCCTGGAAGATCTGGAGAGAAGTCCCTTGAAATGTAATTTCGTCTTTGGAGCGGCTTCTTGCCGAGATGGCTTCCTTCGTAGTAGTAAAGAAGTGCACCCTAGTAATGACGGGGGGGGGGGGGGGGGACATCCGATTCCACTCCGCGTCGGGGGTTCAGCCTGTGAGTGCGGTCCAGGAGAAGCAGTGAATCTTCGACGTCGGGGAGAAGAGATTGGAAAAAGAGGCACAATCTCTTCTGGGATCGCGGTGGGAACCCCCCGAATGTGGAGGTTGTTGCGCTGGGCCCTATTTTCGAGGTCTTCTTGCTTGTATTCCAGGATGTCGCACCTGTCCTGCAGTAATCCGATTGAGCGTTGGACCTCTGTTAGCGCGGAGGCATGGTCTTGGATATGATCCTCAACAACTCCTACTCTTTGTTCAACCTCCGACCTTTTTGTCTGTGCTTTCCAGTTTAGTTGTGAGTTCTGCCATACAAGAGCGGAATTCTGATTTGATATCCGCCATGAATTCACAAATATCTTCTTTGGTCGCCAAAGGTCCCTTGTTGTCTAGGGATTCCCGTGGGATAGAGGTACCGCAATCTTTTTAGCTTTGTCAGAAGCGGTCAGCAGAGTTGCTATGTCCGAAGACTTGGTGGTCTTTTGTTGCTTGGACATCGCGCTAGTTGTTAGAGGCAGGACAATGGCCCCCGGGAGCGATGTAGTGGTGAGGAGGAGCAGGATTGTGGGCCGGGGCGCCCCAGGAAGCGAGCTAGGCCTACCTTATATCTCTCAGGGGGCTCCCGGCACCAACCATTGGGGGGAGGGTCTCTCCTCATCTTTGCTTCAGGAATTGAATCTTCGCTCCAGGAATAGAATCGCTTCTTGGTGCCGATATCTGTTTCCATGCGCCGGAAAGTAGGCCCCACTGAGCTCCACGTGGTACACTAACGCAGCTGCGTAGATCTCCGTCCGTGTGTAGGCGGCCTGGGCCGGGGCGCCCCAGGAAGAAAAGGGGAGAGGGTGTGCAAAACCAGGTGGATGTATGCGGGGCTCCCTGCCGGTTCCGATGGAAACAGTCCCCGTTTGTCTGGATATCAGGATGTCCGACCGTCCCCTCCGGCTCAAGTGTTACGGGGAGGATCGCCCTCGACTCGTGACTGCAGCCGCCATCATACGTGCGCCTGCCATCTTGGTTTCTCTGAGCCGCAGAGGGGGGGGGGGGACCTGGATTCAGGTGACGAGTACGGACATAGTGCTCCCTCTCCCAGCTTTCATCTTAGAGCCGCTAGTGCTCCATCGGTTCCGATCCACATAGCTGGTATCGGTGGATCGTATAGGCCCCAGGAACTGCACACTTTTAGCTGAAGCAGCGGGCCGTCCACAGGCGGCTTTAGAGGATCGACTGCATCGCGTCGGCTCCAAGCCACGCCCCCACATTGCCCTTTCTAAAGGATTATTTAAAACTGACTGGTAAATAATTTTACTAGAAAACCTTGATGGTGTTATTTGGATACTTGTATGTGTCGCTTTCGATGCTACAGCTTTAACGCTCACATGTACCCCTCTTGAGAAGTCTGGCTGCCCAGTCACTCTTCCAACTTGTGTAGTACAGACCTATATACTTAATACCAAGAGGACAAGACTGGTGTCGTCTCCCACAGGGTTTCTGCATAGAATCTTGCCTAACAGGTTGGAGCCCTTAGATTCTTGTTCTATTAGATTTCTCACCCTTTTCCTGGTTAATCACTTCCGTAAAATGGGTGAGTGAGCTCCAGGAATGTATCTGTTAAACCTCCCGATTTGGTTTTCTCCAAAGAGAAGGTGAGTTTAAGTGAGACCCTCTTTTCTTCCAAAGGTGATCTCAGATTTCCATCTCTCTCAAAAGAGCAATCTTCCTGTGTTCTTTCTTCCACCCGTTCCTTCCAATGCAGAGGAACAATTCCATCAGTTGACCCGGTGCAGACTTTCAGCTTCCAAGTCTCTGACGAAAGTGACTAGGAAAAATGACCAGCTTTTCATTGGGTAGACTGGGGCTTTGATTAAACGGACCCTGTCAAAGTGATCATTCTGTCTCGTAATGCTGTAATCTAGCTGTGAAGGATGTGCCTGAGCGTTTGAGCCTGAGCCCATTCTACAGTGGCTGCTACCTGTGCCCTGCAGAAGGGAGTCCTTGTCTTGGAAAACTGCCAAGCTGCAACATGCGCATCACTGCACATTGATGTTTTATTTATATTGCGCTTGTACACAAGTGTTTAAGTGCGACAAGGCAAATGGAGGGGAGCATGGGAGAATAAACTATCTTACTATACCCAGTGACATTAAGAATGCGCAAATGCATGGGGGGGGGGGGGGGGAGTGCATGGGAGAGGGTGAAGTGGAAAGTGCGGAGCAGAGGAGAAACCGATAAATAATAATGAAGGAAACCTACAGTGGTAGTGCAGCCAGCAAGTGCTGGGTTTAAGGCAGCAGACACAGGGTATGCCTTCTAAGTGCAGGAAGAAAAATGGTGGGGCGGACTTTGAGTACAGATACAGACCCCAGTGCGAGGGGTGGCCGGAGGCATTGTGGGTGGGTGGCAGGGTGAGCAGGTACCTGGGCCCGGAAGACCAGACGGTAGGTCAAGTGCACCGTGCTGAGTGAGAAAAGATCAGCAATGAAGGGGGTGGGGGGTGAAGGCAGAAGCAAAGAAGAATGTATTGAGGTGCTTCCAGAACCAGAGATGGTTCTCCTCAAGTTTCATAGTGGCAGAGAGGCTGTTCCAGAGGGAGGCCCCAGCCGAAGATGGAGATCTACCCCCACCTTGTTTCTTTGAAAAAACAACTGACCCTGAGCGAGGTAGTGGATTGAAGGATTGAAGAGTTTGAGAGGGGAGGGATAGCTGAAGGTATTTTGGACCCAGGCCCCAGAAAGTCTTTTGGACAATGCCGATGTTTTTGAATTTAATCCTTGCATCCACTGGGAGCCAATGGAGAGATTTCAGGGCTGGAGAGATGATCCCAGGGCTTAAGGCCAAGGATAAGCCTTTCAGTCTTGTTTTAGATTAGTTGTAGTGGAGGCTGGTAGATTTAGAAAGAGGCTGTTACAATAGTCCAACCTAGAGAGAACCAGAGCTTGGGAGACAGCAAGCTTCTGGGGGGAAGGAGGGAGGGAAGGGCACAATACCTCTGAGAAGTTTGACTTTTTAGAGACATCAGAGATGTTTGCAGAGAAGGAAAGTGTGGTCAAAGATGACCCTGAGGTTCTTAGCCTCGCAAGTGGGGGTATGAGGAGGGCCAAGGGAGGCCGGGCAGAGTGAGGGTAAAGGATGGTGAGGGTGTGCTGATAAGGAGGATCTCCTTCTTGCTGGCATTCAAGCAAAGATAGTTGGTGGCACACCAATCTTGAATGGCAGTTGGGCAATCAGAGATGAGGGAAGGAGAGGAGGTGGCAGAGAGAAGCCTGCAAATGAGTTGTCAGCATAGCACTGGACACTTCAGCAAAAATGGCAATGCAGTGAGAGTTGCCAGGTATTGGTTGAAAACCAGGGCGAGAAGTTGAACCTCTGGGGAACTCCACAGGTAGAGCGGGAGATAGATGATGGGAAGGACCCAATTTGGACCTGGGAGGGTCGATCAGGGAGGAGAGATCAACCGGGCCAGAGTCTGATCAGTGATACCCAGGTTGTCATGGAGATGGTTGTGCAGGATGGTATGGTTGACTGTGTCGAAGGCAGAAGAGAGATTGAGAAGGATGAGGACAGAGGGAGTGTTAGAGTCCAGTTTAGAGAGCAGGTCTTCACAGATGTTCAGGAGAGCAGTTTCCATGCTTCTGGCCGCTCTGAAGCCAGACTGTTGCTCGTGGAGACAGCCAACAGAATCGGAATGAAGGTTAAGCTGAGAGATGGCCCCCCGTACATTTTAAAGAGTTCAGCCGAGTTGTTGGATGCCGCAGAGACACAGGCTTGAATGTGGGCTCTCTTCTTGGTGAGCACCGTCGGTATTTCCTTTGGAGCAGGCGACAGACCAGTTTGTCAGAGGATGAACAAGAAGCCCTCCATTTCCTCTCAGCCGCCCTGCACTTACGTTTAAGTGTAGCTAGGTCAGAGTCATAACAGGAATTGCACTTGGCTTTGGACTTTAAACAGATCCTCATGACAGGGGCAAGAGCATCAATAGTATCAGAGATAGAGTAGAGACAGGGCTATGTCAGGAGGTGAGTCAGCCAGAGGTGGGGGGGTAGGGGTGGAGAGGGAGAGACGGTGGCGGCGAAAGCCTCAACTAATACACGCTTCATGGGCCGGATGTCTGAGAAGGTAGGTGGCAGTGTTGAGGTAGGCTTGACCTGGGGAGTGGAGTGGAGTGGAGTATCACTCCAGGAGAGAGGAGTGGTCAGAGGGATGGAGAGGGGGAGGTTCGAGGAGATCAAGACCTAGTGTGTGCCCTGCAGAGTGAGTCAGGCCGGAGGGGAGGATAGGGAGAGGGAGTCGGAGGTCACAGAAGAGTAAAGAGGAGGAACAAGGAGTCTAGATGGATATGGAGGAGGAGGAAGAGATGTATAGATTTCTGAGGCTTGTGGAATCTGCGTAGATCACATGCTGTGCATAGGCCGACATCCAGTGGAAGCTGCAGAGTATTACAGATGTTGTTTCCGAAACTTGAATAGGGACGTCGACGGGGCGTGCTAGTAATACTCTCCCTAGTGTGATGTCCACTGTACCTATGATCCCTCACGCGTCGAGGTCCCTCAGATTGTTTTTTTTCCACCATGCTAGACGGACCCGTATAGCGGAGTTCCTTTCGGCGATAAGCCATTGACTTTATATAATCACAATAGTTTTTCTTCCTATCCTTTCGACTGCCGTAACGCCACGCCGAGGAAAGAGAAGAAAACTGGCCATCGGAGACCATCGCAATGGACCGTACGGCCTTGGAAGACTGCCCCGGGCCTCGGCCCAGACAATAGGGAGAGGGGGAGGAGGCCATTTTAGAATGCATATTCTCCCCTTCCTACACTTTGTTCGCCCAGCTGCCATGTCCATAACCCATAATTATGGAAAATACACCATTTAAGTTTTGCCCTAAGTGTAATCGCAAATTCCCCATGGTCAAACGCTTACTTTGCAATTTGTGTCTCCCGAGAGACCACATTGAAACATCTTGTTGAGCGTACAGGCTCTTCAAGCCTAAGACGTTGAAGGACCGCTCCACCAAACGCTGGGCCCACTACGCCAGGCAACTCAAGGCATGGAAGTAGAGGGAGCCTATAGCGATGGCAGCGACGCTGCACTTTCAGACGGTGAGGGCATCGGAGCAGCTTCCGCTACTGAAGCGCAGACCCCCGACCCCGTAGGACAGGACAGGCCGGTGGCCATGTTGTGGGGATTACATGCGGCAGCAGCGCTACAAAAGCACGCGCCACAAAGCACAAAGGCCCTTGTCGACATTCGGTAGATGAGTTGAATACTCGGCAACGTTCAACACCCTGTGAAAGGTCTGAGTCCCGGTCCTCTGGGCAATCTTTCAAGATCGCCACACGACAGTGTTCAACCGTTGAAAGACAGCAAGGTGGTCGCACGAAAAACTCCTTCCGATGGCCAATCGTCCGCGGACAAAGCCTCGGCTTCCACACCCAAAGTTCGACGTTCATCATCTGATAAAACGGCAGGTCCCAGAAAGTCTGTTAAACTCTCATCTGGGCCCCAGGGTGGGGGGGGGGGGAAACATAAGTCATCGAAGACCCCTCAAAGAATCCTACTAGGGACAAGTCACAAAAGGGTATACTGTCCAAGCCCATAGAGAAATCTAAAGACTCTAGGCCAAAGGTAATACCTCCCACTAATGAATATATTCCCACTCAACCCATAGTAATCCCAAGTTGAAGGAATGGTCTTTGCAAGTTATCAATAGGGTTATGCGAAGAATGACCTTTATGGCAAATTTTTATGAAAAGAACCCATAATACTTTCAAAGTTTACACTCCACTCCTCCCACCTCAACGCCTTCCGCTCTCAAGCCTCTGCCTTAACCTCTCAACCACCCACTAATAGGTCTCGCCCTAATGTCCAAGTACAAAGCAGGGTTATAGATCTATATGACCCTGAAATAGATCCAGAATACCAAGATTTAATTTGTGGAAACATCTGACCCTCCACTTATTGAAGAGGAAGCAGATGAACTTTATTATGGGGATGATGAAGAGCAAGATGACCAAGAGGCAAACATGTACTCCATAGATTCTCCTATTAATCAAGACCCCCCCTTCCCCCCCCCCAGTGGTAGATTCCCCTGTTGACAATCAACCCCTACTCAACGAAGTCTTAGCCAAAGCGGCGGAACACTTCCGTATTGATACACAGGAGGTACAGGAAGATGGAGACTTTGCTGTACAATTATTGGGGGACAAAAAGACTGTAGGCCAGTTTATCCCGGTTGCCAGACATTTCGTCGAAAAAAAATTGTCGACAGGACATTTGGTTGAAACCATTTGGTCGAGAACCAAATGGTCGAATTTTTGTTTTTTTTTTGGGGGGGGGGGGGGGGTCCCTCCAACACCCTTTTTTTTTCTAAACCTTTTTTCCCTAAACTACAACCTAAAAAAAAGTTAGACCATTTGGTTTTCGACCAAATGTCTTTCGACGAAATGTCCGGACACCGTTTATCCCACTGCTAAAGTCGGTACAACGCAGAATACAACCTTCCTTAGTCTCCCAATCTCGCACGGGCCGTTAACCCCCGTGTGGAAAAACTGTTTAGTGCTGCTCTTCAGACCCCTTTTAAGAGGCCAGTTGAAACCAGACTCTTTGGTGGTCACCACCACAAGGAAAAGAGCAGGCACGCCCCTTGCTTCCTCCGAGGCACCACCGGATAAGGAAAGCAAGAAAATATATGCAATGGGTAGAAAGGTTGCCTCTTCAGCAGCCTACCAGACGAGAATAGCTACCCTTTTGGCAAGTTATAACTACCTTAAGTGGGTTGAGGTTTCTGCGCTACTTTCGTCAGCCCGGAGCCACTTAAATCACAATTAGCTCAAGTGGCTGCAGACGGAAGGGGCGTGTCTACTTGTTTCCTCCAGTCAAATTTCAATGCCGGTCAAGTGGCACAGCAAGTAGAGCGCTCGCTTTGACATCCGTGCAGAGCCTGCTAACGCAGGTTCGAATCCCGGCAAGGCCAAACTCAGCCTTTCATCCTTCCGAGGTCGATAAATGAGCACCACACACCGTGCGTAATAAGCAGCGCTCAGATACCTGAGGGTTCGTAGCGCTATATAAGTGCCAAATTATTATTATTAATGCAGCTGACAATGCCGGGAGGGTCATTGCAGAGGGGACTATTATAAAAAGACATGCATGGCTTCACCAGTCAGGCTTTAGACCAGAAACACAAGCCACTCTGATTAATATGCCAGTGGAACCTAATGTGCTCTTCGACAAAGCTGTAGAAGATACACTCAAGACAGCAAAGGATGAGTATGACACTCTAAAATCTTTAGGTCAGCTCACAAACAATCTTACTGGTCAAAGGGGTAACAGTAATTTTTGCCGTTTTCGGTCCCAAAACTCAAGAGGATCCGGCTACAGTCAAGGCCAAGGTTCCTATGGCAACAATCTAGGACAACCCTTCCAAGGCTATCCACAAGGACGATGCAGAGGTCATGGTGGTCGGGGCAGAGGCCCAGAGCAAGTGACAATCCGCTCCAGGTACCCTCCCATGGCTCTCCAGTAGGAGGACGCGTTTCCAACTTCACTCACGCATGGGAGGGCATCACCTCGGACAGATGGGTGCTCTCCACGGTAGCAGGGGGCTAGTGCATAGAACTACTTCAGCGTCGTCACAACCACACCCCACGACAAAAGGTCCCCTCGGAGGAACATCAGCAGATCCTTCTAGAAGAAATAACAGCGCTTCTATCAAAGGACGCCATAGAAGTGGTCCCAATCAACCAAGTAAACGGGGGTATTTATTCAACTTATTTCCTTGTGCCAAAAAAAAAATCTAACAATGTGCCCTGTATTAGATTTGCGCTCTGCAAACAAGTGTCAAGCCACAAAACTTCTGCATGACTACGCTACAAGAGGGAATTCCCCCTACTAAAAAAGAGGATTACATGCCAACACTGAATATGCAAGATGCCGATTTTCATATTCCAATGTTCCAAGCGCACAGAAGATTCTTGCATTTCAAGATAGCGAACAAACACTACCAATTCAAGGTGCTGCCCTTTGGAATAGCCTTGGCTCCAAGGGTATTTACAAAGGTACTGGCGGTAGTGGCAGCGCACCTGCGCAGGGGAGCAATCCCAGTGTACCCTTACTTGGACGACTGGGTCATAACAGGGGAATCGCCTCTAATTTGCAGACAAAACGTCCAAACGACAATCAACCTCCTCTTTCATTTGGGCTTCTCAATCAACGAGATAAATCAAGCTTAGTGCGCAGACTGGCCTTGTGCAATCCCATCAAACTCCTGTGCCAGTAAGACCTACTCACCCAGCACGGAGGACTAACAGTGCACCCACACCCACACTCTATGAACTTTGCAGCATGGCTCCTTGAGTCATAGAGTTCGGACAACTCAATCTACCACAAAGATGCATGGATATCTTGAAGGAATTAAGAAAACCAAACACTAGGCACTGTTACTATGATAAATGGAAACGATTCGTAATTTGGTGCCAGAATAAGCAAATCAACCAACATTCTAACATATATGCTCCACTTACTAGATACAGGGTTAGTGTTCAAATCCCTCGAGTCCACCTGGCGGCTTTGTCAGCCTACACCACTTCCCCTAACAAGGTCTTGTGGTGGAAGGTACCAGTCATCAAAGCATTTATGGAAGAGGTAAAGAGACTCCACCCTCCAATCTCTAACCCACCACCAGGTTGGAACCTTAATGTGGTACTCGCTAAGCTCATGGAACCCCCTTTCGAGCCTATGCACAAGTCTAGTCTCAAACACCTGACTTATAAAACTGCCTTCTTAGAAGCCATCACTTCCATAAGAAGGGTCAGTGAAATCCAAGCTGTCAGGGCAGGCTCCTTTATTTACTATACATAAGGACAAACCGGTTTTACGCACTCACCCTAGGTTCTCACCTAAATTCATCTCCAAAGTCCATGTAAACCAGTCTATTGAGCACCGGCTTTCTTCCAGGAACCCAAAAGCTCTGCTGAGGTAAAACTCCACACTAGATGTGAGGAGAGCGGTCCTCTACTACGTAGACAAGACCAGACTGCTAAGAAAGACAGATCAACTGTTTGTCTCCATAGCGCCAGGCAGAGAAGGAGATTGCATCTCTTAGAATACCATCTCTGGGTGGATAGTCAGATGTATCCAACTGTGCTATTCCTATCTAATAAAACACTGCCTTTTACGCTAAGGGCCCACTCCACAAGAGGTACTGGAGCCACTCTGGCTTTCATTGCAAATGTCCGCTTAGACAGTATTTGCAAAGCAGCTAAATGGAGCTCAATACATCCTTTTACTCAGAACTACTGCATTGACACTCATTCCAAGACAGATACACAAGTGGGACAAGCGGTTCTAAGACATTTATTTGCTCATGAACCTTCTCACATTCCACCGCCTTCTTCCACTGCTCGCTAATCTATGCACAACATGTGATTTTAGCAGATTCCACAAGCCTCAGAAGGGATACATTACGCACCATAATTGTATTTCTGATGCTTGTATCTGCTTAGATTCACATGCGACCCACCCTTCCTCCCCTCAGAGAATGAGCATGGATGCTTATGAGCTTGTCTGATATGTATCTGCTTGGATACAACTGTACTCGTGCTACACCTCATGCTACTTCATGTCAGAAAAATAACAATCTGAGGGACCTCGACGTGTGAGGGATCATGGGTACAGTAGACGGCACACGAAGGATAGTATTCCTGGCACACCCTGTCAACGTCCGATTTCGAGTTTCGAAAAGAACTAATATTCTGCAGCTTCCACTAGATGTTGGCCTATGCACAGCATGTGAATCTAAGCAGATACAAGCATTAGAAATAGGATTATGGTGAGTAAAGTATCCCATATATGAACTCGGCATACAAAAACAAACATACTCCGATATAGAAAAACATATAGAAAAAAGCAGAAAACCTTCATTTTAGGCACTACGACACTGCTTAGTCCCAGAGCAGGTAGGCAAAGAGATCACTCGTACTAACGCGGTCTAAGGTGGAGCCTCCTCCCTCCCAGCGAGACTGCATCACCCGGGGGTCCAAGTTCTGTCTTCCACTGAATACCCTCTTCTCTTTATGGGGACATGTACCCACCCTTCTCAGTTGTGACGACCCTCGGCGGAAGAGCAGATCACAAGTGGAAGGGGCAGAGAGTGGAAAAACCAGTCAGGAGTGGAAAAACCCAGCGCCCCTCTCCTTGCATTCATTCCCAGAACCCTTTATCATGCACCTGCATAACGCTCCGCCTCCCTCCCCATATTCGTCTGTCGGTGGACAATCCAATAACAATTCTCCACAGTTCGTCCACTCAGCAACAATATTTATGTAGTTATGTGACCTTGCTCTGCTTTCGCTACTGCAATACTTGATAATTTTACCATGCTCACGGAGACGCAGGCTTCTATTGCGGTGATGGGAGAGGAGTGTCCAAAATGGCTGCGCACAGATTGTTTCAGCTCGTACTTCCCATAAGCATTACAGTCTGTACTACACAAGTTGGTAGTGACCGAGCAGCCAGACCTATCTCAAGATAGTAAATGTGATCTGTAGAGCTGTAGCATCGATATCCACAAAAACAGGTATCCAAATAACTTGCACTCAAGGTTTTCTAGTAAAATAATTATTTAAGTCAGTTTTAAATAATCAGTCTTTAAAAATGGCAATGTGCAACAATAAAAATACACTTCATAACACGCACTTAGAATCCAGATCAGCAAGTAGGTACACTTTTTTTTTTTATTTTAATTTTATTTATTTCTTTTTTAGAGATGCTTCATGCACATTTCCTACACCCTCAGGTGACTTCAATTACTTGGACAGTATTGACTTTTTGCACTTTGTAAAATTCTGAGGTTGTGGAAAGGTTAAGGTAAGGAAAAAGGTTAACAGGTTCTCAGAGCATTTGAGCACTTGTCAATCTCCCAATGAAGTCTAGATTAGATCTTTCCCACCAATGTTAGTTAAAAACCAATGTATCACCTTATTGGGGAGAATTCTCAGAAATATGTTAATTCCCTTCTACCTTAGAGACCCCCAGCTCTTTTTGCTCGACTTTAGGTCTTTATCTCTCATGTAATGTTGTGATTTATTCTGTTTCTTTTGACTTTGGAGTCTGACAAACTCCATAGGCATCATCTTTACATTGTGCCACACAGCACCTTCAGTGCAGTGGCACAGGGAAGTCTCTTAGATTTCCCAAAGGTTTAAATACCTTCTCTTGGTGAAGCTACTGTTTCCAAGAGCAGTGAAGTGAAATTGACTTTACTTACTTTTTGTAACTTCCTAGACCCAGCACACGCTAACTTGCCATAGGGTGCTGGAGGGGTTACTTGGCATCCCCTTTGTCTAGTTTCTCATGTAACAGTTTTGTTACCCTTCCTACAATTAATGGCTGGTGATAGTGCTTTACTTTTTACTACCATTGTGTGTTTCTACAGCGGGCTGCAATTGCAGCTGCAGTAAGGCACCCTTTGGTGCTCATTTTATCAAAATGGCCCCGGTCTTCTTTTTTCACCATTTTCTTGTTGGAATGGTCCTTCTTGAGATGTACTCGGAGCACCAAACCAGGTTTGGTCCCTTTGTCCGTTTTGTCTTTGGGATTCACTGGTGAAGCCCGCCTCTGGCTCCAGTGTGTCTTTCGCTTGGTGAGATCTTTCGCTTGGAAGACAGAGTCGACAACTGGACGAAGGAATACGAAGAAGAACTTAGAAGAGACGCTTGCTGCAACTCATGGACTGTTGGTTTGCCCAGTGTAGCACTGCTGCAGTGCTGAAGCTCCGAATTCGCCTCGACTAGAGAAGCCCTGCAAAGGACGACATCTCCCCCTTGGGTTGGTGGGACCAATCAACTACAAGACAAACTCCTCTGGAAATCCTCTGAGCTGGCTGTACTTTCATTGCTGCTGCAGGAACCGATTGCCAGAAAGAGGAACACCAGAATAGTGTCTTTTAAGTCAGACCCGATCTCGAAGATCCTCTGGACTCCCATGAAGCAGGACTGAGCCACCTCAAGAGTGCTGGACCTCGGATGCGAGGAAAGTCTATCCGAGAATCGCAGTGGTGCTATTTGCGACAAGCTGAAACCTCAAAGTGCCTCTGATTTGCCCATTGCTGCCGCTGACCTTCAATTAGTAGTGCAGGAGTCACCAGATGTCCTCCCTCTTGTCCCCACGACTGAGGCCCAGGAACAGGACCTGCAGACCTACAACCGGAGCAGAAGCCAGCTGGAACCCATTTCCTCAGACCTAAGGTACTGTAAAACAAAGGGTTACTTAACTCTTGTCATGTAGCCTTGCTATCTCTCCGTTGACTTATCTTGGTTGCTTGCAGCTTTGCCCCTCACAAGCCTCCCAGCTTGTGGCCTAACAGTGATTTCATTTTCTACAAAGATTTCTAAGACATTGTGCAAGCCTTCTTACTTAACCTTCAAGTCACCTAGACTTTTTGCTCAATTGACATTGGCTATCCTGGCTCCCCGAAAGACTCTTCTAACCTCTCACTTTGTGCTTTAACTATCCCTCCAAAATATCACACATTCTATAACTTCTGTAGCTGGGAAAGGGTTAATTTACTTTGCATTGGGGGGTTTAAAAGTACTTAACTGCTTAAGAAGATTAGTTAAAAATTGTTTTATTCCCGAACCATTTCCTTTTGACACCAAACTTAGTATTGCTCTAAATGTACCAGTGATCTATTAATGTCCACAGTGTCCTAGTTATTTAAGTCCCCTCAGGTTGTAGGAAGTGTTTGTGTGCCATCCCAAATGGGGATCGACTCATTTATTGAAAATGAGATCAAGTATTTCTGAAGAATATTTATTAAGTGTTAAATAATTGCTCCCTTCTAAGGAAGGCTTATTTAACTGACTGTTAAATTAATAAATAATTGTTTAATTGGGACACCTTGAGTATAAGTGGTATTTGAATACTTGTCACTGTGAAAGTCTTTTACAACCCTACAGCTCACATTGACCCCTCTTGGGATAAGCCTGGCTGCTCAGCCACACTACCAATTTGTGTAGTACATGTGTATACCAAAAGTTGGGTTAACCATTGCCAAGAGGACAAGGCTGGTTCAGTCTCTCACAGGGTACTGCATAAAATCTTGCCTAACAGTAGTCTCTCCTTTTGGGGTGTTCATTGGGAGACGAGCAATATCTATCCACCAGTCTTCTGTTTTCCCTTTAGTGAAACCGTATTACCCTTCCATTGCTACCAATAGCAGAGTTTGGTCTAACTGCTGGTTGTAACCTTGTCTTGCCATTAGGATATATTGTCTTAGACTCTTTAATAGAGAGCTGTGGAAATCTCTCTAATACTCTACCGTAAAGTTTTAATCAAAATTACTCACATTTTGGAGTGCATTATATACGAGCTTTACATGCTCCAGTGATTTAAATAATTATTTTGCATATGTGAGGCGTCAACCGTAGGATCAGCAACTTTGGTGCCTGCCAAAGTGGTGGAGCATGAGCTTGTCAACAAAGGATTAGGTCCAGATTGTGCAGTGCTAAAGTTTTAAGCTTGCCGTTCGTCACTCCAGTCTCACCATTTTGTTTTACAGAATGCCGATTTGTTTTTTCAGGGCACACACAATACCATTTTTATTTGCATTTGTTGCTAATACTTAATACTTTGAATTTATCTTTATTAAACAGTTAAGAGAAAATAACTGTTTATTGGGGGCTACCATGGCTGTTACTGGCCACTAGCCCGACTAATCCAAGCCAAGTTGAAAGCCCACATTTACTATTTTCAGCACATTTGGTATTTTTACTCCAGCTATGTACTTAACAAAATAAAACTGTTCTTTTAAATATGTAGTGCAGTGATTTAAATGAGCACATCTTTACAATGTTTTTGTTTTCTTTCCTGCCTTAGCCTTTAAAGTCGGTGCAGGTGGCCCAAGAACCTGTACAAATTACTACCAAAGAGCAGCCGTTGGAGCCTGCCACGATAAACCCAGAAACAATAGAGGCTGAAGAGAACTCGACAAATCCAGAAATAAAACAGATTATGTCCAGAGTTCGGCAAAACTTTGGAAAAATCCACGTGGCTCCTGAATTCACTGATGAAGACCTTGTCCCGCTGGAAGCACCTGACCTATCGGACTTGTCGGACATTGGTTCCGAGGATGAGGAAGATGTAGAGGAGGGGGATGCCAATGAGCACAATGAATCTGAAAAGTGCCATGATGCTGGCATGGATGAGGACAAACAAAATCCACAGACCAAAGCATCAAACCCAAAAGCTGTTATTAAGGCATTAGATGACAAGATTGCCAAATACAAAAAGTTCCTTGATAAGGCAAAAGCCAAAAGATTTTCTGCCATAAGGTATTGTAATATTTTGTTTGTCGGGTTTGTGTTTTGTCATGAATTAGTCATCTAAGGCCTATTTAGCCATTCCTTGAATAAGGTTCCGTTTATGAATGACTTGTGATTTACAAAGAGGCAGAGCAATGAGCATAGTAGATGTGTATCGTTTCCCACCTAAATGGCCAACCTGAAAACTGTCCCTGCTACATAGTTGGATTTTACTCTAATATTGCTGGTCGCTATGGGTCTGTACTATGAAAGTGTTAGTGTCGTCGAGGCAGGCACCTCTGCAGCTCAAGAGCATCCAACCTGAAGACCCAAACCATGGTATAGTTATTAAGCGGGCTTCTTGGGTGTGCAGCTGGCTGTATTTTGTACACGGCAGGCATTAGGCTGAATGTCCTAGTCCAGGTATCTGCAAACTGCAACTCTCCAGGTGCTTTGGACTGTGACGCCCATGATTTCTCACCTTTTTGATTATTTTGGCTACACTTGATGGGAGATGCAGTCCACTGTTAGTCAAGATTGTGTGCCGTACCCTTTGGGAGATTATTCCAACCTTGTCTTCCTGGCAATAGGTAACCCAACCTTTGGTATAAGTCTGTACTACACATGTTGGTAGTGTGGCTGAGCAGCCAGGCTTATCTCAAGAGGGGTCAATGTGAGCTGTGAGGATGTAACAGTTTCACAGTGACAGTTCTCCAAATAAAAATGTATACTCCAGTTTTCTTGATTTAAACAATTTTTAATTTATTTAGTCAGTTATATAAGCCTTCTAAGGGGAGCAAACACGTAACAAGTAAAGTATACTTCAAAACACACTGTTTCTCTAAATCAGATGATACCCATTTGGGATTGCACACAAACCCTTCCTACACCCTCGGGTGACTTCAATAGCTAGGACACTGTGGACTTTGTTTTATCACTGGTACATTTAGAGCAATACTGAGTTTAGTGTAAAGGATTAGATATGGGAATTTAAAAAAAGGTTAACAAATAATTTATGAACTGGTAAGTACTTTCCTCCAATGCAAAGTAAACTAACCCTTTCCTGGAAGAAGGGCAAAAGCACAAACGCGGAGGTAGAAGAGTCTCTGAGGGAGCCAGAACAGTGGGTTGGTTGAACAAAGTCTAGGAGAGCTGAAGATCATCTGTGCAGTTAAGTAAGTCTTGCACCATGTTTTTAGAAAGGTTTGTAGGAATAAGATTCCCTTGAAGGTCCACAAGCTGGGTGGCTTATGAGGAGCAAAGGTGCAAGCAACTCTGCAATGGCAACCAAGACCAGCAAGTAAGACTACAAAACAAGAGGTAGGTTCTCTTAGACTTTACAGTACCTCTGGTTAGAAGAAATGATTCCAGCTGGCTTCTGTTCCTGTACAGCGTTGCCAATCCTGTTGTTCCTGAGCCTCTGTCGTGAGGACAAGAGGGAGCACGTCTGGGGACTCCTGCTCTGCAATGGGAAGGTCAGCAACAGCAATGCACAAACTTCAATTCAGCGGTTCTTCAGTGTTTCAGGTCCTCGCGTCTGACAGCAAATGGCAACACTGCGGTTCTCGGATACTACTTCAGACTTTCCTTGCTTCTGGGGTCCAGCACTCTGAGGTCGCTCAGGCTTGGTCTGTCCTGCATCAGGGAAGTCCGGAGGATTTTCCTATCGCTCGGGTCTGACTTAAAAGCAACGCACAGAATCTGGTGTTCTCTCCCGGGCACTTCCGTTCCAGCAGCAGTAGAAGTACAGCCAGCTCAGAGGATGTCCAGGCGGACTTACTTTGGAGTTAATTTGTCCCACCAACTCCAGGGAAGAAGTCGTCGTTGCAGGGCTTCTCTAGTCGAGGTGAACTCGGAGCTTCAGGACAGCAGCAGGGCTTCACCGGGCAAACCAAAGGTCCGGGAGTTGCAGCAGGTGTCTCTTCAAAGTTCCTCTTCAGATTCCTTCGTCCAGTGGTCGACCCCTGCCTTCCAAGCCAAAAAACCACACCTTTTCTGCAGGTTCTCCCATTCATTCCAGCCTAGCTGTCAATCGCACAGCATGGTGGCTGTCCTTGCCAGCCAGCCAGCCGGCCAATCACATTGGGGTGCATTCCTGTAACCAAGGGGATTAAGCACTGGGAGTCTCGGGCACCTCCCTAACTTCTTGCCCCTGCCAGACATACTTGAGCCAGAGGCGAGCTTCACTCGTGAATCCCACCAAAGACAAAACGATGAAGGGACCAAACCTTGTTTGTCGCACAGAGTAAATCTCAAGAAGGACCTTTCCAACAAGATATTGCGAAAGGACCGGGCATTTTTGACAGAATGGGCACCCATTTGGTGATTTACTGCAGCTGCGAAAGTAGCCAACGGTAAAAACTCCCAATGGTAGTTAAAAGAAAACTACTGCCACCAACCATTAATTGTGGAAAGGGTAACATAACCATGTTACATGAGAAGCTAGACAAAGGGGATACTAGGTAACCCCTCCAGCACCCTACTGTAAGATAGTGTGTGGTGGGTCTAGAAAGTTAAAAAATGTAAGTAAAGTCAATTTCGAAGGGATTGTGTCCTCCGATGTATTCCTTACCTTTGATAATTCGTCTCCAGCTTGCTGGCTTTGGAAATTTTTTCTCAGTTGAAGGGGCGCCGAGTCGATGTCCCTCGACAGCCACCGTATCAGCGCCAACGTCACCATGCCCATAAATAGCTGCGTGCGGTCCGTTGCTCAGTTCTGTTTTTCCGCGCTTCGTGGGGCCTCGGAATATCGTTGCTCAGTTCAGTCAGATAAAACCTCTTATATTTACTCGATAAAATCAGCTCGTTCTCGATGGCTTCGTCATCCGAACCGACGACTCTGCGGTCCGGCTTCAAAAAATGTCGAGACTGCGGAAAGAATGTCGATAACGGATCCTCACAGGATCTGCTTGTGGTGCTTGGGAGTCGAGCACCATTGTTCGGAGTGTGAGGACTGCATGTCCATGACGGCGAAAGCCTTGAAGGAGCGCAAGGGGAAGCTCGAGAGAGGAAAGTCAGTCAAAACATCCTCGAAAGTTTCTTCGGCCGAGGCATTCGTCTCCTCACTGTCGAAAGCATTCCCATTCTAGGTCTCGAAGTAGCTCCCACCACTCGTCGAGATCTAGACACTCAAAGAGGAGACGTCGAAGATCCCCTTCCTCATCTTCTGTTTCACCAGAAAGGGTCTCCTGCCCCACAAAACACAGCTCTCAGGCTGTGTGGGAGGAATTCAGGAAGAAAATGCTAAGCATCTTCGAGAAAGCAGCCTCGACCCCCTCGAAGACAGCTGAGGGTGATACCCTGGGTGAAAAACCCAAAAAATCGAAACGCTGCGAGTCGTTGCACCCGGCGAAAGAGTCCACCCGAGAGCGCCATGGGCCATCGGGTAAGAAGGCACCATCTTGACGCTGTCGTCGAAGATCCCTTCGCATGGATCGGTGCCATCGACACCGTTGTCGAAGGGATCTTCGCATCGGTCGATCGAATCGATGCCATCGTCGACGCCGATAAAAGAGAAAACCACGCTACTTCACAGCCAAAGGTTATACCAAGAGCCTCCGGCACGACGCCGAGAACATCGTCAACATCCTCGAGTAGGATCCTGATCCTCTCGAGTTCTTCGAGGCCTCTTCCAGTTTTCTCGACGCCTTTCTCGGCGCCTTCGAAGCCTATCACATCGTCGACGACATCGACATTTTCTCGCCCAATAATGACGAGTTTGGCTCCTTCTGCCTTAGAAATGGGTTTTACACCATTTCTGAGGTCAGAGTAGCCCGGATTATCTTCAATCTATGAAGGGGAGGATTCTGACCAGGAAAGACCCTTTGGGTTGCAGAGGACCACACCACCTGTTTCAGAGGATTTTACCTCTGAGGAAAGAAGGTTGAAAGACCTACAAGAATCATTACATGAGGCAAGTGGGCTGGACACTCCCCCAGAAGTGGAATTTGTCAAACCAGACCCAAGGGAACATGCCGAAACACCCTATAGAACCCTGATGGCAAGGAATATTGAATTCATGGGTTGGTCTGCGCCTTCACCTGTTTTTCAACAGGATGACCTTACAGACATGCTAGACAAAGGTCCACAGGAGGATCCTGTGGTCCCCTTCCATGCAGCCTTGCAAAGGAAGATTTAATCAAATTGGGAAACTCCCGAGGTTATCCCTGCAGTCAATAAAAGATTGTCAGCCAAGTATAGGGTAGCTGCGGCTGACTCTGAATATTTATCAAAACACCTGACTCCAGAGAGCCTGGTGGTTCAAGCGGCAACTTCATCAAGCAGCAGATCCGCTTACCCTACTGTCCCACAGGATGGAGATGACAAAAGGTACGATTCTATGGCAAAAAGTCTTTTCTGCTTGTAGTATGGCGTTGAAGTCCACCAATGCCACCTGTACGCTCGCCAGGTTCAGCCACACACTGTGGGAGTGTGCTTCATCAGCGGCTGACTGCATACTGGAAGGAGAGGAAAGGGAAGCCTTCCTTATTAAAGATGGCAACGATGCCATGTGTGACTCTCTTCAAACTGGCATCGATTCCGCTGACAGTATCAGCAGGGACATGGCGGCAAGTACTACAATCCGCAGGCATGCATGGTTGCGAAAGTCTGGCTTTGCTCCAGATGTACAGGCCAGACTTTTGAATATGCCCTTTGACAGCTCTTCTTTATTCGGTAAAAAGGCTGATGACAGTCTGGAAAAGTTGCAAACATCTAAAGCAGCAGCAAAATCTTTAGCAGCTGCAATCCGCCAAACTCCTTTTCGCCCCTCAGGAACCCCTGGGAGAGGAAATTCCTTTCGCTATTATTCCGCATTCAGGAAAGGCAGAGGACAGCCGGCTCAAAGAGGCAAAGAGGATCCACCCGAGGTGGACGGGTCAAAAGTACTAAAGCCACAGCAGGTGCCTGTTTACCCTCGGCATCTGCATCAGCCGCCCCCAAACCACTCTGAGGTCTTTCCACACAAGACACCTGTAGGGGGCAGGTTAAATCACCATCTGACGGAATGGCAGGCTATTACGTCAGATGCTTGGGCATTGGAGACAGTTGCCCAGGGTTACTGCCTACCCTTTCTACACATCCCTCAGAGTCATCCACCGGGGCACATCTCTCTAAAAGTTCCAGATCCGCTCCTCTTGCAGGAAATTGTAGACCTGCTAGAGAAAGGTGCCATAGAACCGGTACCTGTAGCGGAGAGGAACAAGGCCTGGTACTCCCTTCACAAACTGAGCTTCGCCCTCAGTTTAAAGAAGTCACAGATGATACAATCGCAGAGACTCCAATTCATTAGAGCGGTCCTGGACACTTCCCTGGGAAAAGCCTTGCCACCAGAGGTGAGGGCTCAAGATATTCTACAGATGGTTAACCAGTTTCAAAATGCCCAACGTCTCCCTGCCTTGGACTTTTTGAGGTTGCTAGGCCTCATGGCATCCTGCATCTTCCTTGTGCCAGAGGCTCGCCTGAGAATGAGATCCCTTCCGTGGGCACGGAGAACTCAGTGGTCGCAATTCTCGGAGAATGACAGATCTCCTCCGGATTCCGGACAAGGTAGCCCGCGACCTTCAATGGTGGGCCTATCCAGAGAACATCTTGAAAGGAGAACTGTTTTGGCAACCATGGTCGGAGATAACAGTAGTCAGACGCCTCACTCACGGGGTGTGGAGCCCATGCCAACGACTTGACCATCAGCGGTCGTTGGTCTCCAGACTACACATCAACCTATTAGAGCTGAGAGCGATCAGACTAGCGCTGAAAGCTTTCCTGCCATCAGTACAGGGGAGACATGTCCTGATAATGACGGACAGCACGGTGTCCATGAACTACCTCAACAAAAGAGGCGGCGTAGGGTCACTGCCACTGTGCAGAGAGGCAATGCTGCTCTGTTTTTGGGCAATTCAGGAAGGAATCTCTCTATCGGCAGTCCACCTAGCCGGCGAGAAGAACCTGACAGCGGACGCTCTGAGCAGGCAGAGCAGTCGCCCATGAATGGGAGCTAGCTCAGGAAGTCCTTCGCCCTTTGGGGAACCCCTCAGGTGGATCTGTTTGCCACCAGCACCAACAGGAAGTGCGATCTGTTCTGTTCAAGGGAATTTCCCCCGAGAGGAGCTCTAGGGGACGCGTTCGTAGTGGACTGGGAGTTCCCACTCCTTTACGTGTTTTCACCAGTCCCTGTTATTCCTCAAATGATCAGGAGGTTGGGAAGATTCCAGAAAACCATGATCCTAATTGCCCCGGACTGGGCCAGGAGAACGTGGTACCCGGACCTTCTAGATATGTCCATATGTCCTCCAATCTGTCTTCCACTCAAAGAGAATCTTCTCTCGCAGAAGGGAGGTCAGGTTCTCCATCCAGACATCAGAACCCTCAACCTTCACGCTTGGCTTCTGAAAGGGTGAGGTACAAGGATTGGGACCTCCCTGATGACGTCATGGAGGTGTTGCTTTCGGCCAGAAGGCCAGCAACAAAGTCTTTATACCGCTGCTGTTGGAACAAATTTTGCAGCTGGTGTAGAGAAGAGAATATCGACCCTTTTTCATGTGGTACACCAATGGTGTTATCGTTTCTACTCTACTTGGCAAACTCAGGCCTTCAAGTTGGCAGTGTAAACGGCTATCTCGGCAGCGCTATCAATCTTCAAGCGCACTGCGGAGGAACCATTGTATTTCAAACTACCCCTAGTAATACATTTTCTCAAGGGATTAACTAATGTTTATCCTCCAAGACCATTCCAAGTTCCCTTATGGGACTTAAATTTAGTCTTAAATTTCCTAATGGGTACTCCCTTCGAATCAGTCCATTCTTGTTCGCCGAGATTTCTTACTCTTAAAACTGTCCTATTGGTAGCACTAACATCTGCTAAGAGGGTGAGCGAATTACAAGCTCTTTCTTGTAAAAAAACCTCCATACAATTTTCCATAAGGACAAAGTTGTCCTACAGGTGAAGCCTAATTACCTCCCAAAGGTGGCTTCTGAATTTCACATCACTCAGAAAATGACCTTCCCTTTGTTCTACCCTCCTCCCCATCCGGGGAAAGAGGAAGAAAGGCTACATAGGCTGGACCCAAGGCGAGCTCTAAGCTTTTACAACAGCAGACTGGTTAGGATTAAGCAAGCAGACCAACTGTTTGTAGTATACTCGGGTCACAAATTGGGACTACCCATAACAAAACAGACCATTTCCAGGTGGATCATTTTGGCCCTTCTGGAATGTTACAAACTGGCAGGGAAAGAGCCACCCCAAAATCTTAGGGCTCATTCAACCAGGGGTATCACAGCTTCTTCGGCCCTCCAAAGAGGGGTACCGGTCCGAGACACATGTGCGGCTGCCACATGGTCGTCCGAACATACATTCACAAGATTTTACAACCTGGATTCCTCCACTAGTCGAGAGACCAGATTTGGCAAAGCCGTATTACATTTGGTTCATTCCTAAAAGGCATACATGACATTATTACTCCCACCTCCAATTACATGCCACTGCTATGGGAGTCTATCAAAGATGAGTAATACGTCGGAGGGCACAATCCCTTCGAAGAACAAGTTACTTCTTACCTTGTAACGTTCTTTCGATGGGATGTTCCTCCGACGTATTCCTTATCGCCCCTCCATCCATCCCCGCAGTAATACTTCCCTTGTGGTTGCAGCTTACGCTCCTTCAAGGTCAATAACCAATTCAGACATGACTTATCTTATGCTACAAAACGGAACTGAGCAACGGTCGCCGCGCATGGCTATTTATGGGCATGGTGACGTTGGCGCCGATACGGTGGCTGTCAAGGGACATCGACTCGGGGGACATCGACGCGCAGCGCCCTCTACTGAGAAATAATTTCCGAGGCCAGCAAGCTGGAGACTAATTATCAAAGATGGAATACGTTGGAGGAACATCCCATCGAAAGAACGTTACAAGGTAAGAAGTAACGCGTTCTTCTCTTCACTTCTCTTGGAAACGGTAGTTTCACCAAGAGAAGGTATTTAAACCTTTGGGAAATCTAAGACTTCCCTGTGCCACTGCACTGAAGGTGCTGTGTGTCACAATGTAAAGATGATGCCTATGGAGTTTGTCAGACTCCAAAGTCAAAAGAAACCGAGTCCAAATCACAATACATATACATGAGGGTGAGAAAAAGGGCTCGCTCTCTCCAGGCTAGAGATAAAAAGTCCTAACGTCCATCAAAAGAGCTGGGCGGAGGGTCTCTAAGGTAGAAGGGAATTGGCATATTTCTGTGAATTCTCCCTAACAGGAAGCCACTGCATTTAAAATGCTGTATGCTGCCATAGTATGTTAGTCAGTCCAAAGTTGTAGGAAACAATATCTCCAATCATAAACTGTGGAGAGACGTATACAGGTCACCCAGTAAAAGTCTAGGTGAGAGGGGAAACGGATTCCCACTCACTTGGGAACAAGGTAAAATCATTGCCAAGTCAATTGAAAAAGTTCTGGGTTTGACGCATGTCTGCAAGATCTATCATAAATATGAAAATCTTACCTAACACTTCTAACAGAAGAATCCTGCTGGATCTCTGATCTCTGATTTCTGCAATTGTGCCTGCTTGTTCTTTCCTCCCAGTCGGATTCTGATGAACTAATTACTAAATGGGGATGGACTGCTAAAAGCCTTATGCCGTTTGAATGGTATTACAAGTTCTGGAAAGTCCTTTCCTGCTATTGTTGGTCATGTCCATTCATGGTTATCCTGAAACGAAATATTCAGAGTGTGCTTTACCAGTGGTTTTACTTAACTGTGAATTGCAGAAGGCCATTCTATATGTTTTTACTTTATGCTTTACTCACCTGAATAATTGCATTGTTTTTTTTTAATGTGGTTGCTAGTAATGTAATAGTACTTACCTTATTGAAGATTTATCTTTGCCTTGTGTATATGTAGAATAATCATTTTTTTTCATATAACTTCTAAGTGTGGATGTGTTCCTTTGGGCCTATGTATGCACTAAGGTATTTGTACTAACTAACCTACAGCCTACATTTTGCCTCCTAAAATAATCCTGGCTGCTCTTTTAGGCATGCCAAAACCTTGAGTGGTACAGACATCCACTAGCAAGTGGCGCTCTTAGTGGACTTTAGAAAAAACTCCCTAACACTACTGTGTAAGACGACTGTCACATTGTTCTATTTTAAATAACCTTTTAAAGTACTATACAATGATGCACTTGGGACTTATGTGGATGCAGGGAAGAGAAACGTCCAAGTGCTCTGTCTGCCGTTTGAGAAGCACAGGGCAATATATTGCAGATATTGCACTCTGAACGCTTCCTTGAAAATCACAAATGGAGTTTGGTTGTGGGATGGATGCACATCACCAAGGAAACTGGCTATGTAGACCTTATACATTTGTCAGTTGTTAGGTTTGCTGTTAGACTTACTTCCCCTAGAGACTACTGTAGAAACAGGATGAAGTTGATTTTTTTTTTTTTTTTTACATTTAGGGTTCTCCCAGTGATGCTCTAGGCCTTCATATTTCTGATGTTTTGCTGTACTACAATAAATTGCTGTGTCTCACACATCATGCTTTTGTTTCCTGAAGTAGCACATCACAAACCTAAGCGGTCAAAGAACATAGTCAGTGCAAACACAACAGACCTTTTGTTTGAAATTAATCTATATAATCCTGGCCACAGTTAATTTGCTTTACGCCCTGCTGTTAATGCTCTAGGAAGAGTGAATTCCATATCCCCTAGACCCCCCCCTGCCCCCCTCCACCACCACCACCCACAGCTCCCCCCATGAGGATGGTCCTTTTGATGACCAGCTTGGAACGCTTTGCTCCAGCCCCTCTCGCATCCTCTTGCCAATCTACAGTACTTTTACAATTATGCACAATGTTTGGGAGTAATTAACATAAAGATCACTGCATTTACCTAATTGCCTCTCACGTGGAATGTTAGTTGCCATTGGGTGGTGTTTCTGATTTCATATATTCTAGCAGCATTTTAAAAGAAAATTTATGTTTAGATTTTTTTACTAATGGTACATTACTAACACCTATTTTATTTTTATTTTTTTCCTGTATGTGGTAACATATATTTTATACAGTTTTTATGCATGTAAAGAGGTTGATTGTATATTGTTTGTTTTGTCATAGAATTCCGAAAGGACTGAGTGAAAAAGTATTTTCAAAAACTGAACATAAACCGGAGGAGTCGGAAAAGCTGCAAACCCAAGGTAGTCTTGAACTCTGAATACCCTCCTGATAATTCCCATTGATATCGATGCTTTTGTGATGTGATTTTCCTGTCTCTACATCCAATACTTTAGTTTATCCATATTGTTGTAGCAGTGACTGTGCTGTAGACACGCCTCAAGCACAATAGGTACAAACAGAGCTTCACAAACTGTATTGCAAATCTCTGGCAGACAAGGTTTTACTCCACAATGACTTTGCTGGATTTTTTTATCCTTTTTTATATTTTTTACTACCCATAGCGGGTCGTATGAAAATTCTGCTTTTCACAACTTCTAACTCAAACTTCAGCAGGCGATGTCCTTGGGTGGTAACTTCATAGAACAATTTGTTATACTCTGGCCTGGTGGACAGATGTATAGTAGGCCAACCTAGTTCAGTGGCCGTAACAACTCTGGGAGCTGTAGCCAAACCAGTTCAAGATGGCAAGGTCAAGGCTAAGTCTCATGAGGTGATGATCACGTAAGGTGTCCTCAGTGAGTACATATAGTGAAAAGTCAAGGAAAACACTTAAACAGTTATAAAAAAATGTATTTATGGCCATATAACACTGACAAATGACTAGTAGCTTGTAATATTGTTAGGCAAGAATGGATGCAGTAACCCTGTGGGAGACTAAACCAGCCTTGTCCTCTTGGCAATAGTTAACCGTTGGTATAAGCATGTACTACACAAGTTGGTAGAGTGAACTGTAGGGTTGTAACATAGACCTTCACAGTGACAAGTATCCAAATAACACTTATACTCAAGCTTTCTTAATTAAACAATTTAATAGTCCTTTTGAAGAAGCCTTCTTTAGTAGGGTGCAAAATATGTTAGGCAAAGTTTGTATGCAATACCCTCTGGGAACAAACCTCTCGGACTACAGGTATAGGAAACCTAACCTTTGGTATAAGCTTGTACTACACAGTTTTGGTAGCGTGTTGAGCAGCCAGGCTTATCTCAAGAGGGGTCAATGTGAGCTGTTACAGAGTTAGAGATTCACAGTGACAAGTATTCAAATAAACTCTTACACTCAGGGATTCTTGAATAAACAATTATTAATTTCTCACTCAGTTAGAATAAGCCTTATTCAGAAGGGAGCAATATAATGGTAACACACAAATATAACTCAATACTGTACACTTAGTTTCTAAATCAGTAAAGACCCTTTTGGGATGGCCCACAGACACAACCTACACCCTCGGGTGACTTCAATAGCTATGGTGCTGGGGACATTAATATCTTACTGTTTGCATTTAGAATAGAACAACATGACACCACAAATATTCTTAAGCAGGCAAATACTTTTGGACCTCCAAGAACAGTCATACAATACAATAGGCTAAGCTAAAGTCAATGGGCAAACGTCTTATATAGGATGAAGCACTTCTGATAGGTAAGTAGAAAGTCTTTGCACAATGTTTTAGAAGTCTTTGAAAAAAAGAAGACTCAAAAAGGCCACTAGCTGTTAGACTTGTGAGTAATAGAAGATGCAAGCAACTCTACAGCAATAGGTAAGTTCTCTCAGACTTTGTACAGTACCTATAAAATGAAGGAAAGATGCAGCAGATGGCTTCTGTTCCTGTGCAGCTATACAGATCTCACTGTTCCTGGGTCTGTCGTGGGGACAAGAGGGAGGACTTCTGGAGGACTCCTGCACTGCAATGGGATGGTCAATGCTCTCAACCGGCTATCATCAAATCAGTGGCTGTTCAGTGTTTCAGCTCCTCGCTTCTACCGCAAATAGCAACATGGCGGTTCCTGGCTGTCGAGATGGACCTTCCTTGGTTCTGGAGTCCCACACTCTGTTGGGACTCAGGCTCGGTCAGTCCTGCTTCCTGGGAGTCTGGAGGCTCTTCCTGGAGCTCTTGGCCAGCTTAAAAGCAACGCACACAATCTGGTGTTCCTCTCTGTGGCTATACAGTTTCTAGCAGCAACTCTGGAAATTTAACCAGCTCCAAGATGGATGTCCAGGTGGCTTACTTTGGAGTTGATTGGTCCCACCAACTCAAAGGGAGAAGTTGTCCTTGCAGGGGCTTCTCTGTCGATACGGATTTGGAGTTTCAGCACAGCATCAGGGCGTCACCGGGCAAACCAATGGTCCAGGAGTTGCAGCAGGTGTCCACTTGAAGTTCTTCTTCGGTTCCTTCGTCCAGTGGTCGACTCTGCCTTCCAAGCCAAGAGACTCGCCTTCTGAACAGTTTCCTCCCTTTCATTCCCTCCTTGCTGCCACTCACCCAGCAGGGTTGGTGTCCTTGCCGGACAGACAGCCAGCCAATCACGCCCGAGTGCATTTGGGTCTCTTCCTGCCCACCCCAGACACTCAGACGCCAGAGACTTACCTTTAATTAAGTTCTCTCCCATTCATTCCAGGCCAGCTGTCAGCCACCCAGCAGGGTGGCTGTCCTTACCGGACAGTCGTCTGGCCAATCGCCACAGAGTGCATTTGGGTCTCCTAGGAGACTAAGCTCCAGGAGTTTTGGGCACCACCTCACTTCCTGCCTACCCCAGACACCCTGGAGCCAGAAGTGGGCTTCACTTGTGAATCCTGCCAAAGGCAAAGCGAACAATGGGACCAAACCTGGTTTGGCACGCAGAGCAAACCTCTAGAAGTACCTTTCCACAAAGAAATGGTGAAAAAACACCGGGACCTGTTTAAACAAAACCGGCTCAGACTCCATCTTGAAAAACATGGCTTGTGCGATCTAACATTACCTGAGCTACGAATAATTTGCAGTCGGGGAAAAATCATGGTAGTTGTAAAACCACTGCCACCAGCCATTCTGAGAGGAAAGGGTAGCATTTTACTGCTACATGAGTATCTAGACACAGGGCATACGAATTAACCCCTTTAGCTCTCTGTTGTAAGATAGGGTGTGCTAGGTCTAGGAATTTAAAAGACGCGTAAAGTCAATTTCACTTTACTTACTCTGGGGAAACAGTAGTTTATCCCAGAGATGGTATTTAAACCATTGGAAAGCCTGAAAAGGTTTCACTGTGCCACTCCACTGAGGGTGCTGTGTGACACAAATAAGAACATTATACCTATGGAGATGGTTAAACTCCATAACCAAAGAAAAAAAACACATAAAAAAACAGAGTGGGGAAAAAGGGTCACTCTCTCTCTCCAGGTAAAAAGGCAAGTCCCCAAAATCCAGCAAAGTTGCTGGGGGTCTCTAAGGTGAAGGGAATTAGCACATTTGAGAATTCTCCCTAACACAGACTTACACCAAAGGTTGGCTTGCCTATTGCCAGGAGGACATGGTTGCTCTATGGAGCGTCTTAAAAATTACACCCATAAAGAGGCACACATTCTGTGAGTGTGGAAAAAGATTCCCACTCGGAGGTAGGACAAATAATCCACCAGTAAAAGCAAAAAGCTCTGGGGTTGACACAGGTCAGGAAGATTTATCATTACTGTGAAAATCTTACCTAACAAGCAGTAGTTCACCCAAGAAATAATAAGATAATTAAAAGAAAGCCACTGCATTTAAAATGTTGTGTGCTGCCATGGTACCTTGGGCAGTCTAAAGTTATAGGAAACTCCAATCATACAGTATGGGTAGACATAAAGAGGTCACCCATAAAGAGTGGGAGACTACGTCAGAGGGGGAACAAGATGGGGACAAAGTAAAACCATTACCACATCCAAGAAAAAGGTTCTGGGGGTGACAAAGGTCAGGAAGATTTCTCATAAAGATGAACATCTTTCCTAAAGATGTGTTGTAGGTTTAACTCACCTTGACAGCTGATGTGATCTAAATAAGGTTATACTTTGGGTTGTAACCCATAAGTGTTGAGTTGGTTTTTATAATTGTTTTATTTATTTCATTATTGTAGTTCAAAAGACCTTTTACATAGAATAAAAGACAATAGCTGTCAATGGCAAGGAAAGGAAATACATTGGTGTTCATATGAGATGTTATAATACTTCCCCAAGATGTGTCTTGGCATACTTGGTCAGAATATACTGTACTTGGTCAGAATATACTGGTGTTCTTCAGTTACAAAATCACTCAGACCAACACTGTTATCCTGCAACATGTGCAACCACCTTCTTTCAATAATGGATACAATTGGACACCATTGTTACTTTTCTTTTTTAACACAGTTCAGAGGGAGTAACTACACTTGTATTATTACCTAGAGACCTAAAGCTGCTGAAGGCTAGGTATACACACTGAACTATTTTAGAAGTGCTTTAGAGAAATTCAGGGATTGCACAAGCCAGTGTTAGTTTATAAGAGCAGCAGCTATTCAAGGTCAGTATAACCTATTTGTACATAACATTTACACTATTACTAATACGGGAATAGATAGTTG
This sequence comes from Ambystoma mexicanum, assembly GCF_040938575.1. NCBI lineage: Eukaryota > Metazoa > Chordata > Amphibia > Caudata > Ambystomatidae > Ambystoma > Ambystoma mexicanum. Next base: position 124,659,797 of record NC_090934.1, read on the forward strand.
AACCAATGCTACTTTTCAGAAGTGTATTTTACAATTCTATGTTAAATAAGAACTCTAGCAGACTCTTCAAGGCAATCCATGTTGGGGAGTATGTTCATTTCTGTGCCAATTCCCTTTAACGGTAGAGACCGCCAGCTCTTTTGCTGGACTCAGGGCTTTTTCATTTTAACTCCCGAGTGTGGCTTTTTCCTCACTCGTGTTTTTTTTATTTTTTACTTTTTTGTTTATTACTGTTTAATGGAGTCTTGTAAGCTTAATAGGCATCTGCTTTTTGCATTGTGACACATCTTTTATGCAGTGCCACTGAAAAATCCCTTGGACTTTTTTTAATGTTGAACTACATTTTCTTGGGTGGACTACTGTTGGGTAATGTTAGAGAATTCTCAGAAATGTGCCAATGCCCTCTAGCTTTGAGACACCCATCAACTTTGCTGGATTTTGAGGACTTGATTTATTTAACCTGGAGAGAGACCCGTTTCCCCACTCTCGTATTTTATTATGATTTCTGAACTGTTCATTTTGGTTGTGGAGTCTGACAAACTCATAGGCATCATCTTTTACATTGAGACACACAGGCATGTCTCTTAGATTTACCCAAGGTTTAAATACCTTCTCTGGGATAAACTACTGTTTCCCAGAGCAGTAAAGTGAAATTGACTTTTCTTACTTGTAGCTTTCTAGACCCAGCACACACTATCTTACAATAGGGTGCTGGATGTGTTACCTAGTGTCCCCATTTATCTAACTTCTCATGCAACATTTTTATGTTACCCTTTCCTCTCTGAATGGCTGGTGGCAGTGGTTTTGTTTTTACTACAGTGGTGTGTGTTGGGGAGAGTTCTTAAATGTGCCAATTCCTCCCACCGAAGAGCCCTCAAGCTCTTTTGCTAAACTTTGGGACTTTGAACTTTTAATTCTAATTGATTTCTGTGTTTGTTTCTTGGTTATGGAGTCTAACCTACTCCATAGGCATCATCTTTTAATTTGTGTCCCCCAGCACCCTCAGTGCAGAGGCACAGGGAAACCTTTTCAGGCTTTCCCAAGGTTTAAATGCCTTTTCTGGGAAAAACGACTGTTTCCCAAAGTAAAGTGAAATTGACTTTAATAGTCTTTCCAAATTCCTAAACCCAGTAAACCCTATCTTATAAGAGTACTGGAGGGGTTACTTAGTATCCCCTATGCCTAGAAACTCATGTAGCAGTCAAATGCTACCCTTTCCTATCGAAATGGCTGGTGGCAGTGGTTTTACAACTACCATGATTTTTCCCGACCGTGAACAGTAGCATTAAATTGCGGGAGCCATGTTTTTCAAGATGGCGTCTGAGCTCCCTCTGTAAAAACAGGTCCCGGTCTTCTTTTTCGCCATTTCTTTTTGGAAAAGGCCTTCTAGAGTTTCTCTGCACGGCAAACCAGGTTTGGTCCATTTGTTCCTATGCTTTTGGCGGGCTTCAGGACTGAAGACCGCCTCTGGCGCCTGAGTGTCTGGGGTGGGCTGGAAGTGAGGGAGGTGCCCGAAACTCCCTGTGCTTAGTTTCCTAGGAGACCCAAATGCACTCTGGCGTTATTGGCTGGCTGACTGTCCGGCAAGGACAGCCACCCTGCTGGGTGAGTGGCAGCCAGGCTGGAATGAAATGGAGGAAATTGGATAAAAGGCAAGTATTTTGGCTTGGAAGGCAGAGTCGACCACTGGAACGAAAGAACCAAAGACGAGCTGGAAGATGACGGCTGCTGCAACTCCTGGACCGTTGGTTTGCCCGGTGAAGCCCTGCTGCGGGTCTGAATCACCAAGTTCATCTCGACCAAGAAGCCCTCAAGGACGACTCCTCCCTTTTTCAGTTGTTGGGATCAATCAACTCAACACTAAGCTACCTGGATACCAATCTCGGATCTGGTGGTTTTTTCAAACTACAGCTTGACTACAGCTACCGGAATTGAAGAATTGCCCTTTGCCAGCTTTTCGACAAGTACCAGTGCAGCACAGGAGCCCCCTGACGTCCTCACTCTTGTCGCCACGACTGAGGCTCAGGAACAGCGAGATCTGCAGGAACAGAAGTCTTCAGCTGCATCTTTTTCTTCATTGTAAGGTACTGTGAAAACCCGACTGAGAGAACTTGCCTCTCACTGCGAAAGTGCTTGAAACTTTGGCAACTTGCAGGCCTAGTCATATTGTAACCCAACATGTGAATCTTTCTTTTACAAACTACTTCTGAGACCTTGGCAATGACTTTTCCGTTTAACTACCAGAACTGCTTTATCCTATACAATACTTTATCCCATTGACTTGGCCTAACCTATTGCATTGAATTGACTCCTGGGGAATGCAAACTATTTGCACTTTTTAAGAATAACTGTAATCTCCTTTTTATTCTTCAAACAGAAGAAAGGAAATCCACATATAGACACAAATTATTTGGAGGTGTTTGTCATAAAGGTTTAGAAACGACCAGTACCAATGCTCAAAAAGAGTCATCAAAAAGGAAAAGGAGAAATATACAGGTGTGTCTTCAAGATTATATAAATGTATTACCAACATAAAAATTATTTCAAAGATTAATAAGTATGCAAAAAATTAAAGTAAATAGAGGTTAATGAGAAATAAAAACGTGGTTAAACAAAACATTAAGAAAATCACATGAAATAATTTTTTGGTGATGAAAACAATATAAAGAGGTTCAAAGATGGTTATGTATTTTTATCCACCACTGATATGCACCAACAATATCCCTCATTGGTTACAATTAATTCATCTAACTGGTTGCATATGTGGATATAAAAGTAGTGTGTGTATGATCAGGATCTGATCATATCTGGTTTTGTTAACTTGCCAAATCTGCCAACATGTTTGCCTGTGTTGCAAAGTATTAATAATAAAGCTTCCTAAAGTAGTAAACCACAATCTATTAAACAAAGAAGGAAAAGAGAAATGATCTTGTTAGGTGAAGCGCTGTAGCACATTTCGGCTGGCCGGAATTGGCGGCATGAAAGTTCAGCCTTCCTCGGGGCAAAAAGGACCGCAGTCTCCTAAACGAAGGGGGGAGGGGGGGCAGAGAGAAAATACAGATACAAGGAGGTATCAGTAGTGCATGAAGGATACGACTGTAATTACTTTTTCCTTGTAGAAAGGTCTAGACATATGCTACAAAATTCATTTACAGAAAGATGTTCACCTCCTATACTCACCCTGAAATTCAAACAGGGGTATTGGAAGGTGTAGTCTTAGTTTCGGAATCAGACTTCCTATGGTATGGCCTTGCTGATATCTACACGTATTTTTGACAGAGGCTGCAGGAGTCTCTCCGTTAGGCTAATACTGGTGGTTCCTGGGGTATGTGACTTGGCCCATGATAGAAACCCCGGCAGGTGATGAGTACAGCTGCCTGTAGAATTAAAAGTAGTGCATCAGGTCAGTTTGAAAAGGGCAGTTTAAACCCAAATGCTCAACCAGACTCTCACTAAGGTGAAACACAGGTTTTAGTCTAGGTTGGGAAAGAAGAGGCTGTTTTTAGAGAATATTCAAGGTGCTGTAAATGGCGGCTTATCGGTTCCTACCTGTGGAGGAACCGGATCTCTGTTCACGGAGCGGAACTCGGACGTGAAAGATGGACGAAGAATCTACACAAGTTCAGTAATGCTGTTGGGGATACAGTATTCTTTAAAGTTCGTGCAGAATCGCCACGTATAGAAAATATCTAGGTGCTGGGGAAAAGAAAAAACAGATATATTCTGTTACTGACGGAGGGAGGGCAATTCTACATGGTGTCTCAGCGAGATGTATGTATAAATATATGTATAGACAAACCCTCGATCTAGATGGGGGGGGGGGGGGGGGCTTACATTATAAATCTCGCAATGGTGCGAAGTCATCTGGTAAGGGAGCTGAAGCAGTCGGTCCAGGACCTGTCTGCAGTAAGCAAGCGTCCTCTCCAGTGAGCAGAGAGAAGCTGCACGGTAGGGAGCCTGCGCAGGATGGTGCCTATCTGCAATGGCTGGGTTGGTTGCCAAGGAGACGTCCGCTTAGCCCGTCGGGGGTTTCGGTGGAGCCGCTGGTATGACCTTTTTATTAACCTATGCCTTTTTGCTCCTACTTCAAATGCTCTGAATGCCATTTTGCAAAGTAGTTTAAATGCCTCAGAACCTGACAGTGTGAAGGATTGAAGTATATTTTTGTGTGATATAGATTGCCTCCTTCTAGTGAATGTTTTATAACTGACTGTGAAATAAATTAATAAGTGTTTTACTAAGACACGTTGAGTGTAAGAGTTTGTTTGAATACTTGTAATTATAGACCTTGTAACATCCTTACAGCTCACATTCCCCTCTTGAGATGAGCCTGGCTACTTAGCAACACTACCACAAAACGGTGTAGTACAAACTTATACCAAAGGTTGGTTTTGCTTACGCCTGTAGTGTTAGTTCTGTGTAGTGGTCCCAAAGGGTACTGCCTACAAACTTTGCCTAACACATTCGACCAGCATGTACTACGTCAACAAGCAGGGAGGCACCAGATTCCCTCCTCAGACTGGCAATCGGCATGTGGGAGTGGGCCCTGGAAAACTGCATACCTCACGGCAGTCCACCTCAGGGGATGCCAACCTGGAGGCAGACGGGCTCAGCAGGTTGGGAGCGGACAGTTACGAGTGGCAGCTAAACAACCTCATCATTCAGGAGATTTTCAACAGGTGGTGTCGTCCCCAGGTGAATCTCTTTGCCACCTGGCACAACAAGAAGTCCCCTCAGTTCGCCTCCTGGCAGGGACCGGGCCCTGGCTCCCTGGGCGATGCATTTTGGCTTCAGTGGAATGGCATGAAGGCTTACGCCTTCTTGCCCACTCCACTGATTCAGAGTGGTTTGCAAGATCAAGGAGTCTCGCCAACTCAACATCATTCTAAAAGCTCCATGGTGACCAGCCAGGTCATGGTTTATGGAGCAGCTCAGCCTCTGAGGTGCCTCAGATTCACCTACCGACAGGCCCAGCACATCGTCTGGTGCAACAGGGGGGCAGGGTCATCCACCCCGCCCCACAGAAACTAGCCCTCACAGAGTGGTACTTGAGCAGGTAACGCTGCAGCACCTCAGCCTCTCACAGGCTAATCTAGAAATCATACAGGGCGCAAGGAGCAAGACTACCAGGGCACAGTATAAGAGTAAATGGACCAGATTCTGCCACTGGGCAGACTCAAAGGAAATCGATCCCCTGGCATGTTCTTTGGGCGACGTGCTCTCCTTCTCGGCGCACCTCGCCCTCTCTGGTGTTTAGGCTGACACCTGCTGTACATACCTCGCAGCCATAGGGGCTTACAGGAACTCTGAGCAGGGGATCTTCTACTCCTCCAATCCTATCATCAAACATTTGACTGGGCTCGCTAGGCTCTACCCACCCGTCAAGAGGCTGCACCCTGTGTGGGACCTCAACATAGTCTTGGGCGCTCTAACGCACAAACTGTTTGAGCCAATGGCATCCGCGGACATCAGGCTGGTCACCATCAAGATGGCCTTGCTAGTCGGCCTCCCCTCGGCTCGTAGAGTCAGAGAAATACAGGCGCTGGTCGCCTCGGAACCATATACTACCTTTCACAGGAACAAAGTAGTCCTGCGGACACACCCGGCCTTTATGCCCAAGGTGCCGTCTGCTTTCCACTTGAACAAGGAAATAGTCCTTCCTATGTTCTTTCCCGATCCCAAGGACGGAGCACAGAGGGTGCTGCACGGCCTGGAGGTCGGCCGTGCCCTGAAATTTTACTTGGACATGACCAAGGCCTTCTGCAAATCGGCCGCCCGGTTTGTCACTTTCGGAGGCTCACGACCAGGCTATCAGGCCTCCATATCTCGCTGGATGGCCTCGGCCATCAAGGAAGCGTACAAGTGCCAGCCCAAGCAGCTTCCGGCCAAAATGCACACCCACGCAGTCAGGGCCAAGGCAACGACCATCGCATTCCAGCGCCATGTCCCTTGGCAAGTCATAAGCAGGACAGCCACTTGGGCCACTCCCTCGGCTTTTTGCAAGCATTGTTTGGATGCTGGCTCTAGGTCTGATGCAGCTTTCAGACAGGCGGTTCTCAGGAACCTATTTGCTTAAGGAGGGTCTCCTCTACACCCTGGGGCTACATTCAGTTGTACTCACCCATCCAGTATGGAGGAAAGGGGACAGACGTAGGAGTAATTATAAGTTACTCTGCGTAGTGACTAACATACTCTTAGACCCTAGTCCCCTTTCCTCCATACGTCCCACCAACCTCCCCATAATAATACTGGTGTCATTAGGCAATGGTAAATCTATTGTCGACACGTCAATGGGGTCTGGGGTGTGGCGCCGGAGGGCGAAGTCAGGGCAACGCATGCTCCCTGGTCGAACCCCCGCACGGAAGGTTTTTTCTGGTGAAAAAGGTTCCGTCCCTTGGAAGGGACACTAATGCAGTATGGAGCAAAGGGGACTAAGGACTTAAGAGTAGGTTAGTCACAATGGAGAGTTACTTATAATATTTTGTAGTGTTTAAGGTCATCATAAATTGAGCATTTAAATTGGGGGATTAAAATGAGCATGCATTGGGTGTCGTGTAAAATAGATTTCTCTTTAATAAAGTGAACTCAATTTGCCATGTTTTAGCTTTCTCCCTGTTTTAAACACAATGGTGCAACCAAAAAATCTCCTAGATAGGAAGTCTCTTGTTGAAAACATCTTGTGTGGAAATTGCATTGTTTACCTTTGAAGACAGAATGTTCAGAATGCAGTCCTTCCCAGTAGTTATTGACTGCACTATGAATGTTCTGATTGGCCAAGAGGATGTCAATAACTATCTCCATGTGCTAATAGTTCAAATGGGATCTTAAACTTACTGAATATTATTGGCTGTCGGCATGCAGGCGAGTGAGGTAAATGCACAGTAGTTTAATTGATACTGGGTTCAGTATCATTGATGTGAGATGACACCCCAAACACAAGGAGGAAAGGAGACCATGGACTAAGAGTACAGCAGTACATACAGCGTCTAGCTTGTACTTTCAAGGACCATTACAAATACCTGGTAATTTTCGGTATTGCAGGAACTTCAGCAGAGGCATTTTCCCTACCCTAAATGAGTTTTACTGTTTCCTTTTAATTGGAGCTCATATGAAGTGACTGACATCTGTGCTTGTGATATTTTTGTTTTGCAGCGAGTGCACAGAAAGGCAAGAAAAGGAAAATGCAACATCAATATGGAGAAGATGAAAACCCACGCAAGAAGCTCACGTCAAAAGAGGTAAGTGTTACCTCTGTCCTTGGACATAACACAGCACACTGCGTTTTGTTTATTTTATGTTATATTTGCAACTGCCGTTGTCAGTGGTTTGCACTGCATCGCTTCAGGTTGTCCAGCAATTCAGCAGATGATAGTCTAAACGTACACAAAAACAGCTAATTGAATAGCTTGAGACTATATAGTTAGGATTACATGCAAATGACACATGTTGGCAGAGATGGCTAGAACAATGTGACATTAACAGTTTTATGTGTTGGTTGTGGTTGCTTTGTGGTTTGCTATGTATGTGAATGTGATCGGACAGAGTGAGTGAGTGAGTTTGCTTGAAGTATTTCAATCAAGCAATAGTCTCAGCCTAGTATGCAGCGCACAACCAAAATGCTTATTTTATCATATTTTGTAGTTTATGTACTGACGTGCATGTAAGAAATGGTACATCGGGAGTACTAAGTGTAAATTAAAAATTTGGATTCAACAGCACGTGAGGGCCATTCAACATCCAGAACCGAATTACCCCATGGCCAAACATTTTAGTGATCACCATGAGGCTAAATGGACAGTTTTTACTTCTTTGGGATACATAAGATAGAGATTGATCCCAGAGGAGGTAATAGAGAGAAGAAACTTCGACTAAAAAACTTGTTGCATCCTAGATTTTGAAAGCAAAACACCCAGTGGGCACAATACAGATGAAGAACTATACACGTTCCCGGGTTAATATTTGAATTTTTATGATGCAATGAGACTGATATAATTGTATCCGGAGTACTGATGTGGACCACGATATGAAAGCAAACTTGCTCTCCTGAGTAGATTGTATCCAGTATGAGAAGAAAGGATTTCCTGTGTTGTAATAAGTCCTTTTGCCCTTTTGGAGATTTTGTCTGTCGTGTTGGTCTTTTGTTTCCCACCTTCTCTCTTCTCCAATATCGGGTTAACAGTAGAGACTGTGTAATTTTAATTCACTATTGGGATTGATGGGTTTGGGTGATCCAATTCACAATATTTGTAAGGTTTTGATTGGATGTAACATGTGGCCGTTCATATTGAGATTTTAAACCTTCTTATGCTTTTAATCTGTATATAGAGATTGGTACCCGTCCTTGGTAGAACTATAGACACTTGCACTTTCTGGAGGGACAGACGAATAGCACTTTTTTTCCAATTGCTGCTAACACATTGCACTTTGGACCAAGGTACGAGTACCATGTGTTTATATAAACCGAAGGCCATTTGGTGATGGTTTAGCTTAATAACCGCCAACTTTTAATATTAAGTATGGCAGGCTTTGTGAAGGACCATTTGGACTTAGCAAATATGTACATACTTTATGGCCATGTTGTTGACATTATGCACTTTACAGCTATGCTACGAGTAATCTGCAATACTCCTTTGGACTAAGCAATATGTGAACTATGCACCTTATGGCTAAGCTGATAGCACTATGCACTTTTTAGCTACGTTGCGAGTAATATGAAATATAATTCATTATTCATAATAGCATTTTATTCCTAACACCATTGGAATTACCAAAGAGTATCATCCGTACAGGGTCATTTGATCTCCACCACGCAATGAAGAGGCAACGACAAGCACTATGCTGGGGCACACAGACCTTATGTAAATTACTGGTACCTTCACTAAATGAGCTTTACGGCATGCTACCCAAAAGGAGGGCCGAGATATATACATAATACGGGCTAGAAGCCTGGGTTTGGCAAACCCATATGATATAACAGACCCGTTCCAAAATGGCCGACACAGTTTTTTGACAGATTGCATAGTCCTCTCTCCATGTCTGTCCACATGTCACATGGGGTATTTTAACCCCCTACAGTGTTTGGGTCACTAGTTGTGAACAAGCAGACAGTGGACCGTGAAACACGTAGACTCCATCTACTATGCGCCAGCCACCCTGGGAGAGCCACAAGTTGAGTGGCTTGTGAAAACTTTTTCTTGCCACGAGGATGTGCAATGATTTTATGGATTTTTCCTTTTTGATACTTAAATAAAGTGGAACAATTTTGCATTTTTGGTTTCCTGATTCTGTAAATTCTTTTGGGACCAAGGAGTGCTCCTCCACCACTTGCGGAAACGCAAGCTGAAGCAAGATGTGTGTGTGTGTGTGTGTGTGTGTGTGTATATGTGTATATATATATATATATATATATATATATATATATATATATATATAATTTATTTCTGAGGCTTGTGGAATCTGCTTAGATCTTAGATCACATGCTGTGCATAGGCCGACATCTAGTGGAAGCTGCGGAGTATTACAGTTTGTTTTTCGAAAGTCGAAAATGGGCGTCGACACAGGGCGTGCCAGTAATACTATCCCTAGTGTGACGTCCACTGTACCCATGATCCCTCACGCGTCTAGGATCCCCAGATTGTTTTTTTCCGCCATTCTGGTCGGAAGCACTTCATCGGAGTTCCCTGGCTTTGCCATATTTTCACTAAAAATAATTCTAATTTGCCCCGTTTTGTCAACCTTCGTCGATCAACATCTCGACGCCGAACCGGGGAGGAGATCAACGTCGAATACCGACGGATTGGGCCTTGAGGCTTCCGCCTCGGCTCGGGCCGCTGGCCTCGGCCCTACAAGTAGGGAGAGTGGGGGGTGGTACACTTCCACACTCGGCTATATAGATATATATATATATATAATCATATAGACACCTTATTACCTACACACACTTGCCCGCTGCCCACAGGCGCGTATGGAGGGTACGCCCTTTCAGTTTTGCCCCAAGTGTAATAAAAAATACCCTTGGGTAGAGATAAGCACGCTACGTGCAATCTTTGCCTACCCAGAGACCACCCCGAGGCGGGTTGCAGGGCCTGTAGTAGGTTTAAGCCCAAAACTCTTAAGGACCGCTCCACCAAGCGTTGGGCCCACCACGCCAAGCTAGCAGCTATGGAGGCGGAGGGTACCTTCAGCGACGGCAGCGACGCCGAACTTTCGGACGGCGAGGGCACCAAGGCGTCGAAAGACAGCCGAACGCACGTCCCCGGCCTCGGAAGGTCGTCCGTCCCGGCGACTATGGGGAAGTCCCCCGGCGACAAAAGCGTTACACATACACACGCTAAACACAAAAAATCCACCCGAGATTCGACGTCGTCGAAACCTCGGAAAGAGGCACAGAAGGAGCGGTCCGAAAGGACGTCCTCTGGGCGGTCCCGGTCGAGGTCGCCGCACGACGTCAGGCAAGCCTCCACACTTGCACATAGTGCCTCGACCATTAACATCACGGAAGATCAATCGTCCGGAGACGAACACGACTTCCATCCCCAGCCTGCACCCCAGGAAAAGGGTACATCACTTGGGAGTAAAGAGGGCCCAGTTTCGAAGGCTACTTCGAAAGACAGGGATTCCACCTCCGATCCTCGACGCCAGGCGTCGAAAGATAAGGGAAATGGTAAACACACTTCCACCCACGGGGAAGGGGGTAAACAGCAAAGGAAACAACCCTTGCAATCCTCCACAACAAAAGAACTGACTTCCCCGTCCAAGTCTTCTCAGGGCCAGTCCATAGAAAGTCCCAGCAAGGTCACCCCAAGCTCCAAACTCTGGTCATGCGAGGACATTGACAGAGTAATGTCAAGGATGTCTTCCTTGGCGAATTTCTTCGAAAGACACCCTGAACAACTCCTAGCTTTATCCCTTCAAATAAAAGACCCCGGGTCGAGACACCATTAAGGCCTTTAGACCCCATTGAGGTCCAACCCTATTCTTACCTCTTCCCTACAGACCAAGGAAACTCTTCCCTTATAGAGGGTCAGGAAATTGACACGCCAGAAGATCTCACAGGATCAGATTATTACGGGGAAGACGAAGACGAGGATGAGCCAGAAAATAGCCCAGATATTTTCCGAATGGACTCACCAGTCGAAAGGGAAGCCCCAGTGTCTGATTCCCCAATAGATAATCAGCCCCTCCTGAATGAACTGCTCTTTCGGGCAGCTAACCACTTCCACATAGACACACAAGGTGTCCAGGAAGAAAGGGACTTTGCGGAAGAACTAATAGGGGAAAGGAAGCCAGTAGCCCAGACCATTCCCATCCTGAAATCTATTCAACGCAGAATAGCACCATCCCTTGTCAACCCAAACCTGACAAGACCTGTGAACCCGAGGGAGGAGAAGCTGTTTAAAGCAGCCCAGTCGGACCCCCTATATATTAGAGGTCAACTTAAGCCAGACTCTCTAGTAGTAACCAACACCCGCAAAAGAGCTGGTACACCATTATCTTCCTCTGAGGCTCCCCCCGACAAAGAAAGTAAACGTTATGGTTTTGGCAGAAAAGTAGCTTCCACGGCAGCCTACCAAGCCAGAATCGCGAATTCCACCACACTGTTGGCTAGCTACAACTGTCATCAGTGGGAAGAAGTGGCAGCACTAATATGATATGATACGGTATTTGTAACGCGCCTATACACAAGTGTTTCAAGGCGCGACGAGGCGGGGGGGGGGGAACGAGGGAAAGACAGACAAACGATCCTACTAGGCCAGGTGTCATTCAGATCGCGCAAGTGCCGAGGTAAGGGGAAAAAGGAGAAAGTGCAAGGGGAGGAGGTGGGGGGGAAGTGCAGTACAAGGTAAGTAGCGTAAAATAAATAATGAATAAAAAGGGCCAGCTGGTGGCAAGTGCAAGGTAAGTGCAGAGCAAGTGCTGGGAAGGGGGCTGTAGGGATACAGTGACAGTCCCACGGTGCAGGGGGGGCCAAGGGAGGCAGTGCAAGTGGAGAGTGGCTGGGCCCTGGACCGAGGTCGCTGAGAGTGGCCCAGATGCAGGTTAAGTGCAGAATTCAGTGGGGAGTTAAGCAGGTTTAGCAGGGGAGAGGGAGAGAGAAGGCAGAAGCGAAGAGGAAGGTTTTGAGGTGCTTCCGGAACCGGAGATGGTTCTCCTCAAGTTTCAGGGAGGCAGGAAGGCTGTTCCAGAGGGAGGCCCCTGCTGCGGAGAGAGATCTACCCCCAGCTCGTTGCTTCGAGAAGCGGCTGACCATGAGGGAGTTGGAGACGGATGAGCGAAGGGCTCGTGAAGGAAGATATTTAGGAAGAGAGAGTTGAAGGTATTTAGGCCCCAGGCCCCAGAAGGCCTTGTGGACAATGCAGAGGGTTTTGAACTTAATCCTCGCAGCCACTTCTGCTCCCGAACCCCTTAAGAGCCAGCTAGCTCGCATTTGTGCAGAAGGAAGAAACGTCTCAGGCTGCACTTTAAAAGCAACTCTGGACGCCGCAGACAATGCGGGTAGACTTATAGCAGAGGGGACTGTCATCAAAAGACATGCTTGGTTGAGGCAGTCGGGATTCAAAGCAGAAACACAAGCTGCACTCTTAGACAAACCAGTGGAAAGTGATCTCCTGTTTGGGAAGGCAGTCGAGGACGCTCTAAAAAACGCTAAGGAAGAATTCGACACCCTCAAATCCCTTGGCCAGTTAACTACCAAACCACCTAACCAAAGAGGGAACGGCAATTTTCGTCGCCCCCCGCGGCCAGAATTCCAATAGAGGAAATAGCTACTCCCACACCCAGGGTACACAGTGGAACACCAACTCACAACAGTCTACCCAGGGGTATGGTAGGGCTAGTAGAAGAGGACGTGGTAGAGGCAGAGGCAGCCCCAGTAGAGGAGGAGGCACGCCTCCACCAAAGCAGTGACGCTCAGTTCAGGGTCCCTTCCCATGCAACCCCAGTAGGGGGACGAATATCCAGCTTCACCCAGGCATGGGAAGGGATAACATCCGACAGATGGGTGCTGTCAACGGTATCCAATGGGTACTGTATAGAACTACTGCAACGTCCCCTAAACCATCCTCCAAGACAAAAAGTCCACTCTTTACAACATCAGAAGATCCTCCTCGAGGAGATCGCCATTCTGCTAGAAAAGGACGCGATAGAACTCGTCCCGGGACACCAGGTAAACAAGGGTATCTATTCAACTTACTTCCTTGTGCCAAAGAAAGATTTAACAATGCGCCCAGTTTTGGACTTACGGCCTGCCAACAAGTATGTCAAGCCCCAAAAATTCCGTATGACCACGCTACAAGAGGTAATCCCACTCCTAAAAAAGGGGATTACATGGCAACCTTGGATATGAAAGATGCCTATTTTCATATTTCCATGCTCCCGGCGCACAGAAAATACTTGCGCTTCAAGGTGGACAGTCGCCACTACCAATTCAAGGTACTGCCCTTCGGGATAGCTTCAGCACCAAGGGTATTCACCAAGGTACTGGCGGTGGCAGCTGCACACCTACGCAGGGAGGCAATCCCAGTGTACCCTTATCTGGACGACTGGCTCATAACGGGGGAAACCCCAGGAATCTGCAGGTCAAACATTCAGAGGACTATCGACCTCCTCCACGAATTAGGCTTCTCCATCAACGAGAAAAAGTCAAGTCTGGTGCCAAGCACCTCAAAACAGTTTCTAGGAGCTATCCTAGATACTCAGAAAGGATTGACCTTCCCTTCGGAAGAAAGAATTCGGAATATACTTCTGCAAATTCCGCATTATCAGTCAGGTCAACAGATAACAGTACGCAAAGCTATGCGATTACTGGGCATGATGGCGTCATGCATTTACCTGGACCCCACGCGCGTCTGCGCATGCGTCCCATGCAGGAATGGTTGGCGAAACAGTGGTCTCAGGCAAGTGGTCAGTGGGACGATCTAGTGGTCGTTTCGCCAACACTAGTACAGAGCCTACACTGGTGGACAAGAGAGAATCTCGCAAAGGGGAAACCCTTTTACGATCCCGAATTACAAGCAGTGGTGACTACAGATGCATGCCTGTCTGGGTGGGGAGCTCACCATCTCCACCACACAGCTCAGGGTCTCTGGTCTCACTCAGTAGCCAAGAACCACATCAATCTGCTAGAGCTTCTGGCAGTATTCCGAGCGCTAAAGGCGTTCGAGCCCCACCTACTGAACTTGTCGGTGCAGATCAGGACGGACAGCACGACAGCCATGTTCTATCTGAACAAGCAAGGGGGGACTCGTTCGCCAAATCTGTCCAAGCTTGCCCAGAAAATATGGATATGGGCACTCAGACGGAACATCTTCCTGTCATCGCAACATGTTCCAGGGGAGCTCAATTCCCTAGCGGATGCTCTAAGCAGAGACTCCCTCCCAGAGGAACACGAATGGGTCCTTCACAGAGACGTAGTAGAAGATCTCTTCTCTCAGTGGGGTTTCCCCACTATAGACCTATTCGCCACAAGCGAAAACAAACAATGCCCAGGATTTGCATCCAGGTTCCCCCAACCGGACTCCCAAGGGAATGCCCTGTGGATGAACTGGTCAGGGATGTTTGCGTACGCTTTTCCACCAACTCCTCTCATCAGGAAGGTGGTGTACAAGATGAACAAGGAATCGATGACGCTCATCCTAGTTGCTCCCATGTGGGCGAGACAACCCTGGTTTCCACACCTACGCAGGATGGCGGTGTGCGAGCCCATCAGACTCCCAGCCTGGTACAACCTACTGTCCCAGCAACAGGGTCAAACAGTGCATCAGAAACCCAACTCTATGAACCTAGCAGCATGGCTCCTGAAGTCATAGAGTTTGGACATCTCAAATTACCTCAGAGGTGTATGGACATTCTAAAAGAGTCCAGGAAACCAAATACAAGGCACTGTTACTTTGACAAGTGGAAAAGATTCGTTATCTGGTGCCAGAATAAACTAATCAACCCGGTTGATTGCACTCCTTCCAATGTTGTTACATACATGCTCCACCTGCTGGACGCAGGATTGGTTTTTAACTCTCTGAAAGTACACCTGGCAGCCCTCTCGGCTTACACCACATCCCATAACAAGGTCTCGTGGTGGAAAGTACCAGTGGTTAAAGCCTTCATGGAAGGAGTAAAGCGACTTCACCCTCCTATTTCGAACCCACCGCCAGGATGGGACCTCAACGTGGTGCTAGCTAAGCTCATGGGACCCCCATTCGAACCCATGCATAAAAGTAGTCTCAAACACCTGACTTATAAAACGGCCTTCTTAGTAGCGATTACCTCCATAAGAAGGGTCAGTGAAATTCAGGCTCTGTCAGTGCAGGATCCTTTCTTTACTATTCACAAGGACAAACTGGTTTTACGCACACACCCTAGGTTCTCACCTAAATTCATATCCAAGTTCCATGTAAACCAGTCCATCGAGCTTCCGGCTTTCTTCCAAAACCCACAAAGCTCGGCTGAGGTGAAACTACACACCCTAGATGTGCGTAGGGCGGTCCTATACTATGTAAATAAAACCAGACCGCTAAGGAAAACAGATCAACTGTTTGTCTCCGTAGCTACAGGCAGAGAGGGGGATCGCGTCTCTAAGGGCGCTATCTCGAAGTGGATTATCAACTGTATACAGCTGTGTTACTCTCTTTCTGAAAAGACTCTGCCTTTTACGCCAAGGGCCCACTCTACTAGAGGTATTGGTGCCACTCTGGCTTTCATTGCAAATGTTCCCCTCGACACCATTTGCAAAGCAGCTACTTGGAGCTCTATTCACACTTTTACTCAGCATTACTGCATTGACACTCATTCCAAGACAGATACACAAGTGGGACAAGCGGTTCTAAGACACCTGTTTGCTCATGACCCTTCTCACATCCCACCTCCTTCTTCTGGTACTGCTCGCTAATCTATGCACAGCATGTGATCTAAGCAGATTCCACAAGCCTCAGAAGGGATACATTACTCACCGTAATCGTATTTCTGATGCTTGTATCTGCTTAGATTCACATGCGACCCACCCTTCCTCCCCTCCGAGAGAAGGCGCATGATTGCTTGTAGTCTTACCTTCCTGTCTATCTGCTTGGATTATCTGTACTCACGCTACTCCTCATGCTTCCTCATGTCAGAAAAAATACAATCTGAGGATCCTAGACGCGTGAGGGATCTTGGGTACAGTGGACGTCACACTAGGGATAGTATTACTGGCACGCCTGTGTCGACGCCCATTTTCGAGTTTCGAAAAACAAACTGTAATACTCCGCAGCTTCCACTAGATGTCGGCCTATGCACAGCATGTGAATCTAAGCAGATACAAGCATCAGAAATACGATTACGGTGAGTAATGTATCCCATATATATATATGGGATACATTACTCACCGTAATCGTATTTCTGATGCTTGTATCTGCTTAGATTCACATGCTGTGCATAGGCCGACATCTAGTGGAAGCTGCGGAGTATTAGTTTTTCGAAACTCGGAAATGGGCGTCGACACAGGCGTGCCAGTAATACTATCCCTAGTGTGACGTCCACTGTACCCAAGATCCCTCACGCGTCTAGGATCCTCAGATTGTTTTTTTCCGCCATACTGGTCGGAAGCATCTTGCGGAATCCCCTGGCCTTAGCCATACTTTTGCTAATTATTGAAAATTAACTATTAACTTTCTTTATTGACATCCTTCCCCCACCCCAACGTCGACCCTCGACACTCGACGGCTGGAGAAGACATCGACCGTCGGCTGCTGCACGACGGATCTGGGCCTCGGAAGGCCGCTGGCCTCGGCCCGGGCCTAGTAGGCCGCTGGCCTCGGCCCTGCAAGTAGGGAGAGTGGGGGGTGGTACATACTCTTCATTCTTGATATATAGGTACACCTTATATATTTCCTACACTTACCAGCCCGCTGCCTCAAGGTGCGTATGGAGGGTACCCCTTTCCAATTCTGCCCCAAGTGCAACCGCAAATACCCTTGGGTCGACAGGCACGCCACGTGCAATCTCTGCTTGCCGAGGGACCACCCCGAAGCGAACTGCAGAGCGTGTAGTAGGTTTAAGCCTAAGACACTTAAGGACCGTTCGACAAAGCGTTGGGCCCACCACGCCAGGCAGGCGGCCATGGCGGCGGAGGGCGCCTTCAGCGATGGCAGCGACGCCGTACTTTCGGACGGCGAGGGCATTACGGCGTCGAAAGACTGCCGAGCGCAGGTCCCCGACCTCGGAAGGTCGTCCGGCAGGGCGGCTATGGGGAAGACCCCCGGCGACGCAAGCGCTACACACCCTACACACACTAAGCACACTAAGTCCAACCGAACCTCGACAACGTCGACTTCTCGGAAAGAGGCACAAATAGAACGGTCCGACTCGGTGTCCTCTGGGCGCTCTCGATCGAGATCGCCTCACGACGCAAGGCAATCATCCACTCTTGCCAAGAGTGCCTCGCTCCCTAGATTAACGGAAGTTCGATCGTCGGAGGACGAAGACGACTTCCACCCCCAGGCCGCGCTACAAGATACCGAGGCCGCAGTTAACGCCAGCGAGGCCCCGCGTTCGAAACACACAGATACCTCTCCCGACCCTCGGCGCCAGGCGTCGAAAGTCTCTGAGGCCTCCAAAGGGCAAGGAAAACATTTTTCCACGCACGGGGAGGGGGGGAAACAGCGGAAAGCACAGCCTTCCACTCCTGTAAAACCATCCTTCCACCCCAGGCAGACAGACAAACACAAGTCTACTGGGACATCATCATCCAACAAGGGTACCCTTGATAAGTCCTCTAAGTTACCACAAAAGTCATTCCCTGTTCCAAGGAATGGTCCAGTGAAGACATAGACAGGGTCATGTCAATGATGTCTTCCTTGGCTGATTTTTATGACAAAAACCCAGAACATTTTCTTTCGTATGACCCTCAAGGGGCCACACCCTCAGGCTCCTCTGATCCTATCCCACTAAGTAAAAAGGCCCGGTTCGAAAGACCTGAACCCTTCGAGGTGCAGCCTTACTCTACTCCATACTCTACTCCACACCCCAGATACCAGGGACAAGCTTTCCCTGAAGGGGATCAGGAGTTTGAAATTATGGAGGAACAAACCGGGACTGAATACTATGCGGATGATGAGGACCTGGAGGAGGGAGAAGATGAGCAGGAAATTTACAGAGTAGATTCCCTGGTAGAGAGCGAAGCCCCAGTTACCGACTCGCCAGTTGATAACCAGCCCCTCCTTAATGAAGTTCTCGCTCGCGCAGCAGAACATTTTCATATCGAAACCCACGGTGTACAGGAGGAAAGGGACTTCGCAGAAGAGTTGGTGGGAGAGAGGAGGCCGGTCGCTCAGACCATCCCTATCCTTAAGTCCATCCAACGTAGAATAGATCCGTCCCTGGTGAATCCTAACCTCACCAGAGCCGTCAACCCCAGAGTCGAAAAACTCTTCCGGGCAGCCCAGTCTGACCCTCTTTATATAAGGGGACATCTTAAACCAGACTCCCTAGTGGTCACCAACACTCGGAAGAGGGCTGGCACACCGTTGTCATCGTCAGAAGCTCATCCCGACAAGTAAAGCAAGAGACTGTACGGGTTTTGCAGGAAGGTAGCCTCAACGTCTGCCTACCAAGCAAGGATTGCTAACTCCACCACCCTGTTGGCCAGTTACAACTGCCATCAATGGGAAGAGGTCGCGGCGCTCATAGCCTCTGCTCCAGAACCGTTAAAGGGCCAGCTGGCTCGGATCTCGGCAGAAGGGAGAGCCGTGTCTGGTTGCATATTAAAAGCAACTTTCGACGCCGCGGACAACGCAGGAAGATTGATAGCAGAAGGTACTGTTATCAAAAGACATGCGTGGTTACGGCAGTCGGGGTTCAAAACAGAAACCCAGGCTTCTTTAATAGACAAGCCGGTGGAACCCGATCTATTGTTTGGGAAAGCGGTCGAAGACGCACTTAAAAATGCCAAGGATGAATACGAGACTCTCAAATCCCTTGGCCAGCTTACCAACAAACCCCCTAACCAGAGGGGGAACAGTAATTTTCGTCGCCCACGCGGCCAAAATTCACAGAGGCAACTATGCCCAGGGACAGGGTACACAATGGAACAACAACCAGCAGTCTACCCAAAGTTACGTCAGGGGTAACAAGAGAGGTCGTGGAAGAGGCAGAGGCAGCCCCAACAAGGGAGGGGGCACGCCTCCACCAAAGCAGTGACGCTCAGTTCAGGGTCCCTTCCCACGCAACCCCAGTAGGGGGACGCATTTCCAACTTCACCCAGGCTTGGGAAGGGATCCCCTCAGACAGATGGGTGCTGTCAACAGTGTCCACAGGATATTGTATAGAATTACTGCAGCGTCCCCGGAACCACCCTCCACGACAAAGAGTACACTCCCTAGAACATCAGAAGATCCTTCTCGAGGAGATCGCCATTCTGCTAGAAAAGGACGCGATAGAACTCGTCCCAAGACACCAGGTAAACAAGGGTATCTATTCAACTTCTTTCCTTGTGCCAAAGAAAGATTTGACAATGCGCCCAGTATTGGACTTACGGCCTGCCAACAAGTATGTCAAGCCCCAAAAATTCCGTATGACCACGCTACAAGAGGTAATCCCCCTCCTAAAAAAGGGGGATTACATGGCAACCTTGGATATGAAAGATGCTTATTTTCATATTTCCATGCTCCCGGCGCACAGAAAATACTTGCGCTTCAAGGTGGATAGTCGCCACTACCAATTCAAGGTACTGCCCTTCGGGATAGCTTCAGCACCAAGGGTATTCACCAAGGTACTGGCGGTGGCAGCTGCACACCTACGCAGGGAGGCAATCCCAGTGTACCCTTATCTGGACGACTGGCTCATAACTGGGGAAACCCCAGGAATTTGCAGGTCAAACATTCAGAGGACTATCGACGACCTCCACGAATTAGGCTTCTCTATCAACGAGAAGAAGTCCAGTCTGGTGCCAAGCACCTCAAAACAGTTCCTAGGAGCAATCCTAGATACTCAAAGGGTTGACCTTCCCTTCAGAAGAGAGAATTCGGAACATACTACTGCAAATTCCGCATTATCAGTCAGGTCAACAAATAACGGTACGCAAAGCAATGCGGTTACTGGGCATGATGGCGTCATGCATTTACCTGGTCCCCCACGCGCGTCTGTGCATGCGTCCCATGCAGGAATGGTTGGCGAAACAGTGGTCTCAGGCAAGTGGTCAGTGGGACGATCTAGTGGTCGTTTCGCCAACACTCGTACAAAGCCTACACTGGTGGACAAGAGAGAATCTCGCAAGGGGGAAACCCTTTTACGATCCCGAAGTACAGGCAGTCGTGACTACAGATGCATGCCTAACTGGGTGGGGAGCTCACCATCTCCACCACACAGCTCAGGGTCTCTGGTCTCACTCAGTAGCCAAGAACCACATCAATCTGCTAGAGCTTCTGGCAGTATTCAGAGCGCTTCGGGCGTTCGAGCCCCATCTACTAAACTTGTCGGTACAGATCTGGACGGACAGCACGACAGCCATGTTCTATCTGAACAAGCAAGGAGGGACTCGTTCGCCAAATCTGTCCAAGCTTGCCCAGAAAATCTGGATATGGGCACTCAGACGGAACATCTTCCTGTCATCGCAACATATTCCAGGGGAGCTCAATTCCCTAGCGGATGCTCTAAGCAGAGACTCCCTCCCAGAAGAACACGAATGGGTCCTTCACAGAGATATCGTAGAAGATCTCTTCTCTCAGTGGGGTTTCCCCACTATAGACCTATTCGCCACAAGCGAAAACAAACAATGCCCAGGATTTGCATCCAGGTTCCCCCAGCCAGACTCCCAGGGGAACGCCCTGTGGATGAACTGGTCAGGGATGTTTGCGTACGCTTTTCCACCAACCCCTCATCAGAAAGGTGGTGTACAAGATGAACAAGGAATCGATGACGCTCATCCTAGTTGCTCCCATGTGGGCGAGACAACCATGGTTTCCACACCTACGCAGGATGGCGGTGTGCGAACCCATCAAACTCCCAGCCTGGTACAACCTACTGTCCCAGCAACAAGGTCAAACAGTGCACCAGGAACCCAACTCTATGAACCTAGCAGCATGGCTCCTGAAGTCAGAGTTTGGACATCTCAATTTACCACAGAGGTGTATGGACATCCTAAAAGAGTCCAGGAAACCAAACACAAGGCACTGTTACTTTGACAAGTGGAAAAGATTCGTTATTTGGTGCCAGAATAAACAAATCAACCCGGTTGATTGCACTCCTTCCAACGTTGACATACATGCTCCACCTGCTGGATGCAGGGTTGGTTTTTAACTCACTGAAAGTACACCTGGCAGCCCTCTTGGCTTATACCACAGCCCATAACAAGGTCTCGTGGTGGAAAGTACCAGTAGTTAAAGCCTTCATGGAAGGAGTAAAGAGACTTCACCCTCCTATTTCGAACCCACCGCCAGGATGGGACCTCAATGTGGTGCTAGCTAAGCTCATGGGACCCCCTTTCGAATCCATGCATAAAAGTAGTCTCAAACACCTGACTTATAAAACGGCCTTCTTAGTAGCCATTACCTCTATAAGAAGGGTCAGTGAAATTCAGGCTCTGTCAGTGCAGGATCCTTTCTTTACTATCCACAAGGACAAACTGGTTTTACGCACACACCCTAGGTTCTCACCTAAATTTATATCGAAGTTCCATGTAAACCAGTCCATCGAGCTTCCGGCCTTCTTCCAGAACCCGCAAAGCTCGGCTGAGGTGAAACTACACACCCTAGATGTGCGTAGGGCGGTCCTCTACTATGTAAATAAAACCAGACCGCTAAGGAAAACAGATCAACTGTTTGTCTCCGTAGCTACAGGCAGAGAGGGGGATTGCGTCTCTAAAGGCGCTATCTCGAAGTGGATTATCAACTGTATACAACTGTGTTACTCTCTTTCTGAAAAGACTCTGCCTTTTACGCCAAGGGCCCACTCTACTAGAGGCATTGGGGCCACTCTGGCTTTCATTGCAAATGTTCCCCTCGGCACCATTTGCAAAGCAGCTACTTGGAGCTCTATTCACACTTTTACTCAGCATTACTGCGTTGACACTCATTCCAAGACAGATACACAAGTGGGACAAGCGGTTCTAAGACACCTGTTTGCTCATGACCCTTCTCACATCCCACCTCCTTCTTCTGGTACTGCTCGCTAATCTATGCACAGCATGTGATCTAAGCAGATTCCACAAGCCTCAGAAGGGATACATTACTCACCGTAATCGTATTTCTGATGCTTGTATCTGCTTAGATTCACATGCGACCCACCCTTCCTTCCCCTCCGAGAGAAGGCGCATGATTGCTTGTAGTCTTACCTTTCTGTCTATCTGCTTGGATTATCTGTACTCACGCTACTCCTCATGCTTCCTCATGTCAGAAAAAATACAATCTGAGGATCCTAGACGCGTGAGGGATCTTGGGTACAGTGGACGTCACACTAGGGATAGTATTACTGGCACGCCTGTGTCGACGCCCATTTTCGAGTTTTGAAAAACAAACTAATACTCCGCAGCTTCCACTAGATGTCGGCCTATGCACAGCATGTGAATCTAAGCAGATACAAGCATCAGAAATAAGATTACGGTGAGTAATATATCATATATATATAATATATAATACACCCCTTTTCAAATACCCCGGGACACGATGGACCAGGAATCGGGCTGGTTGGTAAAGGTAATATTTATTTAAAAATCAAATCAAACATACTTTTTAATAGGGAGCAGCAATCGCCAATATGGTGACAATAACTGATAGGAATGTGAACAATGTACTTAAATTGACTCTTTAGCAACACAAACTAGAAAACACCAGAGACACTTTTGGCTTGTTTGGAAAGATGGCACTTAAGTTAGAATTTCCCCCTGAAATATTCCTCAATCCACAAATAATCAATTCTAAATAGTTATAAAGAAGCAGCATTTAATCAGGAATAAGGAACACGAGACAAAATTCGAATCCAACCTTCCCTCCCCAAACAAGAGACAAACAGATTTGAAACCTTTACACTGTTTAAAATGACATTCAGAAAACAATGAATGTGTGCAAAAATCCTTAAGTCAGTACAAATTTATATGGGAGCAACATTGGAAAGATACTAGCAGTCCTAAGCAATAGTTTGAGCAAAAGTAAACAATTCAAATTTGAATGGAAGGTTGAAAATTTAGGAAAAAATAGCACATCTGAAACTTTGCAAAAATGTTGATTCCCGCCTAAAATTAACCAAACTGTGTAATAAAAATGGGTGAAATTCATTTGAGTGTGGTTTCTTTTGGTTGGGATGCAGCTATAGGTCTTGGGTATAATCAAGAATTGAAATGAGGTCTCTAGCTATTAAACATAGGGAGATATGCAAGGTGGAATGAAAGGCGTTTTTAGAAAAATTGGGTAGTGAAAACAGAAAAACTCAGTTTGGACAAGAAAATATTTCCTATAGTTTTACTCTATACTAGAGCATTCAGGCTAGAATACCAAAGAGGGACACAGCAAGTTCTAGAGTTGATTCATGACTTCAACCCCAGATCCCCAGCGCCCGCCCTGGTGGAACCACACCGACCACTCGAAATAGGATTGATAGTTTAGGATTTACACAAGATAAAATGACTCAAGAAATGGCGCTTAGCAAGATTAATCAAGAACAGGATTGCAATAAGGATTCTGACAATGTTACAAGTTATTAAGGTAAGCATAGGATGGTTTAGAGATTGGATAGGACAAGGCAAGGTATGCTATGGTTTTCTATGATTCCTATTAATACTTATAGTCCACTTTAATTTAGGATTTTGGACCGTCAAGGGTTCTGGTCACCACACTGATCTGGTCTCACAAAGGACAGCTGGGCCAATCTGTTCTGGTCACCGGACTGCACTGGACTGGCACTTCTGGTTACTGGATATTACAGATAAGTGGGGTGGCGAGTTTGCAGGCATGCATCTAGTAGCAGCAAGCCATGCTGGATCAGAATGCTTCCCTTGGGTTTTGGGGATTTTTTTTTTAGAATTTGAGGCCTAGCTGAAAATGTGTTCAGTGATGCATTGGCCTTGGCTTTGCAATGAAAATCTGGAATCGGGATCAAGCAGGATGAAGAAATCGGGAACAGTATGCAACGCAGGAATTCAGGAACAAAATCAGGAATCGATGTCGGGGGCCCTTATTTATCATGCCAGATGACATCACTACAGTATATGGCAGGGGCAGGCTTACTACCCACACCCATAATGCTAGGATTGGGCAAGGGCATAGTTTCTGCCTTGCCCACAGCTGATTGGATCACAGAAAAAGGATGTCCTGTTTATGAGGTGATTTTTTTTTTTTAGTGTTTTGAAACCTCCCCTAGCAACTGGATCCAAAATCTAATTTGACCACAAATATTTATGCAGTAATAACCTCTGAGAAAATCAGATACACAGGCTACATATTTTGTGCGTCATATTTCAATCCAAACCCCATGTCTGTGGGACCTGGTTTTGGCTTTCTGCTACATTTTGGTAATTTTAACCATGAAAGATTTGGCCTAATATTCCCCAATTTTGTACACAGATGCGCATTTACCCCCGGGATGTGTGTACAAAATGTTATGTTCGCAACATCAATACTTTCCCTGTAATCTGTCAATTTTTATAACTTCTGTTCCTTATGCAGTAATGAGTTCTACCAAATTTTCAAAGAAAGAGCTTAAAATTAAATTTGGAACTAACCACTTTTCATATTTTTTCCTAATTCTTGCTGCAAAGTTAAACGTCTTTACAGTTCAGTTACAAAATATCCTTTAAACCAAAAGGAAGTTCTTTGTCACTTGATCAGTATTTGTTTTCTTTCCCCCAACTGCTGTCACATGTCATTTGCTTTAAAGCAGGATGAGGGGCCTCTCTTGAAGGTTTTATTGCCCCTCACACTGGACAGGTGAGCGTCTCAGCCTGCTATTGTCCCAGCATGGAGCAAAGAGGAATGTCTGAGCTTGTGAAGTCCCTTTGTTCTGGTGCATTCAAAGTCCTCCAAGCTAGCAACTAGCGCTTTCCTGTTCCAGAAGTTTGAGGTATCACCCTTTCTCAGGGCTAGCAACTGGCAGAGCAAGTTTAAAATAAGCATTCTTTAAAAAGGGCAAGATATGTAACAGTCAAATATACTTCCAGAGTCAGCATACGTTTAGTAGATACTCTTTAGAGATGCTTTTTACACACTTCCTACACCCTTGCAGACTGGAAAGGTTAAAGGAAGGAAAAATGTTAAACAGGTTCTCGGTGCATGTGAGTATACTCAAATCTTCCAATGAAGTCTAGACAAAACCATTCCCAGCAATAACAGTCTAAAACAAGTTATCACCTCTGAGGGACAGAAAATATCAGTCAATGGACTAGAAGAGTCTGCAGGGAGCCAGGACAGCCAAAGTCAATTGGAGCACAGTCTATGTGGATGTGAGGCACTTCATAGTTTAAGTCTTGCACAAAGTTAGTTTGTTGTATAAAATCACTGTAGGGTCACAAGCTGTTACACTTGTGGAGTATAGAACTGGAATCAACGCTAACAAAAGTAGCTACTGCACGTGTCGGCTGAGAAGAGCTAAGCAAAAGACACTGAGGGAAGTACCCCAAGTCTGAACAGTACCTCTGGTTGGAAGAAGTGTTCCAGCTGGTTTCTGTCCTGTTGGAGCATGCAGATTCTGGGTTCCTGAGCCTCAGTCATGTGGACAAATGGAGAATGTCTGGAGATATCCTGTGGTGGCAATTTGGAGGTTGGCTGCAGCTATGAGCTCTTTCGGTTCAGCGGCACTTCACGGTTTCAGCATGCGGTAAACCGCACCGTCGCAGATCTCGGAGACCGTTAGGGCTTCCTTCACTCCTTGGGTCCTGCACTCTGGTGAGGGATCTCGAGCTCTGGTCGTCCTGCTTCTGGAGGGTCCTTAGACTCCAGAAGCTTCTAGCCAGATTTCAGACGTTGCACTCGGCTACAGATTTCCCGACTCCTGGCACTTGGTTGTTGCAGCAGTGAAGAAGTAAAGCCAGTTGGGGAAGATGGTCCACTGGAGTTCGTTTCGGGGTTAGTCGGCCCCACTAAGCCAAGGGAAGAAGTCGTCCCTTCCGGAGCTTCTCTGTAGAATTGAAAAACGAGTTTCAGCACAGCAGCAGGGCTTCACTGGGCAATTCAAAAGTCCAGGAGGATGCAGCAAGCTTTGGTCATGGTTTTTGTTGGGTCTTTCTCCCAGTGGTCGACTCTCTCTAGTCCCAAAATCCTTGCCTTTTAAGCAGGGTTCTCCCCTTCCTGCACACCCTAGGCTGTCAATCATACAGCAGGGTGGTTGCATTCATGCACTCCTAGAGACAAAGGACAGGAGTTTCGGGAACCTCCCGCTCATCCTGCCTTTCCAGATACACTTGAGCCAGGCGCGGGCTTCAGGGCTGAAGCCTGCCAAAGGCAAAATGAACAAAGGGCTCCGATTTGCCTCAACGCAGAGAGTAAAACACAAGAAAGACCTCACAAACAGAAAATAGCAAAAAAAGACGACCAGGGTCATTTTGACGAAATGGTCACCCCTGGGTGCTACACTGTTGCTGAGGATTCAGCCTGCGGTAGAAAATCACGATAGTAGGAAAATTAAACCACTGCCACCACAGCCATTAAAGTAGTGCGTGTAAGATAATGTTACATGAGACTGTAGGGTAAGGAGCTACTAGGTAATCCCCCAGCAGTCCAAATAAGACTGGATTTGCTGGACCTACAAAGAGAAAAGGTAAGTAAAGTCAATTTCACTTTACTGTTCTTGGGAACAGTAGTTCACACAAGGTATTTAAACCTTAAGGGAAATCTAAAGGATTTCTCTGTGACACTGCACTGAAGCTGCTGTGTCACCATATGAAAAGTAGATGTCTATGGAGTTTGTTAAACACCGGTAACACAAAGGGCTCGTTAAGATGAAATTGCGATGGCAACTTGGGCGTGAAGGGCTGGGGGGTGTATCCACAGCACCACCCTCGTCTCATGTAAAAAGTCAAGTAGGGCCGCTTGCATGACGGGGCCTGGATCACACCTACTCTTCTTGCAGAGGTGAAGGCCACAAAGAACGCTGTCTTCCTTTGACAGAACCTTGAGCAGAGCTGAATGAATTGGCTCAAATGGGGCCCCCCATGAGCCTAGTCAGCACCACGTTGAGTTCCCACACCAGGGACTTCACTGAGGGGTGGAACGAGCAGAACAGTCCCTTGATGAACTCTTTGGCTAGACGGTGCAACCACAGCGAAGACTGTCCCAGAGATCTGGTGTAGCAGGAGATAGCCGCCAGATGTACCTTGATGGAGGCATGAGCCAGTCCTGATTTGGCCAATAACAGTGGGCCTCATTCTGAGTTTGGCGCAAAGGGATTAACGGCACCGGTAATCCCGTTGCACCCTATTCCGAGGTCCCTTAGCGGGGTCCCTCCTTTAATGCCTGGTCTGACCAGGCGTTGTGGACGGGACCTGTTAAGGGACTTCGGAGCTAATAACAGTACCGCAATTTGCTGTACCATTATTAGCTACTTCACCATTCCCATTGAGCCCTATGGGGGCTCGAATGGGGAATGGTTTGGTGAATGGGGATTTACCGGTCCCGCCAAGGTCAGACTGGACCGGTAAGTCCCCCTTTCACCAAACCAGAGTCGGAACCAGTATGGGAGGTAGTCGTGGCGCGAATAGCACCACGACTACCTCCATACTCGGAATGAGTCCCAGTAAATACGGAAGTACTTGAGGGGCCGTGACCCTGAGAGGGTTAATCTTCTGCGACTGACACCACGTCGTAAAGCGCTTCCATTTGTGTCGCCGGAAGTTCATAGCCGCCGAACTCTAATGCTGCAGGAGCCAGGCCTTCAAGTTCAAATACCCCAGGCCTTGGTGAAGAATTGCACCCCCTTCCCTGGCGAGAAGATCTGCGATTGACTGGAGGTATATGATATGGCATTTGTAACGCGCCTATACACAAGTGTTTCAAGGCGCGACGAGGCAGGGATGGGGGAACAAAGGGAAGACGGACAACGATCCTACTAGGCCAGGTGTCATTCAGACCGCGCAAGTGCAGGGGTGGGAAAAGTGCAAGGGGAAGGGGGGGAGGGAGTGCAGTACAAATAGTAGAATAGAAATAAAATAATAAATAAATGGGGCCAGCTGGTGGCAAGTGCAAGGTAAGTGCAGACAAGTGCAGTTTTGGTGAAGAATTTAGCAGGGGAGAGGGAGAGAGAAAGCAGAAGTGTAGAGGAAGGTTTTGAGGTGCTTCCGGAACCGGAGATGGTTCTCCTCAAGTTTCAGGGAGGCAGGAAGGCTGTTCCAGAGGGAGGCACCTGCCGCAGAGAGAGATCTACCCCCAGCTCGTTGCTTCGAGAAGCGGCTGACCCTGAGGGAGTTGGACCCGGATGAGCGTAGGGCTCGGGAAGGAAGATATTTAGGAAGAGAGAGTTGAAGGTATTTAGGCCCCAGGCCCCAGAAGGCCTTGTGGACAATGCAGAGGGTTTTGAACTTAATCCTCGCAGCCACTGGGAGCCAGTGTAGAGATTTCAGTCCTGGAGAGATACGGTCCCTGGGCTTGAGGCCAAGGACAAGTCTCGCAGTTCTGTTCTGGATGAGTTGCAGAGGGCGGAGAGTGGAGGCAGGCAGATTAAGATAGAGGCTGTTACAGTAGTCCAGCTTCGAGAGAACCAGGGCTCGGGAGACAGTGAGCTTCTGGGGGAAGGAGAGGAAGGGAAGAATACCTCTAAGGAGGTGCAGCTGGTAATGTGACTTCTTAGAGACGTCAGATATGAGGAGAGAAGGAGAGTGTGGAGTCGAAGATGACCCCAAGGTTTTTTGCCTTGCAGGTAGGAGCAGGAAGAGGGCCAAGAGAGGCCGGCCAGAGAGCTGCAGGGAAGGAGGGAGTGGGTGTGCCGATGAGTAGGATCTCAGTCTTACTAGCATTAAGGCAGAGGTCATTGGCAGCACACCAATCCTGGATAGCAGACAGTCAGAGATGAGGGAGGGAGAGGAGGAGGCCGAGGGTAGCCTGAAAATGAGCTGGGTATCCGCATAGCACTGAAAGTTGGGGCAGAGGGCGGCGATGCGGTGGGCAAGGAGTGCCAGATACTGGTTGAACCGCCAGGGAGAGAGATTAGATCCCTGGGGAACGCCACAGGTGGAGAAAAAGAGGACCCAAGTTGGACCTGGGAGGGTCGATTGGAAAGGAAAGAGGTCAGCCACGCCAGAGCCTGACCAGTGATACCCAGGTTATCACGGAGACGGTTGAGCAGGATGGCATGGTTGACAGTGTCAAAGGCAGAAGAGAGATCGAGCAGAATGAGAACACAAGGAGTGTTGGAGTCGAGGTTTAAGAGCAGGTCCTCACGGATGTTCAGGAGAGCAGTTTCTGTGCTTCGGGCCGCTCTGAAGCCAGATCGATGGTCATGGAGACGGTCAACAGCTTCAGCATGGGGGTTTAAGCTGGGAGATGGCCAGTTTCTCCAGGAGCTTGCCCAGGAAGGGAGTGATGGAGATTGGGCGATAGTTAGCCGGACAGGAGGGGTCGGCAGAGGGTTTCTTAAGGAGAGGGTGCACAAGGGAGTGCTTGAACGGGGATGGGAAGACTCCAGAGGCGAAGGAGTGGTTGCAAAAGTCAGCCAGGGCAGGAGCCAGGGAGTCGATGTGGTCCTTGATAGTTTTGGAGGAACAGGGGTGAATCTGTTTAGACGAGACTTTCATAGATCGGACTTGTCTGGAAACCTCGTCGGCAGAAAAAAGGGGAAAGGCAGAGAAGGAGGGAGGAGGGGTGGCTGCAGAAGGGCCAGAGGAGGAGCAGGGAAGAGAGGGGGGGAGGTGATGGGAGGAGAGTGAGGACAGGATGTCCTGAGTTTTAGAGATGAAGTGGGAGGCCAGTCCAGTGCCTGGGAGGGGACAGGAGAGGTAGAGACTGCAGCAGGGTTGGCAAGCTCCTTGCAGATTTTAAAGAGCTCAGCCGAGTTGTTAGATGCCGCAGAGATGCGGGCTTGGATAAGGGCTCTCTTCTTGGTGAGAACAGAGAGACGGTATTGCCTTTGGAGCAGGCGGCAGGCCAGTTTGTCAGAGGATGAACATGAAGCACGCCATTTCCTCTCTGCCACCCTGCACTTGCGTTTTAGGGTGACGAGAGGGGATGCTGATATGCTGAGAAGGTCCGGGGTACCAGATCTTCCTCGGCCACGCTGGTGCAACGAGGATCATCCTGCACCGGTATCGTCTGAGTTTTCAGATGACTCAAAGTAGCAGCGGCAACGTACGGACTGCATACAGCAGGCCTTACCAAGGGAATGAGAAGGTGTTCGCCCCCCCCCCCCCGCCCCATGCTCCTCGGCTGGGGGAATCTTCTTGGGAACCTCCAGCACTTGGTGTTTGTCGCTGTCACAAACAGATCGATCTGGGGACTGTCCCATTTGAGGAAAAGGTTGTCCACTTGATCCTGCCGACGCTCCCACTCGTGATAAGAGCGCAGCTCCCTGCTGAGGGAGTCAGCGACTGTGTTCTTTACCCCTGCCAGGTGAAACTGAATCCCCTGGGTGACGGTCATGTGCCTCCTTGGAGAGCGCTGGGCATCTGGTGGGCCACTGGTTCCGGATGTAAAACCTGTGGTGGTATTGTCCAAGAAGACCCTCGCCACATTGCCTTTTTGGGACAGCAGAAACGACCGGAGTGCCCAATACACTGCCCGTAGTTCCAGTACGTTGATGTGTAGCGTCTTCTCCTCCGCCAGCCACAGGCCTCTTGCGTGAAGACGTCCGGTATGGGCTCACCATCCTTCCGGGGACTCATCCTTCATGACTGTCTCTTGGTACGGGGGGTGGGAGGGGGGGCTCTGGAAATCCGTACCTCTGCCGATATTGAAGCGCATGCCCTGCCACCTTATCGCTCGACGGAACTCCTCGTCAAACGTGATCCTGTCCTGGAAGCCTCTGTACACCTGGACCCAACGAGCGTCGAGGAATTCCTGCAGTGGTTAGTTATATAACTTGTTCCTTTCTTATAGAACCACTAGTGTCAGTGTTTCCTTGAACTGATTGTATGCCTGAAGTGCTGTGTGCCTCACTACAGTCCTTCTCTCTCCTAGACTAAGCCTGGCTGCTCAGCAATGCTACCAAACCTTTGGGTAGTTCAGGCTAAACCTAAGGGGTACAGCCCTGTCACCTAAGGCAGGCTTTTCCAAGTTCTGTCACATACAGCAATTTGTGTAAACTTCCCAAGAGTGTATTTACACTTCTATCAGTACTGTTGACAATTAAGGGCTTTGCTGTAATTTACATGCACACAATATGCATATGTCATAACCCTTACATGCCAAACGGTCCATTACATTTCATGCATGCTTGTCAGGCCAAAGCACAATTCCACGGTTTCATAAAATCTATCCATTAACCTTGCATTTGAACATATGGTAAAGCATTACATGGATTATAGTATT
The DNA here is from genome assembly GCF_040938575.1 of Ambystoma mexicanum. Lineage (NCBI taxonomy): Eukaryota > Metazoa > Chordata > Amphibia > Caudata > Ambystomatidae > Ambystoma > Ambystoma mexicanum. Next base: position 124,691,203 of record NC_090934.1, read on the forward strand.
ATGTGGAGTGCTGGGGAGATGCAATGTATCCCCTTTCACATTAAAACTGTAACAATTCTGTTAAAGGGACAAGCTTACCTTCAATGGCTGGTGGCAGTGATACCTTGTATTAATTTGGTGCACATTTACTGCGGACTGTGTTCACAGCTGCAGTGAAGGCACCTAAGGGTGCTCATTTTACCAAAATTGCCCCCGTCTTTTTTTCACCATTTTTATGTTTCTTGTTGTTCCTTCACCTGAGATCAAGGGTGGGAAATTCCCTTGTGTGATTTTGGTCTTCAGTGGGAGTCCCCTGGACTCCCCGCCCATGCTCCAGTCTCTGTGAGAGCAGGAAGTGAGGGGGGGGGGGGAGTCCAAAAATCCCCAGTCCTTTTTTCTTGCACCTTGCTTGAATGGGAACAAATCCCAGTGGGGGGCTGGCTGCGCTGATTGGAAAACAAGATCGCCCCTTCTTGTAAAAAAGCATGGAGAGAATGCAGAGGTTGTGTTGTAATTCCTGATAAATACTGCAAACCTCGAAGTGGAAAAAGTCGACCACTGGAACCGAAGAGGAAGATAAAGGAAAAGCGACTGAGACGACTTCCAGTGACCAGAGAGCCTGCTGTGTAACCAGAGCCTGCTGTAGCCCTTCCTTCCAGAGTGAAACCTGGCCTCCTTATTGCGAACAAAAACACATAGGACCTACCTCCTTGAGAAAGAAAGATGAAAGGCATTTGGGAAAGTCCGTATTCCACCAGTGTCTCCAAATTAACCAATCAAAGAAATTCTGACCTCCAATCGGCAGCTTTGAGCATCTCCGCCATGATGGATTGGGGAAGCCTCAATCTGAAGAAACATAGTTAAGGACTCATTCCAAAATGGATGAACCTCAATTAAAAAAGAATATCAATTCCCAAAACTAACATAATTACATAAACCCAGACCTGACAGATCTATCTGGGAAACTGTTTGCCTCCTGCGTGCTCTCCCAACTGCAATCCTGGGTGGAGAATAATGGCATCTTGGGTTCTTTCCAGACAGGTGTCCGCCCTGGCTCAAGCACACTTCACAATATTCGACTGTTGGAGGCTTTAGTGTCGAGCTAGTGCAAAACAAAATCCTCCACTATATGTGGCGTGTGTGGACTTCAGAGCTGCATTTGATCTGGTCGATCGCACTCGGCAGTGTGACAAACTAAGGGAGAAGGAACTGCCCTGAGTGGATAGTAGAAATTCTCATTGTCTACATAGTAACATGGCACACATTTGCCTGGGTAACAATGGTAGCCTTGCCATGGCTATAGGTATTAATAGGGGTGTCAAGCAAGGGTGTGTGCTGGCTCCCTTGGCTCCACTACCTGGGGGGTTTACCAGTTTGAGAGTCGAGCCAAATGTCACTCGAAAATGGGAGCAAAATCCATCTCCGCCATGCTTGATGCTGATGATCTGTTCATATTTGACCTGACTTTCTGAGCCCTAAAGGCCATGCTAAACGAATTGGGGAGATATGCAGAGGCCAACGGGTAGGCCTGTGAACTTAAGACCACAAGATCATGCTATTCGCTCCAAAGAAAATTAATCGCCCTGTGATGACTACAACTTTGGGAGAGATCCATATCAGATCTATCAACCTACCAGGCTATTTGGGGAGCCAGATGGGGTCTGGCAGTAGAAGAGAGATTTTGCCAAAATTGCTTCTGTCCCACCAACTTGGAGACTGTTAGGCAAAGTTTGTATGCAGTACCCTCTGGGAACACTACAAACTATGGCTACTGGTATAGGCAACCCAACCTTTTGGTATAAGCTTGTACTACACAGTTTTGGTAGTGTGTTGAGCACCCATGCTTATCTCAAGAGGGGAAATGTGAGCTGTAGTGGAGTTACACAAAGATTCACAGTTACAGGTATTCAAATGAACTTACACTCAAGGTTTCTTGCATATATCAGTCAGTTATAAAGCTTTCTTTAGAAGGTAGCAATATACTAGTAACACACAAATACATTCAATAATGTACAGTCCTGAGTTTCTGGATCATACCCTTTGGGGATGGCCCACAGACACAACCTACACCCACAGGTGACTTCAGTAACAAGGGTGCTGGGGACATTACTATCTTAGTGTTGGCATTCAGAAAACTCTTAAGTTGGTAAAAGGCAAAGGTTATTAGAACACGAAATCACAAATATTCTTAAGCAGCGCAAAACACTTTAGATCCTCTTAGAGTCATGCAATTCAATAGGCTAAGCCAAAGTCAATGGGCAAAAGTCTTTGTATAGGATGCAGCACTTCTGGTAAGTAAATGGCAAAGTCTTTGCACAAGTTCTTAGGAGTCTTTGAAGAAAAGAAGAATCAAATGTAGGGCCACAAGCTGATTGGACTTTTGAGTTGTGGAAGTTACAAGCACTTCTACAGAGGGAAGTTCTTAGACCTGTTTTACTGTACCTTAGCAATGAAGAAACGGTGCAGCGGTTGACTTCTGTACCTGTGCAGCTATGCAGATCTCCCTGTTCTTGGGCCTCAGTTGTGGGGACAAGAGGGAGGACGTTGGACTTCTGCAATGCACTGGGACAGTCAAAGCTTGCAACTGGCAAACTTCACTTGCAGTGGCTGTTTCGCGTTTCAGCTCCTCACGGCTACCGCAAATAGCAACAACACGGTTGAGGTGGGCTTTCCTTGCTTCTGGGGTCCCGCACTCTGTTGACTGGGCTCAGGCATGGTCAGTCCTGCTTCTTCGGAGTCCTGAGGATCTTCCAAAAGCTCTAGGCCAGCTTAAAAGCAACACACACAATCTGGTGTTCCTCTCCCCGGTTATGGTTTCCAGCAGCAACTCTGGAAATTCAACCAGCTCTGAGATGGATGTCCAGGTGGCTTACTTTGGAGTTGATTGGTCCCACCAACTCAAAGGGAGAAGTCGTCCTTGCAGTGGCTTCTCTGTTGATTCTAACCTGGCGTTTCAGCACTGTGGCAGGGCTTCACCGGTCAAACCAATGGTCCAGGAGTTGTAACAGGCGTCCTCTTAAAGCTCTTCAGGTTTCTTTGTCCATTGGTCGACTGCCTTCCAAGCCAAAAGACGCGTCTTTTATTCAGTTCTCTCCCATTCATTCCAGCCTAGCTGCCACTCACCCAGCAGGGTGGCTGTCCTTGCCGGACGGTCAGCCAGCCAATCGCCAGAGTGCATTTGGGTCTCCTAGGAGACTAAGCATAGGGAGTTTCAGGCACCTCCCTCACTTGCTGCCCACCCCAGACATCCGGTCTTCAGTCCTGAAGCCCGCCAAAGGCATAGAAACAAAGGGACCAAACCTAGTTTGGCGCGCAGAGACAAACACTAAAAGGACCTTCCCAAAAAGAAATGGCGAAAAAAGACCAGGACCTGTTTAAACAAAGGGGCTTAAGGCTCCATCTTGAAAACCATGGCTCCTGCGATTTTTAGCTACTGGTGTTTGCGGTCGGGAAAAATCATGGTAGTTTGTTGTAAAACCACTGCCACCAGCCATTTTGATTCAAGAGGGTAGCATTTGACTGCTAAATGAGTATTTTAGACACAGGGATACTAGGTAACACCTCAGCACTCTATAGGACATAGTGTGTGCTGGGTCTAGGAATTTAAAAAGACTTGTAAAGTAAATTTAACCTTACATTTTCTGGGAAACTGTTTATCCCAGAGAAGGTATTTAAACCTTTGGGAAGTCTCTAAAAAGACATCCCTGTGTCACTGCCCTGAGGGTGCTGTGTAACACACATGAGAAGATGCCTATGGAGTGATCTTAAAACTCCATAATCAAAGAACACCAGAGTAAAACATAAATCAAAATACATGAAAGAGTGGGGGGAAAAAGGCTCACACTCTTTCCAGGTAAAAACATAAAGTTCTCAAAATCCAGAAAAGTTGCTGGGGGTCTCTAAGGTGAAGGGAATTAGCACAATCTTGAGAATTCTCCCTAACAGAAGATATTTAAACCCTTGGGAAATCTGAGACTTCCCTGGGCCACTACACTGAGGGTGCTATGTGACCCAATGTAAAAGATGATGCCTATGGAGTTTGTCAGACCCCATAACCAAAAGAGACGCAGTGTGCAAAATAGCATTAAAATCACATTAAAATGCATGAGAGAGTGGGGGGAAAAAGGCTCACGCTCTTTCCAGGTAAAAACATCAAGTTCTCAAAATCCAGCAAAGTTGCTGGTGTTCTCTAAGGTGGAGGGAATTGGCACATTTCTGAGAATTCTCCCTAAAACCCAGCTGTGGTGACGAACTTTGCAAGTTCATTGCAGCTGTGTCCTTCTGTGCTCTGAAGCCTGCTTCAGCGTAACTGACCTGATCCATCCACCAGGAGCGGAGAAATTGCACTGTCCTGTATGGGAATCAACGCTGTATCTTCGTCACTGAAAGCTGCAGAGCCACAAGATTGGCGCATTTGAACCTGCAACCAAAGTGGACTTGCCTGCTGAAATTTGGTCCGGAATGCGCCAGGGGTCGGTGAGTAATTGCAACCCTTACCGGTGGCCCCTAGCGCATCCATCCATGTTTACGCATGAGTAGCCCCCTTAAGGACCCCTCTCCTTTCCACTGCTAGTGCGAGCTAGCAAACTATTACCGAACTCTGGAACCTGCTCTGCCCTGTTGGGGAGACCCTCCACGAATAGTGGGAACTTATTCTGCATCCTCACCCACCTTCCTGAGCTGCTACAGACCCTTCAAGGGATCCCGTTTTGCCCATCTGAATTACTGCGTGTGCCAGCATTGCAAGTACATTTGAGCAATAGGCTCCACTCTTCTTAGGGATTGGACTGCCTTTCAGTTAGGATTGTTTGATGCAGAAGGGCCTAAGGGCTATGGTTGTGGACCCATTTCGTGCATTAACCAGTTAGACCCCATTGGTCTTGTATATATGTATTTTGATAAGATTGTGTTTGCTTGGAAGTACTACTGTGATTTTATTTGTGTTGAAACTCAAAGGCATTTGAGAAAAAAAATAAAAAAATATATATATATCTCCATCTCCATCTCTATCTCGTTAAGTGTCCTTTACTCTGTGTGCTCATTGGGGCCTTTCAGTCACCCTCACCCCTCCTGAGACCTAGTCTTGACCGCCACCAATGCTACCTTGATTGGTCTGGCTTGTCCAGAAGGTTACCCTGTTCCAAGAAACTAGGCTGGCCTTCTGGACCTCTGCCCACCAGATCAGACTTCAGAAATCCGTCTGAACAGTATGAATCCTATCAAAACTTTGTGGCCATCCAGAGGACCCTACAGAAACAGGAAATCTGCATCTAGAGTCCCTTCACCAGAGTTCAGGACAGAGGAACTTCTAACCATAGATGTTCATTCTTCTTTGGTGCCATACCCACAAAGAGCCGCTGAATCTATTGCTGCGGAGTCCCTCTCTTTAGTGCTGCTGCAGGAGCCCGCCAGACGTCCTCCCTGTCCTCACCATGACCAAGGACCAGGAACAAGGGTCTGCTGCACTGCAACCAGAAGGCATCCAGCTGTAACCATTTCTTTAACCCTTCTCAGATTACCTCAACTCACTTGCACTGTCCTTTCAGCTTGTGCTTCAAGGTGACTGCCCTTGAGTTGCTGTGATTTGTTTTTTGTACACTGACCATTTAAGAACATTTTTCTAAGAAGAGCATCAGAACTGACTTTGCCCATTGGCTTTGGCTATCCTGGCCCCTTAAAGGCTCCCTTTGAACCTATTGGCTTTGACAGTGCTTGTTCCCGTACAGTTTTTAATTGTTGAACACTGTTAAAGTAGGGATACAAGACTGCCTACATCCCTTTGGAAGAATCTTAATTGTTTTTATAGAATACCAGCCTGTCTGATCTAACCCCAACCTTTCCCTCCTTAATAACTCAATACTGCAAAGGTGATACAAAATAAGTGCTATACTGACCTCAAATGAGGTCACCCCTGGTGCTGGAAACTGTGTAACATATGAATGTATTACTCACCTGCTTTATTGTTCACTTTTTTAATTGAATCATAACTTGGGATTAGCGTTACTACTAGTTACTGCTTTTCAAAGAATGCTTTAAATATCTTTGTGTATAAATAAAGGTTTTTACTTGGATACCTGTATTTACTGATTTCATTGTACAGCTCACATTACCCCTCTTAAGATGAGCCTAGCTGCTCAGTTACACTACCAACTTGTGTAGTACATGCCTATATTAAAAGGTGGGTTACCAATACCAAGAGAAGTCTTGCGTAGTCCCACACCAGTTGGACTGCACTAATTCTTACGTAACAGCACCCTCTGTGCAGTGTTGCTGAGGGTCCTTTGGGTTCTTCTTTTATATTCTTTCATTTTCTTTAAAAACTGCTGTTCTCAAAGAGATACTATTTATCCTTCCTAAACATTTACTTTTGAGAGATCAGCACACTCCCACCTTATGTGGAGTGCTGAGGGGATACCTAGCATCCCCCTTCTCTTTGCTCCTGTAACCTTTTGGTTACAGTGACAACCCTATAGTTATGGCTGGTGGCAGTGGACGTGTTCTACTGACTTATTTGCAGTTTTTCTATTGCAGGCTCTATTCACAGCTACGGTTATGCACAGGAGGGTCACCTATGTTCCAGCATGGTGGCTCCTTTTGCTGCCATTTTGTGTGTAGTTCTTGGTCAGCTCTTCTAACATCCTGGGTGGGTAAGGTCTTGATGTGCGTTTTTGTCTTCGGTGGAAAACCTTGTGTAGCCCGCCGAGACTCCAGTGTGTCTCCGAGGACAGGAAGCAAGGGAGGAGCCCGAAACTCCCCTATTCTTTGATGTGCCGGAATGGAACCAGTTCCCAATCAGGGGCTGGCTGTCCTGATTGTACAGTCTCCCACCCCTTTCTGTAAACTGCAGGGAGAGTTTGCAGATCAATGATTGGGAAATCCTGATGAAAGTGAGGTTTCTGAAGCAAAAGGCAAATCAACCACTGGAACAGGAGATCTGAAGCAGAAGATGTCTAGAGACGCTGGCAGACCCTCCCAGTAACTGCGAAGAGACCACTGCTGTCCTGACCCCATTTTCTAATTGGCTGGAGCTCTGAAGAGGACGACTCCTTCCCTTTGGCTTATGGCACCAACCATAAGATGACCTGCAGAACGTGATGTGACCTTCCAGGGATACAAACCGCCAATACTACAGGCACAACAACCCAATTGCTGTGCATTGTCTTCCCGTGAACGAATCCTCCCAGAACTTTGGTGAGCTGCAGTTGGACTGCCAGAGACAAGATCCCCCGCTTCGAAGTCCCCTCACCAGTGTATAGGACTGCAGAATTGAGGTGGATTGACCAGGCGATAACTGTTTGTTAGGCAAAGTTTGTATGTAGTACCCTCTGGGACCACTACACACAAGTAGGACTACAGATGTAAGCAAAACTAACCTTAGGTAGAAGTCTGTACCACACCATTTTTGGTAGCGAGCTGAGCAGCCAGGCTTATCTCAAGAGGGAATGTGAGTTTGTAAGGGTCTTACTACAATAGCAAGTGTTCAGATAGACACTTCTACTCAAGGTTTCTTGGTAAAACAATTATTAATTCATTACACAATCATTTAGAAAGCATTTACTAAAGGAGGCAACCAGTATCACAAAAACTATACAATACTGATTACTAAGTTGAGCTCCCTTGAAGTCGGAGCAAAATAGCATTGAAGTAAGAGCAAAAAGGCATGAGTTGATAAAACGAATATTACAGCTACTTTAAAACAGTGCAAATAGTTGAGTTCATCAGAGGAGTTGATTCAATGCAATAGATAGGCCAAAGTCAATGGACTAGTGTCTTGTATAAGTAAAAACGGTTCTGGTATTTAAAACGGAAAAGTCTTTGCCACAGTGCTTAGAAGAAGCTCACGGAAGAAAGGTTCATGTGTCGGGGTCACAAGCTGACTAGGCCTGCAAGTTCCACAAACTTTCGCGGGGAGAGGTAAGTTCTCTCGGTCGGGTTTCCACAGTACCTTTATATTGAAGAAAAAGATGCAGCTGAAGACTTCTGTTCCTGGCAGTTCCCGCAGATCTCGCTGTTCCTGAACTTCAGTCGTGGGGACAAGAGGGAGGACGTCGGGGGACTCCTGCACTGCACGGGGACGGATCACAAAGCTGGCAAATTGGCAAATCTTCGATTCGGTTGCTGTTCTTCAAGCACAGAAGCTGGTGTCCTTCTCCCTGGTTAATCCTAACCAGCTCTGAGAATGGTATCCAGGTGGCTTACGAGTTGAACTCAAAGGAAGAAGTCGTCCTTGAAGGGGCTTCCCTGTCCAGGTGAACTTGGCGATTCGGCCTGCAGCAGGGCACCACCGGGAAACCAACAGTCCAGTAGTTGCAGCAGCAGTCCTCTTCCAGCTCTTCGTTTCTTTCGTTCAGGTGGTCGACTCTGCCTTTCAGTCCAAGAGACTCGCCTTTTAAACAGTTTTCTCCCATTCTAATCCAGCCTGGCTGCCACTCACCCAGCAGGGTGGCTGTCCTTGCCGGACAGTCAGCCAGCCATTCACGCCAGAGTGCATTTGGATCTCCTAGGAGACTAAGCACACAGTTTCGGGCACCTCCCTTAATTCCTGCCCACGCCAGACACTCTGGCGCCAGAGGCTGTCTTCAGTCCTGAATCCAACCAAAGGCATAGGAACAAAGGGACCAAACCTAGTTTGGTGCGCAGAGACAAACTCTAGAAGGACCTTTCCAAAAAGAAATGGCAAACAAAAAAAACAAGAAAAAAACTAGGACCTGTTTAAACAAAGGGGGTTCAGACGCCATCTTGGCTCCCGTAATTTTTAGCTACCGGTGTTCGCGGTCGGGGAAAAAACATGGTAGTTGTAAAACCACTGCCACCAGCCATTTCGATAGGAAAGGGTAGCATTTGACTGCTACATGAGTTTCTAGACATAGGGGATACTAGGTTACCCCTCCAGCACTCTATTGTAAGATAATGTGTGCTGGGTCTAGGAGTTTAAAAAGACTAGTAAAGTCAATTTAACTTTACATTCTCTGGGGAACAGTAGTTTATCCCAGAGAAGGTATTTAAACCTTGGGACAGCCTAGAAAGGCACATACATAGATGATGCCTATGGAGTTTCTGTGGGACTCAAGGTAGTAGTTACCTTAAACCAATTTGTCACTCCTGTGTTATTGGAGTGCTGTATCCAGAGTTTGGGTGTTCACCTGTTAGGGAGAATTCTCAGAAATGGGTTAATTCCCTTTTACCTTGGAGACCCCCAGCTCTTTTTCTGGACTTTAGGACTTTTTATCCCATGTAATTTTAATGTGATTTTAATTTCTGTGTTTTTGAAGTATGACAAACTCCATAGGCATCATCTTCACATTGTCACACAGCACCTTAGTGCAGTGGCAGAGGGAAGTCTTAGATTTCCCAAAGGTTTAAATGCCTTCTCTTGTTGAAAATACTGTTTCCAAGAGCAGAGAAGTGAAATTGACTTCACTTACATTTTGTAACTTTCTAGACCCAGCACACACTATCTTACCATAGGGTGCTGGATGGGGTACTTAGTATCCCATTTCTCTAGTTTCTCATGTAACATTTTTGTTACGCTTCCTACAATTGATGGCTGGTGGCAGTGGTTAACTTTTTACTACCATTGTGGTGTTTTACCGCGTGCTGTGTTCACAGCCACAGTGAGGTACCCATGGGTGCCCATTTTGTCAAAAAGGCCCCCTGTCTTCATTTTTTGCCATTTCCTTTCAGGAAATTCCTTCTTGAGAGTTACTCTGCAGGCCAAACCAGGTTTGGTCTCTTTATTCGTTTTGTCTTTGGCGGGATTCACTAATGAAGCCCGCCTCTGGCACCAGTATGTCTGGCAGGGGCAGGAAGTGAGAGAGGTGCCCGAAACGCCCTGTGCTTAATCCCCTTAGTTACAGGAATGCACCCAAAGGTGATTGGCCGGCAGCTTGGCTGGAATGAATGGGAGAAACCTGCATAAAAGGAGAGGCTTTTTGGCTTGGAAGGCAGAGTCAACCACTGGATGAAGGAATCCGAAGAAAAACTTGGAAGAGACGCCTGCTGCAATTCCTGGACCATTAGTTTTCCCGGTGAAGCCCTGCTGCTGTGCTGAAGCTCCGAATTCACCTCGATTAGAGGAGCCCTGCAAGGACGACTTCTCCCTTTGAGTTGGTGGGACCAATCAACTTCAAAGTAAGCCCATCTGGACATCCTCTCAGAGCTGGTTGCATTTCCACTGCAGTTGCTGCTGGAACCGAAGAGCCAGGGAGAGGAACACCAGATTGTGTGCATTGCTTTTATGTCAGACATGAGCGCTAGGAAGAACCTCCGGACTTCCCTGATGCAGTACTGACCAAGCCTGAGCCACCTCAACAGGGTGCTGGACCCCAGAAGCAAGGAAAGTCTGAAGTGATATCCGAGAACCGCAGTGTTGCTATTTGCTGTCAGACGCGAGGAGCTGAAACACTGCTGAATTGAAGTTTGCCCATTGCTGTCGCTGACCGTCCAATTGTAGAGCAGGAGTCCCCAGACGTCCTCCCTCTTTTCCCCACAACTGGGTCCCAGGAACAACGGGATCTGCAGAGCTGTACAGGAACAGAAGCCAGCTGGAACCATTTCTTCAAACCAGCGGTACTATAAAAGTCTAAGAACTTACCTCTTGTTGTGTAGTCTGACTTGCTCTCAGTTGAGACCAGTCTTAGTTACCTTGCAGAGTTGCTAAAGCTTTGCCCTTCACAAGCCTCCCAGCTTGTGGCCCTTCAAGTGTTCTATTTTTCTGCAAACATCATGCAAGAATTTTTACCTACCTGCAAAGATCTTCAGCTCCCTTTGACATTGTGCATTTAACATTGGCTATCCTGGCTCCTTGAGAGACTCCTCTTTACCTCTGACTTTGTGCTTTGGAATTTGTTGAAACGTTCTTGCCTTTTGAGCTATTTGTTAACCTTTGTTTTATCCCTCTATTCTATCTTTTTCACATAACTCTGTATTGCTCTGAATGTACTAGTGATAAATCAATGACCAGTGTCCTAGCTATTTAGGTCACCTGAGGGTGTAGGAGGTGTCTGTGTACCATCCCCAATGTGTGTAATTTGATTTAGAGAAACTGAGTGGATTTTAAAGTATATTTAAGTTGCATGTTTTGCTCCCTTTCTGAAGGCTTATATAACTGACTGTGAAATAAATTCATAATAGTTTTATCAAGAAACCTTGAGTGGAAGTGTTTATTTGGATGACTGTACTGTAAAACTGTGTCACAACATAACGGCTCACATTGACCCCTCTTGAGATAAGCCTAGCTGCTCGACCACACTGCCGAACTGTGTAGTTCAGACCTGTACCAAGGCTGTGTCCCTGTCAGGTCAAAGTTATTGTAGTGCACCCAAAGGGTACTCAATACAATCTTGCCTAACATCACCCATACCCATTGCCCAGGACTAACAGCTTGTGGACCTATATGGAGTTCTTTCCAGGGTCCCCATTAATTTTTATGCCACTAATGCATTCTACTTGAAAGTAATTGAACTTTGCCTTTTCTACTGCTGCACATGACTTTGCACCCCCTCAGCTGACTTTGAAGAACGCTTAACTAGTTAGAGAATGGACTGCTTCAGTATTAGAATCATTGAAAAGTATGACATTGCTTTTGCTAGTGCTGGATAACACTTCTTTTTCCTTGCAACAGAACATTGTCTGAGTGACTTTACAAAGTGAATAGATTTATCATTGAACTGTATTCATTACTGGTGAAAGCCACTACTGAAAGTGTTGCTCATGTTTTCTATTTGTGTTGGTTAGTCTAAACAGTATTTAATTACCTAGCCTTGTGTATATAAAATGCATGTATATTTTACTATAACTGTGTGTGAGTGTTTCTTTGGGTCTATGTAGTTACTGAGTTCATTGTACTTGGCTACAGCTGACATCCTCCGCATAAGCCTGGCTGCTCTGCCATTCTAACAAACCTTTGGCTAGTACAGACTTATACTAAGAGATGGGGCTTGTATACCATGGGATCGTTTTATAGAGTCTCACTTGCTGGGAGACTTTAGGAAAACTCCCCAAACAGGGCCTAACTGCGCCATGGCAGTGGTGAGATCAGGTCTTCGGATTCCGTCTGGAGACCAGCTGTTTGTAGAGTTGAGACCTTGGCTGTGCAAACTGCAGTTTTGGATAGACCCTCAAGGCAGTTCTTCAATCCCTTACTATGGCTCTGCCAATTCGCTGGGCTAAGTTGGCCTATTAGTGGGTGCTTTTTAGTGCTTTTTTTCTTCTTTTTTTGCTCCATTACCATCATTTACTTCGAGACCCCCAGAATATTTGACTGTTTTGGAAACCTGGCTGACCTTCGAGGTGTTATTTATTTTATTTTTTTTAAACTTCATTTTCCTGATCCACTCCTTTATTGGGGCACTGGACATTTCTTCAGGCTACTAGTGCAGGGAGACAGTTTCTCGTATTCATGTTTTCCTGTGTTTTTATTTTGTCACACACCACTTTCAAATGTAGTTTTCCAGAAGTACTGTGTATCCCTTTTACCCTTTGTCTGGCAACATTTTGAATGATTTTATCATGTACCTAGGATAGGCACGTGGCAGTGAACCTTCTTTCATAACATTTTCCGGTGCACTACTGTGGACATTAAACTTAAATTGGCTGCCCTGCACATTTTCAGACCCGTCTTTGGACATCATACTGTTTGGCAGTCTTCCTGTCAATAGTGCCAGAAACATCCAAATAAGTCCATAAACCTTCCCAGGGTCACACTCTGTACTCCTGGCCATTCTGTAACTGATTTCAACTGGGATTTGGACTCTACAGGTCCGATCTGTAATTCCTCCCATGGAATGTCTGTTGCTGGACGAATGTAGGGTAAGTAGCTGTCCATAATTGGATAGCCTTTACTTGTTTAAATGCTGCAGGTACTTGCCTTTGGAGGCATGGTGCAACTCCGGAACCTGGATTTTGGAGAAGAGAAGAGGGTCCAAAGTAATTCTATAGATTTGCCGCTGGAGGCAGGAATCCAAATACAAGCCGAGCACTGAAGACCTGGAGGACTGCAGCATTGTCAACGCCAATAACCTGTGATCCTCTGCATCCCCTCCCGTGAATAGGGAAGACCTTCCCTGTTGTCTTCCTCCCTTTTACTGCTATGATAAACTAGTCCTGTGTTGAAATGTCTCAGGACCCTGCTGTGAACTGTCCCGGAACTCCCACTGTAAATGCCACATTCACCAACCATGCCTTTCAGCTGCAACGGACACCATCCAGAGATGAAGCCCATTGTTGCCTACATCAGCTGCTCTCCATTCTAAGTTGAGACCTGCCCTGAACCTGTTTTCTGCAGCTGTACAAAGCTGAGCCGCCTGATCCCTGACTGGGGTTTCTTCAACAATTTTCTTTGTCTGCTGTGTCTTGAGGGTAGTGGGTGCGGGGGGAGAGGGGGTTCATCCTCGTTGTGGGAGTCACAGCAGTTACTTTCCTAGGGCCTCTGGTCCTGCTGCAAGTCTGCTGGAACTGTATTTGAACCCAGATTGCAGCCGCTACCTAGCCAGACTTAAACCCAACACTGACTTTAGCCACAGTACCCGCAATGTCTGGATCTCCACCAATGGTACCAAGGTGCGCACCACTCTGACAAACAGCCCACATTCAGACTCCACTCCGGAACAAGGTGACACTGTATTTATTCACTTGGGTATGAATTAAATGTTGCAGGTTCTGCAGTCTCTCTTTTTAAGAACCATTATACTTTTTTCCTTGTCACCTTGGTTTTTAGGCTCTCTGGCCTCTTGTGTTTAGAGGGACTTCTACTCCTCCCGCCCACTACAACTTTTTAAAATAATGTGAACACCCGGTCCCTTAACACACATGCTATGGACATTCATAATTATATCCTTTCACTCAGACATCTTTTGCCTCACTGAGACTTGGATAACTGAGACAAGTGGCCCCACGATCTCCATTGCTTTGCCAGATGGATATTCTATTATCTGCCAATCGCCCACAAGGCCATGGGTGTGGAGTGGCAGTTATCGGCAAAAATCACCTAAAATTCTTCAAGTCAGCTCGTAACTGCCAGAACTGTGAAATTTTACAATGTGGGATTTGAACACTGCGTTTCTTTTGGTTTTGGAGTTTAACAAACTCCATAGGATTATCGTTTTACATTGTGACACAAAGCACCCTCAGTGCATTGTCGCATAGAAGTCCTTTGGATTCCTGCTAAAGTTTAAATACTTTCTCGTGGATAAACTGTTTCCCAGAGTAGTGAAGTGAAATTGACTTAACTTACATTTTTCTCTTTATAGACCCAGCACACGCTATCTTGCAATAGGGTGCTGGAGGGGGTACTTGGTATTCTCTTGTCTATCTTCACATGTAACAATTTTATGTTACCGTTTCTACAATTAATGGCTAATGGCAGTGGTTTACTTTTTCCTACCATTGTGTGCTTTTCCCGCAGGCTGAATCCTCAGCTGCACCCATTGGTACCCATTTTGTCAAAATGGCCCAGGTCTTCTTTTTTCACCATTTCTTGTTGGATAGGTCCTTCTTGAGATTTATTCTGCGCACCAAACCGGGTTTGGTCCCTCTGTTTTGCTTTGGCGGGATTCACTGGTGAAGCCTGCTTCTGGCTCCAGCGTGTGTGGCAGGGCAGGAAGCCAGGGAGGTATCCAAAACTCCCTGTGCTTAGTCTCCTTGGTTACAGGAATGCACCCAAAGGTGATTGGCCGGGTGGCTGTGCTTGGAGGACAGACATCCTGCTGTGAGTGACAGCTAGGCAGCGAATTAATGGGAATGACTTGCAAAAAAGGCAAGGTCTTTTGCAAGGAAGGCAGTCCACCACTGGACGAAGGAACCAAAGAAAGAAACTGGAAGAGGCGCTTGCTGCAACTCCTGGGCCGTTGGTTTGCCCGGTGAAGCCCTGCTGCAGTGCTGAAGCTCCTATTTCGACATCGACTAGAGAAGCCCGGAACGGACGACTTCTCCCCCTGGGTTTGTGTGACCAATCGACCCCAAGACTAACTCGACTGAAAACCCTCTGTTGGCTGCAGGAACCGAGTGCCAGGGGACAAACGCCAGGAGCGAGTGAATTGGTTTTAAGCCGGACCCAAGCTCCAGGAAGATCCTCTGGACTCTCGTGAAGCAGGGCTGACCAAGCTTGCGCCACCTCATAGTGCTGGACCGCAGAAGCAAGCAAAGACCGCATGGTGCTGTTTGTGAATAGCTGAAATCACAAAGTGCTGCTGATCCGAATTGTGTCCATTGCTGCTGCCGACCTTCGAATCGTTGTGCAGGAGTCCCCAGACGTCCTCCCTTTTGTCCCCACGACTGAGGCCCAGGAACAACAGGCTCTGCAGGAACTACAACATGAACAGAAGCCAGCTAGAACCATTTCTTCAGACCTAAGGTACTGTGAACCATGGGGTACTTACCTCTTGTGTGGGTGTTTTCTTGTTCTCACTGGAGACTTGCGTTGGCTTCCCTTTGCAGAGTTGCTTGCAGCTTTGCCCTTCACAAGCCTCACAGCTTATGGCCCAACAGTGATTTCTTTTACAACAAAACTCTCTAACATTGTGCAAAACTTTTACCTACCTTCAAGAAGTAACTCAGCTCTCCTAGACTTTGTTGAATTGACATTGGCTGTCCTGCATCTCTGAAAGACTCTTCTAACCCTCTGACTTTACTATCCCTCCAAAAGTCATACATACCTTACTTGTATAGCTGGGAAAGGGTTAATCTACTTTGCATTGGGGGGTTCAAAAATGCCTAGCTGTTTGTGAAACTTGTTAACCATTGTTTCCTTCCCTAACCTTTTCCTTTTTGCCTCAACTTCAGTATTACCATTTAAGTTTGTAAAGTTATATATTCATTTCCACAGTGTCCTAACTATTGAAGTCCCCTCAGGGTGTAGGAAAATCTGTGTGCCATCCCAAAAGGTATCTACTACTTTATTGAACTGAAGGAGTGTATTTTGAAGTGTTTTTATTGTTGCCAATTGCTCCCTTCTAAAGAAGGCTTATTTTTAAACTGACTGTTAAATTAATAAATAATTGAATCAAGAAAACTTGAGTAGAAGTGTTATTTGAATACATGTCACTGTGAATCTGTTACAACCCTATAGCGCAAATTGACCCCTCTTGAGATAAGCCTGGCTGCTCAGTCACTCTATCAACTTGTGTAGTACAGACTTATACCAAAGGTTGGGTTACCTATTGCCAAGAGGACAAAGCTGGCGTAGTCTCCCACAGGGTTACTACATACAATCTTGCCTAACACGCCATTACCTGGTTCCAGTCCTTCTTATCCCAACAAGTTTCAAGACTGTGCTGGGGCGATGCTTCATCGCATTTTCCCCCTATTACTTGTGGTGTTCCAGACGGTGCCTGTTTTTCTCCACTTCTTTTTAATCTTTACATCACACCCCTTTGTGAAGTCCTGGAAAAGAATGCAATCTTTTTCACAAACTATACGTACGACACCCAGCTAGTTCTAGAATTAACTGGGACCTGAGAGACTTGTCTTGCTCTCGGCTATTTTGTTTATGGGGCATTTCCTTGTTTGGTAATACCATGAGGCAGGCCTAAAATGGCCATTGTGTACACATGGCCTCACTTTGTGCTCAACCCTGCACCCTCTAAATTGGTTTGGGATGCTTTAGACCAGTGCCTAGCCTCGGACATGACCATTATACATCATTCTGGGGTGGTCCTGGGTATTGGCAGTTATTGGCACCAACCAGATTGTCTGGCCACCAAAACCATGGTATAAAGCACCTTTTTGCGATTGGAGGGCTGGTTTCACCAGCCCCTGTGTATGGGATTCCTAGGAGAGACCCTGTTCCTGCACTAAATTGTTTTCCAGATTTTCAGAAGTGTAGCAGGTTTACTTGCCTGTTGAGGGATTTTCACCATGACTAAACCATTGCTGACTTTTTTCGACCAGATTTGGCCGTACTGGCTGGACCCTTTGTCGTCAGCTTCTCTTCGGTTCGGATTTTCAGCTGCTGGGCTATCCTCATCCGCCCAATAGTCCTCCACATTGAATGGATCATGCGTACTGTACTTGGACCGTTTTCTAGGCCTCTTTACTGCTGCTTCCTGTCTTTACCACCGGGTTATCTCCAGCCTTGATGTTGGAGCTTGTCACCACCTAGAAGGGTGGTGGTGAGTCCACTATCTCACTTAATCTGCATATGAGTCGCCCCCACCATTGCCTTCATCAGGGGACTATCTTCTGCAGCTAAGCTGCCTATCCTTGTTCTTCGTGCC
The DNA here is from genome assembly GCF_040938575.1 of Ambystoma mexicanum. Lineage (NCBI taxonomy): Eukaryota > Metazoa > Chordata > Amphibia > Caudata > Ambystomatidae > Ambystoma > Ambystoma mexicanum. The sequence goes on from NC_090934.1 coordinate 124,708,395, forward strand.
GCAGGAACCTGCTTGGCCAGGTTATTCTGTCGTCCTGGGTTCACCTTAGCATTCCTTTCAATTGTGGCGGTAGGTCCTACTCAAAGCAAGGGCTGTTCTTTGTTTTGTCCGCCTTGAGTCGTTGTCGGTCTGTGGTTGAAGTCCCTGGGTGTTTGTACCCCTTAAATCGATCAGCATAAGAGCTATAGTCACTGTGCTGCTTTGCCTTCCTGGGTTGGTGGGTCATTTGTGATACTTACCCTCCGGATCCTTGGGGTCGAAGATATCTGCAGGTGCCTCTCACCACATTTTTCCACTGACTTAATTTCTCGAATCCTGCATGTGTGCATAGATTCTCTCAAAGAAAGAATACCACGCAGGAAAAGTGATAGAAAAAAGTGGATTGGATGGATAACCTCTGTAGAAGAGAGGAAAGGTGAGATGAGAACATCCAGGGACGAGGAAGGGGCTCTTGGGGCAGATTTCTCTGTGTGAAATCCTCACTCCTTATGAATCTCCCAGCACTTTTTGCTGGACACCTGGATTTTTTTTGTGTGCTAATTCTCCTGGGGGGAGTATGAACCTTTTTCCACACTCTCCTCGTTTTACTCGGATCATGGGAATCTTTTTATCCTCTTTTTGGGATTTCTTTTTGGAGTTATGCAACTGTAAGGCATCTACTTTAAACTGAAACACACAGCACCTTCTGTGCAGTGTTGTGAGAAGATCCAAAAGCTTCATTCATTTCTTTCCTTTCCTGACTAACTCTTTCAGTTGCCATGGCAATGGGATACTTTTTATCCTACCTGTGTTTTATTGTTGCGAGATTGGCACACACCACCTTAAGTGGAGTACTGAGTGGATAAAGTGTGTACCTTTTCTCACCTCCTACAACTTTTTGTTACTGTGACAAGCCCATCTGTTCAGGCTGGCAGCAGTATACCTTTTTACACAAGCGTTTCTGTACTTTTCACTAAAGACTGTTGCAGCACCAATGAAGATGAATGGGGGAACCCCAAACATAGAGGCCTTCCTTTTTTTAAGCCCTGAACAAGATGGCTTGCCCTTTCTGATCCCTTCTACCATGCTAGGTGGGGTTAGGGTCCTCTTGTCCCTTTGTCTTCACTGGGCTTCCCTTCAAAAGCCTGCAAAGGGTCATCGAGTGCCTGACAGGACAGGAAGTAGCGGCGGTCAACCAAAACTCCCCTTCTCGCTCTGCAGTGTGCCTGGCTGAACCCAGTTCAGACTGGGAGACTTGCTGTCCTCATTGGGCAGCCATCTCCACGTTTGAATGGTGCATGGGGCACGATTGGTGGACTCTGCCAGTGTTCCTGGATACATTCCAAGGTCCTAGAGCTTTAACCAAGAGTCCACCACTGGAACAGAAGGATCCGAAGAGGACCAAGAAGGACGTAGTCAGCACTTCCAACGACCGTCAGAGCTGCAGCTGTCCTGACCTCGTCACTCCAATCGACAGGGAATATCTGAAGACCTCCCATTGACTGGATGACCTAATCAGTCTTGTGGTGTACTACAATTTGTGCCATCCCCTGAAGAGCTGTACCACCCCCCCCCCCCCACACCCAGTCGCCCCCTAGAGCCTGCAAGCTCCCAATACCCGGGGTGCTGTGCTGCAACGCTCTGCAGACTCCTGGAGTGCGGTTTCGCCTGAACCCTTGTGGGCATCCTAAGTCTGAAACAAATTGAGCCAGCTACAGAGACTACCTGTTAGGCAGAATTGCATGAAGTGAAGTACCCTCTGGGACCCCTACAATTAGGATTACAGGTGTAAGCTAAAACCAACCTTTTTTTTATAAGTCTGTACTACAGTTTGTGGTAGCGAGATGAGCAGCCAAGCATATCTCAAGAGGGAATGTGAGCAGTACAAGGATGTTACACAGAGGTCTTGCAATCACAATGGTTCAAGTAGGCACTTGCACTCAAGGTTTCTTGGTAAAACACTTATTAATTTGATTACACAGTCATTTAGAAAACATACACTAGAAGGAGGCAACTTAATATTATACGCAAATATACTTCAATACCTAACCAATATGTTTCTGAGTAAATTAGGCTCCCCTGAAATAGGAGCAAAATGGCATTTCAGTTACTTTGGGAGTAAAAAGGCACACGTTAATAAAATGGATCACAAATACTTTCTTAGGCAGTGCAAATAGATTCAGTTCACTTGACGACTCGATTCAGTTCAATAGGCCAGGGCCAAAGTCATTGGGCTAGTGTCTTGGATAGGAAAGAGCAGTTCTTGTAGTAAACGATAAAGTCTTTGCCATTTGTCCTCTGAAGTAGTTTGCACGAAAAAGAATCATGTTTGGTCGCAAGCTGATTAGGCCTGCAAGTCAGGAAAGTTTCACAAACTTTCACAGCGAGAGGTAAGTTCTCTCAATCGTGTTGGCACAGTACCTTAGTATGAAGAAAAAGATGCAGCTGAAGACGTTGGTTCCTGCCAGCTCCTGCAGATCTCACTGTTCCTGAGCCTCAGTCGTGGGGACAAGAGGGAGGACGTCGGGGGACTCCTGCACTGCACAGGGACTGGTCAGACAAGCTGGCAAAATGGAAGATCTTCGGTTCGAGTAGCGGTCTTCAAGCACACAAGCCGGTGTGCTTCCCCCTGGTTAATCCTAACCAGCTTCGAGAATGGTATCCAGGTGGCTTACGAGTTGATTGGTGCCACCAACTCAAAGGAAGAAGTAGTCCTTCAAGGGGCTTCTCAGTCGAGATGAACTTGGCGATTCGTACCTGCAGCAGAGCTTCACCGGGCAAACCAACGGTCTAGGAGTTGCAGCAGCTGTCCTCTTCAGCTCGTCTTCGGTTCTTTCGTTCCAGTAATCGACTCTGCTTTCCAGTCCAAGAGACTCGCCTTTTAAACAGTTTCCTCCCTTTCATTGCAGCCTTGCTGCCACTCACCCAGCAGGGTGGCTGTCCTTGCCGGACAGTCAGCCAGCCAATCACGCCTGAGTGCATTTGGGTCTCTTCCTGCCCACCCCAGACACTCAGACGCCAGAGGCGGTCTTCAGTCCTGACGCCCGCCAAAGGCATAGAAACAAAGGGACCAATCCTTGTGTGGGGTGCAGAGACAAACTCTAGAAGGACCTTTTCAAAAAGAAATGGCGAAAAAAGACCGGGTCCTGTTTAACAAAGGGGCTTATGGCGCCATCTTGAAAAACATGGGTCCCGCGACCGGTGTTCGCGCTTGAGAAAAATCATGGTAGTTAGTTGTAAAACCACTGTCATGGCCACTGGACAAGGGCCCAGGCCTCCTTCATCCTCAGGGTCATGTAAAAGTGTGCTTTGTGCCTGAGGCACGTGTATCAGGAACGGGCGTGGTCATAGACAATCATTGGAAGGCACGTGCAAGGATCTCTGGGAGTGGCAAGGTGGAGCCACAAGGCTGGGTCAAAGGGAGTGGCCGGGGCCAGCCTATTTAAGGCCAACCCTCCCACATGCCTCCGCTTCACGTTATTCTGCTTTCTGCAGCGTAACGCTTACCGCTATCCTTACTTGTTCCTCATCTCGTCGTGCATCTGCTTGATTCCAGCTACTCCATTGCTGAAGACACACCTTACCTGATTCCAGCCTCCATCGCTGAAAGCGCACCTTACCAGATTCCAGCCACTCCATCGATGTGCGCTCATTGTACCTGTCTCCCATCGCTGTCGGAGCCTTTCCACATCCGATCCGGACGTCCAGCCACACGGGAGCTCTGCTTCTCTTCTTCCTCTACGCGGTACCACCATCCTGCAGCTGCAAATCGACCGAGCACCCACACTCCGCTTGACACCACCAGACTTCTCCTGCAAGGGGAAAAAACACAACGGGTCACATAAATACCTAACGCTTGGGTGCTCCATACCGGAGTCTAGAGATCTATCCTAAAGGCCAACTTGCCAGCTAATTTGAGGGCTCCGTCATCTTCAAGGGAATACCCGGACTCTCTCCGCGACTCTGATCGTTAATCTTCACACCTACTGGAGAGAAACGCCTATTGGAGAGAGAGAAAAGACATTGCAAGAATTACTATTTACAACCACCGTAAAAGACGTTAAAACAAATGAACAATACTCATTGCCGAAAGACTTACCTCTTACGTGGTTGGTCGCAGCCGGTCTGGATCACCACTTTCACAGACCAGTGATGCAACTAGTTCCACTCTACGCGCCCCTTTTACAAGAAGCAGGACGGAAAGCCCAGCATTACAAAACAGGTGAGCTTGCATGGGAAAGCGCTTGCGCACTTCGTTTTGGCACGAAACGGTCGAGGGGATTCACAACACCACCACGCCATTCTCATTGCCTCATCTTCTCTCAGGGGCAATAACAGTATCCAGAACAGTTAGTTCCACAGCAGCTGGGGAAGAGAGTCGATCCAAGGGAGCCAATTCGAGGGAGGGCTCCAACCATGCCCCAACGCCCCCGCAGAGACCAGGTGAGAGGAACCCTGTCACCAGCCATTTCGATAGGAAAGGGTAGCATTTGACTGATACATGAGTATTTTAGACACATGGAATACGAGGTGACCCCTCCAGCACTCTATAGGAAGATAGTGTGTGTGCTGGGTCTAGGAATTTAAAAAGATTAGTAAAGTCAATTTCACTTTACTTACTCTGGGAAACAGTAGTTTATCCCAGAGAAGGTATTTAAACCTTTGGGATGTCTAAAAGGACATCCCTGTGTCACTGCACTGAGGGTGCTGTGTAACACGCATGAAAATATGCCTATGGAGTTATCTTCAAACTCCATAATCAAAGAACACAAGTGTAAAACACACATCAAAACACATGAAAGAGTGGGAAAAAAGGCTCACACACTCTCCAGGTAAAAAGAAATCTAGTCCTCAAAATACAGCAAAGTTGCTGGGTGTCTCTAAGGTGAAGGTAATTAGCACATATATGAGAATTCTCCCTAACACTACCATCACCAGAGGTGACGACCGAGAAATGGAGGAGAGTTGACTGCTGCAACAAGTCTATCCACCAAGCCTACAGAAGGCAGCAACAAACCAGAACCGTGAGGAACCTTTGCTGGATGTCCCTCTGCCAGAGTGCTGTCACCAGATCTACCAAGGTCACCATCTCCTCATCACTTAGGCCGAAGAACAGTAGGGTCTGTTGTCACCTCACTGCTGGAACTGTCCCACAGCAACACCTTCAATCCAAGGTACTGTCCACCTTCGGTATAACATACCTGGGGTCTGCTTGTGTGATCCTCTGACTCTGGGAGCTGCAGAGAGCTTGTATCCTGCTACCCCTCAGGTCCCCATAGAGTAACATTAGGGTGGACAAGCCTTTGTAGTTTAGTGGTAAAACCACTTGCCCTAAAACCCTGCTGCTTGGGGCATCCATTCAGTGGGTCATAGTAACCTTTCTGAGCCCACTTGTTAACAATGAATTTACTATCTGCAACTCTAGGAAATCCCTCTGCATCAATGCACTCTGGGAAATGGTGGGAAGGAGCAAAATGCAGTGTTCAGTCAACCTGCAAGTCCACCTGCAGCTACTGGTGGCCCAGTGGCCCCTCTGAACTTTGAAAGACGCAAACTAGGTAGGGTTGGACTGTTAAAACAAGGATTGGGTGGAAGTTGCAAAAAGTTACAAAGAGTTGGAAAGGTTTGAATCTATGTATCCCGTTGGTTTACAAAGTGATTTGTTACTGAAAATAAAATAGTATTCTAATGTGACTAGAACTGTTCACTGGTCTAAGAGTAGTAAGTGTTCTTATACTGTTTATATGTTTTATAGTACTTACCTAATTTGAAAAGTGTGCAATAAAGTAGATGATAAATGTCTATTTTTTTTTATTTAACTTTCAGTGTGCAAGTGTTGTCTTGAACCAAGGTATGCTCGGAGGTCTTTGTACTCGACTACAGCCCTCCTTAGACTAAGCCTGGCTGCTCAACTATTCTACCAATCCCTTATGTAGGTCAGGCTGTTTTTAAGAGGTGTAACCCCTGTTCACCCGAAGTGGGCTTTACAAAGTCCTGCCACAGACTGACTTTAGCAACAACAAAAAACTCACAGGGGCCAAAGGACTTTATAAGAGACTCTACTAGGCAATACAGAGCTTCAACTTCTAGTATAGGCCTGTACCACTCAAGGTAATGGTAGGATGGCTGAGCGAGCTGATTTCGCAATGTTAAAGCAAACTCTCATTTTGAAGTTTGGGAAGACTCCGGCCCAATATTTGAAACGTTTTAGAGAGTATAAGGAAAAGGAAGGTGGTACTTGGGTATCTTATGTCACTGAATCCTTGAAAAACTTAACTGGCTGGGTCGAAGGTTATAAGGTTTCTACCTTCGAAGGCATGATAAACCTTGTCATGCTGGAACACATTTTTGCTTCTTCTTCCCCGGAGCTTAAGCAGCATTTGGCCGATTCGAAGGAGATAAATACACAGGTAAAGAAATCTTCAAAAAGGTAAGTACTATCACAATTAGCAAACCCAATACAATAATTCCGGTAAGTAAACCAGGGTGTAAAAGATTTATAGAATGGCAGTATGCAATTCAAGGTAAGTAAAGAACACTTTGTAGTAAACTTTGTGTTATTCTGTTTAAAAAATAACACAAAGGTATAAGGCCAACACACACAGGTAAACACATTACAGAGCTTGTAGTTACCTTTTAGAATAGTTGATACAATTCAAAGGTAAGAAAGAACTTGGCAATTACTTTTCAGAATGGCAAGGCAATTGTATGGGTGAACTCCCCCCTCCCCCCCCTCCCCCCCCACACAAACACATGAATCACAACCTCTGTAACACAGGAGCAGCATAATTACTTAAGTATTACCTCGAGTCCCACAGTGCCTTAGGAGTGAGGAAGAAGATGAAGCTGGATGTAGCAGCTGCAGACCTGGTCTCCTGTTCCTTGGTCATGGCGATGAAAAGTGGGACACTGGATGGGATTTTGCAGCCGCAGTCAAGAGGGGACACCCATCTAAGGATTCTTCTTGCTCCAACACGTATCCGTGCTTTGGACGCCTTTTCAGAGACCCCAGTGTAGAACGGTTCTCATCCGATCGATTTGCCTCCCTTGCTCAGTCCTGCGCTCTGATGGGGCTTTGAGTGGAATCTTGCTTCTGGAGGTCCTGAGGAGTCCACCAAAGTTTCGGGAGGATTCGTACTTCGAAAGACTATGCACTGCAGGATGCTCACAGGTCCCAGGGTATTGGCAGTTTGCAGCCCAGGAAGGTCACAGATCATCGTGGGATGGCTCAAATTGCAGGAAGCCGTAGGACTTATTATGCCTGTTAGGCAAAGTTTGAATGCACTACCCTCTGGGAACACTACAAACAACTGTGACTACAGGTATAGGCAACCCAAACTTTGGTATAAGCTTGTACTACAGTTTTGGTAGCGTGTTGAGCAGCCAGGCTTATCTCAAGAGGGGAAATTTGAGCTGTAGTGTAGTTGCACAAAGATTCAGTTACAGGTATTCAAATACACTCTTACACCCAAGGTTTCTTGCACAAACAATTATTAATTTATCAGTCAGTTATAAAGCCTTCTTTAGAAGGGAGCAATATACTAGTAACACACAAGTACACTTCAATACTGTACACTCTGAGTTTCTGAAACTGACAAGACCCCTTTTGGGAAGGCCCACAGACGCAACCTACACCCACAGGTGACTTCAATAACAAGTGTGCTGGGGACATCCTATATTACTGTTGGCATTCAGAACACTCTTAAACGTTGGTAAAAGGCAAAGGTTATTAGAACACAAGAGATCACCAATATTCTTAAGCAGGGTAAATACTTTCACATCCTCTTGTAAGAGTCATACAATTCAATAGGCTAAGCCAAAGTCAATGGGCAAAAGTGTTTGTATAGGATGCAGCACTTCAGGTAAGTAAATGGAAAAGTCTTTGCACAAGTTCTTAGGAGTCTTTGATTAAAAAAAAAAAGAATCAAATGTGGGGCCACAAGCTGATTAGACTTGTGAGTTGCAGAAGTTTCAAGCACTTCCACAGTAAGAGGTAAGTTCTCTTGGACTTGTTTTACAGTACCTTGGTAAAGAAGAAAAGCTGCAGCCGATGACTTCTGTTCCTGTGCAGCTCTTCGGTTTTTGAAAGAGAGAAGAAATCCAATGTGGATAGCCACGTCCCCTGCACACTTTCTAAACGGCCAAAGTAGGCCTAATGATTTTTTGCAAATTTTGGAAAACAGTATAGGTTGCTTAAAGTCACTTCTGTAGGAAATGTCGATAAAAGATTGAATTGAAGCTTTGTATTTTATAAAAAACAAATTTTGCTTTTTATTTGTCTTTTGGTAGGCCCAACGCGTTTCGACGTGGCTATCCACATTGGATTTCTTCTTTGTTTCTTATATGTATCCAGCCTAGATACCAAGGCTGTGTTTTTCTCCCCCGCACCTCGAACTATTTACCAAGATTACCATTTTTTGTTTATCTCTAACTAAACTATATTTACTTTGGTAAACCAACACAGGCAAGTGTACTTACCTGTGTTGGTTATCAGCTCTTCAGATTTCACAGTTCCTGGGCCTCAGTCGTGGGGACAAGAGGTAGGACGTCGGAACTCCTACAAGACACTAGGACTGTCAAAACTTGCAACCAGCAAACTTCACTTTCAGTGGCTGTATGGTGTTCCAGCTTCTGGCGGCTACTGCAAATAGCAAAAATATGGTTCCTGCCTGTTAAGGTGGACTTTCCTTGCTTCTGTGGTCCCGCACTCTGTAGAGGGGGCTCAGGCTTGCTCAGTCATGCTTCATGGGAGTCCGCAGGATCTTCTGAAAGCTTTAGGCCAGCTTAAAAGCAACGCACACAATCTGGTGTTCCTCTCACTGGCTATTCGGTTTCCTGCAGCAACTCTGTGGAAATTCAACCGGCTCTGAGATGGATGTCCAGGTGGCTTACTTTGGAGTTGATTGGTCCCACCAGCTCAAAGGGAGTAGTTGTCCTTGCAGGGGCTTCTGTCGATGTGAACTTGCCAAGTTGGCACTGCAGCAGGGCTTCACGAGGCAAACCAACGGTCCGTCAGTTGCAGCAGGCGTCCTCTTCAGGCTCTTCGGTTCCTTTGTCGAGTGGTCGACTCTGCCTCCCAAGCCTAAAGACTTTATTCAGTTCTCTCCCATTAATTCCAGCATAGCTGTCGCTCACCCAGCAGGGTGGCTGTCCTTGCCAGACAGTCAGCCAGCCAATCACGCCAGAGTGCATTTGGGTCTCCTAGGAGACTAAGCACAGGGAGTTTCGGGCACCTTCCTGCCTACCCCAGACACTCTGGAGCCAGAGGCAGGTTTCACTCAGAAACCCCACCAAAGGCGAAATGAACAAAGAGACCAAACCTGGTTTAGCGCGCAGAGAAGGACCTTTGCACAAAGACATGGCGAAAGAAGACCAGGGCCATTTTATCAAAGATGGCTCTGCGCCATTTTGAAAAAGATGGCTCCTGCGGTTGCTTTACCAGAGCCGCGAACGGTCCGGTAAATGCAAACCACGGTAGTTCAAAATGAAAACCACTGCCACCAGCCATTCAGTGAGGAAAGTGTAACATAAAATGTTACATAAGAAGCTAGACAAAGGGGATACTAGGTAACCCCTCCAGCACTCGATTGTAAGATTGTGTGCGCTGGGTCCAGAAAGTTAAAATGCTAAGTGAAGTCAAGTTCACTTTACTGCTCTGGGAAACAGTAGTTTATCCCAGAGAAGGTATTTAAACCTTGGGAAATCTGGAAGACTTCCCTGTGCCACTGCACTAAAGGTGCTTTGTGACACAATTGTAAAAGATGCCTATGGAGTTTGTTAGAATCCATAATCAAAAGAAACAGTGTAGAAAATCACATTAAAATACATGAGAGAGTGGGACAAAGGGTCTCGGTCTCTCCAGGTTAAAACAAAAGTCCTCAAAATCCAGCAAAGTTGCTGAGGGTCTCTAAGGTGGAGGTAATTAGCACATTTTTGAGAATTCTCCCTAACACTGCCCATGAAGTCATCCTCTTTAGAGCTTCCCTGTCTATTCGAAAACGGGGTCAGGTCAGCAGCAGTCATTTCAGCAGGCTTCTCCGGTTACTGAAAGGGGCTGCAGGTGTCTCTGATCATGTTCTTCTGTTGCAGTGGTCGACCTGTCTTCAGCCTCACGATCCAATCCATTTATCCAGGAACCCAGCCAATCGGCACTCATGCTACATTCAAGCTTTGGGGGTTGGTTGTCCTTTTAGGACAGCCACCCTCCCAGTTGGAACTGGTTCCTGGCAGACGTGCCAGAAGACAAAGAACTGGAGTTTCTGACTCCTCACTCATTTCCTGTCTTCACACACTCTGGAGCCTTGGCATGCTTCCCAAAGTCAAACCAGGGCCTTCTCCATCCAGCACAGTAGAAGGACCAAGAAAGGACAAGCACATAAGAAATGGCAAAAATAAAATGCAGCCCCCATGTTAGGTCGATGGTGACCCTTCTCTGCACTACCAGGGCTGTGAACGCAGCCTGCGGGTAGAAATTACACAAAAGTAAGTTGAAAACGTCCCCTACCACCAGCCATTAAGGTATGCTTGTTACTGTAACATGTTGCATGAGCTGTGAGAAAGAGGATACAGTGTAACCCCTCAGCACTCCACATAAGGTGGTATGTGCTGATCTCATAGTGGCCCTGAATATATCCAAAAGAGACCATATTTGACACCATGAAAAAGGTCCATTGGCTAACTGATTATATTCAAAACTCTTTCCATCATGCACAAATGCCTCTTCAACACTGCTCCACAATACTTCTGCCAGAAGATTGAAAGATCCACGTCCACCAGACCAGTAAGAACAATTTATACTAGCCAACTAAAGAAGGACAAGACGACAAGGTCCAGAGGAGCTGTGCCCAGCTTCCCTTTTAGTCGCAGCTAAACTCTGGAACTCGCTACTGCCTGAGCTGAGAGCAGGGACGTCCTACTGGCCCTTCCGAAAGGCACTAAAAACTTGGCTATTCGCCTAAACCGGCCCACCCCGGCACCTGACCACCCACTACAATCTCCAATCACTTCACTATTTTCAGTGTAACCGGTTGCAACAGTGCCCTGATGCCCTTAGCCACTTTAAACATTTTATTTATTTTTTACATTTGTGAAGGATAAAAGCGTCCCTCTACCCTTGGAAACCTGTGTTCACACAATGAAAATAAAATTCAAAGGAAAATCCAAAAGGGCTACAAGCAACACTGCACAAAAGGTGCTGTGTGCTACAGAAGTAAATGATCGATACCTTGGAAAACATGACTCTATAAAATAAAGTACAAAAGTAATGAACAAGGGGTCCCATAGTTGGAGCAAAAGAATGAGTGAATGGGAAAAATGCTCCCACTCACTCAGACTGATCAAAAAAATGTGATGCCAGCAAAAAGTTCGGGGCGTGGGGGGAGACTCATAGGTGAAGGAGATTTGGCATATAAATGAAAAATCTACCTAACCGGGCCCAGCATGGGGAAACAAAAAACACTTGGTAAGAGATGGCAGGTCCTGATAGGACCAGAGTGTGGGTGGAGGAATTAGCCGGGGTCATGAAGATTACTCCTAAAATAGAAATGTGGTGAAAGGTAAACAAGCGGAAAGCCCAGGGATTCCTCTCTAGATGTTCCGTCCGACACTATCCACTAACCGCCTGCTTACAAGACTTCACAATTGCATGAGTTGTCTGATATGAAACTCCAAACGCCTACATCTAGTTTAGACCAAGAAGGGTTCAGGTCATCCTGAAGCTAACAACGTCAGAAGAGGAGATATGTAAACTCTTTGTGAACTGGGGCACTTGCTGTGGGGGTCGGTGGGCTTTCTGTAGTGTAGTGTAGCAGGATGTTGAGGGATTCTTACCTGAACTGTTCCTGACTCTTGGAATTCTGAATCACAACCACTGGCATTGTCCTATCCAATAGTAAATCTACCTAAACAGTAACTTGTGGAACGGATGTCTCTAGGGACTAGACCCCATGCCATCTCAAGGCTAGACTTTCTAAGTGTTAAGGATCTTATTTGATGGCTGCCCTTAAGTGTTCCTAAAGTGTTTTTTCTAAACCGGATTACCTACCTGGTTTTTTTTACTGGTCTTTAATCAATTGCTTGGCTATAGATTCCCTGACTTTACCACATACAGTTATTGAAAGTATAACATTCTCGCTAAACTATTGCTGAACTGTTTAATGTACAATGTTGTGTTTCTCCCTAAAGCCCACAAAGGTGGATGTATACATGTATTTTATAGTATGTGTGACAATGCATACCTGAAGGTAGTGTGCTAATTCAAAAGCCTAATACATTATTGGATATTTATGTACTTTCTGTCTAATTGGATTTGTGTATGTAATTGTAGCACCTAGACAACTCTCTCACTCCACCTGAACCTAAGCTGTGTAGCTCTGCAACCTACATTGATTGGGTTTGGCTAGATTTCAGTGTCTTTCCTGTTCACCATAATAGGTTGGCCTCCCAAAATCCGCCAGCAGGGTTGATTTTGGAAATCCTTCTTCAGTTTTAATAAACCATATTTTATAATTTCCAAATCCCTTCACTTCAAAGTTCTCCTTTCAGCCTGTCTACAATGTTAGTTCTGATACACAATCTGCATTATTCACTCTCTGGGTTCTCAGCCAGTTATCTTGCTCAGGACGCTCTTATTTTTGATTTAGCCTTATGTTGCTTTTGCTTCTTTGGGAATCCTTGTAGCCTGGGACCATGTGTTTGGTCAGTAAAAACATTCACACGCCTTTTCCAAGCTTACTCTGGTTCCATATCATATCACCTAAGTGGCAGCGATCTCAAAAGATGGATACCCAGCCAACATGACGCTCTTCATCACTTTCACATTTTTTGTCATCGCTCCGGTTCTGTAGGCGCTACTGCTCGGGGTATAAATTATCTTGCTAGACTATACTGCATCTTCTGATACTATTTGTTAGGGAGAATGTTAATTTCTGTGGCAATTCCCTTTAACTTTCGAGACCCACAGCTCTTTTGCTGGACTCGGGACTTTTTAATTTTAACTCCTGAGTGAGTGGTACTATTTTCCTCACTCATGTGCTTTTTCTGACTAGGGTTTTTGTTTCTTACTGTTTAATGGAGTCTGGTAAACTCCATAGGCATCTGCTTTTTGCATTGACACACAGCACCTTTTGGCAAGTACCACTGAGAAGTCCTTTGGACGTCTCTTAATGTTTAACTACATTTTCTTGGGTGAACGTTTCCAAACAATCGTAAGATGACTCCAACTTTTCTTTTGTGGGTACAGCACACACCACCCTATGTGGAGTGCTGGGGGTTACATAGTAACTCCTTTCTCCCACTTCTCATGTAACATTCTGTTACACTAACTAACTTGAATGGCTGGTGGCAGTGGTTTATTTTTTTACTACCTTGTGCCATGTATCTGCAGGCTGATTCCTCAGCTACAGTACAACACCCAAAGGTGTCTCAAAATGGCCCCCGTCTTCTTTTTTTTTTTGCCTTTTATTGTCAGTTAGTTCCTTCTGGACTTTTATTTTGTTTGAATCGGGTCCTTTGTGCATTCTGCCTTTAGCAGGCTTCAGCACTGAACCCCACCCAGGCTCCAGTGTGTCTTAAAAGGCAGGAAGTGAGGGCAGGTCCTGAAACTTCCCTGTCCTTTGTCCCTAGGTGTGCCTGAGTGAAACCAGTTCTGATTGGTGATTGACAGCCTAGGGCTGTGAATGAATGGGAACTTGCTTAAAATGCATCGTTTTTGGGACTAGAGGCAGTCGACCACTGAGGACAACATTTGATGAAGATGTGAAGAGATGCCAGCAGCACCCTCCGCGAAGTGACTGGTGAAGTCCTGCAGCTGTGCTGACCCATTTTCATTTCGACTGGGAAGACCTGTATGGAACGACTTCCTCTCTTGGGACATCTAGACTTGAGATGAGCTTCGTTTTGGCACAACCCCGACTTGCTGTGACTTTCCAAAGCAGCAGAATTCCAATGCCAGAGTGCACTGTCTTCGGAAGTGCGACATCGACTAAATCTTCGTGGGCATCCAGGGGACCCTACAGACGCAGGAAATCTTCATCCGGATTCCCCTCACCAGAGTCTGGGACCGAGGGAGCAAGTAACTTCTAACCAGAGCTGTTCTTCTTTGGCGCTGAGAAAAAGGCACCAAAACCACAAAAGGCTGCTGAATCAAGAGAATCCATTGCTGCAGAGCCCCTCTCTTGTGCTGCTGCAGTATCTCGGCAAATCTCCTACGTTAGTCACCACAACCAAGGACCAGGAAGAAGAGTCTGCTACACTGCAACAGGGAGGCCTCCAGCTGGAACAAATTCTTCAGTTCACAGGTATTGTGGGGCTTGGAGTACATCTACCTTTTGCCAACTTTGGTGCTTCTTAGTGTGGAGAGTACTATTTTACCCTCTTTTGAGTTGCCCGCAACTCATTTGCACTGGCCTTTCAGCTTGTGCTTCTTCAAGGTGGCTCCTCTTGAGCTTCTGTGATTTTTCTATTTGAACTACTGACTTTTAAAAAAACATTTTCTAAGGGAGCATCAGAGCTTTGATATAGCCCATTGACTTTGGCTGCCCTGAATCCCTATAGTCCCCTTCTGAACCTATTGGCTTTGGCATTGAGCGTTTCCTTACAGGTTTCGATTTTTGAACACTAATGCTGGGATAGAAGACTTCCTTCATCCCTCCAGGTGAATATAATTGTTTTTCAAATTACAAATTATCTGATCTAACTAACTTTTTCCTCTTAATAACTCAACATAGCAATGGTGATCACAAATAAGTGTTATTACTGACCTCAAATGACGCCACTCGATGTGCTGGAATATGTATAACATATCAAAATTTACTCACCTGCTTTATTGCTCTTGTTGAATTGAATCCTAACTTTGGGATTCATGTTATTAGTAGTTGCTGCTTTTTAAAGATTGCCTAATTATCCTTGTGTATATATAAATAAATATGTATATTATAACTGTGTGTTTACTTGGCTACCTGTATTTACTGATTTCGTTCTACAGCTCACATTACTCCTCTTAAGATAAGCCTGGCTGCTTAGTCACACTACCAACTTCTGTAGTGCAGGCCTATATTAAAAGGTTGGTTCCCTAATACCAAGAGAACTTTTATAAAGTCCCACACCAGTTGGATTCTACAAATTGTTACCTAACACTAATCCTTTAATTATATTGTATTGTAGCAAGAAGTACAAGACAGTCTCTTTTTGCTTTGATTTTGTTCACCCCAATGGATTAATTTTCTTTTTTTTTTGTTTGCAGAGGAGACGGTTGGACAGGCAACAACAGACTAAGAAAGTTGGTGTTCGGTATTATGATACGCACAACGTAAAGAACAAAAACAGAAATAAGAAGAGAAAGGACCCCGAAGATCAGAGATCTAAGCACAAGAAGTCCAAATCATGATCTTAAAGTTTTATTTTGTTGTGAAATAAACTTATTAAAGATATTTCTTGGGACCATTTTTCTAAAGTCTACCTTTCGGACATTAAAACAATTCTTTGGGCACGACAGAGCTCCAACTTCTAGTATAAGTTTGTGCCACTCAAGGTAAGTAGCAATAGCTGAGCAGCCAGGCTTATTTTAGGAAGCCAAGAGGGCTGTAGGAAGACGCAAAGAACTTGTAGCATGCACATGGTCCAAAGAAACACTTATACACTGTTATATTAATTTCTGAAGATTGTGGATCTGCTTAGAATCCCATGCTTTGCATAGGCTGACATCTAGTGGAAGTGGCCAAGTATTGCACAGGAAGTTTTTTGAAGTTCGAAAAGGGATGTCGACAGGGTGTGACTGTAATACGATCCCTAGTGCCATGCCCTGTAACCATGATCCCTCATGTGTCGAGGTCCATCAGATTTTTTTTTTTTTCCGCCATCGTAGCAAGTTGCCTATTAGGGAGTCTGTGGCTGTGCCATTATGCATTTCTGTTGTCGTTTGCCACATTAATTTGACAGTTGGTACTCAGAGCTTCTCGACTGCCGATTCTGTTGCTCTGAACGAACTAGACGTCTGCTTCAACAATGGGTTTCTGCCTACCCCTGGCTTCGCCATTCCAGTCGGGATAGTGGAGGGACTGAGCCTTTTGTATTCAGAGAATGCATACCACCATTTCCTGATCCTACTACTGTCGTCCTGATTCCTTTCTGTCTGCCTTGCATTATGGAACACACTCCCTTTAAGTTTTGCCCTAAGTGCAACAGGGAATTCCTGTGGGTAGACCAACACAGAGCAGAGTTAGTGACCAATGCTTTCCACGTGACTATCTCAAAATCCTGTTGTCCTGCGTCCAAAGTCTTTAGGCCCAAGACTCTAAAGAAGTCCCCCACACCAGTCCCCAGCCTCGAAAGGCAGTTGCAGCGCGCTGCCATGAGGAAGTCCTCTGGTGACGCCGCACCTCTTTCCATAAGCACACCCCTACAAGCGTCCCTTGACGACCTAGTCGGTTGGCATGTCTGCCCACCGAATCCAGGCCAACAGCGCCCGCTGTGGTTCCACCTATGCATTTACCACATGGCAATCGTACTGACACTTTGGCAAAGGGTGCACATAAACGCTGTTCAACGGCTGAGGCGGAGATGGCGAAAAAGCCGCCTGAAAAAATTAAAACACCAAAAAAATACCATAAAGAGCTCTGTTCATAATAAAAAAGGCTATTCAGAACTCTGGTGACTATGAAGAAGAATCCTCACCTCTGTCTTCTGCCCTCAGCAAGAAGCGCCCTAGGGAAAGCCCCAAGGACACTGTTCCACCAGAAGAACATTCCGTAACAAAGGACACCCCTGTGGCACCAAGCTCCATTCTGTATACCACCACCTGGGCACAATCCCAGTTTGAAGATACCATGGGAAAATTGTAATTCTCTTTGGATTTTATTAGCAGACTGCCCACTCCTTCAAAGCCTGCTGAGCAGGCCTCCTGTACCTCCTCCTCCTGCCCTAGCCTTGCAGCCCTCACAAGGTTCACTTTATAAGGGCATGCAGTCCACACAAGCAGACCAGTATATGTGGATAGATTATCAGGGTGACACTGGTCCGGATGGTGATACCTACCTGCAGGACCAGGGCGACCCATGCCTCATCTTCACCGGCCCTATTGACCCCTTCATAGTGGAAGGCGGTCATTCCTCTCCCATTGCAGACCAACCACTCTACAATGTGCTGCTGAAGAAGGCTGCTCACCACTTTGCTTAAAACTGACCAAGCCAGCCCCGCAGGGACTGACTTCGTGGAGGATATTCTCAACGAGAAGAAACAGTCAGCCAAGCTATACCTCTTCTGGAGTCTATGAAGAGGGTCTCTCCATCCTTGTCTACCCCTTACTAGGCCGGTCAACCCTTGGGTGGAAAAAGGCTTCAGGCCCTCTATATTGGGCGTCATGCTAAGCCGGACTCCCTGGTGGTTACTAACAAAAGAGTTAGTGTTCCACTCTCTATCTCTGAGACACCGAACGACTGCAAGAATTTGTACACACTAGGGAAGCGTATTCCAACCTCTGCTGCATTCCTTACTAGGATAGCAAACACCATTTGCTTGCCAGCTACAGCAGCACCCAGTGGGATGAGGTTTCACAACAGCTGGACTTCATACCAGAACTGGTACAATCCCACCTTTTATGAAGATAGTTGCAGAGGGGAAACCATTCTCTCAAAACATCCTGAAGAATGTGTTCGGCTCAGCAGACACCTCAGGAAGAGTCATTGCAGAGGGAACCCTTCTTAGCAGACATTCCTAGCTTAGAGACTCTAGATTTATGCCAGACACAAGCAGCCCTAATTAACACGCCTATTGTAGAGGATCTCCTCTTTGACAAGGCGGTCGGCAATCGGCTAGAGACAGCAAAGGAGCATGAGGCCATCAAAACCATTGGTCCCATTCCCAGCAAACCCTTTGTCCCAAGCGGAACGTTTAACACACGCTGCAACTTTCGGGCGCAAGGCTCAGGAAAACTGCCAAACTGGAGCAAGCACGTCAGGTGCCTCCTTCTATAGTCCACCCATTCGGACGCCCTGTGAATGTGCTCAGTCAAAGGTCTCTGGGTATGTTGACAAAAGAAACGAAAGTAGAAGACTGATGTGGTCCTGCGACGGTTTAAGCAAATCCCATCGCACATTCGAAAGTCTTTGATTCTGGTATCTGAGCCCAGACAATGGGGATCCATGGTCTGAGCCCAAACGAGGGAGACCAGTCTTGGAACTTGTGAAAGTGAAAACCCTGACAAATGAAAGTAACTTTTGTGTTTTGTTTGTTACATCATCGCCCTCTGCAGTCATTGCGAGTGAGACTTTGGTGGAAAGCCATGATGCTTATGTGATGACCTATTACCTCGTGGCCAAGAAGCCAGAGTATGTGTGAAACGCGCACCTGCTGCCTTGCCCCATGCCATCTTGCCCCATTCTGAAAAAGGTAAGCCAACTGCTCAACTATCCTTACAGCATTTCTTGAACCCTTTTTTTCTTTTGTATACATTATCCCACACCATTTTGTATTTAGAATTAAGGATTGGCAAAAGGTTTATTTGTATAGGCCCTTTTATTTTGTCAGACTCCACTAGGACTGCGTTATTTGATGGCCGTAGCTTGCTTCCATCTTTAGATTTATGTTTAGATGGGTGTTCTACCAACCCACTGAAGTTCAATAAACACCCTTGAACTGTGATCACTTGTGTCTGTCTTCACTGATACCATGCCTTCCTTACAGGGCCCAGTGCTGGACCTGCGCTCTGCAAACATGTATGGCAAACCTCAATTCAGGATGACAACGTTTCAGGAAGTCATCCCACTATTGAAAATAGGGGATTACATGGCAACATTGGATATGAAAGATGCATACTTAAATATTTCACTGTTGCCAGCACACAAAAAATACCTCAGATACAAATTGGGAGACTAACACTAACAATTCAAACTGCTACTTTTAGGCATAGGGTCAGCCCCCATGGTATTTACAAAGGTCCTCGCTGTCATGCTGCCTACCCCCAGGCATCCGGACCAAGCCCATCAGCCCCGGGAGCAGGCATCTAGACATTTAGTAAAACCTCAGCAGCCCCGGCTAGGGGCTATCTGGGTTCAGTCCTGGCACCTTAGGCACCAGGCTCATAGTAGGAATCAGTCCTGGCGCCTAAAGCGCCAGGCTCATAGTCATTACTTACCTCAGGCAGACCATACTGCAAATGACTCCAATCCAACATGAAGCCTGAAAGGGACTATTTTTCTACAGGGACTATTTTTTTACTCTGGTGTGGTTCTAGGGACTTCTTACCTGGGACTACTTTTGAGGCTGTTTAAACCACACCCAACCAGCAACACACGCTTCGCGTTATTCTGCATCCAGCAGCGTAACACTCACCGTGCCTGCAGCCTGCATCCAGTCTTCTGCCACGCCCGCCTCGAAGCCGGAGCTCCTAAAACAAAGAGGAAAGAAAGGGACAAGGTTAGAAAACGAACTTATTTCTATTCCACACCCGATTCTGGATCCATCTTGTCTCCGGACCTGTAAAGAACATCATTTCTGCACGCGCCGCACCTCCAGCTGCAGCGCCACGCCATACTCACCAGTCTTCACAGCATCCTTCGGGTCGGCGCTGCCTCCTTCATTTCTTCGCTGAACTTCGGCACCTAGGTGTAACGCTCACCTGATTCCCACGGAGGCGCAGGTCTGGCTTCGAGTGCTGATGCTTCTTCAATGGTGAAGCGCAGGACTCTGAAGATGGACAGGAAGGGCCCTCTACTCTGGCTTCTCCGGCTCGCAGGAATATTCCCCTGTGCGTGAAAAGGGAGTATTACCTACTGACTGAGTTATGCTCAAGCCTCCCACTCTCTTCCAACCCTCCACGATACCCTTCCACGATTCCCCATGAAGTCTCACCTTAGGGTCTGAAAGGAAGAGCTCTCCATCCTGCTTCTGACGCAGGGGCGCGTTGAACCCAGTTACTTCACTGGATTGAGGTTGGATGGGAGTTCCGGTAAGCTTGATTATACTGGGAAGGCCCTGTAAAAGTTCTGTTGCAAGTTCAAAAGTTCAAGCTTTAAATAATAATGTTCATTGTCTTTTTTCAGGTGATGAATGAAGATTCCTTTGGAGACTTCTTGCAACAAAGCGCTGATGTTGATGTCTTTTCCCCATAGGGGCCGGGGTTCGGAATGCCGGAGATATGGCGCCGACCCGAAGTGAAACGTGCAGTTCCAGTAAAGATCTGGTAAGTCCTAGATGAGCGCTCAGGTAATGTTTTTGCATTCGCTCATCTAATGTCTTTGTCTTTTTCCCCCATAGGGGCCGGGGTCCTGCTTGGAAGCAGCAAGACCCGAAATGAAATGGGAATGACCCAACAGGTAAGTCTTAGAAGGAAACTGAGCTTTTCCTATTCCCTTCCTTCTCTCACCTCTTATTCTTGTCTTTTTCTCTAGGCAGTGGCTGTGTATCCGGATGATCGCTGCTGAAGATGGAGGAACCCAGGAAAGGTGAGTGAAATGCAGCGCTGCAGCGATCGTAACGAAATGCTTTTAAAAATGATGTCTTCCCTTTCAGGATCGTCGGTGATGTCTCCGTGGTGCAGATTAGCTGGTAGGTCTTTTGTCTCCCTTTGCAGGTGACCCAGGATGCTGACAGGTGTGGCTGAAGTCCAGATGCAGGAGCTGACAATGGTGAGCGTCCAGCTGCGAGGAGCAGAACAACGCGAAGCGTGAGTTGCTGATCGGGTGTGGTTTAAATAGCTTTGGAAGAAGTTCCAAGTGTGTATCCTTCCTCCGATCAGGTATGTATCCTTCCCCGACCACACCCGGGTGGAAAGTAGTCTCACAGGTAAAGTAGTTCCTATTCAGGCCTCAAGAGGGCCTGGATGTGGCAGCATGGTCCATCAGGTAAGTGCACATTAAAACACTTGAACACATGTGTAGCTTTATGAGCCTGGCGCCTGCGGCGCCAGGACAGAGGTCCAACATGAGCCTAGCGCCTAAGGCGCCAGGACTGCGTCCAAAGGGCCCCAGCTTGGGCCTGCTGGCACTCCCCTGGGGGAAATGATGCCTGCCCCTGGGGTTGCTGGGTCGGACCTGGCTCCTTGGAGGTAGGCATCATGACAGTAGGAGACAAAAGAAAACCACAAGGTGAGCCGAGGGAACCAACAAATATAATTCTTACCACCTTAGACTTACCTGATTTACCACCGGAGGCATCCTTTTGTGACTCTCCAAATTTTCACGTGCCGCATCTGTAAAGCGAGACAAAACACGCTTTGCTTGTGCAACATTTATCGGACAGCGCCGGGTAATACAGACTCTTAACTGAGCGCCACCAGCATCTTTTCACGAGCCAGCTGCAAGACAGGAAAGGAAGGGGGGAGCAAGAGTGAACATCGGACAAATTGAACTTAATACTTAGTGGTCCTCACCAGGAACCTCAGAGTCAATACTCTCCGGAACTCTCCCGAGCCTTCAAACTAGTGAAGTAACTGGAATCGACGTGCCCCTTAGGAGGGCAGATCCAGTCAGTCATCGCTGCACTACGCATCACATGGGTGGAGACCGCAGCTGTCCCGGTCCGACCGATGCCCCTGTAGGAGCCAAGTGAGCGTAACACTAGCGGGTATAGCCACCGCATTGCGAAGTCAGTCCATTTAATGTACCATTACACAGACTGGCTAATTACTGTGGTATTTCCCCAGAGGAGCATTCAAAACACGCAGCAAACTATCAATCTGCTGTTTCCAATTGGGCATCTCCAGAAGCAAAAAGAAGTCCAGTCTAGTGTCCAGCCAAGTAAAGCAATTTCTGAGGGCACTAATCAAAACCGACGTCAAACTAGTCTACCCCCACCCAAAGAGATGGTCTAAAACATGCTGTTTCAAACACCTCAGTGCATAGCCGGTAGTCAGGAGATGGTACGAAAGGCAATGCGCCTACTAGGAATGATGGCTTCCTGCATTTACCTAGTGCCTCATGCCAGGCTGCGCATGCATCCAATGCAAGAGTGTCTATCGAAACAATGGTTGTGGGACAATCTAGTGGTGGTTTGGCAAACTGTGGTTCAGACGCTACTGTGGTGGAACAGAGACAATCTGCTAAAGGGACAGCCTTTCCACACACCAGTGATTGAGGCCACTCTCCCAACGGACGTATCGATGACTGGGTGAGGTGCTCACTTCCTGCATCACACGGCTCAGAGCTGGTGGACACAGGCGCTAACCAGTAAGCACGTCAATCTTCTGCAACTACTAGCAATTCTCCAAGCTCTTGAAGACTCGGCACACAACCCTAGTCCTTACGGACAGTAACGCAGCCATGTTTTATGTAAACGCAGTGGGGTACACATTCTCCAGGGCTGTCCAAACTAGCCCAGAACATCTGGCGGTGGGTACTGCATCACAACCTGTTCCTAGTGGCACAACATGTTCCAGGGGAACTAAATTCTCAGGCAGTCTGTTAGGACCGAATGGAAGGAGCTGCACACTAACTGGATTGGCAAGCAGATCTATTTATTGTTATGCTTACAGGAGATCAGGTAAGCTGCTCACACAGCGGCCCCCAGCTAGTCCAACTCCACCAACTGACTCCCTGGAACCTTCACCAGCTAGACTCCAGATTCTAGCTGACCTCAACTATGCACTCAAAATGAACGTATAATGTGACACTTTGCCTAAATACTCAAAGATCATAAGCATGCAACCACACTCGTAACACCTCCCTCATTCCAAAAACTATATACACAAATATGAACATGGAAGTGCAGATATCTTAATCAGAACTATATGCAAATAAAAACGTGTAAGTGCAGAGATTCTCATCGGAACAACGAATCGTGTGTGAAACAAACAATTTGACAACCATAGTAAATGAACCCTTACATCACATGTCCATGTAGTTGAATCAGTACACCCCCAAACTCTCATCCTTCCCTTCCTCCTACTCCCTTAACAGGCACCCCATTCCTGTGCATTACTGCCACTCTCTCCTTGTTACAAATCCCCCCACCCTTGACCAGAATAGAGGTACTCGGATCCTTAACCACCTCCTTGGCCTCTGAAAACAGTTACCCTTTCTTACTTTCACCGGCACCTCACCTTAATCATCTCCCCCGGCTTCAGTGAAAAATGTCTGCAACAATTCACCTTGTCATACCGCTGCTTGGATTTGTGGTCACTGGTTAGTAGTTTTTCCTCACCTTCCACCACCACACTACCACAGTTCGGCCGGGCATAAAGGTGTATTGGGCTTCCTACCTCGTAACAATTCAAATGGAGAACCCAAGTCACTGCATGTGGAGCAAGCCTATATTGGAATAATCTTTCCGTAACTTTCCGCACCCAGTCTCCCCCAGTAGCCACCGCAATCCTAATAACATCCATAAAGCGTGTGGTTGAACCTCTAAACGTACCCATTGCCTTGTGGATGATCAAAAGAAGTCGTAACTTGTTCCACACCATGGCTTTTCAAAAACTCCTTAAACTCCCTCGATCAATTGTGTACCATTATCCTATATACACCTACGGGGAAAACCTTCACCCCAAGATAAAGGTTCCAGAAACTGTATAATGCTGCTACAGGTTACCTCTTAAGACACACACCCCTGGCCCCTTGCACAAAAGATCTATCATCACCAACAGATATGAGTCTCTGGTTCCCTTAATATTAAACAAGTCCAAAGCAATCTCATCCCACAGTAATTTTGGACTCTCTAACCACTATGGGAATATTGTGAACCCTAAGAGCCTATTTACATGAACACTAAGTTCATTCTTCACTCTCCTGTACTCTTTTTAGTCCTTTCATCACCAATCTCTGTAGAATGTGTACTCTCCAAATTCATAACTGATTGGTACACAGAATCCTTAGCACATGCTACATCCCAATCCACCCATTTTATACTTTACTTTAAATGATTTATAATGCGCTTGCATGAACCAATAGGCTTAAGGACACGGGACAGATTACAAGTAACCTAGAAAAAGAAACAGAGTGAGTGACTAGCATGTGGGGTCTCCGGGACCCCATCCTTTGAACCACATGCAGGAGACCCTTGACCTGCTGACTGCCTCCCTCCCTCCCTCTAATTTTCATCTCTTCTCTGATACTCACAAACTTGGAAACCCCTCCCAAAAGGCGATCTGTGCTCTGGCAGCACCGCGGCCTCTCTCCCGAGCCGCAACCTGTCTACCCTCCTGCGCCGTCTAGGGGTGGTACAGGCGGGTGTGAAGGCATGCCGAACACTCGCAGATATAGTGGAAAGGTGCCCGCACGGAGAACCCCTTGCATACCCGATTCCCGATAGGACAATGCCATCCTTGGATGAAGGTCCTGATTCACTAACGTATAACAGACGCCCGCATACACAACAAAGAACTAAAATCATGAGCGAGAGACGGAATGTTGAACGAAACTCCAACAGAAATCCCCGATTGGGAAATTATACGAACACTGACGACCAAACAATTCAACTCCCCCCCCCCCCCTCTCTCCCCTCCTAAAGGGCCAGATACCATCAATATTCAACTCCCCCACAGAAAAAGAAGCGAGACCATCTCCTGACTTGCACAACACTCGCCAAGATGCGACCAGAGAAAGAAACCACTGCCTGTCAAAAATCTCAGATGAAATTGACTCAAGCACTGTGAGTGTTCCACTCGATCATACTGACTCCGCTGGAAATAATGTATCAGAGACCAGCAAAACCTGTACTTCAGCCCAAGGGTATAACGAGTCGAGTCTAAAAATGTTGGATGCTCGTAGAAATAACTGCATAGTTACTTCTTAAGGAAGGCCAAAGAAATTGCCACACAAGAATTGAACAAAGTCGAACGTTGCCCATCAGGAACGTGGACACATTCGAAAGCATATGCTGAAGGAAATTCTGGAAATCAATCACCTGAACTAGCTAATAGAAATGACAATGGCGTCCTGGCAACCATTTCGCAAAAAAGCAAGAGCTATCAAAGCAAAGGAGCAATGGAAACATTACTATGAAAGACACACAATATCAGAGCTCCACGTTGTGGCAACCCCACCCCTTAACAACAAACGTTTGGAACGACTCTCACTCGATTTGACCGTGGTTGAAGCCCTGATGGAGCTTCAAGAAACAAACAGGAAAAACAAACGACAGGCTAATGAATCGGCCTGCAGAAAGGAGACAAGTACTGTCAAGGATACAGCCACCACCAATGCAAAGCAAACGAAGAACATCGAAACGAATGAAGGAAAAAATCTAGTAGAAATGAATTGCCCACATGTTCATGTCAAATAAAGACACACCAAGACACCATCCCGAACACCATGGTCGATTTTACAAAATATGTTGATCGCAGTAACCACCCCAACGATGATTCCGTATATGAAGCTGCAGGAAGTGAACACAGAAACCGTCAGAACACACTACGCTATTAGGATCCATATACGCTAAACAAAAAAGCCTTGAAGTGCTTATATCCAAGATCCCAGAACGCCTCAACATCGAAGTGGAAAACAGCTACACCTGGCAATGTCTCGCTGATATTGCCAGGCAAGATAGAATAGATAAAGCACTTCTAACCGAAGCTCTAATAGATATCATGAAGACCTCTCAATCGAACCTACTAACATGAGACAAAGACTCACACAATGAGAAATCAGAATCCAGACAACGAAACTAAAGAACCAGCATATCACCCCAAATGGAGATATCTCGCAAATTGACACCTTGCATCCCCCTCTAAGGGTGGTTAATCGATCTGACGTCTGACATTCCTACCAACAAAGTGGAAAAAAAGAACCACATTCATACGAATTGCCTAGAAACCCCTGATGCCGAAGGAAAAACAAAAAAAGGGAATCAAAACTACAGTATTTTTGAACAAAATCCTATACTTAAAGGAAAAACTGAAAATTACAAGAAACAAATCAAAAAGCAACAGAGGTTCTAGAGCATTTCTCAGAAATGTATCGCATAATAAAAAGCAAAACTACAAGTTTCAGTACAAGGCCTCGAAAAAAATAAACCAAAGGACACTGCTGCTGGAAGACATTCACATGATGAAGACATGTCCCTTCATGAGAGTTCCAGACCTATTACCTCAAAGATCATGGGTCAGCCGGACACTGATCGAGGGAACATTGAATCACTAATGAACCTATCCACATACTCTACGATGGGGTCGATAACTGCGAGAATGAAAACAGCCAGAGAACTGAACAATTAGTCACAGATAAACATGTCCTCGATGATGATACTTGACTGCTATGAAGAGTCCCACACAGGATCCCACATAAGCCTCAAACTATCTTGCGAAGATATTTCAGATGCTGAACTAAGCTATCGCAACATCACCGTAACTTCGAAGATATCGGAGACATCGGTCCCGGAACAAAACGCCCTGCCCGACGGACAAGCACGAAAGAGCCAAGATTCATCAGGCTTAATGGATACACCTGAAGAAAGTGCAAGAATTCAAGCACTTGTACTTCCACAATTCATAGACCCATTTCAAAGGGCCAAGCAAAATCGATTGAAGCTAGAAAGAAAAACCAATCTAGATAAGGAATTAGTCATGAATAGAGCAAACGGGCGATGCCAAATCTTAGTTCCTTGACAACGAAAGATCTCTAATCAAATTCATAGATTCTAAAAGACTTGATAAAATTTGGATCGACTACCCCACTTCGGAGATGCTAAGAACGATTGAATCTTGTAGGAGAGAGAGAAATTCTTTCGAACTTGCTACAGAGGAATTGGATGATACGAAACATCTCGAGATGCAAAATCAGACCAGACAAGGAAACGGTACAATGTACTCAGACATCAGTAGCTATGAAAGCCCACAAAGCTGCGAAAAAAGTCACAAACCTAATGATCGTGATGGCTACAATAATTACCACCAGCGATCCTACTTCCGATCTGAAGTAAAACGATCACCCAACAGGAGGGACATAAAACCATCTCCCTTCTGGGGAGAAATGCAACCGATGTCAGCACAATACGAACTGCAAGACCGAGCTTAGCAATAACGAGTCAAAAACACTAATCAATCAGATAATTTGTTCCTGGAACACCCGTGGCCACATACATCTATTCCAAACTGAACAAGTGGACCTTAATGCCAGTATCATGTCTACAGGAGTGTAAGAATTAAGAGTCTGACCAAGCGATTAGTTGCTGTAATTAAAGTTTTATTCTTGAAACTTTAACCAAACGAAATTAAAGTTCATTGTCTTTTGCTGCTGAGAGTTACTTCACTTCTCTGGCCGCTTTCGAGGGATATAAACTTCCTTCCTAACCCTCTTGGGTGTCCGGATAGGCCCACCAGTCGTTCCTTCGCTCTTCGTCCTCTCCGTATGACTGGAAAAAGAAACAACCACACGTTGATCAGCTCCCTGTCTTTTATGTGCTGTGAGTGGCTTGTCTCCCCCCCAATAGGGTCCTTCCCCCCTCTATCTGACTTCTTATTGGTTGTTCCTGCCACATCCCGCCTCCTTCAAAGGCTGCCGTCTGGGGTCGTGCCTCCTGGTTTTCCCACCTGCCAGGGGAGTCCTGTCCACTTTCCCATGTGTGTCCCGAGGCCTCTCCCTCCCCCTGCAAGGATGTTCCCGCTCGTCTGTTTTCCCCGAACGAACCACCCCCACAGAGCGGTCCGCTCCGTCTGGCAAGCCGCCTCTCTCTTCTTGCCTGCTCCGGCGGCGAGAGGAACACGCCGGGGTGCGCGCGTCTCTGCAACGCGGCTGGTCGCGGCCCCCGCGTTCGCGGTGTCTCCTGCCCTGAGCCCCGGACATTACCCGCGACGGCCGACACGGCGAACCCAGGTAAGGGCTGTGCAGCCTCGCGGTCCCCCGCCCGTACTCGTCCGGCGGGACCCACCTCACATCTCCCCATCACAAACCCTGGCCGTTCGGGCAAGGGAGCAGTCCTGGACAGATAGTCGGCCACCAGTTGGAATCTAGCTGGTTTGTGAATGGTAAGGAAATCGAATGGCTGTAGTGACAGGAACCATCGAAGAACACGGTGGTTGGTATCCTTATGTTTGGCGAGCCATTGTAGGGGTGCATGGTCGGTATACAACGTAAAGGAGCGGCCTAATAGATAATACTTGAGGGATTCCACTGCCCATTTGATGGCCAAACACTCCTTTTCCACAGTCGAATAGGCCACCTCGTGAGGAACGAGTTTCCTGCTCACGAAACAGACCGGTTGAAGGTCACCATCATGTACCTGGGAAAGAACAGCACCAAGACCATGGTTTGAAGCGTCTGTCTGCAAAAAAAAATGGTCATGGAAGTCGGGGCACCGGAGTACCGGATCCGAGGTAATCCTTTGCTTCAGGACCTCGATAGCATCCAAAGCCGCGACATTCTTGGACAGATCAGGGGATCCTTTATTTCTCAAAGCGTCGGTTAAAGGGGCAGCCACCGTGGAGAAATCAGGGATAAATCTTCGGTAATATCCGATAAAACCTAAGAAGGCTCGGATTTGTTTTTTTGTAGTGGGAGTCGGAATCTCTTGAATGGCTTTGATTTTTGATGTTTGAGGTCGTAACATGCCTCCACCAACCAGGTGTCCAAGATACTTAGTTTCGTGTGCACCCATCACCGTCTTCATCGGATTGATGTGTAAGCCTGCTTTATCTAACTCGGCCACCACCTGTTCCAAGTGGTATAAATGGTCCTCCCAGGTCGTGCTAAACACGACAATATCATCTAAGTAAGCTGCAGCATACTTCTCATGTGGGCGTAGTACAACATCCATCAATCTTTGGAAGGTGGCCG
Organism: Ambystoma mexicanum; assembly: GCF_040938575.1. Lineage (NCBI taxonomy): Eukaryota > Metazoa > Chordata > Amphibia > Caudata > Ambystomatidae > Ambystoma > Ambystoma mexicanum. The sequence goes on from NC_090934.1 coordinate 124,737,074, forward strand.
GAGCCCCATGTAGACCAAAAGGTAGAACCTTAAATTGATATAGACCTTGGGGGGTTACAAAGGCGGTTTTTTCCCGGTCCGTGGTTCTCAAGGGGATTTGCCAATATCCTTTGGTTAGGTCCAGCGTACTCAGGAAGTTCGCGGATCCCAGGCTCTCCAGCAATTCGTCCATTCTGGGCATTGGATAGGCTTCGTATCTGGAAATGGTATTCAACTGTCTGTAGTCCATACAAAACCTAATTGTACCGTCCGGCTTTGGTACCAGTACTATCGGAGAGGACCACGAGCTGATGGAGGGTTCAATTATATCCATGCGGAGCATGTCTTCCACCTCGTTTTTGATGATTAACCTTCTTGCTTCTGGAATCCGATAGGGTCTTAACCGGACAGTTTGTCCGGGCTCGGTCCTGATTTCATGTTCGATTAGTTTGGTTCTTCCGGGTAATGATGAGAAGGCCCCTGCATAGGGTGTCAAACTGGCTAAAAGTTCTGATTTCATGGAAGGGGTAAGTATTTCTCCCCATTGAACGTCTTCCAGCTTGCCCTGTTGTCGATTCACATTTTGTTCTGAATCATCGTCACCGGTCTCCATCATTGCCGCTAATATGGGTGTGGTCCATTCCTTTAGTAGGTTCACATGATATACTTGGTCTGGTTTGGCCCGGTCGGGTTGGTGGATTCGATACGTTACCGGACTAAGGACCTCCTTAACTTCATAAGGACCTCTCCATCTGGCCAGGAGTTTGTTCGTACTGGTAGGTAGGAGGATCAATACTTGGTCCCCTACCTTGAACGTTCTCATTCGACTTCCCTTGTTGTATGTTTTCTCCTGAGTTAATTGGGCTTGTCCCAGATTCGTCTCGGCCATTGAACGGAGTATTGTCAAATGTTTTTTAGCTCTTCAGTGTACTCCGTTAAAGAAATTTCATCTGAAGTCTCCCATTCCTCTTTTACGAGATCCAATATGGTTCGGGGTTGTCTTCCGAAAAGGAGCTCAAAGGGGGAGAAGCCGGTAGATGATTGTGGTGTATCTCGTAATACCATTAAGACCAGGGGTAATACTCGTTCCCAGTTTTTCCCCTCGGATCCTGTTACTCTTCGTATCATCTTCTTAATTGTCTTGTTATATCTTTCGACTAACCCGTCTGTCTGGGGATGATACACTGAGGTACGTAGCTGATGAATCTGTAGTCTCTCGCATACCTGTCGAAGTAGGGTGGACATGAAATTGGTCCCTTGGTCGGTAACGACTTCCGAGGGTAGCCCCACCCTCGCGAAGAAGGGTATGAGTTGGTCACATAACTGTCGGGCTGAGGTTCCCTTCAAGGGGAACGCCTCAGGGTATCGCGTAGCATAGTCAACGATGACTAGTAGATACCTATACCCTCGGGATGTAGGTTCTATAGGTCCCACGATGTCCATGCCTATTCGCTGGAAGGGTACGTTAATAAGGGGCATTTTCTGTAATGGGGCTTTTGCTGGTAAAACCCCGCTGGTTAACTGGCAAGTTGGGCACGCCTTGCAGAAACGAGCTACTTCCCCGTATATGCCTGGCCAATAGAACCGTCTCAAGATGTTTTGCTGGGTTTTTAGGGAGGCCATGTGTCCCCCACAGGGGTGGTTATGTGCCAACTGCATTATGACCATCCTGTGCGTTTTTGGTAAGACCAGTTGTTCCTTTACGTTCCCATCGTCCGCTTTGTATTTGCGATATAAGAGGCCATGACGAAACAAGAATCCCGGTCCGTTCGTTACATCTGGTTCCTTCTCATTGGCCGCTCTCTCCCGGGCTACCCGAAGGGTTGGATCAGTCAGGGTTTCGCCTCTCAGGGAATCTTCATGATCTTCGGGTTTCCAATTGATTGGCCGGGTCATGTAGCTGGCTTGACACCATTCCAATCTATTCCGTCTTTTGTGACCGGGAGGGTTTTTGGGGTTCTCTTCCTTTGTGGCTTTATGGTTGCCCCTGCTCCTGCCTTCCTCCTCAAGGGTCCTTAGTGCTTTATCGAAGTGTGGGAGGTCTGTCCCTATAACTACTGGGGTAGGTAGGGTAGGAAGGACGGCAGCCTTTAACTGAGTGGTTTGGTGGTTCATCTCTAACTGCATCTCCTTCACCGGGTATGATTTTACGTCCCCATGAATACACCTTATCGGTATAGAAATGTTAGATAAGTTAGGTGTAGTACTCACGGTTGGAGATATGGCTGTTTGTCTACTTCCACTATCCAGCAGCGCCCGTGTTGGTCGACCATCCACCCTTATATCCACCACGTAGGGTCCCTGGCTGCGTTCCTCTAGATGGGGTTTCATATAGCCAATTTCCATGGGCTCTGTCGTCTTCCTTCTGGGGCAAAAGCGGGCAATGTGGCCCCATTCACTGCACTCGAAACATTGTGGCTGTCGAAATCCCTGGGCCATAGGAGACTGCTTCTCCTCATAACCCAGTTTCCTTTCTTCATGTTTTTTTGTGGCGTCCTCTGGCTGCCTCCATCGGGTGGGTGTCCCTCTTGGTCCCTTTTGCACTGGGTGTTCTAGGTTGGATAAGGTCATCCTTCCTATGGCAGCGGTTATGGGGAAACGGCTATACCCAGCCTTTTGATAGGCCGACGCGATGTCCACGGCCTCTGCCAAAGTAGGCCTGTGGTGTTGCCGAACCCATCTTTGCATCGGGCCTGGCAAAGCTTCTATGAACTGTTCCAGTATTATCTTGTCCAGGAGTGGTTGGTTAGCTGGGGTAGGTGCCTGGATCCACTTCTCCGTCAGATCTTTGATGCGGTAATATAACTGTCGGGGGCTTTCCCCATTCCTTAGCTTTGTGTCCCTTAACTGGATACGGTAGGCCTCCTCATCTAGGCCTAAACGGTCCAGAACTGCTGCCTTGATTTCCCCATATGGGGTGTTACCATTGGGGTTCACCGCCTGATATGCTCCCTGCATCACTCCGGATAACAGGGGAGCCACATATTGACCCCAACGTTCAGGTGGCCATTGCGCATTTCTCGCTATTCTTTCAAAGCTGGTAAAAAAAAAGGCCGGATCTTCCCCTTCTTTATATTTCTGAAGCAGGGTGGATGGCACCATGGGCTGGTTCCTCGAGCTGGCCACCGCGTCCGTAAGCCTAGTAATGTTCTCGTGCTGTTTGTCTTGCGCCGTCGTTTGCAAGTTGCCCTGTAACTGGATGGCTTGCTGGAATGCCTGGCGGTCAGCCGCCGCTTGTTGTGTTTGTAGCTGTATTAATTGCTGCAACTGTTGCTGGCCGTCCGTCAGCGCCTTAATTAGGGTCTCCATTGCGTTGTCGTTATCCCACCTTCGTCGCCAATGTAAGAATTAAGAGTCTGACCAAGCGATTAGTTGCTGTAATTAAAGTTTTATTCTTGAAACTTTAACCAAACGAAATTAAAGTTCATTGTCTTTTGCTGCTGAGAGTTACTTCACTTCTCTGGCCGCTTTCGAGGGATATAAACTTCCTTCCTAACCCTCTTGGGTGTCCGGATAGGCCCACCAGTCGTTCCTTCGCTCTTCGTCCTCTCCGTATGACTGGAAAAAGAAACAACCACACGTTGATCAGCTCCCTGTCTTTTATGTGCTGTGAGTGGCTTGTCTCCCCCCCAATAGGGTCCTTCCCCATCTATCTGACTTCTTATTGGTTGTTCCTGCCACATCCCGCCTCCTTCAAAGGCTGCCGTCTGGGGTCGTGCCTCCTGGTTTTCAGGGGAGTCCCGTCCACTTTCCCATGTGTGTCCCGAGGCCTCTCCCTCCCCCTGCAAGGATGTTCCCGCTCGTCTGTTTTCCCCGAACGAACCACCCCCACAGAGCGGTCCGCTCCGTCTGGCAAGCCGCCTCTCTCTTCTTGCCTGCTCCGGCGGTGAGAGGAACACGCCGGGGTGCGCGCGTCTCTGCAACGCGGCTGGTCGCGGCCCCCGCGGTGTCTCCTGCCTTGAGCCCCGGACATTACCCGCGACAGCCGACACGGCGAACCCAGGTAAGGGCTGTGCAGCCTCGCGGTCCCCCGCCCGTACTCGTCCGGCGGGACCCACCTCACAAGGAGACATGGCTCATTGAACCTCCAAGATGCAAAGGATATCTCGCACATACAAATCCAGCAACCCACAAAGACAAAGGCTGCCCCTCGGCTGGACTCCTAACCTTGATTAAACAGGACTTCCTGTTTGAAGTTATCGAATATCTCAACATAGGTTGCTGGGCTCAAAACATGATACTAAAAAAACGATCGACAATTGTGCAGGATAATAACCAAATTGATCCTTGTCTACCTGAACTACACCTAAGCATCTTAAATATATATTGGAACCCGAGAAAACTTGATGAGGAGGAAGTAATAGATTCCATATTGACTGAAATTCACAAGATCTCACTGAAACGCAAACAAGTGGAATTTATCATATGTGGTGATTTCAACTTCCACCTCTTTGACCAAGAAGGGGAAATGATTGGAGACCACCAGCTTTAACATCGAGTGTGCAGATGGACGACAGATGGCCAACACCCTGACGTGCTCTTGGGAAACCAAGGGATCCAATCCGGACAGAATAAACATTCCCCCAATGACCTTGAACTGTAAAATGAACTGACTCAAGATCTTGCAAACCAATCTACAAAACATGATGGAACATTTAAGAAATCTGATGGGGAGGACCACAATAAAATGAATTATGGTTGGCTACTTAACCAATTCAAACTGACTGCTGCGACCATCTGCATCGAACATCTAAATATATCTACAATAAGTCCATAGCCGAGAGAGAGAAAGAAATGAACAAATCTGTAAAACAAGCCAAATACGATCCCCCCCCTCAATTGAAAAGGACAAAGATCCATGCAGCCAAACAAAAGTATAAAAATTGGCTCAAAAATACCAAAATGAAGAAAGACCAAGAAAGTGCAGAAAACATGTTGGTCGCTCTAAAGAACAATAACACCTGGTGACTTTGGGATCTACTGAAATCAAGTACGAAGGACTCCATGATAGTAGATGTCCAGGAATCTGCCTGGGTAACTTATTTTACAGAGTTATACAAAGAGAGATGACGCCCAGGAGAAACGGCACGACGCACAATGAAAAGATTTGGAATGTGTCATGGGATCTGGCGGACCTAGTAAACACTATCTGGAAACTGAATACTTCGAGGGCCCCCGGCCCTGACGGCCTGTCAAATGCCACACTTAAAAAGAATCCTGAAATTTGGGCCGACTTTTGTGCTGAAATTTTCCACCTAATCAATCGCTCTAAGTCCATTCTTGCATCATGGCAACTTGCAACATTAATCCCAATATATACACAGGGATCAACTAAAGACCCGATGAACTACTGTCCTTTGGCATTATTAATGTACTGGGAAAAATATATGCAAATTTACTACTATCAAAGTTAAACTGCTGGTCCAGACAGACAAATCAGCAGGCGGTGCAACAAACTGGCTTCGTCCAACATGTAGGTACCGATGTTAACCTACTAATTATGAACATGCTTAAACATGAAACCACCAAGGCAAAAACGCAAACATATGTAGATTTAAGTCTTGTATTTGAAAATCAATCGACGCCTCCTATGGGCGAAACTTGAACAATGGGGCTGCCCCTGTGACATACTCAAACCAATAAAGTTACTGTATTCAAATACTAAAATCCAAGTGAGAATGTCTGACGGGATTGTATCTAATCTAATCAACACATGGCACGGACTAAAGCAGGGATGCCCCCTGGCTGCAGCTCTCTTTAACCTTTTTACATCTGACTTTGAGGCAACTATATATATGCCCAGTATAAATCCATCTAGACTTAACGCTACAGCTGTACCCTGTCTAATGTACACCGATGAGATCATTTTACTCGTGAAAACTCCATTGGGCCTACAGATTGCACTTAACAGAATGCAAGAGTACATGACATAAACAAAATGGTAATAAACATCAAAAAGACGAAAATCATGACCCTAACACAGAAAGCAGAAACCCCATGTATTTGATCTACAAAAACAAACACTGGAGCAGGTCCAAACATATAAACACTTTGGCATTCGTATCAACCAATCTGTAAATTAACTTGCTTGGATAATCCATCTCAAATCCAAAGCTAAAGCATTAGGGTGACAGGGCATGATCATACACAGAAAAGTCAGCAAATTCTCACTCAAGCCTGTGATAGCTTTCTATGAGCAAAAGGTGACTGCAATACTTGCATACGGAGGGGAAACTGATAAATATGGGCCAGTCAATATGGATGCAACTTGAGGCTATTTTTTGGCGGAAAGTTCTAGCCCTTCCCCAATCAACACCTATGCCTCGAATAAGATATGAGTTAGGCTTACAATCCCTCCACTCAATAGTATGGAAAACCTTAGATCTATTCTGGAAATTGAACAACGAAGACCGCATACCGGCGCTAGACATACTGAGAGCCTCAAATTTGAAAATCAATGATACTGTATTGACAAAATGGAGGGAAGCGGCTATGAACATATGTACAATAAAAGACATATCCCTAGACATGCTGACAGACCTAAAAAAGCCAAAAACTACTAGCGAGACTCGATTGGACCACGACTCTAGACAAGAAAAAACAACTTAAACTAAATTGCCAGTGCGACGGCGAATCGAGAGCTCTCAACCAATTGCCACACTATCTATCTGAACTTGTTTGCAGACCGACAAATTTGAGATACTTTCCGAAGATTCAGGCTGAACATTCTGCCCACCCGAGAAATCTTAGGGAAACTGTTACGCTCACCTGGCTCCCAGAGGGGCGTCGGTCGGACCCAGACAGCTGCGGTCTCCACCCACGTGTTGTGTAGTGCAGCGATGACTGACTGGATCTGCCCTCCTAATCTTGTCTGCTTAACCCGTAGAAATATTCTCCTGCAAGTGGAGAGGAGGCTTTAGCCACTTGTGGATTCAAGTGATGGCACCCCCACAGTCCTCCCCAACTAATCACCTCCGAAATGTCCTCACAGCAACATCACCTTATATTCTTGAAAGATGAGCTCTCCATCCTGCGTGGATTTGCAGGGGCGCGTCGATTCCAGTTACTTCACTGGTTTGAAGGCTCGGGAGAGTTCCGGAGAGTATTGACTCTGAGGTTCCTGGTGAGGACCAGTAAGTATTAAGTTCATAGAGTTCAATATGTCCGATGTTCACTCTTGTTCCCCCTTCCTTTCTTGTCTTGCAGCTGGCTCGTGAAAAGGTGCTCTTGTGGCAGCTGGTGGCGCTCAGTTAAGAGTCTGTATTACCCGGCGCTGTCCGATAAATGTTGCACAAGCAAAACGTGTTTTGTCTCTCTTTACAGATTCGGCACGTGAAAATTTGGAGAGTCACAAAAGGATGCCTCCGGTGGTAAATCAGGTAAGTCTATGGTGGTAAGAATTATATTTGTTGGTTCCCTTGGCTCACCTTGTGGTTTTCTTTTGTCTCCTAGGTGCCGAAGTTCGGCGAAGAAATGATGGAGGCAGCGCCGACCCAAAGGATGCTGTGAAGATTGGTGAGTATGGCACGGCGCTGCAGCTGGAGGTGTGGCGCGTGCAGAAAGGATGTTCTTTACAGGTCTGGAGACAAGATGGATCCAGAATCAGGTGTGGAATAGAAATAAGTTTGTTTTCTAACCTTGTCCCTTTCTTTCCTCTTTGTTTTAGGAGCTCTGGATTTGAGGCGGGCGTGGCAGAAGACTGGATGCAGGCTGCAGGCACGGTGAGTGTTACGCTGCTGGATGCAGAATAACGCGAAGCGTGTGTTGCTGGTCGGGCATGGTTTAAATAGCCTCAAAAGTAGTCCCAGGTAAGAAGTCCCTAGAACCACACCCGAATAAAAAATAGTCCCTGTAGAAAAATAGTCCCTTTCAGGCTTCATGTTGGATTGGAGTCATTTGCAGCATGGTCTGCCTGAGGTAGGTAATGACTATGAGCCTGGCGCCTTAGGCGCCAGGACTGATTCCTATTATGAGCCTGGTGCCTAAGGCACCAGGACTGAACCCAGATAGCCCCTAGCCAGGGCTGCTGAGGTTTTACTAAATGTCTAGATGCCTGCTCACGGGGCTGATGGGTTTGGTCCGGATGCCTGGGGGTAGGCATCATGACAGAAACGGAATCAAAATAAAGACTTCAACCAGGGCTGTAGAGTCTGTAAAAACAGAATGTATCTACCATGTAGCTCATGGAATGTGAAGCACTCAATCAGAAGTGCCTTTTATTTAGTAGAAAATATTCAAGTGCCGCACACGAACTGGAAGCCAAAGAATATTGGAGCCAAATCCTTAAGGGCAATTACAGAAAATGGTTGCTACCATTGTGTATTTCTGTAAAGACATTACTACCGCTAACTTCACTGGTACACTATGAAGAAAACCATCGTAACAGACATGTTAAATCATGCTTCTCTTTTTACAGTTGAATTTCAAGTAATAAAAAATAAATGTAAGGTTTAAGATATGAACTAATTACATTTTTAATAAAAAGTGAACCAATCATCCCCACACTCTTGAATAAGAGCCACACCAAGACCAAAATTGCTGGTGTCCGCATATACTACGGTCTTCCTACCCTCCAATGCAAAACTGGATAATACTACAGCATTTACAATCACTTGCTTTATATCCTCAGACTCTTTAGCACACACCACATCCCATTCAAAAGCCACCCCTTTCCTGGTAAGTCTCCTCACGTTCTTCGTTCTGTCTGACAACTTCTCAATAAATTTGCTATAATACTCCACCAGGCCCAGGTAAAACAGCCTTGCTTTTGCGACACGCCTCTACTGTATCATATTTCGGTTTCATCCCCTCCAGTGAAATTCCATGCCTCAGATACACTACCTTGTGTGCCCTGAAGGTACATTTGTCTTTAGCAATAGTAAGACCTGCCTCACCCAAGATTTCCAAAACTCTCCTCAACTGACCATCATGCTCTTCCTCAATCCCCACACAAATTGGAACATCATCCCGGTAAAACAAGACGCCCATCTCATTACACAACAATCGGTACATAACATTTTGATAAACACTGGCCACTGAAACAAGCCCACAAGGCATCCTGTGGCACCTAAACAAACCAATGGGTGTAATAAACGCAGTCAGATCCATGGAACATTCATGCAGCTCAATTTGGTGATGGGTTGATCTGAGGTCTAGAATAGAGAACACTTGAGCGCCAGCAATCCCAGTCAATAAGTCATCAATCCTGGGGAGTGGAAACATTTCTGTCACCACCATGCTATTTAAATGCCTCAAATCTATGCAGAGTTTCATAGAGCCATTGGGCTTTTTCACGACAACAATGGGACTAATTCACTATGAAGTTTGAATCTTCTCTACGACACCTTCAGTCTCCATTCTGGCTAACTCTTCCTCTGCATCCTTGCGCAGAGCCAACGGTACCGTGAGTAACTTGGCTAGCTTGGGTTGTGCTCCCTGCTCAAGTCTAATATAATGTACAAAGCCCTTGAGACAGCCTAGTATTTTCTCAAACTTGTTGCCCAATTTCTGACTATTTTGTTGCCATTTCACCAATTTTAATCCCCTCCACTCCCAGAACTTGCTCTGGATGTCTTGCGTCCCGTCAGATCTCCAACTCAGCTTGGTCACTCCACGATAACCGCTTCCCCTCATTTACTTGCCACATATTTTCCCCTCAGCCTTTCTGCCTTTTCACCACTGAACTGCCCAAGGATCTGCATGGGAACATCACCATGTGCATTGGCCCTCATCTCTGGCTCCCGCAGCATGCAGCAGCCGAACATATTCCTCCATACTTGGAACACTTATGACGGTGTATTCACCTCTGCTCTCTATCAACATCAAGATAGGTACACCATTGACTGTTATGATGGCATAAGGCTTCCTCCTTCTGACGTTTCCTGACACTGCTTGCACTGAACCTATTATCTCCTTCCCCATACTTAATCGGCTTCATTATCTTCAACAATCTCTTGCACTTGCCCAGAGGGTCTGAAGTTTTTGCAACAGCGGGCCACATGACCTTCACGTCCACATTCCCGACATATGTGGACCGCCACACACTCCTTGTCATATGCCAGGTGAGACCCACTGTCACACCTGTAACATCTCTTGCTCATGGAAGTCTTAAACTCCTTCAGAAGACCCCATGAAGTCCTGTGTTCCTGTTGTATGAACCGGTGGCACTTGGAATGTCTCTCCCTCTTCTCTCCTTTCGATCAACCCCTCTTCGAGCTTTCGGACCATTGTTTCTGAGGGACCTTGGTTCACAGAGCCTCCCTCTGGGGCCAACAGGGTGCTTTCAGCACCTTTGTCGGTATGAAGAGCTTTGATGCAATTTTCAGTATGCTCAATACATTTCACAATCTCAGTTGCTCTTGACAAGGTGGGGTTATGCTCTTTCCAACTTTCTTCCCTTATTTTATTATTGTTGCACTTAATTATTAGCTGATCTAACAAGTGTTCCTTTTGACAATGAGTGAACTGGCACTTTACAGCTAAACCCCTCAGAGCCCAGTCAAATTCCTCAATGCTTGCCCCAGGTTCTTGCTGTGGTCGCAAAGTTCTATCGCGCTAGTATGATTTTCTCTTGCACCTCATAGTGCTTGTCACTTTTGGCCATCTTCCTTTCATACACCCCAGCGTCTTCCAACCCTGCCGGTTCAGGAAGCCTCTTTAATATATCCTGTTCAGGGGCACCTAAACAATGGTACAGTAGTGCCTCCTACCTATCATTACAGTAGTTGGTCCCAAACACAGCCAAGACATACATGGTGAAACCATCCCATCAATCGGCCCAATGTACTCTGGGTTCACCGCGAGTAGGCAGGAAGAACACTGGGCCAGGTACAATAGCCATGATGTCACTGGATGATGTAACCTGTCAGCAGTGGATGTCACTCTTTCTCTGGATACCCACCCTCTTAGTGTTCATACTAGGGCTAGACTTGACTCCCTTATTGTTGTTACCTCTATAGGCTAACTCTTCTCAATGTTTGTATTCATTTTGGTGAAACTTCAAGATTCGTCACGAGTGTGCTTCCACTCCTTTGAAAACTCACATTTTCAATGTAAATATCTGGTTAAGTTTCACTGTGTCCACTGTGTTGCTTTCAAATAATGGCTGCATTTCACTGTATTTAAACAGCTGGCTGTGTTTCACTGTACTCAAACAGCTGCTCCCAATTACTTTGGGGCCTGTGAAGTCAGGAAGAAAACCTCCCAACTGGTGTCACTTTATTTTCCTGCTCAGCCGGGTGAGCAGTGGCACGTACTTCGCTTTGTGCGGGTTGTCTTGGTAACCCAATGCTACCCTTTAAAATGGTGGCACGCCGTCTGACAGCTTTGGGTCTTTTCCTTCAATCAGGACGTTGGCTGCAGACTACTCCCATGGCGCCTTCATTCGCTGTGGGACGACGCCTGCTACACTTCACAACAGAAAGGATTTGCTACTAATGCTCACCGCGGGTCCCTCCATCCATCCTTGCCAGCATGAATCTCACCTGTGGCTTCCAGTGAGATCTTGGCCCAACTGGGCTTCGATGTCGCCTCCCCACACTCTTTCCTGTACTGCCAGGGGTCACTGCTGCTCTTTGCCTCCCTTTTAAAAAAAAAAAAAAAGAAATGTCGCAAAGTGTTAGTATCGAATGGAAGGAGCTGCACACAAACTGGATTGGCAACCAGACCTCTTTATGGTTATGCTTACAACGATCAGGTAAGCTGCTCACACAGCTACCCCCAGCCAGTCCAACTCCACCAACTGACTCACTGAACCCTTCACCAGCAAGATTCCAGCTGACACCAACTATGTACACGCAATGAACGTATGTGACACGTTGCCTAAATACTGAAAGACCATAATCGTGCAACCTAACAATGCATAAGCACTCCTACCGTGCCTCTAGATGCCATTTGCAAGGCTGCCACTGGAGTCCAGTACACACCTTCGCCCAACATTACTGCCTGGACACATATTCTAGGAGGGATACACAGGTGAACCAAGCAGGGCTGAAACATCTCTTTGCAGCGCTACATTCTAATACCCCACCTCCTTTTACCAGTACTGCAGCGCTAATATATGCAAAGCGTGTGATCTAAGCAGATCCACAAGGCTCAGAAGGGATACATTACTCACTGTAGTTGTATTTCTGCTGATTGTATCTGCTTAGATTCACATGCGCCCACCCTTCCGCCCCTTCTGGAGTCGAAGGCGCATAGATGTTTTCTGGTCTATCACTGTTTTCTGCTTTACCACATCTGTACTCTTCAGGCACTTCAGGCAACCTCATGTCATAATTAATCTTAGGGACCTAGATGCGTGAAGGACCATGGGTACAGTACATGTCACACTAGGGATAGTATTACTAACACGCCCTGTCGACAATAGTTTGAGTTTCGAAACAAATCTTGTAATACTCTGCGAATACCACTAGATGTTAGACTATGCAGAGCATGTGACGCTAAGCAGATATAAGCATCAGAAATAAGATTACAAGGCGTAATGGAATTTATATATACTATCTCTAGCATGACGTGTACTGTACCCATGGTCCTTCATGTGTTGAGGTCCCTCAGATTGCTTTTTTCCGCCTTGGGACGTTGGACGCATAACGTGGCGTCCCTTCTGGCTGACCCCACTTCTTACAAAAAGTTTAACGTTAGACTTTCTTTCTGTCCTTTCGATGACTGCTCATCGTAAGATCTCCGGCGATGGCTTTTGAAGACAAGACCATTTGTCAACAACTACCCCTGTCTCAACAAACTTTGTCTGCAGCCTACCTAGGCTCCAACAGGCCTTGTCCCTGTACAGTAGGGAGAGTGGGGGAGTTCATAATCCATCCCATTTAGAGAATGCATATTTCCCTATACTTCCTTCTATTCTGCCAGGCTGCCATCTTTCCATAATATGGAAAATACACTTTGTTAAATTCTGTCCTTCCTGTAACAGGAGGTTTCCCTGGAAGGATTCACACTGTGTATAACCTTTGCCTCCCTAGAGACAACTCAGAAAACATTGCAAATCCTGCAAACTGTTTCGGCCAAAAACTATGAAGGACCGGAAAACTAAACGCTGGGCCCACCACGCCATGCAGACCGAGGCCACCATGGACATTGAGGGCGCCTCCAGCGATAGCAGCGTCCGTGACCTAAGTGACGCGGAGGGTGAACGGGACCCGATGTATTCCAGCGTGCAATTCCCCGACTCCAACTGGCAGGCCGGTGGCTCTGCTACTGATGACACCCAGCGGCTCAGACACTTCCACTGCACGCCACATTAAACACGCACACCCCCATGGCTGACAGTCTGACAACCTCCTCAAGGCAAAGACGTCAAAACTCCAAATCCTTGACGCCCCTACCCTAAAATCACAAGGTTCAAAGGATATGGAATACTCTGCCCCTAAAGACACCCTTTAGAGTGGAAAGCCACTCAGGCAGCTGTTTCTTTGCCTTGAGGCGCTGCCACAGCAGCTCCGAAACAGCTATGAGGCCAGGTTTCATTGTTCGGAGGTTGGGGGCAGACTGTCTGTCTCAGCATCTCGAAGAGTGGCAAGCCATTACTTCAGATGCGTGGGTTCTGGAAACAATATCCCACGGCTACAGCCTACCCATCCTAAATCGGCCTCAAGACAATCCACCAGGGAAACTTTCTTCGAAGATTCCGGATCCGCTTCTTGTGCAGGAAATCTTGACCCTGGTGGAGAAAGGCACTATAGAACTAGTGCCTTTGGTGGAGAGGAACAAGGGCTGATATTCCCCATATGTTTTGATTCCCAAGAAAGACGGAGGACTGAGACTCCTCTTGGACTTGCGTGGCTTGAACCAGTTCCTCAGGAAGGACAAGTTCAAGATGGTCACTCTTTCTCAGGACCTTCGACTTCATGATTGGTTGGTGTCATTGGATCTACAGGATGCTTATTTTCATTTGCCGATCCATCCAAAGCACAGACAATACCTGAGGTTTGCTGTTGGCAGCTCGCACTTTCAGTTTTCGGGTCCTGCCATTCGGGTTGAACTCTGCCCGAGGGTCTTCAACAAGCTCATGATGGTGGTGGCAGCGTATCTCAGGAGAGGGGGATTCACGTCTACCCCTACCTGGACGACTGGCTGATCAGAGCGCGTTCTCCCAAACAGGCCTTGGATCATCTCAGCCTCACCTGCCACTCCCTTCACAGGCTGCGCTTCTCCCTCAATTTCAAGAAGTTGCATGACACCTTCCCAACCGCTCCAGTACATAGGGGCTGCGTTGGACACATCCTTGGGGAAGTGCTCGCCTCCCAAGGTGAGGGCTCATCACATTGTCCAGATGGTCACAATTTCAACCTGCCCAGAGTCTCCCGGCTTTCGAATTCTTAAGGTTGCTCGGCCTCATGGCATCCTGCATTTTTCTGGTGCTAGAGGCCAGACTGCGGATGAGATCCATTCAATTGGCTCTCAAGACGCAGTGGTCCCAATTTTCCACCAATATGTCAGATCTCCTTCAGATTCCACTCACGGTCTCACAGGATCTTCTGTGGTGGGCCAGCTAAGGGAATCTGATGAAGGGAGAGCCATTTTGGCAACCGTGGCCGAAGGAGACGGTAGTGAAGGATGCTTCCCTCACAGGATGGGGAGCTCACGCCAACAAACCACCAGTGATCGTTGGTCTCCGTCGGAGTCAAGATTTCACATAAATCTTTTAGAGCTGAGGGCCATCAGTCTAGCCCTGAAGACTTTTCTGTCATTTGTACGTGGGACGAGTGTTCTGATCATGATGGACAACACAGTGGCCATGCATTACCTCAACAAAAAGGGGGGTGTAGGGTTGCTCCCGCTGTGCAGAATGACGATGTAGGTCTGGTTCTGGGCAAATTAACAAGGGGGGTCCTGGGAGTCCCTCTGCCAGACATTAGTCCTGGTTACGACAGACTTGCCCAGAGTATTTAGCTCACTATCTTTCACAGAGAAGAAATATCCTAAACATATCAGTGGCATATCTGGCCAATACAGCAAGGAATCTCACTCTCGGCAATTCATCTGGCCGGAGAGACGAATGCGCGCAGCGGCGGATGCTCTGAGCAGGCAGAGCACGGTCTCCCACGAGTGGGAGTTGGCTCAGGAAGTCCTTCAGGAGATCTTCGCCCTTTGGGGAACCCCTCAAGTGGATCTGTTTGCGACGAGTGCCAACCCGAAGTGCCAGATATTTTGCTCAAGGGAATTTCCTCAGAGAGGAGCTTTAGGGGACGCATTCGTCGTGGATTGGTGATTCCCACTTCTGTACGCGTTTCCTCCGGTCCCTGTCATTCCTCAGGTTTTAAGGAGGTTGCAGAGGTTCGGGTCCCACATAATCCTAATTGCTACGGATTGGGCCAGGAGAGTGTGGTACCTGGACCTTCTGGAAATGTCCATCTGTCCTCCACGCCGTCATCTCCACAGAGAGGATCTTCTCTTGCGTGGGGGTGGGGGCAGTCGGGTTCTCTGTCCAGAGGTCAAGACTCTCAACCTTCACGCTTGGTTTCTGAAAGGTTGAGATGGATTGAGACGACCTGGATGACGTGATGGAGGTGTTTGCAGGCGTCCGGAAACCAAATCCCTGTACTGTTACCGTAAGTTTTGCGACTGGTGCAGAGGACACAATGTTGATCGTTTTCAGTGTCCTATTCCGATGGTTCTTTCTTGCTTTCTTTGGCCCACAAGGGTCTTCAAGTGGGTACCATTAAGGGTTACCCGGCAGCGCTCGTCTGAAGAATGTTCTTATTTTAAGATTCCTTTGATTACCCAGTTTCTAAAAGGGCTCACAAATGTGTTCCCGCCATCCCCTTTTCAGGTGCCGGTTTGAGATCTGAATCTAGTCTTGAAATTCTTGATGGTTGCCCCTTTTGAACATTTGCACTCTTGTCCTTTGAGACTGATGACCTTCAAGACAGTTTTCTTGATTGCAGTTACATCTGCTCGGAGAGTGAGCGAGTTGCAGGCACTTTCATCTAAGCCAACCTTTACTGTGTTCCACAGGGATAGGGTTGTACTGCAGGTACTTCCTGCTTTTTATCCTCCTCATCCTGGTAAGGAAGAGGAGAGACTCCATAGGTTGGACCCTAGGAGAGCTTTGAGCTTTTATATTTCTAGGATGTCCAGGGTCAGGGTGGACAACCAACTTTTTGTGGGATACACTGGACACCGATTGGGCCAGGCTGTTACCAAACAGACTTGTCCCGGTGGATTATCTTCACCATTGCTGAATGTTACTGATTGGCTGGCAAGGACCCTCCTGAAGGTTTGCTGCTCACTCCACCAGGGGCGTGGCTACATCCACAGCCCTAAAATGGGGAGTTCCTGTCAAACACATTTGTGATGCTGCAACATGGGGCCTCATTACAACTCAGGCGTTAAGGGTTAACGCCACCGTTAACCCTTAACGCCTGATTCTGATTTTAACGCCTGCTTTTAGCAGGCGTTAAAATCCATGGCGCTAACCCGCCATGGTGCTAATTACGCCGCCGTAATTTACGGCGGCGTAATTAGCGCCTTCCCCACTCCCATTATGCCCTATGGGGCAAAAATGGGAATGAGGAAGGGAAAATGGGAAATGGGGATTTACCGCCCCACTCACCTTGGAATGGGGCGGTAAATCCGCCATCCACCATGGTGTAAACAGAGTTTACACCATGGTGGTAAAGTTGGTGCACTTAGCACCAAGGTTGTAATGAGGCCCATGGTCTTCCATCCACACCTTTGTAAAACTTTACTCCCTGGATACTTTACACGGTCAGTATATGGCCTTTGGTAAAGCAGTGCTCTATTCTGCCCTCTGATTGGGTATATCCAAATTCTTCTCCCTCCTCCATTCACAGATATGCTTTGGGAGTCTGTCAAAAATGTGGAATACGTTAGATTACACAGTCCATTTGAAGAACAAGTTACTTACCAACTGGTAACGTTCTTTTGACTGGATGTTCCTCCAACGTATTCCACATCGCCCTCCCAGCCTGTCCCTCTGAAGAATTTCCAATGCTATTGCAGCTTGTGTGCCCACAAGGCTATGTGCAGTCATATGTGCTTGTTGTGCGATTATGGCACACGTTGCGGAGGGGAAAACATGAACTGAGGCTACGGGCACCTTGCGTCCTACTTATAACATCTGATAACGTCACTGTTAAGACGGATTTCCGAACTCTGTCCTGGCGGCGCAGAAGTTTAGAAGGCCAACCTAATTACTTGGAACAGGGTAACCTCTGGACAAGCCAGACCAATCAGGGTAGCGATCATGGCGGTCAAGACTAGGTCTCAAGAGGGGTGAGGGTGACTGAAAGCCCGCAATGAGCACACAAAGCAAGGACACTTACAAACTACTCCAAACAGGTGTTATATTAAAAATATATACACATGTATTCCAAGGCCTTTGCAACAAAGACCGTAGTGAGAAATCACAATAAAACTCTAGTAAACCAACACATACCAAACCAATACAATATATATACAAATATAAACGAGTCTAAAGCGGTAGATGCACGAAATGTGTAGTCCACCTAGAAGGGGATGAAAACAGGCAGTGCAAAATAATGATTAGACCCAGTCCGCCTTCAGAGGCACCTAACTAAAAGGAAGTCGAAGCCCTATGAAGAGTGGAGCCTTGTGCTCAAAAGTACCTGCACACGCTGGTGCCAACGGGCAAAAAGGGGAGTCTCTTCGAGGGAATCAGGCAGTTCAGTTCGGTGCACAACAGAAGATGAACCGAGTTCCGCGACTCAAGCGCAGCCTCCACTGTGGGCAGAAGCAGAGCGCGAGTACGGAAAGGTGTGCTGTTTGACACAGCGGGGAAAAGCTATGGGCTCCTGCAAGAGGGTGACCAGTTCCTATCTATGCTACTCACCGGTCCCCGATGCAAGCAGACCCAGGCTTTTCCGCGTCAGTTTCAGTGCTGGCAGGTTCAAATAGGAGCAGGGGACGTCTTGTCGTCGTGTAGATTCGGCAGCAGCAGAGTTGAGTTAAAGATGTCCCAAACAAAGTGAACCCGCGCAGTTTGTTACCACAGCAGGGCAACGGAGCGGCCGTGTGTATCTCAGCCAAATGTACACTACTCACTTCAGACCTGGGAATGCCAAGTGTACGAATCGTGTGAGAGTGACAAGGACTCTATATACAACACAACCTGACAACGGTTACAGAGCAAGACTCCTGGGTAGGCTGGTCAGTCTGCTGGATGGCCCAGAGACACTTCTGAAGGCTTACGTGCAGGAGATGGTGAAGATGCCGAGAATAGCTGTCCCCGCTATTCCAAGGGTCGAAGTACCAATACAGGCCTTCTGGTTCGATCAGAGGTAGAAGGGGTTTCACAAAGCGACAGCAGTGCAGAGGAGCCGTCCTTCAGCGGGTCAACAGCGATTCCTCGGTTCAGCCTCGTGGTTGCAGGATACTTGGCTCCTGTATTCCTTTGTTCGTGAGAACTCAGGAGATCGACATGGTAGTGGCGTTTCCAGCCCCCTCTTATCCACGGTTCCCTTCGTGCCAAAACGGAGGGGACCCAATGGGAGATCCGCTCATCAAACACTCACACCATACGTGGACCTATCACGGACCACTGTGGTCCCAGGCATTCACACCACAATAGACTCTCTGGCACCCAGGATGTGTATTGGGACCCGACATCCCAGCCCACATCCTGGCGGCACACACAAGGCCTGTAGAATCCCGCGAAAGCATCTGTGTTTCGCGGGAAAGTACATGCCCAAATAAGGAAGGCCCCGGGTCGGCTCGACCTGGGGAAGGTGAAGGGGGCAAGACGGTCAGCGGACAGGACAAACGAGCCTCGTGGTCTGGCCATTTTGGGAGCCAGGCCACCATTTTGGGCTAAGCGCAAGAAACGCGCTTAAAACGCCAAAAGGACCTCAAAAACACAAGAAACGATCGCTGCCATCATTCCCGTCTGTGATTCACTTGCACCGATCATTTACAATCCAGAGTATCTAGGGCCTGTAGAAGAAACCCAAGAGAGCAGTAATTTAGCTTACAGTGCCCTCTTGTGTCATGTTGCACGAAAGCTGCAACATGATAAAGAAACTACGGAAAACAGCGTTTGCCGGTACTGACTGTCTTAAGGGCATGTCCGTTTCCCCGTAAGAATGGAGCGAAAGCCCAGAGGAGTGCGGCAGAAGGCTGCACTTCTCTGGCAAAGTCTAGGTCATGGTGAAAACAGCAAAAAGTTTAGGGGTTGCCACATGGAAGGCAAATTACCCACAATTAAGAAATCTTTCCTAACAGTCACCCTCGACGGAGGTCTTCGAGGGACATCGACCCGATTCCATAGACGCGGACGCCCTCTGCCGAAAAATGTCCAATGCAGCACAGCTGTGGACATTACATGGCAAAGATGTGGAATATGTTGGAGGAACATCCAGTCGAAAGAACGTTACCAGTTGGTAAGTAACTTGTTCTTCAGGGGCAATGCACCGCAAACCACCCCCTGCTCCAGAGCTGTTGCCTGCACCTGCTCCTATAGTGTTACCATCCTCCTAATGGACCCTGGAACAGTTTGATAGGGTTATGAAAAGAATGTGTAGTTTTGTTGATTTTCTGGATCAACACCTAGAACAACTTACCAACCTCCAGAGGCTCCCTCAAAGTGAAGCAGCCAACAAGCTAACCTGCCTGGACCTAACGCAACCTGGAACATCTACCTATCAAACCGTGTTTGATGGCCTATACTATTAAAACACTCAAGGTTCCCAAGACCCTGGCTCATTAGCAGACTAAGGGGACATGGAGGATGCAGATAATACTATGACGATGTATACATCATTCAATCCCCAGACCATGCCGACCAATCAGTGGCTGATTCCCCCTGTCGACAACCAACAGCAGTATAATGATCTTCTTAAAGCTGTAGGACACTTTAAAATCGATACCCAGGAGACTCATGCCGATAGACTTTGTAGAGGACATCTTTGGGGATAAGAGACCTGCAGCACAGTTCATCCCACTGCTCCAATGTGTCCAAAGGCGCATTTATCCTTCTCTACTTACCCCCAATCTAACAAGGGCAGTCAACCCACACAGTTCAGGCCAGACCCAATGTACATTAGAGAGCACCTAAAGCTTGACTTGCTCGTAGTGACCAACACAAGGAAGAGGGCGAACACACCTTTAGCATCTGCCAAAGTCCCTCCTGAAAAGGAGAGCAAAACGATGTACACCCTAGGCAGGAAAGTGGCTTCCTCAGCCCCCTACTAAGTGATGATAGCCAACAACACTACATTACTGTCAAGTTATAATTGCTACAAGTGGGATGAGATCTGACAGAAAATGGACTTGGGCCCAGAACCCCTCGAGACACAGCTCTTGCAAACAGTTGCTGAAGAGAGACAAGTAGCAAGCTGCATCCTTAAAAATAATTTAGACACAGCAGACAATGCGGGGCGGATTGTCACGGAAAGGTACCCTCATCAAACGCCATGCATGGCTACGTCAATGGGGTTTCAAGTTAGAGACCCAAGTCACCCTTTGAGCATGCGTATCGAGCCCAACGCATTATTCAGTAAAGCGGTCGAGGATACACTGAAAAGTGCTATGGAGGAATAGGACTCCCTCAAATCCCTGGGTCAACTCACAAACAAACCCTTAGTGCAGAGAGGCGGTTCAAATACACGCCAGTTTAGAGGACAGAACTCCCAGCGGTCCTCCAGCTACAACCAGGGACAGAGTTCATCTTGGCGTTCATCGCAGGGGCAGTCCTCCCAACATTTTCAAATGGGCCACAGAAGGTCAGAAGTAGAGGCAGAGCCTCCTCCCCAACAGGAGGCTCCACGCGTCTTAAGCAATGACCACCTGATACAAGTCCCCTCCCATGACTCCCCAGTAGGAGTTTGTATTTCTCATTTTATCCACGCATGAGAGGGGATCACGTCAGACAAGTGGGTACTTTCCACCATGGTGGGGGGCTATTACAGACAGCTAATACAAACACCAGCCAACCACCCGCCAAGACAAAGACAAACTACGCAGGAACAACGGGGCATCCTGCTAGAAGAAGGTTAAGGCACTGCTGCTAAAGGATGCCATAGGAATTGTCCCAGCAAATCAGGTAAACAAGGATATCTATTCAATGTACTTCTGGTGCCAAAAAAGTCCTAACAATGTGCACTGTTCTAGACCTGTGCCCTGCGAACACCTATGTAGAGCCACAGAAATTTCACATGACAACACTACAAAAAGTAATCCAACTGCTAAACGAGGGGGGACTACATGGCAACCTTGGACATGTAAGATGCATGCTTTAATATTTCAATGTTCCCAGCACACAGAAGGTTCCTGTGCTTCGAAATAGTGAATCAATGCTACCAATTCAAGGTGCTACCCTCCAGCATAGCCTACGCTCCAAGGGTATTCACCAAAGTACTAGCGGTAGTGGCAGCACGCCTGTGCAGAGAATCAATCCCAGTGTACCCTTAACTGGACTGGCTGATAACAGGGGAATCTCCTGGAATTTGCAAGCAAAATACCCAAACAACAATCAGTCTGCTGTTCCAATTGGGATTCTCATTCAACAATAAAAAATCAAGTCTTGTTCCAAGCAAATGGTTCTTTAGAGCTATCATAAAGACTGGAGAAGGGCTAGTCTTGTCAAATGAAAGAGTGCAAACTTACTGCTCCAAATACCTCAGTATCTAGCCGGTCTCCAAATACCAGTATGCAAAGCAATGCGCTTGCTCTGGGTGATGGCTTCATCCATTTACCTGGTTCAGCAAGCAAGGTTGCGCTTTCGCCCAATGCAAGAGTGGTTAGCATAACAGTGGTCTCAGGCAAGTGGTCAGTGGGACGATCTAGTAGTTGTTTCCCTAACCATAGTTCAAGCGTTACTTCGGTGGGCAAAGGAAAACCTGTCAAAGACAAAAACCATTTCACAACTTAACAGTGCAAGCGATTATTACAACAGACACATCACTCACTGGGTGGAGAGCCCATCACCTTCACCACACAGCGCGTGGACTGTGGACACAGATCACAGCCCATAATCACAAAACCTTTTGGAGCTGCTAGGAGTGCTCAAAGCCTTACAAGCTTTTCAAGTACACCTGTCCTGTCATAGAGTACAAGTCCTCACAGACCGCACCACTGCTATGCTCTACATAAACGAGCAAGGAGGCACATACTCTCCAAGTCTGTCCATGGTGGCAACAGTAAAGACGGACACAAGTGATCACAGTTCAAGGGCGTTTATTAAACTGTATGCAGGTTAGAAAAACTTCTAACCTGTTTCTAAATCTAAGATGAGAGCAAGCGTCGACCATCAAATGTAAATAAGGCAGTCCTAGTGACGTGTCAAAATAAAAGGGCTTCTAAGAAACCTGTTGCCAAACCTTACAACTAATAAAAAAAACAGGGGCGTGGGATGGTTTTCAAGAAAAGAAAGAAGTGTTCACAAATAATGTCTGGATGCAGTAGCTTGGATCTCCCTTGCCCGCGTTTTGAGCATGGGGTAAAGTGGGATCTTGGAGCACAGTACACTCTCGAGCTTCCCCAGCACAAGATGACAGTTCCACTCGCAGCTATCGGGTCCGTCGATGGCCAAGTCTCATTTCTCTTGAAGGTCTCTTGCCTTCGAGGGCCTGAAGTATTCAATAACAAAAGTTCCTTCAACAAAAATGAGTCTGTTTCCTGGTTTTACTTCGGGTGAGGAGTCTTCACCCCTGGGTCTCCCTTTTCCGGGCGCTCACCCCTCTTTACTTTCAGCCTCCCTCTGGGTTTACTATGGCTTGTCCTTTATTTACCAATCTCAATGTCCTTTTAAACCATTCCAGTGGACATCCCACTAATGGGCTAATCTTTGTCAAAACGCGGTTTCTTGGGATGTTAGAATTTGCCCCCTTCTCGTCGGCATCCCTCTTTCGGGTTTACTCTCGCCAACTTCATCTTCACATTTACTTTCAATGTTTACGGGATTCACTTCCCTTGCTTTCTCTTGTGATGGGGTTCACTTCCCTTGCTTTCTTTATAGCTCTTAGATCAGGCTTTTGAGTATACAGGGATTTTGCTTGACCTCCTCTATGACCACTTTGACCTATCTTGGTGGCTGTCCTTCGACCTACGACCTGTAGTTTCACTCAGACTAGGATCAACCAGAATTTCTCAGAGCAGCTCCCACCTGGTGCTTGTCCTCTTGTGGAGTTGGTCTCCCCTTTACAATATTACAGTTCTTTGAACTTCTGTCACTTTGCCATTTTGTGACTTTCATTCACCACAGCCCAGTTCTTATCAGTTCCCTCTTTCGACTCACCGGCTGTGGTGAACCGCTTGGCTTTACCTGCAGCTATAGTCAAGGCCGGTACCATGGTAGCAGGAGTCTCCCTCGCTACGGTTTATCAGCGTTGAAACGCTGCATCTACCGTTGACATCTGCTGCAACACACTTGGGCTATTGTCATCAGTCTTGCGATTCCTTCTGCAGAGGTTTCGTGGGGTTTTGTCAAAAAGGGCAAGGTTGTGTCTCTCCTCGTCAGCTTCTCGGTTTGCCGCCTTTCTCCTCGTCTTGAACTGTCAAACCTGGATAGCTGTCTTGTAATGCGGTCTGCCTTGCTTGTACTCTGTTCTCTTGCTCCACCGTTTATACCTGTGGGGAAGGGAAAGGGCTGTCGGGGATGTGTGATTCTGATCAATTGCCTGACTTTGCCTGACCCTTGTATTGGGACATGTCAGGTAAATGGCTCTAGTTCGTTTTGTTGTGTGTTGTGCAAAGTGTTCATGTCGGAAAGCGGGCGGCAGTGGTTTTGAATGTCCTTCGTGGTAGATAGGGAAAAAGGTGTTGAAAGAAAGGGGATACCGTGTCTCACCCGTCGGTCTTGCAGTCCCTGAGGACCGCCCCATCCAGGTGATCCTCCCTCACTGGTCCACCCCAGGAAGTGGATCCAATAGCGATGGCAGTGTCCTGGCCACCTTGATGACCGATCCCCAGGGACCAGCTAGAGAGACTCCTTCAGGTTTCTCACATGCCCTTCCTCCATGCAATTTAGCCACATTTGCTTCACAGGGGAACCGGGAAAGAAAATCCACATTTCCTTGGTCTTTTCCCTTCCTGTGTTCCACTGTGAAACAATAGGGTTGTAAATCTAGAAACCATCGCATGACCCCAGGGTTGGACTCGCTACGTTGGCTAATCCAAACTAAGGGTGAGTGGTCTGTAACTAGTGTAAACCTTCCTCTCAATAGGTAGTATCTAAGATGGATAATCACCCACGTGATGGCTAGTGCCTCTAGTTCCACCACACAGTTTTTTCTTTCATGTGGGAACAACTTGCGACTGGTGTATAGTATAGGGTGTTCTAGTCCGTTGCAAATTTGGGACAGGACGGCTCCTAACCTTATAAGAGGCATCCGTCTGAACACACTCTTTTGAGAAGTCTGCTACTTTTAGGATTGGGTTTTGGCATAATGTCTGCTTTAAGATGTTATAGCATATCTCGTTGTCATTGCTCCAATGAAGTTTCTGGGGGTTCAGCATTTTTAAGTTTCTGTTAGTCGGGCCGTTTTGTCCGAAAAGTTAGGGATAAACCTAAGGTAATATCCTGTTGGACCATGGAAAGCTCTAAGATCTCTTTTGGTCTTGGGAATTCGAGTACTGTCGACAACCAACAGCAGTATAATGATCTTCTTAAAGCTGTAGGACACTTTAAAATCGATACCCAGGAGACTCATGCCGATAGACTTTGTAGAGGACATCTTTGGGGATAAGAGACCTGCAGCACAGTTCATCCCACTGCTCCAATGTGTCCAAAGGCGCATTTATCCTTCTCTACTTACCCCCAATCTAACAAGGGCAGTCAACCCACACAGTTCAGGCCAGACCCAATGTACATTAGAGAGCACCTAAAGCTTGACTTGCTCGTAGTGACCAACACAAGGAAGAGGGCGAACACACCTTTAGCATCTGCCAAAGTCCCTCCTGAAAAGGAGAGCAAAACGATGTACACCCTAGGCAGGAAAGTGGCTTCCTCAGCCCCCTACTAAGTGATGATAGCCAACAACACTACATTACTGTCAAGTTATAATTGCTGCAAGTGGGATGAGATCTGACAGAAAATGGACTTGGGCCCAGAACCCCTCGAGACACAGCTCTTGCAAACAGTTGCTGAAGAGAGACAAGTAGCAAGCTGCATCCTTAAAAATAATTTAGACACAGCAGACAATGCGGGGCGGATTGTCACGGAAAGGTACCCTCATCAAACGCCATGCATGGCTACGTCAATGGGGTTTCAAGTTAGAGACCCAAGTCACCCTTTGAGCATGCGTATCGAGCCCAACGCATTATTCAGTAAAGCGGTCGAGGATACACTGAAAAGTGCTATGGAGGAATAGGACTCCCTCAAATCCCTGGGTCAACTCACAAACAAACCCTTAGTGCAGAGAGGCGGTTCAAATACACGCCAGTTTAGAGGACAGAACTCCCAGCGGTCCTCCAGCTACAACCAGGGACAGAGTTCATCTTGGCGTTCATCGCAGGGGCAGTCCTCCCAACATTTTCAAATGGGCCACAGAAGGTCAGAAGTAGAGGCAGAGCCTCCTCCCCAACAGGAGGCTCCACGCGTCTTAAGCAATGACCACCTGATACAAGTCCCCTCCCATGACTCCCCAGTAGGAGTTTGTATTTCTCATTTTATCCACGCATGAGAGGGGATCACGTCAGACAAGTGGGTACTTTCCACCATGGTGGGGGGCTATTACAGACAGCTAATACAAACACCAGCCAACCACCCGCCAAGACAAAGACAAACTACGCAGGAACAACGGGGCATCCTGCTAGAAGAAGGTTAAGGCACTGCTGCTAAAGGATGCCATAGGAATTGTCCCAGCAAATCAGGTAAACAAGGATATCTATTCAATGTACTTCTGGTGCCAAAAAAGTCCTAACAATGTGCACTGTTCTAGACCTGTGCCCTGCGAACACCTATGTAGAGCCACAGAAATTTCACATGACAACACTACAAAAAGTAATCCAACTGCTAAACGAGGGGGGACTACATGGCAACCTTGGACATGTAAGATGCATGCTTTAATATTTCAATGTTCCCAGCACACAGAAGGTTCCTGTGCTTCGAAATAGTGAATCAATGCTACCAATTCAAGGTGCTACCCTCCAGCATAGCCTACGCTCCAAGGGTATTCACCAAAGTACTAGCGGTAGTGGCAGCACGCCTGTGCAGAGAATCAATCCCAGTGTACCCTTAACTGGACTGGCTGATAACAGGGGAATCTCCTGGAATTTGCAAGCAAAATACCCAAACAACAATCAGTCTGCTGTTCCAATTGGGATTCTCATTCAACAATAAAAAATCAAGTCTTGTTCCAAGCAAATGGTTCTTTAGAGCTATCATAAAGACTGGAGAAGGGCTAGTCTTGTCAAATGAAAGAGTGCAAACTTACTGCTCCAAATACCTCAGTATCTAGCCGGTCTCCAAATACCAGTATGCAAAGCAATGCGCTTGCTCTGGGTGATGGCTTCATCCATTTACCTGGTTCAGCAAGCAAGGTTGCGCTTTCGCCCAATGCAAGAGTGGTTAGCATAACAGTGGTCTCAGGCAAGTGGTCAGTGGGACGATCTAGTAGTTGTTTCCCTAACCATAGTTCAAGCGTTACTTCGGTGGGCAAAGGAAAACCTGTCAAAGACAAAAACCATTTCACAACTTAACAGTGCAAGCGATTATTACAACAGACACATCACTCACTGGGTGGAGAGCCCATCACCTTCACCACACAGCGCGTGGACTGTGGACACAGATCACAGCCCATAATCACAAAACCTTTTGGAGCTGCTAGGAGTGCTCAAAGCCTTACAAGCTTTTCAAGTACACCTGTCCTGTCATAGAGTACAAGTCCTCACAGACCGCACCACTGCTATGCTCTACATAAACGAGCAAGGAGGCACATACTCTCCAAGTCTGTCCATGGTGGCAACAGTAAAGACGGACACAAGTGATCACAGTTCAAGGGCGTTTATTAAACTGTATGCAGGTTAGAAAAACTTCTAACCTGTTTCTAAATCTAAGATGAGAGCAAGCGTCGACCATCAAATGTAAATAAGGCAGTCCTAGTGACGTGTCAAAATAAAAGGGCTTCTAAGAAACCTGTTGCCAAACCTTACAACTAATAAAAAAAACAGGGGCGTGGGATGGTTTTCAAGAAAAGAAAGAAGTGTTCACAAATAATGTCTGGATGCAGTAGCTTGGATCTCCCTTGCCCGCGTTTTGAGCATGGGGTAAAGTGGGATCTTGGAGCACAGTACACTCTCGAGCTTCCCCAGCACAAGATGACAGTTCCACTCGCAGCTATCGGGTCCGTCGATGGCCAAGTCTCATTTCTCTTGAAGGTCTCTTGCCTTCGAGGGCCTGAAGTATTCAATAACAAAAGTTCCTTCAACAAAAATGAGTCTGTTTCCTGGTTTTACTTCGGGTGAGGAGTCTTCACCCCTGGGTCTCCCTTTTCCGGGCGCTCACCCCTCTTTACTTTCAGCCTCCCTCTGGGTTTACTATGGCTTGTCCTTTATTTACCAATCTCAATGTCCTTTTAAACCATTCCAGTGGACATCCCACTAATGGGCTAATCTTTGTCAAAACGCGGTTTCTTGGGATGTTAGAATTTGCCCCCTTCTCGTCGGCATCCCTCTTTCGGGTTTACTCTCGCCAACTTCATCTTCACATTTACTTTCAATGTTTACGGGATTCACTTCCCTTGCTTTCTCTTGTGATGGGGTTCACTTCCCTTGCTTTCTTTATAGCTCTTAGATCAGGCTTTTGAGTATACAGGGATTTTGCTTGACCTCCTCTATGACCACTTTGACCTATCTTGGTGGCTGTCCTTCGACCTACGACCTGTAGTTTCACTCAGACTAGGATCAACCAGAATTTCTCAGAGCAGCTCCCACCTGGTGCTTGTCCTCTTGTGGAGTTGGTCTCCCCTTTACAATATTACAGTTCTTTGAACTTCTGTCACTTTGCCATTTTGTGACTTTCATTCACCACAGCCCAGTTCTTATCAGTTCCCTCTTTCGACTCACCGGCTGTGGTGAACCGCTTGGCTTTACCTGCAGCTATAGTCAAGGCCGGTACCATGGTAGCAGGAGTCTCCCTCGCTACGGTTTATCAGCGTTGAAACGCTGCATCTACCGTTGACATCTGCTGCAACACACTTGGGCTATTGTCATCAGTCTTGCGATTCCTTCTGCAGAGGTTTCGTGGGGTTTTGTCAAAAAGGGCAAGGTTGTGTCTCTCCTCGTCAGCTTCTCGGTTTGCCGCCTTTCTCCTCGTCTTGAACTGTCAAACCTGGATAGCTGTCTTGTAATGCGGTCTGCCTTGCTTGTACTCTGTTCTCTTGCTCCACCGTTTATACCTGTGGGGAAGGGAAAGGGCTGTCGGGGATGTGTGATTCTGATCAATTGCCTGACTTTGCCTGACCCTTGTATTGGGACATGTCAGGTAAATGGCTCTAGTTCGTTTTGTTGTGTGTTGTGCAAAGTGTTCATGTCGGAAAGCGGGCGGCAGTGGTTTTGAATGTCCTTCGTGGTAGATAGGGAAAAAGGTGTTGAAAGAAAGGGGATACCGTGTCTCACCCGTCGGTCTTGCAGTCCCTGAGGACCGCCCCATCCAGGTGATCCTCCCTCACTGGTCCACCCCAGGAAGTGGATCCAATAGCGATGGCAGTGTCCTGGCCACCTTGATGACCGATCCCCAGGGACCAGCTAGAGAGACTCCTTCAGGTTTCTCACATGCCCTTCCTCCATGCAATTTAGCCACATTTGCTTCACAGGGGAACCGGGAAAGAAAATCCACATTTCCTTGGTCTTTTCCCTTCCTGTGTTCCACTGTGAAACAATAGGGTTGTAAATCTAGAAACCATCGCATGACCCCAGGGTTGGACTCGCTACGTTGGCTAATCCAAACTAAGGGTGAGTGGTCTGTAACTAGTGTAAACCTTCCTCTCAATAGGTAGTATCTAAGATGGATAATCACCCACGTGATGGCTAGTGCCTCTAGTTCCACCACACAGTTTTTTCTTTCATGTGGGAACAACTTGCGACTGGTGTATAGTATAGGGTGTTCTAGTCCGTTGCAAATTTGGGACAGGACGGCTCCTAACCTTATAAGAGGCATCCGTCTGAACACACTCTTTTGAGAAGTCTGCTACTTTTAGGATTGGGTTTTGGCATAATGTCTGCTTTAAGATGTTATAGCATATCTCGTTGTCATTGCTCCAATGAAGTTTCTGGGGGTTCAGCATTTTTAAGTTTCTGTTAGTCGGGCCGTTTTGTCCGAAAAGTTAGGGATAAACCTAAGGTAATATCCTGTTGGACCATGGAAAGCTCTAAGATCTCTTTTGGTCTTGGGAATTCGAGTATCCAAGACTGCTTTTACCTTTTCTTGTTGGGGCTGTACATTCCCATTACCTACGAAAAAGCCAAGGTATTTCATGGCTGATTGGACCAATCTGCATTTAGCTGGATTAGCAGTTAGGCCAGCATTCGTGAGGACTTTCATGATGGTATAAAGATGGAAGAGATGGTCCTCCCAGGTTTTACTATAAATTACGATATTGTCAATGTAAGCTCCACAGAAATCTGAATAGGGCTACAGTTATCCATAAGGCGTTAGAACGTAGCTGGTGCACCGTGTAGGCTGAAAGGAAGGACTTTAAACTGGAATAATCCTAGGGGCATTGAAAACACTGTTTTTCCTTATCTGTGTCACGCTCACCTGTTTCCCACGGGGACGCTGGCCTGGTTTCGAGTGCTGATGCCTCTTCAATGGTGAAGCGCAGGGCTCTGAAGATAGATAGGACGGGCCCCTCTACTCTGGCTAAACTGGCTCGCAGGAATATCCTCCTGTACGTGAAAAGGGAGTATTAAAATCTGGCGGAATAATGCTCGAGCCTCCAACTTCCTTCCAACCCTCCTCGATACCTTTCCACGATCCCCCGTGAAGTCTCACCTTAGGGTCTGAAAGGACGAGCTCTCCATCCTGCTTCTGACGCAGGGGCGCGTTGAACCCAGTTACTTCACTGGATTGAGGTTGGATGGGAGTTCAGGTAAGCTTGATTATACTGGTAAGGCGCTGTAAAAGTTCTGTTGCAAGTTCAAAAGTTCAAGCTTTAAATAATAATGTTCATTGTCTTTTTCAGGTGATGAATGAAGATTCCTTTGGAGACTTCTTGCAACAAAGCGCTAATGTTGATGTCTTTTCCCCATAGGGGCCGGGGTTCGGAATGCCAGAGATATGGCGCCGACCCGAAGTGAAAAGTGCAGTTCCAGTAAAGATCAGGTAAGTCCTAGATGAGCGCTCAGGTAATGTTTTTGCATTCGCTCATCTAATGTCTGTCTTTTTTCCCCATAGGGGCCGGGGTCCGGAAAATGCCTGGAAGCAGCAAGACCCGAAATGAAATGGGAATGACCCAACAGGTAAGTCTTAGAAGGAAACTGAGCTTTTCCTATTCCCTTCCTTCTCTCACCTTGTGTTCTTGTCTTTTTCTCTCTAGGCTCTGGGAAGTGGCTGCGGATCCGGTTGATCGCTGCTGAAGATGGAGGCGCCCAAGAAAGGTGAGTGAAATGCAGCGCTGCAGCAATCAGAGCGAAATTCTTTTAAAAATGATGTCTTCCTTTTCAGGATCGTCGGTGAAATGTCTCTGTGATGCAGGTTTAGCAGGTAAGGCCTTCTTCCTCTCGAATTCTCTTCTTATCACCCTTTGCAGGTGTCCCAGGATGCTGACAGGTGTGGCTGAAGTCCAGAAGCAGGAGCAGACACGGTGAGCGTCCAGCTGCTAGGTGCAGAACAACGCGAAGCACGTGTGGCTGTTCGGGTGGGGTTTAAATAGCTTTGGAAGAAGTTCCAGGTATGTATCCTTCCCCGACCACACCCAGGTGGAAAGTAGTCCCACAGGTAAAGTAGTCCCATTCAGGCATCAAGAGGTCCTGGATGTAGCAGCATGGTCTGCATCAGGTAAGTGCACATAAAAACACTTGAACACATGTCCAGCTTTATGAGCCTGGCGCCAGGACTGGGGTCCAACATGAGCCTGGCGCCTAAGGCGCCAGGACTGCGTCCAAAGGGCCCCAGCTTGGGCCCGCTGGAACTTCCCTGGGGGGGGAAATGATGCCTGCCTCTGGGGTTGCTGGGTCGGACCTGGCTCCTTGGAGGTAGGCATCATGACAATCTGGCCCATATACATGGACTTGCCAGTACTCTGTTGTTAAATCTAGGGTGGATAGAAAGGCGGCTGTTCAGAGTTGATCAATTAGGTCATTGATGCGTGGCATGGGATAGGCATCAAAGTTTGATATGGCATTAACTTGACGGAAGTCTATGCAGAATCTCCAGGAACTGTCAGGTTTAAAGACCAACACGATAGGCGATGACCATGGACATGAGGACTCAATGATATTAGCTTTCAACTTTTTGTTGACTTACTCGATCACTATCTGTTTACATTCCTCAAGTAGACAATAGGGTTTTAGATTAACTACTTTGCCGTTAGGGGTCCGAATATAATGCTATGTACCTTTTTACTCTTCCTGGTTTTTCTGAGAACACATCGGGGAATGAGACCACTACATCTTTTAGATCTTCTCGTTTTTGGACAGATAACTTGGAAGGAATTAAGTCAGTTATCCATCTTCGTGAACTAGTGAGGCTAGTACTTTGGCATGGGTGGCTGACAGGTTCTCCTTCCACTCTTTTAAGAGGGTGATGTGATATAAGTGGACTTTCTGTTTTTGGTCTGGTTGGGCTATTTCATAAGTGCACGTTCCCGTTCGTTCTAGTACCTCACAAGGTCTGTGCCACTTGGAAACAAGTTTGCTCTGAGATGGGTAAAAGGACTAGAACTTTATGTCCAATGGAAAGGTATCTTAAATGCACTTTATCATAATTAGCCTTTTGTTGGCTCTGGGCCTTTCCCATATGAGTACAAACTATGTCCCGAACCAACTTTCATGTGTTCTCGCATTCGAGTGGCCGTTTGTTATATTAGAATGGGAGCCTCCTCTTGTTCTTCCCAGATTTCCCGGAGCATGTCTAGGACATCTCTCTGCTCTCTTCCATAGAGTAGCTCAAAGGGAGAGAAGCCAATGGAAGCTTGGTGAGGGGGAGGGTTTCCTCACTGCAAATAGTGCCCATGGGACCATTCAATCCCAGTCTTTGCCGTCCTTGTCTACCAATTTCCATAGGATTAGTTTCAGGGTCTTAATCTTTCTACTAGGCCATCGGCTGGAGGATGGTACACAGAAGTTTGCAAGGTGGTAATGTGCAGTAGCTCTTTGACTTCAGGCATAAGTTTATTCTTAAAAGTTGTTACTCATTTGTGTCTCTGCAGGAGCAATGGATGAGCCTCCCTTGACCCCCGAGTTCTCACTTCCCCTGTTTTCACCCGAAGGGATTCCTGTCAAATACAAAATATACACTCAGACCTGAATTCACCTGATTCCCCTGGACGCTTCCCTTCACTTTACAGTGTGCTGTGATGTCCCCTAAGGGCTTACCTTGATATTTAGTAAGGTGTGCACTCCATCCTGCATTCGCAGGGGCGCAGTTCGCTCATATGAATGATGCCAATGTCTGTTGGCTAAGTTCAGATGCCACATGCTGTTATATGCCTTCACAACGAGGCCGAGTGTTCAAGGCGGCAGTTTCTTCATTGGCTAGAAATTCTTTTCCACAAGTGAACATTGCGCGGAGAATGTTTAGTGTCCTGAATTGTCAGTATTGTCTTGGATGCCAAGGTATTTTGTGGGTGAGTAGCGCTGCATGTAGAAGTCAGCTGCTGGTAGGTAAGCGCAGTGTCTTAAATTTGAGCGTGCCTGGTAATGTCTCTCCCTTTTCCCTTGCAGGAGTGAATTATGTGATATTAGCGCCTCGAGTCCGGGTTCAGCGCTACCAGAGACCCAGTGGTCTGGTAAGTTTGCACGGAGGCTTTGGTAAGTGTGTACTGATTTAGGATAGGGAGTGCAGTGCAATAGTCTCTGCGTTATTGGGGCGAGCGCAATGACTAATGTCTCCTCTTTCTTTGCAGGGGTTTGTGCGCTTGTACAACTGGCCTGGATTCCAGCGTCGCGGAAAGATTCGGTGAATATGCGCAGCGTTATTGAAGTGTGTGTGCTAACGCTGTTCTTCTTTGTTCTTACAGGTGCTGGTGTTAAAATCCCCTCTTGACTGGCGATAGCTGCGGCGTGGAGAAAGCACGGAGTACCTGTGAGCAGAAGGAGAATGACCCGGAGCAGGTAAGCAGAAGCGGGAGGATCCGGAGCAGGTAAACAGAAGTAGGATGTTCCGGAGCAGGTAAACTGAAGCAGGATGATCCGGAGCAGGTAA
Source organism: Ambystoma mexicanum (assembly GCF_040938575.1). Lineage (NCBI taxonomy): Eukaryota > Metazoa > Chordata > Amphibia > Caudata > Ambystomatidae > Ambystoma > Ambystoma mexicanum. The sequence continues at coordinate 124,770,351 of NC_090934.1, forward strand.
TCTGAAAAAGGATGATCTGGAGCAGGTAAGCTGAAGCAGGATGATCCGGAGCAGGTAAGCAGAAGCTGGCTGATCCAGAGCACGGCAAGTGTGTTGCTGATGCAGCTCACAGTAAGCAACACGAAGCACTGGAAGAATCTTAGGTGTGGCTTATATAGCCAGCCACACCCAAACACTAGAGAGCTCATGAATTGTCATGCACCTCCTGTTTGGAAACAGGAAGTGGTAACCAGGAAGTTACTACAAATGCTAGGAAGGAATTAAGTGGAGGTATCCGCTATGGGCTTTTTGTGTGCCTATGCCAGGCTTGCCAAGCCTCCACCCAGCTTGCCCCAACTACCTGCCTGGTAACCATGACAAAATTTGAACCTTGGTCTGTTAGTATTTCTTTGGGAAAACCGACCCTAGAGAAATACGGTAGAAGATTTTTTAGGATCTGCTGAGTGGTATTATTTAGCATTAGGAATGCCTCGGGATATCGGGTTGCATAATCCACGATCACTAGGACATACTTGTTGCCCAATTTGGATGTTTTAGAGGTCCTATTATGTCCGTAGCTGTCATGATGCCTACCCCCGGAGCACCAGGCCAGGCCCAGCACCCCCGGGAGCAGGCATCATGCCCCCGGGTAAAAGCCCAGCGGCCCCTTATAGGGGCTCTTTGGACTCTATCCTGGCGCCTTTGGCGCCAGGCTCATGTTGGATGGCGCCAGGCTCATAAAGGAAAGTGTTTGGTGCACTTACTTGATGCAGACCATGCTGCATTCTCACCTGATGCAGACCATGCTGCATGAAGACCCAAGCCAAATGAGGCTTAGGAGGGACTATTTTGTTACTTGGGTGGGGCTGTGGAAGAATACTTACCTAGGACTTCTTCCAAGGCTATTTAAGCCACGCCCGGATGCGAATGCTTCGCGTTGTTCTGCATCCCAGCAGCTGAACGCTCACCATGTCTGCTCCTGCACCTGGACTCCAGCCACGCCCACCTCGAACCTGGAACTCCTGTAAGGAAAGAGAAGAGAAAGGTGAAAACCAAGAACTTATTCAAACTTCTTACCTGCATCCAGAATCTTCACGCCAGCATTCTTGAAGAAAGACTTCCATTTAAAAGCATTGCGTTGCTCGCTGCAGCGCCACGCTTCACTCGCCTGTCCTCGAGACATCTCCCGGCTCCATCGCGGCTGTCAGCACCGGTCGCCACATCTCTGCACCTAGGGGAGAGAAAGAGACAAAAGGTGAGCAGAGGGAACACAGGAGGAAAGCCGAATTTTCAGCCATAATACTTACCGGCTTTTCTTGGTGAACCATTCCACATTTCGGGTCGGCGCCGCTTCGTTGGCAGGTACCGCACCCCGGCCCCTATGGGGAAAGGACAAAAGACATTACTGGTGAATTATAAAGACATTTAGAGGGGTCGCCCTCATCACTAACTCACCTGATTTTACCATCGGCAATTTAACCCTTCAATGCATCGCCTTCGTTCTGCACCTGAAATAAAGGACAGATCACAGGTTAGGAAGACAACAAAAAAAGAGGCTCACACTTGAACTTTTGAATCTTCATACTTACGGCGTATCGCTCAGAAAAGTCAAGTGGATTTTGCCAGCGCCATTCTGAAAACCAGTGAAGTAACTGGACGAACGCGCGCCCCTGCACCAGAAGCAGGATGGAAAGTTCATCCTTCCAAACCATAAGGTGAGCTTAAACCGGGGGTTTTGGAGGAAGTCAGAGAAGAACGAAGGGGGAAAGGGGGGAGCAAGCACACTATTCTGCAGACAGTTAATCCCCTTTCTCATCTGCAGAAGGATATTCCTACGGGCCAGACAAGCAAGATTTGGGGGTCCTGTTCAATCGGTGGTCCGAGTTCTGCGCATCACGCTTGAAGAGGCCACAGCAACCCAGACTAGACCAGCGCCTCCGTGGGAGCCAGGTGAGCGTTACAGTACCTATTCTAGAAAAGGGGACTTCTATGATCTTCAGATGGGCAGGTACTGGGAGGTGTGGGCTGGTCTTTTGACATATTTCCCAGTTTGTTTTTTTTTAACTTTGGTTTTTATTAGCATTTTGTGAAACAGAAAACAGAAAAAGGGATATTACAATAGCCCCAATCCCCCCCTTTCGTAACCCTGCCCCCTCCCCCACCCCCCCTCCCCCGTGTTCAATCCGAACATAACAGCAGTGAAGAGACCAAACGTTCCCATCTTTTCCTAGGTCTTTGAAGCGCCGCAACATGTGACCAACTCAGTTGCTGGCTTGAGGCCGACGTCGCTCCGGGTCGTGGGGACCCCCCATTTGGGTGTTGTCCTTCTCAGTGACGATCACGCCCTGACCATCCGGGGGTACGATCTCGAAACTAATGAACGTCCCATCCCCATGTCTGCTGGACCCCATACCAGTCAGCGAGGAATGAGCATGAGTCCTTGTTCACCATGGCAGTCAATTTGTCCATCAAGAACATGTTCTTAAGCTTTTTCGTCCAATCTTCTTTGGAAGGTGTTTCCGGGCTCTTCCACCTCTGGGCTAGGGCCACTTTGCCTGCTCTCAACATAGTTTCCCACATCCTTGGAAACCGGTGCATTTCTGCTTCCTCCGGGGGGAGGCCCAGCAGCATGGTCAGCGGGTTGTGGGGTAGGGGGTCCTCCGTTACCTCCACTATCCAATCTCTCACTGATTCCCAGTAGGTCTGCACCTTCGGGCATAGCCACCACATGTGACCTCTAGTCCCTATCTGGCCACAGCCCCTCAGGCATTCTGGTGATACCCCTGTGAACATTTTCGAGAGTTTTGCCGAGTCCCTGTGCCACCCCTGCAGGATTTTAAAGTGGTGTTCCATGTCCGGGGTGAAAAGATTACCATGAAACGATATCCTGAAAATACGAGCCCAGGCGTCCTCTGATATCTCCTCTCCCGCCAGATCGTTCCAAAACCCACGGAAGCCCCTGAAGGTTATGGGTGTTTAGGACTGCGTACATACAGGAGACCGCGCCCTTTCTAGAAGTTGCTGAATCGAGGAGTTTCTCAAAGGGAGTTAGTTGCCTTCTCAGGTTTGGGCCCCATGAGGGGTCATTGAGGATGCCCTTAAGGCGGAGGTATTCGAAAATGGAGAGAGTCCCTCCTCCCAGCCCATCCCTGAGGTCCTCATAACTCAGAAATTCTCCCTCCCTGAACAGCTGGCCCGCCCATTCCAGGCCCGCGTCAGACCAACACTGGGATTCTCTAAACCCTCTGCTGCCCAGTTTCAGGGGGGGCCCCCCCACAAGGAGGTCATAGGGGACGGCCAAGAAGAAAGATGGGCTGTTTGGGGGCACTCCCTCGAGATATCCCAGAGAACACCCAGGGTCGGATGGGACAGTACTTGTTTCGGGATAGACCTGCGAGGGGCCCACAGGAGGTCGCAGACTTTCAGGGGGTGGACATCCATGTCCTCTAAATATGACCAATATGTCCGCAAGCCTTCCTTCATGTGTTCTAGGAGGACCCGCAGTTATGCTGCGTGATAATACAATTGGAAATCTAGTAGACCAAATCCCCCCTCCTCTCTTGGAAGCGTCAGGGTGGCCCTTCCAATCCGCTGGGTTTTCCCCCACCAAATGAAGTCTCGGACCGCCTTGTGTAAATCTATGAAGGTTTAAGCGGGTACCCGGGTAGGGAGGGCTGTAAAGAGGTACACAAGCCAGGGGGATTTTATATTCATTTTGACTGCCGTCATCCGACCATACCATGAGAGGATCATTCCTCCCCATCTCCTCAGGTCAGAGGTGATCTCAGATAGCATAGGCTCGTATTTGGAAGTCCCCAGTTTTGATAAGTCCCTAGTGAGGAGGACCCCCAGGTATTTTATGGTGTTCTTGCCCACAGCTATCCCATGAAACCTGGTCAGGGGTCTAGTACCGGGTCCACCAGGTGCATCGGAAGGAGGACAGACTTGGTGGGGTTAATTTTCAGTCCTGAGAAACGCCCGAAAGAGCTGACCAGGGACAGGAGGGGAGGAATCGAAGAGCCCGGGTCCACCAGGTATGCCAGGATATCAGCAAACAGGGAGAGCTTGAATTCCACTTCTCCCCTTCTAATACCCCTGATATCTGGGTGGGACCTAACCGCTATGGCCAAAGCCTCCATCGTGAGGACGTATAGCAGGGGGAGAGAGGGCAGCCCTGTCTAGTCCCTCGGGAAAGAGGGAAAGATTCTGACAGCAATCCGTTCACCTGGACCCTTGCGGTAGGGGCTCTATAGAGGGCGGCAACCCAGCTCAGGATGTGTGTCCCAAAGCCCATTTGTTGGAGGAGGAGGGTCATGTATCTCCACTCTACTCTGTCAAAGCTTTTTCTGAATCCAGGGACAGGATGCATGCATCGAGATTTGAGTTTTGGGCGAAATGTACCAAGTCTTTCGTTTTGCGGATATTATCCGATCCTTGTCTGCCCCTAATGAAACCCACCTGATCCCCGTGGACTAGCTTCTGCATTATCCCCTCCATCCGCCTACCCACCACCTTGGCCAGGATTTTGACATCGATGTTGAGCAATGATATGGGTCGGTAGGACGAACATTCCCTTGGGTCTTTACCTTCCTTGGGAAGGACCACTATAATGGCTCCCATCATAGTGTCGGGGAGAGTGCCCCCTTCCAAAACAGAGTTGAAAACTTTCGCCAGGTATGGAGACGGGGTGGATCGAAACTTCTTATAGAAATACACTGAAAAGCCATCTTCCCCCGGGGAAGTCCCCACCTTCATCCTGCTGATCGCCTTCTCCACCTCTTCCTCGGTCACCCGACCCTCCAGCCCTTCTGCCAGCTCCCGAGAAAGGGACGGTATCTGTATGGAGTCGAGAAACTCCTCGATTTGGGCATTGCCACCGTCATATTCGGAGGCATATAGTGACTCGTAGTATTGACGGAAGGCTTCGCTTATATGGGGGAGTGTCATAACCTAGTGTTCCCCTGCTGTCCCTCAACACCTTCACCATCCTGCTTCTCTGGACCTCCCTCAATTTCCAGGCCAGGATCCTATCCGCTCTGTCCCCCTTCTCATAGTATTTCTGTTTGACCATTTGGAGGCTCTTCTCCGTTTTGTGGAGGAGTAGGTCTTTCAATTGGAGCCTGTAGTCCTCCAGGGTGGCCACGCGGTCTCACTCTAGGGTCTGTTCCGGGGAGCCCCCCGGTTGGAGACGCGCTATTTTTTCCCTCAGAATCCTCTCCTGGGTCTCCCTTTCCCTCTTCTGTCGGGAACCTATTTTTATGAGCACTCCTCTTAGGGTCGCCTTGAAGGCGTCCCAGAGGGTGTGCGTGCCCACCTCCCCGTTGTCGTTGAGCTCGAAGAACTCTGTAATGGCATCCAGGACAGTCTGGGCATGTACCTCGTCTCTCAGAATGGCGTCGTTACATCTCCAGCGTCCCCTCCGTTCTCTACACCTGTCCCCTGCCAGGGTGACCCTAACCAAGTCGTGGTCCGACCAGGGGACGTGGTCTATCCTGTAACCCGCTATGTGTGGTCGGAGTACCTCGTCCACGAGGATATAGTCTATCCTGGAGAAGGCTTTGTGGGTGGGTGGAGGAATAGTACGAGAAAGAGGGAGTCCCTGCTCGGGGGGTGGGTAGCGTGTCCACCAAGTTCAGGCCCTCAATTACCCTCTGAAAGCAGCGTGACGTGGCATCTCCAGCGGGTCTGTGGTTTGGTGCACCCACCCATTGTCTATCTGTGGATGGGTCTAGGACCATATTGAAATCACCTCCCACCACCAATGGGCCCTGGGCAAAAGTTTTCAGCCTTTCCCCCACTCCCTCCCAGAATTGGGCCTGGCCCTCGTTTGGGGCGTATACTACCGCCAAGGTTATGGGCAATCCCTGTAGGGAGCCTCGTACGAAGAGGTAGCGGCCTTCGGGGTCCCTTAGGATGGAGTCTTTCTCGAAACCCAACCCCCTAGCAATCAGAATTGCAACCCCTCTTTTCTTTCCTTTGTGGGATGCGTAGAATATCTCCTCGATTCCGCCACCCCGCAACCTGGGCTCCCTCCCCCTCGCCCAGTGTGTTTCCTGCACGAAGAGTAGGTCCAGCTTAGCCCTCCTGAAATCTCTGCTGATTAGGGATCTTTTCGTGGGGGTATTCAGGCCCCGTACATTCAGGGTTCCCACCCCTAGGGCCGGTCGGTCGTCAGCCATAATCGCTGTCACCTTTCCGCTTGGTCACCGATGTCGCATGGTCGCTACCTCCCTGCTTACTGTATTTTCCTGTTTGGACCTCTTTGAAACGTTTCCCCAACTTACCCCCCAACACATTCCCTGCCCTAGAACCCCCAACTTGTAAACAAACCCCCACCCCCCTCCCCGGCATCCAGCCATGTACTTCTTCCATTCCTGGATTGTTGGCTGGACCACCAGCCGGTTCCCCCCGGCCAGGCGTCAATTACAAAGCTCGCTAACGTGAGCCCCCTCCTCCCCCATCTCGTCTCCCCCCAAACCTCTCAGTTTGGGCACTCTCCCGGGCCCCGATTGATACTACTCTCGGTTCCCACAGTTGTGATCACCCCCCTATGCCCCCTTATACTTGCAGTTCGAGGGGGTGCAGCGAACAAAGCGTCTCCAGAGTCCTCCTGTTTTCTAGTCCCGATCTGCGTGGGGTCGCTGGTGTCACCCCTCTGAGTCGGCACGGTCTTCCTCCATTGGTGTTGGTGGTGTGTTAAATTTCTTGAACTTCCTCGTGCTGGTTTTTCTCCTTCTGGGGTTGGACTGCCCGGGGGTACCCCTGCTGAGCGCCTCTGGACCCACTGGACCACTCCGGGGGGCGGGTACATCCACACAATCTTGAATAGCACCCTTAATGTCTTCTTCCGTTACCAGCGTTGTGCGTTGGCCTGAATATTCAAAGGACAGGGAGAAGGGATATCCCCATCTGTAACGGATGCCTTTCTCTTTCAGTTGTTGTGTCAGGGGGCGGCACATCCTTCGTTTGGCTAGGGTGTAAGCTGAGAGGTCTTGAAAAATGGCGATCTGTGTGCCGTTATAGGTTATCGCCCCTGCCTTCCTCGCAGCCTCCTGAACTTTGGCTTTCTCCGTGTAATAGTGGAAACGGGCCAGAACCGATCTGGGGCTCCCCGATCTTCCCCCGGCTCTGTGCACCCGGTCGAACGTGAGTTCCGTCGTCATTTCCTCTGCAAACAGGAGGGTGATGTCTCTCACCACTCGGGTCAACTCTCTCTCCGTCTCGCCATCCGTCTCAGGGATTATTGTTCCGCCTTTCCCTATTTTCATAGTCTTCCATAATCCTGGCTCTCTCTTCATCCCTCTTTTCCAGAGCCGCAAGCCGTTTGTCGAATTGGACTTCCTGAAATGTAGAGGACAATTGATAGTTTTCCACTTGTAGGACTCTATCCTCAATTTTGTCTACCCTTTGGTCCAGTTTCTCGAACTTCTGGGCAATTTCCCAGTTTTTTAATGAAAGTTTTTGTACCAGCCTGGATACCTGGGCAGTAAAACTTTCTACTAATAGGCACCTGGGTTTTAACATGTCCCAAATGTCCTCCTGTGAGATGGGAATGTGTGATCTCTAGCACAACCTTTCAGTGGCTTTTAGGTATTACCAGTTGGGTTTTTATAAAACCTTCTGGGGAGGTTTCTCTTCTATAAAGTAACCCAAGTTTTAACAAGAAAAAAGAATTTCCCTTCTCTATGCCTTCCTCTTCTGGAATTGCTTGTAAAAAAGCTTAAAGTTGGGAGCTGGATTGTTTCGCTAGGCAAAGGCTAGGTCGGGATAGATGGTGAGTTATTCTCCTTTCCTTCATTCGATGTTAAGAGATTTATCTGCTTCCCCCAAAGCCTAAGTTACCTCTTTCTGTTTTATTTCGTTTGCTTTCTTTGAATTGAGGGAACAGAGCCCTTGCTAGAATTCCCTGCACAATTTAGTCTCCCCGGTGTACCTCAAAACGGACTTTGACATAATTCTGTAAGAGAACCTTCACGTCTCCCCGGAAGTCTGGGTCAATAACGCCTGCTAAGACATGTATCCTGAACTTCCATGCTAAGCCAGATTAAGGGGCTAATATGTAGCACCCCGGAGGGGGTATCAAAACCAAGTGTGTAGGAATCATTACTCTTTTCCCAGTGGGGATAATGGCTTCCCTATTGCTACAGATATCAAACCCTATTGATTCCTTGATGGCGATGGAAGGGTTAGAGGCTCTCTGACTACGTTTTTGAAATTGTAGAGTGCCCCAATTTGTATCAGTTGAGTCACATCCCACGGCTGACGCCATATGAATCCGATCACAAGAGAAAGCAAGGGAAGGGAATATATATATATATATATATATATATATATATATATATATATATATATATGAAAAAACGTAGTTAAGGGGACGTTATTGTTAAGTGGCACTAGTAAAAACCTATGAAATTCAATGGAAAAACATTGTTACAAGGACATTATGGTTACAGGTAAAACCGAAAAACCTCAAATTTGCCAGTTATGGTAAGCTAAGCAACCATAACTCGTGCCACCACCGTGCACTGCTAAGATTAACACCCAGGACATCAAATATGTCATCACAAATGTCCTTGATGACATCACATATCTGGCTCACTTATTTTGGTTCACTGAAAAATCTAGGCCAGGTGGTTTTATTCACTGACAATCAGAATAGTAAAATTCAAAAGATGCTGTATATCAGAACGTTAACCTTGTCATATGTTCTTAAAGTACTTTCCTTAGGGTTTGGCCTCAGCTCATGGTACACATGCATGGGGCAACAGCAGGCCTCAAACACACAATTCATTTGTATACAGGAAGATAAACTTTAATGCTATTAACATTTCCTGATGATGCTGTTTCTTTCTTCCTTACTTTAGTTTCCCTGTATGTGCCTCAGATTTATATGCATTGTGGGTCTTCATATGTATTGTTTGTACTAGCACAAGTGTGTAGTAAGTCTTGAATTCTTAGCTAGTTATTACATTTTTAACATTACACAATCACCCCTGACCTCTTGTTACCAACATAATAAAAACAACCCCTTCTAGGGACTTTTCATAAAAATTAATTTCACATGTGATGTCATCAATGACATTTGTGATCACATCTTTGATGTCCTGGGTGTTAGTCTCAGCAGTGCAGGGTGGTGGCGTGAGTTATGGTTGCTTAGCTTACCATAACTGGCGAATTTCTGAGATTTTTCGGTTTTACCTGTAACCATAACGTCCCTCTAACAATGTTTTTTTTCCATTGAATTGTATAGGTTTTTACTAGTGCAACTTAACCATAATGTTTGTATTACAAAGATTTTTTTCAGAGAATTCCATGGGTTTTTACCAGTACATGCTATTTTCCTACAACTTACTAATATCATACTTACCCCATTATATCAACATTTGTGTCAATTTACCACATTTCACCTTAAAACTCTGCTATTTCCCACCTTATAGCATAATTTTTAACACTTCTATACTTTTTCCAATGTTTTTGCTTCCGTTGGCATCCGCAAACCTCTGACGTCACTGTGGAGCTTCCGGACAGTGCCACGTGACCATACATGGACTCAATATATTTTTCCAACATTTCAGTTAGCATTTTAGTTATGTTAATGGGAATAATGTGGCGTTCATCCCACGTTCCAGGGGCTGCAACGGGACTGCAACTTGGGATAACGGCCCGGCAGCCCAAGTTATCGGCCCAAGCGAAATGTGTCTGTGTGCCCTGATGCCTTTGGCACATTATAAATAAATAACGAGGGCTCCAGACCATTATCCTCCATTGCAGCCCCTGCAATGGCAGATAAAGGCCATTAGCACCCCTGGTTCCCAAAGCGAGAACCCGGGGTGCTAAAAAATGGATTTCTTCCTACAGCGGGACGACTACGAAAATCCTTTTCCAAGATGGCCATCATGGAAAGAGAAGGTGGGGCTCAGTACATGCATACAACTCAGGTACGGCTCCTTTGAATTTTTTAACTCTGGCGGAGAGAAGGGAGTCCTTGCTTCCAGGAGCTGTGTTGGGTGGTCAGCTGGCAGTGCCCGACAGACCCCTGAGGAGTCCAATAGAGGGGTTATATTTTTCGACTCCCCTTATGTAGCGAGGCCATTGAAGCAGAGTCCGTGTCACTGTCCTCTACCCCACCAGCTTCCATTGAAGACCCTCTAAGTTAAGTCTGTTTGAGTCGAACCTTTAAGGTCAAGGACCTTTAGCTCCTAAACAAACAATATGTTTTGGCTTTGTTTAGCCAAATATAAAGACCTTGCCAGAATTTTCTTCAGGCTTTCGTCAAATTGACATGGTCAAAATCGGGTTCTACTCAAAACCTGTCTATAACCTGGTTATGGCCAAAGGTGACCGTTAATGTATCATGGGTTACTTGTTTTCAAATGACTGCCCTGAAGATGTCTTGGCCAAGCCTAATTTAGTCAGGGAGGGTGGATTTGGTGCAAATTTGCACAAGCCCCTGAAGATAAATGTTCAAGCAAATGTTGGGCTAGTGTGCAACGAGGCTCCTCAATTGCCAACTAAGCGCCAGGTGACCTATGACTGGTCCCATATTATCAACTCATTACATCCACACAATCCAACAAAGTCATCCTTGCTGAACTTCCCCGATAAGAATTGTATCATCGAATATAGGCGGGTTTACTCATTTGAGCACAAAAGCGACACTTAGTACCCAAGCAGACTTAATTTGTATGCAGTAATTACTCATCTTCGATGTTCCTTTGCCCAATGGGTTTATGGTTGTGCATGAGCGGGCAAGGAAAGGCATAAAGGGTTGACCAGATGGAGGTTTAATATGTGCTTGGCGTGTTTCCTCAAATACTAATATTGTGGACATACAAGTGGCCCGTCCTGACATTTTGGGCTGCAAGATAACATGTTTGATCCATTGTCGCATGAAATTTGAATATTAATTCTCTTAAATGTTTATTTTAACCCACAAACAGCTGTTTTAACTGATTTTCTTGCAACAATTACCAATATTTTTGAAGAGTATGCTTTTCTATCTAGTGGTTGTTTTATTGTAATGGGTGATTTTAACTCAGAATGTTTAGATGTGAGATGGCAGAGCCTGTGTTTGTCTAGATGTTTCTCCCAACCTGCTAGACTTTGAGGACAATCGATCGGAGAATGCTTTTAGGTCTTTGATTAGTTCCCCTCAATGGTAACTTTAGGGACAGATATTCCACCCAGTTATACTTGGGCGAGTGGTCAGCTTAGATCTACCCTTGATTTTGTATTCGTATCCTCATCTTTTCTTTCTCTTGTGGCCAGTTTGTGTTGAAAGCAAATTTGAGTGGGCACCACGGGGGTATTAAACTTTTTGGTGTTCTTAAAGGTCTCTGATGAGATGAGTCTCTTTTTAGAAGTTAGATCCTATGTACAGGACAGGAGCTGGCTGAAAAAGGCCTGGAGACACCCAAACCCAAAAAACAGTAAGAGCAAAAGATTAGGTAATAAACCCAATCATACAGCCGCTCTCTGGAATCCCAAACCGGGTTTTATGTTAGTTGCAATTTGCTGTGTGCAATTCCTGTGAACCATTCATGGAAAAATTCGAAATTCAAAGTTGTAATGGTTTTTCAATGTTGATTTTATCCATCAAACCAAAGTTTTTTAATGAAAAAAGTAACAAGTAATCACTAATAATGTTCTTAGTGAGGAAGAGTTTGCTACAAGTCACTATATCTGTAGACTTATATTGTGCCAATGCATTTCGGAATACAACACTTGCTTCATCAGGGCAAGTCTGATCCATTTCAACATAACATTTACATGTAATTGTGCCAGTCATATCATGGTTAATATCCATATATAATCAATCCCATATTCGAAAGGACATAAGTAGGTAAACATAAACATGAACAGTCATCATCCAAATAGTTGAGTAAAATGTGAAAGAAAACACATACCCGGCAATGTAGTGTGCAGAATCAATAGGCAGGTCTACGGATATAGTGACTTGTGGCAAACTCTTCCTCACTAAGAACATTATTAGTGATTACTTGTTACTTTTTTTCATGAAAAAACTTTGGTTTGATGGATAAAATCAACATTGAAAAACCATTACAACTTTGAATTTTTAATTTTTCCATGAATGGTTCACAGGAATTGCACACAGGAAATTGCAACTAACCTAAAACCCGGTTTGGGATTCCAGAGAGCGGCTGTATGATTGGGTTTTTTACCTAATCTTTTGCTCTTACTGTTTTCTTGGGTTTGGGTGTCTCCAGGCCTTTTTCAGCAAGCTCCTGTACATAGGATCTAACTTCTAAATAGAGACTCATCTCATCAGAGACCTTTAAGAACACCAAAAAGTTTAATACCCGTGGTGCCCACTCAAATTTGCTTCCTGCTTTTTTCTTCCCCTCCATTTGGTGAGACACACAGCAGTGGTGGCACACATTTTCAAGAAGATCACTCAACATATTGGAAAATATGTCATTTGAGAACATTGAAGGTTTATCTAACAAATGTGCGGAAACCTTAGGTTTCTCATCTGAGGAAGCATCTGCCATTCTCGGACTCATTAGCGAAACGTCTATTGGTGCTCATGGTACTACACCAAAGGATCCAGCCAAACGGATTAAACAATTAGAGTATCTCATACGTAAGGCGATAAACAGGAAATTATACGGAATTACCCTCGGACGGTACTTCAAAAATCAACGTATCCCAAGGGGGCTTCGCATTCAGCTCCGACCTACTTTGTGCAAAGAGAGTAAAGAGTTTGTTCGGAGGTGGGAAGCTATACTGAACAAGTGTTCATTGGACCTCATCTTGCTAACTATCCAGGAGTTATCAAAGAATTTCACAACCCTCAGTACAGAAATTGAGGAGATAGAGAAAGAATTAGTTGACACACTTGGAAGAGAAGAATATGACACCATATTACTAGAGATCAACACTAAACTTGAGGATTACAAGTCTGAACTGGAGCAAAAGAAGGTCAAGAAATTCAGACTGGATACTTATGACTATATTAACGATGAGGTATACACCTAGATGGACAGATATGGCCCAGTAGCACCAAAGAAACTTTTTAAATACACATTGGATAATACCTCCAGTTCTGACTCAGAGGCCCAGAGAGAGTCTGAGACTCCAGCCGAACAAACCACTGATAACCCTGCACAGACAACAAGCCCTTCAGCACAAGCTCTGTCTGCTTCATCTCTTTTAGGCGCCCGCCGAAAAGAACCCGCAGGGGGAGGAGGCAGCGTAAAAAACAAACCTCAGACCAGATTGCAGCAGAAGAAAAGTTAGTCGTAAATATATCCGGGAGGAGACTTAATAACGCGGAGGAAGAGACTCTACAGAAGGGTCTCAGTTTCGTACCAACTTACGGTACCACCTTGTTTGACACGAAGATTGAATTATACAAGTTTGTTCTCAAACTTAAAGTCTTCTTCAAGGAATTGGAGACACAAGAGAGTCCGATCAAGATTCCAGATTTTCAAGAATTTAGAGTCAAAAGTGGGTTTGTTCCACCCATCACAGTACCATCCATAGAAATATTCCAGAAACTAGTTACCCAGACCTTGAACGTATCAGCTACAGAAATCCTCCTCACAGGAACTTAAAACCACACGAGATGAGACTAATTAGAGACCTGTTTAGTGACAAGAGTATTACCATCCGTCCAGCAGGTAAGGGGGGAGCCTTAGTCATTCAGAATACAGGTGACTATGATGCTGAATGTAAAAGACAGCTTCAAGATCATACCATGTATGCTACTTTGGATCATGACCCTACTCTTTCAATCGAACAGAATTTGGAGAGCCTCTTAGCAAAAGCACTTGAATTGGAGTGGATCAACGAGCATACACAAATATTTCTCTCAAAAGAACATCCAAGAATACCTAATTTTTACACGTTGCCGAAGATCCATAAAGATTCTACCAAACCACCGGGTAGACCAATTGTCGCAGGGATAGAGAGCATTAACCAACCTCTAGGGATCTACATAGACTTCTTCCTGCAGCCACTGATACAAGAGACCAGCACCTATACTGGGGATACCACCCACTTCCTGCAAAAACTCAACTCCTTGACACCTCTGCCAGAAGATCTGATGTTCACTATAGACGTGAAAAGTTTATACACCTCTATACCCCACGACTTAGGGATAGAAGCTGTAGAATGGCTGTTACTGAAAGCACCAGAGATACGTGCCCAGAAAGAATTCATACTGGCACTGTTAAAATTTATTGCAGAGAACTCCTATTTTCAGTATGGCAACCAGTTTTTTCTGCAAACTGCAGGAACTTCAAGGGGGGCCACCATGGCACCCTCATATGCCAACAGCTTCATGCATAAATTCGAAACAGACTATGTATTGAATAGACAAGAATGGAATAAGGATATCTGGATATGGACGAGATACATAGATGATATCTTTGGAATTTGGAAGGGGACCAGAGAGTCCTTTTGAAACATTTTTTGAGTATCTAAACAGCATTGATCAAAGGGTACAGTTCACTAGGGAGCTCTCGTATGACATTTTAACATTCCTTGATGTCCAAGTCAGGAAGCAATTCACCAGCTACAGCACCTCACTGTTTCGGAAAATGACGGATCGGAATAATCTCTTACACCGTCTCAGCTTCCACCAGCCGAGCCCACTGAAGAACCTGCCATACAGTCAATTACTTAAGGTCAAGAAAATAGTGAGTGACCCTGAAGACTACAGAATGCAACAGATGGAAATGAAAGAAAAGTTTCTGGCCTGGGGATTCAAGCAGAATGAACTTGATCCAGCATCTGACAAAGTGATGCCTTATCACGAGAGACTCTATTATCAGGACAGAATCCCAAGAATAAGAGAATTGAAGTCACCGGTATATGTGTCCAAGTTTTCTACGCAAAGTAACAAAATCAAGAAAACCATTATGAAACACTGGGAGATCTTCAGAGTACAAGATTTATTTAGTGAAAAACCAGTCTTTGCATACCAACGCAGTAGGAACTTAAGAGACGAACTGGTGCAGACAAAACCTCCAACAAAAGAACTTACAACACAGCGAACTGGGACTTTTCCATGTTTACATTGTGTCAACTGTAACTTTGTTATGAAAGGGAACTCAATTAACCATCCAAGGACAGGGCAGAAGATTATGCTTAAGACTTTTGGCACATGTGACAGCAGTAATATCATCTATGGCATTAAATGCCCTTGTGGGAATTTCTATGTAGGACAGTCAACCCGAACAGCCAAGGTGAGGTGGGGTGAACACCGATCCTGTATTCGCAATGCGAACACCAATTCAGCGTGGCACGTCATTGGACGGCCAATGGACACAACGTGTCACAAATAAGATTTGTGATTTTGGAAGTTCTAACCAAGAATAGCCCTCATGAGGATTTATGCCAACGTTTGAATCGCAGAGAGACATACTGGTTTGACAAACTTGGCAGTTTGGTACCTAATGGACTAAATGAGGAGATCAATTTTCACTGTTTTCTCTAATTGTATGTTGCATCTTTTTGTTTGGATTGACACCATTATACACATGACCTGAATGTTGATGGTCACTTGGAATTGATTTAATTTGATACATTTATATGAATAGAAATTGTTCCCCATGTAGTGACCTGCATGCTGCGCATCCTGGCGCTTTATCCAGGACCCAAGGTGCCGTCTGCCAGGACGACACCACTAGCGGCATTAAGGCACACTCTAATAGTGCATGATATAGCCACAAGGTTTGTTCCCTAGGATCTATTTATTATATAATCGCCTTAAGGCACACATTAGTTATAACATAGCCTCATGATTGGTGTTCATGAAACAGCCATTGCTGCCATCCACTTGAGTCATTTTGATTGTTTACTTTTAGTATTTTTTCTATGTCCATGGGCGACGGATTTTCTATCCTTTTCGATTTTTATGCGATAACTTTACCTATTACTAACCCAGGAAGTCCTTGAATTAGTTATTTTCATCATATTCAAGCCCATTGGCTTGTTTGCAGACGGATCGTGGCTCACGCCCTCCATCGTGAAGCTGCGATCACGTGTCTTATAAAACCAGGTTGCTCGGCAATGCGCCGATGCAACGAGGGCAGTCTGCTTGCGGCATACGCAGAGAAAACTACTCTGCTCCGTTCTCTACAAACGGTAAGCTAACATCCACGTTTGCTTTTACTTGAGGGGATTAGCCACACTTTGGATAGACCCTTTATACATACCTTCTTATTCACAGCAACTGCTCGCCGAGCGCGGTGTAGCAGTCCGGTTTCTGAAACACAGAATTCACCATTATTCACCTACACCAGGTAATGGACCCAATTCCCTCCTTTTTGTTATATGACATCCTAACTCACCTTTGTACTGATCTGATTTGTTTCTTTTATTTCCGACCTGCCTATTGATTCTGCACACTACATTGCCGGGTATGTGTTTTCTTTCACATTTTACTCAACTATTTTGATGATGACTGTTCATGTTTATGTTTACATACTTATGTCCTTTCGAATATGGGATTGATTATATATGGATATTAACCATGATATGACTGGCACAATTACATGTAAATGTTATGTTGAAATGGATCAGACTTGCCCTGATGAATGAAGTGTTGTATTCCGAAATGCATTGGCACAATATAAGTCTACGGATATAGGGACTTGTGGCAAACTCTTCCTCACTAAGAACATTATTAGTGATTACTTGTTACTTTTTTCATAAAAAAACTTTGGTTTGATGGATAAAATCAACATTGAAAAACCATTACAACTAAATTGAATTTTGAATTTTTCCATGAATGGTTCACAGGAATTGCACACAGCAAATTGCAACTAACATAAAACCCGGTTTGGGATTCCAGAGAGCGGCTGTATGATTGGGTTTTTTACCTAATCTTTTGCTGTTACAGTTTCTGTGTTGAGCCTGATGTAGCCAGTGACCATGCCCGGCTTAGTCTTCGCTTTGGGGGCATTGTCAGATCATGGCGGGATTTGTTGTCTTATATATTTATATTGGTTCTTATAAAGCGCTAATTGCCCGCAGGCCTGAAAGCGCTCACAAGATAGAACCAACATAACAGCCAAACATTAATACAGCTGGATGTTGATGTCCAAGAGGTCAGACTGGGTGAGCAAAACTAGTTAAACTATTCGTTCATCAAACAACCAGGTCTTAAATTGTTTCTTGAAAATGTTCAAGGACACACAGCCCAAAAATTTAAATTAGTACCACCAACTCTTTTGAGAGTTTGTCAGGATTGATCTAAGTCATGTTTGTTATTAGACCACAGATTTCTTCTAATGGGCGCTTTCCTTAGTTTATGAGCAAGATATTTTGGGGCAGTACCTGCTAGGCATTTAAAGACCATTACTGCACACTTAAATGTTATCCTTTGCTCAACTGGGAGCCAATGCAGTTTTCTCCTTGCTACTGATATTTTGGGGCGTCGGCTTAGACCAAAAAATGTACTGACTGCTCAATTTTGTATTGTCTGCATTTTTAGAATGTTAGACTTCGATGTAGCCATTAGGAGACCATTACAGTAGTCTAATTTGGAGTTTATTATGGTCCCAGCGATCAGAGCACGATTTTGTTTGGTAAGATATGGGTGAATTTGCCACAACAGATTGGAGTAAGAAGCGCACGTGGATTTTAGATGAGATGTATGCCTCTTAAAGGAGAGATGTGAGTCCATAAAGACTCCAAGCGTTGTAACGTGATTTGATACCATAATGTTGTTGTCATTGATGTTAAAGCTTCTATATTGGGCATCTCGTTTTTTTTTAGCTTTTGGGGGGTACCAATTATCATTAGCTCTGTTTTTGCTTCAATTAAAGTTAAGGAGTTTGTCGCCATCCATATTTGTATAGCGTGAAACACCTCCCTGACTCTTTGAGCGTCATTTTCATTGTCACCTCAAAGCTCAAAGACCAACTGGGTGTCCTCAGCATAGTTTGTGAATTTGACACCCAATGATTGTAGCATATCACGGAGTAAATTAGAAAAGACATTAAAAAGCAAAGGAGACCAGCATGACCCCTGAGGGACACCACACAATTGCAGGGCTTTTAGGGAAGTGAAATTTCCTTTTGTCGCTGCCGCCATTCTAGGTCCCAGAAAAGACTGGAACCATTGTGCTGCTGATGGTGAGCATCCACCAAGCATTATTAACCTTTGTGCTAGGAGATTGTGATCAATCAGATCAAACGCAGAGGAGAGATCTAGCAACAGGAGCATAGCTGTATTTCCTTTTTCTAAAATAGTGGCAATATTCGTCTGAAGATCTAAAAGGGCTGATTCAGTGTTATGGTTGGCACGAAAACCCAACTGCTCGTCAGGAAGTATATTGTTGTTCTCTACAAATTTCCGATATTGCAGGTATGCAATCCTGACAATTATCTTTAACAGGAACAGCACATTCGTAATAGGCCTAAAATGTCCTGTGATAGCAGGAACTCGATTGTCCTTTTTTATGAGAGGGGTAATCCAGGCTTCTTTCATGTTTCCAGGCACCTGTGATTCATCAAAGGAGTGGTTTACAAAACGAGTAACCCAGGGAGCTAGTTTATCGGCAAAATCCTTGAAGAGTTTGGCCGGTAAACAATCCCCTTTGCATGAGGAGGGTTTCAGATTATGAATAACCTCCAGAACCCCAGACTGGGATACATTTTCAAAAGTTAAAACTTTAAGATTGTTGTGTTCTGATACCTTAATGATGAACACACAGAATCATGCAGTTAGGTGGGTTCCCAACAATGCCCCTAAATTTAACGCCTCTGTTGAACAGGACCCATCGCAGAATCTTTTTGTGGCTGGTCCTCTCCCTAGTCCTCTCCCTCAACCCTCTAATCCTCACCACTTCTGCCTCAGCCCACCCTCCTAGCCTCTCCCACCACCCCGATGCTCTCCCCTCTCCCCCAGTTTCCACCCCCTTTTTCTTGAGTTCTCCCCTGCACACCTAAACCCCCTTTACCCCAGACACATTCCAAATTCTCCTCACCTAAAACCCCTTGTACCATCCGACCCTCTCAGCACCCTCCCAACCACCCTTCACACACCCGTTGTCTCACATTACTACCTCTGCCCGCCTACTCTTCCCATCCACCATTGATGTAACCCTCTCAGCAGACACTCGGGCACCACAGGCACCCAGCCCCCCTCTGTACCTCTCTGCAACTTATCTCAACAACCCAGGATGTCCCAACCACACCCACCAACCTACCATGCGGCCTTAGCCCTCTACCTCACACTCCGATGAGCTTGACGAAACCCTCATCCCCTCACGAAGTATCTTGCATCCTCTTTAACGCCTGCTTGATAGCAAGAAACAGACACAGCATCTGACGTCCTATCCTCTGACAAGCCAGACCTTTTTGTCACCGAAACCTGGTTCTCTGATGACTTTGCCCCGTAGCACACGAAGCCTCCCCCCCACCCAACTACTTGCTCATTGCCCACAATAGACCCTCCAGAGGTGGTGGAGTGGCAGTCCTCTTCAATGGTAATTTCTCTGTTTCACTCGTCGAATCCCAGACATGCACCGCCTCCTGTGAATCCCTCCTAGTAAAACTATCTATTCGACAGACAGTCACCAACAGCTTCCTCCTCATCCATAGACCCTCTGGGTACGACAGACATTTTGCCAACAACATCTATGATTCGATAGCTACCATTCAAGTAAATCGCCCATCTCTCACACTGTTGGAGACTTTAATATCTGGTTCGATATCCCCACTAACCCCATGGCTCATCCGCTCATTGATAGTCTAAACGCGGTCAACCTCTCCCTTCATACGACTGGTCCAATCCACTCAGGTGGGCACACCCTTGATGCAGTCTTTGGCTCCCATGACCTGGTTTACTTATCCTATCTCAAACCACTCATCTGGACCAACCACTACGCCATCCCTTTCTCTATCCACTCCCTGCCCCTCCTCCGACTCATCCCCGGCGCCCCCCAGGGATCTCAAATGCTGGAACAAAGTCAAGACCCTCCCTGACCTAGCCAATGCGCTGCTTCTTCGCTCCCCTGCAACTCCCCCCCCCCCCCCCTGACAGAACTTTAACCATCGACTAATTCGACTACTGGCTTAATGACTCTCTAATTCCTCTCATCCCCTCACGCCCTGTTTCCTCATGCAATGGACGATCCCCCAAATGGATCAAACCCCTCCTGAGGAGTGCCAAAAAACAAAACCGCTCCCTCGAATGCAAATGGCGAGCATCCAAATCCGATCTCTGCAGATCCATGATCGCCATGCACCACCATATCTACAAAGCCGAAATCCAAAAAGCCGAAAAAGCCTATTACAATAAACACATTCTCAACTGTGGCAACCGCAGCAAAGAATTACACATGCTCATATCTGAATTCATCATATCCACTTCCTCCTCTACCCAATCTGCTCCCACACGAAACACAATCACTCTGCGACCCCCCCCTCTCCCTACACTTCTAGAACACCGCTCTTGATGAGATGACATTCCTTAACACCAAACTGTTCCCTCCTCCCACATCACTGACCCCTCCTGATCCCACTACCCCTACGCATGACATCCCTACCTTTGACTCTTTCAAGCCCATCTCCAGAGACGAGTTCCTTGACCTACTATCGGCCAGTAAACCCTCCGGGTCACCCCTCGACTCCTGCGCAGCCTCTGTCCTGAAAGAAATATTCTCGTCTACCTGCGCTGGTGAACATGCAAGAATAATTCTAAACAAATCCCTCACCTCTGGTGTCTTCCCTGATGCCTTCAAAATTGCGCATGTCAAGCCACTTCTAAATAAGGCATCCCTTGACCCGCTTGAACCTAAGAATTACAGACCGTTCTCCAACACCAGATTTCTCGCAAAACTCATTGACCAGACTGCATACTTCCAGCTCAACTCATTTGTAGAATCCAACTGCTTCCTCGACCCCCGCTCAATCAGGCTTCAGAGCACGACATGGAACTGAAAGTACTCTATCGATCTGGGATGATCTCAAGGTCACTGCAGACTCTGAAGGCTGCGCAGCATTGATTATCCTCAAACTCTCCGCAGCCTCTGACAAGGTTAACCACTCAATCCTCCTGGACCGCCTTCATTCCCTAGGAATCCGTGGCACTGCTCTGAAATGTATCGCCTACTTCCTCAGCAACAGGAAACAAATAACCCTCCTCGCCCGTTATCTCTCAACTGCTTGCCCTGTGAACACTGGAGTACCTCAATGCGCTTGCCAGTCTGCTCTCCTCTTCAACCTCTATATGACCACTCTACCTGGAATCATCCGCATGCACAACATCTCCTGTTATAACTATGCTGACGATACACAAATTATCCTAACAACTCCAAAGTCAGTCACCGAACCCGTCCCCGACCTTGAAACCTGTCTCTGCGATATTGAACCATGGATGACAATGAACCATCTCCTTTTGAACCCTTCGAAAACAGAAATCGTGGTGTGTGGCAATACTACCCTTATATCAAATCTGCTCCCATGGCCCCCATCCCTCGGCCCACCACCACCCCCCCCTCCAACTCAGTGAAAAACCTAGGCTGCACTATAGACTCAGGCCTGAGCCTCTCCGGTCAGATCAACGTGTCAAAATCATGTCTCTACCGCCTCAAACGTCTCATTCATTTTTCCCTACCTCTCCTACCCTAACAGACTTGCTGCATTTATGTATATTGTGATGTTGAGACTGGGCTATGCCAACTCCCTATACCTAGGAACCCCTGCATGCCGTCTTACACTACAAAGAGACCAAACGCTGCTGCAAAACTGCTCCTTGCCCTAAGCCCAAGAGACCACATCTCACCCACTCTCTGAACCCTCCTGGCTCCCAGTCCGACTAAGGGCAACCTTCATCATTCAGTGTGCAGTGCACAAGACCGGCCCAATATACCTAGAGGATAAGATTAAACCATACCTCCCTTCCCACACCCTAAGGTCAAGCACTGCCCTCCTTATAGTGATTCCAACCTCTAACTGTCCAGATCGGAGGATCCTCCTTCTCAACCTTGGCCCCAACTTTGTGGAACTCGCTTCCCCCTTATATTCGACACACCCAAGACTACATGGCATTCTGCAAAGCTCTAAAAACATATCTGTTTCCATAATACCAACCACGTCCTCCCGAAGAAACTGAACCATAGCAACCAGATGATTAATGCTCAATGAGATCCCGAACAATGTCATGCTTGAATACGCTTATCAATTTGCTACGAAGCAGCCGCATACCTGAAATGCAGAATATCGATCTCCTTGGAGCATAACTCCACGCAAACACTCTCCTCCCATATCAGTATGCCTACTCTATTCTCTACACCACCACTCATCAATCTAATAAAACGCAGCTATACCCCATGAAAAACCGGCCTAGCTGCACACATAAGCATCCGCCAGGCCTAACGCAGTGTGAGCCCAGTTTCTTTGTTCACACGCCTGACTGCTCACATTCAACCAATATCAATACACCACACCTAGGCTACAGCTTCCACCAGGCAATTACTTCAGCTTCTCACAAAACTGGTGCACCCATGCACCTTACAACACCCTACTCTCTCTACTGACCTGGACTACGGTCCCCTAGGGTGTTCAACCCTGTATGGCACTCTCCCCTCTCCACCTCCCTTTTGCACTTTCCCTTCCCCTCTACCCTTGCACTTGCGCGATCTGAATGACACCTGGCCTAGTAGGATCATTGTCTGTCTCCCTTTGTTCCCTCCCCCCGCCTTGTCGCGCCTTGAAACACTTGTGTATAGGCGCGTAACAAATGCCATATCATATATATCATATAACCTACCAGCACTTTGGGGTCATACAATTGATATATAGAGAGCTATACAAATGCCAAATAACATAACATATGTGCCCTCGTTCAATCTCGCATTATCTTCAGTCCAAATTAATTGGTCTGATACCAGCATCAAAGCTCTCTATGGGTAGGTGCCCGAGAGTCCTTCGACACAAGCCCAATTATAGGGATGCGTGATAAGAAGAGTTGTGTGGTAACATTAGGGCAATTATCAAAATTAGTATTGATGTACAACCTAAAATTGCCTAACGTAAACTTATTTACAGGAATTGGATAATTGAACACCAAGCACTTTTGCTACAAACAGATTCAGAAGTGATGCTTAAAGCTCTGTTATCCTCTCAGATGGCTAACTTTTGGAGGTTAATTCGAGGGGGGGTTCATCAAGTCTCGTTGCAGCACCACTCTATTTCTGGTCAGGTGTGGGAGGAGGTTTTTACTGAACTGTAAGCCTTAGATGGGTTTCAAGAGGGGGGTTTGTGTAGCAAGCTTGCTAACCATTGGGGGCCTGGGCTATTGGCCATGTTGGATATTGATTTAAAGGGTATCCTCTTGGCCATTAAAGAGGTAAGTCCTCGAAATGCTCCTGGCCCCAATGGAACTAGTAGTCCTTAAATCTGAACCCCTGTTCCAGGCCGCTGTCTTACTGCAGCTGTATCGTAATGTGGTACGATGAAGTGTGTGCCAAGAGATGTGGAAAGAAGCCATGATTGTTGTTATCCATAAAAAGCGACACAGGACTAATCCAGGTGGTTATTGTCCAATTTCTCTCCTGGTCTCCTCGCATGCAAAAATGTCAGGCTTCTTACTGTGTCCATTGGAGAAGTGGGCGAGTTCTGCAAATAAGCTGGACTGTAATCAGTCCAGTTTCTGTAATGGGACTAATACAGTGTTTAACAGGTTCATTCTTCAATTGTTAAAAAACCAGGTGTTCCAGGCCAAACGTGCTATTAATCTTGCCTTCCTTGATATTAAAAAAGCCTTCGACTGCGTCGATCTCAACAAGTTATGGGGAATACTTGGGGTGTGGGGTTGCCTGGAGGACCTCATACTGATGTTGGAATTCTTAACTCGGGCTCTTAGGACAAAGGTCAGACTTGACAGTCGGAGTTATTTAGACTGGATCCCTTTTGCATGCATCTTAAGACAAGGATGTGTCCTTGCCCCTTTTCTTTTTAATTTGTATATTTTGGGAATCAGGGCTGCATTAGAATGCTCAGAGGTTAATCTCTGCGAGACTAGGTCATATCGTCATACAATACATTCTCTATTCAGATGACCTTGTTTTAGTTTATTATACCCCCATAGGACTGCAGAGGTAATTGCTGAGACCCACACATTTTTCATGGAATTGGGTTTGGAAATCAGTGTCCCAAAATCAGATTCTAATTCTGAATCGTAAAAATTGTGTCTGGGAGATTTAACTTTATATGGCACATACAGGGTGCAAGGTTACAGGTTGTATCAGAATTTAAATATCTGGGAGTTAGGATTAACTCTACACGGTCTAAGCTGTTGGAGCCTAATGCACTGAGATTGAACACGATCACAGCAGTACGTCAACTACGCATATTGGACATGAAGTATGGGCTCTTTTCTTTGATTCCTGCCGTTAAACTCTACAATCAAGTGATTGTCCCAAGATTGATTCATGGGGCAGAAGTCAAAGAGGCCAAAATAGAAAATAGACTGGGATAAAGAAGAGGCGTTCCTTTGGAAATTCATGCTGAGGCTCCAGGTGGTACCGTGCTTGCTGCAATAAGGCATATTTTGGGCATCTCTTCTCTAAATTTGAAGGTAGAATGGAAAATAATTTAGCTTCTGTGCTGTGAATTATTTCCTCCTGCATCTACTTTGTAAAAGGATCTTAACCTTTTGCTTATACAGGGAAAGTGTGTTGTGTTTGAGCAGTGGGTGAATTCTGTTTTCCTGTTGTTGGTTAGCAAACCGATTGAAGAGCTGGAGTATAATCCAAATAAGGTTAAGAAGGTGCAGGGCGGAACTGGTGGGCTACAAGATATTTGAACATTTTAGAACGGATATTAAACCGTATAATGCTCCTCAGCAATGTTTTTATTAGACATGCCTCCCCTTCCCTCAAAGTTTTGATTACGAATTAAACAATCTTTTTCTAACCAATAATGCGATAGGGAGTTGTTCTGATCTGCCACAAGCTGACAGTGTATGCTGCTGTTGTAGGTTGGGCGTTGAAACTATGACACATCTATTTGCCAAACTGTTTTGGAGCTCCATGAGGAGAGTTTTTATCTTGGTATTATGTATGATGTAACGTGTTGAATAATCCTAAATACAGATTGTTCATGTTTTGCCTTTCTACAAACTGCTTTTATCTCTGTATGATATTCATTTGATTTAGCTGTTTATTATGTGATGAATTTACTAATTGCGTGAAAAGTTTGATTTTAACTAAGTAACACAATAAATAAATGTGACTGAACTACCCTTTGTTTGTTTGTTTTATTATTTATAATGCGCTAGTGTACCCGGGGGTATCAGGGCGCAGCATTTACACGAATTTTCGAAGCTTAGTTACAGTATGCAGCATATACATAATTCAAGACAAAGTACACCAGTGTTATATACAAAACAGTAGAGGCCAACAGGGCATTATATACAGGTACGCAAAAAGGCACACAAGGTACAGATGGTTACAGTTTGGGCATTATATACAGGTACGCAAAAAGGCACACAAGGCACAGATGGTTACAGTTTGTGCAGGTAGTGGCACTTTGTTGTCCTAGTGGGTCTCCGATTTCAGCCAGGAGACTGCCAGGGAGCAGAATTTCTGATAGGGCAGGTCTTCTCTAAGGTTTGGGGGCATGGAATTCCACAGCTTGGCAGCTTTTACAGGGAAGTTGTTGCCCCCAATGGTGGCCCGTTTGTAATGGGGAACAGATAGACAGTTTTTGTATGCAGTTCTAGTGGGTCTTAGTGAGGACTGTCGGTGGAATCTGTTGATCAGGTAGATTGGAGCGGCATTGTTGAGAGATTTGTGTGTAAGTGATACCGTTTTTAATAGAATTTTGTCTCTAGTGGAGAGCCAGTTGTTCTGTTGGCTGACTCTTGTGATGTGTTCTCTTCTGGCAATGCACAAAGCTGCTGTGAGAGCATTGTTCTGAAGGGTTTGCAATTTACTGGTGGTGGCCTTGGTGGATCCTAGGTAAAGGGCATTGCAGTAGTCATGGCGAGACAAAATGAGAGCTCTGGCGAGTGTCAGGCAACTATAGTCCGACAGGAAAGGTTTAGCTGCGCGGATTAATTTACACCTATAAGCCGTGGAAGATGCAAGGGAGCTCACTTGTCTTTTAAGGGAAAAGTTGGAATCTAAATAGAAACCCAATGTTTTAACCTCCTGTCCGACTTTGATGTTATTTCCGTCAATCATGAAGGAATTGTAGGCCAGGTCTAGTTTCTTTATGCTGAGTGTAGTACCTAAAATGATGAGTTCTGTTTTATCATCATTCAGGCATAGTCCATGAGTGGCCATCCATGCCTGGATGATGATGTACACCCTATTTAACAAGGCCAAATCCTTTCCATAATCTCCAGAAAGCAGAAGAAGGATCTGAGTATCATCTGCATAGTTAGTGTAGGTGATACCGAGATGATCCAAATCATCGAAAAGGGGCTTGGTAAATATGTTGTATAGTGTGGGGGAGACGCAGGAGTCCTGAGGAACGCCGCACGTAATGGGTATGGGGTCTGCAGCAGCAGTGGGCGAGAAGACCCTCATAGTCCTGCCATTAAGGAAGGATGTGATCCAGGTGATGGACTCCGTGGAAAAGGAGCTGAAGAGTAGAGGTGTGAGCATAGGACTGAGTGATCGACCAGGTCGAAAGCAGACGATAGGTCAAGGAGAAGGGCTGCTTGCCAATTGTCGCTGAACGAATCGATCTGCGCTTTCAAGTCAATGAGGGTGGTTTTGGTCCCGTGTTGGGGACGGAACCCGGATTGTCGAGATCCTAGGAGGTTGTGTTCTTCCAGGTACTTCTGTATTTGTACATAGGCAACCTTGTCCAAAATTTTTAGTAGAAAGGGAACAGTTGGGTCGGTAATTAGTGGGTATGGCTGGGTCAAGAGTAGGTTTTTTCAGTAGTGGGAGTACCCAGGAGTGTTTTAGATTAGTAGGGATGGAACCAGTAGCGAAGGAGGCATTAATCAGTTTTGTAATGAAAGGGGAGAGGTTGCGGGCAGCATCTTTAATGAGCTGTGCAGGGCACAGATCTCCCTGGCAATTGGATGGTTTCAGAGATGAGATAATTTTTTCAACTTCCAGTATGTTAACTTTTGAGAACTGGAAAAGGGCTAGGTCAGTGGGCATGATCTTGTCAGGTATTTTTGAGTTGAGGGTGCCATTCAGGGAGGCTCTTTTGCTAGAGATTTTATTTTGAAGAGTCACAATCTTATTTGCTAGAGCATTTTGAATTTCTGTGCACCAACTTTTATCTTTGGTGCAGGTGTCAAGGGGTGCTAGAGGAGTTTCTATTTCTTTAAGGATAGAAAAGAGTTCTTTCGTGTTGGATTTAGCTTGGGATACACGAGAGTCAAATGAAGCTTGTTTGGCCAAGTATATTTCTTTTTTGTAAAGTGCAGCTAGTTTGGAGAGTTGAGTTTATTAGCATCTGATGGGGATGTTTTCCAGGTGGCCTCACAATTTTTTTTGCTGCCTGAGGTTTTTGAGGAATGGTGTGTACCATTTGTTAAGGTGTATTTTCGGTTTGCTGGATCTGAGTTTAAGGGGGGCAATGTGGTCCAGTGAAGTGGCCATGATCTTGTTGTATTCTTCAACCAGGGACTCAGGGTCCAGGTTGTCGGGCAATGTGTTGAGAGTGGGGAGTAGAAAGTCTTTCTGCTGTCATGTTTTTCTTGTTTCTGGTGAGAGTGGGTAGGGCCTTAGTAGTAGGCGGGGGTGGAGGTCTGTCGGCGGAGTGCATGAATGATACCAAGTGGTGGTCAGTCCAGGCTAGAGGTGAGATATTTATGATATTCGCTAGGCAGTTATAGTCGGCCACCCAATCAAGTGTTCTGCCTTTCGAGTGTGTAGGTAGCGTGCATCTTTGCATGAAGCCTAATTCAGTGAGAGTGTTAGCTATGGTGCTAGCGGGATGGTCTTCCGGGTCATTGTAGCCCAGGTTAAGGTCTCCTAGGGTGAGTGCTTGAGTAGAGCTTTTGAGGTTGCTAGATAGAATAGAATTGAGGTCTTCATCAAAGGTGCCAATGGGGCCTGGCGGGCGGTAGATCAAATAGATGTTAAGAGTTTGGGTGTCAGTGAGTGGTATTTTGACTGGTAGTAATTCACATGAGAGGGCTTCGATAGAAGAGGCTAGTCTCATGGTGAGACTGCACTTATGGATGATGGCGACACCACCTCCTCTAGAGTTGGGACGGTCTTCTCTTAAGATAGAGTAATTATCTGGGACTGCCAGCATGAGCATGGGGCCTGCTGCTGGGTGTAGCCAGGTCTCGGTGACGGCGAGGAAGTAAAGGTCTTCAGTAATAACTATGTCTGCAATTTCTGTAGTATGGGCTACCAGCGATCTGGCATTGATCAAAGCTCCCTTAATTTTAGGTCTAGCTGTGTTTTTAGGAATCATGGCTGTCTTTTTTAAAGTAGTAGTATGGCGCTTGTCCTGTGTCGGTCCAGGAGTGGCCACGTTGGGGGAGTTATGCGGGGGAGTGGGATAAGGTTTTTGGTAGGTTGAGTTACTGGTTTGAGTGGAGAGTGGCAGCGTTCTAGTGTTTTGTGAGGTGGGCAATGAGCGGGCCGGGGGCTCATAGATTTTGGCTAGTCTGGCCCTAAGTCCTAGGTTCCTTTCTGTGGTGATGCGGGGGTGACTGGCAGGTAGCCGTACCTGAGTGTCATTTAGATGTAAGTATGGAGCTGGGTCGTTTAGCCTAGATAAGGCTGGCATGTTGGGTAGTTGAGGAGCCATCTTGGTCAGTAGTACAGTATTGAGGCTAATCAAGATATAGGCCAGCAGGTTAGCGGTGAGCAAACACATGCTAAGTGGTGCAGTCAAGAGCGTTGTGACGCCCCGAGTAGTATTTGGGTTGTAATACCTAAGTGGTAGTGGTGGACTACCTAACACCTAGATGAGGGTGATTGATATGGCTCAGATGCTGGAAGGGGCTTGGGTAAGGGGCATAGAGCCGAAGCATGTGCAGGCGACTTAGATGCACAATTACTAAAAGGGCGGGAAAGAGGGTAGGTAGCTAGTGGACAGGCACAGGCAACCTAGATACGAGTTTCCTAGAACATTTGAGGATGGGTAGGCTGGATGTCCATGGATAAATACAAGCAGTCTAAATGCGGGTTTGTTAAAAAAGGCAGTCTATGGCAATTTGCTAGAGTGCAAGCAAATACAATCTAGATGCTGAATTGTCAGGCTGTGTCAAATTACTAGAATGCAAGTAAGTACAATCAGTCTAAATGCAGAGTTATTAGAATAGGCAGTCTATGGCAAATTACTAGAATGCAAGCAAGTACAGGCAATCTAAATGCAGCAAAGTTAGAGCGGGCAGTCTGGGCTGGTGGTCAATGGGCAAATAAAATCAGTCTAAATGTGACTTTATTAGAGCAGGCAGTCTATGGCAAATTACTGGCGTGCAAGCAGATATAGGCAATCTAAATGCGGGTTTGTTAGCACAGATAGTCAACTTTACTGGAGCATGTAGCCTAGATGCGAGCTTGCTAGAACAGGCAGGCAGGCAGGCAGGAAGGGATGGACTAGTAACTAGGGGTACATGGCAGGCGAGCTGAGTATAAGTTCTCAGGGCCAAAGTAGCTAAGGCAATAGGCAAGGCTAATTGACTTGTTCTTATGGGTGAATGCGATCAATTCAGATATTAGTCGTGATAATGGCAAACACTGTTGGCAGTGTGTCACAGCGGAGCGCATTTGGAAAAGGAATAGCGAGGCACATTTAAGCAGGAGCCGTGTCAGGCGCGAGGGGTAGTGCGCAGGCAGGTAACAGCAGTCTAAATATAATTACTAGGGGGGCATACTAGATGCGATTATGGATAGCAGAGTGAGAATGCTCTAGGTGCAAAATGCTAATCTAGTTGTCAATGTGACCAAGCAAATTGTAGCAGTATAGAATACAGTTGGTCTGAATGCTGTTATAGTGTCAGATGAGCAGAATCACGCTACTTTGAGTCGCTGAGGTGACTATGATCACGGCATTCTCAAGCGACCAGGATACATTTTGCTGAGCATGCAGTTGAAGTACAATTAGCAATGCAGTACCCCACAGTAAAAGTGCAGTGTGAACGTGAGAGTTACCACGTGTATGGCAGACAGGGAGTCTGGCAGATGGCAGACAGGCATAGAAACAGGGGATGGCCTTGTTTACAGTGGGCCTTGAATAAAGTGGGCCGGCTTCGCCTGCCAAGCGCCCAATGGGACGATAAGTAGCCAGGGGCAGCCAATCAGGAAGGCTAGCTCGGGCCTCAGTGAGCAATGAAGGCAGATATCATGAATCGGTCAGCCATTTTAAAGATGTGAAGTACATCGTGTACTTCAATGGCGATTTTCATTCAGTGGTGGCAAATAACTGTAATCAGGCAGTGCATTACCTACCCTTGCTTGGGGAATGAAACGCTTCTGCTGCTGATGTGGATGCAATATTTCAAAAACAAATATGTTCGAGGCGGCGCTGCGGGTTCAGCGCTTACCTAAATTCTGCCAATAGGAGGGAGGGCTTGGTACTGGATGCCCGCTGCTCCTGCAGGTCAGGATCAGGTCCGGGTCCGTAATACTGTCAGACCTCTCAATTGCAACACATGCTGCCGCCAATGATTGTTCACAGGGATAATGGCTTCTCGTCACTAGATATAAGATCCTGCTGAAGTATGATAGTGGCTTGTGTCCTAGGATGATCTTCTGAATGAGAACTGCTGTCATTACTACTCCATTTAAATGAGAGAAAAGTAAAGAATGTGCACTGTTGTCCGGAAACCTTAAAATGGGTGCTGGATATATTAACATTTATAATTCATTAGATGCTTCTGTCCTTTCACCTGTTCAGGCTTTGTCGCTGTTGTCTTTCTGCTTTTCCTCGAGTCCCTTTAGAAGGGGTCTGACGTATGTACTGTAATCAAAGACCCATGCCCTGCAGTAAAGGCAAAGGCCCAGAAATTGCTCAATCTCCGTACTGTTTTTGTTTGCCCGTTTATATGATTGTTTCTGTTCTCTATGGAGTAACATTTCTTCCTTCTTGGGATATTAACTGCACTACTGTTACGCTCACCTGGTTCCAGGGGGAAGCCACTCAGCAGTTGGGACTCAAGGTATCCTTCTCTGCGGTTCCCAGGTTGACCAGCAGGAGGGTTCTGCCTGGAATATAGGTGGGCAATGTTCAAGACTGGGTAACTGGGGTAAACAGCCCCCCACCACCCTTTATACCGACGGCCTCTCTGGACCTCTCCTCACCTTGTTTTTAATGCAGGTATGCTCTCCGTCCTGCCTTCTTGGCAGGCGCGCATTGTGCTTGGTGGGCGATTGCGATCAAGTTACTTCACTGATGCCGGCCCGCTTTGAGTCTTTCAGGTAGGTCTTATTGCTGTGGTATATCGTTGTCCTTGCATGCCTTTTTTGGTCTAACTAATGTCTTTTTCTCTTCCTTAGGTGCGCGGAAGTCCAATATGTGGCATAGACTGAATTGGGTCTCGCCGGTAAGTAATGGTGTATTTAGAGCGCCTTGATGCTGTGAGTTGGCACTATGCGCAGTGCCATGATGCCTTGCCTTTTGCTAACCTGCTGTCTTTTCTTCCCCAGAGGTCGCGGTGCTCATCCTGTGCATGGAATTCCTGAGGCGATGCTGGTCGAGGAGCGGCTTGCGAGGTAAGCTTTTCGGCACTGTTTGTTCAATTGTAAAATGTCTAATGCCTTGTTTCTTCCTTTTTAGCAGATCCGACGGCCCGGGAGGAGCGCTGGTTCCGGGATGTTGGTCACAAGAGCTATAGACAGCTACAATGAAATTACAGGTAAGCTGCTGCTGCTGCTAACGATGTCCTTTTCCTTCTTAACAGATGCTGTTCTTCCGAGGTTCGCGGGTGCAGCTGAACACGGTGAGCGTCACGTTGCAGAATTGCAAAGTAACGCGAAGCGTGTTATCCCTGTCGGGTGTGGTTTAAATAGTTTCAAGAAAGTAGTCCCGGTTAAATAGTTCCTATGGTACCACACCCAAAAATACTATACCGCATAGCTTGGTTCCAAGGAGCCAAGCTATGTGGATGCCTCCATGTTGACTGGCACTGAAATAAAGTAGTTCCCAACACAAGTCCTTTATCAAGTATGTGCCTGGCGCCAAGAAGGCCTAGGCCAAGGATGCCTGGGTTTAATGAAGACCTGAGGCAAGACCTTTCCTGACCCATGGGCTTGCCAGGGGGTCTTCTGGATGTGAGTCGTGACAGCACATCCCCCCACCTCCCCCAAGGCCCCTCTCATGGTGTTCCATCTGTCCGGCCCGGTTTAGTTGGGAAGTTTCGATGATGGTTTTTGATCAGACGCTATCAGATCTATCTTGGGGTCCAAATCCTTTCCAATCAATTAGATAGTATAGCTTCCCCCTTGAGTACTTTTGAATTCAGTATGCCTTTAACCTCGAATTCTGGTTCTCCGTCAACAAGTATGGGTTTCAGTGGTGTTCCAATCCGTGTACCAGGCTGCATTGGTTTTAAAAGGGACACATGAAATACCGGGTGGATGTGTAGATTGGATGGCAAATATAATTTGATGGCCGCTGGATTAATAATCGCCTTGATGGTGTAGGGCCCTAAGTACATGGTATTTAGTATTTATTTATATTGCGCACCTAACCCCTAAAGGGGTAGCAAGGCGCAGAGGCAACAAGAGGATTGCAAAGCTTGGGTACATGCAGGGGAATGAAGTCCAGCCGTGGTTACAATGCTGGACAAGTCAAAAAGAAACCATGCACGCTGATGAGGCATAGGTTACAGAAATATACAATATAGGCACTACTATATACAATACATCGGTTGTCTCATGGAAGGTATCTACACTGAACAGTTGACAACCTAAATATACATATTTACAATCATAGTGGTGGAGCATCAGGGCAGCAAGAGAGCATGAGGTTGTTATGTGTCGTGAGTCTTGAGCCAGTGGATGGTCTTAGTTCTGAATAGGCGGTAGGGGAGGTCCTCCCTGCAAGGAGGTGGAAGGGAGTTCCAGTATTGTGCTGCTTTAACAGGAAAGCTATTCCTACCCGACATAGAGCGTTTAAACCTGGGCACCAGGAGGAGATTGGAGTTGGTCATTCTAGAGGGGCGAGAGGAGGTAGGTCTGGTGAATCTAGTGATAAGGTATTGAGGGGCTGCTTGGTGGAGGCATTTGAAAGGTCCGGGTTCCTTTGATGGGTATAAACCTGGTGGCCAGCCAAACCTTGTCCCCCTACTTGATAGTCTGGGGCCTTTTTCCTGTGTTGGTCGTCAAATTGTTTTTGCTTGTCTTTGGCGCAAATTAGATGTTCTTTGGCCTTTTTGAAAGCCTGAGTGATGTTGGTGTGAAGGGTTTTGACTGCTGGCATTTCCAAGCTGGTTGGGAGATCCAGTTCTGGGGTACGTGGGTGTCTGCCACATAGGGTGTAAAAGGGTGTTTGTCCGGTACTGGAATGCAAGGAGTTGTTATATGCGTACTCGGCTATCCATAGTAAATCCTTCCAGTCTCTTAGTTCATGGTGCAACATGCATCGTAGGTATTGCTCAAGGGTCTGGTTGGTCCTCTCGGTCTGACCGTCCGTTTGGGGGTGGTGGCTAGTGGATAGCCGGACGTCAATTTGTGCCATTGCACAACACTTTCTCCAAAAGTTGGAGACGAACTGGCTACCTCGATCGGAGATCAGGACTGATGGGAGGCCATGTAGTTTAACAAGACCGTCCAGAAATACCTTGGCTAGAGTGGATGTGTCAAGAGGCCTTTGAGCGGAATAAAGTGTGCCATCTTTGAGAATAGGTCTACAACTACAAGAATGGTGTTAAACCCTTGACTGGAAGGTAGGTCAGTGATGAAGTCGAGGGAAAGAGTATGCCATGGTGCAGGAGGTATGTCCAAAGGTTTCGGAAGGCCAGATGGTTTTTGTTTTTGCGACTTATTTTGTGCACAGACTCCACAAGACTGAATGTGCTGGATGACATCTCTACGCCAGGTAGGCCACCAGAAGTTCTGTTTCACCTTGGCTAAGGTCTTGGTAATTCCAGGGTGCCCTTCGATCAGAGAATCGTGAGAACCTGAAATGATTTGTTGTTGTAAGTTCTTGGTGGGTATGTACAGATGACCCTTAAAAAAGGGTAAGTGATCTTCGATGGAATATTGTTCCCCCTGTGCTTGCTATGCAAGGAGGGTATCCGGATTCACGGTTTGTTGAATTTCTTTTCTCAGATCTATTTGGGTTAAGGCCATAGCGAGGCCTAAGAGTTTGTCTTCGGGTATGATGGGGACTGGGTCTGGGGCCGTATAAACTATGTCATCAGTGCCAGTACGAGAGAGTGCGTCAGCTTTTCCATTCTTGACCCCTGGTCGAAATGTTATGACATAATCCTATTCGGTGAAGAAAAGGGCCCATCGCAACTGGCGTGAAGACTGGGCTTTAGCTGTTTTAAGATATTGCAGGTTTCGGTGGTCCGTGATAACTGTAATGGTGTGTCTGGCCCCCAAAAGGTAGTGTCGCCAGGCTTTAAAGGTGGATTTGATTGCCAAGAGTTCTTTGTCCGTGATGGTGTAATTTATTTCTCGAGGTGAGAACTTCTTCGACCAGAAGGCCACTGGATGTAGCTGGCCGGTTTAAGGATCTCTTTGTGAGAGGACTGCTCCCATTGCTATACTGAAAGCATCCGTTTCCACAATATAACGAAGATCTGGACGTGGATGTCGCAGGATTGGCGCTGAGGTGAACCTTTTCTTGAGTTCCTGAAAAGCTTTTTCTTCTTCTTCGGGCCAGGCAAATTTTTTGTTAATTTTTCGTAGCAATACGGTGATCGGGTGTACAACTTGGGAGAAGTCTGGTATGAACCGGCGATAGAAGTTTGCAAACGCCCAACATACTCCGTACTCCTTTTACTGACGTTGGTGATGGCCACTTCAGAACAGCGTCAACCTTGTGCAGGCCCATCCTGATGCCGCCGGGAGTAAGGATAAAGCCTAGAAACTGTACTTCGGTTACGTGAAAAAAACACTTTTCAAGCTTTGCATATAAACGATGTTCACAGAGCTTGGCGAGGACTGAACGGACATGCTTGATATGATCCTGTTTTAAGGTTGAGTACACTAGGATATCATCTATGTACACTAGGTCGCAGACATCAATTAACTCTCTCAAGACATCATTCATGAAATATTGGAATGCTGCCGGAGCGCTGCATAACCCAAAGGGCATGACTTGATATTCGAATAAACCATATTTGGTACGGAAAGCAGTTTTCCATTTGTCTCCGCTTCTGACCAGGTGGTATGCTCCTCGAAAATCCAATTTGGTGTAAATCTGAGCATCTTTGACCTGATCCAGCATTTCCGGGATAAGTGGCAAGGGGTAACGGTTCTTTACAGTGATCTGGTTAAATGCGTGCTAGTCAATACAGGTCCTTAAGACCCCTTCTTTTTTCGGCACGAAGAACAAAGGACTGGCTGCAGGGGACTTCGATGGACAGATGAATCCGTTTGCAAGGTATTGGTCTAAATAAGACTTCAGATGAAGATTTTCAGGTTCTGTAAGAGCATAGAATCTACCACAAGGGACTTGAGCATCAGGAACAAGGTTGATTTGACAGTCAGAGGGCCTATGTGGCAGCAGGGCGTTTGCTTGGTCCTTCTGGAATACATCATAGAAATCGCGGTATTCCTCTGGCAAGGTATTAGTTACACCCAGGGTTGATGTTGTCGTTCCGGGAGTTGTAGAAATACTGAAAGCTGGTTTCTGTTCTGGATAATAACAGGCTGGAGATCAGTCACTGGGGAAGGTTAATTTCCTGGCCCACCAGTCAATCAAAGGGTTGTGAGCGACTAACCATGGCATCCCTAGTATAAGCCGGAATTGAGGTGCCTTGATGAGATCAAACGAAATGAGTTCCCGATGCCTGTCCTGGCACAGCAAGGTTATCTTGGCTGTGCATTGGGTTACGGGTCCGGAGGCGATTTCTGTCCCATCCACCGTAGTCACCTTATCTGTAATCGGCTTAAAACATAATGGAAGCCCCATCTCTGCAGCCAGGTCTTGATCTATATAATTCACGACTCCCCCGCTGTCGATGTACGCCTCAACGGCATGCATTCTTGACGACCGTTGGTTATTGATTAAGATCACTGGTATTGTAAAGTGTGAGGTCGGCGACTCTTTTCTCTCACTCGACAAACTGACCTCTACGTTTGCCGAGCTGTGTAGTTTTCCGATTTAGATTCCGTCTCTTCGTCTTTTTCCGTGGCCCTGACGATCTACGTTGGGGGTTTTACCGGGCAGTCCTTCAGGAAATGCCCAGGTTTTCTGCAATACAGACATAGTTGTTGTTGCCTTATTTTATCTCGCTCTTGTTTTGTTAATGGAGGTCGCACCCCCCCAATTTGCATGGGCTCCACAGTGCTTTCTTGTGCTCGAGTCACATTGTCTCTAGACCGAACATACACAGCCCGAGGATCCATTTTGGAACGATCTGCTTTTCGGTCTTGAAACCGGTGGTCTAGTTGTACGACCAGATTTATGAACTCCGAACAGTCTCGAGGAGGATCAACTACTTGAGCTAGAACGTCTTTTAATTCACCTCGTAAACCTCAATGAAACAACGTGGTTCTTTTGTTTTCAGGCCACCTAGCTTCAGCAACCAATCTGTTGAAAGTAGGAATGTATGTTAACAAGTCCTGATTCCCCTGTCGGAGGGAAAGGAGTTCATTGTCCACTGCTTGCTCTCGGGTATGGCAAGCAACAAGTTTCTCCATTTCCCTTTGAAATCCCCCAAAGTCATGTAATAAAGGATCATCATGGGTCACCAATGGTACAGACCAATCTGCTGTGCTACCGCTCAGGTATGATAAAACAAAGGCTACCTGAGCTTGGTCGTTAGGAAATGCTCCTGGCCTGCAAAGAAAGTGAAGGCGACACTGATTCATGAAAGCTGCATATTTCCGTGGATCACCTGTAAACCGCTCCGGTGGTGCCAAAGGAACTGTTCCTGGTAGCATAATTTGTACCAGAGTAGAGGAAGTGGATGGCAGAGTAGGATTCTGCATTGTTGGGTTGCTTCCAGGTAGAGGTGTCTGTCCTGCTTGTGATTGCAAGTATTGTCTGCTAATGTCTTCAGTGCGCTCCTTAGTCACTATTAAATCTCTTCGGAGAGCGTTAGTCTCCTGTCGGGCAGAATTAACCTTGGCGCGCAGTTCTCCTATTAATTGGGCCAATTGGTCTAATTCTGAGGTCTCCATGGCACCCAGGTGGATTGGTTTGGGAGGCTTCGCGTTCTGTTATGCTCACCTGGTTCCACGGGGACACCACCCAGCAGTTGGGACTCGGGTATCTTTCTCTGCGGTTCCCAGGTTGACCAGCGGGAGGGTTCTGCCTGGAATACAGGTGGGCAATGTTCAAGACTGGGCAACTGGGGTAAACAGCCCCCCACCACCCCGTATAGCTGCGGCCTCTCTGGACCTCTCCTCACCTTGTTTTTAATGCAGGTGTGCTCTCCGTCCTGCCTTCTTGGCAGGGGCGCGTTGTGCTTGGTGGGCTATTGCGATCAAGTTACTTCACTGATGCCGGCCCGCTTTGAGTCTTTCAGGTAGGTCTTATTGCTGTGGTATATCGTTGTCCTTGCATGCCTTTTTTGGTCTAACTAATGTCTTTTTCTCTTCCTTAGGTGCGCGGAAGTCCAATATGTGGCATAGACTGAATTGGGCCTCGCCGGTAAGTAATGGCGTATTTAGAGTGCCTTGATGCGGTGAGTTGGCGCTATGCGCAGCGCTATGATGCCTTGCCTTTTGCTAACCTGTTGTCTTTTCTACCCCACAGGTCGCTGTGCTCATCCGGTGCATGGAATTCCTGAGGCGGATCTGGTTGAGGAGCGGCTTGCGAGGTAAGCTTTTCGGCACCGTTCGCTCAATTGTAAAATGTCTAATGCCTTGTTTCTTCCTTTTTTGCAGATCCAATGGTCCGGGAGGAGTGCTGGTTCCAGAATGCTGGTTGCAAGAGCTGTAGATGGCTACGATGAAATTCCAGGTAAGCTGCTGCTGATAACAATGTCCTTTTCCTTCTTAACAGATACTGTTCTTCCGAGGTTCCCGGGTGCAGCTGAACACGGTGAGCGTCACGTTGCAGAATTGCAAAGTAACGCGAAGCGTGTTATCCCAGTGTGTGGTTTAAATAGTTTCAAAAAAGTAGTCCCAGTTAAATAGTTCCTATGGTACGACAACTAAAAATACTATACTGCATAGCTTGGTTCCAAGGAGCCAAGCTATGTGGATGCCTCCATGTTGACTGGCACTGAAATAAAGTAGTTTCCAACACAAGTCCTTTATCAAGTATGAGCCTGGTGCCAAGAAGGCCTAGGCCAAGGATGCCTGGGTTTAGTGGAGACCCGAGTCAAGACCCTTCCTGGCCCATGGGCTTGCCAGAGGGTCTTCTGGATGTGAGTCGTGACAACTACATACAAGACCCTTTCCTAGCAATATTGTAATTTCTCCATGCCTGCTTTGCACCCCTTCTCTGCCAAAACTGAGATAAACTGTGTCCAGTCTTGTC
Organism: Ambystoma mexicanum; assembly: GCF_040938575.1. Taxonomy (NCBI): domain Eukaryota; kingdom Metazoa; phylum Chordata; class Amphibia; order Caudata; family Ambystomatidae; genus Ambystoma; species Ambystoma mexicanum. The sequence goes on from NC_090934.1 coordinate 124,808,846, forward strand.
TGCACTGCTCACCTGTTTTGCTGCACACCAGAATGTAGTCTACGTACTGGACCACTGCACTTTCGAGCTGTACATTCTCTAGGTCCATCTGAAGGACCCTGTTAAAGATTGATGGGGACTTGCAGTACTCTTGGGGTAAACCAGTGTGTTTCCACTTCTGTTTTCTATATGAAAACCAAGTTGTCCTGTGACTCTTCAGGAAGAGGAATTGAAAAGAAAGCATTCTTTAAATCGATCACTGTAAAATATTTGGCATTGGATGGAATATTACACAATATTGTGGCTGGATTGGAGGTGAATGGAAATTCTGCTTCAACAATATTGTTTTGGGGGTAGTTCCTGAATACATCTCAATGACACCCCCTCCCTCCACGTTGCTTTTTTCAATGGGTACACTGCCGTGTTACATGGGGATTCTGATTCCACTAATATACCCTGTTGCACTAAAGTAGAAATAGTATCATAAATGCCCACATCTGCATCTTTTGACATTATATATGGTCTTACTCATGGCAACATTACTCTTGGCTTCAGTTTGATTTAACTGCACCTACTTCTTTCAGGATGCCAACATCATATGGACTGCTGGTCCACAATATACTTGGTTATATAACAGGAAGGGTCCTAATCAAATTTATGTACACTAGTTTGCATATTACTCTTCTGACCATGTGTGGCAGTTAATGTCCATCTACTTCTAAATAGTCACAGCAACATCAATAATGGGAATTATGACTTTTTATCACCTTCAGAAAGGGTCTATTCATCACCCAACATTTTTACTTTTATTCTGAGGATTACATTTCCAATTTATTCTATATTAACCATGACATGCAATGAATTTCTAATCCTGGTCAATTTCCTCTACATATTACACTGGTCTGCCTCTGCTATTCAAGACTTACTTAAAATATCCAAGACATATATGAACATATACAGTGATGAAACATCAAGCAACAGACATTTAGTGCTATCCTAAGTATTCATTTGGTAGAATAAATAATCAACTGTGTGTAAACCGCAAACAAATACAGTCAAGGAGATTCTACTGGGCAAGGTTTGCCTGTTTCATCCTAGACTCATATAAAACACACATACAGAATAAACACACTTTAACCGTTCACGATTAGGCAATGCTCATGATACCTGTGCCAAATCTTCTCAAAAAATGTTTTTTTTTTAATTAATAGTATTCTCTGTGAAACTTTACTGTTCTCAGTTTACACCCAATAAGTGAGGCTCATGAAGAACACTACCTCATCATCTGAGTCATCGTCTATAAACAGTTGCTCATCTGTCAAATCAGTCATCCTGTGTCCTTCGTAAAGAGCTATAACTGCTCGCCATGCTTTTCCTCCATCATCAGTCCTGTGAATAAATGCCCTCTAGTCTCTCGCTATTCATGCTTCTAGTTCTAGTGGAAAGATGTGTCCTTTCTCCTCATCCATAGGTACTTCTGGTCGAAAATAAATGTTGCAGGTAGTCGCAGTATTTCACCCCTTATCCCAGGAAGCCATACTAGCAAAAGGTGTGCCCCAAAATGAAATACTTCGGGCTTCAATGGCACACTGGCTGTGCTTTCTGGATGAAAAACTATGATATGAATTTTTGTGCATTTACATAATTAATTCCTGGAGAGAAGCACACTATACCCTGGTCAGTGAAAGATATGGCCATGTTAATCTTCCTCATCAAGTCCCTTCCCATTATATTAACTGGTGTCTTTCGGGATTATAATAGTGGCATAGAAAGATCATGCTCTCCTGCAGTGATGGGTAAGTTATCAGTGAATGGAACCAAACTTGTAGCCCCAGGAAAAATCCTGTGCAATCATGGCAATGCCGGACATTGGGTACTTCCGCTCCCTAACACAGGACCTAGTCCCCCATTTATCTGCAAGGAAGGAAAATGTCTTGTTACCTATGGTGACCCCAACCCGTGTTTCCTCTTCTGGTCTGGTGTAACAGATAGGATTAAACACATCAAGTCACTCTGTGGGTTGTCCTATTGTGGGAATAAATTCATCCATGTCCCATTAAAAGGTTTTCCCCCTACCACGGTCAAACTCCCTATTCTGGGTGTTAGCGTCTGGGGTCCTGCACTTGCGTTCCATGTTGCCATGGTATTCTACTGTACTGCTGCTTGTGGTTGCATCTGTATTTGCTATGTCTGTACAGGGGCTTGCTGTGCTTGTTGCACAGGTTGTATTTGCAGCGTATATGTCTGATACTGTGTGTGATCCTGGGCAAAATATTCAGGTGGCTCTGCACTGTATGGTGAAGGGTATGTTATCCCTGCTCTTGGCAATGCTGTTGCTCCTCCACGCCCCTTTGCTCCTGCATGCCCGAGATGTGTCCCATTTTTCCACATGACCAACACTGTTGTGGCTGTCCTCTGAATCTGGGCTGTCCCCCATTAAACCCTTGTCCTTGTGGAGCTTGAAGTCTAACCGCTCTTCCTCTAAGTGCACCCCTCTTCCTCGGGGTCAATAATTGTTTTCTCCCCTTCCTTCAAAATTCCCTCCAGCCATTGGCTGTGTTTGCTGTGTGTATTTTGCAACCACTCCCTCTCCCACATCAGCACAGCTCCTTCCACTGAAAACTTCACTTTTTCTGAAGTTACTTTGTTTCCTCCAGCTTTCTCTCCTCGAGTTTCTTTCTGGCTTTCTCTTGCAATAATCAGCAAAGGTGAACTATTGACAATTGGATCTCTGGCCATGGTTTCGCTGCAATTCACACTAATTATTTGAATTGTTGATGCACTGGCTATGGCAACCCCTGACCCAATATATGATGAAAAATAGCTCTTGTCTCACAGTTTCCTTGTCTCAAGACGCCAACTCTCTTGAATATAAGTAACTGGGTCTTCATGCATTTTGCATATCATGATTGCACTCATGTCTGATGTATCAGGATATTGCACTTCGAGTGCTCTCCACACATCTGTCTACAGTTAAATGGTGCTTCGTCATGAGTTGGATTCTGTGCTGTCACCCTGGGGTAGTCTGCTCATTTCCAAAATCTCATCCGCTCTTTCCCCAATGGTGTTAGCGAGCAGATGTTTTATGTCGCTCACTGCTAATGTCATCCTTTCTAGCGCATAAATCCATTGTCCCACTCCTGATGTTAAAGTTTGTAACTTGCACCTCAAATTATCCTTATCCATTTGCGGTCATGGTATATATTGTGGCTGTCCTCAAATATTTTCTAACAATGTGAATTGTGCCAATCCTGCCCCACATTCACATCCAGCTACGGCCTTCATTTTGATGACTGCATCTGTCATGCTTGTTTTCTTTCACCCTGGTAATGTTCTTGACCTGTCTACATCTGGGCTTGTCTATGGTACAGGTTCTAGCATTTCCCCTTCTGGTTCTTCAAGGTTAGACCACGCCATCTCTTTCCCTGGGCCCAAGCCTGTAGAGAAGCCTTGCGCTGCCTCCTCCCCCTCCTTATTTTCACTTTCATGTCTTTCCTCATCTGAAAACATAGTTCTCCAACTTCCATAACTTCCTTCGTCTTCTCTGTCATCAAAATCTAATCTTTTTAGGGGGGCCTCATTCATTCATCGCCTTTTAAAATAAGCTCTCTTCTCCTTGTTTTGGGCACCTTACCAGACTCCTCTTTATCTTACAAACTGCACCACTGTCCCTCCTTTTCTAGACGCATGCTTTCCCTGACAATCTTTTCAGCTTCTTTTTGCCGTCTCTCTCGGCTTCATTCGATCTCTTGCTCTATCTCCCTCTGTCTTTCTTCTTCCATTTCCTTCGCTTTATCCTTCTCTGCTTCCCTTTCACTTTCTTTCTTTTGTTTCCTCGCTCTTTACCCTTCTTCTATCTCTCGCTCCTTTTCTTTCCTCTAGCTCCCTTTTCCTCCATTCCATTCACTTCCCTTCGCTCCATCTACTTCACGTTTCTTTTCTATTTCCTTTTCTTTCTCAATTATTCTGTCCCATTCTTACTCTTCCTTCTCTGTTGTACCTTTTCTTCCTGTTTTCTTTCCTCTTCTTAGTTTTCCTGTCTCCTTAACTTCCCTTTCTCTATCTTTAGCAACATTTGTGTACCTTCAGTCTAATTTAAGAAATATCTGTCCTTGCACCCATTCGTTCAGAGTAATCGTGTTTTCTTCCCTATTGCTGTGCCTTCCTCTCTGCTTCTGTTTTTCTTCCTCAGCCTCTGTCAGCTTCACCTGCAGATTGCAGTGCTCGTTATACTCATCGCGCATGGACACTGGATTGTATTTGTTTAATTTACATTAATTTATAGCATCCTCACTACTTTAAGCAGGGGCCACATATACCGGGTTAGTGTACCCTGCTGCTGCTTTCAATGGGTAGAATCCCTGCCCTTCGTCTGAAGGATTGATGCTCTGAGGAGGAGGCAAGGGCACTGTATCCTCCCCTTCATGCTGATTAAGCATCCGCCCTATTGCCTATGGCCAGCAGCGAGATGAGAAAGACGCGAGTCTCTCCAGCTCCCGCGACCGCAGTGCACATCCTGACCAAAACGCCTGATTCCTGAATACTACGGGACCACAAACATCCCTGATGGGTGTCGGACATCCTGGAGCACAAGTGGTGCAAAAAGCAGCAGAAACCACTCCCGAATACGGGTGCTCGGGGCACGAAGAGTTCCGAGCGGGCACCGACCAGCCCGCCACAAAGAGATGGCTGCCTGCATGAGGCAATAAACATACTGAAGCGGGGGAGCGAGGCAGCACTGCCATGGAGCCCTGACCGCCACCCACTCACCAACAGTGGCGGAGGTGGAGCGCAATCCCTGGGGAGGCTCTGACAGTGCTCCAGTCCGTGGGCAGACTCTGGCGGACCAACCGAGGGGATGGAGACACAGAGTGCCCCTGCCGGCGAGCGTCACCCTGGGCCCTGGTGACCGTGTCCTGAGGTGGACCCCCGGGGGGGAGAACGTGCAGCATCTAAGTGGCACCACAGAAGTGGCGGATCGGGGGCCCCCATGCCCTGCAGCGCGGTAGGATACCCCTCCCAGCGGTGGCCTGCCAAAGAGAGGACGGCCGGTGGAGGCTGAGGAGCGGGAGCGCTGGTGAGTGTCCCTCTGGCGGTCCCCCCCATGGTGCACCTTGGTGTGGCTCCCTGGTGACTAGCACACCAGCCTGATCAAGGACCCAGAGGGTCTGCGGTGTGCTGCGGCAGTGCCAGCAGTACGCGGGAGACCACCAACTGCCCAATATTGAAGGGGCCTGTGGGAGCGCGGAGCTCCACAACCGCGGTGAGCGCACCGCCCTGAGAGCAGGGCCTGAAGGCCTGCACCAGGCAGCAGCAGAGGACCGGCCCGCGTGCAAAGACATCATCAGCCCCATCCGAGGGGGACCAGCAGGAGCAGTGTGCTCCACATGAACAGCGGCCACACGGCCTGAGGTGGGAGGCCAACAGACCCACAGCACGCCGCAACAGTGGCGCCCTGAGCACACATAGCCTGGACCCTGCCCCAGTAATAAGCGGGGCAGCCCTGTAGGGAGACAGAGTGGCCACGTGACCGCCCAGCATCCCCAACACCCACACCAGCCAGAGCAGCGAACAAGCAAACTGCCGGGACCCACGACAAGGTAAAGACACGCCTCACACCCGGGGCACATCAGGGACACGCGACAGGCAAGCCTCGCTGTGCAGCTACAGACCCACGCACTCAGCTGCGATGTGGCAGGGTGCCTCCTTGGCCACATCGGACAAAGCCGGCCATCAGCACAACACTGAGGCCCGGAGGTGATCCTCCACATGGTGCAGGATCACCATACACTACCCTAACCCGCTAAGGCACCAGAAAGAGATGACCATGGCCAGGGGCTAATCACAGCAGGCACATCCACGTGGCAACAGTTCAAAACAGCAGGCTCACCGGAGCCGGACTGGACAAGTGGGTCACAACCAGACCCCATTCCGCAGAGGCTTTGGAACACGATGAGAGTGGATAAAGAACATATTGTTAGTCAATTACCATAAGGTGATCACTGCGCAAGGACTACATCCATGAGGCACAACAGAAAGCATGTGGAAAGACAAATCAAAGAGACTTCCCACTCAAAGCAGAATGGACCAATAACCATTCCCCCACCACAGGCCCCCGATCTCCATTTGTTATCCTCAGAGGACGCAGAGTCAGACCATACGATTTCCCTGAAGGACGTTATGGCCACCATAGCGGATTCCTGCACGTCAATGGAACAGAAGATGGACGGGATAAGCCTGGATGTATCCCTCCTCAGGCACGACCTTCAAAAACTAACAGCACACACTGGAGAGGCCGAACAACGTATCTCCAACACAGAGGATGGGATACACAACATGCAACAGCAAATCCGGAGCGTCACATCCAAGCTCAAGATGCTGGTGGACAGAATTGAAGATGGAGAAGGAAGATCCAGACGCAACAATGTGCGCATCCTCGGCATACCCGAGTAAACTGAAGGCGCATGCATGGAACGCTTCCTTGAACAGTGTCTCACTGTCTTGTTTGAACCAGACTCCTTTTCCAAGTTCTTTTCTATAGAAAGAGCACACAGAATGCCCGTGGGCAGGCCAGTGCCCGGGGACCCCCCCACGCACAGTGATAGCAAAGTTTCTAAACTATAGAGACTGAGACGCACTATTACAACGTGCATGCGCCAAGAGCACGATCACCTTCAATGGCTCCAAGATCTCCTTCTTCCCCGACTACACAAGGGAAGTACAGAAAGCGAGACAATCCTTCGATCATCTCAAAAAGCAACTGCAAACACTGGGTGTTAAATACGGTCTGCTCTTCCCCGCACAGCTCAAAATCTATCATAGGGGAACCACAGTCCACTTTAATGACCCCAAGGAAGCATGGCGCTGGGCTGAACAACACATAGAAGGAGACTGGTTGACCTCTCGTGGGAGCAGGGGAAGATACCCCGGACAACCGCCTAAACAACAACAAGCACCCCGACAACCACCAGCACAAGATCTGCCGAAAGACATAGGAGGATGACCCCAGCCTTGGTCTCCAACAGAACCCTGAAACTCAGCAGTGAGTACAAATCGAATCACCTAACCACCCGCAGCGCAACTCAACATCCAACACAAGGCGATATATGCTTTCATGATGCGGTCGCGAGGAAGACATGCGTCCTCACGTCAAGGCCCCCCCCCCTATAAGTACACTTTACGACAGCACTAGCGGTAGCACCCCCCCAGTCTTACACCTCAAGGGGGAACTACTTGAACCTTAAATTTAGTTTGGCGCATGCAAGTTGTTCGGGTGAGAAGTTCTCATGTTCGGGTGACCGATGCTTCTAGTTGGGAGGAGTATAGGGTGGGGGGGGGGGGGTTATGGGTTTGTTGTGTTTAGTTACGAATGGGACCAGTCAAGCATGAAGCATACTAAAACCAGACAGGAGGGCAACAGCACATGAAAGCGGATTAGCCCGGCGCTTAGCGACGCTACCAGCAACACACACCTCTCTAACCGCGGGCAGACATGGCATCACGTAGCACCACCACCAACGTCTCCAGAACGCTCAAGTTCATGACATGGAATGTCAACGGCCTCTGCAATGGGGTTAAGTGCCGTTTGGTAGGGCAATTCCTAAATAGACACGCACCAGACATAGTATTTCTGTCCGAGACCCATCTCGCAGGCACAGATTGTACACTATTTAAACACACAAATTATAAACTTGCACTTCACGCAGGCTTCACTATAGGCTCATGGGGTGTCATGATACTAATACACAAAAAACTCCCCTTCCACCTGAATACAGTTACCCAGGACACCAGAGGCAGATATGTATACGCGACAGGCATGCTCTGGAAACAATCTATTGCACTACTAGCCATCTATGCGCCACCCACCCTACTATCGCCGCTACTTACTGATATCTCCCCCTTGATTACAAAAGACACGTCCAACATCATGATAATAGGAGGGGACTTTAATGAAGTCATGGACACAGCTCTGGACCGCTCACATCTACGCAGTAGAAACCCCAGTATACCCACCAAACTTGCTACATTTACAAATGCCCTGGGCCAGTGTGATGTATGGAGAGATCTCCACCCCAACACCAGAGAATACTCCTTTCATTATGGGGCTCACGCCTCGCTCTCCAGATTAGATTACTTTCTCCTCCCTTCAACTGACTTACATAGGGCACAAGAGGCATGTCTGCTTCCCAGAGTTATTTCCGACCACTCCCCACTGGTGCTAAAAATCACAACATCCAGGCCGACCCCCCCGCCTGGCTGGTGCCTGAATAACTAATATCTGGGCATTCCAGACCTGCTAGATAAGCTCCAAGAGACAACCAAAACATATTTCGAGCTAAACACGGAGTCTGCATCGGACCCCGAGTCACTACGGGAGGTCTCAAGGCAGTACTGAGAGGTGAACTCATCTCATAGACAACCGCACACAGGAAAAAACATCTACACAAGGTACACAAAGCATAACAGCAGGTAAAACGGGCAGAGGAAATGCACTTAACTCAAGACACGCCTGGTACGAACCGAGTCCTACTCCTAGCACAGAAGCAACTCCAGAACATAGCACTAGATAATGCTAGGCACGCACACAAGGCAATGCGGGCACGGATATATGAAACAGGAGACAAGCTGGCGTGGCTGGAGCGTAGGGAGCAGGGACGCAGCCATGTCGGGCAGTTAGAGACAGGGAGCCCAAATCCACTAGTATCAGATCAAGACATAACGCGGGGATCCGCGGACTATTATGCTGAGCTTTATAAGACACCCACCACCCGCACAGATGCCTCAATTATAGAGGTAATTAACTTCCCCACTCTAAACACGGCACAACAGGATCTACTAGAGAGGGATATCGCAGAGGATGAGGTGTTGAGCACCATGTCCGGCCTCCAATCTGGCAAGTCCCCGGGCCCAAACAGTTTCCCGATCAAGCTATGGCGGAAGGTGGGAACCAATGTAATTGCTCCACACCTGCTGAGAATATACCAACACCCACGGGACCAGGGCACCCTATCCCCCGATCTGAGAGAAGCCACAATAATAGTGTTACCCAAAGCGGACAAACCCCCTGAAAACTGCAGTTCATACAGACCTATTTCATTTATAAATAGCGAAACCAAAATATTAGCAAAGATACTAGCAGACCGATTGCAGCAGGTCATCCCCTCCCTGATCCACCCTGATCAATGCGGTTTCATGCCCCAGAGATCAACGCGCATGAACCTCTATAGACTGCACTCAGCCCAGGAAAAAGCCAACAGCATACAAGGTGTGTTAGCTTTATTAGCAATTGACTTTGAAAAGGCCTTTGACTCAGTGCGATGGGAGGCTATTTGGGACACAATGAGACACATGGGCTTCGGCAGGAACTTCATGATCTGGGTGCAACTACTATACAACTGCCCAACGGCCAGAACTAAGGTCAACGGCTGGCAATCGGACCCCTTTAGACTGGGCACAGGCACTAGGCAGGGCTGCCCCCTGTCAGCTATGATCTTCGCAATTGCTATTGAACCCCTGGCCATTCTCCTGCGAAACACACCACTCTGGGAGGGCTTCTGCTGGTCAGAAACATGGGAGGACAGAGTCTCGCTCTATGCAGATGACCTGCCCATCTACTTGAAAGACCCGATCAACTCCTGCCATAGAGTCACACGCATGCTGAAGAGATACAGGGCTTTCAGCGGTCTTCGCGTGAACTGGTCCAAATCCACCTTTTTCCCCATAGGCAGGATAACAGCCACAAGACCTGCAGACTGCCCCTACCAAATTGTAACAGAACAGTTTAAATACCTCGGTGCACAAATTACAAAGCACCTCACGGACTACTTATTATTAAACCTCCACCCACTCGTGACAAGGTTCGCCGAGGATACTCACCGCTGGGTCTCCCTGCCACTGACACTAATTGGCAGAGCTGCCCTGTTCAAAATGATTGCTCTTCCCAAGTTCCTGTACATCCTGCAAAATGCACCGCTGCACATTCCACATCATGAATTCCTCAAAATCGACTGCATCCATCGGAAACTACTCTGGAGCGGGGGCCACCCGCGGATAGCTCTTTCTACACTTCAGAGGTCCATCTAGGAGGGTGGGATTGGGCAGCCCAGACTGCAAACATACTACTGGGCCAGCCAGATGGTGGTGGTGAATGACATGCTCCACAGGGACAGGAACTTGCCGCACATCAGAGGGATCAACACCAACAGTACAACAACACCCCTGGAGCTCTTGTACTGCGGTCTGGGTTGCACATCACCCTCCGACATGGCAACACATATTGCGTGAATTTGGGCTGAAGCACACCGACACTTAGGGTGGGACTCGAAACTGACACTGGTCTAACCTCTGTGGAACAACAGTCTCCTCCCTGAAATACAGAAGCTTCCCAAATGGCCCGCCTGGGACCAGCATGGAATCGCCAGAATCGGAGATGTGGTGTGGGAGGATGAATTGACCCCGTTCGAGACATTACAATCTGAATTCTCCCTCCCAATCACAGAAGGATACCATTATATTCAAATGAAGCATGCATTACATGCCCACCGGCAGATCATCGGAGACATGCCAGAATGCACCCCGCTGGTGCGCAACATAGTTCAGGACCAAATAAAACAAAAACTCACCTCAACTATGTACAACGTGATCACATTCTTTGCCACACCAGAACTAACCAGTCTGAAAGCCAGTTGGGAACGGGATGTGGGACCGCTACAACCAGAAGATAGGACAGAAGCTCTGATGTACCCCCGTGAAGTAACCATCTCGTCGAGGCTCATATTGGTCCAATTAAAGATCCTGCACCGCACCTACTATCGGAGAGTGGCACTGTTCCGATGGAGTAGGGCTTTGGACTCGCGATGCCTATGCTGCAAATGTGATGAAGGAACCTTCTTCCATATCATATGGGAATGCGACAACATACAACAGCTCGGGCAGAAATACTGCGATAAACTGTCCAGAGTCATGGGCAAAACAGTACAAAGGGGACCAAAACAACTCCTACCGGGGATTTCCGATGAATGTGATCTGTCACGATACGAGAAACTGCTCTGGTCGACCGCTACAGCGGTACTCAGAAGGAACATTGCACAGTTATGGGGATCGGAGAGAACACCAAGCTATGACCAATGGGTCATGGACGTGGACATCTGCGCGACAATGGAACGCAGAGTGTACGTGGCGAGGGGAGGGGATGCCCACAAAAAGCAAGCAAAAAAATATGGCAGAGATGGGATGATGCCAGCTAAACACCCGACGAGCGGGCACAAGCCATATGCACCAGTGGACTGAGCAATGCCACGCAAGTGGGCCCGACACGAACAAACTGTTGTACGAGATCCCTTGCCAAAGGCTTGATGGTCCGAGGGGCTAAGTCTTTCTTTCTTTCTTTCTTTCTTTCTTTCTTTCTTTCTTTCTTTCTTTCTTTCTTTCTTTCTTTCTTTCTTTCTTTCTTTCTTTCTTTCTTTCTTTCTTATGTTTTTATCCCCTTTGTTTTTCCGGTCCCTGCAATGCAAAGTGTTATTTGTAATGTTTATTCATGTTTGAAAATCAAATAAAATCTTTGATGAAAAAAAACCCCATCCACCCTATCGCTGGTGAATCCTCCATCTCGTCCCCAAACATCTTCTATAATTCTAGAAAGACTAATAGTTTTTGCAGTTTCTTTCCTTTGTATGTGCCGTGTAAATATGTTGTCATGTGTTGCAGCACTGAATTTGAAAACGTCCCCTCCTGGGACTAAGCCATGAACATTTTACCAACTGTGCCCCCAAACCAACTGGGAACGGTAGTTATATATTTTTGTTTTTTTATCTAGGCAACGATTTGCATAAATTCATAAGTGGAGGGTCACACTATTGACTGCCGATACTTACCGGACCTTAACAAACCTTCAAACGTTTTACCTCTTCTATTACTCCTTCACAATCTCCTAATAACACTATTTCCAACACTTTCTACATCTCTTCTCAACCTTCTTGCCTCCAACAACTATTTGTGGAAGCACCACAAACACTGCCCACTGTCAGGTCCCATGCCATTTGGTGTCCAAACCGTAACTCCACATGCTGTACAATGTAAACCCATTTCCACAAAACCTCATTTTTCACAGTGCAACCCACTTTTTAACCTATCACTGGCACCATCAACAGCTTCACATACAGGTGCACCTTCCAAAATAACACAATACTCCAATCCCACGGCCGTCTTCATGCCCTCTTGACCAGGTATCCTTTTAGCTCTTAATGTGTGACGCAGTATTCCTTGATCTTGTCGCAGGATATCTGTTTATTCTTAATAACTTAATACATCATCACGAGGTTTAGTGCGTCACCTTCCATAACACTTGTCAGAGGTATCCCCTCATAAATAAATCCATTGCCACCTCACAATTACCCAATATATACAGACCACTCCCTCCTTTGTTTGCCAATTCGCTGCTCTATACTTACATCTGTGGATCGGCCGAGGCCTTCAGTATCGAGCCTCCATCAATCCGCCACTCGCCGTGGGGGGCGCTCGTGGGGACCGGGCAGGATTTTCTCCAGGGGGGCTCCTGTTGACGGTCTCACGCGTGATTCAAGTTCTCCACAGGTCACTCTGTTGTCCTCAGGCTTGAAGTGGGGGGGGGGGGGGGGGAAGGGGTATTGACAATCGGAAGGTTTGGACTTTAACCATTCAAACCACTACCATCTATACACAGGGTCCTGGAAAGTCACGTCGCCAGCAGAACAGACAGGTCGGGAAATAGCACACCCAATGACGGAAATAATCAAAGTAAATGGCAAATACCTGTTTGATTAACAAACCATATAAATCAGGAACAGCAATGAACATGCAAGTCTCCACAGCTCTTTAAACTTTATAATTCAAAACATCAGGTTTCAACCAACAAACATGTCAATCTTAGTTGCGAGGTTCAGGCCCTAGTTAGAGGAATTGTCTACATATAGGATATATAGATGTTGGTATTTTCCTTGGATTTAATTATCTGATGGCCCCACCTCATACCATCCCTAAACTGATGCAAGTAAGAAAGACATCCTCTTAGCAACAGGTAATTGGCTACTGCAACAATTATATGGCGGCATCACTTTGAGAACTGTGATTGGTTGCCTTTGGTCTTGCGAACCTTGGACACTTGGCAGGTCATCAGCACATGAGCAAAATAATTGTGGTAACGGGAGTGACATCAAGGAACTGCTTCTTCCAATTAAATAAGAAACCATCCCTTATTTCCTAGCTAGCTTTGAACTTGGCCTTGTTCAGCGTCTCTCACTCTGAGAATCTGTGGGGAGTTGAGCAGGTGCCAATCAGTGTTTGAAGTTAATGAATGGACACTGTTCTCCAATTATAAGTCATGTGTGGCGTGACCATGTTTTGAATTATAGTGCTAGACTTTTATTAGGATTTTAGCTCTCATTCATATGGAAGCTTTAGTCTCTATGGCCACTGACTTGGTTGTGCCGTTCCTCGTGCAGTATTAAGCTTCTATTTAAGGGGCACCTGGCTTTCGAAGGTTGTTTGAACTCTACTTAATCTAAGAGAAATATGCCTTGTGCATGGCAATTGTTATCTTCTGTTCTTCATGCAAACCTCCATTTTTGCAGTAACCTTTGAGGGGGCTTTGCAGCCATGGTCTGGCCTGCACAGGTCTGTATTCCAGCTATTTCAGCAAGTTGAATCTCCCTGTAGCCTCAAGGCTTCTTTGAGGATTCCCATTCACTCTAACGTGGCTTTGCCATCCATGCTATTCAGAATGGCTACTGTTGCATTTCCACATTTAGCTAGCTTTATGTGTATTTCGTTCGTCTTGCGTTTCAGCGTGTACATCTATTATATCATGTTGCTAATGTCTATTGGATGCAGGTAGCATTCTTCATGTCTAAATGCAAGTTTAACCTAGTGTCTGTGTTTCTTCAAGGTGAGTGCATATATGGGTTCAGGACGATTTTACCGTAAAAGAAAATGGCCGCAATGACCAAAAGTCCTTAAAAAAGTTCAAACCTTTGGTGGTTGCATTGAAGAAAAAAAAACAAGGGCTGCGGGGTTGTCCTCCGCATCGCCCCGCTCACTACACTTCATGGTATAGTGAGCAGGGGTTGCGGGGAACACTCTCGCAGCCTTCCGTTTAAAAAAAGGAAAAAATAAAAACCAGGGGCTGTGGGGGTGTCCCCTGCATCGCCCCGCTCACTATATTTTATGGTATAGTAAGCAGGGGCTGCGGGGGACACCCCTGCAGCCTTATGTCAAAAAAAAAGAAAGAAAAGAAAAGGACCCTGCAGCGCCGGTTCCCAATCACAGAAATGAAAGGGAACTGGCACTGCAGGCACCCAGCGTGAAGATGCAGGTAAGTGGGGTTTGCTTATGTTGGTGTGTGGGTGGGGGTGTGCTGAGGGTATGGGTGGGGGGTGTTATGGGTGTGTTGTGTGTGTGGGTGTGAGTATGTATATGTGTTCGCATGAGAAAGGTGCAAACCTTTGGTAGTTTGCACCTTTCTCATGCAAACGTTTTGCCTGCAGTAATTCCAGCCACGGGCAAATCACTTGGATTCTATAAATGTTTCATGTCTAATGTATCTTTGTGTGTCAGTTTGACAGTGATGTCACTTGTTCACTTCATCTTCAGTTACAGCATGTTCATTTCTTCTAGAGTTTGCAGATTCATCTCTTCTATTGTTTCAGGATAAGGTCGGCAGGGTTGTCTTGATGAATAGCGTTTCTCGTACTTGCTGTATAGAGGTGGGGTAGAGGCTGATGCCATAAGTTATGTAGGTCTTTTGTTTCTACGATATGGAGGTGGGGAGGGGAAGGCGCAATGAATGCTATTCATCTGCCTCTTGGCAGTTGCGTGTACAGTACCCATGATCTTTCATGCGTCCTCAGATTGGTTTGATATTTTCCACCATCGGGTTAGTTCCATTACGCAGAGTTAGTGTAAAGTTATTGTTGCGCTTGAGATTGGGCAAGATTGTTATAATTGCTATTACAGTCACTGGATGCTGTAGATCATTGAACAAAGTCTCTACACCCGACAAGATTTATCCAGCATCAGGCCCCTTCATTTTGGAAGGTTGGTGGTTGAGGGATTACAGTAGGGAGAGTGGGGGAACTACATTACACTAGCTGTCTTGCAGATTCCACAATGGAGAATACTCCATTTAAGTTTTGCCCATCTTGCAACCATAAGTTTCCCTGGAAGGATACAAACAGACCGGCTTCTACTGGATCATCAGGAGGAGAGGTGTGTGGAGTAAGCTCTTTAAAACAAAGGGGTGCAAAGATCAACGGTTGAATCGCTCGGTGGCCTACAGGATGCAGGCTGAGGCATCCGTTGAGCCTTTCACAATCGTGGAAAGCATCGACACCATACAGGACCATGTTGGTTTCAAAAGTAAAACCAAGTAGAACACTGTTGTTGAACCCATAGATTCCCAGAAGCTGGGCCCCAGCTCCGAAAGGCAGGCATCAGGCCCAGCCATGGAGAATAACCCTGGCACCAAAAATGTTGTACAAATAAATCACCCACATGAGGGCCATACGAAAACAGTAGTTGAGTTACCGATACCTAATAAAAGGAACCATGCGTCCTCTCGCAAACATTCTCTGCCGGTTCCGGCACCTGCACTCAAATAAAATTCTGAACCAAACCACTCACACTCATCCCAGGTTTCAAAGTCAGCACAGGCCCTGAAACTGTCTGTTTCAGTGCAGATTAAAAAAGAAACGCAGAAAACAAAACTTCACCTTAAGTCCAGCCAAAAAGAGGGAGAGGGCTGTTTGGTTGATGCTCAAAAGTGAAAAAGTGCCTCTGAAGTCTCGGAATATGAGGAAGAGGAGGGGGACATCGTTTTCCCACTTCAGTCCCCTTCAACCCCATGGACCAAGGAGAGACTTGGGGGGGAAAAAACAACGGGCAAGATGTCCTCTCATGGATTGAAAAACACCCCATTAAGAGTATATATTTTGTTAAAGAAGACACTGCGCACCTTGCAACCTTTGGGTGATCTGGTGCATTATAAGTAGTAAAGTACTGTGCCACCAAAAATGACCAAAAAAACAAACCCTACTAGCAGGTGACACCATCAAGGTGGAGCATTATACTGCTGAGGAGGAAGGCACATTGGATGATGGAGCCAAATATTGAAAATGAGCACTGCCTTATGCTTTCCACAGATGATATTGATGACACCCAATTTAGTCATCTCCAACAGACGATCACATGTTATATAATCTTATAAATAAATGTTTCTAAGCAAATTTAAAATAGACATACACGATTCCGAGGAGGACACAGAATTTACTGAGGAATTTCTCAATTGGAAAAGAAGCAATAGGACAGTATAGTCCCTCTATTGCAATCAGTAAAAAGGAGGGTAAGTCTAGCACTGGTTACTCCAACTCTTACTAAGGCAGTTAACCGCCATATAGAAAAGCGCTTTAAACTGGCACAAGTGGTTCCTCCTTACATAACAGGCCAGCTTACATCAGACTCGCTGGTAGTGTCTACAACTCGTATATGGGCTGGGACACCTTTCAGACTCTCCACCCGATAAAGAGAGCAAAAATGTCTGTTCGGGTGAAGAAGGTAGCCACCTCTGCAGCATACCAGACTCGCATTGCCCATACCTCTGCCCTGATGTCCAACTATAATGGCACAGTGGGCTTCGATGGAGGATCTGGTCAAAAACCCTTGAGTCGCACATGCTCAGGATTCTAGGAGAAGGCAAGCAATCTGCAAATACAGTTATTAAACATGCCCTCGTTTCAGTTGAGACAGTGGGCACACTTATTGCAGAAGGAGTGGTTGTCAAAAGACATGCTTGGCTGTGAGTTTCAGGTTACTGACTGGAAACACATGCCATGCTCAACGTCATGGTTGAGGACAATGTTCTTTTTGGGGCAGGCTGTCAGTGAAGCCTTTATAAAAGGCCAAAAAAGAACATGACACTATAAAGACCTCAGGCCAGGTGGCAGGCAACCCCTTTCAAGAGCTTGATTCGTAAAGCCTGTCTTGCTGTCCATTTGCAGTGTTTCAAAGATGGCAATGGATGTATCACGTGTACTCTTCATGCTGGCATTTCACTGATGAATTTTTTACTGGGATCTAATGCATTATCTGCCATATGTTGATTTCCCTTTAAATGTATGCTGCAATTATCACTGCATGCATCTTAATCTGCTCCTAGTAGTCTAGTGAGCCCCCTCTTTTGTATGCTGGAACTTGGTTCCGCCCTATCCTGGTGGCAGCACTATGCTCGATTTTAATCTAGTTTTAGTTCCTATGCTAATGTCATTTAAGCGAACTATTTGTTTATGGCAGTTTACATGTGCTGCCTATTTAAGTGTAAGTCATGGATTCTGCTTTAGCGGGTGTGCTCTCTTCACTTTTATATTTCAGGAAGGGAGTAAGGCTGTCTCAGCTTGTATCGTATTTTACCTGCTCAGTATTGGTGAGTACCGGGGCAGACGTTGGTCCTTGCATGTTTATCGGTATCCTTACAAAGCTGTGCAAGAGGTCCACCCTCAAGAGGAGCAACCTCTACCGCAACGCATTGAAGTCCTGGTTTACGTTCCCTCCCATGTTACCCCAATAAATGGTCAAATAACATCATATAGCCATGTTAGGAAGAAATGGCTCTTTTAGAAACTTTCCTCCATAGGTCTATGGACCCCAACATGTTTTGCTTTTGTCCTGACTTTTTACAGATAAGTGAAGCCACTCCCCTGGCCTTTTTCTCATTTTGTTATGGAGAAACTGATCAGTTCTTCAGGCTAACAATACTGAGAAACTATGAGGAATTGGTGGTTTCCCTTTTGTCTTTTTACTTTTTGATAACATTTTAACATTGCACCCAGCATTTTACAATGAGTATACGTTAGTATCACCCTACTCTTTTACACAGGATTGTAGTTAAATGTATATGTGCCTAAAGACAAGCTGGTGGCAGCAATTCTATTTTTACTATTTTGTGTTCTTTTCAGTGTGCACATTCGCCCTCAAATGGCTGTGACACAAGACTTTTGCTTGTTCTTTGGCCTTCTTCATGCCTTGCCAGGTCAGGAAATCCCATATAAGGTCATGCACTTGCCCAGGAAAGCCCCAGCTTTTGCGCGCTAGTGATGCCTTTATGTGTACCTCAGGAAGGAGGTGGGACTGTCTGGTCCCACTCAATGCCTGTCGTGCCTGAACGCCTGAGGATGGGACATGAGTGTAACCCACAGTGTTCCCTAATTAGGCCAATGCTGGCTGTTTGAATGGTGCAGAGCCTTACCATTGGTGGGCTTGGACTTGCTTTCAGGAAGACTCTCAGATGAGAAGAGGACTCCTGCAGCCATTTCTTGAAATCAGTACTGCAGCCAAGCATCTTGTGCAGAAGAACAGCTGACTGAAGATCTGAAGAAGACTCCCTACCGAAGAAGACTCCCGAAGAGGCCCAGCATCCCTTCCTGCATCTGGCCTGGTGAAACCCTGTTGGGCTATCTGATCCATGAAGGTCTTGAATTGTGCTTTAACCCCTGGACTCATGGGACCAACCAGTCTTGACATGTTCTCAAGGATCCAGCCATCCTGAGCCTTTGGAAGTGTCTTTGTACCACCCAGTGGACTGGCCAGCTCTCCAGTGGGCTACCTTGCTAGAACTGTTGCTCTTCTGCATTCGCTGCCAAAACTTTGGTAGTTGCCATTGTGCGGTGTAAGTCACCTTCCTGCTGAATTTTAGCCTCCCAGCCTCAAGGGATGCTACTCTGGAAGGTCTTCAACTGCAAAGATTGAAGGATGCCTTGCGTTACCTGTGTGCGGTGGCCGTTGCTGGAAAGCACCTCAATCCATCTGGGGAAGTTTCCTGAAGAGGTCTGCATCAGTGCTTTGTGCATTTCTTCACCACCAAGGGTTGCACTCTGCACCCGACCGGAAGTGTCCTTGCACCAGCAGCTCCTGGGCTCTTCTTATTGGAACCAACGACAGGAAAGCCTACCTCCAGTGACCCCCTCCTCGCCCCAGTCAACCCAGCTAGTCCTCTGGAAACAGTCAGGGGGTATGTTAAACGCAAATTGCACTTTAGAATGCACCTGAGGTATTCTTCCATTCCACTGCTTTTTGATCATTACGTCTAAAGCTATTGTACCTGAAAGATAGAAACACATGTTTACCTTCGACTAACTTTGTTGCATATCTTCTCTGGAACATTCACCAACACAAGAACTTTACCTATATCAGACACTTTCTGGGGAGAAGCATCTTGACTTTTGGCCAGAAGACCCCACTCTTCATAGGGATTGGGCATATTTCGTGTGACTTGGTTCCGTTTTACTGCATCATTTACTTACCTTCTTTTATTGATTGTAATTGAAAGTATTTAAAAAGAACCTATGTGTCATGATCTCTGCTTCCAAGAGGTCAGGACTTGCCCAACTCCCTTGGAAGCAGACCCATAACCCAGGTTCCGAGCGCCAGCCGGTCCCAATTGGGACCTTTTGGACTCTGTCCTGGCGCCGGTGGCGCCAGGCTCATAAATGTGCCCAGTCCCAGCGCTGGAAGCGCCGGGCTCATAATGCTTGGGTGGACTTACCTGCGGCAGACCATGCTGCTTACTTACCTGCCAGTTGAGCCTCTGATCCTCTTCTGTTCGGGACTACTTTTCCTGTTGGGTGGGGCAGGAGCCACTCCCTAGGTTCAGAACCCTGGAACTCTTCTGGAAAGCAGGGACTCTTTTCTTTCCTAGGCGTGGCTGTGGAAGGAGACACCTAAGCACTACAGGAGGCTATTTAAACCACACCCGATGGATGAATCTTGCTTTCTGTTATTCTGCATCCTCTGCAGCAGAACGCTCATCGTGTCTTCTGCATCTGATCCTGGGCCTAAGGAAAAAGGCTTACCATCCTGAATCCAGTCTTCAGCAACACCTATAAAGACAAGAAAACAGGTTAGCATTACGGTCTTCAGTGACAGCGCTCCTTTTACCTGATCCATCGGCTGTCATCAACGCCTCGCACTGCATTCCGGCATCTGAAGACAAAAGCTTACCAATTCTGCGCACACTCCGGAGGTCTTCGGCGCTGCATCCCGCATCTGAAAGATAAAACAAGGTGCGTTTAAAGACTTTGGGGAACTTAAATACTCACGAGCCATTACTCCTTTCGCATCTAACCCAGTGGGTATTCCGGCACCCTGCAGCCACTCCGAACTTATACCTGCAAAGGAAAAAGACAGTTAGAGCGCGCCGTGAAGCAGGCAGCAAGCGCTTACTTACGTGCTTCAAGGCGCTTCTATTCATCACACAGGCTCCATCTTCGCCATCGCCGAAACCCTGCAAAACAAGATACAACATTACTAAAGACTTTTAAAGACATTTGAATTACTCGAAACTTACCGTGCGTGAAGAAAACGACGGACAGCAGTCCTCTGAAGTCAAGAGGCCTGCTTCCCTTATCCAGTGAGGAAACTGGTTTCAGCACCCTGCTCCGAAGCAGATGGAGAGCACGGCGTTCACTTACTTAAGGTGAGCGCGTTAACCTTTGGGGTCCTACAGGAGAAGAGAAAGGGAAGAAGAGAGAGACATTCAATAACCCAGTTCATTAATCCCATATTTTCTATCTGCAGACACCTTACCCTTCAAGTCAGACATACAGTGCACAGGGGTCCAGCCCAAAGAGCCAGCCGTGTGTTACACATCACCTTAGAAGATACGGTATACGCCCAGTCAAGACCGGCGCCTCTACGGGAATCAGGTGAGCGTTACAGAACACAAAGCCTACCACAAAACTCCCGTCCAGGCGCTATGGAAACCTCGGATACCGACCAGCTAGCCCAGTTGCTTGGGGAACTAAGGGCAGAAGTGCATGCAGCCCGTCAGGAAACCAACGCTCTAAAAAGGGAACTGATTATTTCCAAGGAGCGAACAGATGATCTCGCTAGGCAATTGCTACAGTCACAAGCCGGACAGACCCCGTTACCCGCATCTGGGGGAAATCTTCCTTCTACATCCTCTATGAGTCCAGTGCAGATCAACCTACCTGGGAATGTACCTCTGGCTCCGCCCAAACGATTTTCTGGTGACCCAAAGAGGTTTGCAGTATTTATCAATCAGTGTCGGTTGCATTTCTTATGCCGGCCAGCAGCATTTCCAACTGATCAGGCTAAAGTAGCTTTCGTGCTTTCGTACCTTAGTGGTAATGCGGCAGACTGGTCGATCCCTCTAGTAAATCAAGATGATCCGGTCCTCCATGATTTTCAAGCTTTTCAGCTCAGTATGGAAAAACTTTTCGCAAGACATTCACAGGGGCAGGCTTTGGACAATGAGCTTCTTTCGTTGCAACAAGGTAATCAAGACCTTTTGGCTTATATTGCATCTTTCAACAGACTGATAGTGGAAACTCAATGGTCTGAGGACAAAAGGATTACGTTGTTTTATAGAGGTCTACGTGGAGAGCTCAAAGATGTGTTAGCCCAAGTAGTGAATCCCCCACAAGATTGTTCGGACTATATAGATTTAGTTGTTCAAATAGATCACAGACTGCAGAAAAGGAAGGCTGATCGTTCCAAGTTTGATGCTGGAGTGTTTTCCAAACCGCCAACTCCTTCCAAAGGAGTAGACTCTGGGGAACCCATGCAAATAGGGGGCCTGAAAGGTCCTCTAACACAAAAGGAGCGGGAAAGAAGAAAACAGTTGCAATTATGCCTCTATTGCGGAAACTCAGGGCACTTTCTTCGAGACTGTCCGGTGAAACCTGCCAAGAAGGCAGTAGGAGCTGCAGTTACCAAAGTTACAAACTCTGAGCAGGGAAACGACCTCGCCCGACAAGAATAGAGGTCCTCTTGCCGAGCGTGAAAACCAGTTCCGTGACCTCGCATTTCGTGATACCTATGGTCCTCATTAGCCCTGATAATCCGGATCGATTACATGCAATTGAAGCTTACGTCAACAGCGGTGCCATCGGCAATTATGTGGATCATGCAATGGTTTTGAGGATGAATCTAACTCTTTGTCCCAAGGCTGTAAAGGACGTCATTACTACGGTGGATGGAACGGAGATAGCCTCCGGACCAGTAACGCATACCACTCAAGAAGTGACGCTCGTAAGTCAAGATGGACACCATGAGAAGATCGTGTTCGATGTGATCAAGGCCCCTCAGTTTCAGGTTATTCTAGGAATTCCTTGGTTAGAGAAACACAATCCTCTGATCGATTGGCGAGCAAGAACAGTCCAGTTTCCAGAATGTGTCTCTACTTGTAATCCTCCACCTGGTGTTGCACTGGCAACTACTTCTTCAGAGACGACTCCCCAGTTACCTCCCGAATACCAAGAATACCAAGATGTTTTCCGGAAGGATCAGGCTAACTCTCTACCTCCTCATAGGTCTTATGACTGCCAGATAGACCTGATACCTGGATCTACTCCTCCTTGTAGTAGAATTTATGCCCTCACCGAGCCTGAGAACCTTCACCTTCGTCAATACCTGGATCAATACCTGGCAAATGGGTTTATTCGTCCTTCCAAGTCCTCTGCTTCTTCAGCTTTGTTCTTCGTTCCAAAAAAGGAAGGAGACCTTAGAACTTGTATAGATTATCGCTCCCTGAACCAGATCACCGTCAAGAATAGATATCCGTTACCTTTGATCCCTGAACTCTTGGACCAGGTCAGAAAAGCATGCATATATACAAAGTTGGACCTTAGAGGAGCCTACCATTTGGTTCGAATAAAGGAGGGCGATGAATGGAAGACGGCCTTCCGCACCAAATATGGGCTATTTGAATATCAGGTCATGCCCTTTGGACTTTGCAATGCCCCGGCCACCTTTCAATATTTTATGAACGATGTCCTCAGAGAGCTCATAGATGTGTGTGTTGTTGTTTACATTGACGACATCCTCGTTTATTCTTCATCGGAATCTGAACATCGGAAACACGTAAAAATGGTCCTCGAAAGATTGCGTCAACACAAACTTTTCGCTAAGTTGGAAAAATGTGTTTTCAACGTGACTGAAGTTGAATTCTTGGGATTCATATTATCACCTAGCGGAGTACGTATGGATTCAAAGAAGGTCGATGCAATTCTCAAATGGCCATCACCATCCTCCGTAAAAGGTGTGCAAAGCATGTTAGGCTTCGCTAACTTTTACCGTAGGTTTATCCCCGAATTTTCTCGAATAGTCCAGCCCATCACTGCCTTGTTAAAGAAAAACAAACGTTTTGAATGGTCTACCGAGGCGGAACAAGCTTTCCAGGATTTGAAGACTACATTTATCTCTGCACCAATCTTAAAACACCCTCGCCCCGAACTCCCCTACA
The DNA here is from genome assembly GCF_040938575.1 of Ambystoma mexicanum. Taxonomy (NCBI): domain Eukaryota; kingdom Metazoa; phylum Chordata; class Amphibia; order Caudata; family Ambystomatidae; genus Ambystoma; species Ambystoma mexicanum. Next base: position 124,832,112 of record NC_090934.1, read on the forward strand.
TCGTGGAAACTGATGCTTCAAGCCTTGCCATGGGGGCAGTTCTATCACAAAAGGACCCGGTAACCAATCAGTTGCATCCTGTGGCATTTTGGTCCCGCAAATTCTCGCCTCCTGAAATCAATTACACGATTACTGACAAGGAACTTCTGGCTATCAAGTCTGCTTTTAAGGCTTGGTGGCATTATCTGCTGGGGGCCCGACACACCGTTACTGTGATTACGGATCACCGAAACCTGCAATATTTGAAAACTGCAAAAGCCCAATCCTCTAGACAACTTCGTTGGGCATTATTCTTTGCCGAATTTGACTTTATAATTACCTATCGACCCGGTACAAAAAACGGTACAGCCGATGCCCTTTCTCGAATGGGAGTGGAAGAACACTTGATCAACCCTAAACCTGTACCTATCATTCCCGAACAAAGAATCCTGGGTGTAATCGCCACACAATCCATAGAGGAAGTTAAGGATAAAGCCAGGCAACTTGTAACTCCAGCAGACATACAGAATTGGCCTTTAAAGGGAAAGGACTTTGCAGTAAAGGACAACTTGTTGTATTTCCAAGAACGATTATACCTGCCCAGCACAGATTTACAGAAAAAAGTAATCTCTTGTTATCACGATTCTTTAATGGAAGGACATCCCGGTATGACCAAGACTTCAGAAAAGATCAAGCGCTACTTCTGGTGGCCGTCTTGGAAAAAAGATATCAGAGACTTTATAATGTCCTGTGGAGTATGCGCCCAAAACAAGAGTCAAAAGGAAAGACCAGCAGGGCTCTTACGCCCTATTGACATCCCACCTCGCCCTTGGCATACGCTTTCTATGGACTTCATCACCGATCTACCTCCATGCTCCGGATACAATACGATTCTAGTAATCGTGGACTTATTCTCCAAGATGGCGCATTTCATTCCGCTCAAAGGCTTGCCAACAGCAGCAACTCTGGCCCGTGAATTTCTGGAAAACATCGTCCGACTGCACGGTTTTCCTTCGGTTCTAATATCGGATCGTGGTAGTCAATTTATTTCTCATTTTTGGCGAAGTTGCTGTCGGTCGGCTCAAATTGATGTGAGACTATCGACCAGTCACCACCCTCAGACCGACGGACAAACCGAGAGGACCAATCAAACTCTGGAACAGTATTTACGCTGCATGCTGCAACAAACTGAAAAAACTTGGAAAGACATACTTTGGATAGCCGAATATGCCTACAATAACTCTGTCCATTCGGGAACTGGGAAAACCCCGTTTTTTCTTTTATACGGCAGTCACCCTCGAACCTCGGAGTTGGATCCCCTCCAAGATCTTGAAACACCAGCAGTAGAATACCTGCATGCTACAATCACCCAAGCCTTTAAGAAAGCTGTTTCTCACCTTCAAAGGGCTAAAGAACAATACAAGAAAGGAGCAGATCAACATCGGAAGGAAGCCCCTCAATATCAAGTAGGGGATCAAGTCTGGTTATCTACCAAATATCTACCTCTAAAAGGGCCACGTACATTCAACCCAAGATACCTTGGTCCCTATTCCATCACTACCATAGTAAACCCAGTAGCGGTCAAGTTGGACTTGCCCCCGCACATGAAGATTCATCCGGTCTTCCACGTCTCTCTATTAAAACCCGTGCAACCTCAAACCCGACTAACTAAATCTCCAAAACCTATCCTAGTTGATGGAGAACTCGAGTTTGAAGTCAAAAGCATTCTGGACTCCAAGATCTCCAAATCTAAACTATTTTACCTAATTGACTGGAAAGGCTACGGCCCCCAAGAGAGATCCTGGGAACCTGCTGAATATGTCCACGCTCCTCGCCTAATCAAAAAATTTCATCGAACATTTCCTGACAAACCCAAACCCCCGGAGAAGCCCGGTTTGGGAGGGGCCTTGAGGGGGGGTACTGTCATGATCTCTGCTTCCAAGAGGTCAGGACTTGCCCAACTCCCTTGGAAGCAGACCCATAACCCAGGTTCCGAGCGCCAGCCAGTCCCAATTGGGACCTTTTGGACTCTGTCCTGGCGCCGGTGGCGCCAGGCTCATAAATGTGCCCAGTCCCAGCGCTGGAAGCGCCGGGCTCATAATGCTTGGGTGGACTTACCTGCGGCAGACCATGCTGCTTACTTACCTGCCAGTTGAGCCTCTGATCCTCTTCTGTTCGGGACTACTTTTCCTGTTGGGTGGGGCAGGAGCCACTCCCTAGGTTCAGAACCCTGGAACTCTTCTGGAAAGCAGGGACTCTTTTCTTTCCTAGGCGTGGCTGTGGAAGGAGACACCTAAGCACTACAGGAGGCTATTTAAACCACACCCGATGGATGAATCTTGCTTTGTGTTATTCTGCATCCTCTGCAGCAGAACGCTCATCGTGTCTTCTGCATCTGATCCTGGGCCTAAGGAAAAAGGCTTACCATCCTGAATCCAGTCTTCAGCAACACCTATAAAGACAAGAAAGAACAGGTTAGCATTACGGTCTTCAGTGACAGCGCTCCTTTTACCTGATCCATCGGCTGTCATCAACGCCTCGCACTGCATTCCGGCATCTGAAGACAAAAGCTTACCAATTCTGCGCACACTCCGGAGGTCTTCGGCGCTGCATCCCGCATCTGAAAGATAAAACAAGGTGCGTTTAAAGACTTTGGGGAACTTAAATACTCACGAGCCATTACTCCTTTCGCATCTAACCCAGTGGGTATTCCGTTACCCTGCAGCCACTCCGAACTTATACCTGCAAAGGAAAAAGACAGTTAGAGCGCGCCGTGAAGCAGGCAGCAAGCGCTTACTTACGTGCTTCAAGGCGCTTCTATTCATCACACAGGCTCCATCTTCGCCATCGCCGAAACCCTGCAAAACAAGATACAACATTACTAAAGACTTTTAAAGACATTTGAATTACTCGAAACTTACCGTGCGTGAAGAAAACGACAGACAGCAGTCCTCTGAAGTCAAGAGGCCTGCTTCCCTTATCCAGTGAGGAAACTGGTTTCAGCACCCTGCTCCGAAGCAGATGGAGAGCACGGCGTTCACTTACTTAAGGTGAGCGCGTTAACCTTTGGGGTCCTACAGGAGAAGAGAAAGGGAAGAAGAGAGAGACATTCAATAACCCAGTTCATTAATCCCATATTTTCTATCTGCAGACACCTTACCCTTCAAGTCAGACATACAGTGCACAGGGGTCCAGCCCAAAGAGCCAGCCGTGTGTTACACATCACCTTAGAAGATACAGTATACGCCCAGTCAAGACCGGCGCCTCTACGGGAATCAGGTGAGCGTTACACTATGGTGGCTGTATATAAGTTTATAATTGAGTGTTGTGTGATATTATTACCTGCTTGCAACCTTTTCTAGTGTGGGTTTAGGGCTTAGAATAAATACAGTATTTGTGTACTTTTCTGTCTAAATTAAAAGGTGTACATCACAGTGTGGACTCCTTGTGGACCCCTGACCCCACTCACACTCTCCCGAAAATAGCATTGGCTGCTCTCTAGTGTTACCACGATTGGTTTTGGCTAACCTCTCAGAGTGACCCTATTCAGTATAACTGGGGAAGCCTCCCAAAATCTGTCCTGCAGTCCAGATTCTATAAATCTAGCTTAACAACCCATGCATGGGAGGAAATAACATCACACAAGTGGTTCTTGTCCACCGTTTCCAAGTGATAGTGCATCAGATTGATTGGCAAACAATGCAATCTACCCCCAAGGAACAAAGCAATGCTGCCAGAACATCTATTACTTCTACAAGCAGAGATCAGGGCATTGCTCGAAAAAGCAATAAAGCAAGTCCCTCAATCCCAGGTAAACAAGGGAATTTAATCTGTTCTTCCTTGTTCCGAGGAAATACAAAACAAAGAGGCCACTGCTGGATCTAAACCCAGCAAACAAATCTGTAAAACCACAAAAATGGACGTAATGGCGGGCGAATGCGCCGCGGGACGCGGCATGGCAGGCGCCGCCCCTTAGTGGGGGTTGCCGGGCCAGAGACTCCCCCCCCCCCCCTCTCCTTTCCTCCTCCGGCAGTCCCACGGGGGCGTGGGAGGAGGGGCGGCCAACTCTCGACCACGGGGGGGGGGCGAAGGGGGAGGGGGCCGCCCCGGAAGTGGCTGGGGAACATGGACTTGGTTGGGGGAGGGAGGGCTGGCGGGAGCAGGAAGCCGGGGGGGGGGGGGGGGACCCTACAAAAGGGTAGGATCGTCACACGAGCGATCACTTCCCCCGGTTCCTGCTCCCGCCACGTGTGTTCCGAGAAGAAGCATTTTTCCTGAGAAGAAACCGTTGTTGTCGTCGTTGCCTGCCTTCCTTCCTGTGGTGTTGCTGTTTCGTGCTGGTGAAGGAAGAGGTCCGGTTCAAGTGGTTCCCGTGAAGGAGGGTGCCCGTTCGAGTGAGCAGGAGTGGCAACTTTGGGAGTTTGCACAAAAGGAGGTAAATGGATTGGAGAGGGAGGTTTTCGGCTATGGGCAGGTTAATTTGCGGGGGGCAGGCGAGGTGGGGGCTTGACACGAGGTCGCAGCAAATGAGGTCGTCAGTCACTGGGTAAATTGATGCCACATTTTAGGAGTTTTTGAACACTGGGGGAGGGACGCTGCGTTATAGATTGGTTGTTCGCAGCGAGAGAAGGGCGGAAAAACGCTGCTCGAGCAAACACGTTGCTGCGGGCGCCGATTGTTCAGTATACGGAGGGGTGATTTACAGTGCGAATAGTCGCGAGTAAACGACATAGCAGACAGTAATGGCATCTGGGTCCATGGTAGTGGAGCGCAATTTTGGGGAACTACAAATTACATAGTGGGAATTATGAGCGGAACGCATGTTGGAAGGTGGATGGGATAGCTCCCATGCATGGGTTTGGATGTAGCAATGTTTTGCTGAATTCTTGGTGCAAGTGGACATGGCCAAGAATATTTTAAACGTGCAAGGTTGTTGCTTCAATGGGACGGGCCTCCGCCCCAGTCTGGTTATTTTATTGGAATGGGGCACAGGTCCCCACGGGAAGCGCGAGAGAAGGGGGTGTGGAGGCGGGGTAGCGTGGAGTACTCCTTCTCCTTGCTAGGACAGTCCTTATCAGTTGGCATGGTAATGGTCATGATGCAGGTTTATGGTGGAGGATTGAACTGCACGACAAAGGGGTAAGTGGGCCATGGTTTTTCGGCCGATGGTCTTTGTGCGGGGCGGTTTAGTATTATAGGTCACTTAGGCTCCCATGCGCGGGTTAGCAGTGTTACGTGTTTGGTGTGGGGTTTTGCCGAATGCGGGAAACAGGAGAGGGGGGGAGGGGGTTTACTTTAAAAAAAAAAAAAAAAAACAATCGGAGGCGGGGCACTTGATGCATTCTGGGAATTGTAGTTACGGGTAATGAGCAGATGTACAGTGAGCAGCGAGCACGTCAGACAGGCCCCTGGCTATAGAAGAGTAAGGAAAGGTCAAGTTCCGTCACAGGAATCCATCAACAAAAATAGGGAGCCAAAGGGTGCCTCCGGATGCAAACGACGACGTGGTTTAGGGCATCGGGGAATTCAATTATGCTTGTCACACCACTCACAAAGGGTGGGGGAGGCTTGCCTCGCAGAGCGGCGGGAATATAATTCTGCGCCCGGTAGGGCTGCCTGCAAGGGTATGGGGACTTTCAGCTGGGATTAAGCTATATTAAAAAAAAAAAAAAAAAAAAAAGGTTTTCATACATTTTCTTCATTTGCAAGTATCGCCAGAAATGACCCGATAAGTATGCAAAGCGGCTGTAGTGGTGAATAAAATGCCAATGTGGTAACCAGTGCATTGATCGCGCAAGTGCAGCATTTTAAAATGGTTTTGTGTTGGTTACTGAACTTAGTGGTATGTTAGCATTTCCTCGATTTCATCATACAGAGAGTACAATCTTTCTTGCATTCTTATTTTCATAATTCACATTGAATACGCAGAATAGTCAGTTCGGCTTAGAATCTTTCATTACAAGGGTAACTAGCCGATGTGCGAGCCGCGAGTCAGGCGGTGTCGAGGTAGTTTGTAAGTGAGAGCCCTGTGCTGAGTGTCAGTTAATAGCAATCCCGGTCGAATGGCAGGGTTTTTAGGCCTTTTCGTAAGGCTCACAGGGAAGTGTCATATCTCAGTGTTAATGAAAGTTTAGCGTATGATATGATATGATATGGTATTTGTAACGCGCCTATACACATGTTTCAAGGCGCGACGAGGCAGGGGGGGGGGGGACAAGGGGAGACAGACAACGATCTTACTAGGCCAGGTATCATTCAGATCGCGCAAGTGCAGGGGTGGGGGAGGGGGAAAAGTGCAAGGGGAAGGGGAGGGGGGGAAGTGCAGTACAAGGTAAGTGGCGTAACGTAATAAATAAATAGGGCCAGCTGGTGGCAAGTGTGAGGTAAGTGCAGAACAAGTGCTGGGGGAGGGGGGGGGGCTGTAGGGATACAGAGACAGTCCCGCAGTGCAAAGGGGTTCCAGGGCATCAGTGCAAGTGGAGAGTGGCAGGTCCCAGGACCGAGGCCGTTTAGAGTGGTCCAGTTGCAGGATCAGTGCAGTTTCAGTGAGGAATTAATTAGCTGTTCAGCAGGGGAGAGGGAGAGAGAAAGCAGAAGCAAAGAGGAAGGTTTTGAGGTGCTTCCGGAACCGGAGATGGTTCTCCTCAAGTTTCAGGGAGGCAGGAAGGCTGTTCCAGAGGGAGGCCCCTGCCACGGAGAGAGATCTACCCCCAGCTCGTTGCTTCGAGAAGCGGCTAACCCTGAGGTAATTGGAGGCGGATGAGCGAAGGGCTCGGGAAGGAAGATATTTGGGAAGAGAGAGTTGAAGGTATTTAGGACCCAGGCCCCAGAAGGCCTTGTGGACAATGCAGAGGGTTTTGAACTTTATCCTCGCAGCCACTGGGAGCCAGTGTAGAGATTTCAGTCCTGGAGAGATACGGTCCCTGGGCTTGAGGCCAAGGACAAGTCTCGCAGTTCTGTTCTGGATGAGTTGCAGAGGGCGGAGAGTGGAGGCAGGCAGATTAAGATAGAGGCTGTTACAGTAGTCCAGCATGGGATAAAGACTGTACTTTTAACATTTTACATTAAAATATGCTTCGTGGGTTTCGTGGATACTACTTGCTTTAAAATCGCTGATATTCGAGCTAACACCGCATTCCACGTCTACATCCCACCAGAACATAACGTTACTGTGTTTGGTTCTTAAATCTCCAGCAGCATGCCGTTACGCAGTTGTTTCTTTCTGAGGTGGCTTTTCCTTCCACGGTGTGTGCTTGCTAATGGGTTTATCCGGTGTTCTAATCCCATGTCGATGGATTAGGAAACCTGGCACCAGATGTTTACAGCGGTGGGAACGAAGGGGACGGAATGGGGCACAGCATCAAATTTATAATGCACCGGGGTGTAGAGGGTCTGAGGTGCGAGGATAGAAGGGGGTGACTAAGAGTTCGCGATGCCTCGTGGGTAATGGCATCTGCTGGAAGGGGCCATTTATGGCAGGTTGCCCCGATTGGCCCAGTACAACTCGGCGATGAAAAGGTTTAGGTAACACGTCCATGGTTATGGGGCCTACGCAGGTAATGGGGTAAAGCGCCCAAGCGAAAAAGACATGAGGTGCGCAGGTATAAATGATGAATATTGGAAACCGTCACGGCAGTAAGCAGGTTGGTTACAGCAGGCAACGCCAGCACTGAATTGGGCTGGCCAAGCTATGGTTAAGGTAGGGGGCGCAGGCTGGATCCCCCTCTCCCTCTTGCAGGGGAGGGGTGCTCTGGCAGGTGTAACAAGGGGGGGCAGGGGGGTTTTCGGGGAGCACATGGGGGATGAAGGATGAATACTGCAACGAAACAAATGAATTAGATGGCAGTTATAGCGCGCCGATACACAAGGGGGAGGAACTAATGCAAATTGACAGACTCCCACAAACTCACACGCAGCTTGGTGGCAGCCGCTTCTGCTTGCCAGCATGGGCAGCTATTAATTTCGTACCAATTACGGTTGGGGGATATTGCATGTAATATGTGCTCTGTAAAGCGCGTTGGATTATGGCGCTACATGAATAACACGTCAGTAGCAGCACTGTTACTACTTCTTTTCGTACACTTTAACCACTGGAGGTGGATATAGAAAGGGCAGCATCCGTTTCCGTTAAAGGGGTCAAACACCAGTGTGGGGGCAGTCAATGTTTCAGGTGGATATTACGCTTGGGTTTTAAGGGTAAAGCGCAATGCGGCGGAGGGATTTCAAAAGGGGATTGTCTACAAGGGGGGGTTGGGGGGTTAAGGGGGGCCGATTCCTCCCTGTGCATCCCCCCACCCACAAACATCCACACACTAGGGTATGTGTAGCTTTCTCCTTCCTACCAATCGGTCTCCTCTATCCATACTTAAACATGTCTGCATTCGGTGAGACAGCAAACGTGAGTCCGTGGCTAGTCTGGGCTACATATACCGGTTACATACAGTACTGCATTAATACTACAGGGCGCATACCTTCCTGGATTCCATTATAAAAGGTCTCCCGAATCTATGCTAGAACAGAGGTAAGCTCTTCGAGACGGATAATGTGGACCTTCAAAGGGTACTTGTTTATCATCCTGATTGGTGCACGAGTTAAGAGGGTAAGGGGACTTAAAGGGGGTAAACATCATTGCCGGAAGCCAGACCACACGGAGCACCTCACATTTGTCTCAAGCCCCCTCACCCCAAGCAGAGAGTGCTGGGGAGTGGGGTGCTCGGTCTTCTGCAGCAGGGGGCGAAGTGAGGTATAATATTAAAGGGTACAGAACTGGGCATCACAAATTGCGGTTGCAAGGGTCAGGGCACAGATAAGGTGCGTCCGTATGGCACGCACTGTTCAAATACAACAACAAATTAATTACTTATAACAAAGCAACGCTACCGCACGTGGAAGTGCGGTTCAACAGCTAATAAAACTACAAGTTAAGTATCATAAGATACCGCTGCTGCAGGCACAAAGTGCTGATCCAGGAAATATGGCACGATGCCAGCTAAAGTCACCAGGGTATGGGTCGGGGGTCACTCCTTCGTGGTCAGGGCAGCGGCCAGAACACGGACAGCGTTTTGGTACGGTAACTTGGGCCCCCAGGATTACACGATCAGTTGGAGCACCAAGGGAGGCTTTGGCATGCTAGAGCAAAACGAATACTAAGAGTGGAGTGCCCTGTGCAGGCTGGGGGGGGGGGGAACTCTCTGCCGCCGAAGGAAGGTGGGTTGCACATAAGGGGCGGCCAAGGGGGAGGCACGGGTTAATGAGGCGGGGGGTCTAGGGGGGTACGGGGGGGGGGTGGTGGGGTCGAGCAGGAGATTAGCAGGGTGAGGGGATGAGATGCCCGAAGGAAAAAGGGGGGAACTCTCTGCCGCCGGCAGCCCGCAGAGAGTCTTGGAGGAGTTACATTGCGATCCCTGTAGCAAAGCGCTGTCAGGCCCATAGGGGAATGCACAGCCAACAGATTAGATCTTACGGTGCCCCAGGAGTACTAGACTCAGGGGAGGCCCTGGGAAAAAGGGGAGGGAGATAGGGGTCTTGGAAACCATTCCAAACCCAAAAAGAGAGGGGCGGGGGGGGGGGGAAATCAAAAGAACGAAGCTCAAAAATACAACAAAGGTCTTCAAGGGAAGCCCGCCGGGGAGGGAAGGAATTAGAAGAGACTACCTACCCGGGCTCAGGTAACGTCAACAGTCAAAAGTACAAGGGGGAGGCTTCACTGAAAGGGGGTGACATGGGGCAAGGGGGGGGGCATAAGATAGGGCAGCGAGAGGACCAAGGTGGGGGGGCGACAATAGGCGACCAGGGTACGGGCCATTGGGGATGAGGGTCTCGAGTAGAGACTGTGCTAGAGATGAAGGTGGGACAGTGAGTCAAAGTAGTATGGGACACTAGTACATATGGACATCGCTGAACGATGACTTTTCAGGCAGGGAGAAAGTGGTGGGTCGGCACCGGAGGGCGGTGTCGGCCCGGTGTATGTATTGGGAGTATGAGTTGCATTGGGACACTGTCGGTGGTGTCTGTATAGGAATCTTGCAGTCGCAAGGCGCCAAGGGGCGGCCTGCGGTAGATAGAAGGGGACGTTGGGGACTCAGAGAGGGGAGGGGGCAGGCAGAGCTGCATTTGGGTCAACGGACCAAAGTTAAGAGGAGAACAAACTAAATGGATGGGGGCAAGTGGCAAGCAACGACAGATGACCAAGGGGTAGAGAAGATAGACCGGGCCGGGGTACCCCGGAGGCGTCTGTACGACGCCGACGGCAGGGGGGGGGGGGGGGAGACCCTAGGTAACCTCACACGGAGTAGAAGAACCTGTGGTGTGGTGAATTACGGATCGTATGTAAGATAACTCCAAGACTTTATGCAAAATAAAGCTGCTGTGGCATTAACACTTCCAATCGTACAAATTGTCTCCGCCTATTATTTCTTGCACAGGGAATGCTGAGGAGGGAAGGCCGGCACGCCAGAAAGGGTGGGGGGGGTGTGGGGGAGGGCCGGGGGTGGATGTGCCGGCCCACACGACACCAGGACTAGGGGTTGGTTGGGTGTGCAGTGGGGGGGGGGTGAATGGCGTTAGGATGCCCCCGCTAAGTGAAAGAAGTTGGCAGTTCACTGCTTCGTTTCTTGTGGAAGTCTGTGCCCTATTTTTGTTTCCTGAACTTTGTTACAATCTGCATCTATGGCGAGGAAAACACCAAGGTGCCTAAACCAATCTTTAACACCGCAGGTGACGCTGTGTGAGCGGAACTGCCCCCCCCGCCCCCCACCCCCCGACTTCTGTTAAAACCAGATTCGCTCTGCGAAACGGCCATAAAGTGAAAGCAGTTGGCAGTTTGCGGCGAACATTAATGCTAACTGCGAGAAAAGAATCTTGCCTCCGCTTAGATCCACGCACAGGTGGAAACATTAGGAAGAACAAACTGTAAGTATAAAGCAGTGAGGGAGCACGCACCACTGCCAATCCAGTCTCTGGTTCACATCTTTACATAGATTACTGAGCCCTGGGCCGCCCGGAATTCAGATATTGCAAACAGCCAGAAATCTGTCTGGAGAAACAGGGTGCTGCTGGGAGACTGTAGGGGTTCACCTTTTGATCCCAGCACCGTCCCTCGGGGAGGGCTTAATCAGTGAACAGACTTAAGGAGTTCATGCTTTTGAGCTTACCCTCTGCAGTGTGTGTGTGCCACAAAGGCAATCCTATCCTTGAATCCACGTCTGGAGAAACGGGGTGCTGCTGGGAGACTGTGGGGATCTCCCTTTGATCCCAGTAGCAATTCTATGTGCCTTGTAGAGTTAAATACTGGAGGAAGACTGATCTATAGCCATGACTCTGCAGTGAGCGTGCTATGAGGTTAATCCTCTGTTTGCACACAGGTCGAATACCGGAATCCCTTCCAGTATGCTGGGAGACACAATAGACTTGGATCACATCACGGAAGACTTGGAAGACGGGTTCTCGAAAATCTCCTCGAGCTGAACAGACCAAAGGAGGGGACAAGGCGCCACTGGAGATGCCATCCGATGGATCAATAACTGAAGCTAGGAGGGGGCCTATACTCCAAGGCCATTGGCCTTCAGACATCAGGGTGGAAATAGACTGCTTGACGGCCTCCCTGATAACATATTACAAAAGGACTTGGAACGAGGGCTTGACAATGAGATAATATCAGTCAATGGCATGCAGGAAACTGTTAGTATTAGTTCTTTGCAGAAGCAGATTATGGTGAAGTCCTCAGGCCCCAAAGGAGTTTTAAATTCAATTGGAGCACCCAGCTCAGGGGAGGAAGACTGTGTAATTCCAATAGAGGATTTGACAGCAACGCCCCTGAAGTCAACCCCCAAGGTTTACAGATTCGGGAATTCTTTACCGAGACCCGCAACCATAAAACCAAGTCAATTGATGGGAACATCATTGTGGAAGCCACCCAACCTTACATCAGAAATGCTACTCTCAAAACATTTTTCTACCGGAAGACAGTTAATAGAAGCCCACAGTCATCATTAGGGGGTCAAGGGGGCCCAAGGTAAGCCATAGTTTAGAAATGAGGGACAGCTCAAATAATAAACCTGCCACTAATCAAAAAGACGGCCTATTGGAGCTCGCACCTAGGATGTCCCCGGTGAGCCACAAGTGTACACCTGACGCACTTGAAGATCATATCAAACAAAGTATTTACCAGGATGAGACTAAGACTATGAATACAACCAGCACACCAGTAGTAGAGGACTCCAACTGAGAAAAAGACAAACCACCCTCGGATGAGGACCTCCTAATGGACATGACTGTGGTGCAAATGGAAGAAAAGACAAAAAACTAATCCTGTATAGATGCTGTGCTCATAGCGGCCCTCACACTAACTGTAACCCCCTATATGAAACTGCATGAAGTGTTCAATGCCCAGATAAGAGATCAATCTACAATTCTAGCAATGCTACGATCTAAGATGGTATTTTTGGAAGGCTTTGTTAGAGCAATCCAAAGTAATCTGGATGGGAAAACAGAACGGATTACTGGTATCTTGCATAGCAAAATAGATCCCATTATCCAAGACAAAAACAAAAGGGCCTATATTTACAAATTGAAAGATGAAAGCGTGAGACAAGTGGAAGAAACCGAGCCAAGAGCTACCCTAGTCACACTGGATAAAGAGCAGGTGGTGAAGGGTGGCAAACTGAGACAAAGGTCTGCAAGGGAAAATAATCCACCTCCTGCATCTACAATACACTCCGAAAAGGCTTTGTCACCGGTAAGTTATCTCCCGACCTGAAGGGGAACCTTTCGTAATGGAAACAAGAGTCCAGGTCTTACGGGTTCCGGCTCAGTTAAAAAGAAAAGGAGACTGGCCGTTGGAAGGGGACTGGGACCTTGCCCCCAGAACTCCCAAGAAAAAATACAAGATATTTACAAAGCTGGGAGAGGTAAGGGTAAAAACTCAATCACCCCAAACGAAAAGAGAGCTCCTAAAACAAAATGTGATCATGCCGACGAAACAGAAAAAAAGGTAATGCAATGTCCTCGAGACCTCGACAACCTCTTAAAGACCGATACATTTGATAAGAAACATAAGTCTTCCTAATAGAGGAGATACATTATTGCAATTCATTATTGCAAGTCCGTGATTTAGATTTACGGTCCTCAGCAAGACAAAGTGAGGAGAACCGGGCAAGAGAACAGGAGGGTAGTCAGCTTAAGTCCAATTACCCAACAGAGGAAATAAACGAGGCAGATCAAATGGAGGAGCTTATTAACATCTCCCCTTATACTTTCACAGAGGGTGAAGAAAGTGGGCTAGGGGGAGACTCAAGGAGATTTGAAACTCCTGGCCCTGAGAAACATCTGGAAGGTCCCAGAATATTGGAAGATACAACAGATGATGATGGAGACACAATGTATGTTGCCCAACAACTACAAAGGCTAGATCCAGAAAAAGGAAAATTGTCCAAATCCAAAGGCAGCCGGTTACACCGACTAAAATAAGAAAACAGTTGTAGCCTGTAATGGACGAAGACTCTGGCGATCAGAATAACCAATTCTATCTACTAAAACCAACAAGAGGATCAAAGAATAAAAGTCCACCCTTTCAGACTATGGAGCAGAAAAGAGCGAAGGCACATAGCCCATTAAGAAAGGAAAAGGAACGAGTTCAATTAACTGACATCAAATGGCAGAATATCCATACAGGGGAGCAAAAGCGAGGTCAAGATAAAGACAATAACACTTATCGTTTACTTATGGAAAGAATCCTATTGTTATATGACGACCTGATATTTAACAGGGCTAAGTTTATTTGCCTACTACGTTGTATCTCAGTGTTTAAAAGGTATAGAGTAGAGAGATTTCCATTTAATTGAGTTCCCGGAAGAGGTTAGAGATTAGACAAAGTCATAATTTACATAGCGACTCAGGGGAAGAAAAATATGTTGTACCAAGAAGGAAGGGGATTACTGTCCATGGGCTTTGCCCTGTCGAACTACGATGCTGAAGATAAGAGCTTGAAAAAATTCAAAGAAAGACACGTTGACTCCACTGCGGAGAGACTGATAAGTAAGCCAGAGAGAATCAGGTTGCAACCACCCAAAATCCAACAGAAGGTGGGCCAGAGATCTCAAGAACATTTGCCCCCGGAAAGTCTTGACAAAAACCTGAATTACAGAATCACTGTAGATAATCTGCAGCACCTCAATCACAGAGCTCATTTTAAGGATGACATGACAGCAGGCAGTAAGGTGGAAAATTGAGCATTGCTGGCCGGCGATATAGCCTTGGAGAATTCCTCAGCATAGCGCTCAAAATTAGGGGCAGAGGTTCAATCAGAAGACCTAGCCCACCTGTTCGGAGAAGGAGACCTAAAATTTGAAGATCACAACATTATATGTCTACAGGAGACCTGGTTGTGTGATTTGCTGATTTTGGATGGATATTCAGTTTATATAAATCCCGCAACCAAGGGTTCGAGCGGTGGACCAGCGGCGGGTCTAACACTCGTACTTACAATAGAAACTTCTATGTAATTGGTGAAAATTGGCCATCACCCCTGATCCAGGCTCTGTTAGTCGGCTTGGGTCCGCCTGAACAAAAAGAACAGAGGGCACTTCTTATTTTAAATTTGTATTGGAATGTTGCCTTGTCACCTGTCGATGGATTTGTTAGAGCAGTTCATGCTCTAATTGAGGAAGCCATGGAAACAAGGGATAAACTGGACATTCTAATCTGTGGAGATCTTGATATAAATTGTTTTGATGAAAGAGGGACATTGAGAACAGCACCCGTCAACAACGCAGCCCCACAAGTCATTAAAGAACTCTCTTGGAGGGTTGAATTGGAAGAAAAAAATATTCACATTGCCAACAGCCATGTTGAAGGGGACATCCCGGCTCATGTCACTTGGAAGAGAGGAAAGGAGGAAAAAACACTTGACTACATATTTGCGTCAGAAATTATGCATGCCAATTTAAATGTTTTCAGCAGATACAGATGATGAACACCAGCGACCACGGCATTCCCACTGTAACCTTCAAGAGCTGGGCGGAGTGAAGTCAATGAAGGGGTAAGATCTCCAAGTCACAACAGGACACAACAGACTTAAAATTTGCAAAGAGTTAGTGGTAGAAATGGAGGAGGGCGCAAATCTTACAGTATTCAAGGAAACTGGGTGGAGGGGCAGTCGCCCGGATTTTATAAAACACCACTCCTTCAATCGGGATGTAGCTTTAAAAAAGGAAGAGCTGAAAAGGAAGATAAGAGCCATCCTAAAAAAGATCCTAAAGATATTCACTTTGTAAAAAATTAGCAATATAAAAATTGGCTCCGAGGACATAAGTGGATCTTACATCCATGAGATGTGAAGATTACGCTACATGTGGTTTCAACAAAAAATACTTCTGAAATGTGGAGGGTGCTCAACAATTTAAGTGCCCCACATGCGTCTTTGATTTCCAACGCAGTGCTGCCAGAGGTCTGGTGTAACCATTTTAGCGCCCCGATTTGAAGGAGCAAGATTAAATGATGGAGAACGCATGGTCTTTCTCGACAGAGAAGCATGACATTGAGAAACTGATCAAATCTGCAAGTAAATCAAGGGCCGCAGGGCCGGATGGTATCACGAACTGCATATTAAAGAAAGATCCGGAAAAATAGGCTGGTGTGATGCACGATCCGTTTATGAATATCAAGAGAACAAAGACGATCCCCGACTCTTGGCGCTCCTCCATCATTATTCCTATATTCAAGAAGGGTGATAGGTCTAACTCAGGCAATTATAGGCCTATCACCCTTTTGGATGTAATGGACAAGATTTTTGGAGCCCTAATATTGAATGCCCTCACAGACTGGACTCAGAAGAAGGGAAGGCCTGACAAATGGCAGGCGGGATTCATTTAGGGCATTGGGACAACTTTAAAACTCCTAATTAACCTGATTAAACTAAGAGTGAGGCATAAAGATAAGTGAAAAATATAGCTGGCCTCAGTTGATCTCGCACAGGTGTTTGACACCATTGAGAGACCGAAGCTCTGGAATAAGTCAAGGGAATGGGACTGCCCTCTTGATATCAGAGAAGCCTTGATTGCACTGTATTTGAACACTAGCCTACAGGTCAGGCTGGCCAATAGTGGCCACCTATCAGAGCCCATAAAAACATCAAAAGGGCTGTAACAGGGGTGCACGTTCGCTCTGGCTCTGTTTAACAAATGTATCTCTGACATGTCCACTACATTTGATGACACAATGCTTTCCACCAAAAATTGTGGGGTAGCCGGTGAGTCGCCTGCTTTATGCTGATGACTTAATCCTTCTGGATCAGACACAAGTGGGGTTGCAAAGACAGCTGAATACCCTGGCCGCATATGTTGACACAAACCGTCTTAAAGTAAATGTTGCTAAATCAAGAATGTTGACCTTAGGGGGAAGAATTGGACAGAAGTTCTCCACTAAATCATTGTGGTTCTTAAGGGAGAAAAAAATCACGGAAGTCCCTACTATTACATATCTAGGGATGTGCATAAATAAGTGTAGTGGACGCACAAAGTGAAGTCATTAAGAAGTAAGAGCAGAAACCTGGCCTCGTAAGCATGCCTAATACAATCTAAATACTGTAAATTCATCCTAAACCCCATGATCGACTTCTATAGAATGCAAGTGGCACCGATTGTGACCTACGGAGCAGAGACCTCATTTACACTCTCAGCAGCGGTATGGCCTAAACTGGAGGGTATATTTTGGCAAAAGGTTCTTTCACTGCCAGCATGTCTACCCATCCAGCTAATAAGAGAATAGTTGGGTTTGTCTTCATCATATTCTATGTCTTTATGGAAAACCCTAGCATTCTACCACAAGTGCTAGCTGGGAACCCCAGAGGGAGGCTTTAAAGTGTTAAATAACGCGCTACAGAATACTATGGAAGTGGTCCTCATGGCATGGAAAAAAGCATGCCTTGAGATCTTGTGGGACCTGAGTACATCAGAAGACTCCTTAATGAAGAACCCTGGAAAGCTCAAAGGTAAATTACTTGATCAAAACTGGATTGCCTCTCGAAAAATTGAAGAAAATTGAAACTCTACGGATATCAGGGGCTGGAACACAGACCCACAGGAAAACCATCAAGATACTTAGAAACATTTCCTATTAGTGTCTTCAGAAGCCAATTCATGCAATTCCATTTGACTTTGATGTCCACCAGAGAACTCTCAGAAGTAAGAAAAGAAAAAAAAAATGTCAGAAACTATGCATGTAAACTATGTAAAGGCCAGCGAGAAACATTATTCCATTTGACCCTAAAGTGCCGGGTATTGAAACTACAAAGAACTAGATGGGTGGGCACATTTTTTTTGCAATCAACCACGTGGGCTGTTCGATGAATTGTGGAGTATTCTACTTCAAGGTGATCGAGTTTTGGTAACATTGGCTTTACTTACATTTCTGAGAGAAGTATTCTTGACAATGGAAAAAGAGCCAGAATCTTAAACGGACAGTATACATTTTATATCTGTAACAATAAGTGGTTTTCTACAAAAGTGTTAAAGAAGTGTGCCAGGCACGCCTGAGAAGTTGTTTAGAAATGTTATCAGTTTATTTGTCATATTTCAAATGTTGTGTTGTAAATTGATTGTTTAACTTGTAAACCGAATGCCAATATAAAAAAAGAAAAATAAACACACAAAAGTTCAGAATGGCAATGTTACAAGAGGCCATTCCCCTTCTCAAAGAGGGCAATTTTCTGGCAACATAGGATATAAACAATGCATACTTTCATAAACTATGCTTCCAGCATATCGAAAGTATTCAAGATTCAAACTAGGTCATATTAATTATCAATTCATGGTGCTCACTTTTAGAATTGCGTCGGCACCCAGAGTGTTTAAAAAAGTGGTAACAGCACATCTCCCTCCGCAGGGAAGGCATTCCAGGTTTAAATGTTTATTCCAATATTTCAATATACAAACATCATAAGTAAACACAGAAATACAATTCAAATGATCTCGGCAAATCATTAACAGTGTATAAAATAACTAGTTCTGCCAATGAAAGAAACTGATAAAAAAGTAAAACAGAAAAGTAAGGGAAAGAAAGTCAGAAATCAAGAAAGGACAGAAAACCAGAAAGCATTTGGTTAGCCAATGGAATCACAATGCAAAATCAAAGAAATGACAAACATACATTTTAAGAAATAATTAATACAACAAGAGCATTTTTCAGCATCAGAAACATCACATTGTGTACAGAAAATTTAATTCAAACGTAGACCTCCAGGAAACTGTTCCAAATGTCCCAGAATTTCTCAATATCATCTGCATTCTTGTAAATTGCCTTCTCATAGTTTGAAATAGTCAATAACTCATCCACCCATTCATCGATGTTAAAGGAGCTGTTCGACTTCCATGATCTCAATATCATCCTCTTAGCGACCATACTGGCACAGAGTAACCAAGTCGCCTAACCATAAGAGATGTCATCTATCATTGATTTGTCCCCTAGAATCAGTAAGGTAGCTGAGAGGGGAATCGTACACTCAAAACCAGTCCTAACCTCTCACATACGCACTCCCAGAATTTCTTCGTTTTAGGACAAAACCATATCAGATGACTGAGGGAACCTCTAGCACCCTTGCACTTCCAACAGAGTTCATTGTCTGAGTTGTCTCTTAAACAACCTGACTGGCGTCCAATAGGACCTAAAGAGCAGCTTTGTTTGTGAAGCTTTAAGACCCCAATCCAGACTCACCAATCGGGTATTCTCACAGCAGCGCTGCCAACAGATATCATCAATTTCTTCTCCTAACTCATCCGCCCAGAGTACTGGCAACCTCGAATCTTCTTTTCTGAATGATTTTAGAAATCCATACATCATAGCAGCCAGATGAGCAGCACTACCACACAACTGTAACATAGACCAGGCAATATTTGGATCCACCAAATCATGCCCACCAAGGCAAGCAGTGACAATGGCTTTCAATTTTCTGTACTCAGCAAATGAACAACCAGCCATATCGTGAGTTTGACACAGCTGTGTGTACGGGACCCAATTTCCTCCATCTATTAGATCACTGAGGTATTTTATTCCCGCTAAGAACCACTCTGGCCAGAATAAAACCTTCCCTTGACTTTTCATGGCTGGATTCAGCCAAATGGAGGCATCCATGTGCAGGTAGGGGTCTGCATTCATGCGCTTTGAAATGTCACAGCAGCAATCCTGTAGAAAACTGGTCAAAGGATTAGCTGCCTTTGAATTATTTTTCTTTGATGTCAGCAGAGCTCTGGGTTCCAACTGGGATATAGCGCCACATTCCCATGTGTCACACTGCATATATTCGTCATTCAGATCAAGCAATTTACATAGATATCGGGTTGAAAGCTGATACTCAATGAAGTTGGGTAAATTCTTCCCACATTTTTTCAATGGGAGTTGTCATTTCCATATAGCTAGTCTTGATGGTATCCCGTTCCAAATAAACTTTGCTTAAGTTTGTCTATTTCTCTGAAAATATGACCAGGAACTTTGATAGGGAATATTTAGTGAGCTACAGAGGACCACTTTTTTGATAGGGGCTTGTGGGATGTGGTCAGAACATGGTGAGGAGAAAGATTTCCCAAAAACAAGCTACCTAATGGTGTCACACACTTAGACTCAAGGTCTAGACAAGGATATGGCATATATCGAACATGATCTTGTGTTGAAACAAATATCACAAGATATAAAACAGAGGCTAAAATTTGGCCAGTAATATATTAGGTTTTATTAATCTATCTAAAATGTTGAGCCCGGAATGGGTTCAATTATTAAAAGAACACAATAAACAGCAGAGATAAATCGCAGTCCTATTGGACAACATGAAACATTCAAAAATGATTGTATGAGTCAAACTTGCTTCATCCTGATCCTATGTCAAAAGACTAGTATTTCTCAAGGTGATGTTAGTCATTGTATAAGTGACTTATCAACATGAATAATTTCACAATGAAGCTATTACAAAGTCCCCAGTTGGTACACTGTGTGGGCATGAGCCCATCTATACAAGGTGTCGACAGGATGGCTCTGTTTCCAGCCTTATAAGCACACAAAAAGCGCAAAACAGTCTTTTCAACATGTATCAATGACTGTTGTCCATTCAGCAAGTCTAGGACCAAATAAGGCTTTCATCAGGACACGTTGGGGTGGTATTTGCGACCCAAACCTCAGGATCTTCACAATGGGTTTTGACTGTTAACTGGTGTATCTCTAAAGACAAACAAACAAATAAATTAAAACCTAGCTGTGTTCGAAGTATCAATCATAAACATGCCTCATAAACATTTCTATGACCTGCCCTGTCTTCTATTGATCGTTGTGCACCCGAAATGGAATCTCTACGTGATTTCCCATATCTAACTATGAAACAAATAGATTGAGTGATCTATTTCTTGATGTCTTTATCACCACTTATAGAACACCAAATGTGTGCAGATATTTCCTGTTTGTGAATAATTTTACTTCTGTTCGTTATTTCATTTATATGAAATTGTATTATTCTTAGTACCTTGTAATGTAGCTGAAATTTGATCTTTATCAAAGGTTATTTCGAGGTCTCAAAATCCCTCGTCCTTTTCTGTAGATGTGGAATGTGTCAAGAAATGACCTTCCGTAGCTGAAATCGAGGAAAAAGAGATGCACATAATGCACATGAGACGTATTAAAACTGCCTCATCAAATCGACCTAAGTATTAAGGTGGAGATGTGTAAAACTATTCCTACCTTCCTTAATCAGGAGAACTGCTGCCGTCGGCGGAATATTAATCTGTATATCGCAGGCGAGATGCCAAAACGGTGTCATCTGTTTTAGACGCCGGTGAGAGCGACTCCCCGTGCTGCAAATTGGCGGGGAACAGACAAAATTGTAAAATGAGGCGTTTCTAATGCCTATTTCGGTGTAGAAGAACGCTATATGTAAGGAAACTTACTCTAGCGAGTCGAGCGAGACTGCTGGTTCTCTGCCCCAGACGATCGCGTTCTCTGCAGGGTGCGTCTAGATGATCATGTGATCACTTTTTCGCCTTTTATAAAAACGAGATTTACGCCCTAACCTCGGCGTGATGACGTGTTGTTAATGGTGTGGAAATACATAGCGGCCATCTTAAAATGACTGTTATATAAGATGTATGCCGCCATTTAGGAGTTAGCAAAAGCCAATGCTATGTGTATCCAAACAAACCCCAAGTATTGGTGTCTCTGTAGGATGAGATACTGTCACAGATTTTGATAAAGACCACATGTTTACATTGATTTTGATAAAGTCGCTTAACAATGTTGAGAAAGTGAAAAACTAAAAAGTTTTTAGAGAGGAAAAGATACTGACTCTACAGATATTCAAGCCTGAAAATAAGGCAGGGAAGTTAACACGATGTTATTTGTGTAAGAACAGATTCCATTCAATATATAGATTTAATCCACTGTTGACAGAGTCTTGTTTGTGGATCCATTTTTGTTCTAATTTGCGTAAATTTAGGTCTCTGTCCCCCCCTCGGGGATGTGGATCAAGAGTTTGTAGGACAAACCAGGTCAGATCATTGAAAGAGTGTTTCATTTTGCTATAGTGATCTACTAGTGGTTTGTCTTTGATATTGTTTTTGATACATGAGCGATGTTCCCCTATTCTCGTTCTGATAGTGCGTTTGGATTTGCCGATGTACATGAGGTTACATGGACAAATAATGCAATAGATTACCCATTTCGTTGCACAGTTAGAGAAAGATTTTAAGGTCCATGTTCCTGTTTTTACCTCAACGCTTTTGGTATTTTTAGTGAAATTGCACATTAGGCATTTTCCACATTTAAAATGACCCACAACTGGAGGAAGATTCCATAGAGTTGGTTGTGTCAATGGCATAATAGGTTGTCTGGGATACGTGTGAACCAATCGGTCCCCAATATTTGGTAACCGTTTGAAAGCAAAACGGGGGGGAGGAATAGAGAAAGCTTCAGTATTTATCATTTTCCAATGTTTGAGAATGGTTCTCCTCAGAGCATTACTGATCGGAGTAAAGGTGGTTACACAAGTGATTTTTTCCAGCTGCGTGCGGTCTTGTTTAACAAGACACGTAGCTCTGGGAGTATTTTTTGCCCTTTTGTAAGATCTTCTGATGGTGTGAGACGGATAGCCCCTTACTTTTAGATTATTTTTTAGATTTTCGCTATGGACTAAGAAATCTTGTTTTTCAGAACAGTTTCGACGAATCCTCAAAAACTGACCAAATGGAAGGTTTTCTTTGAGCGAGTGAGGATGGAAACTTTCGAAATGCAAGAGTGTATTTTTTTGAGTCGGTTTTTTATACAGACTAGTTCCAATGTTATTGTCAGACGTACGATATATGAGAAGGTCCAAAAAAGGTATTTCTTTGTTATTGGCTTCCCACGTAAACTGAAGCGATGGTTCGCATTGGTTCAGCCAAATATTGAAACTGGTCAGTTCTTGCATCGACCCACGCCAGATCATAAAAATGTCATCGATATAACGGTGCCATGCGTGGATATTTTTACCAAAAGGATTCACTCTGCAATGAATGCTGACGGAGGTTGTTTCTCAGTCCGTGTTTCCAACAGTTTCAGCATCACGTCAATGCATTTCAAACTGTTGGAAACACGGACTGAGAAACAACCTCCGTCAGCATTCATTGCAGAGTGCATACATATTGCCCTTACAAAAAATTTCTTTATGCACAAAAACTCCTTCTACCAACAACTCAATGGTACAAGCATGGGAGCTACCTTTGCCCCTGATTTGGCCAATTTATACATGGACTATTTTGAGAACACTCATATATACCATGACACAAATCCTTTTGGTAAAAATATCCACGCATGGCACCGTTATATCGATGACATTTTTATGATCTGGCGTGGGTCGATGCAAGAACTGACCAGTTTCAATATTTGGCTGAACCAATGCGAACCATCGCTTCAGTTTACGTGGGAAGCCAATAACAAAGAAATACCTTTTTTGGACCTTCTCATATATCGTACGTCTGACAATAACATTGGAACTAGTCTGTATAAAAAACCGACTCAAAAAAATACACTCTTGCATTTCGAAAGTTTCCATCCTCACTCGCTCAAAGAAAACCTTCCATTTGGTCAGTTTTTGAGGATTCGTCGAAACTGTTCTGAAAAACAAGATTTCTTAGTCCATAGCGAAAATCTAAAAAATAATCTAAAAGTAAGGGGCTATCCGTCTCACACCATCAGAAGATCTTACAAAAGGGCAAAAAATACTCCCAGAGCTACGTGTCTTGTTAAACAAGACCGCACGCAGCTGGAAAAAATCACTTGTGTAACCACCTTTACTCCGATCAGTAATGCTCTGAGGAGAACCATTCTCAAACATTGGAAAATGATAAATACTGAAGCTTTCTCTATTCCTCCCCCCCGTTTTGCTTTCAAACGGTTACCAAATATTGGGGACAGATTGGTTCACACGTATCCCAGACAACCTATTATGCCATTGACACAACCAACTCTATGGAATCTTCCTCCAGTTGTGGGTCATTTTAAATGTGGAAAATGCCTAATGTGCAATTTCACTAAAAATACCAAAAGCGTTGAGGTAAAAACAGGAACATGGACCTTAAAATCTTTCTCTAACTGTGCAACGAAATGGGTAATCTATTGCATTATTTGTCCATGTAACCTCATGTACATCGGCAAATCCAAACGCACTATCAGAACGAGAATAGGGGAACATCGCTCATGTATCAAAAACAATATCAAAGACAAACCACTAGTAGATCACTATAGCAAAATGAAACACTCTTTCAATGATCTGACCTGGTTTGTCCTACAAACTCTTGATCCACATCCCCGAGGGGGGGACAGAGACCTAAATTTACGCAAATTAGAACAAAAATGGATCCACAAACAAGACTCTGTCAACAGTGGATTAAATCTATATATTGAATGGAATCTGTTCTTACACAAATAACATCGTGTTAACTTCCCTGCCTTATTTTCAGGCTTGAATATCTGTAGAGTCAGTATCTTTTCCTCTCTAAAAACTTTTTAGTTTTTCACTTTCTCAACATTGTTAAGCGACTTTATCAAAATCAATGTAAACATGTGGTCTTTATCAAAATCTGTGACAGTATCTCATCCTACAGAGACACCAATACTTGGGGTTTGTTTGGATACACATAGCATTGGCTTTTGCTAACTCCTAAATGGCGGCATACATCTTATATAACAGTCATTTTAAGATGGCCGCTATGTATTTCCACACCATTAACAACACGTCATCACGCCGAGGTTAGGGCGTAAATCTCGTTTTTATAAAAGGCGAAAAAGTGATCACATGATCATCTAGACGCACCCTGCAGAGAACGCGATCGTCTGGGGCAGAGAACCAGCAGTCTCGCTCGACTCGCTAGAGTAAGTTTCCTTACATATAGCGTTCTTCTACACCGAAATAGGCATTAGAAACGCCTCATTTTACAATTTTGTCTGTTCCCCGCCAATTTGCAGCACGGGGAGTCGCTCTCACCGGCGTCTAAAACAGATGACACCGTTTTGGCATCTCGCCTGCGATATACAGATTAATATTCCGCCGACGGCAGCAGTTCTCCTGATTAAGGAAGGTAGGAATAGTTTTACACATCTCCACCTTAATACTTAGGTCGATTTGATGAGGCAGTTTTAATACGTCTCATGTGCATTATGTGCATCTCTTTTTCCTCGATTTCAGCTACGGAAGGTCATTTCTTGACACATTCCACATCTACAGAAAAGGACGAGGGATTTTGAGACCTCGAAATAACCTTTGATAAAGATCAAATTTCAGCTACATTACAAGGTACTAAGAATAATACAATTTCATATAAATGAAATAACGAACAGAAGTAAAATTATTCACAAACAGGAAATATCTGCACACATTTGGTGTTCTATAAGTGGTGATAAAGACATCAAGAAATAGATCACTCAATCTATTTGTTTCATAGTTAGATATGGGAAATCACGTAGAGATTCCATTTCGGGTGCACAACGATCAATAGAAGACAGGGCAGGTCATAGAAATGTTTATGAGGCATGTTTATGATTGATACTTCGAACACAGCTAGGTTTTAATTTATTTGTTTGTTTGTCTTTAGAGATACACCAGTTAACAGTCAAAACCCATTGTGAAGATCCTGAGGTTTGGGTCGCAAATACCACCCCAACGTGTCCTGATGAAAGCCTTATTTGGTCCTAGACTTGCTGAATGGACAACAGTCATTGATACATGTTGAAAAGACTGTTTTGCGCTTTTTGTGTGCTTATAAGGCTGGAAACAGAGCCATCCTGTCGACACCTTGTATAGATGGGCTCATGCCCACACAGTGTACCAACTGGGGACTTTGTAATAGCTTCATTGTGAAATTATTCATGTTGATAAGTCACTTATACAATGACTAACATCACCTTGAGAAATACTAGTCTTTTGACATAGGATCAGGATGAAGCAAGTTTGACTCATACAATCATTTTTGAATGTTTCATGTTGTCCAATAGGACTGCGATTTATCTCTGCTGTTTATTGTGTTCTTTTAATAATTGAACCCATTCCGGGCTCAACATTTTAGATAGATTAATAAAACCTAATATATTACTGGCCAAATTTTAGCCTCTGTTTTATATCTTGTGATATTTGTTTCAACACAAGATCATGTTCGATATATGCCATATCCTTGTCTAGACCTTGAGTCTAAGTGTGTGACACCATTAGGTAGCTTGTTTTTGGGAAATCTTTCTCCTCACCAGGAACTTTGATAGGCAACATAGATAGACGATAGTTCACTCTAGGGGCCAGGTTCATTTTTATGCAATTAATTTTCCCCCATGTGGACAGATGCAAGCGCCCCCACATCTCTAGGTCAGACCGTAATTTTTGGAGAAGTATTCCAAAGTTCAATGATGACAATTTCACCACGTCTGAACCAATCCAGATGCCCAAATATTTGATTTGATCACTACCCCATCTGAATTGGAATTGAGCACAAGCACTATGCAGACATCGATTATTGAGTGGCAACATTTCAGACTTGCCCCAGTTAATTTTATAGCATTCCAGTGTACCATTATCTGGACGACTGGTTAGTAACGGGAAGATCCAACAGTATGTCTGAAATCCTCAAGCTAAAATCAATATTCTACACAGACTGGGATTTTCAATCAACAAAAAGAAATCCTATCTTGTCCCCAATCGAGAAAACCAATTGTTAGGGGCAGTTATCAACACCAGAACAACACTGGTCTTCCGCTCCAATGAGATGGTTCGGAACCTGGTAATCCAGATTCCCTGTTGCGTAGCGGGTTGACTGAAAGGTTATCCGTCTGCTTGCAATTATGGCGTCGCAACTTCATTTTGCCACATGCGTCCACTAAAAAAAATGGTTAGCGAAGAGTGATCTCAAACAGAGAGGGAATGGGACGATCTAGTGAAAGTTTTACACTCGGTATTGGCTCTAAAATTGTGGACAAAACATGCAAAAAGGGCAATTTTTTTGTCAACTCGCCAAGTCACCTAATCATCACAACAGACATATCCCTAACAGGCTGGGGTGCCCATTGCCTACACCTAACGGCACACGTTCACTTCCACTAAAGAACCAGTAAAGAAATATACTGAAATTCTTAGCTGTACACAGGGCAATACACGCTTTCTAGAAACATCTAGAGGGTGTTGTAGGGCGTGGGCTGCCCGAGGCCCACACCGGCACTCCCACGCAGTCACACATGCATACTCAAGAGACCACACGGGACGCATGTGGATTGCTCAGGTCCCCGGCGGCAACTGCCGGGTGGACCATCTTTATTACCAATGCGCATGCGCGAGCCTTGTTGTCAGCCGCACATGCGTAACACTGCGTATTCACTACGCAATATCCCTCCTTTTCCCCGAACAAGAAACAGTTGTAACATGTGCACCCAACAACAACAGTTTAAACGTACACGAACAGTCTTCCACCTGTTACGAGGCAGTGTCCATGATAAAGTCTTGGAACCTGTGTGGCGGCTTGCGCCCCGCCCGGCTTGGGTACCTTCTGGACTCCTCTGGGGGCATCTCTGGTGTCCCAGGAGCCTCTGGCGGTCCATCGTCCCTTGGTGGAGATCCTGCCCCGGCCCCGGGTCCGGGCACGTTGCTCATTGCGGGGGTGAGCGCCACCTCGATCCGCTTGAAGAACGATACATTCCTCGTGACCGTGCCTCGGGCATTGGCCTCTGTGACCATGGACCCCTTGACGTGGGTCACTCCCAACGGCTGCGCTTCGTATGGTAATGACAGCTTCCCTTCCGGCCTTCGGTTCCCGACCAGCACCGTGTCCCCCACTGCAATCGCCTTCTCCAGCAGGTTCTGCTTGGTGCTTTCCCGCTCATTCTGGACGGCCCTTTCCGCTCGCACTCGGTTGTTGTCGATCACTCCCAGGCAGCGGCCTTTGACTTCGGGCAGTAGTCCCCTGGGAGCTCGTTTGAAGAAGGCCTCCGCCGGCGCTACCCCGGTAGACTGATGCGGGGTCGTGCGGTATTCACGCAGAAATTCAAAAAGGTTGCGTCAGAGTTCCTCCCCTCCATTCAGCGATATTCGGAAGATTTTATTCAGCGTCCGCATGAAGCGTTCCCCTTCTCCATTAGTTCTGGGCCAGAGTGGGGTGACCTTCTGGTGCTTGATCCCCCTTTCCTCAGAGTACTGAGCAAACTGCTGCCCCTGGAATGGTGCACCGTTATCCGAACAGATCTCGATGTGGAAACCATGGGTGGCAAACATCTTCTATAGGGCCAGAATGGTGTGGTCGCTAGCCATGGATTCCACCAGCTCCACCTCGGGATATCGCGACCACTGGTCTACCACTGCCAGAAAGTAAATTCCTCGGCCCGTGGACCTGAAGTCGGCATGCACCGCCCCCCCCACGGTTGTTCACTTCTTTCCATGGCCTGGATGGGCGGCCCTCTTTCCACTGGACTCGCCGCCTGGCATGGTACGCATGACCGCACAAATTCGTCCACCCTGCTCTCCAGGTCTGGGAACCACACCTTCAACCTGAGGCGTGCCTTAGTCTTTGCTGTCCCCTGGTGCCCTTTATGGGCGAGCTGCAGTACCTTACCCACAAGTGCCCGTGGGACAACGATTTGGTGCACCCTCAATAGGAGACCGTCGTCAGCCACTGATAGCTCGTGGCGTGCCCTCCATAGAGCCTGTAGATCCTTCCGTGCACCATAGTCCCTCCTGGCATTGTTCATGAGCACTTCACGCCATTCTCCACACGCCACGGCCTCCTTGATTATCAGGAATACCTCGTCCACATTCGAAGCATCTGCAATCTCTTGGTGCGCCAGTGCTATTGGCAGCGCCGACTCCACCACGAGTTGTACCACCTCCACACGGTCCGCCACCTCAGTAGAGTCTCGGGTGTGCCCTGCCCCCAGGTGGCGGGACAGATAGTCCGCTGGATTGTGCGTGCTGGGGCGATACAGCAGCTTGACTCCGTATTCCATTAGCGAGAGCATCCACCTCTCGATGCGCGGCGGGGGTTTGGACGAGGCCCCGGACATGATCGGAATCAGGGGCTTGTAGTCAGTTATGAAGACTACCGGTTTGCCCAGGATGTAGATCTGAAAATGCTTGCAGCCCCATAGGATGGCCAGGGCCTCGCGCTCAATTTGCGAATATCGCTTCTCAGTCTTGGTGAGCACCTTGCTGGCATAGGCAATGGGTCGCATGGTCCCCTGCTGGTCTGCCTGCATGAGGACCACCCCCAGTCCCACCGGGCTTGCATCCACCATGATCTCCGACTCCCGGTCTGGATTGAAATATGCCATAGTCTCTTGCCCCGACAGGGCGTTCTTGATTTCGGGGAACGCTCTTTGTTTCTTCTCCGTCCAGGTCCAGGCCACATCAGTCCTGGTCAGAGCCCGCAAGGGTTCCGACAGCGAGGCTAGGTCGCGAAGAAATCATCCACAATAATTGACCATACCCAGGAAGCTCCTTATTTCTGCGGGAGACTCTGGCGGGGCTGCCTCTTGAATGTCCCGTACCTTCTCCGGATCAGGTGAGATGCCCCCGGCATGGAACACAAACCCGAATAATTCCATCTGGTCCTTCAAAAACTCACTTTTTCCGGTGCAGGGTCCGATCCCAGGCTTCAGCGTCTCTCCAGTGTCCGCTCTAGGCGCTTCAGGTGCTCCGCTTCCGACTGTGCGAACAGCAGGATGTCGTCCGACATGTTGATCACCCCTTTTAGCCCCAACAGGGCCCCCGGATGGCGTTCTGGAAAACTTCCGCTGCCGACGAGACCCCGAAGCTGACCCTCTTAAACTGGTACAGCCCCTCGTGAGTCGTAAATGTGGTAATGTACCTTGACTCGGGGTGAAGCTCCAGTTGATGGTAGCCGGACCTCAGATCCAGCTTGGCGAAGACTCTCGCTCCCTGTAGCTCGCCGACAATGTCATCCAGGGTGGGCGTGAGGTGTCGCTCCCTTTTGATCGCCATGTTCGGCAACCTAATGTCCACGCAGATGCGGACTGCTCCTGGCTGTTTGGGCTTTGGGGCGACCACAATCGGAGAAACCCACAGAGTCGGGCCTTCCACCCTCTCAATAATGTCTAAGTCAATGAGCGATTGTAGCTCCTTCTCCACCTGTGCCCTCAGGTGGAACGGGATTCAGCGATGTTTGAGGGCTGTTGGTCTCACCGACCTGTCGATGTGAAGCCTGATAGGGTCCCCTTTCAGCTTTCCGACCCCTTGGAAGATAGTGTCAAAACGCTGCAGTAGGCGGTCTATATCGGTGTGATAAACGGCCAGCGTGAAGTGCACTATATTGAGGGCTTCGGAGGCAGCACAGCTTAGGAGAGAGTGCGGGCTTACACTTGTCACGAAGAACCTTGCCTTGATCTTGCTCTGCCCATGGAACACTGGCACCATAAACACTCCCTGGATTGGTAGCGGAGTGTCTCCCCCAAAAGCATATATCAGCGCCTTGGATTCCGACAGGTCGGGAGGGCCTGGGAGAGCTTCATAATGTTCTGTCGCTAGCACGCAAACTGACGCGCCTGTGTCTATAAGAACAGGAGTGGGGACCTCTCCGATGTTCACCGTGCATGTCGGTTGTCGTTTTCCTCTGGGACCAGTGGCGATGCTTGAGATGAAGAAGATCTCCTCTTCCTCCTCTTCTTCCTCTGCTATGTCCAGGTCCTGCATGCCTTGCTCGACCGACGACACACCCCTCACTCTACAGGCATTGCTCCCTCTGATTCTCGCTGGCCCCCTCGATGCCGTCACCGGGGTGGATGCCCTGCACACCCTCGCGTAATGTCCCGGTGTGCCACACTGGCCAGAGACTCGCGTCTTCGC
Source organism: Ambystoma mexicanum (assembly GCF_040938575.1). Lineage (NCBI taxonomy): Eukaryota > Metazoa > Chordata > Amphibia > Caudata > Ambystomatidae > Ambystoma > Ambystoma mexicanum. The sequence goes on from NC_090934.1 coordinate 124,862,425, forward strand.
CGGGCATTCTCCCACATGCGGCAGGTCATAACCACAATAAGGGCACGACTGTGCATTGCCAGTCGCAGGAGGACCATCCCCCCTCCTTGGTGTCCATCGCGCCCTCCCTGGAGCAGAGCGCCCTATAGCGAAAGCTTCTTCGCCCTTGCCAGGGTGCATGGCCGCATCCATCTTCGCCCCCCTGGACTCTGCCAGTTCGTAAGCTCTCCCTGTGTCAAGGATTTGCTGTAGGGTCAGACCCGGTTCTCTCAACACTTGCCTCCTTAGCTTCCCCGAACTGCACCCTTGCAGCAGCTGGTTCCGTACCATCTCCTTCTCATTCACCCACCTGCAGGTGCTCGCTAGGTGCCTCAGCCGGGCACAGAACTGGTCCAGCGAGTCCCCTTCTTCCTGCCTCTCCGCACACATAACAAACCTGTCGAAATCGACATTTGCCATGGGAAGAAAATTATCTCGGAGAGCCTGTTTCACTGCATCATACGTGACCACAGGATGTTGAGAGAGTCATACATTCTGTGGACCTCCGTGCCTGCAGAGTCCACCATGGTGGCGATCTTCATGTCGTCATCCTCTTCCCCAGAGGCCCTGAAAAACATTTCCAGTTTCTTGACCCACAGAAGCCATTTCAGCCCCAGTTTGGATGGTGGGCCAGTGGTGTCAAATTCGGGCATGGGGGCTAATGTGCTGTGCATCCTGCATGGGACAGGCACAGGGGCACCCTCTTCTTCTCCTCCCTCACCCATGATGGCAGCAGTGCGAAGTATTTACAGACTGGCACTCTTCAACGGTGGAAAAAACAGCCCAGTCACTGGATGGGAGTGCGGGTGGCCAGCACTAAAGGATGATAGCAAAAGGCCCTGTGGACTTGGGTGCAGAAAGTTCTAGGCGCCTCCTTTCACAGCCAGGGACAACCTCCCTTTGTCTTCCTTTCCTTCGTGTTTTTTTTTTTTTAGCCCACAGCCCTTCTGCAAGCTAGGGCTGTGGAAAGTTCCAAAAATTAGCTTCTCAGCCAGGGGATCGCAGTCGGCGCACGAGCACCGTCCTGGGCCGCAACTGCTGTGATCCGCGTATGATCAAAGATGGCCACCGGCCATGCGTGTGAGTCCATGCCGACACGGAGTAGAGCCTCTGTCTCCGACACCCTCGGAGCGGTGGCACAGGGCTCCGGTGTCATCCTCGTCTCCAGTGTTGTAGGGCGTGGGCTGCCGAAGGCCCACACCGGCACTCCCATGCAGTCACACATGCATCCTCAAGAGACCACACGGGACGCATGTGGATTGCTCAGGTCCCCGGCGGCAACTGCCGGGTGGACCGTCTTTATTACCAACGTGCATGCGCGAGCCTCGTTGTCGGCCACGCATGCGTAGCACTGCATATTCACTACGCAACAGAGGGGGCAAAACGTTCTTATTGCAACAAACAGTACAATAGCCATGTTTACATCAAAAAACCGGGTAAGAATTCCCTGAAGTTGTCTAAACTCTCTCACTCAAAGTTCCAGGGGAACACAACTCCCTAACAGGCACTTTAAGCAGAGCACAAAAGTACTCAAATGCATTTTCATTCAATGGGGGCAACCATCAATAGAACCTTTCGCAGCAGCATAAAACGCAAAATGGACAAGTTACGCCTTTAGGTACCCAAAGAAGGGATCCCTGGGGAATGCACTATGGTGCAATTGGTCAATTCCCCCCCCCCCCCCCAACAACCCTCTGCTCCACAAGATGCATCAGGAACGTTGAGCAATGATACTCATTTCTCCAATGTGGGCACAGTAAACATGATACTCCCATCTTCTTATAATGTCTCTATGCCCACTGATAAAGATAACACCAACTCACAACCTGTTATTTCAGTAGTAGGTCCTAAATCCTCAACCTCATACAACCAATTTAGCTCCTGAAGAAATAGTTTGGTCTCCTCAATTCATCCACCAGATGCATGGTACTCTTAACGGAGGTACGCAAACCCAACACTAGGCACTACTAATTTAGCAAATGGAAGAGAGGCATCATATGGTGCAGAAAGTCTAACGTCAATCCTATTGACTGCTCACCTTCACATATTCTTCACTACCTCCATCATTTACTCGATTCAGGTATAGCATTTCATTCCTTAACGGTTAATCTGGTGGCCTTCTCGGCTTAAACAACTTCTTAAAGCAAAGTGTCTCTTTGTGGAGAATACCAGCTATCAAAGTCTTCATGCAAGGTGTTAAACTATTACACCCACTGGTATCTAACCCGCCTCCAAGTTCGGATCTTGCTGTTGTGTTAAGCAAATCTCATGGATCCACCTTTTGACCCAATGCATAAAGCATCCTTAAAAGACCTCACTTATAAGGTGGCTTTCGTTGTAGCTTTTACATCTATTAGCAGAATTAGTGAACTATAAGCTTTATATGTGACTGAGCCTTTTGAGTGCATAAAACAAGGTTGTTTTAAGAACACACAGGGGGTCATTCCGAGTTTGGAGGCAGCCATGGCGCTATTAGCGCCATGGCTGCCTCCAAACCCGGGTCCGGTCTGGTTGAATGGGGACTTACCGGGTCATTCCAACCTTGGAGGACCTGGTAACTCCCCATTCAGCCAACCATTCCCCATTCGAGCCCTCATAGGGCTCAGTGGGAATGGGGAAGGAGCTAATTACGGGCCCGCAAATAGCAGGCCCCTTATTAGCGGCCTGGTCCGTGTTGAGGTCCAACAATGGACAGCACTTTGCAAATTATCTTTTTAAGGAGGTAATGTCCTTACTAGGCATCAAGCACAAATTGGACTCTGCGTACCATTCCCAAGCCAACAAACTTGTTGAGCACCTAAATGGTCTGCTTAGAGAGGGCATTGCCAAGTTGTCGGACACACTTGGCAAGAACTGGCTCTATTGCCTGCCAATCGCTTTGCTTGCACTGCGCAATTTTTCTGGTGCTGACCACCATTTGACTCCACACAGAATTGTCTCACGTAGGAGAATGCATGCGCCTCTCACTCCATACAATTTCAGATGTTAATAGCTCTGCACAGTTCCTGGGAAAGGAATTCAAGGTGTATCTAAATTACCTCACAAAATCTCTGAAATGTATCTCACACCAGATTCAACCACGTCAAGGCATACCTGCCAACTCAGCATCAAGCACAGACACTCCATCAGTGCAAGAAACAGAGACTGTTGCAACACAGCTTCCTCTTTACCTCAGTAACAAGGTCTTCATCTGCAACTTGATAAGGTCCTGGAAGGAGCCACGCTTTCATCGGACTCTACATTGTGATGTTACGTTACCCAAACAGCAGTGAAGGTGGCATCCATGGATTCATTTTACAGGCGCCCGCTGGGACAAGGCGAGTGCTCCTCTTGCAGGAGAAGTGGGGGGCTAACTGATGAGAAATATTTCTCAGTTAACTGGGACTTTTTTTTATCTTCCTTCTGCCTTTACAGAAGACCAGTGAGTGGTCCAAAGGAGTTGCAGCAAGTTGCAGGAGGAGGAAAGGGATTGTATGAGCTGTGTTTTTGTAGTAAAGTGTTTTTTTTTGGTTTTATGTTTAGTTATTTTTTTTAGCTGAAAGGGCGACAGTTTGGCCCTAGTGAGAGCAATAAAGAAGTGCACACCAAAAGAGAAGTGTTTTATTCTGAAATATACGATGATGGCATCCTGGACAGGCATGACACTGGGTCAGGTAATGTTTGGTATGACCATATGAGACCGGTCACGCGAGATAGGGCCAATTACATGTTATGTTTGCTCTGTTATTCTACACATTGCAGTGATGCCAAAGCTCTTTCTCCCTTAAGAGGTGTCAGTAGAAGTGGGGAATTGTTTGATGCATTTGGCGTTATGTAAAACAAGTGATTTGTTCTAGGGAACACGGTTACTGTCCAATGGATAGATGAAGGGGAAGAAGTATATGCTGACAAATATATGGAACTCATAAAGATGGCCACAAAACACATATTAGAATATGTACTAGAAGGGGTTAGAAGGGAGGGAATCAATTGTTCACAACCCACAGCAGATTAGCAAGTGTTCCAATGCCAAAGGGCATAGTATTCCTTTGTGCCATACTAGACCATTAATTTGCATTGAGTGGTCAGTTTTCCATGATGAGGGATGGGAGAGGGCTGGGAGACGGGGCTACTGCAATGTACAGCGGAGGGACTGGTAGGGTTTGAAGAAAATATGGTAAAAAAGATAAACGATAGCTGTCACATAATTTGGAATAAGCACGCTCTAACATCAATAGATCAGACAAACAACCATTACACATAAGGGAACTCACATAGTTTTCGTTGTTTTAGATGTAATGACTCAATATATTTGGGGACCAACATGGGCTGCAAATAGGTGATGATGTTGCCAGTGCTGAGGAGCGGGACTGAAGTTTTAACGGACCTGTAGTGGGTATGCAGGTCCCAGGTATACGCCCAGCTTCCTCCAGACTGGGGGAGGTGGGGACTTGCTCCCTGGTGACTTTGCACAACCCAGCTCTAGCTCTTGTGATGCCCCTCTCGGAGCTCATTCTGTTTGCCAATCATTCTGCACTATTGAATAAAGATTTACACACTAATAAAGCATTGAGCAGGAGGGGGGGAAGCATACACGATTGGCTGATCTGAGCTTGAACAGAATTCCCAGGGACAGCAATTATTGGTCTCAGGAATCATCTGATAGCCTGGCCGACATTCCACCAGAATTCTGCTCAGGCGACTACGTTCTTCTCATCGTTGTTGCTTCCAGGCATCGTCGAAAACAAAGTGGGTTCAAATTACCTGCTATGAAGTATTACAGTTGCGAATTCAACAGAGAAAGGATTAAATGCAGAGAAGGAAGAGTTAAGGGCAGTAAGACTGGTATCACTTCAAAACTCGTACATTTTGGATTTGGTAACAGCAATGGAGGATGATGTGTGCAAGAAGATAGGAAGCAGCTGCTGTATGTTCATGCCTGCAAACGATGCAGCCAATGGAACTTTGTCCGAGGCTATTGAAGAGCTGCACACACACTCCATGAGACTATGGTAAAAGAAACAAGCCTAGCAACACCTGATAACTGTCTCAAAAGCATTTTTTCCTGGTTCCCCATGTGGTTCTCTAACATTTTTAAGATAATTGTTTCAATCCTTGTTTGGGTATTCACCACCTTTTGTGCATTCCAGCTAGGACTACGAATTTGTAAGGGCAAGCAGGGGAGGGGAGGCATACATGTTGTTCTGAATGTTGATAGGGCACGGAAAGAGACACCTCACACACGACACATGCAAACAAACAGAAATGCCCCGGCCCTTAGAATGTTTACAATGCCACCCCCGGGTATAGATAACTATGAGGCATTCTGGGTAGATTTCTCAACGGAGAAGGAGGAGGCCCATTTGATATGCTCCCTGGAAGAGTATAAGGGGAGCCTGCATAGGGTAACTAGGATATGGATATCAAAGATACCTGCTAGCAAAAAGATGTCAATCAATGGCTCGATCAATGGGAGAGTGTTGTAAGGGTGCAAGTTAAATGCTGCCAAGGGGGGGCACATGTACTAGTTGTGCAAGTAACGTGGTGGCATTAAGAGTGACATCGGGAGTGGGGACATCATTTAATGAGGCATAGGTTGCATAGCCATAGTGTAGTGCCCCTCTGGGCTTTGTTTAAATAGTTTAACCCCTACATCCCCTCTAGGTATTACACATGTGTGGTATTAACCTGAAGGTTCTGTTCTTCTGCGTATTACAGATTGTAGGGAATAATGTGGAAATTCATGCATTGGCTTTTGCAAGTCCTAATTATAACTAATGTGGTAAGTCAGAATCAGGAAACCTACAACTGGTTATAGTTTCGGCTATACTATACTTTTATTTATATAAGAAAACTCCCTACTCTATCACTATCACTCAGTTTCCCATACTAAAAGAAGGACAAAGGTTGGACGGTCATCCAAATTAAATCTGTCCCCTGTCTTGAAACCTAAATAACCTGATTCTGGTCCTACCACTAGAAAGGAGAAATAATCTAACAGAGAAATACCCTAAGACCTATGGCCTAAATGGATAGCCTATTCCCCTCCACGCCCACCTCTTGACTGGTTTCTGACCTGTCCTGGTTTGTCATTTGATTCAAGGGATCTTGCCATGAGCAGAGTTGTCACCAACCAAAGTTTCTTTGGGTCTGGTGGCCATGGTATGGTTCTTTCTATGGCTCTCATTCAATTATAAAGGACATTTCAAAATGTCTTAGGCCTTCTGATGAAAAGTCATCTCAAAATGCCTCTAGGACTCCTGGCATTGGTATGGAAGAAAATCTCAAATAAGGTAAACAAAAAAGGTCTTGTACAAGTCTCAAGTAAACCGGGTCTCATCAGGCTTGGTGCAAAACCACTTTGGTTCCTACCCCTCCATGGGTGCTGTTTTGTATACCCCTTGATGGGATCCCTTCTTAGGATCTCTGGTTACCTGACCCCGACTGGACAGATGGCTTTCTTAGCCACTCTCTTTCTGATTTTTTACCCTGGTTTGGGATCAGTGAGGCCTAGCCACGACTTAGTTTCCCTTGTGTTCTCGCTGCTCGTTGGCTATTCACCTTCATACCCCTTGCTTGGCATATATAGTCATTTGACCCACTTCGGACCTTGCTCTGCTTCAGCTCTACATCGGTTATTTCCGATGTCGGAGCCTCTTGGGCATTCTGGTTTCTCATCCCGGTTTTGAGTTGGTGGGGCCTCACACAACTTGGGTTCTCTCCGTTCTCTCCTTAATTTGGATGCCTTGCTGCTTCAACCCCCTTTGGGCTGCTTGTCTGCTCACTCCTGCTCGGGGTATCTCTGTTCTCGTCCAGGTATGGGTGCCTGGCTGTTTCAGCCCCTATTGAGCTGTTTGGCTGCTCAGCCTGGCTTGGGTTACCTCCGTTCTCGTCTGTCTTCTTCCCGGTTCCCTGAACGCACCTGCTACATTGTTTCCTGCAGTGGCATTCGTCTGGTAGGGTGGCAGTATGGTTCCAGCTCCTCGTCAGGGTTCTGCCTTGCTGCGCAGGTTTCATTGCTTCCCATCTCTTGGTGATGGAATACCAGCGTTGGCCCAAGTCAGTGCCAGTGAGCCACTCTTCAAGCAGTTGCATCTCGGTTTGGTTTGGCGGGGGTCAGACTCCTTGAGCTCCTGACATGGCAGCAGCGCTGTGCTGGCTTCCTATCTGCTCAGCGTTCCATGCTGACTGCATGGGACTTCTCCCCGACTCTGCCTTGAAGGGTGATGGGCCCTTCTCTGCGTTTTGGCTCCTCAGGCTGGGAAGTCTCACTCCAGCTCGCTCTCTCCACTCTCAGGTCAGTGTTGGGCTCCTTTTATACCAGTCTCTGAAATGAGAACACAACGGGCTGTGTCAGAAACTAAAACAGTAAGACTTTGTCATATCAACTTGATGCAACTCCCACAGTCCTCACATTGATTCCCTGGCAGAACAATGGGGGATCCCTATCCCTTCTAAGGGATTGCCCATCAGCCAAGGGCCAACCGCAGAGGCATCCCACTTGCCCTGTACCCTAAGGCGGTGTAGCTTAGCAGACCCACCTCCCTAGTCCCAAAGGTGGTGGCTTCCCATTTGAGGAGAGGGGACGAATTCCCTGGATTAGCCACACTATGTAAAGTGTGTTGCCTAGATCTAGGGATACCCTTTCTTCACACCCCATCACTCTCATTAAGTTTGCCACCGGGATTAGGCTAGTAGTATCTATGGGAGAAACACGGGTCTGTACCAAGACCCCTGTACTGTTTTGGGAACTAGATTGTGTTTACTTTGTGTTGTGTCCCACACTTACAGTACTTGTTAGAACTTTTAGTGACATTTGTGTAACTATGCAGTAAAGTACATATTTTTCAGTATACTTGTGTAGCGTTCTCTTGGGGTGTCTATTGGGACTAAAGTCACAAGCCTTCTACCCTCCCCTGAGTAAAACCAAGACGTCTAATGCTACTTCTACTAAAAGAGAGAATTCAGACTATCTTTTGTGGTTACCTTGCCTTACCGATAGGATAGATGGTGTTATACCCCTCACTAGGAGGCTTTGGTGAAATCTCCCCAACACTAATAGATGGTACTTCCCTATTCAAAAGTTGTAGGACTTACCTGGAATGTTATACTATTGTCATCTTCTGTTTGGGTATGAACAGTATTACGTACATTAATCCAAAGCTTAAGTACCTAAATGCATAGGCCTTGGATATGTTCTCCACAAACCCTTTGAATTTGGTGGACATCAACATCTTAGCGTCACCCACTATTGCAGTTTTGTATAATGTGGTTAAGTGGTTGAAGAGTGTGCCAGAATACAGACAGTTTAGTTGCCATTTCTGTGACTGATGCGTTTCAGAGGGAATGCCCTCCATTTAAAATGGGAACTTACCCAGCATTTCTTTTCCTATTTTGCAATATGTACAAATCACTCTATTGCTATGGATTTTCTTTTCATTGAAACTGGGTACCTACTTAGGTCTGGACTCGGAAATATTCTGATCTCGAAGAAGCGCAAAACACATAGTAGAAGTTGCTTTTTCTGACGAGGGCCCTACCTCGCTAGGTGATGGGGTGAGCATAGGGACTGGGGACCAGGCACCTACACCTAATTAGTGATAAAAGTTTGGTGATAGTGTGGGGAGGATCCTCTGGTCAACCCCACCCTTCGCCAGGAGTGTTACAAAGACTTGTCACATCGTACCAAAAGCTAGCATTGACCCTTTAAGAACCCCAGAGAGATACGATATGGCATTTGTAATGTGCCTATACACAAGGGTTTCAATGCGCGACAAGGCAAGCAAGGGGGAACAGAGGAAGGACAGAGACAACGATCTTACTAGGCAAAGTGACATTAAGATGCGCAAGTGTAGGTGAGAGGGGAGGGGAAAAGTGCCTGGGGAACGGGGAGGGACAATGCTGTACATGGGATCAAAACAATAACGAAGTGCGGCCAGCAGGTGGCAGGTGCAAAGGTAATTGCAGACAGCAGGTGTCCAAAAGTTCAGGTAGGGGGACTGTAGGGTTGCAGATACAGACCCAAGTACAAGGGTTGCCGGAGGCAGTGCGGGCGTGCTGGGCAGGTAGAGTCCTGGGCCTGAAATCAGAGGGTAGCCAGGTGAACAGTGCAGTATCAGACAGGAAAGCAGCAGGGGAGAGGAAGAGAGAAGGCAGAAGCAAAGAGGAAGGTCTTGAGGTTCTTCCAGAAATCGGAGATGGTTCTCCTCGAGTTTCAGAGAGGCAGGGAGGCTGTTCCAGAGGGAGGCCCCAGCCGAAGAAAGAGATCTACCACCAACTTGTTGCTTGGAGAAGCGACTGACCCTGAGGGAGTTGGAGGTGGAGGAGCGAAGAGCTCGAGTAGGAAGGTATTTACAAAGAGTTGGAGGTATCGAGGACCCAGGCCCCAGAAGGCCTTGTGGACAGTGCAAAGGGTCTTGAACTTGTCCTTGCAGCCACTGGGAGCCAATGCAGAGATTTCAGTGCTGGAGAGATACGATCCCTGTGCTTGAGGCCAAGGACAAGTCTTGCAGTCCTGTTCTGGATGAGTTGCAAAGGGCAGAGAGTAGAAGCAGGCAGATTTAGAAAGAGGCTGTTGCAGTAGTACACCCTAGAGACAACCAGAGTTCTATAGACAGTGAGCTTCTGGGGGAAGGAGAGGAATGGAAGAATACCTCTGAGGAGGTGCAGTTGGTAATTTGACTTTTTAGAGACATCAGAGATGTGAGGAGAAAAGGAGAGTGTCGAGTCGAAGATGACCTCGAGGTTGTTAACCTCATAGGTGGTAGCAGGAAGAGAGCCAAGGGAAGCTGGCCAGAGAGCAACAGGAAAGGAGGGTGCAGGCGTGCTGATCAGGAGAATCTCAGTCTTACTGGCATTAAGAAAGAGATAGTTTTCGGCACACCACTCCTGGATAGCAGAGATACAGTCAGAGATGAGAGAAGGAGAAGAGGTGGCAGAGGAGAGCCTGAAAACGAGCTGTCATTCGCATAGCACTGAAAGTTGGAACAGAGAGCGGCAATGTGGTGGGAGAGGTGCCAGGTATTGTTTGAACCTCCGGGAGAGATGTTAGACCCCTGGAGAACAGCACAGGTACAGAGAGAGATAGAGGAAAGGAAGGACCCAAGTTGGACCTGGGAGGGTCAATCAGAGAGGAACGAGGTCAGCCAGGCCAGGGCTTAATTTGGTGATACCCAGGTCATCTTGCAGACGATTGAGCAAGGTGGCATGGTTGACCGTGCCAAAGGCAGAAGAGAGATAGAGTAAGATGAGGACAGAGGGGAGATTAGAATAACGGTTAGAGAGCAGGTCTTCACGGATGTTCAGAAGAGCAGTTTCCCTGCTTCTAGCTGCTCTGTAGCCGGATTGATGGTAATGGAGACAACCAACAGATTCAGTGTGAAGATTGAGCTGGGAGATGGCCAGCTTTTACAGGAGTTTGCTCAGGAAAGGAGTGATGGAGATCGGGCAATAGTTAGCTGGGTAGGAGGGGTCGGTGGAGGGTTTCTTGAGAAGAGAGTGCACAAGAGAGTGCTTCGGGGGGGAGGGGAAGGCTTCAGTGTTGAAGGAGTGGTTACATAAGTTAGCCAGGGCAGGAGCGAGGGTGTCAATGTGGACCTTGATGGTTTTGGAAGAACAGGGAAGAACCCGTTTTGACGAGACTTTCATAGATCGGACTTGTCTAGAAACCTTGTCAGGGTAGAACAGAGGAAAGGAAGAGAAAGAGGGAGGAGAGGTGGCCACAGCGGGGCCGGAAGTAGAGGAGAGAGTAGAGGGAGGAGGAGCGGACGAGAGGGTGGACGGGATGTCCTGGGTTTTAGAGATTAAATGAATCATGCAGAGGGCCTGGGAGGGGACAGGAGAGGTAGAGACTGCAGCAGGATTGGCCAGCTCCTTGCAGATTTTAAAGAGTTCGGCCAAGTTGTAAGATGCCGCAGAGACACAGGCTTGGATGTGGGCTTTCTTCTTAGTGCGGACAGAGCCGGCATTGCCTTTGGAGCAGGTGGTAGGCCAGTTTGTCAGAGATTGTGCAAGAAGCTAGCTATTTCCTCTCAGCTACCCTGCACTTGCGTTTAAGGGTGACGAGGTCAGTCTCTTTTGCACCAAAGCTAGTATTGCCCCTTTAATAACCCCAAAGAGAGGTACGCACCTGTTTGGGCAGCAGAACACCATAGAACCACACCTTTAAGATCTTGAAGGTCCCTATGGTGGAGGCAGGGTTTGGCAGACAGGTGTTAGACTCCATCCAGCAAGAGCAGAGTGGAAGAAAACGCAGAAGGAGCTAATAAGAGGAGGCTGCTTTCAAAGAGGCTGGATGAGAGAAGAAGCTGGAGAAGGGGCGACTTGGTGGGCAGAGGAGGTGACCCAGAGGAGAGCAGAGAAGGGGATTTGTAAGGGGGGGGCAGACATGGGGAACATGATGCACAGGGGGTGGAAGTAATGGGGGAGAGGAGAGGTGGTGAAAGAACAAGAGGAGGGCGAGAGACATCTAAAGGGGGAGGCTATGAAATATCCATAGCTACATCCGGTGGAGGGGAGATGTCATCATGTGCAGGGGAGAAGCCAACAGATAGAGGGGAGATGTCAACAGGTGGTTGTGCAGCAGCAGGAGAAGGCTCAGGAGGAGGTGGTGTGACCGAGGTAAGAGACATCAGGAAGAGGAAAAGATCCGAATGAGACGATAGTAAGACATCTAGAGGTGGGGGTTCCAAGAGGAGAGTCTTCAGTAGGGAGAACAGCCATCAGATCCATGGCAGTAGAATCATGGGGCAAGAGGGACAAGTAGAGCAAGCTGGGCAGGCTGAGTCAGAAAAGGACAGCAACTCTGATACACTAGATGGCGGGTGGGCCAGTGCCAATGGGCGATGGTATGAGCCTAATCATGAAAAGGTGATAGGATTTCATTGTAAGGAAGAACATAGTATTGGAGATAAAGGAAAGTGGAGGGCCCCAATCATTATGGAGGTGCGAGGAGGAGAGTGTGTCAGAAAACCACAGGCTAGAAGTAAAACCCCCTCTATGCCACCCAGCCACCAGCCAAGGACGGCGGGAGGCATTTGGGCTTAAACTTGGTGACCTCTAGGCTGATTTACATGATCAGCAAGATTTGGAATTGGCATCAGGCAACTCCTGGACCAGAATTCCACAGTGAAGCTGAAGAAAGAGAAGATAGTGGACATTTTGAAAGCAGCTGTGGAGGGGACAATCAAACACTCCAGACTATGAATGACTACCCTCCAAGCATTGTCAGGAGTGTGCGTGGACCTTTGAGACTGTACATACCCAAGACCTCCAACAGGAATGTGTGTTTGAGGAGTATTGCATTATTTTTGGTGCTCAGTGGCACCGGATCCCTGGGAACAGGAATGAATCTACTGGTTTTCCATTCTTTCCCTTTACAGTTTAACGAAATGTTGAGCTCTGGGTGCAGCGGGACACCCTTCTGTCCCACAAGTCTGAAGAACATTTTGATCCTTGCGATATAGGTTTCACTCGACAGCCAATTTGAGCTGATGTGAGCATTCCTAGGGAACTGTGCCTGAAGAAGGGTAGCAGCAGCCGAAACAGCAACCACTGGATAACCTGTACTGCTTTCCTATTTGCTCAACACTTCTCGTATCATCGCAAAGTAAAAGGTAGGACGCAGTTGACTTCAAACAATGGCAGGTCAATAATTGCGACAACTTTCCATTTTAGGTGAAATAAAAGTACCTATAAAATAGGACTTCTTTGATAGTTTTTTTTTTTTAACCTTGCACCCATTTTTAATATGGACCCGTTTTTATTTGTTCACAGGAGTGAAGAGTAACCAGGATGGCAATGAGGTGGACTAGTTCGCCTGTCTCCTTAAGATTTAGTTCAAGCATTGGAGGTATTCCACTGGCTATTCTGCAGACAGATAAAAACGATGGGCCGATTCATGGAATTTTTTGCACAGTTCAAAGTGACTTTGCACTGCCCACACAAACCCTGATTCATTGAACTGTGCAAAGTGTATTTCTGCAGTGCATAGTAATTTTTGCAGAACAAAATAAAATTTGCATTGACTTTGCACTGCAAAAATACACTTTGCACAGTTCCATGAATCAGGGTTTGTGTCGGCAGTGGCAGTCACTGTGAACCGTGCACAAAATTCCATGAATCGGGACCAAGGCGTCATTCTCAGTTGTGGGTGTGCGTTGCTAAAATATTCCTGCACACATGCAAGTACCTGCACATACACTAGAGGAACAGAGAAGGACAATATTATTTCATGAAATAGTATTTCAGGTTTTAGAGAGTCGTTCTTGTGTGAGGAAGAAAACGTCAGCTCACATTACCCACTGCTCGAAATACTTTGGTTGCCCCGGGGCCACGAACCTCTCTTTTATTCGTAACATTCCCAAAACTATTAAAATGGTTGTTTTTAGTGTTCGCTGCGATTTACTTTAGAAATTGGAACCACCTCTGCCAGATTACTAGAGAATGAAAGCGAGCCAGGTAAACACGTCGCACACGCAGAGCTATTGTTTTGTCTTCATTTTAATAGGCTGCAGCTTGACCTAGTTTAGTTTTGGCACCACGGGGGTAGAGCGGCCCCTCTGCTCAAACACAGACAGACCGCAATGTTTCGAAAACATCACAAACGACCACCGGCATTTGGCAGGTGCACTGCCAGCACATTGTTTTTCTTAATCAGAGAAGCTAGTAAAAAGATTAAATTGTGTTCCTTTGATATGTCATTGCCGATGCAGGCATACGTTGGCAGACCAGTCAATGGCTGAAGGGCGTGTTGCCCCGAGTTCACGTCTTTTCCGAATGTGACGTTTCGGATAGAGATAAAAAAAGGACTTGCTATCAACAAATAATGTAACTCGGATCTGCCCTCTCACGTCCCCCGATTACGACTTGTGCAACCAGGTGACACATGCCCGTTAGAAAGGCCAAAATTGCCCCTTCAGGCAGAAATGTTTTAAGGGGGCAATTGCGTTATGAAAAAAATGAGTTATACCTTGCTTCATGCATACTCGAATTTCTCTTTTGCTGAATGTTATTGTAAAGCTTGGGTTCTCGAATGATGACTCTGACATCTTGGGATGTACTAGTAACTTCTTTAATTAAGTTCTTGTACATTTTATTAAGTACATCAAGTCAGGTACATTTAAGCTTAGGGCAACATGCGCCGGCATCCTCACTCTCAGGGGTCTACATCTCCAACTGACTCTCACAGAAGAACACATTCATGCATCGACATTCTCTCAGGCTGCATTCTCTGTCACTCACTCCAACATTCCAAGCATTCAGCTCAGGGTCCAGGGGAAGCTTAGTCACTACACTTATCCTGCCTAGCGTCTCACTCTATCTCACCAACTCTTTCATCAAAGCCATTTCTTTCTGTTGGATGTTGTTGCTTTCTGGCTTGCTTCTCAGCCACTTCCTTCATGCCACGTTCACCACTATTACGGACTGTCCATCCTTAACAAGGTGTCTCTTGGTGAGATTTAGCCATGGGTCTCTATTTATACTGCTTAGTTTCTCCCTCTATCTCACCAACTCTTTCATCGTAGTCATTTCTCTCTGTTGGATGTTGTTGCTTTTTGGCTTGCTTCTCAGCCACTTCCTTCATGCAGCGTTCACCACTATTACGGACTGTCCATCCTTCACAAGGTGTCTTTTGGTGGGATTTAGCTAGGGGTGTGTATTCATCCTGCCTAGCTTCTCGCTCTATCTCACCAACTCTTTGATCGTGTTTGTTGGAAGTTGTTGCATTCTGGCTTGCTACTCAGCCACTTCCTTCATGCTGCGCTCACCACGGACGATCCATCCTTCACAAGGGCCCTCATTACAAGTCAGGAGTTAAGGGTTTAACGGCGCCGTCGGCGCCGTTAACCCTTAATACCTGATTCACACTTTAACGCCTGCTTTTTGCAGGCGTTAAAGTCCAAGGCGCTAAGCGACATTGGTGCTAATTACGGCACCGTAATTTACGGTGCCGTAATTAGCGCCTTCCCCATCCCGATTATGCCCTGTGGGGCAAAAATGGGAATGGGGAAGGGCAAATGGAGAATGGGGAATTACCGCCCCACTCAGCTTGGAATGGGGCAGTAATTCCGCCATCCACCATGGTGGAATCTGGCATGGACCATGGTGCTAATAGTGCTAATAGCACCATGGTCCACCGCCTGACTTGTAATGAGGGCCAAGGTGTCTTTTGGTGGGATTTAGCCAAGGTTCTCTATTTATCCTGCCTAGCTTCTCACTCTATCTCACCAACTCTTTGATTGTAGCAGTTTCTCTCTGTTGCATGTTGTTGCTTTCTGGCTCGCTTCTCAGCCACTTCCTTCATGCCTCGTTCAGCACTATTACACACTGTCAATCCTTCACAAGACGTCTTTTGGTGGGATTTAGCTAAGGGTCTCTATCCTGGCTAGCTTCTCACTCTATCTCATCAACTCTTTGATCTTACCAGTTTGTTGGAAGTTGTTGCATTCTGGCTTGTTTCTCAGCCACTTCCTTTATGCAGCGTTCACCACTATTATGGACTATTCATCCTTCACAAGGTGCCTTTTGGTGGGATTTAGCTAGGGGTGTGTATTCATCCTGCCTAGCTTCTCACTCTATCTCACCAACTCTATGATCGTAGCTGTTTGTTGGAAGTTGTTGCATTCTGGCTTGCTACTCCGCCACTTCCTTCATGCTGCGCTCACCACTATTATGGACTGTCCATCCTTTTGTTGTAAGTTGTTGCATTCTGGCTTGCTTCTCAGCCACTTACTTCATGCCGTGCTCACCACTATTATGGACCGTCCATCCTTCACAAGGCGTCTTTTGGTGGGATTTAGCTACGGGCGTCTGCTAGTAACTCTATCATGACATGCTATCACGATTGGTATTGTGCTTTGGATTATGGAACGCTGCTCCAAAACAGAGTGTGTATGCTGGAGACCTACTTTTTGTGCCATACATCACTCACCCTGTTTTCACCCCATTGGATCCCAAGCAAAGCACGCCACTCTGTGCATTGGGACCCTCTGTGCTCTCTCCTCACAAACCCAGGAAATCCCGCCTGGTTGTTAAAGGATGAGGGTCATGACTGCAGCCTCCGGTAAATTCTGATGTTAATGTCATGTGCATTTGCTCAAGTTTCATATATAATGTGTACCTTACCCCTTCCCCAAAATCAAATGGCAACCCCCCCCCCCACACACACACACAGGTGCATGTCCTCAAACACCAATTGTTGCTTCTCAGACGCCCCCACAATCTGTACACTCCACAGAACCTTTTCATCAGTCACAAGACTGATGCAACGTTGAAATTGCTTTGATCTCGATATTTGCGGAAAAAGAAAGGAATGTAGGGTATTGTCTATCAAATCTGCAGTGCTGTGAAGCCCCTTTGATTTATGTGCTACAGATATCAAATTATTTACCTCTTTTTCATTTCATCTTTGGAGATGAAACCCAGGAGCAACGCCTCCCCTTTGAGAAAGGCCAAGAATCCTCTCAAAATCAACAAAACCCCTGTGAAAGGGCTGGAAATTGATTTTCAAACCTCCGGTGCGAGTTTAATTCCATATGAATCAAAAGCTGTAGCATCTTAAAAACACATTTTATTGAGGTGTTTCATAACTGAATATATTCAACCTTTTAGCATCCGAGGTGTCGAAACTTCAGGCCCTTCCAAAACAGTATTTACAAATGCAGAGTCTGGTAACGCTGGAAGGTGGGAGGTCATCAAGAAACCTGTTGGGCGGCCACTTGGCCTTCACGTGGCACCATGTGCACATCAGGAACACAGCTCCTACGCCCCGATTGTTACTTCTTTGGCGCAATAATGCCTTCGAGTTGAGCCTGAAATATCAAGGGAGATAATATTTCTTGATTATAGTGTGGAAACTGACAGAAAAACACATTCAAGAGGTGATAAAGAGTGTGTTGTTTCCTCAGCAAGGATGCTGGCATCTTCTAGCAAATTCTTAACGAGTGGCCTTTTCCCAATCGCTGAAATGTTCATGGCGCAGGCCAGGTTTTATTTTTTTTAAATCAGCCGCTTAAGACTTGGCAAATAAAACTGCTGCATTCTGGGGAGCCAAATAGATGGCCCAGTTTCCATACACCAAAAGCCCCATTTTATAATGTAACGCACAGTTAAGGAAATTGAATGGAACTTACTGGAGCTGCGCTTTGGTGCACCATGTCTGATAGTGAGGAGCTATACGAGATGAAAGGTTTGGCTCTCTGGGCGCTTTTTCAAAGATTTATCTTGCAATCTCAGAGCAAACTATGTTACCAACCAAGAGCCAGTCACTAAGAGAAGTTAACCACCACCTGAGTGCATAGGAAAAGCAACTAGCAATGATCATGTTAGCAGTGGGGGTTGGGGGGGGGGGGGGGGGTCATAGTTACAGCTTGAGTAAGGGACACACATGGAGATGTGTTTTTTGTTCTACACTTGCAAAGGGAATAGGCAGCTGATGAAGGGATAGCATGGGGGTCGGCATGACCAATGCCTGGAGGCCTTGCATGATACAGTCAATAGGTGGGAATCGGGCATCAACCATTGGCTCAGAGAAGAAGCCCTGCAAGATGGAATCCATGGGTAAAAGTAGCCACCACCAATGGCTTGTTGTTACTTTCCTCAAATCTGCATGTAGAGTGAGAAAGCCTGATGAGGACTAGATCACTTAAAGGACAAACTACAGTGCAAGGACACACATTGTGAAAGATAGCAAACCTAAGGCCTCCATGTGTAATAATAAAGGCAGATGGTGGGGTCCCAGCTATTTGCCCCACTCCAGGACTCCTTTTCATTTTGGGTGCTGGCTCAAGATGCTTATAATTTAAAAAGGTAAAATCACCAATAGAATGTTCAACTTGTATAAATTGATGAAACCAAGACTACAGATACCAGAGTGCATTTAATGAAAGGCCAGTACTAGAGGATAAAAAAGCTGTCGAGTGATATGGAGTAACCTGGTCTCCCAACCAGCACATGTACATCTGACAAAGTGACATGCAGTGACACCCGGGGGACATATATGACGGAGGACCATACGCGTTAGTGTCTCACCTGGTTCTCAATCTGACCCAAAGGTTAAAAAGGGGGAAAAACAAAGGGGGATTCAGCATCAGGGCGAGTAAGAGAAAGATAATCAGTGGTGCGGCTGGGGAACACCAACAGGTCTCCCCATAACACTCTACAAAAAGACGGGCAGAATAAAGGGGGACAGGGTGGGTGCAGAAGTTAAAAAGATACATATTTTGAAATATTTCCTGTGTGTTCAAACCTCTGTTTTTCTAAAAAGCTATAGTTGAAACCGTGTTGGAACTCATTGAGGGTATGTTGGTAACAGAAAAACATGTTATTTTAAATACCACTGCATTAGGAGTTGGGTTTCCATGGGATATTTGCAGCACAGAGTCCATAAAAAGTACTGTCTTCCAGTTAATGAAGAGGTTTCTCCAAAGTTTACTAGCATCCCTCAGTCTCAGATCGAAAAAAGGGCTACTCCACCACAGTGGGCGTGGTCACTGGTTGCCCTCCTGGCTGTCTACAGGTAGCGCAGGATTCCACGGGTGTTACAGGTTTTCATGCTGAGGCTCTAGGCTTCATTGGCTGCTCAACCACAGTGGGTGTGGTCATTGGTTGCCCTCCTGGCTGTCTACAGGTAGCGCAGGATTCCAGGGGTGTTACAGGTTTTCATGCTGAGGCTCTAGGCTTTATTGGCTGCTCCTCCACAGTGGGCGTGGTCACTGGTTGCCCTCCTGGCAGTCCACAGGTAGCAGAGGATTCCACGGGTGTTACAGGTTTTCATGCTGAGGCTCTAGGCTTCATTGGCTGCTCCTCCACAGTGGGCGTGGTCATTGGTTGCCCTCCTGGTAGTCCACAGGTAGCGGAGGATTCCACAGGTGTTGCAGGTTTTCATGCTGAGGCTCTAGGCTTTATTGGCTGCTCCTCCACAGTGGGCGTGGTCACTGGTTGCCCTCCAGGCAGTCCACAGGTAGCAGAGGATTCCACGGGTGTTGCAGGTTTTCATGCTGAGGCTCTAGGCTTCATTGGCTGCTCCACCACAGTGGGCGTGGTCATTGGTTGCCCTCCAGGCAGTCCACAGGTAGCAGAGGATTCCACAGGTGTTGCAGGTTTTCATGCTGAGGCTCTAGGCTTCACTGACTGCTCCACCACAGTGGGCGTGGTCACTGGTTTCCCTCCTGGCTGTCTACAGGTAGCGCAGGATTCCACGGGTGTTGCAGGTTTTCATGCTGAGGCTCTAGGCTTCATTGGTTGCTCCACCACAGTGGGCGTGGTCATTGGTTGCCCTCTTGGCAGTCCACAGGTAGCGGAGGATTCCACAGGTGTTTCAGGTTTTCATGCTGAGGCTCTAGGCTTCATTGGCTGCTCCATCACAGTGGGCGTGGTCACTGGTTGCCCTCCTGGTAGTCCACAGGTAGTGGAGGATTCCACAGGTGTTGCAGGTTTTCATGTTGAGGCTCTAGGCTTCATTGGCTGCTCCTCCACAGTGGGCGTGGTCATTGGTTGCCCTCCTGGCTGTCTACAGGTAGCGCAGGATTCCACGGGTGTTGCAGGTTTTCATGCTGAGGCTCTAGGCTTTATTGGCTGCTCCACCACAGTGGGCGTGGTCATTGGTTGCCCTCCTGGCTGTCTACAGGTAGCGCAGGATTCCACAGGTGTTGCAGGTTTTCATGCGGAGGCTCTAGGCTTCATTGGCTGCTCCTCCACAGTGGGCGTGGTCATTGGTTTCCCTCCAGGCAGTCCACAGGTAGCGGAGGATTCCACAGCTGTTGCAGGTTTTCATGCTGAGGCTCTAGGCTTTATTGGCTGCTCCTCCACAGTGGGCGTGGTCATTGGTTGGCCTTCTAGCAGTCCACAGGTAGTGGAGGATTCCACATGTGTTGCAGGTTTTCATGCTGAGGCTCTAGGCTTTATTGGCTGCTCCACCACAGTGGGCGTGGTCATTGGTTGCCCTCCTGGCCGTCTACAGGTAGCGCAGGATTCCACGGGTGTTGCAGGTTTTCATGCTGAGGCTCTAGGCTTCATTGGCTGCTCCTTCACAGTGGGCGTGGTCATTGGTTTCCCTCCAGGCAGTCCACAGGTAGTGGAGGATTCCACAGGTGTTGCAGGTTTTCATGCTGAGGCTCTAGGCTTCATTGGCTGCTCCACCACAATGGGCATGGTCATTGGTTGCCCTCCTGGTAGTCCACAGGTAGTGGAGGATTCCACAGGTGTTGCAGGTTTTCATGCCGAGGCTCCAGGCTTCATTGCAGCATGTCACAGCGTCTCTCTGTGATGGGGTAGGTCAGTAGGGATTCTAGGTGCTCTGCCGGGGTGTTGCCCGTCTCACTGATTTAAAGGCACCGAATCTACTGGCCACACCCATGTAACTAATCTGCTTGTCAGGCTGATGCTCCCTTATTCCTGCGGGCAGGTCAGTGGGCGTTGCCACTAGCTTTTGGACTGGCTGATGTCCAGCCTCCTTGATGTATTGTGCTAGTTTCATTCTGGTTGACTTGTGTTGCCTTACACCCTGGCCATTACGGTCTCTATTCTTCCCAGGGTCCTCCACCTGGGTGTTGCTCCTCCTTGCCACTTCACCAATGTACTCTTGTAATGGGTTACCTTTCTCATCACTCTCCACTCCTTCACCTTCTTCAATCTCTTCTCTTCGTTCTCTTCTTCCTGCCTATATTCAACCATCACCTCCTCCATGTTCACCCTCTCCAAAGCCTTCTGTTCTTGCTGTGCCCCGCCTGCATCTTTAACTCCCTCATCCCCTCCTCCTCCTGCACCTTCAACTCCTTCTGCACCTCAGCCTCTACTCCCTGCTCCGCTACTCCTAACACTCACAGGTTGCTCTACCCAACAGGCATCTTTGCAGTACTCCTCTGCAGGGTTCCACCTAATGAGCAGCTGTTCTGCTGAATGGTGGAGTATTGGTCACTCCGAGTATCCATGTACTTCCAGGTGTGTCTGGTTGCACGCGCGCCTGCCACAGACAGAGACTTTAGCATGCAGATCCATCATCTTGGTTTCGCTACTTCTGAGCATGCGCATTGGTGCTTCGTGTCAGGATCAGATGTTATGCGTCCTATGCCACGACACGCTCTCCAAACTGAGGCACTCAGCACTTCCGTGACAAGAATCTAAATGAGCCTGGATAACAAGAAGTACCAGAGGCGTAGTGACTACTGAAGAGGGCGAAGAGGTGGACACTCAGGAAGGTGTAAACAGAGCATTCATGGACTACTACAAGGTGTTGTATGAAGATGTCGGAGGGAGCAGCCGGGAGGAGATAGACGAGGTATTGGAGGGTATAGGTTTGCCTAAAGTCAGTGACGAGGAGAGGGAGGAGCTCGATGCTCCGATCACTCTGGACGAGCTGAGAGAGACTGTGAGGCAGCTACCCACTAGCAAGGCTCCGGGGGCAGACGGGTTTCCCAGTGAGTTTTATAAAGTGTATGGGGAGGAGGTGCTCCCGCCCATGCTTGAAATGCTTAACGAAGCGTTCGAGATGGGACGGTTGCCTGAGTCACTCAGGGAGGCGGTCATAGTACCACTCCCTAAACCCAACAAACCGGGGCGCAGTTGTGGTTCCTACAGGCCCTTGTCAATGCTGAACCAGGACAGCAAGATACTTACGGCTGTCCTGGCCAGCAGGACGCGAAAAGTGATCGGCAGGCTTGTGCACCCCGACCAGACGGGCTACGTCCCGAACAGAAACATCACTCATAACCACAGAAGACTCCATCGGGTGGTGGAGTGGGGGTGTGGTGATGGCGCTGAAATGGCGATCGCAGCACTGGACGCGGTTAAAGCGTTCGACTCTGTCAAGTGGCCGTGGCTGCTGGCGGCCCTAAGGGGGTATGGCCTGGGGTCGGGCTACCTTAGGTGGGCGGAGATGTTGTATAGTGCCCCACTGGCCAGGGTTCGCACTGGCGCGGTGGTGTCCGACCGATGGCAGCTGGGCAGAGGCACCAGGCAGGGGTGCCCCTGGTCCCCGATGCTGTACATACTGGCCCTGGAACCCCAGGCAATTTATCTCAGGCAACAATACGACCTGATTGGGATCGAGGTAGGAGGGGAGAGTCACCTTATATCCCTATACGCAGATGACTTGCTATTGTATCTAAGACACCCGGAAGAAAACCTGCGGTACGTCTTGGAAGTGATGGATAGGTATGCCAGGTTGTCCGGTATTGCGGTAAACCCTCAGAAATCTATCCTATTTCCGCTGGGCAGTTATATGGGAACCCCAGTGGAGAGGCTGCCGGTGTTGCAGATCCCGTGGGCGACAAGCTCCTTCCGGTACCTAGGAATAGATGTGTATCACTCGACGAGTGAAGAACATAAGCGCAACACCGAGGTGGCTGTGGTGAAGGTCGGTAAATGCATGAGGTTCTGGGAGAGACTGCCCTTAGCGATGATGGGCCGCGGTGCTCTGCTTAAAATGGTGGTATTGCCCAGGCTCTTGCACTATTTCAACAACATCCCACACATGATTCCCAGGAAGTTTTTTGTGAAACTGCACAGCATGTGCAGGGAATTTTTATGGCACGGTACCCGGAACAGGGTTGCATTGTGGAAGCTGCAGAATTCTCATGAGAAGGGCGGAATTAAACTGCCTAATTTTGAGGCTTATTATGTGGCGGCACAACTGCAATATGTGGCCAAGTGGCTCGCGGATGATGAGACCCCTTAACACAGGCTGTTCGGGAAAGATTGCACCCCTTTTTACTTGCGCGAGATAATCTGGGTGGACGGCGCAGACATGAGGGAGCGCCCCAAAATGTTGGCCTTGGGGCGGAATATGTGGCGCCGAGCCTGTCAGATGATGGGAGACCCTCTCCCTTGTGTCCCGCAGATACCACTGGTCGCACTGGCAAAGGGGGATGGGCAGCTGCGGGTGATTATCAGAACATACTGGGAGACAGTGGGACTGGTTACTTTAGGGGATATTTGGCAAGACGGGGCCACTTTGGAATTTGAGGAACTGAAGGAACAAGTTGGGTTGCATAGAGGCCAATATGTCACTTGGCACAGGGTGGTACAAGCGATCCGTAATAGGTGGCCTGAAACCACTTTGGCTGAGGAACCGGATGCCACGGGGGAGGTGATATATGACACATCGGAGGGCGGGCACGAGGTTTCGAGACTGTATGAAATGTTGATGACCAAGGTTGGGAAAGACCTCCTGCATTTGAGATTAGAATGGGAAACTGAGGTGGGGGCCCCGATGGGAGATGGGATGTGGGAACGTGCTTTGGGATACCATAAGAAGGTGTCGAGAAATGCCAGGTTTCAACAAATTCAGTTATACGTGACGCACAGGGCGTATATGACCCCCATGAGGATATCAAAGTTCCGAAGCGTTGGGCGCCAGGCGTGCCCCAAGTGCAACGAGGAGAATGCTGACATGGCACACATGTTCTGGGCGTGCCCACTAATCGAATGCTATTGGGGTGAAGTGGCACAGAAACTGGCAGGGAAGGGGGTCATTCTCAAAATAGACACGGCCTGGGCCTGCTTGCTAGGGGGATATCCCAGAGCGCGTAAGCTTAAACATGTGGAAAAGCTGAAAGATCTGGCATACGTGCTTGCGAAGCGTAGGATCGCCATGGGTTGGAAAGAGTGCCACAAACCACGAGTGGAGGTCTGGTGGAAAGATCTACAAAAATGGGCGGAGGCCGAAACAGTGGTGTGGCATGAGGCTAGTAGAGCGGAGGGGGATGAAGAGGTTGGCTCCCTCATGGCATGGAGATCATTGATTACTGAACTGTTTGGAACAATGTCGGCCCCCGCTGTATACGATGACGGCGGCACCCTGCCACACGGAGCGGACACCGAAACTGAAGAACATGCAGGCTCATAGGGGGAGGGAGGGGATTGTGGTGTATATGTTATTTGCAGTGTTCATTTATGTTTTGTTATGTTCATGTTTTGTTTGATCAAAATAAAAATCTTAAAAAAAAAAAAAAACAAGAAGTACCAGAGGCAGCCCACCGCCAGGTCCAGAGATTCCCCACTTTCATTTTGATGGGTTACTCTTAAACGGACAGCTTCACAAGCGATATAGTCCTACCGTGGCGATTCCTTGGTCTGGTCCCCCAGTCGTGGAAGGGGGAGTGGAGTGGCTCCTCCCCATATCAGCCCCAGGACCCACATCATGTAGGGGGTGATGGGGACCTGCACAGTGTTTTGCCCCGACTCACTCTTTCGTGCCAGACAGGGTACGGTACACTGTTAGAGAAACCTATTCAGTAATTATCCCATGCAATCTCAACAGTGGTATTTTTAAAAATAGGAGGTATTTAAAAGGCCACATTTTTTTACCGTTCCCACCATACTTCCAGTAGGCTCCAATCTGTGGTCTGTATTAGAAGGATTAACTGTGCTTGCAATGTAAAGGACGAAAGGGCACGTCTTATTCTTTCAGCATTTATTCTCGATCTAATTCGCCTTTCATTCATGGGGCACTTCCTCTTCCTCCTCCCGCCTCTCGTTATCCTCAACCCTCTATATGCCATGTCTTCCTCCCTCATAACATCTCTCCCTCACATCTCCTTACGCCCACGTTACACTTCTTCCAGGACTCTGCATGATCTCTTGATGGTTCGCCGGGGTGGCCCTCTGCAAGGTCTCCGTCCCCTACTCCCACTGGGGTCAGGGGATTGTCCTCGGTCTCTTCTGCTTCTCCTCTGACCGTCCTCATCTCTTGTCCAGTGTCTTCCTCTGGTTTAAAGTGTTTGAAGAATGACACGTTCCTTGTGACAGCCCTTTGCGCGTTGGCGGCCGTTATCATGGTCCTTTTTATCTCTGTCACTCTAAGGGGGGTTGCTGACATATCGAGCGTCTTTCTTTCTCTGTACGTGTTGCTTTACCAGCACTTCTTCTCCCTGTTCGAATGTCTTATCTCTTGCTCTCCTGGTCTGATCTGTCCTTTCCTTGGCCGCATCCTTACCCGCCGCATCGCGTGCTCTTACCTCGTACTCCAACACTGCTTGGTCTTCCGGCTCCTTCCCGGTCATGGTGGTCCCTTGAGGTAGTCGCGACTTTGCTTGGTGCGCTCTCATTAGATCGCTGGGTTGTACTCCCGTCACTGAGTGCAGTGTGTTTCGGTAGTGGCAGAGCATGCGGCATAAGGCCTGCTGGGATTGGCAAATCCTCGATCGTCACCTTCTGGATGGTTCTTTAGATGGATGTCATGAACCGTTCTGCCATACCGCTGGCCTGTGGCCACAACGGCACTATCCAGTGATGATTGAAGCCTAGGTGTCTCGCAAATCTCTGGAATTCGTGGCCATTGAATGGTGGTCCATTGTCTTTGCATTGGTGGGGATGCCCCAGTCGCTGAATACTTTGTCTAGGACGCTGATGACCTGCGTGAAGGTTGTGAACTGTGTGTGTTTGACAATGGGGAATCTGGAGAATTCATTAATGATCGCCAAGAGATAGTCCCCTGTTTCAATTGGCCCATACAAGTCCATTGTGACCCCTTTCCACACTTCTTCAGGGATGCATGTCAGTTGCAGAGGGAGTGGTGCGTCGCCCCTGGTGATGCATTGGCATGGGAGGCAACTTCTCACTGTCTTTTCCGCCATGGCGTCCATCGGCAGAAACCATGCCGATTGCCCGAGTAGGTTCTTGGTTGCCTCTACCCCACAGGGTCCTTCAAGTGCCAACTGTACCAGCCCTCTGCGAAGAGATGACGGGACTATCCAGCATCCTCTCAGCAGTATCCTTTGTTAGGACACAGCCAGTTCTGTGCTGACCATTGACATCTGTTCTAGTTGCTGCTCCCTAACATTGGCATGATAGCCTCTTGTAGTCCCTCTATTTGTTCGCTACGGTGAGCTCCCTGACCCACCTGGTTGACGGGTCAGCCTGTGTTGCTGTGGCTATGTCCTCGATGGTGAGTGCGGGCGGTAGGGCCTGCTCCATGACATAGCATAGATACTCTGCATCTGCCTCCAGACCCCCCCGTGGCGACAAGCATGACGTTGCTTGGTGCCTTGAGATGTAGTTAGTCGGGTTGTTGTTTCCTCCCGCTCGGTGGACAATAGTGTAGTCATATTGTTGGAGGTGGATGCCGCACCTTTCAATTCTGGGAGGCATTCTTGTTCTCGGCTTGCCAAATAATGACAGGAGGACCTGGTGGTCTGTCAAGAGTGAAACCCTCTTCCCAACCATGAAGTGGTGGAAGCACTAGCATGCCCACACTGCTGCTAGGCTTTCTTTTTCCACCTGCGAGTATGCACTTTCCGTGTGGGATAGGGGACAGCTCGCACGGGCATCTGGCTTCTCGCATTGTGCCAGAATGGCTCCTTGGCTGACTGGAATGGCATCAACCACTAGTTCTGTGTGCCATCTTGGGTTTAAGTATGGCAAGTGTGTTGCGCTTGTCAGTTCCATTTTGATTGCATCAACAGCCCTCTGGCACTCTCCCGACCATATGAATGGCTCGTCCTTTCTTAGAAGCCGACGTAATGGTTTGGTGGTAATGGCATATCTCTGTAGATAGCGGGCGCAGTATCCCGCCATTCCTAGGAAGGATCTGACTTCCCCCCACATGGGTAGGTTCTTGGAGTTCATTGATTCAGTGCACATTTTCGGGGTCAGGCTGCATTCCTTCCCCAGAAAAAATTTGGCCATAGAACCTTAACCTTTCTATGCTGATGTTGTACTGGTCAGTTTAGGATGAGCCCTGCTGTCCTCAGGATTTCACACACCTCTATTAGAGCTCTGTCATGTTCTTCCTGCGTGGTGCGGTACACTAGGAGGTCATCTGAGTAGTTGAATGTTCTTCGGACAGGGAGGAGTAGGTGCTTGATGGTCTCCTGAAGTATCTCTGCACCAGAGGAGATTCCAAAGTTCAGCCGCTTGTACCGAAAAGGGCCTTTGCTGGACGGAAATGTTGTGATCCCTCTTGAGTTAGGGTGCAGCTCAAGCTGATGGTACCCTTGATTGAGGACGAGTTTTGAGAACTTCGTTGCGCAGTTTAGGCTGACGATCATGTCCTCTATCCTGGGTGTCTCTCTCTCTTTGGCTGTATTTGCCTCTCTCATGTCGACACAGAGACGCAGTCTGTTGCCTTCTTTGGGTACCACCACCTGGGGTGATATCCATGGCATGGCCCCGTCGCTCGTTCAATAATGTCGTTGTCTAGGAGCTGTTGTAGTTCTTGTGATATGGTATCTTTTAGGTGGAAGCCCTCTTTGTGCTAGTGTTGTGGGACGGGCTTGATTTGATTGTTGATGTGGAGGCCGATTACCGTCCCTTTTAATTTACCTAGTCCTCGAACGATCTCGGGGAACATGTCCCGGATCAATTCCTTGGTGAGCGGGAACCCTGCCAGGTGGTCGTCGATCCATGGCCGGGTAGGCTACCAGTGCACATTACTATGTCTCCTTCGTTGGAATGGATGTTAATTAAGCAGAGTGCTTCCACGGTGCAATAGTTGAGGAGACATTTGCCTTGGACGGGGGTTTGTAGGACGTGAATGGTGGTGTCAATACTTTTCCCTTTAAAGGAGAATGTTTTTTTGAAATTACCTATCTGGAGCGGTATACTGGCACCCATCTTAAAGATTCTTGCTTTGGATGGTGACAGTTCTTGGGTGTTACCTGTGAGTCTGAATTCTTGTTCTCCCATGATGTTGACTGTTGCCCCAGTGTTAACGAGGAATCTGTGTGTGTGTGTGTGACCGTGTCCATCATCACGTGTACCCTGGGCACCTCACTGCAGTCTTGCGTCCCATGGATTAGGTTTACGAATTCGTCCCGAAATTCTGTGTATTGCCTGTATGAGAACTCATCCCAGTTGACGTATTGGTCCTCTGGATAACCATATGTGTCCCCACAGTATTCAGGTCGAGACAGTGATTCATTCGTTCAAGGGGGCTTCACTGTATTCCACTCCTTGTTCCATTGTTTGTACAATCCTCCTTGGCTGTTCTGGGTAGGATTAGGCCTATCTCCACTATCGCAGTGGTTGTGCTGGTCTGTATAGTAGTATCCATTTAGACTGTCGCCTGTGGCTGGCGTGCCAACGAGAACGGCCTCCCTTCATGGCAGACTGTCTGGAAGTGCCCTCATCTCCCACACCTGGAGCACTTCTGGGTCATTGCTGGGCATGGTCCTGCGTTTGGGAAGAGCTGACCACACCGGTACCAGTCTCTGAGGTCGTGGCCCCGGTCTTGGCTGTAAATAGCGAGAGCAATGCTCAATTACCTCTCTCTTAGTCCACCTTATAAGCTAGTCAGATAGAAACTAGATCAATTGGGGTAGGTTATCTATTTCATTTACCCACAATACATATGTGTAGACAAAAGATTTTGTCGTGTCAGAGAAATACAGGTGTTAAAAACACATTTTTTTAATCAGCAGTTAAATTCAATACATAGTGTGGTGTATGCTTTCCACAAGGCATTACCACCTTTCAGATATTTTAAAAACGTTGTACGTTTAAGAAAGACAATTTAACTGCTGATTAAAAAATGTGTTTAACACCTGTATTTCTCTGGCACGACAAAATCTTTTGTTTACACATATGTATTGTGGGTAAATGAAATAGAAACTAGATCAATTGGGGTAGGTTATCTATCTGACTAGCTTATAAGGTGGACTAAGAGAGAGGTAATTGAGCATTGTTCTCGCTATTTACACTATAGGAATAGTCCCCTTCTGCTCAATCCCCCTTAAACAAAAAACCCTGGG
Organism: Ambystoma mexicanum; assembly: GCF_040938575.1. Taxonomy (NCBI): domain Eukaryota; kingdom Metazoa; phylum Chordata; class Amphibia; order Caudata; family Ambystomatidae; genus Ambystoma; species Ambystoma mexicanum. Next base: position 124,891,110 of record NC_090934.1, read on the forward strand.
ACTTACCCATTTATTTTTCCCAGTCTTGGCTGTATGTACCCATCCCTCTGCAATCCTTTTGGCAGTGTCTGGTGATCTGTGGTATTTCTCTCCCCTTCTCTGCCGCCAATAAAAACTGCTACTGTCTCGTATCTGTCTGTTTTCTTTTTCTGTGTCTGGATTGCAGCGGCGTGTATCTCCATTCTCTCTTGCACCGTTGCCATCTCAATTACCTTGTTTATCGATAGGGGTTTCTTCAGGAGCTGTTTCTGGACTACAGATGACAAGCACCCTTCAATTACAAGCAGCCAGATTGCCCCGCCGTCCGAAAAAGGCAGAGAATTGGCAGTGGACGAGTTTCTGGCAGAATCGTGTGATGAATTCTTCTACCGCCTCATGAGAGGCCTGGTGGCATTAGTTGAAAACATAGCGTTTGTAGTTCCTGTTCGGTTGTTTCACAAGCTTCCTGTCCAGGGTGGCCACAAGTGTTTCGTAGGTGTTCCTGTCCTCAGGCGGGATGGTATTGATGGTGCAGTTTATCGCCATGCCTGCTAGATTCATAAAAATGTCTTTCGATACCAGAGACCTTTCCTCCCCGGCTGCTTTGATGAAGCCAGACAAGTTTTCGACCCGTACCATCCTGGGTCCTCAGTCCGTCTGTGGTTGAAGGCTGAATGGGGCAGGTTTCCTCAGGAAGGCTACACTGCTTGTGGTGCGTAGGGGTGCATCTTGTCCTCCTACCATGTTCGCTGGTGTTTAGGCGCCTTAGTGGGACTTGTTTGGTTGTACGCCCCAGTATAGGTTGGGGTGCACATGGAGGTGCCTGTCCCCTGATTAAGGGTTTCCGTCGGGGACCGGGCGCAGGAGCCTGTGGTGCGCTCAGGAACTGCATCACGCCTGGTGGGGGCAGTCCTTTGTGCCTTGTGTGGTCCTGGTGTGTTGCCGTCAATTCCAGCTCCCCTTTACTGACTTGGCAGCATCTACCACTTCTTGATGGTGCTTGCTCTCACCTTGTGCCGGTGCTGGTGTTCCACTGGTTATTGTGTGCCTCTTGCCGCCCATTCTGATCTCCCTCCAGTGTTCGGGACTCTGGTGGGCGGGACTTGCTGGTGTAATGCGAACGGTGCTGGCGTTCTGGAAGCAGTGTGCAGGCTGCGTCTCACAAGTCTGTCCCTCACTGTGTGTGCTCCGTGAGGCCGCCTGGCTTCTCTGCTGTCTGTGGTTATGGGGGTGCCAACACAGGGCACCATGAAGGGCGCTGGCCCATGTGCACAGCGAGGATGGCCCGACTGGATGGCGTCTTGCTGCCGGATTGAAGGAGGCTTGGCGGATACCTTTTTATCCTCATCGCCAGTTGTTAGAAGGATTAACTGAGCATGCAAAGTAAAGGCTGAGAGGACATCTTGTTCTTTCAGCATTTACTCTTTAACTCCCCTTCCTTTCATGACTCTCCTCCTGTTCCTCCTCCCGCCTCTCATTCTCTTTAACCCTCTATATTCCATTTTCTCCTCCCTCATTACAGTCTGTTTCCCCATACCTTTAGTTCTGAAATATTGTTTAAGTAGATTCGACTGTACTCCTTAATGGTAAATGGTAAATGGAAGTTAATATTGTTATCCACAATGGGTCTGCAAACAAACGAATTAAATGCTGCCCGCTCTCTCCTCCCCGCCAACCGGTACAGCTCTACCCCTCCTCAGTGCCTCTCTGTATCATATCCCCACTGTATATCTGTTCTGTTACCTCTGAAACGTGCTTTTGTTATGCATCTGTACTGTTGTATACCTCTGTAAAGTGCTCTGTTGCTTCTGGAAGCTCAATAAAGAAAAAAAAAATGTTTACAGGATTGTGAAGGTATACTATCCAGTCACTGTGAGAGTTAAATTCCCTTCCAGAACAAAGAGCACTCCTAGCCAATTTGTGCATTGGCATATTGCCTGAAGTGCAGAGGAAACACCCACTCATCCACAGGTGTTCTGGGTGTAGGCTGAGGATATACGCTCTCACCTTCAACTGCTGATTGGTTCGTTTCAAGAACTGGATCTCCTCTGCGTGCTTCTTCTCTTCGACCTGCCGTCTCTCTGCTTCTCGCTTTTCCGTAGCATCACACTTGGCTTTCTGCTCATTCACCTGTCGTTCCAGATCTTTCTTCTCATTTTCTAAATCTTGAATCTTTGGGAGAGGAATTAGCAGAAAATCAATAGAGATCACAAACCCAAAATTATGTTCTACTGTAGGAGGGAGAAAAAAGCTCAACATTAATGTTAATGCTGTCCCTAGTCTCATTGCAACACCAACATTCTGCAGCCGGGCGACAAGATGTATTTATACATTTGGTGACCTATAGACCACTCACATATGTTTCAGCCGGCTGATGTTTGTCTAGAGTGCCATCTCTGAACCCATATTTTAACTGTGAACCTGAGTAATTTCATCATGTGACCCCTACACACTCTCAGAATGACCTACAGACCTGTTGCTACACTTGTAATTAATCCAGGAGGACCCAATCAAATGGACGTCGATCTTTCTGTCAGTGGTATCATTGGAGACCTGTTTAAGACTAGCCTCTCTTTTATTGGTATAGGGCTAAAGTCATGGTGCGAATGACCAGGACTTCTGTGATTTTACAATGCACATGTCTGTAAAGATAAATTGTGCACTTCCCATGGCCGCAGAATCTAGCCTACTCTCGAATGCAGTTGGGACTTCTTCACGTTTCCATTGTATCCAATATAACCCAATGCCCCCAACAATGGACAAGGATCCATCTTACTCCTCTAGTGTGAATTTACTCTTACCTGGTTTAGCCAACTTCTCTGTGATGAGCCTACTTCTGACCCTCATCGGCGACGGCAATGCAGAGTGTATGCCTGAGGGACACTAAGTCTTTCATGGTAAAGTGGCCCCAAGGCCCCCTGTTTCCCTGTACAAGTCTCCTCTCAGTTGGGTGTGCTGACCCCACAGGTTGCTGCCAGCCTTGGCTGGATACTGTTTGCTACACCTGCTGCACACTGGGATGTACCTAAAGGGAACCCTGTGCAAATACAGTGCATACTCCAGTGGCCAAATGTTGTGCCCAAGAGTGAGTGGGATATTGATATTGCTATTTCCAGGGCAAGCAAGGACTTACCTTGCCAAAACAAAATAGGACCACTTAGTGAATGATGTCCGGAATTAGACCAGATGCCACTGCAAGAGAATAGAGAACCTGAGAAGAAGCCTGCGAAAGCTGGATATTGCAACATGCTAGTGCAGGGGTCTGCAACCTGCAGTGCTCCAGGTGCTTGGGACTACAACTCCCATGACCCTTCACCATAGACTAATGTGGCTACGGTTGATGGGAGTTGGAGTCCAAAACATCAGGAAAGCCAAAGGTTGCAGACCCCGTGCTATGATTAAGTGATTCTGAGCAGAGTTATGCCATCAGCCCCCCGTCAGCTAAGTGACCAGACGGTCTTCATCCTCATCTTGCCTAACATGGAGAACGGTCCTGAAGCACAGACAGACTCCTACCTGTAGAGGAATCAAGCTCTGCCAGTCCCTGCACTCTTCCAAAAGCTGTTCCGATGGCGATGCTCTCTAAGAAGTCACACTATCAGTTGCACCACCACAGAGGTATTTTTCCTTTTCTCAATTTCCCCCAGAAGCTCACTGTCTTCAGAGGCCTGGTCCCATCTAGGCTGGACTACTGCAACAGCCACTTTTTAACCTGCCTGCCTCTACTCTTCGCCCTTTACAACTTATCCAGAACAGGACTGCAAGACTTGTCCTTGGCCTCAAGCCCAGGGATTGTATCTCTCCAGCCCTGAAATCTCTCCATTGGCTCCCTGTGGCTGCAAGGATCAAGTTCAAGACCCTCTGCATCATCCCCAGGGCTTTCTGGGGCTGGGGAGCGCAATACATCGAACTTACTCTTCCTAAGCATCTTCCTTCTTGAGCCCTCCGTTCGTCCACCTTCGACTCTGAGGGTCAGACACTTCTCCAGGCAGAGAGTGGGGGCGGGGGTCCTTGGATGGGGCCTCCGTCTGGAACATTTTCCCCGCCTCTCTCAAACTTGAGCAGGAACACCCAAGGTTCTGGAAGCAACTCAAGGCTTTCCTTTTTGTTTCCGCTTTCTCTCTCCCTCTCCCTTGCTGATTTCCCTGTCTGCAGCACATACTGGTTACCTGGCCACCCTCTGAATTTACGGGACCAGGCTCCTGCAAGACCAGTTGTGCTTGCCTCCAAACCACTTAGGGACTGTATCTGCAACCCTACAGTCCCCTGACTCTCTGCACTTATGGGCCACCTCCCTGGCAGCACTTACGAGTTCCTTTGCACTCTCTCTTCCTCCCCTGGCACTTCTGCCCCGTACTTGCGCAATCTGAATGACACAAGGCCTAGTAAGATCATTGTTTTGTCCTTCTGTCTTCCCTTTCTTGTCTTGTCGTGCCTAGAAACACTTGTGCACAGATGCGTTATAAATGACTTATATGGCATCTGTGGACATATAGGAAAAAGAGGAACCGGCGATTCCTTCCTTTCACCTGCCATGTACAGCTGAGTCGCAAGCCTCCAAGAATCCCATGAACCCAGGATAGCACTGCTGCTCAGTCCTTCCCTTGAACCAACGCAAAAAGGCAGAAGCACTGGAGACCAACAGTGCAAGCAACCGACGGAGCCAGGGGCCTGTGGTGACTACCCAACACAATGAGGAAGCAACAATCCAAAGGTAACATCGGAGTCCATTCCCTCCCTCAACAGTTATAGTCTGCATCTGCCAGCATCTGAACTGCACTGTCAGCAAAAAAGACCACCTCACCCCACCTCACCCCAGCAGTTTTTTCTCTCTAGGCACAGTCGCGTCCCCAAAGCGGTCCTTTTTGGACGAAGATACTCCTTTAAGCACTGTAAAACCACACCATGAAAAAGCACCAGCACTGACGTGGCCTAAAGAAATACGCACACCATAAGGTATGCACACAAATATATATACACATGTTATATATTTATGTGCATACCTTACTCTGGTTTGTGTACTATGCAAGCAATTTTTTCTAAACGTAGAAACATGTAACATATTTCTATGTTTATAAAGGATGGCTTGAAAAGTACACAAACTATAGTAAGGTGTTCACATAAATATATAAATGCTTACTTTTATATATTTGTTTGCGTGCCTTACTATGGTTTGTGTACTACAAGATGGCTTGAAAAGTACACAAACCATAGTAAGGTACGCACACAAATATATAACATGTATATATATTTGTGTACATACCTTACGGTTTGCGTACTTTTCAAGCCATCTTTTTAAAACATCGCTATGTTTAGAAAAGGTGGCTTGAAAAGTACACAATTCAATCCATCTTTTATAAAGCTTTGACGGACAAAGCCTGAGGCGTCTTTGTCCGTAGGCAAAGCTTTATAAAAGATGGCTTGAATTGTGTACTTTTCAAGCCATTTTTTATAAACCTCGAAATATGTTGAGGAGTCCCCAGGTTGTCGAGGTTTAAAGATGCCTCGGCGACCTGGGGGGTTGGGGGGAGGGGGGGGTTGGAGTGACAAAGGACAGTAACTTCCTCTGGTGACCCTGCGTGGGGGGTCACCAGTGGAATTTACAGTGAATGACAGAAGTTGCTGTGGCTGGCTGGCACTTCTGTCAGCTTGCCTGACTTAATGGCAGGCGCATCATCCCGTTGCGGCTGCGGCCGCAGCAGGATAATGTATTCCGCCATTGTTGCGGTGGGACCAGGGGGCGCCGGCAGAGCCCCGGCTCAGCCCCACTTTTTGGAGACTGCCGTGGCCTGTCCTCAGCTGGCCCCAGCCCACTTAAAGCACTGGGGGATTCCCAAGTGTTAGGAAAGATTTCTCTTTACTGCACCTTTCCTTCTATTTCTACGGAACCTCAAACTTTTTGCTTTTTATTTTTATATCTGACCTACTCTTTTTATAGTGCAGTAACACCTTATACTTCACTACACTAGCTTTTGCTCATCTGTTATGGGGAAACTGACATGTCCTTCAGGCTGTCAGTACTGGAAACCTTGTTTCCCTTAGCCTGGATACTGCTGTTACTACTTTGGTAACTTTTGTATCACGTTTGAAACTTTTATCATTGTACCATGCATCTTACAATACAGTACAATGGGGCACACTTTTGTTTTTGCCCTAGACTAACACTCAGGATGTTTGGTTACTCTAGATGTGCTAAATGAACAAGCTGGTGGCAGCAGTGACTTTTTACAATTTTGTGGTGCTTTTCATTTTAGCCTTCCCACGTTTACCTCCTTTGGCTACTAACTGTTGCTAGTGACCAAATATGGCCATGCCACAAGGTTTTTCGCTTGTCCTTTGGCCATCTTGTCTTTTAGCCTTCTTCCTGGCCTGTGAGGCCAGGAAAATCCTTATATGGACTCCCAGTGCCGGGGAAGGCAGAGGCTTTTGGTGTGCTACTGGAGGGCTGTGTGTGTTTTCTGGATGTGGGCTGGGACTGTCTGGTCCCAATCCACAAACTGGTTTCAGTGTGTCTGAGTGATATGCATGAGTGTTCCTGCCAGGGGACCCAAGATAGGAGGTAAAGTCTGACCGTGACAGGAGTCCCTATGCATCGCCGTGCTGTGGTGACCGCCGTCCGAAACAGCTCACCCGAGTCGAGTCCAGTCCTGTGAGGGGTCCTGCATCGTGTTTTGCTGCATTCTTCCACTGAAAGTCCTTGCACCAGCCAAAGACACCGAACGGAGATCTGCTCGAACCTGCAACCTCTGTGAATCAAGGGCTGAGGCTCATGGTGGGAAAAGCTACCTCGGACCTTCTTCAATTGACCTGCCAAGTCCTGTGAAGAATCAGAGTATGTGGGGCGGTGGGCGAGTTACAGTGATTCTTACCTGCTCCCTAAACTCCCTTTAAAAGTGTTGATAACTTTTACAAACTTTCATAACACTTTGGCTTTGCCATTGCCTGCTTGCACAAGCCTTCCGAAGGCTGAGGACACTTAAGTTCATTAGAATAACTTGCCCCCTAGCCCTTGGAATCGTTCCCTGGACCCAACAGACCCTACCTTCATTTTTTACAGCGTTACAAACTGTGTCCGAACTTTCCTGGAACTTTTGGGAATAAGGCCCCAGACAATTTAGGGAAAGACTTTTGAAGCTAGGGTTAGTTCTCTGGAGACCTGCAGTGCATAAACGAATCTGTACTTTCCTTTACAGGAGCTTGATCTGTATTATGCCCTACTCTAGTGACTGTATATATGTATTCTATTTTTAGTGGTGTGTGATACATCTAACTGTTAGTAGTCATCTTTTATAGTGTTGTTTGGCCATAAATAAATAACTATTTTTATACATGTTGTCCAAGTATAATTTGTGACTCCCACTGTGTGTGTACTCATTATGGACCCTGTACAAGCTAACCACCTCTGGAGACTTGGCCTAGGCATTTGTCACTGCTAACTGGAGTGCCCAGAGTTGACCCTGTCACAGTATAGGTTGGTCCTCTATACATCTGTCCAGGTCAGAGTATAGAAAATCAGTGAGTCCTATACTTCGCAGTGAGGACCGTGCAGCAAGCAGCAGGGCCAGTGTCCTGCTCAGCCAAGCAGAAGCTAGTCGGCCCCTCCCTTTGATTGCTATGAGAGCAAATCCCCGTTGAGCGAACACTAGTCCTAAATACGCCCGTGGTACACACTGGCAATCCTGGTGTGCAGGTAACCCAGAGAAGCGGGATGAAGACCTAATAACACCCCAGGAGACTTTCTGAAACAATTACTTCATTGTAAAACGCATTAACCCTTAATTTACCATGAATAAGATGAAGCATATTTTCTTCCCGCCTTAGCCGCTACCTGTCCCTACTAAGAGTTGGCTTTTATGGCTCGGCCACAGCCATTGGCTGAGCCGAGGAAAGCACTTGGATTGTCTATGTGCTTATGTTTAGTGCAGAAACCCCACAACTTGAACAGATGCCCGGGCAGTCCCCCTAACAACGCCCATGACTTCTCTGCATTAGAAATTAGATGTTTCACTTGCTGCTCTCCATCGGCCAGTCTCACGTTCCTTTGGTTCACCTTCTGGCTCAAACATACACGCGACAGTGTCTCGCACCTACAGGTTATCGGTGGGACTCGGTGGGTTTCTTCCTCTCCAGAAATGATTTTTTCTGAGGGGATTCCATCCCAGGATCAAGGTGTTTCTCAGGGCAATGGAGCACACCTACAGCTCCTGCATGCAAAGGGAAGTTTATAAGGCGCCGTTGGCCGTCTTGGCTAAAATAATACGTAAGATCATGGAGAAAAATGAAACTGGAGGAAAAAGAGCAAGGCAACGTTTCTGTGGCTTAAAATTGCACGTTTTATTAACCCGAGTGTCCTCCGATATGCCTTGTATAGCTTTCTTTAGGGATGGGTGGATCAGACAATGAATGCATCATCTTGTGCACTGAATTTCTGTAATAGAATAAACATATCCGCTATCTATTCCGGACTGTACAGGTCTCTATTGCCATCTTGTGGATTGCTGTGTAATAACACTAATTTCCTCATTGAATGTAAAATGGTAAAGGTGTTTTGTACAGTCCTACTGAATGCTGGTCTGACTTGAAGTTTGGGAGAATTCGAGGAAACCAAAATATAGACTAAAGATAGGAGGGGATCATTTTGATTGTGTAAGCACGGCTTACGTGTACGTTTATGTTTCAACAACCCTCTCTCCACGCAACATTGATTGTATAGGTGGTCAGGGAGCCCCTCTGCAAGAAGGAACACAGCATAACCTGTTCCATGGGAATGTACCCACTCAGCTTCGGCAGCAGCCACATGTTTTAACACACTATACCTTTCACAAAGGAGGTATAACCATTTGCATACCAGTCTTTGTCCCGTCCACTTGAGCAGTCCAGCACAGAAATGATAGGCAATTCTCAATTGAATAAGAGTACCAACAGCAACTCCAGACACGTGTTTTGGCCTAGTCGGGTCTCATCAGTGAGGTGGAGCTGTGCCTCTCGGAGCACAGTGAGCAAGGGGTCCACATCTGGGATGCCCCGTTAGTAGAGAGATGGCATTTTTGTAAAAACATGTTTCATTTTATTGAAGATTTAAGTCGCATATAACATCAACTGTGGACGGGGTCTGAAATGCAGCGCCCCAAGTCCATTAGGTTAATCAAACTACTAAAAGTGGTTTTCCCTCCCCCTCCCCCTTTTCTTCACCTCTCAACCCCTAACACCCCTTTTGGTACAACTTTTTCCCCCTTCACCTAACACCACTTAACAGTTAATGTGTCAATGTGCCTAAAGGTGTTAAGTCCCATGGCTACTAGCCTCCTATTTGGTGAACATATTTATGAGTCAATTTGACACGAGTCCCCCGGTCCCTTGTGCGCTTGGTTGCCTCGCCACCACCCCTCTGAATCCACCCCCTCGTGCCACCCGTTTAGGTCCGTGCAGTCTATGGGTCTGGGCCCATATATTTTGCAGTTAATTCAGCCCATTCCATCGCCAGGGGCCTGTCAGTCTATGGAGCCCCGCTAGGATTCTTTCCATGGTATATACATTTTTGCTACATTGGTTCATTCCCTTTTACTTTGAGGGTGCACACTTTTCCATTTCGTAGCTATACATGCCCTTGCGGCCAACAGGAACGCTGCTGCCATTTTCGGGAGTCTTGTGTATTCCCCAACCTCCTCCATACCAAACAAGACCAAAATGGGTGATTTGAATCAGGCTATACCATCTTGATCTTTAATCCACCCAAGGACTTCGTCATAGAAGATTTGTATCCTCAGGCACCACCACCACATATGCCAGTAGTCAGCTCTCTCCTCACACCCTCTCCAATTTATGGGGCTTTAGTTTTGGAACATTTTTTAGAGTATGGGGGTCATTACAACCCTGTTGGTAGGGGGTTAACGGGGCCGGTAGAACTGCCAGCCCCGTTAGCCCCCTACCGCCTCATTACGGGCTCAAATGGGCATGGGGACTGACAGGTACCGGCACCCGTCAATGCAGGAATCACTGGGTCCGGCAATGTGTGAATTACCCGGTAATTCCTCATTGACAGGTGCCAAAAGAAATGCAACTCCGGCGGCAGCCGTGCCTGTTTAACCGCCAAGATTATAATGAGGCCCATTGTGTTGAAAGTAATCTTTCGATTGAAATCGGTAGCCCCTTCTGATCCCATACCTTTGGTAATATTGCAGCAAATTCTCCCCGGAGTTATTACTCTGGTGACTTCCACCGTCAATCATTCTTTTCAGCAGGGAATTCTGCCTGCAGAGTTCAAACAAGCCATTGTTCTTCCTCTTTTAAAGAAAGCTCTGCTTGACCCCGCGGTTTTAACTACCACCCTATCTCACTCCTCCCTTTCTTTATGAAAGTATTGGAGTCTCTAGTGTCCCCCCCCCCCTTCTTTCTTCCCATCTTGAACATGCAAATGGCCTTGATCCCTTCCAGGCCGGGTTCCGTCCAGGACGGGGAACAAAGAGTGTTCCAGTGTCAGCAGTAGACAACCTGGCTATGCTGGCAGATCAGGGTGGAGTTTGTGCACGGATACTTCTCGATCTGTCAGCGGCATTTGATACGGTTGACCCCTTCATCTTGTTGTCCCTCCTGGCCGGTGCAGGGCTCTCGGAAACCGTCCTGGCCTGATTCGCTTATTTATTATTACATTTGTATTGCACACCTAACCCTCAGGCATCTGGGAGCATTAATTACGAATATGGTTACAGGTTACAGGAAACTTAAGATGGTTGCAAGTTGGTCTGGCTTACGAAGTTGGTTACAGGTAGGTAAATCTTAAGTTTGGTTACAAATTATGCAGAACACAAGTTAGTGCATACTTACAACAAAAAATGCGAGTTATGCTGGCTTAAGAATATGGTTACAGGTTATGTAGGTCCCAGGTAGTGTATACTTACAAGGTTAATTTACACATTATGCAGTAGGTTAGGTTGCTTACATGTGAGGGAGGTTCAATTTAGTGTCTTGTGTGAAGAGCCATGTTTTTCATTTTTTGCGGAATTAGAGTAAAGCAGGGTCCATTCTTATGGTCAGCTGTAGGGCGTTCCAGTAGTTAGCTGCCGTAACAGAGACGCTAGAGCCACCTGCTCTTTGTCTTTTGTATCTAGGTTTAGTCATATGCCCAAGATAAACCGAACGGGTGGGTCTACCCAACTGTTTTTTTGTTATTAGGCTGGATAGATAGCGAGGAGCAGTGTTGGATAGGCATTCCTTTCGGTCGGGATGTGGTCAGTCACTTTCTCTCCCTCGGTTTCTCTCCCAGTCTCACACTATCCTGTGGTGTTCCGCAAGGCTCTGCCTTGTCCCCGATACTATCCAATCTTAACGTTCAGTCGCAAGTTGCTGTCATCTGCTCCCGCAGCTTCAGATGCTATGCATATGCAGACAACACTGGTATGGTTCGATCTTGACCAAACCGAGGTGTTGTTGAGACTGTGCAAGTGTCTGTCGGCCGTGAAGAGTTGGATGGACAGTAACTGGCTTAAACTGAACGGGGATAAAAAGAGGTGATGGTGGTGGGCTCTTCTTGTGGGAACTCCATGTCGACCCCAGCGTTCTGTCCGTCTGTCCTGGGTGTTCCTCCCTCCCCAGTCACGTCGGTCAAAAACCTAGGAGTTGTGCTGTCATCATCGTCAATGGCCGGACAAGTTAGCTCAGTCTGTAAGACGGGCGTCTATCTGTTGAAGCTACTGCGTAAGATCATGCCTTTTCTCCTAGAGGACTTGCGTCCTCAGGTGGTGGCTTCACTAATATCTAGCCACTATTGCAATGCCCACTACATAGCGCAACCTAAGGGCTTCATTCAGCGGCTGCAGCGATGGCAGAATATGGCGGCTAAGGTGGCGATGGGATCACCATGTGGTGCCCATATTAGTCCAGTGATTCGGGCACTTCACTGGCTCCCGGTGACAAAAAGAATTAAGTTTAAAGTCGTGTGCCTTGTTCACCGGGCGTATTATGAGCTTGGGGACGAATTTCTCCAAGCCAAATGTAGGCCATACATCCCCCTCGAGGTCCTTGGATCAGAAGTGGCAAACCTGGTAATTATTCCAAAATTCCGGAGAGCCTGTTTGGGTGGGTGGGCTTTTTCAGTTGCGGCCGGCATCTTAACGAATGAGCTTCCTGCGGACATACGCAATTAAAAAATAAAATAAAAAAAAAATAAAAATAAAAAATCACCTGCAGTTCCGGCTTGCGCTTAAAACCTTGCTCTTCTAGTCATGTAGTCAACTGCCTTCGCAGAGCGTCCTAGCGCCAAGGTGCCCTTGTGGTGGATGTGTGCTTTATGAAGGTCTGTAACGCAGCCTAGTGCAGCTCCTCCCTTTTCCCCCTTTCCCCAACATGTATTCTTCTCACCTCCTTGCAGGTTTGTGTGCCCTTTTGTTCAATTGCTTTATCTCTTCCCTCAGCCTACTTTCAATTGAGTAGCATTTACCCCCACCTCTAATAAGCTAGCAGCCGCAACCATACTTGTATTATATGTAAATTGTTGTATGTAAACCCTTGCTTTGTAAATTATTGTACTTTGTAAATGTAATGTATATGTTATGCCTGTAACCGCCTTCTTAAGCGCCCTTCTACCCACGGGTCGGGAGCGCTCTACAAATAAATAAAACAAACAAACAAACAGACTGTTCCCTCTTCTTTCATGCCCCTTCCCTGATCAGAATCCCCCGCCAGGTAGCCTTCCCTGCCTCCCACACCACACCTATCTCGACCTCCCCTGTGTGATTTGTCTTAAAGTATTCCCAGTTTCCTTGCCCATCTCCGAGTGTAATATAGGGTCCTTCCACAGTGATTCATTACACCTCCATTTGGACCCTCTGGGGTTCAGACCCGTCCATTGTATGTCTGCCATAACCATGTCATAGTCAGACCAAGAGATCTGAATGATCGTCGAGCCGTGTGCTTCTTCCCAAAAATCTCTGGGAATATAGATGGTCTATTCTGGTACATGTTCCCTGTGGGCGCGAGTGAAAGGTATAACCCCTTTCACATGGGTGGAAGTGTCGCCATGTGTCTCTGAGCCAATACCCCTCCAATGATTCCCGAAGCTCACTGTACCCTGGTCTTGGTGGGCCCTGCTCCCTGACATGTAGCGCTAGTCTGTCTAACTCAAGATCAGTCCATATGTTGAAGTCCCCTCCTGTGATAAGATGTCCCATGCTTTCTACCAATATATTTGCAAGTGTATTTTTCAAAAATGTTAGCTGGCCCTTGTTTGGGGCATAGACCATGGCGAAAGTGGAGTGCACCTTCCTTATGGTGCACGATACCAATAGGGCCCTCCCCTCCACATCGGACCAGACCTTGGTTAGTTCCATCTTGAGCGTCTTAATGACCAGGATCCCCACTCCCGCTTTTCTTAGGAGGACCAGAGCCCCAGTATTCCCGGCCATTAAGCCCACCACTTGGGATCCTTTTTTCTTCCCCCTTCGTGAATCTTACCGGGTCCGGAATACCGCGGTAATTGCCCATTTGCGGGTGCTGGATTTTCTTGCCGGTATGGAGGTAGCCTTGCTGGTAAAACCGGCAAGGCTTCCTCCAACCTCGTAATGAGGCCCAATGTCTAGTTCCGACCTCTGGAATTCCTTTGCAACCAATGATCTTTTCGTGGGCAAATTCAATCCTTTTACATTCAAGGTGCCCACCCTAAAGAGGTCACCCCGGTATACTGTGTTGATTGTGGCCATCACATTATTCCTGTCCGGGGGCTTGTGTGCCATTGTGAACTGTGCCATAAAAGGCAGATAATAGGGGGGAGCCTGCACCAAGTTCCCTTCACTCCCGTCTCGCACACCCTCCCCCCCCCCCCCCCCCATCAAGAATCCCTCTCCCCGAGCTTCCGATCCTCCCCGGTTAAAGGCAACAGGTTGAAATCGAACCACCTACAGCACCCGTTCAGTCGGATCCCTTTCACCTCGAACCACTTGATCTAGATACCCCACTTCTCGCCCCACAACAATTTCTCAAAAAAGAACAGATACAATACCCAGAGTTTCTCTTTTCCCCCAGACACACCATTCACAGAATAGTTGCCTGAGCGGATTTCAAACAAACTACAACTGAGAGCCCCCAACATGGGGGTCTCCTAATTTTGATCTCCGTCCTGCTAGTGATGGTCAAAGAGACATGGCCCAATATTTGGGCAGGTCCCCACCCCGGGTGGGGTGTTCAGCTTCCTGAACATCCGGGAGCCCAGCATACATTCCCTTATCGTGGCCTTCATCTGCCACTGTCCCTCCACTGCCGCCCCTTCCCTCGAGGTGTGTGGCATCTTGGCGTATCCCGTGAGCTCCCTGGTGGCCCTGTGTATGTCCTCCTCCTTGATCAGCCTGTATTCGTACCCATTGATTTCAAAAGTGATGGAGAACGGAAGCACGCACCTGTATCTGACCCCTTTCTCATGTAATCACTTGGTGAGGGGTGAGTAAAGCCTTCTCTTGGTGAAGGTGAGCAAGGATACATCCTGAAAGACTGATCTTCGTGGAACCATATAGCACCAGGCCATTTATCTCGCTCTTTCAAGGATATTATTTGTCTCCGTAGTTATGAAAGTGGGCAAAAACTGACATGGGACCTCCGGCTGCACCTCCCGCCCTGTCGATCCTCTCAATCTTTGCCTAATCTATTGTGTCATTGTCAAAGATTCATTTAGTGATTTCGTACAGGGTTCTCTTCAAGTCTTTCTCAGTCTCCCCCTCTTTGTCCGGAATCCCAAAAATGTGTTGCGCCTTTCACGATTATCGAGGATATCCATTTTGAGCATACTCTCCTCTTCTCTCCATCTCTGAAAGACGCACCTCCATTTGAGTCTCCAAAGTGTCAAGGGAGGACTGGTTGTGCTCCACCTCCTCTAATCTTTCCTCCATCTTGTCGATCCTTTGGGTAATTTTATTGACCCTGCCTTCAATGTATGCGCTCATGTTCCTAATCTCTTCCATTAGTGCCGATATATCTTTTTTGGTTGCACAGATTCCTCCTCGACCAGAGACGTGGCGTTCCATCGGACTAGTCCCCCTTCGTTTGTTTTTGGATTGTATTGAAAGTTGGGCAATTTGGATCTTACGTCCATGTGCCACCTCTCTCTTCAGCGTGTGCACTTGAGTGTGGGTAGCGTCACTGCTGACGTTAACTGGTGACTTTATCCACCTGTGGGGTGGGGCCTGCTGAGGCGTTGGTGGCCTCTGGGTCCTCGTCATGAGTTTGGTCTCTGTTTTCCTCCTATGCTTATTAACTTGTGTCCAGGTCTGGCTTACCCAGACTGCCCTAACACTCTTCCAGGTGGGGAGGTGGGCACACACCCCCGAATGGGGAGTCCACACCTCCCTGTTCCTCCTCTGGTCCCGCTACCCTGCTGGTCCCCCGGGTTCTCCTGGGCCTCCTACCTGGCTACAGGGCCCCCGGATTGCAGGGCCGCAGTCCTTCTCCAGGTCACTCAACCTGGTACGGCGGGCCAGGGCACAACTTTGCCACTGCCGCCTCTGCCAGGGCCTGAGGGTCCTGTGTGTGTCCCCGGGGTGCAATCTCCTTAATGCCTCGCTCTCAGTGGGACAGGGGGGGGGGGGTTTGGGGGGTGGGGGGGGGGGGGTGAAACAGCCTGAGTCAGCCTTCCGGTAGTTCTACCGGGGCCACGGTGGATCCGGGGTCCTGGGTGTTTGGTACTATTTCCAGGTGCGGTATATGGGCCCCCTACTGCACCACCCAGTCCTTGGGCACTGGTCCTGAGAGAAGAGGGCCCAGAATGGGCAGCAGGGGGTGGCTCACCCACCTTTGTGGCTCTGCTGGTCGTTCCTCCTGCTCCACAGGCCTCTGCCCGAGCTGGGCAGCCTCTCTCCCTCATTGTGTGCTGCGTTCGTTTGGGTGCAGGCCCCAAGGAGTGTGGCGGCCCGAGATGGGCAGCGGAGGGGGTCTCACCGTCTCCATGCAGCTTTGCTGGTCACTTCCACGGCTCTTAAGGCCGCGGGCTGGGCGGCCTCTATCCCTCACTGTGCTCCACGATCCAGGTGGGACAGAGCACTTTCGATTTCGGCCGTTGTTTTGCTGCAGCCGTGCTCTGCAGCTACTTTGCGGTTTAACACTGCTGTTTCACCCACTAGGGCGAGGGGGTCCTCCCATCTCCCTTGGCGTAGGGTTAAAGCTGGGGGGGGGGCGAAAAGTGAGGGCTAGCTTCACTTATCATAACCGCTGCGGTAGGGACACGCCATCAGGGACCATCCATCAGCGTGCCCCCTGGTGGCCCTCCGACACATAGCATTTTTGATGGAAAACCAACAGGAGTATGTTCTTACGTGGGGATACTGGCATACAATGGCAGAGCCAGCATGAACATGTTTTTTATAGCATCATTACTCGCATTATGCGCAAAGCAAACATGAGTATGTTCTTATATGGCGGGTAACACTGGCATATGTTGAAGTCAGCATGGAAATGTATAAAAAAAAGAAAGACATCATGAAAGTGCATTGGGAAATGCTCCTGTGCACTATTAGCAACGTGCATCTATTGCTTTTTTAGATTAGAGTTACTCTGCAAAACAGACCTCATCGAGGGTGTGGCCTCCATGTCAGTGGGCGTATGATATATGGCATTTATAACACGCCTATGCACAAGTGATGTGTCTGTCAGGTTGAAGGCTTCTAGGTTGTCTGTGAGAGATCGGGTCATGGGGTTTAAAATGGAGTCAAATCAAATGTTGAAATCACCTAAGATGGCGCGTGCTGGATGTAGGTTGAAGGAAGTTGTCAGAGCTTCACTGAGTGTGTCTGCAAAGTTTTTGTTGTAGCCAGGGGGTCTGTAAATTGGTGCAGGGATTGGGGTCTGTAAATGAGTAGGAACATGTTCGAGGTGGAGGGTGAGAGTTGGAGTTTACAAGAAGGGATTCATAGTCTGTGGTGCTATCTGAGGTGTCCTTGATAAGCAGAGGAAATTGGTGATTGTGTAGCAGTGCAAGTCCTCCGCCTCTTCTTGATCTGTTCCGAACAATCAAGTTGTAGCCAGGTGGGAAGGCCTCGTGTGTAGTGGGTTCATAGTAATCGGAAAACCAGGCCTCTGTGATGAAACAGACGTCTGGGTTTTCATCTGAGATAAGGTCAAAGAGGTTACATTTATTTTTAGAGACGGACCTCATGTTGACGAGGATGCAAGAGATTTGGTGTGGTTTGTTTTCAAGTGCTGGACGTGTCGAGGTCGGGAATGTTGAAGCAGAGGAGTAGATGAGGGTGTGGTGGCGATAGGTTGAGGGAGGGGCTGACCAGGGGAGGGCATGGGAGGACGTGGGTGGTCACGGTGGGTTGATAGAAAGGAGAAGTCATGGGAGGGCATGCAGGTTGGGAATGGGGGGTGGAGATGGACATGTGGAGGGTGGAAGTGGGGAATAGAGCAAAGAACAGGTTGGGAGCTGGGGGAGGTTTGGGTGCTATAGCGAGGTGCAGGGATTGGAATCTGGGTTGGCACACGGGTGATGCTAAGTGAGGCCTGAGGTGGCCGAGGTTTGAGCCTTGGCCCCTTGAAACCTCTGCCACTTGTCTTTCGGGTGGCCCATGGATGGGGGTGCAGGTAAGGAGGTAGCAGAGGAGATGGCGTGGTAGGGTTGGCTTGACTGGGTACATGGGCGGTGCGGGATGCTCGGGTGGTCAATGTTTCAATTCTCACTCTCCATCGTGCCATTCTGGCTTGTGCAGAGCGAGATCTACATGGAGGTTGGAGCTGGGAGGAACAGGGTGGTTGAGCAAGGATGGAGGTGGGGTGTATACCTTGGGGATTTGGTGGGTGGCGTGGCAGTGAAATGAGGTAAAGGGTTGGGAGGATGGACTGTGAATTGAAGAGGGTTGTGATATGGTGTGGTGAGTATTGTTAAGCATATTGGATTGCCAGAGTGTGGCTCTGATTTGGGCAATGTGTGGGATTGTGTCTATCTTGTGGACAGGATGGATCCTTAATTGGCAGATCACACACATATGGACGGTGCAGCTGGGGTCGGGTATGGGAGTAGGGGGATTGGTCTGGACAGTAAGTGCTGAACCAGGAACACCTAGATTGGAGACACCTAAATGGGGGAGAAACGCCTAAATGGGGACACAACAGAAATGCAGTAACACTCGGATTTGAGACAGTTCGTCAGAGGAAGAAAGGCCTAAAATGGAGCACAACAGTAAATGTAGAAGAAACACCTAGATCTGGGATACCTACACAGAGATGGGAAACACATAAAATGAGGGCAAAACAGTAAATGCAGAAACACCCAGATCTGAGATAGTTTCTCAAGACGGGGGCACAACAGTAAATGTAGAGTCACCAAGATTTGGGATACATGGATAGAGAGAGAAACGCCTATAATGCTGGCACACCAGTAAATGTAAAATAAACGCCTAGATTTGTGATACCTGCATAGAGGGAGATACATCTAAAATGGGGGCACAACAGTAAATACACTAATACCTAGATTTGAGAAGAGTACTTAAGATGGGGACCCAAGAGTTAATGAAATGGCACTTAGCTGTTTGGAGTGCAGCAGTGATAGGACTAGCACACCTTGGTAAGGTAAGGCGATAGGACGTTCCAGAATACAGTAATTGCTGTATTCCCTTTCAAGTACACTCTTACCTCGTCAGTTGCTGCTGGTTGACAGCAGAAGGCTTCCCAGGCAAACACGGGCAAACATGGGAGGAGTTGCTTCTTTGTTATCTGCCCTTTGGCTTGGGGACCTTAGCCGAGGGGGCTGCCTGGGCAGAAGGGCTACCCTGAGAGAATATCCTAAATGGGCAAAGGGCCCAATCAGTGGATGGGGCAGACTGCGAGGCAGGCACAGGGACGGGGGAAAGCAGGAGAGAGCTTGGGGTGGAGGGAGGGAGGCGGAGCAGGACGTGATGCAGCAAAAAACAATTTGCAAGACAACACAGGCAGAAAAGCATGAAGTGCATGGAGCTCACAAGTTCAGGAAAAAATAAAGAAACACTTCACCACAAGGAGAGTTGTAGAAGTAATGGTTTCCTCTGCGATCTGCACTAGGTTACCCCAAGTAACTTTCTCCTCTTCAGGGAGACAGATTAAAGAAAAATGGAAAGGTCCATTGACCAATAACATCACTGCTGGTGCCACTGAGGATATTGCTTGCAGCCTAGAGTACAGGTATTCTATGTTAAGGGCCTGGCGTTTATCAAGCATCAAACACCATTCACAGGTGGGGCAGAATTAAGTTTAGTTCATATTATCATGGCTTCACCAAACATGTCTTTTGGCAGTTGAATACATTCCCTATTAGGCCTACTGTGGGAGAGGACTGTGGCAAGTACACCCATTGTTCAGGGGCCTCCCAGGCATATGTATGCCCAAAGTTAATACAGCCCCTCACTCACAAAACACCATATGCATGCCGCACTACCACAAACACCCCCCAGAACCTCCAGAAACCTGCGCTCCATCAACCACCATAACACTCAAGTGATTCAAACCTAAAAGCAAGGAAAATTTACAAAATAATAAAAAGGCACCAACATAGTCGGTTTACCCAGTGGTCCACACCCACTGTGAGAAACCAAAGGGTGTCTCACCCGCTAGTCCTCGGGGACTTGTCATCCAGTTGGCCAGAACACGGCCATTGCTTTTGGATCCAGTTTCTGGGTGTGGACCAGTGCGGGAGGATCACTGGGTGATGGGTCTTCAAGGAGTGGGGGCGAGGCAACAGATGGTGAGACATGGTCTACCCCCCCCCCCCCCATTTCCTTTCCCCATGACCCATCCTATTTTATATTATCCTCCAACGTTCCAACATTTCTACACAAACACTGGGCGGAGGAAGAGGGCGACAGAGTAAGGAGGCTAACCATTAAACATTTCATTGGACATGTCCCGCTTTGTTCGGTCAGGCAAAGTCAGGCACTTGACTTTAACTACATACATCTGACACCCATTAGCTCTCCACACACAGATAAAAGGCAGAATAGAGACAAACTCTGAGCAAGGTGGAACACAAGAAGGAGCACAAATTCTGGGGAGAAGGCAAACCTACTGGAGCAGAGCGACCGAGAGAGGGACGAGAGCAAAGGGGAGAGAGTCACAGGAGATCCCTGCAGGAGGTCATTGCCATGGAGAAGGCCAAATTCCAGACAAGCAGACTGCAATGTGGTTCAAAGGTGCCATCGACCCTCCCAGATGAACAACAGAGTTGGGGAGGCGAGGCCAAGCCTGTGGTTCTAACCTTGACTCATGAACTGAAACAGAAAAGACCAGACAGGAATGCACACAGCTGGTGAGTTGGCGTGCAACATGAAAGGCCGGTGTGTGTTTAGGAAAGTCAGAGTGGTCCTGCAGAGGTGTATAGCAAAAGCCTTGCATATTCGAAAATCTTTGACAGGAAAATGTCAGAGCCCGACTGAGGGAGACCGAAAGTGTGATAAAGTAGGGGAAGGAAAGCCCGAAAGAATGTGAATTAAGCTTGGGGAACGGAACCCCTGTAAGTGATGTGATTGAAAGGTCAAACACCAGCAGAGGGAGACCTATGTGAACTTTATGCTTTGAAAGGTCCGAGCCTGATCAAGAGATACCCGTGTAAACATTTGTTGAACTGCAAAAGAACTTTTAAAAGCCAGAATAAGTGACTATAATGTGGAAGGCCAAGCGGGCCTTGATCCAAGTTTTGAACTGCCTTTGTT
Organism: Ambystoma mexicanum; assembly: GCF_040938575.1. NCBI lineage: Eukaryota > Metazoa > Chordata > Amphibia > Caudata > Ambystomatidae > Ambystoma > Ambystoma mexicanum. The sequence goes on from NC_090934.1 coordinate 124,911,743, forward strand.
TTGAGAACCTGAGCCAGAGTGGGTCATCCTGTGTACGGGGACCGCCTTACTCTGTGCTGTCTAAAGTGGGAAGGACAGCTGACTCAGCACTGGCTTCACATTTCATCTCTAAAACTCAGGACATCCTGTCCTCTCTCTCCTCCTTTCCACCCCCATTCCCTGCTTTTCCTCTGGCCACTCTGCAGCCACCTCTCCTTCTCTGCCTTTCCTCTGTTCTCTGCAGTCGAGGTTGCTATACAAGTCTGATCTATGAAAGTCTTGTCGAAACAGGTTCACCCCTGTTCCTCCAAAACCATCAAGGACCACATCAACTCCCTGGCTCCTACTATGGCTGATTTCTGCAATCACTCCTTCGCCACTGGAGTCTTCCCATCCCCCCCTGAAGCACTCCCTTGTGCACCCCCTTCTCAAGAAACCCTCCTGCCCAGCCAACCATCGCACAATCTCCATCACTCCCTTCCTGGGCAAGCTCCTGGAGAAACTGGCCATCTCCCACCTCAATCTCCACACTGAATCTGTCAACTGTCTTCCCGACTACCAGTCTGGCTTCAGAGCTGCCAGAAGCACGGAAACTGCTCTCCTGAACACCTGTGAAGACCTGCTCTCCAACCTTGACTCTAACACCCCCTGCGTTCTCATCCTGCTTGATCTCTCTTCTGCCTTTGACACAATCAACCATGCCATCCTGCTCAACAGTCTCCGTGATAAGATGGGTATCACCGGTCAAGCTCTGGCGTGGCTGACTTCTTTCCTCTCCGACTGACCCTCCCAGGTCCAACTTGGGTACTTCCTCTCTGCTATCTTTTTCTCTACCTGTGGTATCCCCCAGGGTTCTAACCACTCTCCCTGGCCACTGCATCGCCGCTCTCTGCCCCAATTTTCAGTGCTATGCGGATGACACCCAGCTCATCTTCAGGCTACCCTCTGCCTCCTCCCCCATGTCTCTCATCTCTGACTGTCTGGCTGCTATCCAGGAGTGGTGTGCTGCCAATGACCTCTGGCTTAATGCCAGTAAAACTGAGTTTCTCCTCATCAGCACACCCGCTCCCTCCTTCCCTTCAGCTCTCTGGCCGGTCTCCCTTGGCCCTCTTCCTGCTCCCACCTGCAAGGCTAAAAACCTCGGGGTCATCTTTGACTCTACACTCTCCTTCTCTCCTCACATCTCTGAAGTCTCTAAGAAGTCACACTACCAGCTGCACCTCCTCAGAGGTATACTTCCTTTCCTCTCCTTCCCCCAGAAGCTCACTGTTTCGAGAGCACTGATTCTCTCTAAGCTGGACTATTGCAGCACCCTCTTTCCAAATCTGCATGCTTCTACCCTCTGCAACTTATCCAGAACAGGGATCATATCTCTCCAGGACTGAAATATCTGCACTGGCTCCCAGTAGCTGCGAGGATTAAGTTCAAAACCCTCTGCATAGTCCATAAGGCCTTCTGGGGCCTGGGGCCTCAATACCTTCAACTCTCTCTCCTTAAACACCTTTCTTCTCGAGCTCTTCGCTCATCTACCTCAAACTCCCTCAGAGTCAGTCGCTTCTCCAAGCAACGAGTTGGTGGTAGATCTTTCTTCGGCTGGTGCCTCCCTCTGGAACAGCCTCCCTGAAATTTGAGGAGAATCATCTTCGATTCCGGAAGCACCTCAAAACCTTTCTCTTTGCTTCTGCTTTTTCTCCTCTTCTCCCTTGCTGACTTCCTGGCTGACACTAAATGTGCACTGGTTACCTGGTCACCCTCTGATCTCTGACCCAGGTCCCTTCCACTGCTAGTCGCACTCCTGCACTGCCTTCCCGGCTTCCCCGGCACTTGGCGACTGGTTCTGTATCCCTACAGTCCCACCACCAGCACATGACACCTGATGGCTGCAGTTTCCTTGCACTTGCCACCTGTGGGCCGTACTTTTACGTACTATATATATATTTATTTATTTTGTTTGGTTCTTATCCCATGTACTGCACTGCCCTCTCCCCCTTCTCCCTCACACTTCTCCTCCTTTCCCTTCCCATGCACTTGCGCAATCTGAATGACACCTGGCCTAGTATGATCGTTGTCTGTCCTCCCTTGTTCCCCCTCCCATGCCTCGTCGCGCCTTGAAACACTTGTGTATAGGTGCGTTATAAATGCCATATCATACATGGATTCTTTATGTTATGACGCTGATTTTCCATTGCATACATATTCCCCATTACACATATTTTGTATAAGAGATAGGGCAGGCATTAGGTTTTGTTAGTATAGGCCATATTTGATTTGAGAGAGACTGAATATGACTGCGTTATGTTTATTATTTGATGGTAGCAGAGACTACTCCCATCCTAGCTATCGGGCAAAGTAGGAGTTTTTCCAAACCTCGAAATTTGAATAAAGGTTTTGAAATTGAATCTATTGTGTCAGTGTCATACTTGCGATACCATGCCTTCCTTACACCACTGGGTATCTACAAAAAAACTCCTCAACCACAGAAGGCCAGACTTATATTTCCAATTACTAATTAATCTATTCCTAAACATGGGAATAGTACCTAAATCATTCAAGTCAGCATACATCAAACCCCTCCTAAAATATGAAACAGGAAATACAAAAGACACTACCAACTACAGACCAATATCAAATCTACCATACCCAGTGAAAATCCTAGAAAACCACATCTACAAAGAACTGCTCAATCATGTAGAAAGCAACGTAATACTCAACCAATCCCAATTCTGCTTCAGAACGATGAGGAACCTAATCAGCACTGCTCTCTATATTGGACAACCTAAAAATAAACACGGGCAACAGTACCAAAATGGCCCTCATACTACTGGACATATCAGCCGCCTTTGACACAATCTGACACACAATGCTAACGAAGAGACTGGAGGAATGCAGTATAAATTATTCTGCAGTACAATGGCTAAAGTTGTTCACCCATCAAACTGAAAGTACTCACCTACTGCCTTTTACAGCAAACCCTAAAACATCACCTGCAGTGTACCACACGGATCAAGCCTCTGCCACTTCTCTTCAACACCTGCATGTCCCCTGTAATGACTCATTCAAACCCATGGACTAACTGCCTACAAGTATGCGGACAATACTAAACTCATCTTCAAGATAACTTACGACCGACACCCAGACAACGCCCTCAACAATTGCCTCACTGACAAACATCTGAATGACAAACAACAAGCTCAAGCTAAACCCGAGCAAAACAGAAACAATCTCCCCACCAGAAGAGAATACAACACAGGCATGCCTGAGCTGGCCACCGTGTCTGGGAATCCAACCAAAGACATCGGCAGTGATAAAGAAAACTGGGAATCCTCATGGATAACAGCCTCCCAAGAATATAAGTCAATGCAATAGCAGAAAATGTTTCTGCCTGCTTAGACTAATAAAAGTAACCCTCCCTTAGCTTCCCACACAGCACCCTCACAATCATCTCCTTGGCACTGTGCAAACGGTATTTACCTTGGAATACCAGAACACCTGACAAAAAACTACAACGCATCCAAAATACTGCAGCAAGACTACTTCGGAGACTAAATAGAAGAGACAACATCCTGCCAGCCCTGAGAAGCATGCACTGGCTACCAGTAAAGAAATGCATTAACTTCAAAGCTCTGTGCATCTCCCACAAATCACTACACAGACAAGGAGTCAAATTCAACCAAGCTAAAATCTCCCGGCATCAACCAGGAAGAAACTTGAGATCAAGCAACGACCGCCAAATAAAAACAGGACACTACCAGAAAAGGAAATTTGGAGGAACCGCCTTTTTCTACCCGATAGCCAAACTAGGGAATTCGATACCAAAGGACATAAGAACAGAAGACCATCTCTAGAATTGTGGAATTTATTACTTCACACAACTAGAAAATCAGTCAGATATGCCATTTTAAACTTTTTATACAGCTTAAAATTACGTACGAATGAAGACACAGGAGAAGGAAAATCAAATTTAATTTCAACCTGGTCTCACGAAATGCAAGAATGAAATTGTTTTGATGTTTTAAATTTTTTATTTTTAAACAAATAAGACTAAAACATGAAGAATCAATGAATAGCCTTTTCTGGGCTTTCGTTCTTTTATTGCATTCTTTATTATTCTTTTTTTTTTTCTTTATTCTTTCCCTTATGGAATCAATTGCCCTTGTATATTGCACATTTGTATCATGCTGTTATTACAAAAATCAACTACCTTTGTATATTGCACATTTGTATCATGTTGTTATTACAAAAATCTTATGTATCTTATGAATTATGAAATTTTGTATAAATTACTGTTGAAAAATTCAAGTATTTATACTTGAATAAAACATAAAAAAAAAAAAAATAAAAAAAAAAGAAGACCATCTAACTTTCATAAAACTACTAAAAACCTGGCTATTTAATTCACTGAGATAAACAGGTGCGCACTGCAACAACATACTACGGGACCACAGCAAATGAGACAATACAGAACAAAGAACTGACAATAAAACTACTTCACACCCAGAACCCACAATAACCCAACTAACTGCCTCCTCCTTCCCACACAATCACACCTCATGTACTACACACGTTCAAAGGGCTAATGAAACATCCCACCAAAAACCCACAAACCACACACTCTTCGCTAATCGTGCTACAAAACAAAACACTTGCAGGCAACAAACAACTCAGACACTGGACACCTCCCTTCTGGACACAACATGCCCAGTACACTCAAAGCACCCCTAAAAATAAAAAAAACCATGCAGAGGCCAGTTTCTCTTGGTTTTACAAGCATCAACAGAAGATCGCAACCTCTAACCTATCGCTCAACTGACCATCCCCACCCACTTTTCTTAGAGCCACGAGAGCGCCAGGAGACCATTAAAATGGCAGCAGTGCGCGGTATAAATCAACATAACATATACTGTTAGGTAATTGGGTCCGGATCATGATAGGACTAATCTGTTGAGAGAATAAATGAGCTGCAAGGCCATTTGGGAAAGAGTCGCAAAGGTCTTCATAACCAGACACCTCCATTCCTCCTTTTGCGCTCCAGGATTTCTGCCTCCGACGTCGAGAGTTCACCACCTTCACTTACAAAGGTACTGTTCTCAATCAGCATGTCTGCTCTGGAGCACTGGGAGGAATTCCAACAAAAGATGTTGAACTAGGCCTAGGTGCTGATGGCTGCTGCAATGCAGCAAGGAAATGCTGCACCTTTTTAGAGCGATAGAAGACCTGCCACTGCATGACAATTCTGCCCTCATTCGCTTTGTTCTTTCTTCTGCTCTTGATACGGTCAACCATGCCCTCCTGCTCAACCGGCTCCGTGATAACCAGGGTATCACTGATCAGGCCCTGGCCTGGCAGACCTCCTTTCTCACTGATCGACCCACCCAGGTCCAACTGGCATCCTCCCTCTCTTCTATCTTTCTCTGCCTGTGGCGTTCCACAGGGGTCTAATCTTTCTCCCTGGCTGTTCAACCAATACCCGGCACCTCATTCCCACCGCATAGCTGCTCTCTGCTCCAACTTTCAGTGCGATGTGGATGATGCTCAGCTCTATTTCACGCTCCCCTCAGCCGCCTCTACTCCTTCTCTCATTCCTGACTGTCTGTCTGCAATTCAGGAGTAGTGTGTGTCAACGATCTCTGCCTTAGTGCTAGTAAGACCGAGATCTTCCTCATCAGAACACCAGTTCCCTCCTTTCCTCTCAATCTCTGGCCACCCACCTAGTGCCCTCTTACTACTCCTACCTGTGAGACTAAGAACCTCAGGGTCATCTTCGACTCACTCTCCTTATCTACTCACATCTTTGGCGTCTCTAAGAAGTCAAACTAACAGCTGCAACTCCTCAGAGGTAATCTTCTTTTCCTCACTTTACCCCAGAAGCTCAGTGTCTCCAGAGCTCTGGTACTTTCTAGGCTGGACTACTGCAACAGCTTCTCACTAAATCTTCCTGCCTCTACTCTTCCCCCTCTATAACCTATCCAGAACAGGACTGCAAGACTTGTCCTTGGTCTCAAACCCAGGGATCGTATCTCTCAAGCTCTGAAATCTCTTCACTGGCTCCAAGTGGCGGCAAGGATCAAGTTCAAGACTCTCTGCATTGTTCACAGGGCTTTCTGAGTCCTTAGTTTGCACTACCTCCAACTCTTTCCTCCTAAATATCTGCCTTCTCGAGCTCTCTGCTCCTCCACCTCCAACCCTCTGAGGGTCAGTCGTTTTTCCAAGCAAATAGTTGGGGCAGATCTCTTTCTTCGGTTGGGGCCTCCCTATGGAACAGTCTCCCTGCCTCTATGAAACTTGAGCAGAGCCCATCTCCCGTTCCGGAAGCACCTCAAGACCTTCCTCTTTGCTTTTGCCTTCTCTCTTCCTCTCCCCTGCTGATTGCCTGTCTGATCCACGCACTGGTCGCTTGGCCACCCTCGGAATTTGGACCCAGATCCCTACCTGTCCTGCTGCAACCCGCACTGCCTCTTGACTCCCCCTGCACTTATGACCTGTATCTGCACCCTACAGTTCCCTCTCTTGCACTTTTTAGCCACCAGTTGGCTGCACTGCTGAGTACCCGCACTTTGACACCCGTTGGCTGCACTCTTTGTTTTATTTTGTCCCGCACTTCTCCATTCACCCCCCCACCCTCAGAACTTCTCCCCTCCCCCTTCCCTGCTCTTGCGCAATCTGAATAACAGAAGGCCTAGAAAAAGATCTTTGTTTTGTTCTCCCTTTGTAGTCCCCCTCCTTGTCTTGTCGCACCTAGAAATACTTGTGTACAGATGCGTTATAAATGCCATATCCTATCACAATGACCTCAATCCAGGCATTGGATATGAATACTGCTCAGTTTCCACAGGTGCGAATACACCTTCCTTCATGGTAGCCCTGTTCCCGCTCTTTCCTAGGAAGAAACAGGAGTTCAGATTAAAAAGGTATGCACAATCCATCCCATTGAGTTGAAATAAAACTTTGCATCTGGTCAGATGTAACGCTGTTGGCTAAAGTCAGCTTATGTACTGCTTTAAAAATAAAACTGTCATAGAAGAGTAAATGCCCAGTGGCCAGAAGGCATGATGTCCATCCATGACTGAAGACATGTCTACTGAGGAGAGATGTGGAGTTGTGGGAAGGAACAGGACAGTAAGGATATTTTCAGCATATACACTGGTACTGGAAACTGAGATTGTGTGGTACATGCCACATAAGGATGTTGATGAACCTCAGAAGGAGCTGCAAAGGGGGAATCCAACAAACGAATGGATTTGGTTGTAGGTACAGAGTATTAATGTACCAGCAACATTTCTTTTTTGGAATTGTGTCTGAAAAACATAATTTTTATCTTGCTGGTATTTATGTTTGGTTCGTTCTGGTTCACATATTTATTTAATAGCAGAAGTGATCTCTGTAAACCAGTTGGGTTCTATTCATAATTGAAATGTCATCAATGCCGAGCCACTGAAATTTATAGTCTCCCAAATTTGGGGGAATGATAGCAGAGCCAGTCAAGGTATTACCTAAATTGGCTAGATACAGATTGAAAAGTGTCGGGCCAAAATGTAACCTTGTGTCATGCCTGCGCCATGGGCACATCCATTTATGCTCAATTTGGACTATATGCTTATCATTTATTTTCAATAGACTCTTGGGTCCATCCATATTTACTTTGGGAACTTTATTTCCCATTTGCGAGACTTTGCTGCTTAATGATTATTTTCAACTAACTACGCATACCATAATGCACCTGGCCGCAAGCATTGATTCCTAGCTGTTCCTATTGGTTATCAATGGAACTACACCCCCCAGAAGCCTTAGAGACTGGTCCTGCTTCCACCAGCCCAGGAACAGAAAGGGAGGTGGCCGATTGCCTGCAGGTGTGATTCGCCAGCTGCAAACAATTAGCCTGCCTCTGTGCTGGGCTAGGCAGTATAAAGGCTGCTGCCTGCAGTGGCTCAGCCTCTTGCATCTGAGAGTCCTTCCTCCTCCTTTCGCTTCTGACTACGGATCCTTGTATGCTGTTTTCCATCACTCCTGCTTGTACCCTGCCTTGCAGCTTGCTACACCATGCTGCTTACAGCCCTAGCCTTTTGGGCTCCCTGCCTTGCAGCTTGCTACACCCTGCTGCCTACAGCCCTAGCCTTTTGGGCTCCCTGCCTTGTAGCTTGCTCCATCCTGCTGTCTCCTGCCATAGCCTTCCAGGATCCCTTCCTCACAGTCTTGCCCTGCCGGGCTCTCCACATTGCAGCGGATCACGCTCTGCTGTCTTCCAGCCTCCGCCCTTGCCCTGTGGGCTCTCCACATTGCAGCTGATCTCGCTCTGCTGCTTTCCAGCCTTAGCCCTTGTCCTCTGGGCTTCTTGCTCTGCAGCCTGCCTCACTCCGGCTGCCTTAGCCCTTGTCCTCTGGGCTTCCTGCTCTACAGCCTGCCTCACTCCGGCTGCCTTAGCCCTTGTCCTCTGGGCTCCCTACTCTACAGCCTTCCTCACTCCGGCTGCCTTAGCCCTTGTCCTCTGGGCTCCCTGCTCTACAGCCTGCCTCACTCCGGCTGCCTTAGCCCTTGTCCTCTGGGCTTCCTGCTCTGCAGCCTGCCTCACTCCGGCTGCCTTAGCCCTTGTCCTCTGGGCTCCCTGCTCTGCAGCCTTCCTCACTCAGGCTGCCTTAGCCCTTGTCCTCTGGGCTCCCTGCTCTACAGCCTACCTCTCTCCGGCTGCCCTAAACCCTTTTTCCTCTGGCTTTCTACCTACTCCTGTGGGCTTATTCACTACTTTCCTGCTCCTCTGAGCTCTACCTTGTACCTTACTGTCCTCTGCTATCCTATCCTGTTACTCGACTTTTCCTTCTATTCCTTCTGCTAGTTTGCTATCACCTCCTTTTCTGGATTTGTCTGTAGTAACATCTCTTGTACTGTTTGTTAACCCTTCTGTTCAGAGCTTGTCTGTTGGTTCCCATCAGTCAACCTCTGCCCCTTCCCTTGTCTTGTTTCTACATTACAGACACCCATAGCTGCTGTTCCAAGTAATGAGCAAACAGCGTGGGCCTCTGTTATAGCAAACTGTGCAGAAGGCTAGAGTATTTCCAAGGTTCGTGGAATACTCTTTTCCTATATCTGCATACACCCCAAGAGGGTATTCATTCTGTACCTTTTCCCTTGCTACTCTTTCCTACTCTTCGTTCTCTTTCCGTTCTGCTGTGTGTGTACTTGTCTGTCCACTTTATTTCGGCACCCAAACCCTTCTGGGTGTCCTGTGCCACTCTTAATAGAGTGCTATCCTTGACAGAATGCAAGAGCCAAACATTTCTTATTTCATTGGCCGGAAAGGCACACACAGACCAAAGATGCTTTCCTTTCGAGTTAAGAAACCTTTGCATAAACTTATGGTTTCCCTAAAGTCAGCAGACAAGAAACTTAGTCTAAAGGACAGTCTCGCTTTAGTAAACAAGGATTTACAAGCACGGTATTATACTCACTGGCTAGCTGACCCTTCTTCCATGTACAATTATTATGACATTTGCGACTATGATCCGCAGTCCTTATCTGTTGCAGAGCTACAGCAAGAGAATGAATTCTTACAGATCTTGTTAGACCAAACAGTGGTAAACTCTCCTGCGTCTTCTGGCAAGCCTTCTAACACCGCAACAGCTAAGGACATATCACTCATTGTGAGAGAATCTAAACCAGAATACGCTGTTGCCAGTGTGATATGCGCAAGATCAGCTTGGCAAGCTCCCCAGAATGCTGGAAACCCTTATTTGACAGGACAAGGCAGTCATTATCCTGAGGTTTGTGCATCTGGTTCTGGGTACAAAAGACCTATACTAACCATCGGTTGTCTTAATGCTTCCACAGTATCTATTAACCACGATAACCCTAAGGTCAGTCTTCCCATTGCTACAACCGAATTTTCTGCCACACCAGCTTCTGAAGCTTTAGATCAAACTAATGATACTTACCTGCTACACGAACAACTCCTACGCCTTAAAAGAAAGACCGAAGACCTCTATGACGACTTTGTTTCTTTGTATTATAAGAATCTTATGAAGGGACACAAGTCACCAGACCTTCTGACAATATGTCCAACACCTGACATCTTATCTTTAGAGATCAACATAAGGCCTGGAGTTGCCATACAGAAAAGTATACAGACTTTTACCAAGCAGATGGAAGACCTAAATATAGCATATGTATCCCTTCTAGAGATTGACACAGCTCTTTCACCTTCCAGCCGCAGAAACTCAGGTTGTTGTACTGACAGAAAAGAATTAACTCCTCCGGTGGGTCAAATCACGCACACAGCCATTACACCACAAAACAAGGGTGGTCTTCTGATTGAAAATCCCTCTGAGTCAAAGGATGGTTCCGCCCTCACCCTTGCCTATCGTCCAGTACTCACACTTACAACCTCTTCTGCAATGACAATGGCAGCCGAAGAGACTGGCACAGTTCACACCGAGCATGCTGAAGTTGCAAGCGGGGCTTGCCAAAGTGTGGCTGTGCTATCAGACAACACTCTTGAGCAATTAACATCTTCTGTTTCTTCGATACCCCCTGAATCGCCAGTGGTTGTGGTACCCGATCTACCAGTAGTTGCAACACCTGATCTGTCTGTAGCTGCTATAGCACTCGAACTTCCAACTGCTATTCATGATCTTCCTGCTGCTGTGGTTCCTAAACCCCCTGACACATTTGAGACTCCTGAAGTCCCTGCTACAGATCTTGAGGTTGCTATAGCTATTGTGAATCCTGAAACTACTACTCCAGTTGTTCCTGCTGGTATATCTATAGCACTAAGACTGCCAGACTCTACTCTACCAGTCTCAGGTGCTTTCCAGCCCGCTGGCTCTCTCATGGCACCCTCACACCCAGTTGTTACAGCATTGATACCCCCTACAGCCATCCAAGATCTCACCGCTGCTGTAACCTCTGAACTCTCTATGGCTAACCCTAATGTTGTCATTGCTACTTCGGATGTCTTGGAAAACCTTCCTAAAGATACCAACTCTGCTGTACCTATGGCTCCACTTTCCAGCATCATACTGTTGCCCGTCAAGGCAAAATCTATCTTGGAGCCTGCAGCAGTTTTTCGCAGTTCCTCTCTTCATGCACACACAGTTGGGGTCTGTGTTCCAAAGACTTCATCTTTTCTGATTTCTACATCAAAGGTTCAGAACATTGGTACTGGCTCCGTCATTCAAGACTCTCACCTTGCAACCCGTTTCTGGTGCCTCATGATGTGCCTTTTTGGAGTAAGACTCTTGTACAGTGTGACAGACACTGTTCCTACAGGTCGGTCTTCAGGGAGCCTGGAGAGGGGCCTGGAGAGGGGCATACTGTCATGCCTGCGCCATGGGCACATCCATTTATGCTCAATTTGGACTATATGCTTATCATTTATTTTCAATAGACTCTTGGGTCCATCCATATTTACTTTGGGAACTTTATTTCCCATTTGCGAGACTTTGCTGCTTAATGATTATTTTCAACTAACTACGCATACCATAATGCACCTGGCCGCAAGCATTGATTCCTAGCTGTTCCTATTGGTTATCAATGGAACTACACCCCCCAGAAGCCTTAGAGACTGGTCCTGCTTCCACCAGCCCAGGAACAGAAAGGGAGGTGGCCGATTGCCTGCAGGTGTGATTCGCCAGCTGCAAACAATTAGCCTGCCTCTGTGCTGGGCTAGGCAGTATAAAGGCTGCTGCCTGCAGTGGCTCAGCCTCTTGCATCTGAGAGTCCTTCCTCCTCCTTTCGCTTCTGACTACGGATCCTTGTATGCTGTTTTCCATCACTCCTGCTTGGACCCTGCCTTGCAGCTTGCTACACCCTGCTGCTTACAGCCCTAGCCTTTTGGGCTCCCTGCCTTGCAGCTTGCTACACCCTGCTGCCTACAGCCCTAGCCTTTTGGGCTCCCTGCCTTGTAGCTTGCTCCATCCTGCTGTCTCCTGCCATAGCCTTCCAGGATCCCTTCCTCACAGTCTTGCCCTGCCGGGCTCTCCACATTGCAGCGGATCACGCTCTGCTGTCTTCCAGCCTCCGCCCTTGCCCTGTGGGCTCTCCACATTGCAGCTGATCTCGCTCTGCTGCTTTCCAGCCTTAGCCCTTGTCCTCTGGGCTTCTTGCTCTGCAGCCTGCCTCACTCCGGCTGCCTTAGCCCTTGTCCTCTGGGCTTCCTGCTCTACAGCCTGCCTCACTCCGGCTGCCTTAGCCCTTGTCCTCTGGGCTCCCTACTCTACAGCCTGCCTCACTCCGGCTGCCTTAGCCCTTGTCCTCTGGGCTTCCTGCTCTGCAGCCTGCCTCACTCCGGCTGCCTTAGCCCTTGTCCTCTGGGCTCCCTGCTCTGCAGCCTTCCTCACTCAGGCTGCCTTAGCCCTTGTCCTCTGGGCTCCCTGCTCTACAGCCTACCTCTCTCCGGCTGCCCTAAACCCTTTTTCCTCTGGCTTTCTACCTACTCCTGTGGGCTTATTCACTACTTTCCTGCTCCTCTGAGCTCTACCTTGTACCTTACTGTCCTCTGCTATCCTATCCTGTTACTCGACTTTTCCTTCTATTCCTTCTGCTAGTTTGCTATCACCTCCTTTTCTGGATTTGTCTGTAGTAACATCTCTTGTACTGTTTGTTAACCCTTCTGTTCAGAGCTTGTCTGTTGGTTCCCATCAGTCAACCTCTGCCCCTTCCCTTGTCTTGTTTCTACATTACAGACACCCATAGCTGCTGTTCCAAGTAATGAGCAAACAGCGTGGGCCTCTGTTATAGCAAACTGTGCAGAAGGCTAGAGTATTTCCAAGGTTCGTGGAATACTCTTTTCCTATATCTGCATACACCCCAAGAGGGTATTCATTCTGTACCTTTTCCCTTGCTACTCTTTCCTACTCTTCGTTCTCTTTCCGTTCTGCTGTGTGTGTACTTGTCTGTCCACTTTATTTCGGCACCCAAACCCTTCTGGGTGTCCTGTGCCACTCTTAATAGAGTGCTATCCTTGACACCTTGATTGAGGCCGGTGTTAGTGGAGATCCCGTTCGTAACAGCACTGTTATCCATTCTAACCCTGGTTGATGTATGCAATGCAACCAACATGCTCAACAAGCCCTGCAGAATATTTAAAGTTTTGAGTTTGTGCCATAACCTTTATCTATCAACAGTGTCATTTGTGGCACTGACATCTATAAATGCCACCTAAGTTGTTTACTTACGAATAAACCAGCTTTACTGAACAGTAGTGATCAGTGCAAGGACATTGACCATAGTGTTAGTTCTCTGTCGAAAACCCCCCTGATTAAGCGGGATAATGTTTTGTTCGATCCATAGATGTAGTTCCAGCAAAAGTACCCTGTGTTACAAATCCTTGAATGTCGTCACTTCTCCCTGAGGCCTCTACCCGATAGTCCCCCTGGGGTTGGTACTCAGCTAGAGGATCTCATAGGGAGAGAGTTCCCTCCCTCTAGGGACAAGGATGACCATCTAAGGGAAACGCAGTATAATACCTAACACACCTCCCCACTCTATAACCCCCCCAATCCTGTGCCTAACCAACCCATGTACCTGTGTAGAACCATAGACTTGATTTCTACTGAGATGAGGGAGAAATTGGACTACCCAAGGAAGGTTAGTGATATAAGTACCGACACGAAGACGAGGCACAGCACAGAATCTTTCCGGGACAAATTCTGCCCGTATGTTCCTGCCAGATCTCTCTCCATTCTGTGAAGGCCCTGTGCATCCCGGTGCCTCGGTTCCATCGCACTAAAGTGGGTGGCCACTCTTTCTCTGTTGCAACTTTCATCCTTTGGAACACATTTTCTATCCGTTCCGCTGAAGACCATTTTGTGTTCCGTCGTCACGTGAAAACATCTCTTTTCTAATTTCTTTTCATGACTCACACTTGCTTTCTGTGTTGGTTATCCTCCATCAGCGCCATGATGCCTCCGGGGGACCTCAATGCTTTATAAAATCGGATAACATAACAGAGCCATACAAATGACCAACCGGAGAACTACTGAGACAAGGAAGCCCTCAGGAGTAATGAAGAGTCACAACACTAACCAGAATGGGTATTCTATCCATCCGTGTTCAGTCATAATAAAAACTGAAGGACTGAATGAGAGGGAGTCATGAGCAGCCTTGAGCATCTGCAGCTGTGCAGCTTCCTAGCCGAGGATATTGAAACCTGCATTGAAGTACCAAAGAGAGGAAGTTCTCAGAGTGCTGGCGGTCAGCCGTGTTCGCTGGGGAAAGCAGTGGCAGGAACGAAGTCCAGCATGGGACCACAGCACGGTACCCCTTTCAGCCCAGGGATTTCAAAGAAGGCAAGAAACGCTGCTTTAGAGATGAAAAGCCGTCTGACACAGAGAAAAGGGCAGGCAGCAAAAGCCCTTCATCCAATGGTGTGGAGCCGGCCCGAGCCACCCAGAGGAGATGCTGGAAACTGGGAGATGTGTACCAGACCTCCGGGAGGCAGACACTATGGTATGCTCACAAGAGCAATACCGCCGCCACAAGGAACACGAGAGAGACTTGCAGAATAGGAGAAGAGGACGCAAGAGATGCTCGCACTATGAGAAGAGAAGCAAAATCCCAGGATGTACTGTAGGAACGTCCCATAACAAGCCAAGGTAACGTGTGTAAAGTGGGAACGTAGGCTGTACAAGGATTTCATCCATACGAAAAGGATAATGGGAGTCAGCGCCCTAGAGGGAATACTTGGCCAGCAAGTAAACCAAGTATAACGAAAAGGGTCTAGGACCCTCATCGAATAAAACAAAACTGGGAGAAAAGCGAACTGTGAAACTAAGCCTAAGAAAGCCCAGAGGAAGGGAGATCAACAAGTTACTTACCAACTGGTAACAAGCTTTCGATTGGATGTTCCTCCAACGTATTCCTCATCTTAGATGTATTCCATCCATCTTTAGCTGCTTTAGGAAAAAAATTTGGCAGAGGGCACCGTGCGTCGATGTTGTCGAGTCAATGGTCCCTCATCAGGCACACAAGTAGCACGTGCGGCGCCCATTGTCCTCAGTTCAGTTTTTCCCCCTCACTTTTGTTCTACTGTGTAGATTGTGCCGGTAGTCAGGTATCAGCCTTGCGACAGTTGAAGTGGCAATAACCCGGAAAATCTACAGAGGGGTAGGCTGGGAGGGCAATGAGGAATACGTTGGGAGGAACATCTAATCGAAAGAACGTTACCAGTTGGTAAGTAACTTGTTCTTCAAGTGGATTGTGTCCTCCAACGTATTCTGCATCTTAGATAGACTCCCAAAACAGTATGGACAATTTCTTTGGAGGAGGGAGTAGATTTTCTGATGCCTTTAAATGGCTGAATATAGTACTGCTTTACAAAAATTCAACTCCTTAGACTGGGAAGCATCCAGACTATAGAATTTTGGAAAAGTATGCAGCGAAGACCAAGTTGCTGCTTCACAAATGGATCTTATGGGAACACCTCTTTTTGAAGGGCTGTCGAAGAGGCGATGCCTCTGGTGGAATGGGCCCTTAAGCCTTCTGGTGGGCCTTTCTCTGCTAATCTGTAGCATTCTGAAATGCAATGCACAATCCAACCTGATATGGTTTGTTTTGACACTGATTGATCCAATTTCCTTCCGGTGTAGCCAATGAACAGTTGATTATCCACTCTAAGCTTGGAAAGCCTAGAGATGTAAAAGCTTAGAGCTCTTCTCGGGTCCAACCTGTGCAATCTTTCCTCCTCCTTACTAGGATGAGGTGGAGGGTAGAACAATTTTCAGATTTAAATGAAAATCGGACACAACTTTAGGTAAAAATGAGGGTTTAACCCTTAATACCACTCTGTCCCTATGGAACACAGTATAGGGTGGCCGTGAAGACAGTGCCTGCAATTCTCTCACTCTTCTTGCAGATGTTAAAGCAACTAGGAAAGCAGTTTTCCATGTCAGCAATCTTAATGGACAAGTGTGCAAGGGATCAAAAGGGGCACACATTAAGAATTTTAGAACCAGATTAAGATCCCAAATTGGTACTTGGAAAGGGTAAGGAGGAAACACATTGGCGAGTCCTCTTAAGAATTGTACTACTAAAAGAATTTTGAAATAGGAGCATTCTTGCGACGAGCGCTTGAAGATTGAAAGCGCTGCAAGATAACCTTTAATGGTCCCAACATTTTGACCTCCATGTGCTAGGGATAAGAGGAAGGACAGTACTTCCGGAATAGAACATAGAAAAGGATCAACATCCTTTTCTCTGCACCAGTTGCAAAACTTTTTCCAATGGCAACGATACAGAGATTTTGTTGACGTCATCTGGAAGGTCCCAATCCTTGTATCTCAGCCTTTCAGATACCAAGCATGAAGGTTGAGAATCTTGACATCTGGATGGACAACCTGACCCTGCATTTGAGAGAGAAGGTCCTCTCTCTGAGGAAGACGTACCGGGGGACAGATGGACATGTCTAGAAGGTCTGGGTACCACGTTCTCTTGGCCCAATCCGGGGCAATTAGGATCATGCGGTTTCTGAACCGACTCAGTCTCCTGATGACCTGAGGAATGACGGGAATCAGAGGAAAAGCGTATAATAGTGGGAAATTCCACTGCACCACGAACGCGTCCCCTAGGGCTCCTCTTGGGGGAAATTCCCTTGAGCAATACCTTTCCGCACTTGCGGTTGATTCTGGTCGCAAATAGTCTACTTGAGGGGTTCCCCAAAGGGCAAAGATCTCTTCAATGACTTCCTGAGCCAGTTCCCACTTGTGGGACACTGTGCTCTGCCTGCTCAGAGCATCCGCCGTCATATTCTCCTCCCCAGCTAGACGAACTGCCGTTAAGGAGATTCCTTCTTGAATCGCCCAATACCAGAGCTGCATTGCCTCTCTGCACAGAGGTAGCGATCCTACACCTCCTCTTTTGTTTAGATAATGCATGGCCACTGTGTTGCCCGTCATTATCAAGACATTTTTTCCTCTGACAGACAGTAGAAAAGCCTTCAGCGCTAGTCTGATTGTTCTCAGCTCTAAAAGGTTGATGTGTAGTTTGGACTCCGATGGAGACCAGCGACCTCCGATTGTCAGATCATTGGCATGAGCTCCCCACCGTATGAGTGAGGCGCCCGTCACTACTGTAATCACCGGCCATGGTTGCCAACAATGCTCTCCTTTTAGTATATTCTCTGTGCAAGTCCACCACAGAAGATCCTGCCGAACTTGGTTCGGAATCTGGAGAAAATCCATCATTTGACCTGAGAACTGTGACCATTGAGTCTTTAGAGCCCATTGAAGGGATCTCATCCTCAGGCGTGCCTCGGGCACCAGGAAGATGCAGGATGCCATGAGACCAAGTAACCTTAAGAAGTCGTAGGACTGGAGATTTTCGGCATTTTGGAAACCATCTGAAGAATGTCTTGAGCCCTCGACTTGGGAGGCAAGCTCTTTCCCAAGGATGTGTCCAATACAGCCCCCTATGTATTGGAGCTGTTGGGAAGGTGTCATTTGTGACTTCTTGAAATTGAGGGAGAAGCCCAGTTTGTGGAGGAAGTGGCAGGTGACTTTCAGATGATCTAGTGCTTGTTCGGCAGAACGTGCCCTGATCAACCAATCGTCCAGGTAGGGGTACCATTAACTTGGCGAAGACCCTCGGGCGGAGGTCAATCCGAATGGCAGGACTTGAAACGGATAGTGTGAGTCGCCAACTACGAACCTCAGGTATCTTCTGTGCTTGAGATGAATCGGCACATGAAAATAAGCATCCTGGAGGTCCAATGACACCAACCAATCCTGAGGTTGAAGGACCTGAAGGAACTGAGAAAGAGTGACCATCTTGAACTTGTCCTTCCTGAGGAACTTGTTCAAGTTTCTTAAGTCCAAGATGGGTCTCAGTCCTCCATCCTTTTTGGGAATCAAAAATACGGGGAGTACCATCCCTTGTTTCTCTCCACTACAGGTACTGGCTCTATAGCATCTTTCTCCAGCAGGGTTAGAACTTCCTGCTGTAGGAGCGGATCAGAAAACTTCAAAGGGTGTTTTCCCTGGTGGATTGTTTTGACTTTGCCTTAGAAAAGGAAGGCAGTAACCTTGTGCTATTATTTCTAGAGCCCAAACATCTGAAGTAATGGCTCGCCATTCTTGCAGATGCTGTGACAGCCTGCCTCCAACCAGTGTCTTGTGATGCAAGTTCTCAAAGTGGTTTTGTGGTGGTTGCTGCGGCTGCTGATGGCAAAGAGGCTGCAGCTGGAGATGGCTTTACACGTTTTCCTCGTCCACCACGAGTGGCCTTTTTCCGGCCCCTTTGACTGGCCATTCCTCTCGCCTTTCCATATGAGGAGTAGCAACGATAGGATCGTCCCCTCCAAGAATGTCTTGGCGCATGAAAAGGCTGAGGTTGCCTAATAGCAGCTCCTAAAGACTTGGCAGCTGCTTCTGAGGTCTGAAACCTCTCAAGGCTCTCGTCAGCCTTGCTGCCAAAAAGGTGAGACCCATCAAAGGGCATGTTCAGAAGGCGTTTCTGTACGTCTGGTGCGAAACCCGACTTCCGTAAAAACGCAAATCTGCGTTTTACCGTGCTAGTGCCCATGGACCTGCTCACACTATCTGCAGCGTCCAGTCCAGATTGAAGGGATTCCAGCATGGCCTCCTTTCCATCTCTAACAATGGCTAGGAATCCTCCCCTTTCATCCCCTTCTGGTATGTGTCATTAGTTGACTGTTTGGCAGACCAGATCCAGGAGAGCATGCCAGTCTCTCAAAGTCTGTTTCAGGAGATACATCAATGCCACTTGTATTATGTAAGGATTCCACCAGGTCCCTCATCTTGCTTTCTTCCGAAATCAGGCATTCTGGGACATTTGGGGTGCCATATTCCAGTCCAAAGGGTACACTCTCCTCATCAGATCTCTTCTGTTCCTCAAAAATTGAGGTCAGGGACTTGAAAAATTCCTTCCTAGGAAGAGGTTTAAAAACATTTTCTGGGAGAGGTGGGAGAGGTGTGGTAGTAGCCCCTGAAGGCATTACAGCCTTCTCTTTCCCCTTTTCTGGCTGAATTGGCTGAACTGGAGCCTTTGGCGCCGAGGGCTTCGTGGTCGACGTCGACAGAGGCGTTGATGGTGTTGACGTAATAGAGGTCATCGACGGTTACCGGCGTCGAGGCGCTCTTCGAAGATTTGCACTTCAAGGTGCATTGGGTTTCTGACGGCGTCGCTGACCTCGAGCGGTCGACTCGACTAGAGCAGTCTTTCTCGACCGGCGTACTGGAAGGTTCTCTATCCTTCCTTCTACGAACACCCGGGCTCGAGGGCGCGCGAGTGTCGGAGCGATGACGCTCCCGGGCGGCTTCTGAAGAAGGCGCGGACCGAGGCTTTGCTTTTTTGAACACCTCCATCATTTTGACTCTGAATGCTTCCCACTCTTCGGACGAACAATGTTTAGTGGGGAATGGCATCCTTTTTTGGGGATTCATCCGAGGACGAGGTGGAGGGGGACCTGTGGCGTCTTTTCTTTGATTTTTTTTTCGAAGACGACGAGCGATGGGAATCACTTCGGGACCTGGACGATGCCTTTCGCGTCAAGGAGACTTCTCCTCACGGGACTTCGACTCGACGCTAGAGGCTCTGCGATCGGATTTATGACCTACCTGTAGTTTTCCCCTCCTCTCTTGCAAGGCCTTCCCCATCATCGCCTGACACTTCGTACAGGCCTCCATGTGGTGGCCTTCCCTGAGACACCACAAACATTCTCGGTGCGGGTCTGTGATAGACATTTTCGAACCGCACGATTTGCACTTTTTGAAACCAGATGTCGGGGTCGTAGTCGGTGTCGATGACAAAGACATATTGACATAGATCAGTAATAATCACTGCGTCACAGAACTCCATGCCGAATCTCCGAAGCAATGTAGACCGCGGAAAAACAGACCTGAGGCCAACGGGCGCCACGCGTGCTACTTGTATACCCAATGACGTCACCCTTGACGGAGGCCTTCGAGGGACCATCGACTCGATGACATCGACGCATGCTCCCTCTGCTGAAAATGTGTTTTCCGAAGCAGCTAAAGCTGGATGGAATACATCTAAGATGAGGAATACATTGGAGGGCACAATCCACTCGAAATTCCCCCTGGTGTGTGAAATGTAAAACTAAGCCTGAGAAAGGCCAGGGGAAGGGAGACATTTCCACCTGGTGTTGGGAACTGGGAAACTAAAGCCAAGCAAAGTGAGGGTTAGAGAGTCATTCCCCCTTGTGTTGTTCACTGGGAAACCAAAGCCAAGGAAGGCCAGGGGAAGGGAGTCTGGCTTTGTGTGGGGAAAACACTGAGAGCCAGACATCAGAAGAAGGGAGCCATTCTCCTGGTAATTGAGTTTAGAAGGAGGATCAAACCAGTGATCCAGGGAAAGGGAGTAATTCCCCTGGAGGGAAGAAATAATGCACAGCCAGCAATCCTGAAGTATTGAAGTCGGGGGAAGGGAGTTATTCCCCCTGGTGAGAAACTTACAAATATTGATATTTGAACTGAGATTTTAACTTTTTATTTTGAATTGAGAACTTTACGGCTTTTTAGCATTACAACCTGGAACTTTGTTTTGTGCCTTCGGAAGGGATTTAGACCTGGGGAAGGGGCTAATTTCTTCAGGTAAAGATCCCACCCAACAACTGGAACTGTGATCCGCTGTCCAGAAGAAGGGAGCCAGTCTTCTGAACCAAGAATATCCACTGCCTCTTTAGTTTAGTTATGAGTGTAAGGGACAGAAGTAGAATTCTCCTGCACAGGACGGTGGACTATTGATTTTCACGGTCATCCTGACCAAGACCATACTATTTTATTTGAGGTAGCGAAAAAAAAAAAACCTACAGCTAGAAAAAGTTAGGTTTTTTCTTTTCATTGATAATAAAAGTTTATACCAACAACATTGCCATCTGTGCGTCAGTGCTCTCCTGTTGCACCCTTTCATAGGCCAAATATTTTTGCAGATGCGTCAAGCATCGCTAGCAATCGACAGTTTCTAGGATCAGAATGCATGTAGGTAGGGACACTACTACTCTCATGCCATGACTTAGGAAGTCTATTGGTTCTACTAATGGTGCCGAATAGCCTATGCAGAAGGATGCCTCATTTAATAGAATTTCTTTTATTAGGGAATTATATTAGTGCCATCACTTGATTCAAAAATGTTTTTCCTGTTTTGCCATTAAAGATCCGTGTGCACTGTGTTAGGATTTCTGAACCAATTGTTCTGTAGGAATCATTGCCTTTGTGTTCCCACATATTCGTGGCTGTTGTATTTTTAATATGTTTGCCTTTTCCATTAAATAATAAATATTTTAGTGATACCCCATGTCACAATGGACTAGGAACCAGGCCGGTGTGTGTTTGTGAAGGTTAGGTGCAAGACGGGTCGGAGGCCTACTCAAATAAAAGAACCTGTGGTTTATAAAAATAAAAAGCACTTTATTGTACGCCACATTCATTGTCGGGGAAGGAGTCCCTGGCTGGAGTGTGCCATGTAATAAAACCGTGACGACACAATGCTTCCGCTTTTCTGTCTTAGGCCTTTCTTAGATCTGTGCGGAACTGGGGCATTTAACTTCTCTTTCCCAGAAGGTGACAAGTGGTTCAAGTGATCTCTTTCCGTCGTCATTTTTCTTAAGTCAGAACTAAAGGCTTCTGTTCCCAGTGAAAAAAAGAATATTCATGTTCGATATCTGGTCAGTGCATTAAATGTTTCAACTTGTTTCTTTGCCTTTTAAGGATTTCAAACAATTTTGTTCTGGTCAGTTGTTCGCAGAGTTGTAGGTCATTCTAGACACAGTCTCTGGCCAACTAGTTATATTACACTTTCTGCCTTTCAAGGGTTTGTAAGCAATACTTCTCGATTTACCTGTCACAGTCTTACAACCACTGATTTTGTCCTCCTTCAGCCCACGCTTAGTCTTGGGTTACATGGATATTCCTTCTTGCACTCTTTAAAGAGCTTGGAACAAGGATGTTATTATCAGTCTTTGGTGAACTTGTAGCCAATGACTCAGTTCCTCTTTCAGTCTGCCTGGTGCCTGGAACCAATGGTTCTACTTGTATTCCTCTCTTTCTGCGTTTAGAAATAAATACTTATTTCTCAATCTCCTACAGGGTCACAAACAAGGCTTCCCACAATCAACATTAAAACTGGACCAGGAATTGCATTTGTCCACCTGTACAAACGTTGATCTCTCACTGATTGTTAGACTCTGCATGGAATACTGGACGAGGTTTCCAAAAAAACATGGGTTGATGGTCTCTAAATGATTATCCATCTTTGGATAGGGTAGGAGGAATTCTTTGCTCAGCCTAGATTAGACTTTACTCTCGTAATGCTTCTAAGAATCTGAATAGACTTTATTTCCCATGCATGCCTTAAGCTTTGCTCTTACAATGTTTTTCAGACTTTGAACAATTAGAATAGTTAATGTTCTTATTTATTGCTTCTTGGCTGATTCCTCCAACCTCTAAGTACTTTGAGTGCTGACTTAGTGCTGCCACAGGATTTGAACTTTTGAAGTGTAAGCTGGACTCATGTAAGCCAACATATAACTTGCAAGCTATACACAAGGATACAATGGATTTCCCAACTACCAATATACCTTCCCTCTTATGACTTCATACACATGGGCCGGTCTAAACATTTCATTTCCCAGCAAGCAATGAATACACGTCTTCTCTTCACAAAGTATTATATTTCTGCTGAAAATTGGACTGCATCCAGGATGCATCAAGTCATGCTCTCTCAATACTTGATAGACTTAGCTTGAATACTGAACTTAATTTCCTGGTCTCCTCCTTCTAATCACTCTTAGGATTGCCCTGGGTATTGGACTGTGTGCCCCATCATCCATCACATATCCGACAGTCTTTGGTACTACCTGTCTTTGGATTGTGTTCCCGCTTTAGCATGCACCCATAGCTTGCAATTTTGCATCCATACTTTTCCAGACCGGTCACCAGTTTGCTCTTGGTCTTGGTCTTGCTCTTTGTACCTCCCTTTCAGTCTTTCCTCGTCTTCATTTTCACTTCATTGATTCTTTCTTTTACCATGATGCACCTGTTGTGGTCATCATTCGCATCCTTGTTTCTCTCTCTTCTCTGTCGGGCAGGCCATCCATGTGAAGAGTCACTTCTCTGACCAAAGTCTGCGATCCACTACTATCTTCATTGCCGTCTTATTATAGTATTTGCAGGCTTCTCAGATGAATACCTTGTCAGCACCTATCTGAGTTCTACTCTCTCCTCATTAGCTTATTCAACTTGGTACCCTTGCTCAGCAGTGTGAGTTTCACAGGCCCTCGTTTGATAGAACCTTGGTTTGCAGCTTTCCTCCTTAGCCAGCGAGTCTCCACCTTCACCTTCACACACTTATGAATCAGCCAGCTATAACTTTCAATTGTAATGGAATAGATAAGACTTACTGATGCAGGAAAATTCTGAAATCATAGGAGAAAAGAAGGCAGATACTAAAAATCGCAAGGAAATATTTTTTTTAAAGTGTTAAAAAACTGAATTAAAAAATGTGACTTTGTTTTAGTATCAGAATTATTTACTGAAGTGTTTCGCCCCATAATATTTCACAATATTTTTTTGCGGATAGGATCCTCATTTAATCATCAGTCCTGTTTTCCCGGTCTAGTTCCATTAAGTCAATAAGTCTATAGGTCTATAGTCCCAAGTTCACAGGTGTCAAAATTGGCCTCGCCAGTGGATGTCTGCAATTCATGGTTTTCTACCAGGAAGTCTACTTCACAAAGGCTAAAAACGGACTTCAAGCAATTCCTTCTTTTAAATGCACTAGGCAGGGTTAGATCATCTCTCCCGAGAGATGCTCTTTAGGGAGATTTTGTTTCAGGTATATACAAGTGATAACATTGTTAAATCTTGGAAGAGCCTTTACTGTGTTTAAATATAACATTAAAGAAACCCAAATACCTCAGCAGAACAGAGAGTTGAAGGGTGAAACATGATATAAAAAGCCTTACTCACCCTCTTCTCCATGTCTGCTTTGCCCTGTTCCGCCTGCAGGGCTTTTCTCATACCAAAAGCCACACTGCTCTCGTACAAGGTCTGGTAGGCGGCGATGGTCATCCGAATTTCATCTCGCACTCTGAGTAGCAGGACTCCGCGTTCTGCACAGTTTATCGTAATCTGTCTGATGAGCTCATCTGCAAGGGAGAAAACGATCATCTATGAGGACGACATACAAAGTACCGGACCTATGCATACACATTTAAACACATTTAACTTCACTTCCAGCGCAAATGAATCAAGTCATACTTGACTTCTGACCTTAAGTACACAATTAAGCTTTGTATTTAAAGTTCTTGTGTCTCCGGAATCCATTAACCATTTGCTTACCATTTCAGCCTCTCGTTTTGATGAGAAATGTAATATATTGCAGTAATTGTAACCTATCGATAAAGAAATTGTGCCTAAAGTTTGGTTGACTCAAGTATGATAGAATATCGGAGTGCAGGTTTTTTGATACCATTACAAATAACCACTGTGCATATCATGGAGAATGCAAAGGCAGATCCAGGGAATATGGTGACAGAAGATCATGTGTGCTAGCCAGGAACATCATTCCACTATTGGGCAATACTATCCAACAGCATTGCTTTTTGCCACATGTACAAAGTGTGGCTTCAGAATCAAAATAGCTCTGTTGTCCAGTACCATATGCCTCAGAATACCCGGTGCACAGCTGCTTTTTCTGAGATTCACTTTTTAAAATTGTATGACTTGTGGTTTATATATGACTGAAGTTGAAGGCCACTTGCTAACTGCAGTGGAAGGAGTTTAAAGTATGGGTCATTTTGTTAAGTGGAGTAAATTATGCAGAAGAAAATACCCACAACTTGTACGTAAGAGTAAAGAAAGGAGTTGTCCCATTGATCTACAGAGAATTAGGAACACAATAGTCTGAGTTGAATGTCTAACTTAAAGAGGAAGCTACACAACATAGGTATTTCCATTTGCCCTGCCAGTCACAGCACAGCGATCTATGGTGTCCGGTGAAATGTTTGAATCTAAAGGATCGAATTACCTTTTGATCGACAGTAAAAGGACCGAAAAAAAAGATTGCATTTTTTTTTATTATTTTTTTTTATATATTTTTTTAGTTTAGCATGTATAAAAAACTTTTTTATAAAAGGAAA
Organism: Ambystoma mexicanum; assembly: GCF_040938575.1. Classification (NCBI taxonomy): domain Eukaryota; kingdom Metazoa; phylum Chordata; class Amphibia; order Caudata; family Ambystomatidae; genus Ambystoma; species Ambystoma mexicanum. Next base: position 124,936,824 of record NC_090934.1, read on the forward strand.
ACGGGGGGCTGCAGGGGACCCCCCCCATAAAATAAATTAAATCCTTTTTTTCGGTCCTTTTACTGTCCAACAAAAGGCATTCGAGCCTTTTGTTTACAAACATTTGACCTATAACCGGGATCTTGTGCCCTTCACTTCTTGGGGCATGGGCTGTGAATCAATCTTCTGATAATCCTAGGATGTAGGGCCTCTAGGTAGCCAAGACTAGTGGCCACGCTGCCTGTATGTTGAGACTCACACCAAAGAAGAGGATCCGCCTTCCTTGCTCCACCCCATTGTTTTACCATTGCTTCCATATAACGAGGTGACTGTGTAACATGTCTAACCGAAGCACTGCGAGTAGAGCTCCCTGCGGACTGGACAGATCCCCGTCTCTCGAGCTTGCCGCTGCTGTAGCTTGACATCGAGCTGCTCCTGCAGGTGGACGACATCCATTCTCGTGCTGGGCGTGCTGGAGACCTGCTGGATCCATAGCTGTGTATTCTCTATCCATTCCCTGTGGGCACAGAGCAAAGACAATGGATGATTTAGATGTTTAAAAGGAAAATTTACATAAATATTTTGTAAAATTAACATTAAGAATCAACCTTCGGTTTTTCCCCACAAATGGTGTCTCCAAATTATCAGTTTGCTAAGGCTTAGCGAAGAGTCTAGCACTATTTTCAATCTGTTTCTAGAGGATTTAGGAGAATATCTGTCAGAGCTAAACATGAATGTTACCAGGATTGGTGGCCATCCTTCCCAGGTCTTATTGTATTCAGATACTATTCTCCTCTTTGCCAGAACCAAATACTCCTCTTTAGGTTATGCTCTTTTTCATTGGGAGGAATTAGATTATTAATTTATCTAAGTTTTTGATTATAGGATGTTCCAAAATAGCCGAACTGAATACCTTGAAAATGTATTCAGCAGATGATAGAGTAGTAATGCAGCTGTACAGATAATGGAGCTGAAACGTGCAGGCGTGTGGCCCATGAAACCCTCAATTCCCCAAGGATGGGTCGGGCTGCCGGCCTCAATTCCATCAGATCCGCCACAGATGGAATTAGACTTTCTGTCCATGTGTGAAATGGTTGCCCGTTAGTTGTGCTTGGATGGTGTAAAGTTTTCCAATACCCCCATAGAGAAAGCCTGGCTGAAGCTATTCAGTTCCACACGGCAACCTCTGTCCCTTGGTTAGTACAAGTTATAGATGTTATTGACTCTGGATTTGGAACATCTTTGGTCTACAGAAACCATTAGGACTTACACCTTCTGTCACTGGTATCATCAAATATTTCTACTGGGGTTTTGTGCTAATTCAGGGGGGGGGTGAATAGCTATGGGCGCCAGCCTAATTACCCAATATTTTTTGATAAAGACATTGCCAGGAAAGGAGCCCAACCTGGAGTACAATGTATTTTACTCTTTAAAATGTGTACATAAGGTTCAGGCTTGGCTTTCATAATCAGAGGAGCCAGAGAAGTGTTGGGTGTCGGAAGTAGAGACTGCATGGAGGTGAATCCATAATAAAGCTGAACATTGGGCAGTTTTTTGTCCCTTAAAAACGTAGATAGTTGGACAAATATATTTTTGTTCCAATTGTTTCGGATTACTGGACATGAAAAGAACACTCATTTCGTAAAAGATGGAGCATATAAATACACCATTTTCAATGGCTAAATATATTGTACTAGTGTAGAAGCCTGTGTACACGGGCCAAAGCTCAGGTTTTAATTAACACAGTAGGACCGCTATATACCTTAAGGCAACAGCTCCCTCTAGCGGTGACAGCAGGCAAATCTATGCGAACTGGCACTGTCTCTATATATCCTAAGGCAACAGCTCCCTCTAGCGGTGACAGCAGGCAAATCTATGCGAACTGGCACTGTCTCTATATATCCTAAGGCAACAGCTCCCTCTAGCGGTGACAGCAGGCAAATCTATGCGAACTGGCACTGTCTCTATATACCCTAAGGCAACGTGGTTACTGCATCGGACACAGAACAAACATACATCTGGACTTTTATTATATTGTTAGATTAGATATGCAGAAAGAATCTTAGTTACGTGCAGCGGATACAGGGATTAGTTAATGCTGACGATGCAGTTCCAGCACAGCAGAGATAGATAGTATTTTCAAATGTTATATTTTAAAGTGTAAAGGAATTCAACGAATTTCTGAATAAACTGCTATCATATGCAATTAGAGAAAAAGTCAAATGCAATGGAATTCAGGAAGATTTAATATGACTTCATCAATAATCTGATTGTTTGCATCAGTCTAGGCACTGCGGCCGCCAGACTAGCCAGAGCAGACACTATGGGGTCTAGGCACTAGACCCCCATAGTGGAGTTCTCTGGACATAGAGGGGTGCACGCAGTATAAAACTAAAGTGAACACAGTGCTCCGCGAGTACTCTTGATACTGAACCCTGTGGCTGTACCTTAAACAGCGCATGTAAATGCAATGCTTTCTCCTCACGCCACATGCTGAATATTTTAGCAAATTAAATTTGTAATAATGGTGTCAGCATTAAAAAAAAAAAAAAAAAGCAAAAGCATGGCGCAGAAATTGTGGGACACATCCCACAGCAAAACAAACAAACACCAATGCCTAAACAACTGGAGTCCATTTGCTAAGCCCCCGCAGAAGGAGGCGCCTGCATAAACACGCTCCGAAGCTTGCTGGCCAGCATCCATGCCGTTTTGCTGTTGTGGCCAACTTACTTTTTAGGAATGTTGTCTTTTGTTTGCAAAAAAAAAAAAAGGGATTTTGAGGGGGCGGATTGTTTACCAGTCCCACCACTGTTTATGAAAGCATGATGTAAAATAGCAAATCCAATTTAGTTTTGTGTGAACTCTCGTGCTCAGTGCACGCCAGAAGCAGTTGTTTCCCGAAGTATGGCCGCCTCAAGTGGCGCAGTATTTTGCAGCTGCATTATTCATTCTGATTGGCCATTGCACCTCCACACAGCGTCGTTTTCCGGCAAGAAGGTGATGTGTGAATTTGGGGATTCCTGTTGCGACCTTGGTGGGGGCATTTTGAGATGGGTGTCTATTAGAGACAACCAAGTCGTCGACCTTACTAATGGTCGACCATAACTGCTCACACCGAATTACTGCCTATAAGCAGTCTCATATTGGTCGACGGCAGGCGGTCGACATATGCAACTGCTCAACCCTCCATACTTAAACTAATCCCTACATTTCCCCCAATTCACTTTTCCTTTGCACCCCATACTTCCATGTACTCTTCCTTTCAGGGGGGTCCACCATGTACTCCCCTCTCCCCCACCACATTCCACCAAACTCTCACCCACTAGCCCTATGCTACTCCACGCCCTACCAACCCTGCCTGGTTCACCATTGTATTACACACCCCCTACACAAAACACTATGCCACCCCCAGCACTACCACCCAGTGCCCTCCCACATTACCAGCATAGCTCCCCCATAAATTGTACCAACTCCCCACCCCAGCCCCTCTCACCTGACAATTATACCTCCACGATGCATTCCCCACTCCAACCCCCGCACAATCATAGCCCACCATGCATTCCCTCCACCCACCTCGCCTTGCAAGTTAGGGTTCCTGCTCGTCAGCAAGTGGCTGATCAGTTGGACAGGTCAACCTGTTTAGAGGGTCTACCAGTCCAAACTGGAGATCGCTTGCTTAGGAGCATTTGCGGCAACGAGCCGTAAGGGTTGGGCAATAGACCCAGTGGCCACTGTGCAGTTGTGTAGTCTGTGTCTTTGGAGATTTAGGTAGATCAAGTCGCTGGTTACATTTCACTACTGTGAAACTAACCACAAAGTCCCTTGGCTGCTGTAATAGAAGCTGCTTTCTCTTACCCGGTTGGGTGATGGAGTCAGTAAAACAGGCACCGCAATCTCATACATAAAGCACGGAAAGATTCTGATAGAAGCTTCACATTTTGGAATCCTGGGGGTTCCTCGGCATCCAGTATCAATGAGTTTTGTGATAGAATCAAGACAATGAACAAAAAGCAGGGGCGCAGCGGGAGGGAGTAGGGCAGTGTAGGGAGAGTGGGTTTGGCAGCAGTGAGAGGTAAAGGAGGCGACCCCATTTAAAAAGGGATACAAGATTAAGGGGAGTTGGGTGCACTGGGATTGTGCAGGTCGAGCTATGGTCAAGGAACTGAATATTTCAACAGTAAAAAGAGCAATTAGTGTGACAATAGAGTTACCCATCACCCTGTTACTGTATATGGTGTCACAAAGAGGGACAGACGGAACACGCCGTTTTGATTTGCAAGCAAAACCTTAGGGAATAATGAACCATAGCGCCCTCTGGAAAACATGGGGGTGCCCTCTAGCCCACACAGTCACATTCTAGTTTTAGTATGCCCACAGCCTTCAGTCCTGAGCACCCAAAGGCAATAAGTAGCATGCGGGTGGGTTGGGGGAGCTCTAGTGGGATGGATGGGTACATCTGGACAAACAGAAGAGCTAGGCGATTTCTATTAGAAGCACAACAAGGGTATCAGGGTGAATGGTTGACTTATGTAGCCCCTTCTTTAGATGGACCTACTGTCCAGAATCCCTAATTTTAGGATGTAGTTTACAGAGAAAGGTTTTCTGAGTGATCAAGGACAGTGTCCACAAAAGTCACTCACAATCCCAGGTAAAATAAATGGTCCATGGTCCTCTCTCATGTCGTGATGGAGCCTGGTCCTCTGAGACATTGGTCATAGGTATGGGCATGTAACTTGCCTGATTTACTGGGATAGATGCTGACCACTGCTGGTCACTGGACCCCCTGCTGTCATCGGGGGTCTGGAATAGGCAACTGCATAGATCCCGCTTCCCACGCCCTAGGGGTTTCCTTGAACTAGCCTGCCTGGGTCAACTGTAGCAGGCATCCTCTCCTTTAATTTGAATGGTCTGGGAAGCAATTTCTCTGCCTCTGCCTTTGTACCAAATCCAGGGCTCTTGGGATCTAGCGGATGGCCTACTCCTGCAACTCTGAACACCAACCTTTCTTTCGGCTATTGCTAAGGAAGGGGATATAGTGACCCTGATGTGCTCTGCAATGCGAGGGGGTCATGGGTGGAGGGAAATAGCTAACTTAATTGTCTCAGCGACCTTAAAGGGATATAACACCCCTGACTTGTTTCAGCACCTTGTTAGCACTAGCTGACTGGTGCAGATTCCAGGACCTCAAAACGCCTGTTGCTGTATCCTCTTCCTTCCACTTGGGGAGTGGACCTCTCTCGACCCTTGGACCAAACCCTTTTTTGATCCCTTGCTCTGCCCTCAGCTAACCCTCCCTAGGTATTCTTCCCAAACACTCACCTGCCCATTTCTCCTCCTCCTATTACTCCTCCCTCTCCTTCCCCTGGCAGGCCCTGTCCCTATTTTCCCACCTCCTCCACTTGTGGGTAAACCTCCTCCTCAAATGCAGGAGAGGCGAGTTATCTTCAGGTTTAGTGTGCGAGTCCACCATGTTGTGGTCAGGCAGAAGAGTCATGGCTGCTTCCCAAACCAGTCATCTGCCTGGGGAGTGTGTGACCTGTCTTGACACGCTGTCTGGAAAGTTCATGGGGAACTGGGGCCTGTTGGGGAGATTTATCATTTATATGCTTCATCCCCTCTCCTAGTGAGATCCCCAGCACTTTTGTCTGGACTTCTGGACCTTTTTCTTTAACCCTGAATGAGTGGAGCCTTGTTCCACTCATTCATTCTTGTGGGCTCGGTCTTTGGGAACTCTATTCTTTGTATTCAACATGTACTATGAAGTCTAGTCTTCTCCATAACTCCAAAAGGCATCCGTGTTTTACTATTGCAGCACAATAGGGTCCTCCTTTGAGATTCTATTCTTTATCCTGCAGTAACTACAGTTCTTAAGAAAAGGTCTCCTAAACCTTTATAGTCTGGGTGATTGGCACACACCACCTCAAGTGCAGTGCCAAAGGGATACCTAGTATCCCCCTTCTCTCTGCTCCTGTGACAATCTCCTAGTTATGACTGGTGGTAGTGGACGTGTTCTACCAACTATTGTGTCATTTGTGTACCGCAGGCTATGTCCATAGCCTCGGTAGTGCACAATAGGGGAGTTTCTGGGCAGACAGGAAGTGGGGGAGGAGTTTTCCACCCCCCCCCCCCCCACCCCTGTCCTTCATCTGTCAGAGTGCTTGAATAGAACCAGCTCCCACTGTCGGACTGGCTATCTTGATTGAACAGCAAAACGCCCCTTGCTGTAAAGATTGCAGAACAGTGTCTGCTGGAACTGTACAAAAGGTGAGGCTCCTGGAGTGAAAAGCAGGTCAACCAATGGAAGCTGAAGTAACCTAAGAAGACAACCAGAGACGCCTGCAGACCCTTTGCAACACCGTGAAGCGACCACTGCTGTCCTGCCCCCGTTTTCTATGTGACAGAGGCGCTCCGAAGAGGAAGACTCCTTCCCTTTGACTGGTGGGAACAACCAGTCCCAAGACTTACTCTGATTTGATACAAAAAAGGTAGCAGGTGCCCCTCTCTCGAAAGAACAAGGCATGATAACCTGTTCAGTGGTTATTAACCACATTGAGAGTTCACAGCCATTGCTTTTTGCTCACTGTACCTTCACAGATGGTGGAGTCCACGTCCGGTTGCCCCCAGGTAACCTAGGGTGACCAACCCCAAGTTCCTTTCAAAAATACAAAAAAGGTAGCAGGCTCCCTTCTCTCGAAAGGAGGATCCATCTCCCAAGGCTCTGCGAGATTCCAGAGTTGCGGAACCCCAATACCAGGAGACCTACTGCCCATTTGGAGTGCATTATCATGGAAAGGCTGTATCGGTCCAAACCTTTGCTGAGACCTCAAGGACACTCCAGAGATCCGATCCAACTCGTCCAGAGCCCCTCATTAAAGTGTGCGACTGCCGGAAGCAAAGAGGATTGACTGGGTGAATTGCATCCTTTGTTGGGGCTGCAGAAAAGACACCAAAATCGCAGAGTGAACCAAGAGGTTTCTAAAAGATGTGTCCCAGGTCCTTCCTCGAGACTACTGCTAAGAGATCCCATCCATTCTCCTGCCTTCCTTCATCAGACCAAGGAATCCGGATGTCAGGTCCAGAGCTTCAACATCACGGAGCATTCAGCACAAACATTTTCTTCTAACCAAAGGTACTGTGGGGAAAAAGATATTGCTTACCTGATTCCAGAAAGACGCTCCAAAGCGTGACACTGCACATAGAGGTGTACAGGGCAACCCCCTCTTACCTCTGACTCAAGCCACTGCTTGTGCCCCTTTCCCGAGTCCTTTAACAGAGTCTCCAACTTTGGTTAAGCCTTCTTGTATCTTTCTTCCTAGAGTCTAGAAAGTATCGACAGGAACATTTGATTTCTTCTGCTTTAAGACGCTACAAACTGCCTTTTAGGTAGGGTTGCGTTTTTGACTTTAGAAGACTTGCTGTGGAGCCAAACTGCATCTCGAACCTGAAGCACTAACCAGCAGTTTTCCACCCCAAAAAACACTATCTTACATATGTCTGCAGACTAAATACATATTATTTTGTGGGTGTGCGGTATTACCAATAGAACTGTAAAACCCCTATAACAACTGTATGCGTTCAGGGACTACCAACTAAGAAGTGGCCATTTGAAAGTATATTAAAAGTATATCTATGTGTGATGGTTTATTGTACTAAGTCCTAAACAGGGACTCTTACATAAATATATATTTTAATATGGGGGCGTGGCTAGGCGGCCATGCGGTGAGGAGCACGAAAGGGAAGCTCCCGAATGATCCTGATTTAATCCGCTTTAAAACTGACTTACTCCGCTGGAAAGTTTGCCGACGGGCGTAGGAAGCACCACCGACCACCCGATCCAAGCCCTGAGGAGAACCAGACTGGGGAACGAGGCAAAAAAGGGCAGCAAACACGCGGAGCACCGAAAGCAAGATGGCGGCCCGCTAACACGCAGCCGACGGCCCAGGGACCCAGAGCGGGAGACTACGAAAAGCTGCAGGTCGGCGCAGCGAACCCGGGAAGGAGGGAAGAGGGGCTGCGGCCGAGGAGACCAGGATACGCCCCTGGGCAGCGGGGGACGGGGCCCCGTGGAACGGCAACAGTGAGTGCCTGGAGAGAGGAGAGCAGCGGCGATAGGACGCGGTCGCGGGAAAGCGGCGCCGAGGGTACGCCGCAAGCTCCGCAAGCCGAGGAGGATCCGTGCCGAGGACAGCATCACCTCCGGCCCCCCACTAGCACGAGAATTGGGGACCCAGGAGAGAGCAGAGGAGCGGGACGGCCCTCCGCTGGCCTACTCCGGGGCACCGGAGAGACTCAACAGCTAGCGGTGAAGAGAGCGCCAGAAGGCCCGCACGGCACCCGACAGCACGGGGAACCCCTGGGGAGCAGAGCCCCCAACTAGAACCGAACCCCTCACGGACTCTGTGTAAAAGCCACAGACAGCGGACAAGAAGCGGTGCAGTACCCAAGGCCCGCACGGCGAGTATGCCAAACAAGAAGGCGGAGGGGAAAACGAAACAAGCCAGCATGGACGACTTTGCCAAGGCACCAGACAATAGGCGGCCGAATTCATCGGAGGCAGCATTGGTGGAGGCCGGCACCCCACGCCCACCGGACAGAGGCAAAGATGGGCAAATCCTAGAGGCAATCGCCACCCTACAGGCGACGCTTGAGAAGAAAATGGATACGGCCATAGGGGCCCTGAAGGCATCTCTGGAACAAAAATTGGACACTGTCATGGTGGACGTGGGCCTCCTTCGCCAGGACGCGAGAAACCTGGCGGACAGAGTGACAACAGCGGAGCAGCAGGTACAACAGAACACAGCGGACTCCGCCACCACGAGGACCCAACTGACGGAGGTGCTCCAGAGAGTCAAGATCTTGGAAAGGAGAGCAGAAGATGCAGAAGGGAGGGCAAGGAGAAATAATATTCGCATAATCGGGGTTCCGGAAGGGGAGGAAGGGAACTACCCCACAGAATATGTGGAGAATATGCTCCTACAGGAGGTTGGAGCTGGAACCCTGTCCCAAGGCTTTGTGGTGGAACGGGCACACAGGGCACTGATGCGAAGACCCCAGCCGGGGGCCCCCCCCAGAGCCATGATCGCCAAAATCATGAACTTTAAGGACAGAGAAAAGATACTGGTGTTCTCGAGGGGGGGAGGACAGATTAGCAGAAATTCGTCCAGGATTACCATATACCCGGACTACACAATGACAGTCCAAAAACAAAGAGCACAGTTTGGCCCCACTAAGGAACGCCTCAGGAAAGCAGAGATACGATATATGCTCCTGTTTCCGGCTAAGCTGAAGGCGATACACAAGGGGAAGACACACTTCTTCGAGTCCACGGAAGAGGCAAATATGTGGATGGATGCCCAAGGAATCCCCCAACTGGAGCAGCGAAACGCCAACAGAGGCGGAGCCCAGCCCGGGCGAGAGATCCGCAGATAGTTGGAATCGAGGATGCAGAGCATCAAACGAAGGAAAAGTCAGGAACAGGACAATAAATATGAAGGGAGCAACCAACAAACCGCACTAGTCTAGTACGACGCACCCCCAAGAAGTGCAAATGAGAGTTCAGATGCCAGTTCTAAGGCATTACGCTGCAGCAAGCCGGCCTCATCCAGAGGAGCAAGGCAGGAGAAGCGGCGAGGCCCGAGCAGGGGGAGGGTGGCTGGGCGTTTGTTTTGTTAGTTTTTTAGTTACAGTTCTGGTTATGGACAGACAGGAAGAATTGGAAGACGGCATTGGCAATGGAGGAATGGTTACAGACTATGACGGGGAACTATCGGCACACAGAGACTGGAGTGAACCACAACGGGGTCCGAGGAGACGGGGCCTACAAGTGGAGAAGAGAGTGAGCCCCACGCGGGCGACCCCGGTTAGCAGCAGTGCACATGGAAGCAGGGAAATGGGGGAACAAACGGGGCCATGGGACGACGAGGCCAGGACTGCAAACACCCATGAGCCGAGATGAGCTAACAATAGCAACATGGAACGTGAGAGGCCTGAACGCGTACGTCAAGAGACTGCGAGTCTACGCCTGGCTGAACAAAATGAAGGTCAAGATAGCGATGCTCCAAGAAACGCACCTGACAAGAGAAAAGCAGTCCAAGATCGATCAAAAATGGGGAGGGCAAGTGTATAGTGCCACATATTCCAACTATGCGAGAGGAGTACTGATTTGGATCGCCCCGGGAGTGCCATTCCAACTCATCAAAAAGGAGATCGACCAAGAAGGAAGAACGGTGATAGTGCATGGAATGCTGGAGAATAGGGAAGTGTGCCTAGTGAACACCTACGCTCCGAATCACGATACGAGAGAGTATTTCAGAAAACTAACACCTAAATTGGCCCAGTACAGAGACAACATTCATCTGGGCCGGAGATTTCAACTGCGCCCTGAACCCGCTCCTGGACCGATCGGATGACAAGCTCAGGAGACCAGCACCACCTGCCAAGGAACTACAGAGGGCACTAGATCACCTGAAGCTGGCGGACGTCTGGAGACAGGTACACGGGGCAAGAAGAGGGTACACACACTACAGTGCACCCCACGGAACATTCACACGAATAGATTACATAATCACGGGCACAGAATCACTACACGAATTCACGGGAATTAGCATTAAAGCCCGAACGCTTTCAGACCACGCCCCGATACTGACATCATGGGCACACACACAGGGGAGAGCCCCGATACCCACGTGGCGGCTCCGGGCAGAAGCTCTGGAGGAGGGAGAATTTCAAGAACACCTACAGGGGGCAATAGACGATTACTTTGAACACAACACAGGGAGCGTGGAGAGTAATGCCACACTCTGGGATGCGTTCAAGGTGGGACTGAGGGGGGGGCGGCGATCGGTAAAATGGGCGGTTTAAAGGGAGCGGCCATAGCAGAACTTAATGACCTGGAAAAGCAGATAGAAATAGAAGAACAGAGGGCGCAGGCAGCTGGGGAGGAGCCGGAGGAACTGATGGAGTTGAGAATGGGGTGTATAGAACTCTGGGAGAAGCTGGGACGGTTGAATTATGGGAGGTACTTACAAAGGTTACATGCGGAAGGGGACAAACCCAGTAGGCTCCTGGCCTGGCTCACTAGGCAAGAAAACAAGAGGGAACCCATTACAATGATAGAAGACGAGGCAGGGGAGGAGGTAAGGGGCCAAGAGCACATTAATCAATTATTCGCGGAGTTCTATGAGGAACTATATGCCCCCAACCCGGAGGTAGACCCTGAGGACATGTCCGATGCATTAGCAGAAATAAGGTTGCCAAAGTTAACGGAAGATCAGGCCCAAATGCTCGATGCCCCACTCACAGAGGAAGAGATAGCGGGCATAATAGCGGAGCTCCCTACAGGCAAGTCCCCGGGCCCGGACGGACTCCCAGGAGAGTTCTATAAGAAGTTTAAAGACACTATCACCCCAAGGTTACTGGAGACATATTTAGATGCATATGAAAATGCACGATTACCGGCTAGCATGTCGGAGTCTACCATCGTACCGATCCTTAAACCAGGAAAGCTGCCCACAAGGTGCACGGCATACAGGCCAATTTCCCTTATAAACCAGGACGTTAAGATATTAACGGCGGCTCTAGCCAACCGTCTGAAGCGGGTGATCCCCACATTGATACATCCTGATCAAACAGGTTACGTTCCTGGGCGGAACACATCATGGAACCTCCGTAGACTACACCATGTGATAGATATAACGAACCAGGGACGGGGAGAATGTGCGATAGTGTCTCTTGACGCTGTCAAAGCATTCGATTCGGTGAACTGGGGGTGGATGGTGAGGGTCCTTGCCCACTTCGGCATTGGCGAAGGGTTCCTCAGGTGGATCAGTCTACTGTATAGTGAGCCCAGAGCCAGGGTTAAGACAGGGAGATATATCTCAAAGGAATGGAGGATCTATAGGGGAACGAAACAAGGGTGCCCACTATCACCAATGTTATATATCCTGGCCCTGGAGCCACTGGCGGTCTTCCTCAGAGCAGAATACGGAGACACAGGGATTGAGGTGGACGGGGTGCTCCATCAAATCTCGCTGTACGCGGACGATATGTTACTGTTCGTGGAAGACCCCCGCACTAATTTGCCCTGCCTCTTAGAAGCAATAGGAGCATACACCAGACTCTCAGGTATAGCAATAAATAAAGAGAAGTCCCTGATCTTCCCCCTGGCGAATCTGAGGCGGGCCCCCCGGGAGGGGCTCCCGGACGTAGGCCTAGAGTGGGCGCCACAATCCTTTAAATATCTGGGGATAGAGGTCCACCACGACATTACAGACTCTCACCAACACAACACGCAAGCTGCCCTGGACACTACACGAAAATGCATGGCCTTCTGTAGAACACTCCCACTGGGGATGATAGGTAGGGCTGCCCTCTTGAAAATGGTAGTACTACCACGCCTGTTATACTTCTTCACCAACATCCCATATTACATTCCCAGAACATTTTTTACGAACCTCAACACAATGGCAAGGAACTACCTATGGGCAGGGGGGAGAAACAGGGTAGCAATGAGGACCCTACAGAGAGACTATGAAGGAGGAGGCATTCGTCTGCCGGACTTTGAAAGGTACTATCTGGCTGGGCAGTTACAATTTGTGGTAAAATGGCTAGGGGAGGATGAAACAATGGACAAAACCAACTTCCAGCCTGCACTGAAAACACATTATCTGAGAGAAATACTGTGGCTAGATAAACCCCTGCTCAAGACTTTACCATACATGCTAAACCTCGCAGTGCGATTGTGGTGGAGAGCATGGAAGCTGCAAGGGACGAAGGACCCCTACTCAGCGCAAATACCCCTGGCGGGCCTGGTGGGCACAAACATGAGTTTGTTGGCAGCGTTCCGAACACAATGGGAGGCCAAGGGGGTAGCGCAAATCGGAGACATGAGAAGAGAAGGGAGATGGGCAGACTTCCAGGAGATGAGGGAAGAATACGAAATACACGAGGGCCAATTCATCCTGTATAATAGACTGATCCTCAGAATTAAAAATAGATGGCCAGAATGGGAAGACCAAGAAGAACCAGCAGGTGCATTGGACATGTGGTATGACATTTCAGAGGGGACACACACGACCTCCAGACTATACGAACAGATGCTGAGACCCCACACAGAACAAAAACTACACATAAAACAAGGTTGGGAGGAGGAACTCCAGAGGCCACTCAGCGACCAGGAATGGAACAGGGTGCTGAGATACCCCAAAACAGTGTCCAGAAACGCAAGGTTCAAACAGGCCCAGTTGTACGTGACGCACAGGGCATACCTCACACCTAAGAGGATGATGGTGATACGCGAAGGTGACCCCAGCGGGTGCCCACGTTGCTCGACCGAGGAGGCAGACATGGTACACATGTTTTGGGAATGCCCGGTGATACAGACGTTTTGGGAAGGCATCAGGACCAAAATAGCGAAAAGCGGCCTCCAGATACAGACGGAGCACCCCGAGTGGTACCTGCTGGGCCTTTTCCCTCGAGGAGGCAGGGACAGGGTGCATCTGGCAAAAATGAAAGACTTGATTTGTATATTAGCTAAAAGAAGGATAGCCATGTCCTGGAAATCTAGAGGAGGCCCGACCATAGAAGCATGGTGGGCAGACCTCCGAAAGTGGACACTAGCAGAGACTGCGGTGTGGATCAGAGCAGTGTTGAGAGGGGAAGGGGAAACGGCTGGGAAAATAGCGGCATGGAACTCCCTAGTGCAGGATCTTTTCGGACGAGAAGAAGAAGAAACCGACAGGGAGGCTCCGGAGGAGGCTGGGGGATACCAGAGCGCCCAGGACAGGTAGACACAAGGGATGGAAGAATAGATAACATTGTACGGACATGGAGGCAGCCGGGGGAAACAGCCCGGACAGGGAAGGCAAGCTGTTGGACACTTCAGGACGATGACCCCACGGCAGAATCCGCCGAAAAGCCAAAATGCCGGTTGAATGTTCGTTTGTTTGTATGTTGTATGTATATATGTTGTTAATTGGAGAAATCTACAAACCACTGGAATAGCTTACTAAAGTTTTACCTCCAAGTAGGCCTTTAAGAGGGGCTTTCGCTGCTCTATCATTTGCTTTAGACGGTTGCATCACAGAGAAGGTGGCTCCCTCTGGCTCTCAGATTTGCAAGTCCATCGTTACTACAAGACCGCAGGGACTTCATCACTAAATATATATACATATATACATATATAAGGCTAAATAGTTATTTGCAAATTCTGCCCCACAAACAGTACATTTCCTTCCCCTCAAGCCAAGCACAGCGGCTCCTACAGTGCAGCTCTGGATCATCTCCAGCACAGTTCACCCAAGTACAGCAGAAGCCAGTGTCCCTAGGATAACATGGCACACATCAAACCGTTCAGGTCAAAGGTCACAGAGGACCCCAGCCAGCGAGGACAGGAGACTGGAGAAGAGGGCAACACATCTGCAGGACAGAGGAATGCACCACACTAGCCCAGCAGGAGCTGCATTTTTCATCAAAAAAGAAAATTCACAATATAAAAGAATTAATGATTCATCTAGAAGGCTAGGCACTGAGGCAGTGCATACTTGACTCTATTGGAAGCTTGTGTCATTCTATGCCCACTATAGTCTGCAAACTGTATATCCTCCGACATGGAAGGACGAAGGCTTTATACTCCTGCCACGGCTTGCAAGGAATGCAGGGGCTGATCATCTTGGAAAGCCATGGATCAACATGGGAGCAAAGCTGACGCCATTCCAACATGGCTCCTACCAAATGGATGTATGCGTCTTCTACAGACCTCATGCAGTACTCCCGAGGGGTGAAAGAATCAACTTGCAGAACTTTGTGCCTCCTTTCTCGCAACTATTTATTTTCATTTATATTTATTTTTTACATTTTTGCCAACGCCCAGACACAAGCATATCATGGCATTAGTACAGCATCATGTGTAACATACAGATACAGGTTGGTCAATATAGGAGAGGTACATAGTATGGTCAGTTTTTACACATATTTGGCGAACAGCCAGGTCTTGGTAAGGTTTTTAAAGATCGGGAACGATTGCTCATCGCGGATGAGAGAGGGAGCAGTTACACAGAAGCTGACTCCTCCGGCCCCTTTTTCTCTTGAAGCGTGGGGTGAAGAGAGAAGTGCTGGAGTTAGATCTGAGGGTGCGTGCAGGAGAGATTTGGGTAATGTGGCTGTTGATGTATTGGGGGGACACAGTGGTGCGTGATGGATAGGGTTTTAAATTCAACACAGGCTTTGGTGTGTATCCAGCGGGCTTCGCGTCTGGCAGCCGAAATGTGGTCAGACCGTTTGAGGCTGAGGGCAGTATAGAGAGGATTAGGGCTCGAGTAAGAGTGATACAATTGTTTGGCAAGAGGAGCTGCTTACTCAGAGAAATAAGTCTGGCTGTGTAAGCAGTGGAGGAGGCAAAAGCATTTATGTGTCTGCTCATTGTAAGCTCTGCTTCTAGGTAAGTCCCAAGGGTTTTTATTTGCCTAGAGACCGGGATGGGGTTGCTGTCAAAGTAAAAAGATGAAAATATGGTGTCATGGTGTCTGATCCGATGTGGGGGGGCCAATGATGATGAGCTCTGTTTTCTCATCATTCCAATATACGTCGTGAGTGGTCATCCAATTCTGAATAGTGCTGTACACAGTGCTAATTTTGATTGTATCATTGTAGTGATCACCAGAGTGGTATCAGAATCTGCGTATCATCTGCAAAGTTAGTGTAGATGATGCCTCTGGAATCAAGGAGGTCAAAGAGGGGTTTAGTATAGGTGTTGTAAAGAGTAGGCAAGAGACAGGATCCTTGTGGTATGCCAAGTGGGGCTGGGATGGCATCCCAAACGCCTAAGAAGAGCTCAGCGATGTGAGAGAAGGCTTTGCAACTGATTTTGATAGTGAAGATGTGCTACCTGCCACGGTTGCCAAGAACCTTGTCTGGTTATACCATTCATGCCTCTGCATACCATGCTCTTCCTCTCATCTTAAAGGCGTTTCCCTAACTTACATCCCTGACCTCCTTCGCTTCTCCCAAGTTTTTGGTCTCCAAGCTCTGTTGCATTGCATTCTTCACCGAAACCTTCAGTGTCGTCATATCTACTGCAGCTGAAACCTTCAAATTCCATAGTTTTCAATGGTGAGCCTCTCATCAAGAAAACTACTATCCATGGCTTGCCTCAGCACGTAAGGGATTTGTGGTAGGTCAGAATCATGAGATGCACAAGAAAGCATATTTTTTTCGAAAGGTTTATCCTCTCTTTTGATTCAAAAGACCTAATCTTTACCCAACTCTGTGATACCAAGCCCTACTCTATACAAAAAAGGTTGCTTGTCAGGACGTCAAGATGGTTAAACATCAATTAACCTATGTTCTTCTCAGTACTGCACAAAAGAAAATACAAAGCCACCAAGGCATACCTTTGGGCCTTGCCCAAGTAAGGGATGGTTGATCCCTTCTGGCCCCTACCCTTGTGTCTTTTTACCATTCTGCAAAAATCGAGGCCAGGTGAGTGGAATACCCTGAGACCGTTTTGGGCCCTTTCAAAAATAATTATTGACCCCCAGCTGCCCGCGTGCAGTCTTGTCCCCTCTCCCCCTCCCACCAGCTTCCTGTGTTTTGTCCCGCCTCCTCCCGCCTCCCAACGCGCCCACCCCCCGTGATTGGCTACTGACTCACATCGAGTGCAGGCCAGCCGCCGGCCGCCTCGCCATTCTGCAAAATCAAGGCCAGGTGAGTGGAAGACCCTGGGACCGCTTTGGGCCCTTTTTAAAATAATTACTGACCCCAGCTGCCCGCGTGCAGCCTTGTCCCCTATACCCCTCCCGACCAGCTTCCCGTGTTTTTTCCCCGCCTCCTCCAACCTCCGAACCCGCCCACCCCCCTGTGATTGGCTAATGCCTCACATCCAGTGCATGCCAGCCAGCAGCCGCCTCGCCATTCTGCAAAATCAAGGCCAGTTGAGTGGAAGACCCTGGGACTGCTTTGGGCCCTTTTTAAAATAATTATTGACCCCCCAGCTGCCCGCATGCACCCTTCTCCCCTCTCCCCCTCCCGAACAGCTTCCCGTGTTTTCTTCCCGCCTCCTCCCACCGACCAACCCGCCCACCCCATTGTGATTGGTCACCTGATAGACAAATCTGAAATCCCCAGGGAAGCCCTCTCCCCGGCAGCCCCTTCAGCTAAGGGCCGCAAGGCAAAGGGCGGCTCCTACACTGGCGGCTCCAAAGGTGTCGGGCAGGTGTCAGCAGGGGAAGCCAATAAAGCCAGCATTCAAGAGACACCAACAAAAACCGTAAGTGTGGCTTGGGTGGGGTGTAGAGCAAATACTCTACTCCAGAAAGCCCCCGTCACTTTACCGTACCTGTGCACCACCACATACTTACAATATGCATATTTAGAGAGATTTGGGTCCACCAACCGAAATCTACGCATGACTGGACTGTAAATGTTGTTTTACATTACTTAAGAACATAATTCCCAATGTTAGCACATGCCACACCTAGATGGAACCTGAATGTTAGCATGTGCCATACTTAGTTGGAATTCTTAACTTTAGCCTATGTTGCATCTAGACAAGAATTTGAAGGTTAGCATGTACCACGCTTAGACGGATTTCTCGATATGAATGTTAGCATGTACCACACTTAGATGTTATTCCTGACTTTTGTCTGCGTCACATCTAGACAGGATTTTGAATGTTAGCAAGTACCACACTTAGATGGATTTCTCGATATGAATGTAAGCATGTACCACACTTAGATGGAATTCTGGACTTTAGTCTGTGCCACACCTAGACAGGATTGTGAACGTTGACATGTGCCACACATGGTTGGAATTCACATCTAGATAGGATTATGAATGTTAGCATGTACCACACTTAGATGGAATTCTTGACTATAGTCTGCGTCACATCTAGATATGATTATTAACGTTAGCATGTACCACACTTAGATGGAACTCTTGACTTCGGTGCGTCGCATCTGGATAGAAATGTGAATGTTGGCATGCGCAATACTTAGATGAAACTGTGAATGATGACAAGTGCAACACCCGAATGGAATCATGATCACTAGCCTTCCTTACATCTAGACAGAATTTTGAAATTAGCAAGCGCAACACACTCAGATGGAATAGTGAATGATAGCAAGCATCACACCTAGACATAATTGCAAGGACAGAAAGGCCAACTAACCAATCCACTAACAATTTCATCCCTCTGCATACACCTCTCAAACTCTAACGGAACACAACCACAAGCCTAAAACGCAGCAATCCGCACAAACTTCACCACACTGCAACAACAAAACAAACTGCACATAGACTTGCACAACAGCACACGACTACTACCGACCGTAAAACACCCCAAGCCCAGCCAACGGACCCACCGGGCTGAGGCTGCCAACAGCAAATCACTGCTCTCTTGCACTTTTCCAGCTTATTCCCACTAACTCACCCCCCCTCCCTCTTTCAGTGCCACCAGAGTGCCAGGGGACCACTCCGGTGGTGATAGTGTGTGGTACAAATATCCTTTAAACATTAACATAGGTCCTTTGCATGCACTCACAGTCCAAACATATAATCCGTGTACGGCTAGAGTGCCGCCCCAGAGATCCAACCGGATGTCTATAGTTCTCCTCGACTGGTGTGTCTCAAAGACCTTCTCCCTTCGGGGAGACTTTAGTATTTGCCCTTCCCCACTGTGGGTTTGCTTTCAGTGTCTTCCTTTTCCACTCTGGATTTGCTCTTGCTCATCCCCCCACTTTGGGGCTCCTTGGTTCTTTCACCCACACTGGGCTTCTCGCTGCCTCTCTCTTTTCTCCTCTTCGGGGCTCCTTGCTGTTTCTCTCCCCACTCTGGGGTTTCTTGACTCTTTCCCCACCCCAGGGTTTCTTTCCATTTTTCCACACACTCTGCGGCTTCCCTGTTTCTTCCACATACTGGGATTTCTCGGTTTCTTTCCCCACTTTGGGGCATCTCTTCTCCCCTCCTTCCCATCAGTGCTTCCTTCGGTTTCTTTCCCTACTCTCGGGCTTCTGTTTCTCCCCACAACGGGGCTTCCTTTGGCTTCTGCTTCCTGTTCCATGACGCATACCTGGGGGGTTACACATGTATTTAGCATTGGGGCAAAATTTGGTTTGTCCTTTGTGACCACCCTAGCATGAATTATTGGTGACCTACTAGGTACAGATTCAGATACATTTAGAAGCTGCAATATTTTCTCTATAAATGGGAAAAGAGTTTCCACGTGGTGTATACAGTTATGTAAATAAACAGTGGTACCAATGAATATGGAATTTAAGAGGGGAGGGGTCGATTTTAATGATAGAAAATGGTGCAAGAGGAAATATATTGCTCCAAGGCATCATGCAAAATGCCTTAAATCTGCAAGGGAAGTCATTAACCCAAGTGTTTGTTAAGGTAAGGTCTGCCAAACTTATTTCTCAACCCTACTTGATGTTACTCCTGTGCTAAGACATAATTTAGGGATTGTATGTAATTGCTGCTTAATCTCCTAGAAACCTGGGAAGTAGAGGCAGCAAGCTGTAAGATACAGAGGCGATAAAGGACTTGTTACCTAGGTCAAAAGATGAAGCAATGTGAATCCCTGGGGCAAGTATTGATGAATAGAGTCATGCTGTTACAATTTGAGGACAATAGGGAGGGCTTCCAGGATAGAAGCTTTGAGGGGAGGGAGCCATCTTCAAGTCTACCTTTATTCAAGTTTCGGCGGTATATAAAAAGCTTTATTCCAGAATTGCGACACGATGATGTGGGGATGTTAAATCGAAATGCAATGTTCTAAACTATCTGCATGTTTTATTTTATAAGGATCTTTGATATAGATTATTTCGTAGTGTGCTTGTATTTATTTAATCGTGATAACTATGGGTGCAAGCTTTTTGTAAAACCAGTTTACACTATAAAAAGATTTACTTGGCTTACTTGCCTTTAGGTGTTTCTAACAGAAATGTTGCACATTGCAACCAGGCAGTACGTAGGACAAAATAAGGCCGGGCTGAGTACATCAATCAGAAGGCGTTGAGAGTTTCCCCAACATTATACATACAATTTGAACATACATAAACAATGTTGGGACAAGCCTTTCTCTTGCCCGCTTTTCGGCACAGGACTCTAGCATATCTTCACCATGCAGAAAGCCATGGTGCAGGAATTGCGATGGGTTTGGGGGTGGCGTGAAGAGGTGTGGAAAAGGGTGTATGGTTGGGGAGAGGTGTAAATGGGGACGGAAGTAACAGGGCAGGCAGAGACACATAACAGGGAGAATGTCTGAGTAAGGCAGAGACACAGAATTATGCGAGTGGCCTTAAAAACAAGGGTCAGGAGTGTGACTGATGATGGGGCAGGAAAAGCTACCCATTTAGCTAAACAACCGCTGGAATGGATTGTGAGGGTCAAACAAAGATGCGAGAACCACACCCGCAAACTCTCCGTTTCAGTTATACCGAAGACATCAGGGTAGCCCAAGTAGTCTAAAGGCCTATCGCAGGACCACTCACTCACTATCAGACCACTTACTCACCATGTTTAAGGATCAGATGAGCACACTCTTGTGAAGGCAGCCCACGATATGCGGATCACAAGCAGGGAGCTTGGGTGAGAAATCAGGACCGGCACAGAGAAGTCATGGCAATGTCAGGTGGACACCATGACCATCGAGTCTGATCTGAAAAGGGTGGAGGGCCCTTTTAAGTCCATGGATCTGCAGCACAGCTGTCACTCGTAAATATATTATTGGCAGCATGAGGGGAGGAGGAGAGAGAAGTCAGAGAGGTACAATCATATAAGGCCAAAGTAACACAATCACAGGTGATTTAATTTGCCACACTTGTAAATCCATTAACACAAGTGGTACAATATCAAAAGGGGCACAAATGCTGTTCAGGAATAAGCACAGCATTCCAAGAAAGTGAGGGAGGAGTATGAGGAAAAGGGTGGAGAAGAGTCAGAGGAGAAGGTTGGATACAGAAAGCATGAGGGAGCATGAGCGAGTAGAAGTATGGGAGAGCAAGTAGCAGGTTGGAGAAGGAGAAAAGAAACATCAGGACAAGGTGCGAAAAGAGTGGCAAGGAGCAGAGAAGAGGCCTCAACTGAAAAGGGCAGTTTGGTCATGAGTCCTGTGGATTAAATCCTAGTTAAGGCATGAGTCTGTCAAATGGAAAAGACCAGTCTACTGGGAGCCAGAATACAGACTCTTGGGGTTAGGTAAACCCCTGGTGAGTGAGAGCCTGGATCGAGCGTTCATGCTAAACCACGTCCTTGGTTGCATGACTGCAGCTAGAAAATCTATCCATTTGATGTAAATTATTAACATCTGGTTTACTGTGATGCCCGTAACTGTCAGTGATTTTGTGTATTGCAGTTTGGGGTTGGTGGCTTAACCCACAACAAATGTTGGGCCCAGCCCTAGAGAGCAATTTGTTCTCTGATGGGAAGGCTCGACACCTTACCAGAGGAATATTGCATAACACCAGTGGGCAGGGCGGGAACTAGTGCTTCAAAGTGAGATCTGCCAACACAAAGGGAAGGGCACGCCAGGAGTATAATCATTAGAGTCTCTTTGATTTTAAGCAGACACGAAACAGAGTGTGGTTAGTACACCATAGCTTTGCGGATGGTGTAAGACCAGGAGATGGGTCATTCTATTTTGAAAATACCTAGGTCACCCTTCCTTTTTGTGCCTGCAGACAAAGCACTCCGGGATCGGACATCAGAAAGGAAACCAGAAATGTTATTGATCCTAGTGACACTGGTACATTTCCCTCCAATCCCCACTCTGAGGCTTTTCGCTCAGTGTGTTCTTCACCCCTATGATTGTAAATCACTCCATTGCTCTCCCAAGCTAGTTCTGCGCTCAATAAATATCACAATAATAATAGTCCATAGTCCCCTTTCCTCTCTACTCTTGGGATGTCCCACGGAAGGGGTTACAGCAGCAAGGACTGGCCCTTTACAGAAGGCTTGGAATGGACCAATCATTGTCATTCAATGACAACTCATCAATCATTTTCTCAGACCAAGACTGTAATTTATCGTTATTTATTGTGTTGAGGAAAAAGGATCACTCACAATTCCAGTGAATTGGTTAACACTTTATTAGTAGAAAGCAGTGACAGCACGAACCCAATAGCAACGTGAGACACAAGTTCCGAACCTTCCCTTCTCCCCGGGCCTTGACCCAACAGGACACATGCTTTCCAATGTAAGGGGTGGTTCCACCAGGTCAAGGTTTCATACTAAATTCAATTCATTCTGCTAGCAAAGAACAGACCTCATATGATCCTTTGACACCCGCTACGCTCTTTCATGCAAGCCTGTGTAATCTGTGAGGTCACCCGGTTGTAACTCAGTTAGTCAAGGGGCCCACACTCCTTAAATATTCCCATACGCTTTGAGTTAGGCATGAACATTAGCAATATGACTACTTCCGTTTCCCTGTGGCGCTTTTCTTAAGAAAGCAAGAGCCTAGATCTCACCTGCATATGCCAAAAAAGGGAAACACGTCAGAAGTAAAAGATGAGAAAGTGAGCATTCCAACAAGCTAGGCGAGAGGCTTTAACTGCAAAGACATGTACAGTACACCCAACAGTGTCCACCTCGCATGAGCAAGACGCAATGTATGAACATGGTAAATTACAGGGCCTAGTAACTATAATACTACAGTGCCAGGCACAGGGAGTACTGTGACGATTCACAAGGTGTTACAAAAAGCGGTTTAAAAAGGCGTCACTACTTGGTAAGCAGTTTCCTTGGGGCCATCTCGTGCAATTTATCAGAATGAAGAAAAGCTATAACAGAAGATAGAGGAGTTGAAATGGACTTAAGAGGTGGCCGCATCACTTATACTCTACATACCAAACTTCAATTACTGGCTTGCACTGGTGAACACACCATGTGGGTTGAAGGGACCGGATAGAATCAGATAGTTTACAACATTAGTTTACAGTTACACCTGAAGGAGGGGCAACACGTCCCGAAACATGTAGTGTGGTATCTACAAGGAGCTGACTCATGAACAGGTCGAGAGTGCATCCAACCTCATGCTCCTTTGCGTACCAGTGGTGAGGAGAATCCCACTGACCATCAGGGAAGGGACTAGGACCCGCCCCACCAAAACAGTGGGAATGAGGAGACCACTCACCATGCAAGAAGGGTCTTAGACCCCAACAGAAGTAAACCAAAGCATAGAGGAAGTCTTCCTCATTATTAGTGGTGGAAATAAGTTCAATAGTTGAGGGGTCCGGGACTCCAACGTGACTGAGTAAAACTCTTGAGAGTCTCTTCCTCATAACAGTGGTTAAGAGGAGAACCCTAGAGATCAGAGAAGGGTCTGCGATCCTAACAAGATTTTAGACATTGTTAGCAAAGTGTGTTTCAAAGTGGAAGAAGTGAGAAAGAACGGTATCAAGCAATACCAGGAGAAGGGAGTCATTCTCCTGGTACCACATCAGAAGTATTGAAAGATACACCAGGGGAAAGGAGTCATTCCCCCTGGCCTTGTGTTAAACTGTGCAAAAGCAGACCAAGAGAAGGGAGGCATTCTCTTGGTCCTGAATTGAGAGTCGAGCTGGAGACGCCAGGGGAAGGGAGTCATTCCCCCTGGTTTAGGTAAATTGTGCAGAGTCGAACCAGGAGAAGGGAGTCATTCTTCTGGTGAAAACATTGCGTAAAGACAAACTGAAACCCGCAAGCCAGGGGGGAAGCATTCCTCCTGGGATATTTGTTTTGAGAGAACATTTTTGTTGCACCCCATCCAAGAAACAGGAGTCGGGAGCCATTCTCCTTAAAGAAGGAACTTTGTTATTTTACATTTTTAGATGTAGTGTGAGGGACAGAAGTAGGTTTTGACACAGGATGGTGGAATTTACTTCGACAGACTTTCTGACAGACCCTTTTAGTATTAGTTTGAGGCAGGGAAACCCCTCTTAGAAGTTGCGCTGAAGCACTATGTCTAGGGATGGTTCCCTAAGTCTGTCTTTCGTTCTTAAGTAGACCTGGTATAGGAAGGGTGGTGGAGATCCTTTCGGCTGCTGGGCATTCGCCGTTTGACCCCCCCTTGCCCCAGACAGGGATGTTCTACTGACTAAACTGTGTCTACCCACATGAAGGACTGAAGCCTATGGCATAATCTCTCTTACTTCCAACACAGTGATGTCACCTCTCATGGTGATTAAGAGTGTTCTCTTGTTTTCAGACACACACTCTCCTGCCTACTCCAATATTCTCTCGTTACTCCTGTGATAGGTGTGAGGAGCCAGGAATGAGACACGGACACAAAGGACTTTGGTTTGTTGCCATACACTTTTATTGAAACAAAAAGGGGGTAGAAAATGCCTTACTGTCCCTACTCTAGGAGGTATTTACCCTACCTCAAGCAAAACTAAGGGTCTGTCCAATGTCGCGATGTCCAAAGCGAACCGTACTGTGTCCAAAATCCTATCCCTGCCCTCACATTCCAAAAGTAAATCTAAGATGGTAAGGGTAATGTCTCTGGTCTTGAAAGGTGCACAAATGTTCAAGTTCAAAAGATATATATTACAATTAAGTTGGTGTTTCCATAGGAAGAGCATTTTTTGGGTGGCTTATAACTTCGCTCCCTCTGGACGAATCCTCACCAAACTTTGCAAAAAAAGTATATGGGCCACTCTGAATTTTGCAATGTTTGGAGAGGTTTGGTCCGGGGGGGGGGGGGGCAAAGTTATAGGGGGGGTCCCAAAACTTTTGGTTTTTCCCATAGACATAATGGGGAAAAAACTTTGCGCACGCCTACAGCCCAAACCGCTGGACGGATTTACACCAAATCTGCGGCAGGAGCGGGGGCTTGGTCCCGAAAGCGTGCTTTTGCAAATTTGGTGTAAATACGTCCAGTATTTTTTTTTAAAATGACCAAAATGTAAGGCAAGAAAATTAGTGATATCTCTGTTCGCTCTGCGGACGGACTTCCCGGTTCGCTCCGCGGACAGTGCCCCGATTGGCCGAGCGGCTTGCATGATGTCCACGGACATGCGACGTGTTCGCTGATTGGACGGCGTGGTGCGTGAAGTGCGTCAGATTTTCTGTGGCGCCCGCCATCTTGCATTCGCGGATGACTGCGGACAGCGCGGTGAAACTTGGATTAAAAATTGTATTTAGTGGAGTGTGTTGGTGTTTAACAGTGTTTGGGGACGGTGGGGGAGTACGAGATAGGTTCAATGTTCTGTTTTCCTTATGTGCTAGACACTTTTGTTGTGTTCGATTTTTCTGCGGACAACACGGCTGTTCTGAAATGTTCGTAAATAAACAGAATGGATTCGGTCTCAAGTTGAAAGTGTTCTAAGAAGACTCGTGGGATCCTGGAATGTTCGCAGGGGGTGTCCTGAAGATGTTGTCTGTATTGTTCGTTGTCAAGCTGAAAGTCTCCTAAGAACACTCGTGATGTCCTGAAATGTTTGAAAATAAACAAAATGGGGGTGTTCTGAGGACGTTCTCCGTATTGTGTGCCTGCTTAACTGTATCCAATGAGGGAATGGCACAGAGAATGAAGTGGAAATGGTAGAAGGGCTGTCTAAGAGTTATGCGGTCTGCGGACAGGGCGTGCTACATCCGGGGTTTTCCAGCAAATCCAGCATGGAAAGAAGACTGTAGGGATCAGCCAATCAGATGTTGAGGTTGTGGATTTGTGCTCAAAGAGACTGTGTGTAGTGAAGATGGCAGAAGTGGAGAAAGTCAGGGTGTTGGTGCTCGGAGATATGTTTGTGCATGGTTTACAACAGTATGCTCAATGCAGGCATGTTGCAAAGAACTTTGATGTTAAAGGAGCGGAGGTGGTGTGGAGCACTGTGCCTGATTACAATGTACAGGGAATTGTAAAAGTTTGTGAAGATATGGGCAGGATCAACAGTCCCCATGTGGTAGTTTTGCACTATGGTGCTTTCCATTTGGGCTATGTCAGTGCCCCTACTTTGTTAGCAGATTTGGAACACTTGGTTCAAGCAGTAATGAACATCCTTCCAAATGCCAAAGTAATTTTTTCTGGATTAGTACCTAGGGCAATATGGGACAATAGTTCAGTTTTCTGTCCTCAGCAAAACAATGTTAGGTGTGTAATCAACCGAGGCATGTGTGCCTTCATGCTTAGAGCTGGTATGTTCTTCTGTAATAATGTGAATATTAATTCCAGTAATGCTGTTTATTTTAAAGAAGATGGCATTTCCTTATCTTTTATGGGAAATGCCATTCTGTTTTGGAATGTAAGGGTTGCTTTGGAGAAGGTTATGTGAAGATTTTAGGAGTAAAGTAAGAAAAATAAAAAAATAAAAATACAAAATAACAGGTGTCTGTCAAGCATCAGCAAAAAAAAAACCCCAAAAATGGCTCTTTTCAGAGCCAACCTCAAAGGGGAAACGGGGCACACTATTTAAATTTACATTCACCACGCTCAGATTTTTCGATATGTCGCGGACATGGCCGTAGTCCGCGGACATCGAAATCACTAGCTAGGGGTTCAGTATGTTCTATGTTACATGTATATAAAGTCAGAGATACTATGGTTAAGTTACGCTACCAAAAACCTATGAAATTCAGTGAAAAAACTTTGTTAAAGGGATGTTATGTTTCAAGGTAAAACCGAAAACCCCCTGAAATCTGGCAGTTATGGTAAGATAAGCAACCATAACTCGCGCCACCGTGCACTGCTAACACTAACACCCAGGACATCAAAGATGACATCACACATGTCATTGATGACATCACTGATGACATCACATGTGCATTTACGATTCTTATAATGTTGACCAAAAAGTGTGAAGGATCATTTCAATAAATATCATGAGCTAATTAGTGCATTAAGCAATGCATTGATATAAATAGCATTCTATTATGAAGTTCTATCCAGTATACTAAGCAACTCATGCAGACACTTAAGCAGTGTGTGCAGTATACATGATGAAGGTGCAATATTCATAATCTAACATGTAATAAGTAGCTAATAAAACCCACTTAATACATAATTACACTTAATACAGACAAAACACAAAGACAACAACGCATACAAATATGAGTATATACAGGGACAGAGAAGTAAGCAAAAAAGCAAAAGTAGTAGCAGAAAGAGTTCATAACCTAACTGATTATCTTTATGCAGAGAAATGATTGCTCTGTTTCAAAGCTGCTACTTACTGTATGTATGTGTCTCAAATGATGTCAGTGAACCCTAAGGAAAGGAGTGCGAGTACGGTATACACGCATTTCGTCGAAGTATTTTTCAACGTGGGACATTTCATCGCCAACATTTTCATCGACCAAAACTCGTTTTAAAAAAAATATTTTTTGGTGGGTGTTTTTTTGGGGTATGATTATTTAATTAAGGGGGGACTTTGGGGGGGGGGGGTGGGGACACCCCCATAAATAAAAAAATAAAAAAAATAAGAGTTTTGGTCGATGAAAACGTGGCGATGAAAAGTCCCACGTTGAAAAATACTTCAGCGAAATCACGTAGAACCGTGAGTACAATGTATACAAATATGAGCATATACAGGGAAGGTATAGCAATAAAAATAAAACTATGAGAAAGTGCTGATAACTCTAATGATTATCTTCATGCACAGAAAGGATTGCTCTCTTTCAAGCCTGTGTCTTCCGCTATATATATATGTTTCATATGATATGACTTGCCCCTAGGTCTACAAATATAGTACCTTTTCAATGTTTACTTCCTGACTGTTACTGAAGAACACTATGTGGCTTAGATATGTCAGTAAAGGAAAAAAAGGGAGAGCCAGCCATGTGATGTCATCAGTGATGTCATCAATGACATTTGTGATGTCATCTTTGATGTCCTGGGTGTTAGTGTTAGCAGTGCACGGTGGTGCGAGTTATGGTTGCTTATCTTACCAAAACTGCCGAATTTCAGGGGTTTTTCCGTTTTACTTTGAACCAGAACGTCCCTTTTAACAAAGTTTTTTTCACTAAATTTCATAGGTTTTTAGTAGCGCAACTTAACCATAACGTTTTTCACTGAATATATTATATATATATATATATATATATATATATATATATATATATATATATATATATATATATATATGTACATACACACACACTCACTCAACACAAGTTTCCAATGGATAAGGTTCACAGCCCCAGGGATGACTCCCTTACCCAGGTTTCTCTTCACGAGACCTCAAGACTCCTAAGGGCACAAATCTTCCTGACAGTAGTTCTTCGGTAAACACACTAAATGGAACACCTTGACACAACATCGATGCAAGTCACAACTTCATAGGGCACCTCGAGTACTCCAGGTTCTTTTGTACGTCAGTTTAACTTTGCTCACAGTCTTGACTTTTGCCTGGTGTATTCCTCTTGCAGGCACATTCCTAAGTATGATGAACAGCTTGCTGCTGCTAAGCGAGATAAGAGGAGGAAATTAAGAGAAATTAAATAAATACTCGTCTGAGATAAAAGAGAGGCAAACAACCCAGTTTAAGGAAATCAAACAGGCATATAAAAACTTTTGTAAAGCAAGGTGAGCAATTCTTCTGAAGAATGATGCAGGGGCTATCGTACATATCCTTATAAAAAAGGATGTGGGAGACTTTTGGTCTTTGATCAATGCGCAGGAGGCAGCCTCGAGTTAAATGCAGTTTTTTTTTGAAGAGCTGTATGCTTATCCACTTAATTATGGGGAGTCTGTAATGTCTTCATGGGAAGATCTCACTCAGTGCAGTTGGTCATTCCATCTGGATAGGGATAGAGTTTTGGAAAAGATGAAAGCCTCGAAGTGCTCTAGAGCCGCTCGTCAAACCGAGTTGACAAACAATACCTTGAAGGCTGGTCCTATTAATTGGGCTAATGCCCTGACTATGTTGTTTGGGTGCATTGTATCATATGGGAAATGTGCAACTTCATAGCAGACTATCATATCATATACCTATCTATAAGAGGGGCGCATTATTCCGAAGCCCAGAACTAACGACTTATATCTCTAATTGATGCAGACATAAAGATCTTTGCGTCCCTCTTACCTCAATATCAAGAGGACTGTGCACAGTCCGTGCAAAGGCTGAATACATTCCAGATGGGTTTTCGTTAAAAAAGGTTATTCGATGAACATTAATGGGTTGGTTATAAAGGGCAATTCAAGAGTTTGCATGGGCTGATCTTAAACGGACCACTTATGTGGCATCAATAGACCTTTCGGCCACGTTCGACAGAGTCAACCGTGTAAAACTCTGGTCGAAGTTACAATCTTGCGGAATGCCGCACGGCCTTCTGAGACTCATAATGGGTTTGAATGAAAATTCAAGAATCAGGATTCGCCTGAATAATCAGGTTGATTTGTCAACGAGAATTGAAATGAAATCTGGTCTGAGGCAGGGATGCGTTCTGGCCCTGTGCCTCTTTAATTTATATGTTTATGACATTGATGAACATCTAAACCAGTCCGTTTTCATTCTGGCCTAAATTAGGCATACTAAAAGTCCCATGGATCGCCTACGCACACAATTTTTTGCTCTTAGATAACTCCCATGTTGGGTTACAGAGGCTTTTGAACTAATTTTCAGTATATGGCGGGGTAAATGGTTTTGCTTATTAATCTTTTAAAAATGAGAATTCTCTCTTTGACGAGAGGTAAGAGACACAGTACAATGACTTGGGCATTTGAGAACACACCTACACACATATTAGAGTTTCTTCTATCATGGTCTATTTGGGCTTTCATATTGGTGAACAGCCCGTCTATGGGACTCATACGCAGGCACTTACTTCAAAGGCCTCGATATTGGCAAACCAATTGATAAAGATCGATAAAGAATATGGACGATTTTCGATTATTCCAGCTATTCATTTTTATGAAGGGAAGGTTGTCCCCAAATTAATTTATGGACTGGAACTGTATGCTGTGGTAGATACAAAGTGGTTGGATTCGCTGGAGGCAACAATGTTGAGGTGTGTTTTGAAAATACTTAATGCTGTTCCACTGGCAGCGATTAGATTTGAGTTGTGTTGCCTTTCTTTGAAAGTAAGAGTACATTGGAGTTTGAGGTCCCTGTTTCGAAAACAAATTACTTTGTCCCATAACTCTCTGTATGATGTGAAAGCTTATATGGAATTCATGAGTCTACCAGGTGACAAGATAAACTGTGTGGCACAAATTCATGTTACATGCGAAAACCTATTATTGGAATTGGGTCTAGACCAGGGTGTATTGATTCACATCCCAGACACAGTAAAAAATGCTTTATTTGATAGAGATTGGGTTAACACAAATGACTGATTACATGAGTATGTCTCGATGAAGCATTTGGCCTATGAACACAAAAACAGAGGCTCCATTGCACCCTTTTTATCCTAGTTTCCTAATCATTTCTATTGGTCGATCTTCGATCTTTTTAAGATGCCGCTGCTGGACTCTCCTCCTGATAAAGGAAATTATTTTACAGAGGGGGATGATTACCTCGGATATTGTGATGTGCAGGTTTTGTAACATTAAAGATTCGGTTGAAACCATTTGTTACAATGTACTGGTCTGAAAGATCTGTGTATTTGGACAAACTGTTTCTGACAATAACTTGGCAAGATGAGTAAAATCTCTGGGCACGATGCCTGGGCATAAATAACATCAAGGATGGACTAGCCATAGTGGTTTTTTTGAAAATCTTGCACTTGGCTGCTTGATACTTGGTTTTTTTGGGGCAAATATATTTTTAATAATGATTTGATTGATTAATATTTACATAGGATTAACTGTTGCACATGGCTTTGCATGCATAGATTTCGGGATTTGGTACATTTGTTTTCAAAAGACACATGAGTTTTTTGTTGAAACTGTACGAAATATAATATACATGTTGATGTCTTAACGTAATAAGCAAGATGTTAGTCGGGGCATATTGGCTACACAACAAAGATAGTTGTTCCATTGAAGTGCGTCCAGAAATGTTTTCGTGTTATCATTACAAACAGACAAAAAAATTAAAAGTACTTATATTTTGGCATCTGCAGCTTACAAAAAAACGATTGTGTACTTCTTTGCAAACTACATTAGTGTGTCTCCCTTCAGGTGCTAGGATTACCAGAGAGTTAGTTAAGCTCACTCTGAAACAGGCCACGAAAAACTGCCAACTTGGGTCAATCCCTGCTACCTTTAGTCTGCCCCTGAGATTTGTGGAAACAAATCGTTAAGGGGAAATGAAGTCTTTTGAATTTGCAACACTCCTCTCACTGTTCCTAATCATCCTACTTATCACCTTGTTTCCTTTTCGCTCCTCCTTGCCGCTATCCCCTCCTCCTTTACTCCTCCTCTCACAGCTGGTCACTATTCCCCCTTCTTTTACTGCTCCTCTCACACTCTCATTCCTACTTTCAACAGCCCTCTGACTCCCCCTCTCCCACGCCTACTCCCAACCACCTTTCTACTCTCCCACTAAACTACCCTCAATCCATTTCTCATTCACACCCATTCGGTACTACTCTCCTAACACCCCCACACCTAACATTCTCTTTCTACAAAAACACCAGTACTTTCTTCTAAGTCCCCAACTTTGTATTCCTTCTGGTCTGCTGGTCCACCACCTCCAACCTTACCCAAATAACTTTCTCTGAACACTAACTCTCCAGGGTTTTTATAGCCCTCCCTTTCCTGACTGGAAACTTCCATAGTGTGAGAAACATGAGGGTGTCCACACATCTCTACTCCCCATGGGCCTTCTTCTCAGGTGGTCAGGGAAAGACTATCGCCATTGGATCATGACCCTGGGGATGGCAATGTGAGATAGGATCACCTGGGCGGGGGAATTTAGAGGAAAGAGAGCATGGTGCCCTTAGAGGAGACATGGGGCCTCATTACGAGTCAGGCGGAATGGGTTAATGGGGTCCGCTAATGGATGCGGACCCGTTATTCCCATTCTGCCCGATTACGAGGTCCCATTGTGGGACCCGGTAAGGACGCCTGGTAAAACCAGGTGTTGTTACCGGGTCCCACAAGGGGTCCAGGGAGCTAACAACGGGCCAGTCGTAATCGGGCCGTTGTTAGCTCCCTGCACCCATTCCCATTGACCCCTATGGGGGCTCGAAAGGGAATGGGGAAGGTCCGGGCTCCCTGAGGGAGGAATTACCGGGCCCGCCTAACTCGGAATGGCCCGGTAATTCCCCATTCAGGGGACCCGGACCCGGACCCGGACCCGGTTTTGGAGGTAGCCATGCCGCCAATAGCGGCATGGCTACCGAAAAAGCCGTAATGAGGCCCATGGTGTCCCCTTTTCTCCAGTGACTCTGAAATATCTCCTCCCCGGCCTTTATATGCTATTGTCACTCAGTTCCATGATCGGGTAAACCCCTTTTAGAATAACCTGTATTCAGGTACTGAGATGAGGAAGAAACAACAGGAAGTGCTACCCACCTTGCCCTAGGTTAATCTGCCAAAACACCACTTTGGTACTGGGACGAGAAAGAGGGCTAAGAATACCTACTACTGGGAAAATCAGGAATCTCATCATAATGGAGAACTTCAAGGTGAGGCAATTGAACTTCACAACACACACCTGGAGTCATTTAGCAATCATCCTAAGTATAAGAGAGGGAGAGAAAAAGCAGCAGCAGCATAGCAGGATGAGAGAGAGCTGCCGGACGAGTTGAAGGCTGGTGTGTAATGCCGTAGCTGAGGAAGCCAAGCAGGACCGTCGTTGGGCAGGAGACGCCAGGACCACAACCGGCGGGAGAGTGAAGCCGGGTACTAAGATGGTCATGAGGGTAAAAGCTCCAATCTGCAGAGGTCATGCGGCAGACAGCAGTGGCGTACCGGACCATTTGTGGCAGAAGCAAGACTTCTGTAAGTGCTCATTACCTCCGTGTATTATGGTAACACTGGAGTGTCAGAGGAGTAAAAGAGAGCCCTAGCAGAGCTGCGGAAGCAACCAGCAGTCCAGCTGTGACAGAGATTGGAACCAGGAGAAAAACACGTTTGAATGGAGATATGCTGAAGAGCCGGTGAGTTTCAAAGAATGGAAAAATCCAGAGTTGCTTCGTCCGTGATTGTTCCACATAATTACTTTCCATCATGCAACGTTCCTTTTCATTATTGAACCGAATGTAAAGTGAGCCAAGTGAACGTAAGTGAAAGGAAAGTATCTCTCCGGTTTCTAAATGAACTGATGCCGGCAAGCGCGTTTCACAAGAAAAGTATCTTTCCATTGTTGAATTAATTAAGGTTGTCAGCAAGGGAAACGATAATCATCTAAGTGACCTTTTACCACAGAAACGCTTGTTTAATTACCGCTAGGCCCACAAGATCTCAATTAGTCTTGACCTCCAGGTGAGTAACATCACATTTTGTTCTTTCTCCATTTCTTTTTGAATGATTTTCAGAATGGGTTTTGCAGCTGGATCAATTACCTTTCTGAATAACATCATGGATTTTCCTTCTACAAGAATTTTCATTGAACTTAGGCTTCATTCTCTCCTTATTGCGACCATAGCAGTTGATTTTTGAAAATTTTAAACTTTCCGCCAAAAATGACCTTCAAGTTTTAACCATAGGTTTAGTGATAATGCAGGCATTGCTTCGACGCCGTAAATTACTGTCGGGAGGACTTTAGGCTTATAGAAATTCACAATGGGGAGTGACGAAAAACAGCCAAACTTTCGGTTGACTATTTTCGAATGGCTGATCAAGGGTTTGAGTTTATCATACAGATGTTCCTGCATCGGGAATTCAACCCTGCTATTGTTCAGTATGACTCCTAAATATTTAAAGTTTGTTACTTTCTCCAGGCGTGTTCCATCTGCAGTTAGCTTGATGTTATTTTTGGTATTTCCTCCTTTTTCAAATGGCATTACTTTTGTTTTTGATTTATTTAGTTCTAATTTGTTCTTTTCGAGGTAGGCGAGTAGATTTTACAACTGCCTCTGCAGGCCCACTTGCGTCTGATCTATTAAGATAATGTCATCTGCGTAAATTACTCTTGTTTCCTAACGACGGAGGGAAAGTTCTGATAGAGTTTCTGGGTGTCCATGAAATTCGATGTAAATAGAATACAGAGCATGGGTGCCAGAGGGCAACCCTGTTCTACCCCCCGGGCGGTGGGAATTTCTCTTGATAGGTCTCCCGATCTAGTCAGTCTGGCCCTTATTGAAGTTTGGGAGTACAACACTTTTATTGGCCCCAAGATTGCATTTGGGCAATTTCGTTTTTCCAGCTTTTTCCAGAGAATTTCTCGGTCTAACCAGTCAAAGGCTTGTACCAAGTCGATGAAGATTAAGTACAGCCGTGGTTTACCTTCAACACGCTCAGTAACAGGATATTGACTGTTGTGCCCAGACCTATGACAAAGCCTGTTTGTAATGGATCGAAATTTTCTGTTTTGTTTATCCACCCTTGTAGATTTTCCAAAGCTATTGAAGCAAAGATTTTTCCTATCGTATCGAGCAAAGCAATAGGTTGATACGGGCATAGGTCAGCTTTGTCTCTCGTTTTAAAGATTGGCACAATGTGTGCCTTTCTCCAAGACGATGGAATGTCTCTGGCCTTAACTGCTTCCTCAAATATTGTACTAATAAAATGTGCCCAGGATTCCGGGTTCCGTTTCAATTCGAGGTTCGTGATTCCATCGAGGCCTGCGGCCCGCAAGTTGTTAAATTTTTGGATTTTTACCTCGATTTCCTCTGTAGCACATGTGATCATCCATTTACCTTCCCTTTTTGCGTTAGTGTTGGCAAAGGCGAGTTCCGATTTGTACAGTTAATTGTAATGGTATGCCCACCTTTCCTCTCCAACACCGTTTTGCAACTTCTCTGGTTTCTCCTCCAGTTGCTTGTATCAGTGTCCAAAAATCTCTAGATTTTTTTCCACTTAGGATGCGGAGCATATCTTCGGAGTCCTTTTGTTATAATACATGCCTATGATTTCTCACCCATGCTGTGTAACTTCGCTCTTCCTGTTCCAGCTTCTTTAAGATCGTTGGATCACTTCCCTTTTTAGCTTGCCTCTTAAGCTTTCTCAGTTTTTACCTTTTTGCCACTAATGGGGCATTGTACACGTGTGCTTTTGGTTTTTGGAACCGTGTTCCTTTTTTCCTATTAGGTTTGAAAACTTCTAGCAGAGGCTGATAATCCAGCTCTGTTTGTTGGTTTGAGCCCCTTTCCAGCTGGTACAGGTATTTCTCTGTTAGCATTTGAAAAGCTTTTTCATTTAGGCGCAGTCGATTATTCCCATTGTAAAGCTTCAAGACCAATGTCCTTTTTTCTTGGGGTTTCTGGGTGGATTTCCACGTTGTTAACAGCAAGTTATGATCACTGTTTAGCGTTCTTACCACTTCAAACTTGTCGATTAATA
The DNA here is from genome assembly GCF_040938575.1 of Ambystoma mexicanum. Classification (NCBI taxonomy): domain Eukaryota; kingdom Metazoa; phylum Chordata; class Amphibia; order Caudata; family Ambystomatidae; genus Ambystoma; species Ambystoma mexicanum. The sequence goes on from NC_090934.1 coordinate 124,972,108, forward strand.
ACAGTAGATCCCTTGAGACAAACGGGTGGTCAATCGTCATCCCTCGGCCATTACTTTCCCAAGTCGGAACTATGGGGCCCGTTTGAGGTCTCATACTGTGGAGGTTGTGAAGATCAAACGCCTCCATTACTCAGATCCATTTCTTTCCTCTTTTGAATGAGGGTAAGATTTTGAGCCTTGTTTCCATCTGCTGGTCCTTTTCTTCGCAGAGGGCGTTCAGATCACCGGTAATAATCATGTGATCGAACTTTTGAGTTGTGTTTATTTCTTCCATGATATTTTCCATTGATTGAATATAGGTATTGTCCTTTATTACTGCGGGTGTCCAATAAGTGTTAATTAGTAGGATCGTTGATGGTAGTTCCTGTTCCCCCTTTAGCGTTCCATTTCAGCCATTGAATTAGGACTGCTTGGGTCAAGACCGTTGACGCTAATATTGCTTTTAGGGATAACCCTCTCCCAGATCGAATAGCAATCATTAAGCCTGCTGAAGGCTCAAGGTCTACCTTTAGGTCTTTTTACAGCCGGAGAGAACGCCATTTCATAACCATCCATACTTGGTTTTGTCCTCAACCACGTCTCTTGGAGACACAGCATATCATAATCTCCAAGGTTCACATCTGAGGTCCCTGTGAGATGTCCAAAGCCACGAGTGTTCCATGAATCCATCACTATTTGGTCCTTCCGCCTCAGGTTGCTCCTATTGTTATTATGACTCTGATTATGGCTTTTCAATTCATGTTTTAAAGGCTAAGTCGATTACTTTCTCTGATTAGCCTTGGAGGTCCAGGTCCAATTTCTCGGATCAGCCGTTTGTTTTTTTGTCTCCAGATCACATCTCTTCCTGGTTATGGAGGCCTTTGTTCTTACTCTATCTTCTGCTATTTTCAAACGATAAGCACAGAGCACAAAGGCAGTACATGGATAAGCTTTGAATGTGGGACATTCTTCATGAATGGAAGAAGACGAAAACATCTGTAAGAGCCAAACTGTTGGTCAATTAAAAGTGTACAAAACTCATATGAGATACAGTGAGCAAGTCTCTAGGGGCCAAGAGGAGCAACGCAGTAAATGAAAGGCTGAAATGGACAGATTCATGGTCTTTTCACATGAACTCAGAGGTGGAAAACAAAGGCTATTCATTAGAGCCTTAAGTTAAGATCGTGGTGTGCTCACACTCCCTTGAATGCTCCAGGGCAGTGAGCAGGCAGAAAGTCAACTACAAACGGAAGACTATGGCGTATGGCCTACCGACGAGAGATGATGGACTAATTGGGAAAATGGGAAGTAGCCTGACGCCATTCAAACACCTAGGTTTCGTTTCACGTATGTGCTGCTAAAGGAGCCAAAAGACCAAGGTTGGGATACTATGCCAACCAATTAGTGGGGTTGGGGGACAACCTAACATACAAAGTTGCAAGAGCCAATCGGCTGTTGTTTTGTCCACTATAATCAGTACTGTGCGTGTTTAGAGGTAGTTCAGTGCCATACAGACAAGAGGTAGCCAATGATTCACTAATCCGTATATGCTCTATCAGTAGATATGTTCCTTTCACCAATCCCTTCCCTGGATAGGTTTTGCATTTTGCCACGTAGAAAGACAGATGACAGATATTGGGGTATAAGACCTCTATGCAATCAAGTTTGTTTGTGAGTGTGCAAGCATCAGTCCGATGTCAGCCAATTACTTTACTGAATTGATTAAAAAAGTATCACTTTGCCATATTCTTTGAGGCTGTCTGATTGTTTGGTCTGAGATCCATTATTATAATTCCATCTAGCACAAAAGACGCTTCAAGGTGCTACAGCACATCCTGTTCAAAATAATAGGAGGGGAGGCCACTAGGGGGCGTACGTATGGAGGCTGCCTAAACGTACTCCTCCGGCCCCCACTTTGACCCCCCCAGGTGGTGTAACTGAACTCCAGGAGGTGACGGAGACCTTGGGCCACACTCTACTCTGACCAAAAAACGGAGAAAAACAAGAACAGAAAGGCAGAGATAGCCGTGCTGAGGCAGCCAGCTGGAAAGCAAATGCAATACCGCTGGCAAGGGTTTCCATAGAGACGGGCCGGACAGCGACGTACATGATGTGGCAAGCACAGAGATGAGGAAGCCCTTGTGAAGAAGGCCAGGACTCATGGTGGGAGTGGCCCGCCACCCCACCCCAAACCCCCCCAGCAGAAATGCTCTTCGAAGACAGAAGGAACCAGGAGAAGGGGACTGTGCATGCAGCGGGGGTGCAGGGAGCCCGGTGGGGGCTTGAAATGTTGGGATCCTTCCCACACCAGAGGACCCAGGCAAGGGGTCAATGAGGCACAGGGGACTCAAAAGTGGAGTCGTCATCTCTGTCAGAAACGCGGCGTGCACCCCCGCCTTACAGTGCTCCAACCAACTGTGAGGGACAGGGATTTGGTGTAGGTCCCCAGTTAGGAGCCTGGGGCGTGTGCCTGCCTAAGAGAGGATCCCCGCTCCTGGCAGCAGAGAATTGAGAAGGGGAGAGGAGTTGGGGGGAGAACACAACGCACCCCAGGTAGGGGCTGGGAACACAAAAGTGCACACGCGGAGGCCAGTGGTGCCTTGGAACAGACCAGCAGACCAGGCCCAGTGGGGGGGGAGGGGAGGGGAGGTCTCTCAGGTTCTGGGAAACTGACGGATAAGGTGTAGTTACCCTGAAGGAGAGGGAGGGGTGTGCAGGCCCTGTGGCGACCCGCCATTGAAGATCCTTGAGTGCGGGGCACAAAATAACCCCAAAGTGCAGTGGCTAGGTGTGGGCCCCCAGGGTTGCTCCAGGGGTCCTCACCTAGGAGAAGGTCCGGAGTAAGAGAGAGAGTGCACTGAAGGTCCACAGTGGAAGGTGTTGAATCTTAGTGAAGGTCCCAACGTGCCAAGAGGATAAAAAGGAGCCTCAGGTGGCCCTGGGGAGGGGCGAACTCACAGGAACTACGGGTGCAAGAAGGCCTGATTCAACGGGCCACGCCCATGCAGGAAGTGTAGGTTTGTAGGAGACGTTGAAGCTTATAGAGAGCAGCCCCAAGTGAACAGTGAGAAGGTGGGGCCCCGGGAAACTGTGGCAAACACGAATTGCACAGCAGAAGGTCCCCAGTGAGTCCAGTAGGGGCAAATGCAGAACTAAGAACAGATTACCCCACCCGCCCATGGACTGGAGAGTTAAATTGGGACAAATCGAATTCCAGAGACCGGAGATAGAGAGTATCACTGCGGACCCCATCATGTCAGAAGTGGGGGCTGACACCATGTCCACTAAGAAGGAATTTGCCTCCCTGGAGGAGATTAGGAGGATGAGGGCCAACATAGGAGGAAAAGTGGACAGAATGAAGGTCAGAATTGACAGAATGGACAAGAGACTCCAGGCATTTGAGAACAACCAGAACTCCATTGAGACACTGGAGACTCAAATAGATATGAGGCTGGCAGAGTTGAAGAGAAAGGAGGGGCAGGTGACCCTGAACATGGAATACTTTGAAAACTGTGAGAGGAGGACACATTTGAGTTTTTTTAGAGTCCCAGAAAAGGAGGAAGAATCGGAATGGGACCTAAGGAAGACCATCCACGAGGCAGTGAAGGTCTTGTTTCGAGACGAGAATATTAAAGAACCTAAAATGTATAGGGTGCACAGAGCTGGGGCGGGGGCCATGATCAGTTCTCGTATGATTCCACAACTACCCTGACAGACCAAAAATCCTGGAAAAAGCATAAAAAGACAGGGCTCAGTGGCCCTGGGTCACGTAAAGCTTATGCTAACAAAGAGGCGCCCATGTTCCCCCCTCACGAAATGGCTCAAAGAGAAGGGAGTGAGATACAGATGGGGCTTCCCCTTCTCTATATCCTTTGAAGTCGATGGCTATAATTACAAACTGGTGACGGAGCACAACATACAGAGATTCATGGGAGAATTGAAGGGAGGGGGTGCACCAATGATGGCCGGAGAGGAGAAAAGTCCTGAAGACAGGCGGTGGCTCATAAAGGGGCCGAACAGGCGCAAAATCCTAGGCTCAAGGAAATGCATGAAACTCAACACCCCCCCGGCTGGGCTGACTTGCGTTTGTGAGGGTAAGGGCCAGTTGATTGGTTAACGGATTTGGTGTGTCCGACAGTGGATGGGGGGGCTAGTTTGGAAGTGTTTTCATGTTGAGAAATATGGTGAAGGAAGGGGGATAAAGGAAAACAGCTTAGTTAAGCAAGTCCGTGGTTCGGGAGGACCTCTGGTGATTTAATCTCGTCTGAGATAATGAACCTGGGCGGGGTTGGATGCCGTGGGGCGGGGTTAGGGTGGGAATGGGGAGTTAAGGGGGATCGTTGTGTAACATTCATAGTGCTCTGTTTCAGGAGGGTGTGTACGCCACATGGGCCCCGGCATCAAGAGTCCGTTGATGGAACTGTCTCGGTGGAGGGGGGAAGGTATGTGATGCTCCGACAACGGGCGATGTCTGGTCCTGGTGAAATGGTCATCGGCTCCCTCTGCGTACAGGGCCTCAACTCACCAAGTAAGCGATCAATGGTACTTTGGGAATTTAAGAGGGCACGACTAGATTGGATGTGCCTTCAGGAAACTCACTGGCCGACAGAGCCCCGACTACGATCCCGGGAGGTGGGGGGGAAGCAATAATGGCTTCGGATGTGAAAAAATGGTGAGGGTCCCGATCCTGATCTCGTCCGGCTGGGCTTTCAGGTGGAATCGGTATTAACTGACACAAATGGGAGGTATGTGTTTGTCAAAGGACAGTTGTATGGTTCCAGGCTTACGCTGGGTTCAGTGTATGCTCCAAACATGGGCCAGTGTGAATTTTGGAAGGCGGACAAATTGATTGAGTTTGCAGATGGGCAATTGGTGGTTGGGGGATATTTTAACATGGGGTTAGACCCAATAAGGTACCGTAAGAGAATGGGAGAACGACCAACCGCAAGGAACGCTTTAAACAAGTAAGAAAGGTTTTGGGCCTGTGCTCCCTCACGCCCCCACTGGAAGGTGATAGACCATACACCTTTTTCTCTGCAGTACATGACTCCTTCTCGCATATAGTGGACTCGACCATGAAGGCACAAGTCCTGGACTCCCAGATCGCCCCAATCCCATGGTCTGACCATGATATGGTGAGAGGAACAGTGGAGAGGGGGAGGACAGTGGGCCCCGGGGGGAGCTTGAGGTGCAATGACTCCCTATTAAATGATAAGGAAGTGCGGGCGCTGTTGAGCAGCAGTGGAAATGGCTGCCTAACTGTAGAGCTCTGCTACAGGCAAGATCCATATTTAAATATATCCTTTGAAGTGCCTGTCAAGCTCCGGTGGCCAGAGAAGAAGGGGTGCAGCCGAAATCAGAGGAGACATATTAGCCGGTGAGGTGCGCTGCCTGAATCTGAAACTGTCTCCCGCGCTGTGGGGGTGGTAAGCTCAGAAGAGCGCACGGCTCCTGCGGCCTGCAGTGGGAGGAGTCTGTGTTTCCACGGCCTCACAAGTGCTATGCAGGGCCTCTCCTGTGCTGGCACTGCTGCAATCCTACCGGCACAACACCATCCGTTTAGGCGGCACAGCGAGACCGGTGTACCAGTGGAACCTGGAAAATCCTGATCGTCCCTGGTGCCTTTCGAGCAGTCGACGAACTGCTCGGAAGGCTTTTGCCAAACTGAGCGGTGCGTCTGAGGGACAGAGACGTGCGGCTGCTGCACCTTACGTGTGTCTGCGGCTGAGGGGACAGATCCCGCCGGCATACAGGAGCGCTAGGAGGCAGAAGGTCAGTGCCGCAGAAAGGAAGGGTGAAGAGCGAAGACCTGACCGCACTGCACCCTGTAACTGAATCTGTGACACTCACCCTTTTGTTACCGGGTGCGAAACGATTTAACACTTGCCCCTCCCATGCCTGTGAGCTCCCTCTGGGGCTCTGACACTACTGGCAGAATATACGTTGAAAGGGGGAAGACATGGTGAAACGTGAACCAGAGCGGGAAGCAACAAGAAATAAACGGTTGCCCGCTGCTGTATATAGGGAGGGAACGTGCTAAACACACACGAGTCATAAAACCCTACGGAGACTAACACCAGCTCGAACCCTCAATTACATTCAGTCTCCTTGGTAAATGTGAGAGAGTACGCCCGCTCAGGTGGGAGGACAACAGACCTGGATGCAACCCTGCAGTCCACTTTTACAGTACGCCATTGGTAAACCAATTAGAGGCTAAGGAAACCTAAGCACCGGGACTAGAACTATTTGTAGTTGGCATACCCGCTTCAATACTCCTTGTGAACTGGCATACACATTAGAGCAAGAGACATCGCCCTCTTAATAACGACATCAAGGATTCTCAGTCGTGGTGAACAGAAATTGACACATCGCATGGGCAGTACCTTAGTTGTGGGTCGAAATACTGCCATAACACGGGCTAGAATACAGGGTGCATCAACTGATGACAGGAAGTAACGCTGATGCCACAATATAGTCCCCTGACACGGCGGACACGCCTATTAAAGTGCTGTATGTGATGCATTGCTACAACTGAGGTCTCTGACACAGTACCAGACACAGAAGTAGGAGGAAGGTGGCCTCAGGACGCTTGTCTGGACGAACGCTTCAAGAATAAATATCCCAGGGTAGGTGTGTACCCCTTATTCTTGCAGGCAGTTGATGGGCTTGTGCCACGCGGAGGCTAGAAGTACAGCCAGTACCGTTGCGAATTCCACACTCGGCCCGAACCTAGGATACAATTGATGCAGAGGCGAAAAACAAAACTGCCCATATAAGTATTAGGGAAAACTGACAGTGAGGGTACAACACTTGACCCAATATCCTAACAGGCAACCATACCTCCACGACACATCCGCCAGGACTAGTGCAGAAGATATTATTGCGCTAAGCTCGCCCGGGAAGAACATTTTGATATAAGGCCTGGGTTAAGATGATGAAAGGCCCAGGATGGAAAAAGAAAGGCCTGATGGACCCTTTCACCAAGTTGCAGACAGGATTGTGTAAGGCCTAACTTGCTCTATCCTAAGGTATATAATGCTCTGAAACACTTGTGTACGAGCACAATATAAATAAATATTTAATTTAAGTTAGGATTTCCCTACCTAAAGAAACTAAGTGTAACGCTCACCTGATTCCCGCAGAGGCACCGGTCTTGACTGGGTGAATACCGTATCTTCAAAGGTGATGTGTAACACACGGTTGGCTCTTTGGGCTGGACCTCTGTGCACTGTATGTCTGACTCGAAGAGTAAGATGTCTGCAGATAGAAAATATGGGATTAATGAACTGGGGTTATTGGGTGCCTCTCTCTTCTTCCCTTTCTCTTCTCCTGTAGAACCCCAAAGGTTAATGCTCTCACCTTAGATAAGTGAACGCCGAGCTCTCCATCTGCCTCGGGGCAGGGTGCCGTAACCAGTTTCTTCACTGGATAAGGGTGCAGGCCTCTTGACCTCAGAGGACTGCTGTCCGTCGTTTACTGCACGAACGGTAAGTTCTGGGTACTTCAAATGTCTTTAAAAGTCTTTTGTAATGATATCTCTTGTTTTGCAGGGTTCCGGCGATGGCGGATGGCGGGCTGAAGAGAGTTGAGGATCGAACCCGTGTGAGGAATAGAAGCGCCTGGAAGCACGCAAGTAAGCGTTTGTTGCCTGCTTCACGATGCGCACTAACTGTCCCTTTATCTTGCAGGTACAAGTTCGGAGCTGCTGAAAGGTGCTGGAAAACCCACTGGATTCGGCATGGTAAGGAGTAATGGCACGTGAGTATAAAGTTGCCCAATGTCTTTAAACGCACCTTCTTTTGTCTTTCAGATGCGGGATGCAGCGCCGAAGGCCTCCGTAGCGTGCGATGAGTTGGTAAGCTTTTGTCTTTCAGATGCCGGATTGCAGTGCGAAGACCTCCGGAGCGTGCGAAGAGTAGGTAAGCCTTTGTCTTTCAGATGCCGGAATGCAGCGCGAGACGTTGGTGACAGCAGATGGACCAGGTAAGAGATGCGCTGTCACTGAAGACCGTAGTGCTAACCTGTTCTTTCTTGTCTTTATAGGTGTTGCTGAAGACTGGATTCCAGGATGGTAAGCCTTTTTCCCTTAGGCCCAGGATCAGGTGCAGAAGACACGATGAGCGTTCTGCTGCAGAGGATGCAGAATAACGCAAAGCAAGATTCATCCATCGGGTGTGGTTTAAATAGCCTCCTGTAGTGCTTAGGTGTCTCCTTCCACAGACTCGCCTAGGTAAAGAAAGAGTTCCTGCTTTCCAGAAGAGTTCCAGTGTTCTGAACCTAGGGAGTGGCTCCTGCCCCACCCAACAGGAAAAGTAAGAAGATCAGGGGCTCAACTGGCAGGTAAGTAAGCAGCATGGTCTGCTGCAGGTAAGTCCACCCAAGCATTATGAGCCCGGCGCTTCCAGCGCTGGGACTGGGCATATTTATGAGCCTGGTGCCACTGGCGCCAGGACAGGGTCCAAAAGGTCCCAATTGGGACTGGCTGGCACGCGGAACCTGGGTTATGGGTCTGCTTCCAAGGGAGTTGGGTAAGTCCTGACCTCTTGGAAGCAGAGATCATGACACTAAGGATAGTCTGAGTCAGTAAGTTCAACTTAAAAGTCTGTTTGTGTCGAAAACCTATATTTGCCCTCACAACTAAGACTAACCAATATTTAGGGATGTCAGCACCAAAAGAAATAATGTTCCAAACAAAGTTCTTATCTTCTTCCAGCTCCCAGCTTGCTTTTCAGCCCCTTTCCCAAGTTCAAAACCAGTTCCACACAAAAGAGCTTGTGGTTCCATTCCTCAAGTTCAACACAGTTCCAATAGGCTTCAAGGTTCCCTTCCCCAAGTTCTACACAGTCACTTCTCTTGACTTTCAATAAATGTTACAAATTACCTTTACAACCAACCATTTAGGCTTTTCAACGGTTCACTCCGCTTGTTCTTTTCAATACTTATTAGGCACAACTGCTTCAGAAACGTAACTTTCCTTGGTTCACTCCAAGTGAGGGTTACTCGGTCTAGGCGCAACTGTCGGACCACAAAGTCCACCCATTACAGGTGATACAACCGATAACCCTTGGCACTTTGTTAAATTCACCTGTGTCAATTGTTCACTCTGCAGTTCTTTTTATCCATGGCAGCTTCTTGCCTCTGCCACAACGTGCCTTTAACACTAGGCACTTCGTGTGGCGTTTTCCTGGTCACCACCATGCTTCCACAGTTCACAACAGTACTTATTATTTGCTTTTCATTCATTTCCTCAGCCTTTGTCACTGGCTTTCATTCGGTTCATACTTTCACATTGTCCATCATTGCTTTTATATTTGCTGTCCCTGTATTTGCAAGGCACCTGACTTGCATTTCACTAGTGCGGTGCTTTCATGTACTTTGCATGACTATTCCCTTTCTGTCACTCACCGGTCTCCTGCAGTTCCCTCTAGTGCTCTCAACTTTCTCTTCTGTTACTTCTCGCTCCCCGTTCACTCGCTGGGTGCTTCGACGCGCAGCGCTTGTTGCTTCTGAACCTTTTGCCCCTTCTGGCGGCTCCCTGGAGTCTTCAGGGTCCCCCTGCTCCAGCGGCAGACACACAGAACTTCGTGCTCTCCTGCATTGCTCGGCAACTTCTCCACTGGTGCCTCTCCAGCCTGCTCAATACCGGGTATACCGTCTAGAAGGGCCTCTCGCCCCAGGCAGCTTTCTCGCCTCGGGCAGCTCTCCCACCCTAGGCGGCTCTCTTGGTCATTTGTTGGTTTCTCATTATACAGACCTGCAGCCTTTCAACTGGCTGCAAGCGTAAGTCCTTTGCCTGATTCCAATTAGTGGGACATGCATGGCCCTGATAATGTTTTATAGTCCCATAGGACTCCATGGGAATGGGGACTCTGAAGCACTGGCACCGTTCCTGACAGTGCCAGTGCTTCCATGGCAACTTTGCCTGCTGGGGGTGCTGTGCCCGGCAGGGTCAGACCTGTCAGGCAGACTTGTAGTGTGGCGGTCCGGAAACAAGGGTGCCGGTAAGCTTACCAACACCCTTGTTTCCGGACCGCCATACTTGTAATGAGGCCCATAGAATTGGAATGAGCCAATCGGTAGCGAGGGCCAGGAAAGAGCAAGTCAAAACTTGCCAGTTGCGTATAGGGAAGAAATAGAAAGTTAAATCATCACTGTGAGAGAGGCCTGGCATCCTCAGATCCTGACGCTCGAGAGGGCAGGAGCCCCCTCACCGTGCACCCAATGCACCTTCAGCGTCCTGCCGCCCATCAACAACACGGACTGCAGGAGCAGCCGTGCATCAACTGAAGTAAACTTCAGAAGCGCGTGGAAGCGCTCCAGCTGATTCATCCGTCCGTTGAGCCTGAAGCCCACCGGCGGTGCGCACTACGCCGTGCCTCCTTTCGCAGGCACCCGGAATCGTGTGCATTTCGACACGAGTTCCCGCATCCAAGATGGCCGCCGCCATTATTGTTTACTGTGTTGCCTAGCAACACCTTACTTCTTCCCCAGAGGGCCACCGGCAGGCGGAAGCCGGCCCACTTTGAGGAAGGCCCAAGTGAGCAAAGCCCCTTCCTGTTTGCCCCTGTTCGCCACTTTGCGCCACTAGCCTTGCAGAGTGAAACCTCCTGCAAAGTCGGAGGAGCAGTTTTCATCCCGCTATCGGCGAACAACAACTGCTGTTAAATTATACCCGCACAGGAAACAATCTCCATGGACCACATCTTTATCCAGCACTTCATCTTGACTTATTTCCAAACTGGTATGTGTTTCACTCTGTACTACCACCTCTGCTTATCATGATATGCGCCCCACGCTATTTGCATAACTACCACCTTGCCCTATTGCATACAGTTGCCTCCTGATTATGCTACCTTGGCCTATTCATAACTCGTGTGCATTGTATCCTAGATACTATATCCTTTGATGTGTTTAGCGCATTAGGGTCACCTACAATCTACCTATGATCAATGCTGTACCTTAGAATCGCTATCCGCCCATACTGATCTGTATCATGCCATATGGTCACTTTAGACCCTACCCGTCTTACTACAGCTGACTATACTACCTCAGTACTATTGGGACCACACCGTGTTATCCCTTCACCAAGCCAATGTCTTGACCAACCTGCAAGTCTATTGTATCGTGCCTTATGGTCGCCAACGGATCACTGTAACTGTGCTGTGCCTTATGGTCGCTAACGGACCATTGTAACTGCGTTGTGCCTTATGGTCGCTAACGGACCATTGTGATTGTACTGTGCCTTTTGGTCGCCATCGGACCATTGTAACTGCGTTGTGCCTTATGGTCGCTAACGGACCATTGTGATTGTACTGTGCCTTTTGGTCGCCATCGGACCATTGTAACTGCGTTGTGCCTTATGGTCGCCAACGGACCATTGTGATTGTGCTGTGCCTTTTGGTCGCCATCGGACCATTGTAACTGCGTTGTGCCTTATGGTCACTAACGGACCACTGTAACTGTGTTGTGCCTTTTGGTCGCCAACGGACCATTGTGATTGTGCTGTGCCTTTTGGTCACTAACGGACCACCCTGATTGAATTTCGCCGTAAGGTCGCTACCAAACTACACTGATTGTGTTATGACTCACAGTCACCCACAGGCCACCCTGGGTGTTCTGTCCTTTACGGTTGCTAACAGCCCTCTTGGTCTCTATCCGAGCACTTGCTCTTAGACTATACCAGGTCAACATGCCCTTCACCTACAGTCTAATAGCTAGAGATTCACCTATGTACACTCTCAGTGTCCTACTCACTAGATTACTGCCCACCCTTCTCCTCTTTATACTGCACTCTGGTTGGACAATACTCAACCACACCACTGTCCCCGTCCGCCACCTACAGCAGCACCACACCACAACTATGTCCTTCTTTGCTCTCCACACCAACCCTTACCTCAACAACCCAGCCTTATGGATCCAACATTTTGCCTCTAGACCTTTACCAAACATCCCATGCTTCATCACCTTGAGAAATGCCAGACTCGGCTCACGACTCACCCACGCTTCCCATCACTCAGCGCATCGTAACAAACTGCCACGGACCCCCATTCCGGCCACACCTACGCCAAATCTTTCACCATCCCTTTCTAATTTCCTTAACTCGAGCGATATCAAAGGTGCGTTAATCAATGCCAGATCACTCTCGGCTCACGCCCTTGAAGTAGCCGACCTCATCCTCAACCTTGACCTCGACTTCATAGCAATTACCGAAACTTGGCTTCACGCAGACTCAGGCCCTCTACTCTCCCTCGCCATCCCTCCAGGCTATAACATCATCAGACATGACCGTAATTCTAATCAGTCCAAAGGTGGTGGCATTGCCATTATCCACAAAAATGCTCTAAACTTCCACCTCTCTGCCACGCACCACTTTTCCGCTCTGGAAGCACTGACAGCTAAACTAGCTGTTACCCCTAACCACTCTATCACCTTCCATCTACTTTACCGGCCACCCGGCCCGCTATCCACCTTCGCTGAGGACCTCTCTAACATCATCACTCACAACACCAAAACTAATTCCCAAGTCACGATATTGGGGGATTTCAACCTAGGTCTTTCTGACCCCAAGGACACTGCTGCCACAACTATTGATAATATCCTTTCTAATGCAGGATTCACACAGTTCCTAAACCAACCTACCCACAACAAGGGCAGAACCCTTGACTGGATAGCCGCCCACAATTGTCCCATCAACATCACCTCCAACCAACAGTGCTCATGGACTGACCACAGCTTAATTACGTTCAATATCCAGTCCAAACCTGTCAGCCCTTCTCCTAGCATTTCACCTGCTACGGCCACTCGCAATAAACGTGACATCACCTGCGACAGACTCCTCCCTCTCCTCCTCCCTGTTCTCAATGACCAGGTTCTCTCATGCTCTGACCCCACGGCCTTGGTTGACGCTTTTAATCGGGCTATGCTTAAAGCCTTAGACACCATCGCACCCTCTAAACTGAGAAAATCCAAACCTCGAGCCCACCTGAATTCTTGGTTCACACCCCAGCTTAGAACTTTGCGCAAAGAAAAACGAATCGCGGAATCTCACTGGAAAAGCAACCACTCTCCAGCTAACAAATCGTGTCTACTCTTGGCTACCCTCAATTACAAGGAAGCCATACTCCAGGCAAAAAAAAGACACATACAATAAACGTATCGAACAAGCTATATCCAATACCAAAGAATTGTTCAAAATCCTAAAAGAACTTGAAACTCTTGTTACTGCACCTGACACCTGCACCAAAGATAGCACCTGGTGTTCCAAAATCCAAGAGGCTCTCCTAGGCAAGGTTGCCACTCTCCAAATTAAAATCAACAACAAACAAACTAGCCTTCAATCCAACCCTCATCCGAACCCTATACCTGCCATAAACCACTCCATCCCAGATTCTCTGACTCCTTTTAGCTTCTCTCCATTTCTGAAGTGGAAAAGATCATTGCTAGCCTTAAACCTTCCAACTGTCATGGTGACCTTTGTCCTGCGCCCATTATTAAGGAAGCAGCTCACGACCTAGCACCATTCATCAACTCCTCCTTTAGCTCTGGGATTGTACCTGACAATCTAAAGGATGCGTGGGTCATCCCTCTCCTGAAAAAACCTACCTTGGATCCCAGCATACCTACAAATTACAGGCCAATCACTACTGTCCCATTTCTACTAAAAATCCTCGACCGAGCTGCGTATTTACAAATTCAAGAATACCTTGAATCAAACAAACGTCTGGGACTTAGGCAATCAGGGTTTCGGCCACGCCATGGCACTGAAACTGCCCTTATCAATTTAAAAACGCAGATCGAAATCTAAAAGACAAAGGCAAACTTGCGCCATTACTTCTCCTGGACCTCTCGGCGGCCTTTGATCTTGTCAATCACAAAATTCTCTGTCACCACCTCAAATCAGCTGCACACTTCTCTGACAAAGCTTCAACCTGGATCAGTTACTTCCTAGATAATAGATCAATGCGTGTGTTCTCTCCACTAGCAGCCGCCCCACCTGCTCCTGTCTCTTGTGGCGTGCCTCAAGGGTCCTGTGTCTCGCCCACGTTGTATAACGTGTTTACCAAACCTCTTTTTGATATTCTGGACCAGCTGGGCGTCACGTATACTAATTACGCTGACGACACCCAGATACTAATCCCTATCACAGGTGACTACACTACTGACTCCCTCGCCATCAATGCCATCTACCAGGTCATCCAAGCATGGATGGCCCAAGACAGAGCTCCTCATTCTTGGTTCACCTCAAAAACTCACCAAACTTGACCCTGCTTTTAAGTCCTTCACCATTGATGGGAATACTATTCCTACTGCTAAGGACACAAAAACTCTAGGGATTTACATTGACTCGACCTTATCCCTGACTAGACAAACCAACTCAGTCTCATCAGCAGCGGCTTATACTTGTAAGCTTATTACTGCATGTCGCCCGTTCCTCTCTACAGCTAATTGTGTGACCTTGGCTAGGACCCTCGTACTCTCTAAGGTCGATTACTGCAATGCCCTCTACCTAGGCACTAATCGCTGTAACTTAAACAAGTTACAAATTGTCCAAAACAATGCGATCAGAGCGGCCCTCAACATTCCCAGGCGCCAACACATAGCTGACACTAGACGTAACCTTCACTGGCTCTCAATCCCTCACCGAATCTCCTTGAAGTCTCTGGCTCTTACCCATAAATGCCTTCACAACCAAGCTCCTTGTTATCTGGCGAACAGATTTGCCCTCCATAGCTCCACTAGACCTCGCAGATTGGCCCAAGCCAACTGCCTCGTCATCCCACGATTCAATCTCCAAAGATCAGGTGGAACCAGCTTCCCCATCTTGGCAGCTACATTATGGAACTCACTCCCTAATGAGCTGAGAGCAGAACCCTCCTTTCTGAGATTCAAACACCTTACCAAAGTCTGACTGTCCTCCCAAGACATCTAACACCGGCTCACTGCCTAACTTGTACTTATGACGTACCTTTGAATATACCTTCTGCTTGTCTTCTTATTGCTATTTTTCTGATTGTAAATTATGTAACTTATCTGTAAACATTGTAAATAATGCCATGCTCCGATTTCATCATGTTGTATCTAACTTATGCGCCCGGTTGCCCCCGAGCCTGCTGCGCTTTAGAAATAAAATAAATACTAAATACCACAGAAGCAGCATACAAGGAAGTTAGAAAAGTTAAATTAAATACAAAATCAAATTAACATAATAAATAATCATAAAATAATATTTAAAATCAAGCGGAGTGCAAAATTAAACATGAGAAATCAGGCACCCAGTCACACGCCAGGGGCCTCGGTCTAGCCGTAGCTTGTAAAAAGAAACAAAAAAAAATACTACATCAATGCTAGAAAGTTAAAGCAAAGGTTACAAACAGAAACGTGGCGCAGTGCTACCACTTCAGTGCTTTCCAGCCATGGCCAGTATGCAAACCCTGCTCTTCTTCTCAAATCTAGCTCCTCCTCGAAGTCAGGATTTTGGTCAGAACCCCAATACATCTGTGGGCACATGTCCTGCCCTGCAAACCCAGAGACTGTGCGACTTTCCTTAGCCATTGTCTGAACCCTTCTCCCCACATCCTTGCTGTGGTATCATGCATTTCCTTATCCCCTTCTCTCCATCCTTCTTTTCTCCTCCAACTCCAGCCTCTCTTCCTCCTTGCTCACTCCCTACACACAGCTATGATTCTCCCGCCTCCTCCAAACATCCTGCCCTTCGTTCCGGCCCACACCCCTTTTTATAACCAGGCCTGTGAGGGAAGTGAGGAACTAATGGTTTTACGGAGGAGAGCTGCAAGTGTGCTATATTGGTTTGCAAGGATTGAATCCTTCTACTGAACATGTAGACTGAATACAGCTTTGATTTTCGCAGACCTGCAGAGCCCCCGACAGATGATAAATAGGGGCACCGTCATTTTGGAATCAGGTGGACCCATCATGGTAGCCGCTCTACTCAAGCATGACTTTCCCATGCTCCCCCGGGTGTCTAATGGCTGTCTGACACCTTCTCCTCTCGTCTCTCTGCTCGCAATTAGCTTTCTGGGTTACACTGGTGACTTTGCAAGTGCATATGAGATTCCATCTGTGGATCACGCACTCTTGTTCCATTTCCCCATAGTGATCTTTGCTAAAAAAAAAAAAAATTTTCCTGGCTCACATTATACAGCTCACGTGTTCTATGGTTCTCAAAGTCTAATTTTCCTGTACTGAAAATCCTAGGGATAAGCTGGCACTTTGAAACACTATTCAGTTGTATAAATGACTAACAAATACTCAACAAAATAAAATGTAAAAAATATGTATGAGGGCCATGTGTGCAGTCTGGGGATAGGAGAGGCTCTAGGCGATCCCCCATATGCCACCTCTGTGGTCAGCATCTGGTGCTGTTCCCTGGCCCCCCTGAGTCTGTTACAGTCCTTCAACCAGTGGCTCACTTGTGACTTCCTCACAGTAAGCAAAGTCTACCTGGTATGAAGAATTGACATTACAACAGTTCCAATCACCAACACCCCTCACTAGCCTCTTACTTTCACCAATGCATTTAGTGGTATTATCATTAGGAGTGAGGGTTTGCTGTGGCCAATCTTTAGGCAGGTCGTGCCACCATAAAATTGTGTTATTGTCAACAATTCCTAACTAGCCCTAATTGACTGGATATTGATGCAAGGCATCCTCCTAATTGTGCGCAATGAGTCAGTGAACATTAAAAGATCTTCCACCTGCTCAGTGAAATGTTCAGGCACGATAGTGATTTGAGTGAACCCTGGGGTATACCACAGCACACAGGTAGGATTTCATGCAGGTGACAGAAGAAAGTCATAAAAAGAGAATGACTTACAACAACATATTCGTCAAATACAGAACGCACCCTGTAAGTGCAGCAATACAAATGCCAATAATTGTGTAGATTCTGTAAAAGAAAAGAAGCATTCCCAGTTCTTCCTGTTGCTGCACATACAAACAAATATTATCTGAAATGTATGGTTACTATACTCTCCTGTGATGAAGTCCAATCCCTGACCCCAGGAAGAGGGGTGAGGGGAATAGGAGGGCGATATGTGGCGGCCAGGGGAAGACCACCTGCTTCGTGATCCTAACCCTGGAGGAGGCATTTCAAGGATTCCAGATGGCATCTCCCCAATCTTCAACTTCTACAGTAAGACACTTCAGTTATTCCCTGACAGCAGTTGTCATAAAGCTCTAAACCAAGAAAGGCTCATCTCGCGATTGCGATCAGGATTGGTGCCTGAAAATAGCAGAGTAAGAGGGGGCAAAGACATGTGCAGGTTTGGGCTTACTTGGCAGTCACAAGCAGATCTAGAGGGTAAACGAAACCTGTGCACAAAAGAGCAGAAAGAACCTGAGAGCCCTACACTGAAGGGGATAAGCCATGGAGGAATCAGGCAGCCACCATGACAGGGCCAGGACCATGACTGATAAATTGCAGCCTCAGTATGTATAGACTTGACCCAGGTGCCACAGGTCAAACACACACAAATCAGACTTTAGTAGCTGCACATGGGTCGTAGGAGGAAACCAGAACCACTATTCATTCCTACATTAAGAGTGAACAAGGCGATTTCAGCAAAACCCTCATTATCCCTATTAAATCCGAGCACAGGTACAAAAAGGGTCTGAGAGTAGCAGGAGATGAGTGTATGGAAATGGGCGAGCAGTGCAGAGTTGTATGGATGTTGCGAGAGAGGAGCAAAGGAAGGTATTGGTGGATGGAAACAACAGGAGATACAGCGAAGAATGTAAGGAGGGAACAGTGGGTGTTGGGAAAGATCAAGAAAGTGAAGGACGAAGGGAGGAGAAAGGAGAGGAGGGCATGGGAGGAGAGTCCGCGAAGCCAAAAGGAAGAGGATGTAAAGCAAGAGAAAGAGCATAAAAGGTCATTGGCGGCAGATGTTAGAAAGATGGACAGATAGGCTCTTACTAAGAATCCAGCATTGGCAGGCACACATGAGCCAATGTTGGGATGGGTGCAGGGAGTTAGAAGGGAAGACCAGTTAGGACAGGGCTGGAATGCAGCCAAGGGAAACGGTTGAGTGAGTTTGAAAGCCTTGTGTTCCTGGACCAGGAAACTCATAGGGTATAGTACAGACTCAGGTGGGCTAAGCTATCCCACCAAGGATGATACCCCCTTGCTCGAGAGAAACAGGCTTCCGTAAAAGAGAATATAAGAAAAGCCAAAGCACATCAGACTAGCACTTTGTTATGTTCCAGACTCTTGCGCGAGTGCCAAGACCTCACAACGGGAATCGAAAGAGGAATTACCTCCATTGCGATAATGAGTCATGGAGAAGGCTCATGGTCCTGACAAACCAGGAGTTCTCTTGGTAGACATCAAAACCAAGAGGGAACAGAGGGAGAGCCGAGAGGAGCAAATGAGAAGGCCAAAACTCAAAAGGGTTTCTGAGAATACAAAAAGAATAGAGGCTTCCCTGAGGAACAGAGCTTAAAGACTGCAGGCATTAGAAGATTACAAAGAGCCTGTGGTGGGCTCATAGACACCCAAGTCGTTAACCACTCCGGGAGGACCCAAAATCGGTGATGGGTGTCCCAGCAAACAGCATTCTGAAAACAGTCCCCTTGCCTATGGGAGCTCCAGATGACTGGAGCCTGACAATTGGCTCAGGACAGACAAATTAATTGCCATCAGAAAGCCAAACATCCACCGCTCTGGAGGGCTTATCCACAGGGGCAACCACCAGAATAAGGGCGTTTCAGGATCCGTGAACCCCAGGCAACTGTGAGTGAATGTACCTCTTACTTTTGGGGGAAAGCTTACCCTGACCTCGATCCGAGATGGGTGAAGACCTTTGGACTCAGGACCACAGTCTTTACAAGAGGCCGTTTCTTGTTTCCTGTGAATTTGCCATTCACTCATTTTGTTTGCCTTAAACCATAACCCTCTATTAAAGGAGAAGCATCACTATTTGTCTTGTCCTTACGCTAGCCCCAGTGTTCTGAATACAAGACTTTTGTTTGGAACCTTACATGAGTCTCAAGGTCCTCTGTTGATCCCATGGTCCATGACAAAACCGCAGAATCACTATTTTTGCAAATATATATTGTTTCAAGCAATCTTTTGATTTCAACAAGGGAAAAAATACATAACAATAAATATAGATATATGTTTTGCTGTAACCGATTTTCAAGCAAACAAAGACTGCCGCAGTTCTGGCACAACAATAAAGCATGGCCGTGTTATTTTCAAAGGGAAATTCTTTGTAAGTAACTAGAAGACAATAAGATTACCATGTCCATGAATGATGTTTTTTTGCACTCTCAACCACCCTCTTATTGTGTATATCATCTTTTTTTAAACATATTTCTTCTTATTGAATTTACAAGAATATATATACAAATACAGTATTTACAGTTACTCTAAATCTAATCAGGCGGCTTCTAAAGCTTCAATCTGTCCTGGGGAAATTGCCAATAAACAGTATTTGATTCGCGAGCCCTTGATTCCGGAACAAAGATATTCCCTTAAACCTTTACACTTGTGCGGTTACAAAACCTTGGGTTCCAGCATTTGCTTTCCTGATGAGTTAAGACGTAGTTGCAGACAGAAGAACCCCTTAAAATGGGCCAATGACATTGCTTTTTACATTTTAGAATTCTACTCCACTAAAGTCAATGCTAAAGGAGACAATTATCATGTTGAGTTGTGTAGAGTATACCCTGGGGCTGTCAGCCCAAGACCTTACTATCAGATGGAGTTGGGCCTCAGAAACCGCCATTCCGGATTTGCTGTGCCTCAGTAACTGAAGCTAGTCCGGCACCTCTGTGGATTCTTGTGTGTGGGCAATGCTGCAGCAATGGCTGCAGACTCTAGCTGAATGTGCACAGCAAGACTTTGCCACAAAGTTTGTGGACAGCTTTAATTAAATCAAATCAAATGCACAGGTTTTGAAGAACTCCTGAATGTTGACTTAGTCTTTAAAAGTACTTTGTGACCTGCATGGTTGACACATCATATGCATGTTAAAGTCTGAGGTTTCAAATCTACTCGTATTACATATACATTGAAAAGCATTTCCAATTGTTTGAAGCACTAACAATGGTGGTAAAAAGAATAATAATAATAATTACCTAGGTGGCAAGATTGCATTCAAGATCTCTTCCGGCTGCTTGGTAACATCAACGGGAGGGGACTTTGGTTTTGTAGGCGGTGGCACTGGACCCGTTACAACTGGTTGCTGGGGACTGACTTTCAAAGGGCGTGACTGAAAAGAGGATAAGTAGGAATTGCATTATTTATTTTATATACAGGGACGAACAGTACTCTTGATTAAAAAAAGAACAAACAATAGATAAGATATCAGCTTTGATTGGAAGCAGTGAGCTTCTGTTTCGGTGCACATTCAGACCATTGCCCCTCCTATACGATTTAGATTGCGAAAAATATATTAAAACATGGAGAATTAGCACAGGATGGTGTATGGGGCGGGGGGGACCACTATGAATGGGGATAATTGGTGGGAGAGGGAAATCACATAGGGGGAACTAACCAGTAGTGTTGCAATCAAACTATGTAGGATACAGCATACTTGCATACATAATGGTTATAACATGAAGTAGTGCCGTGTCTTCGAGTAGGCCCGAATCCTCACAGGGCGTGTTTTCGAAGACCACAGAACAACAAGGCCTCATCTCTCGCTTGATCATCACATTCCAATTCCCAGGCGTGGTAAAGAACACGCATACACCTCAAAACAGTTAGGTCTTTGAACAAATTAGATAGGAAAGTGTGCTGCTGAACAGGCAAAGAGCTGCAGCCCAGTGCCAAGGTCATATTCCTGGGAGCTAAGGCAGCGGTCTCGGGATGCCAAACACAAACCAAGATTTAGGACACTAGCGCCCCCCAGAAGAACGGTCACTCTATTTGAACTACCAGATGTGCAGGGAAAACGGCCTTATATCCTTCAAGAACTGGATTGATTAGTGGGACACTAGGTTCACTTTCGGGAGAGGAACTGATAAAGGGGATGTGGAAAACAACACAATCTATGATTAGGGAGAACCGAGAGCGATGACCATACAATGGGAGGACGTGATGGGGCGACAACGTGTCTGGGATGAGAAAAGGGCTGCTTTGTTCGTAAGGACAAGTGAAGTTGTCTACCAAGTTCATGTTGACAGCAGGTGCATGTCACGTTGTTAAGATCGAACGTAGGGTGGTGCCAGTTGAATTTAACAAATTACTTTGCAGTACTACAAGATGGATGAGGACGTTACCCACGTGTGGTAAAGATGGGTGAAAAAGACAGCAGATCCAATTGGAAGATGGGATATATGTAACCATTTGCATGTATATAGGTGGTAGCCAATGAGGGTTTGGGGATAACCACTGTATACTGAGTGCGTCATGAGTGACGATTTTTGTGTTTATAACCTGACTCTTGTACGAGGGACACCAGAGATCTCTACGGCAGTGGATTCATAATACCCAGTCACCTTTTCCTTTTGTATACAAATTAAAAATAAAAGCTCTTGTTTTTCCTCGAAAAAGGGTGCACCTAGCCTTTTTCCCTCGTGGGTTATATTATCTTATCGCTGGGGAGTTGCCCTACACTTCTTACAATAGGGTGAGTTTGAGTGGCATTCTAGCCACTTTGTGGAGGGGAGTAAATGGAACAGTCACCAGCGATAGTACATCAGTGAACATTGTAAGGGTGGAGAAGGAGGAGAATGACACACAAGGGGCATGGTTGTTGGCGTACACTTTCATCATACCAGAAAACAAAGAGAAAACCTACCTCTCCTTAACTCTAAAGGGGATTGAAGGGGTGTCCCTACCGCAACTGTGAAGCCCATTTGGAGCCCTCTCGGCTCCCCATCGGCGTTTCGCGGTCTGCGTCGCTTGCCCAGCAGCATTTGATCCTCCACTGCTGGAGATTCCTTGTTTTTGCTGCCCTCTGCGTCTAGACTAAGACTGCTTTAACCCGGTGGAACCATACTTTGTATTTTTGCTCAAACAAATTAAACCAACAATATACAAGAGGTGAAGTTCTCAGGGAATTGACAAAGGATGCACAAGTGTTCGTACTGTGAAGGGAGAGCCCTGGCAATCACATCGCATTTGCTTTTGGATCCAGTTCCTGGGAGTGGACCAGTGCGGGAGGATCACCTGGGTGAAGGATCCTTGGGGAGTGGAAGTGGGACACTGGATGGCGGGACACGGTATTCCCCTTCCCTGTAACACCTTTACCCAATCCTGGCAGGTAGGATACTTAGGAACTCAACCCCAGCCCCTTTCCTAACACAAACACTTTCTCACAGACAAGTCAGTTTGAGAGAAAACGGACTAACACCCAAGCCATATTCCTGACATGTCCCAATACAATTGTCAGGCAATATTGATCATTACACACACACTTGACCTCCATCACACTTCCCCACACGGATAAAAGGCAGAGCACGAAAGCACACTAAGCAAGGCAAAGAACATGAGGAAGCAGCAGTTCCAAGAAGGCAGTTTAATACACGGCGAAAGACGGCAAACCAAAGAGGATTGCAAAGAGGGAAGTGCCATTGGCCTTTTCAACGAAAGACTGTTACTTTTATGAACCTTCGAGAATAGGAAACGTGAGACCAGGAATTGAGGCTGAAGAATCTTGCATAGTGTTTTAGAGGTACCTGGGGCTCTCCTGCGTCGATAGTGAAGGCAGGGATAATCGTTTGCCACTGTAGTAGTGTCCTTGGATCCTATAACAAAGCAGCGCCAGTGAAGTCAGCGCAGCCAGTGAGTTGGGGAGACTGTTATCAGACGGGTCTGTGTTAAAGTCAAGGGTGCAAGCTGCAACATTTATAGTGAAACTGACGAGAACAGTGGATGAAGCGTATGTGGCAAGCGATGCAACATCAATTAAACGAGCAGATGAGTGATTGAATTTAGAAGCCAAGAGACAATACCGTAGACAGAGTGGTCCGGCACCACGTGGGTGCTCAATCGACAATCTGTTAGGTATCCATCTGAAAGGTGGCAAATGTGACAAAGGATTGTGAAATTGAAAGTGATCCTGTAACGGGCCAAGCAAAACCCCTGTGCACATTTGAAAGTCTTGGATAGTTAATCTAATCGTGTAGGAAGTTGGTCCAAGCCTAGCGGAGGGAGATCAGCTAAAAGCTTTTGGTTAAAGCAAGTTTGTGTAAAGTTACAAACATTGTGTTAAAAGGAATCTAAGCCTGATCAAGGGGGGGTCCGAGATCTGACCCCGACTGGGGGGGGGGGGGGGGGGTACGATATCTGAGCCCGACTGAGGGGGATCCGGGGTAAACCGTAAGTCACCTGAGAAATAATACTTTACAAGAAATTAGATGCATGAATAAAGTACGAACATTGCGTTGAAAGGATCTGAGCCCGGCTAAGGGGGGGGGGGGGGGGGGATTAGAGGGGGTCAGAGGTGAATAACGAATCGCCTAATAAATGTAGTACTTTTCATTCTCTGGAAAAGGAAAAGAACGTATTGTTCGTCTGTCACATCAGACCCTCTGAATGAAAAGACTTTGAAAGGCAAAGAGACTTGGGCACGGAAGGCCCTGGTGCTAAGGATTGAACTGTAGCCTTGTGCTAGAGGAGCCAGAGACTGTGCCAAGCTCGAGTGTACCGCCTTGTCCCATGCTGAAAACGTGGGGAAGGGAGGCCAGCGGCCTGAACATCCTGACATATCATTTTGCAAAAACGTTTCTTTTTCTTAACATTTTTTTCCCACACTATTTGTATTTAGAGGTAAGGATTGGCAATAGGTTTATTAGTTTAAGCCCTTTTATTTTGACATGACACCACTAGGAAGGAGTTATTATTTGATGGTCGTAGCTTGCTCCCATCTGTAGATTTAGGATTAGAAAGGCGTTTTTCAAACCTTTTTTCACCCTTGAACTGTGGTCACTTGTGTCTGCTTTACCGTTGATACCATGCCTTCCATACACTATAGAGTGCCTCTCCCCAACACTCACCGGCCCTCGCCATTGTTCCTCAGCGGCTCCCACTACTTCTTTCCTGCCTTGTAGTTTGGCAGGCCAGCTTCTGCAAGCTTAGCTCGCACATCGGGCCAGTCTTGCCCACGCTGGTTGCTCCGCTGCTTCAGTATGGACGCAGATGGTGTCCTGCTCTCTGCTGTAATTTCATAGCTCAGGCTGCTGGGTCCTCGACATGGAGACTCCCCATTACTGTGAAAGCCCAATGGCCCAGCTTGCCTTGGGCTTTACAGGCTTTCTGTGCTGCTGGCTGGCATCCTAGCTCCTCCACAGGTCCCACCACGGCTGTCTCCTTCAAAAACGGGTCCCCTGATGGTCTCCTCCCCACAGACTTCCCAGTTTCTCCCAATGATGTTCTCTAGCTCTCTCATTTTACACCTACAACCACTTAACAGGTTGCAGGTGTGGATCCTTAATTAGGTTTGCCTGACTATAATTAAGGGGACATGCCTGACTCACACCATACTCTGCAGGCATCTTCCTCGTCCCAGTACCAGAGTGATAAAATGAAGGTGTAGTGTTCACTACAGTCTCCTCTTCCTCGTCCCAGTACTTTTAAAGGTTAAATGTGGGGAAATGAGGGGAGAGGTCTTGCAGTAGCCCATAAAGTTGGGGGGAGGGTTAGGTTGGTCATCAATAGGGCAAGGGGGATACCATGTCCAATCCCGGAGGATCCTCCAACCAGGTGACTCTCCCTCGCTTCTCCCCCACCTAGGGTCAGGACCCAAAAGCAATAGCCTTTCGCTGGCCACATGTGAAGAGGATCCAGGGGGTTTAGGAGTTACAATACCCTCAGGTTTCTCACAGTATGATATGATATATGGCATTTATAACGCGAATGTACACAAGTGTTTCAAGGCGCGACGAGGCATGGGAGGGGGGGGAACAAGGGAGGACAGACAGCGATCCTACTAGGCCAAGTGTCAATCAGATCGCGCAAGTGCATGTGCACAGTACACAAATCATTTTTTTACTGTTGTGTAGGCTGGGGACATCAAGATTAACAATGTAAATTAAGAGTTCACTTGTGTCAATAAATGCACCCTGCCACACATATATGGTTGTAATGAGAAGCCTTTGCATTTTGTGAAGTCCAGCCAAATGGAGCAGATCAATGTTGCAGCTAGTTAACCTTCCTGGGGAAGTTGTGCACAAGAAATCCAGAGTCTTTCATCTATTCCAGGCATTACATAACCAAGTACATAACCAAGCCAGTGGAGCCAAGGGCCTTTCAAAAGCATAGCAAAATGAGAGAGGGAGAGAGTCTGTGTGGGACAGCATTGACATGCTGGCCAGGACCAGATTCCATTGACGTCTGCCAGACCTCAATTTCCCTTGGAGATTGAGGGGGGAGCTGTAGAGTATAAAACACTGCAGAGAAGGGAGCAGAACGCCAACAGAAATATTGACCGGGTGTGCAGTAGGCATGGCTGCAAGCGCAGAGCGTAAAGAAGACAGTGAGGCCGAACAAAGACGCTGATTCGCCATGTTGCTTGGATACAGAAAGCCTGTCTGAAATGGAGGGTAGAAAGGCAACAGAAAAAGTGCTGAGGGGGCTGGATAAATGAGTGGTCAAAAGAGGCTTAAGTGAGTGGAGAAAGAAAAGAGACATGACGAGAAGCACAGAGGGCCTGGGAAGGCACAGGAGAGGTAGAGACTGTGGCAGGATTGGCCAGCTCCTTGCAGAGTTCGGCCCAGTTGTTAGATGTCGCAGTGATGCAGGCTTGGATGAGGGCTCTCTTCTTGGTGAGGACGGAGAGCCGGTATTGCCCTTGGTGCAGGTGGCAGGCCAGTTTGTCAGAGGATGTACCAGAAGCACGCCATTTCCTCTCAGCCACCCTGCACTTGCGTTTAAGGGTGACGAGGACTGAGTCGTACCAAGAGTTGCACTTGGCTTTGGGCTTCAAGCGGATCCTCATGACGGGCAAGAACATGGAGAGTATCAGAAATAGCAGAGTGGAGCATGGAAAGGGCTGTGCCAGGGTGTGAGTCAGCCAAGGGGGGGGCGGGGAGGGGGGAAGAGGGAGGAGTGGCAGCAAAAGACTCAACTGACACATGCTTCATGGGTCAGGTTAACCGAGAAGGTATGGGCAGTGCTGGAGTTGGCTTGGCCTGAGGGGTAGAGAGGGTGAGATTGGTGGAAAGGAGAGAGTGATCACTCCAGGAGAGAGGAATGGTGAGAGGGATCGAAAGGGGAAGGTCTGAGGAGATCAGAACATCCAGAGTGTGCCCTGCAGAGTGAGTCGGGCCAGAGGGGAGAATAGAGAGTGAGAGTGTCGCAGACGTCACAAAAGAGTCCAGTGGAAGGAGATTAAGCATCCAGGTGGATGTTGAAGTCTCCAAGAAGGAGGAGGTGAGTGGTTGAGAAAAGGAGGGAAGAGGAGAGACCCACCCACTCAGAGAGGAAGGAGGAGATCTGACCAGGTGGCCGATAGATGGTAGCAACAGTAAGGAAACGGCCAGGAGAGACAGAGCCTGCAGATGAGGCATTCAAAAGAGGAGTAGGCCTGCGTAGGAATGACAGAGGCAGGAATCCACTCAGGGAAGATCAGGGCTACATCCCCTCCGGTACGGTTAGGGAGGAGTGTGTCAAAGCTCATGACAGAGCTGGCCGTGAATCATATCTCGGTGAGACCGAGGAGATGGAGGTCAAGTTCCTACAGGAGGCGGCAGATGTCAGAGGAGTGTTTGATAGCTGAGCGAGAGTTTAGAGTGGCAATATGGAGAAGGTTGCCCTCCTTGAAAGACTTCCGGGGAGGGGTACAAATCAGAGGTACGCCCTGCGGAGCTGTAGAAGAAGCCCAACAGTGTGCCGAAGTGGAAGGAGGAGAGGGCAATGTAGACAAGGTGGGGACAGCAGAGGAAGGCAAGGAAGCCGTGGAGGGGAAGAGAGGACAGCACGGGAAGAAAGGAAATTGATGAGGCGCGGGACGCGTCTATCAAAGAGGAGAAGGTTGGCTTGAGGGCCTTGGACCAAGACGGTACCATTCAATTAAACATTAAGGATGACCTTAGAGGAGGAGTAAATCTGACATTAGAGGAGTAAATCTGACATCAACTAGGACGAAATGAAGAACTAATGGAATTAACTTTCAATAGTGTTGCAGATTTGTGTTGTTTTATATAATTTTGATGGATTTAAATACAAAACAGAAACAAACAAAATGTGTAATAAACTAATTTCAAATCAAAAATAAAAAGAAATTGTTTGCCTTTCAGAGTCAGACCCCTGGTTTTATATATATCTTTCAGTTGTTGTACTGTCAGGAAAGTCAGAGCTGACTCATTAAAGCTATCCATATTTGGCTTAACTTTTTGATGGAGCTTAGCCTTGTGGCTGGTTTAGTTGGGCACAGGTACAACAAATAATCAATGTAACCACTCTACGCCAACCCCGCCACCTGCCACCAGTGTTAGGTAAGAATCGGTGTAGTTACACTGTGTGAGACTACACAACAACTTATCTGCTTAGTATTAGGTAACCCACCTTTTGGTATAGGTCTGTACTACACAAGTTGGTAACGTGACTGAGCAGCCATGCCTATCTCAAGAAGGGTAAATGTGAGCTGTACAGCTGTACAAATGAAATTCGTAAATACAAGTAACACTTATGCTCAAGGTTTCTGTTATAAATAGTTATTTATTTAATACACATCAATTTTTAAATAAGCGTTCTTTGAAAAGGCAATTCATGTAACAGTGTAAATATACTTTAAGCACACTTTTCAGAATCAAAACAAGTTGGTGGATAATCTTTGGATAGGCTTCTTACACAATTCCTTCCATCACAAGGACGGTAATGGGATGTATATATCACACAAGTTATACTTTGCAGATTGAGGTTGCAGAAAGGAAAGGTTTAGGGAAGGAAAAAGGTTAAACAGGTTCTCAGTATATGTGAGGATACTTACATCTTCCAACGAAATCTAGACAAGCCTTTCCCTGCAATAACAGTCTACAACAAGTTACCACCTATGAGGGACAAACAATAGCAACGTCAATAGGCTAGAAGAGTCTGCAGGGAGCAAGGACAGTCAAAGTCAATTTGAAAGTCTATGGAGCAGAGGCACTTTTTAGAATCAAAGTCTTGCACAAAGTTATAGAGTTTGTTAGAAAATCACTTGTAGTGTCACAGGCTGTTAAGCCTGTGAAAAGAGTTGGAAGACAATGGGCCTCATTACAAGCATGGTGGTCCGGGAACTAGTACCGGTAAGCATGCCAGTACCGTAGTTCCCGGACCACCATACTATGTGCTCTGCTCGCGGGTGCCGTTTCACCCGCCAGATTTTTTCTGGCGGGTGTAACGGCACCCGTGTGCAGAGCCCGTCTGATGCACCGGCACAACTCTGTATGTGCCGGTGCATCCGACCTCCCCATCCCCATTCAGCCTTATGGGGCAGAATGGGGATCAGGAGGCCCTTGATTCCAGCACCAGCAATTACCGGGTCTGCCACAAGCTCGGCATTACCCGGTTCTTGCCCATTCGCGGGTGCAGGAAAAAATGCAACTCCAGTGGCAGCCGTGCCCTTAATAAGGGCACGGCTACCGCCAAAGTTGTAATGAGGCCCAATGAGGTAAGTACCCCAAGTCTAAATAGTACCTCTGGTTTGAAGAAGAGTGGTCCAGCTGGATTCTGTCCTGTTACAACGGTGCAGACGCCTTGTTCCTGAGCCTCAGTCTTGGGGATAAGAGGGAGGACGTCTGGAGGGCTCCTGCGGCGGTAGTTGGGAAGTCATCAGCTGCTACGGGCTCTTTTCGGTTCAGCAGCACTTTGCAGTTTCAGCGCTTAGTAAACAGCACTGTTGCGGGTGTTGGATACCAGTGGGGCTTCCTTCACTCCTTGGGTCCTACACTCTGGTGAGGGAACTCAAGCTCTGGTCGACCTGCTTCTGAAGGGACTTTAAGAGACTCCTGGAGCTTCTGGATGGATTTCAGTCGTTACACTCAACTACGGATTTCTCGACCCCTGGCACTCGGTTCTTGCAGCAGTGAAGAAGTACAGCCAGTTAGGGAAGATGGTCCAGTGGAGTTTGTCTCTGGGTTAGTTGGTCCCACTAACCCAAGGGAAGAAGTCGTCCCTTCATGAGCTTCTCTATCGAATTGACGAGTTTCTGCACAGCAGCAGTGCTTCACCGGGCCATTCAAAAGGTACAACCTTTGTTCACAGTTTCTTCGTTGGGTCTGACTCTCATCCCAAAACCCTTGCCTTTCAAGCAGGTTTCTCCCATTCATGCACAGCCGAGGCTGTCAATCACACAGCAGGGTGGCTGTCCTGAAAGGTCAGTCAGCCAGCCAATTAGGACTGGTTGCATTCAGGCATTCCTAGAGACAAAGGACAGGGGAGTTTTGGGAACCTTCCTCACATCCTGCCTTTCCAGACACACTGGAGCCAGAGGCAGGTTCAGGGCTGAAGCCCACCAAAGGCCAAATGAAGAAAGGGCTCAAACCTGGCTCAACGCACTGAGTAAAATCCAAGAATGACCACACAAACAGAAAATGGCGAGAAAAGAAGACTATGGCCATTTTGATGAAATGGTCACCCATGGGACCTGTACTGCAGCTGAGGATTCAGCCTGCGGTAGAAAAGCACAATGGTAGGAAAATGAAACCACTGCCACCAGCCATTTAAAGTAGTGAGGGTAACATAAAAATGTTACATGAGAATTTAGGATAAGGGGCTGCTAGGTAACCGCCCAGCACTCCACATAAGATGGTGTGTGCTGGACCTACGAAGAGAAAAGGTAAGTAAAGTCAATGTAGTTCAACCGTATGAGAAATATAAAAGGAATTCTCTGTGACACTGCACTGAAGGTGCTGGGTGTCATCATACAAAAGTAGATGCCTATGGAGTTTGTCAGACTCTAAAAACAGTTAAAACGCATAATCCAAATCAGGTCAAAACACCAGAGAGCGAGAAAAAGGTCTCACTCAATCCAGGGTTAAAATTAAAAGTCCTAAAGTCCAGCAAAAGAGCTGGGGGTTTCTAAGGTTGAATGGAATTAGCACAGAAATTAGAATTCTCCCCAACAGGGCGTGGCCAGGGCCCATGCCGTGAGGACTTGCTGGCTGAGTGCTCCTGCCTAAGATCCTAAAACAACCTACTTAAGGATGGCGTGAAGCTGAACAATCTTGTGTGAGCTAACAGAATAATGGCACAGGAATACTGGCACTGCCAGCAGCGCCTGTATCAGCATAGACGAGTCACCCTGGAGACCGAATGGTCAACGGACGCTGCAGCGTGCTAGAGGCAAGATGGCGGCTGCGCCGGGAAGGTAACTCTCCCCAGCTGGAAAAACACAAGGACAGTGGGAGCACTTGTACAAATACGAACGCTGGAGTGGGGGTCTCAAGCCCTCCGTTGAAAGCTGCTGGTACACAGACCCGCTGCTTGATGAGTGCCGAAGAACTTGGAGTCCGGGGCTGACGGAGGCTGAGGGAGGTGCGGCCAGGTCCTGGCAGTGAGGGACAACTGGCTGGAGTTGCAGAGATGGAGGAGACGCCAGAAGAATAATGCGAGCCCACTGCTAACACCACAGCACAGGAGCCCTGAAGAGAGGGTAGTACAGCGACATTGCAGAGCGAGCGGAACGACCAGAACAGGTTTCTGCAGCAGGGCCTGACACAGAGAGGTGAGACGTGCACTGGCTGTGGATGCTGTGGGTTCTGATGCTCCTTGCCCCAGTAGACAGGCAAGGCAGAGGCCTGGGGGTTGATGTTTCCTAACGGATAGCCCCCCCCCTCCACCCCCCATGTGGATCCCGAACTTCCAGATAGACTCTTTGGGCTGCACACCCTGCGGCAAGGATGAAAGGGACCTGGGAGGTAAGCAGGACACAAAACACTAATTGAATATATGATTGAGGAGAAGCGGCAGTGGGCAGTCTGGCTGTGGTGGTGAGTGGCACGGAGCAGGCTTTATTCTGACCCCAACATGAATGAGATTACACTTGTGAGAACACTCCCACCTCACATATTGAAAACAGAACAATTGTTCAGGGGGGCCGACGTTGCAATGTACGGTCACACTCCTGGAAGGACTGGGCTCTTGTCCTGGACATCTTCGCCATTGGGAAAAGGCAGATTAACAGTAAAGCAGCTAAGGACACAGGATAAGGAGCAAAAACAGATATCTCAACTCTGCTAGATACACTGGGAGGACACAACATGCCGCCCACCAAGCAAAAGGCCAATAACAAGGCCACCAGTATAGACTCATTCACAGCCCAGGTTAGATGTCCTGACCCCATGGAAGATAAAACGGATGAATCACCCCTTTCCCGACTGCATCGGACTCAGCTGGAGTCACAGGACAATAAGATACTAGAGGTCATTCCTACCGTGCGATCCTCCCAGGAATGCAAAATAGACTAAGTTAAGGTTGATGTCCACCTATTGAGGCAAGATGTAAGGTCACTAGCGGAGCGTATTACCACAACAGAGACACTACTACAAGAAACAGCGTCCACCGCTGCAGAGTTAATGTAAAGAATAAAATCTTTGGAAACTAAAACGCCATATTGGAAGATCGTGCAGAGGATGCAGAGGGGCGATCACGAAGGAACAACGTCATAGTGCTTGGAATACCAGAGGGGAGTGAAGGTAACAACCCCACATCATATGTGGAAAACCTAATAGTGCAGGAGGTGGCCCTGGGAAGATGTCCCTGCGGTTTACGATGGAAAGGGCATACGGATCGCTACATAAAAGGCCCCCACTGAGATCTAACCCAAGACCAATTATAGCAAGAGTCCTTACTACTTAGTAATACTGAAACACTCCAAAGAAGGGGGTGTGCTGCAAAGGGGGAACATTAAGATCGTAATATACCCACACTATACCCCGATGGTCCAAAGTAAGTGCAACACATTTGTCCCCACGAAAGAAAGCCTTCGTCGATAGGGCCTGAAATACATGCTCATTTACCCAGCAAGACTGAAGGTGCTCTACAATGAGAAGACACACACATTTCAGACCCCAGAAGCTGTCGACATGTGGATGGATCATAACAGAATGTAAGAAAAGTCTATGGAGTACCTGAAAGATGGCAAAGGATATATACATAATACCAACAGCACATTGCTTATTATGGTTGAACGCTGTTCACACATGATCATAATAACTGCCTGAGATACTTGCTTTACGGCAGGGGTGACGCGCCGCTGCCCATGGCAAGGACTAACAGGTACCCCCTAGCAGGGGTTTTCACCACAGGTAGCGTATAGTTGGTACAATTACCTATGCCTAAGTGGTCTTGTGGCCACGATGGTATGGACTTGCCTGAGTGGCTGGAAGCTGTTCGGCACAGTTACTGTACCATGTTCGGGGACGCAAAGTTAAAGTAATTTTTTGGTTTGTATGTTATGCGGGGGGGAAGTGAAGGTATTGCACAGAGATGGCATTGATTAGGATTGTGAAATGGAATGTCAGGGGGTTGGGGATATATATGCGCAAGAATTGGGTGAAGTCCTTCCCGAACAGGAGGAAGATCACGATTGCATTGCTGCAGGATACACACACCTTCTACCAGAAGACCAGAACTCACTGTTCGCTAGATGGGGCGGCACGGGCTTTGGCTCCACTTATTCCAAATTCGCTAAGGGAGTGCTAGTATGGTTGGATGCACAAGTCCCCTTCTGTCTCATAAGCGCCAAAACAGATTGTGAGGGACGTTATGTGATTATACACTGGCACATAGACCACCAGGAAGTGTGGATAGTGAACACGTACAGACCTAATTACACAGAGTCCACTTTTCATGACCTAATTACACAGAGTCCACTTTTCATGGATCACTAAGAACAAAACAGTCACACTTGAGGGGGGCCCTTTTCATTTCATTGTAGACCAGACAAACACATGTGAATACCCGATTGCGGTGGCGTCACTAGATGCCACCAAAGCCTTTGACTCTGTATACTGGGAGTGGATGCTGGCGGCAATGGAATATTTTGGTACTGGACATGAATTCATTAAGTGGGTACAGGTGATAAACACACGACTTGTGGTCAGAATGAAGACAGGGAAATGGGTCTCTGAGACCTCGGAAGTTAAGCGGGGTACCCAACAAGGATGCCCGCTGTCACCCATGTTATATATCCTGGCTCTTGAACCAATGGCAGTATACCTCAGACAGGAGTTCTTGGACATGGTGGATGGGACGACCCACCTTATCTCGTTGCATGCTGATGACGTCCTTTTATATGTGAGAGTACCAGAGCATAACCTGCCAACGATGCTAGAAGTGTTGGGTAACTTTAACAAACTTTCTGGCATATCCTTGAAATCGGCAGAAGTCATGCCTATTCCCACTGGCAGGACTGAGACACTGCGATCCCAGAGACCTACCGGAAATTGGGCTACAGTGGGAATGCAACACTTTCCGATATCTTGGGATACATATTGCACACTCTCCTGAGAAAATGCATGCACAGAACACAGTGAGGACTCTGGAAGGGATACAATGATCCATGGGTATTGGGGCAAAACTGCCACTGTCGTTAATGGGAAGGACAGCATTGATTAAAATGATGGTGCTGCGGACATTGCTTTACCAATTTTCTAATGTGCACTATTATATACCAGTCTTGTTTTTTCGTAGACTGGCTTCACTGCTTATGGAGTTCTTGTGGGGGAGTGGTAGACAGAAAATAGCCTTGAAGATGTTGTGCATGCAATATGAGGACGTGTGAGTGCAGCTGCCACGCTTTGAGATGCACTTCCTAGCCGCACAATTGCAATATGTGACGTATTGGCTGTCTGACGAGGTCACCGCTGAGACGGACCTACTACAGACATTGATTGGACCGGTCCTACTGAAAGAAGTCCTCTGGATGAGTAGACGATCGGTGGGTAGCAAGGTGCTCCTCATAGAGGTTGGAAGAGACGTCTGGAAGAGGGCGATGAAAGCACTAAAGATGCGTAACCCATCCTCCCAGCTAGCACCTATGGCGCCAGATGCCTGCACGGGAGCCGAAGAGCTGGCAGTGGCTAGGCAATGAGAGGAATGTTGGCTTAGTACATGGGGAGACATGTACAAGGAGGGAGGATATAGAGAACTCACAGACTTGCTTCACACTGAGGGGCTATCCAGGGGCCGATTCTTGTGGCATTGTAGGGGATGTAAACATTTTGGCCGTGGCACAATTGTTTGCGGCCAAATTGACCATGGTAAATTCAGGCATAAAGCCAATTTTGCCACGGCCAAAACTGCTCCAATTAAAACCCCCTACCCACTCCCACACACCCCCCCACCAACCCCATACTTACCTTTTCACCATCAAGGCATGATCTTACCCTGCAGTGTCGGATCCATCCTTCCTACGTTGTATCTGATCTGACGCCTCAGGGTCACTTTTCTTTTTTTTGTGTTTTGTTCCCAGCCTCCATACCTCCGGAATTGGGGGACACCCGTGCTGCCCCCAAAGGTAATCACTACCAAACATTGGTAGCGGGGGATACCCTTGCAAGCACCGCTCCCCATGTTTGGTAGTGATTACCCAAATTGGTTGTTAACAAATGACCAAATGGTACTGGCCGAATTCGGCCAGTTGTTCCATTCAGTCAATTAGAAACAACCAATTTGGGTAATACCATTGTAAGCTGACAGCGATAGCGAAAAAGAAATGGCTGGGGGAACCAGAAATGTGCCCACTGTTGCAACTACTGTATGAGCTGGAAGATGGCTGGCACCTGGTGTCTATGATATATAATTGTATGCAGAAATTGAGGAGTGCACGTAACGCGGGAGTGAACGAGAAATGGGAAAAACACCCGAGTAGGGAAGTGAGTGATAACCAGTGGAAAAGTGCAAACCAGTCGAATAGTGCCTTGCTTTTTATCAAAAATGTTTCCTGTAACGCGTGGTGCCGTCTTTTGCAAATAAATGTTTTGATTAGAACATACATGACCCCACTCCAAATAGCTGCATTTGATCCAGCTAGGTCCTCTGATTGCCCGTGTTGTGGTGGGGGTGGGTACAGACACTATACATATGTTCTGTAACTGCGTACATGTACAATCCTTTTGGCACCAGATCAACTGGGCGCTGCCGCATTGCCTGCTGGGAGCATATCCCAGACCCGAAAAATGTAGGCGCGCTATTAAATTCATTGACCTGGCTTGTATACTGGTTAAGAGGAGTATAGCGATGTCCGGGAGGGACAATAGGAGGCTGCAATCCGCAGCATGGTACAATGACTTTTTGAGATGGAGTACGGCTGAAACTACAGCTTGGCGCAGAGCCCTGAAAGCAAATGTTTTCAAACCCACAGAGAACATCACAGCATGGGACGCCCTTATAGAAGCAGTGTTCAGGCCCTCAGACGATAAACCCCTGTGACACTGTGTGTTGTTTATGGATAATCCGGTTTACTTTACACTGGAGAACCATCCAGAAATAAAGTACTCAGGTACCCCCTTTACACGGCACAGGGATGTGTCCCTCAGGCTTGCAGAATTACAATACATGTAATACATTGAGAATTCTGAAGTTGAGGGGTCCGTATCACCCCCACTCCCAAGACAGAACTTTTAACATGCGTTGGATGTATTTTGTTTTGTTGTATAGTGTGATTGCCAATCCTTACAACTAAATACAAAAAGAGTGTGGGATAGGGTTCACAAGAAAGAAAGAAGTGTTCACAAACGATAAGTCAGGATGTGGTCTCCCTTCACCACGTTTTGAGCACGGGACAAGGCAGGACTCCAGAGCACAGCACATGCTCAAGCTTTCCCAGCACGAGCCTACAGTTCAGTTCTTAGGTATCAGGATCTTCTGTGGTTAAGTCTCCTACAAAAAGTCTTGTACCTTCGAGGACCTGATGTGTTCAAAATAACAAACAAAAAGCTCCTTTCCGTATGCAGGTTGGGTGATGACTTTTCACCACTGGATCCCCCTCTTCTAGGTTCAGATCACCAAAAGGTTCCTAGCAATATCAGGCCTTTCAGTGGCAAGGTTTATAAATGGTAATGGTAATGTGTATTTGTATAGCACCTATATACAAGGCAAGTGTTTCAAAGCGCTCAAGGAGGGTGGGCACATGGGGAAATAAACAACAGCCATTCAGAGCCCTCGATATTCTGAGCAATAAGAGTCTGCACAGGCAGAGTAAGTGCAAATAATGCGGTTAACAGTTGAGGCATAGCAAATAGGTCTGACAACGATTCTGCAGAGAGAGAACGATCTCTAAGCAAGATGCATTCTGTTTGCTCAAGTGCAGATATGGTTACAGGGAAGAGGGAGATGGAGGGGGGACAAGTCCTGGGGTTCGGCGGGGGATGGGGGAGCAAGTGCAACCGGTCAATGGAGACTGTGGTAAGTGGAGAGAGAGCAACTCTCTTGGGTCTTTGCTCAGAGCAGTGTTGAGGAGGAGAGTGCAGGGCCGGAAGGCGAGTGCAAGAGGACTGGCGGGGTGCCAGGGACCTGTGAAACTCTGAATTACACCAGGCGCCCAGTCAGCAAGCTGTATGGAAAAGGAGGGGGAGAGGGAAAGAGCAGAGGTATAGGTTAGCAGGGTAGAGTGAGAGAGAAGGAAGAGGAAAGTCTTGAGGAGTTACCGGAACTTAAGAAGATCAGGCTCCAGACAGAGGGCGGCAGGGAGGCTATTCCAGAGGGAGGCCCCTGCTGAGGATAAAGACCTCCTTCCAAATCTCTGCTTGGAGAACCGTCTCACTCCCAGAAGGTTGGAGGTATATGAGCAAAGGGCTTGTGAGGGACAGTATTTAGATAGGCATCGTTGCACATATGTTATGATATTTTATTTGTATTGCGCTCGTACACAAGTGGTTCAGAGCGCGATCAGTAGGTCCCAGGCCCCAGATGGCCTTGTGGACAATGCAAAGGGTCTTAATCTTCATCCTTGCAGCCACGGGGAGCAAGTCGGGGGGATTTCAGCACCAGAGAGATGCAGTCCCTGGGTTTGAGGCTAAGGATAGGTCTTGAGGTTCTGTTCTGGATGAGTTGCAAAGGGTGCAGAGCAGAAGCAGGGAGGTTGAAGAAGAGGCTGTTGCAGTGGTGCAGCCTAGAGAGAACCGGGGCTCTGGAGACAGTGAGCCGCTGGGGGAAAGTGAGAAAAGGTAGAGTGCCTCTGAGGAGGTGAAGCTGATAATTAGACTTTTTTTGAGATGTCCGAAATGTGAGCAGTGAAGGAGAGTGGAGTCGAAGATGACCGTAAGGCTTTTAGCAGGGCTAAGCGAGGCCGGCCAGAGTGAAAGTGTGAAAGCGGGTCCAGGGGTCCCAATGCAAACGATCTCAGTCTTACTGGCATTGAGGCAGAGGTCGTTTGCAGCACACCATGAGTGAATAGCGGACAGTCAGAAAATGAGCAAGGAGGAGGAGGAGGAGGAGGCGGCTGAAGGTAGCCTGAAAGATAGTCGTGTGTCTTCTGCATAACACTGGAAGCTAGAAGTGAAAATATATAGCTTCTGAGGACCTGATAGGTTCAAAATAATAAACAAGAGATTGCACTTGGAGAGATAGTTGCACTTGGAGAGATAGTTCTTCACCCCTGGGTCCCACTCTTCCGGGCTTAGAGCCCTCTCGAATATCAGCCTCCGTCCGTCGGGTTCACTATGGCCTGCATTCAAACAACTTTCTCGGTTACATTCATGTGACAGTGTGTGATGGCTTGTCACCCTTGGTTGCCCCTCTTCCGGGTTCAGACCCTTCTCGAATGTTTGCTTCCCTCTGTCGGGTTCACCGCGGCTTTACATACGTTGGGTGATGGCTTTTCACCCCTGGATCCCCCTCTTCTGGGCTCAGACCCTTCTCGAATGTTTGCCTCCCTCTGTCGAGTTCACAACAGCTTTACCCAGATCAATTTCACCTAGGGCATTCACACATCTTAATGTCTTTTTAAGCAGTTCACTGTGGACATCACTCTGTCGGGTTCACTCTTTGTCAACACAATGTTCCTTGAGGCATCAGGCTTCGCCCGTTTATATCGGCATCTTTCTGTTGGGTTCACTCTTGCCATTCATACAGTGCTTTACCTTTCTCACCATGCAGGATTCATCTCCCTTAGCTTTCCAATTACCTGCTGAACGAAGACTTTCGAGTATACAGGGGATTTTGCTAGACCCCTGTATGACCACTTTGACCTCTTCCTTGCGGCTCTCCTAAGGCCTTCTGGCATTGGTAGTTTCAACAAAAAGGGCACTCAATCAGCATCTCTAGTTGAGCACCCACATGGTGCTGGACCCTTCTGCAGGTGGTTTTCCCCTAAGACGTTAACAGTTCTTTGAACTTCCCTTAACTTGTTGTTTGCAACTTTCATTCCACACAGTTCGGTTTCTTATCGGTTCTCCCCTCGACACATCGGCTGTGATGAACCGCCTGGCTTTCTTTGTATTTGGAATCAAGGATGGTACCACGGTAGCATGCGTCTCTTTCTGTCCCACTTGTAAACATAGGCGTTCTCTGTGTACTGTTGACATATGCTGCCACAAACGTTATGATTCCTTCCTGGGAGCCTTTGCGGGTCTGGGTCGAAAAGGACAAGGTCACGTCTCTCCTTGTCACCCCTTTGGTTCTTGCCACCTTTCTCTTCCTCTTGAACTGCAGCCCTGGGATAGCAGTCTCGGTGTGCGCTTTGCCTTGCTAGTAATGTGCTTTCGTACTCCACCTTTTATCCCTGTGGGGAAAGGAAAGGGCTGTCAAGTGTGTGTGTGTAATTCTGGTCAATTGCCTAACTTTGCCTGACCCTTGTGTTGGGACATGTCAGGTAAACGGCTCTGGTGTTAGTCTGTTGTCTTTCGTGGTGTGCTTGTGTTTGTGTCGGAAAAGGGGGGAATATAGTCTCCTAGTATCCTACGTTGCAGGATGGGGGAGAAGGTGTTAGAAGAAGAGGTATACTGCGTTTCACCTGTTGGTCTTCCACTCCCCGAGGACTCCCCCTTCTAGGTGATCCTCCCTCACTGGTCCACCCACAAGAACTGGATCCAATAGCGATGGCCGTGTCCTGGTCACCTGGATAACAGATCCCCAGGGATTGGTTAGGGAGACACCTTCAGGTTTCTCACGGTAGGGTAAGCTTATATTATTGTCAGACTTAAGCTGCATTGTTGGTTAGTAACTTGAATGTTATGGACACCAATGACTGCAACATGGATCTCTTGTATGTACTACAACATGTGCTAATATCATGAATATCAATAAAAAGAGAGGGGCATGGCTTGCACTCATGGAGTAAGTTGACTCCTTTTTCTGCTCCTGCGTGATCCTGAATGATCCAATGGTAAACCAGCTTTAAATTTCAGCCGGAGCGTCGGAAAAGCAGCGATCCAGCAGACAAACTTATAAGGAGTGCCCAGCTGAAGGAGGGAGAGTGGAGCTGCATCTGCTTGTACAGGGCAAGGGTCGGCAGTATGGAACCGCCGGCGTTGCCCGAAACTGAGATGATGGCCGTAGAGTGAAGAAGGCAGCCACAGGACGAGAGAGGCTCGGCGGGCAGAAGTGGTCCGAAGCAGCACAGCGGGGAAGTGGCGAGGCAGCGCGGGACAGAGTTGCCACGAGCGTTGGAGAAGTGCATGCAGCGGAGGAGGACTGCGCCGACACTGCATGGACCAGCTGTGTGGAGGTGCGAGGAGAGACGCGGCTGTGACTCCCGCTGGAGAGCACTTCCATAGTCATTGGAGCTCGGTACTTGCAGCAACAAGAAGGCACGAGTCATCCTCTGCCTCCCTGCCTCCTCAAGTAGTAGGCCTACATGCAGGGCCTCCAGCTCCAGTACTGCTACTGCTAGAATGGTAGTGTGGGATGGGGTGTGGGAGTGGTCCTTTTGTGCATTTGCAGTGCTCATTGGGGCCCACTGGGCTGATTTTGGGCACATGTGCGCTTTTTCTGCACACCTGACTAGTTAACGCCTGGTCCGCGATGCCAGTGTTTCCAGCGTGGAATTTGTATTGCTACCGGCATGTCCATGCCAGTGTTTCCGTGTACGTGGAAGCTCTGTCATGATCTCTGCTTCCAAAAGGTCAGGACTTCCCCAACTCCCTTGGAAGCAGATCCATAACCCAGGTTCCGAGTGCCAACCAGACCCAATTGGGACCTTTTGGACCCTGTCCTGGCGCCAGTGGCACCAGGCTCATAAATATGCCCAGTCCCAGCGCTGGAAGCGCCGGGCTCATAATGCTTGGGTGGACTTACCTGCAGCAGACCATGCTGCTTACTTACCTGCCAGTTGAGCCCCTGATCCTCTTCTGTTTGGAACCACTTTTCCTGTTGGGTGGGGCAGGAGCCACTCCCTAGGTTCAGAACACTGGAACTCTTCTGGAAAGCAGGAACTCTTTTCTTACCTAGGCGAGGCTGTGGAAGGAGACACCTAAGCACTACAGGAGGCTATTTAAACCACACCCGATGGATGAATCTTGCTTTGCGTTATTCTGCATCCTCTGCAGCAGAACGCTCATCGTGTCTTCTGCATCTGATCCTGGGCCTAAGGGAAAAAGGCTTACCATCCTGGAATCCAATCTTCAGCAACACCTATAAAGACAAGAAAGAATAGGTTAGCACTACGGTCTTCAGTGACAGCGCATCTCTTACCCGGTCCATCGGCTGTCACCAACGCCTCGCGCTGCATTCCGGCATCTGAAAGACAAAGGCTTACCTACTCTTCGCATGCTCCGGAGGTCTTCGCACTGCATTCCGGCATCTGAAAGACAAAAGTTTACCAACTCTTCGCACGCTCCGGAGGCCTTCGGCGCTGCATCCCGCATCTGAAAGACAAAAGAAGGTGCGTTTAAAGACATTGGGCAACTTTATTACTCACGTGCCATTACTCCTTCCCACGCCGA
Organism: Ambystoma mexicanum; assembly: GCF_040938575.1. Classification (NCBI taxonomy): domain Eukaryota; kingdom Metazoa; phylum Chordata; class Amphibia; order Caudata; family Ambystomatidae; genus Ambystoma; species Ambystoma mexicanum. Next base: position 125,012,866 of record NC_090934.1, read on the forward strand.
ATCCAGTGGGTATTCCAGCACCCTTCAGCAGCTCCGAACTTGTACCTGCAAGATAAAGGGACAGTTAGTGCGCATCGTGAAGCAGGCAACAAGCGCTTACTTACGTGCTTCCAGGCGCTTCTATTCCTCACACGGGTTCGATCCTCAACTCTCTTCAGCCCGCCATCCGCCATCGCCGGAACCCTGCAAAACAAGAGACAACTTTACAAAAGACTTTTAAAGACATTTGAAGTACCCAAAACGTACCGGTCGTGCAGTAAACGACGGACAGCAGTCCTCTGAGGTCAAGAGGCCTGCACCCTTATCCAGTGAAGAAACTGGTTACGGCACCCTGCCCCGAGGCAGATGGAGAGCTCGGCGTTCACTTACCTAAGGTGAGAACGTTAACCTTTGGGGTTCTACAGGAGAAGAGAAAGGGAGGAAGAGAGAGAGACACCCAATAACCCCAGTTCATTAATCCCATATTTTCTATCTGCAGACATCTTACTCTTCGAGTCAGACATACAGTGCACAGAGGTCCAGCCCAAAGAGCCAACCGTGTGTTACACATCATCTTTGAAGATACGGTATTCGCCCAGTCAAGACCGGCGCCTCTGCGGGAATCAGGTGAGCGTTACAAGCTCGGAATGTGCACTTACTAACACCATGCCGGTGTCTCAGCCACAGCCGACGTGTCTTGCCGCAGATTCCGATGACAGTGTTGCCAGATATGGTAGGTCACTTGCGGTGACTGTGTTTGCAGCATCGCAACTCAGACTATGCCGGACCAGAAACAGCTGCCAGAATGGTGCGACCGGCCCCACTATTTCCAGACCGCCCTACTTGTAATGAGGCCCATAGTCTTGTACATAACCCTTTCCAGGGGTAGAGTCAGAGCCTTTCTAAAACGCCAGGCTCTTTGCTTTTCTTCAGCGCGACCACTCTGACCCTTTGCCCCCCTATTGGTTTCTTATTCTTTGTACTTTTGATCTTCAAGTGCTTCCAGCACCACTTTTATGCATTCCTTTCCCTTTGACCTGCACACTTGCTTAATCGTTTCATCTTCCTCTTTGCTGTGCCTCTTGCACGTTTCTTCACAGGCTTCTGGACCCTTTAACACTTTCCCTTCGTGCCTCTTGCATCTTTTCCATGGGCTTTTGGCCCCTTTAACACTTTTGCTTCAATATCCAACTTTACTACACTTATTATTTCATATGTGCGTGTCTCCCTAGTTTTGCGCTTACACTATTACTTTCACATCGTTGAAGTGTTCCCTTTAACTTCACTCGAACACTTAAGCAAACACAGTCCTCTTTCTTACATGTTTCAAATGTCACTTTGTACAGAGCTCTTCACAATCCCGCTCTTCAATGCTTTCAGACTCACTGGGCTAACTTCTGTGCTTCGGCTTCATAACGGTTCTTCGTTCCAAGGTCAGGGTCTCACTGCCTGCCCCTCGGATAATCCTTGGCTGTCTCACCAACCCAGGGGAACGAGCACTTGCATCTGCAATTTCTGCAGGAGACCAGCACGCCTCTCGGCTCCAATACGCAGACTCTCCTGGGATCCCTGGACACCCAGCTCCCTCACCACGCTTCTGCCCTTACGAACGGCAGCTTCTCAGCATCTTGGCATCCCGGTCTTCGGCCACTGGTCCTGGGCAGCTCTGGCGTTTCGGCTCTCCTCCCAACTTGCTCTTCTGCTTGCTCTCCTACTCGCGCCTCCATTTGTGTTAGAACACACCTTTTACAGTGAAACGACCAGTCAAATGGAGCCAGGTGTGAATAGTTATTATTGAATGCCTGACCCTGCTGGACTCCATTAGTGGGACAACTTGATTTCTTTCTAGGGTAGGTTTCCCTTACTCTCCCCATGTTATGCCTATGGGTAATCTTTACTGATTTTAGTTGCCTCATCCTCGTCTCAGTATTTGTTGGAAATGGGGAGGGAGAGTTGGGGGTAGATTGGAAATACCCCATTAAGACTGAGGGAGAGTGGGTTGGGTATTTTTGGATTTGTTTATTGAAATATTAGGTGTCCGGTCAAATGGTCGAAAATAAAAGATAGAATGACCATTTGATCGAAAGTCAAATGGTCAAAAAAAAAAAAAAAAATGATCGCATTTTATTTATTTATTTATATATTTTTTTAGTTTTGTTTGGTAAAAAAAACAAAAATTTAATATAGAAAAAGGGGGTGGGGGAACCCCCCCATAAAAAAAAAAAAATTTAAAAAAATAAAAAGACAATTTTTTCCACCATTTGACTCTCGATCAAATGGCATTCCATCATTCCGTTTTCGACCAAATGATCTACAACTGAAATATTATTAGGGGATTGACAAGGGAGATAGGAGAATCCTCTAGCCTTGTTTTTATAGAATGGGTTGGTTACACCTTTTGGTAGAATATTCCACATCCCTGATGTTCTCTTACACAAGTATGGGTCTTGATGGTATTCCCTGTATTCTAGATTGATATTAACATCCATTCATCTTCTACCAATGTCCAGTCTCTGCCTTATTTGTTTTTTTTTCCTTCTGCCCCTGGGGTGCCTGCCTCTTTCCTTCCTCCTCCTTGGGTCATGGATGACAGGAATGAGACCTGGATTTGGGTGACGGGAATCAATGTATCCCATGAAGGCGTCCAGGACTTCCTCCTCCTACTCTAACGCCCATCAGAATACTGTGTCTCTCGAGGGTATTCCCACGAGAACAACCTCAGACTCCCCTACCCAGGTGATCCTCCCTCACTCGTCCGTCCCCAGGGTTGGGGTCCAAGAGCGATGGCCCTTTGCTGGCCACCTGAATAGAGGACTCTTGGGGTCTTAATGGGAGAAAACCTCTAGAATTCTCACACTATATATTTTTTGTATAGCGCCACTCACCCAGAGGCCTCAGAGCACTGACAAGACAGATACATACATGGGTTGAAGCTGTTAAGCTGATACAGAAGGTTACCGTGCACCAGTCTGCTTTTTATTAGGGTAGTGTGACAAAGTCACAGTGTCAATATTGAATCCACTCCTCAGTCTGCCTGAGAGTAGGAAGGACAGAACGAGCTCGGAACTATTCTCATACCCCTGAGAGAGTAACTAGTTAAGAACCACAAGGTGCCAAAGAAAATTAGTATTCGAGACTGCATCTCCAAAGAATTAACAGGAACTCTGAAAAAAAATATGCTATCGGGAAACATTAGCACATCCAAAGAGCGAACTGTTAGTCAGCAGGTGCAGATTCTCACAGGAAAAAAACCTAACTTATCTCAACCGCGCCCCCCCAGCAACAGTGCTTGTGTTGGCTGAAAGGTTTACTTCCTCCCCTGCAGCATTTAAGAAGCGGAAAAACATCCTACCCCTTCCCCAAGGGAAAAAAAGATGATGCACAGGTGTGAACTTAATAGAGGTTTTGCTTTCCATCACCAGAAACCCACAAAACGACCTTCGGTGCAAGGGGACAGACAATAGGCAAGACAGGAACAGACCAGCAGGCAAGCACCAGCTCCTGCACTGCAAGCAATTTCTAAGAAATCCAAAGATGCGGCAAACCTTTTAGAGACTTCCCTTGGAAAAGGAAGCCAATTTGAACGTTTTCCTCAGCCATTTAAAGGGCGATGATGGCTTTAAAACTGAAGCTAAGATCCACAGACAGTGGGCCCGATTTACAGAGGTATTTCACATTGGTGCAACTCCATTGAAAAAAGCTGTGTAAATCAGGTCAAGTGTCTGTGAGCTGGGGGCTGCATAGAGGAGTTTGTTGAGAAAGCTGGCGAGCACCAGTGAAGAGGAACCCATTGAGCTCAGAATAGGGATGCCCTCCTGTGAGGTGGAAAAGAGCCCATTCAACCCCAGAATAGGGGTGTGCTCCTGTGAGATGTATAAGAGACCCAACATAGTAGTGTGCTCCAGTGAAGGGGAGAAGAGCCCCCTGAACGCCAGAAGTGGGTGCTAATGTGAGGAAGGGGTGAGCCCCTGGGCCACAAAAAGGGGGATCTGCTCCAGTGAGTCATAATGTGAGCCCTTTGCGACCCCTAACCCAAGCGAACGGGGGTGAGAAGTAGTAAGAGATAAAGGGTGACACTGTTCCCTGGATGAGGAGAGGTGTAACAGAAGAAGGGTGCCTCTTAAATCGCACAGAAGGGGTGTGCTTGTATGAGGGAAGAGGAGAGCCCTTTGAGCCCAAAAGAGCGTTGTGCGAGAGAGAGAGAGAGAGAGAGAGAGAGAGAGGAAGGGGTAGTGGCTTTGATCTCCATGAGAGGGGATGTGTAGTAGTGGGGGAAGAACCTGTTGAAAAGATAGGAGCTAGAATGAAGAGAAGGAAAGCCCCATGAAGGGGAGGACTTTTTGGACACTTGGCAAAGGAAGGAAGCCCTAAAGTCCCAAGAGAGGCAGAGATCCCTTGTGGTCCCCAGAATAAAGGATAAGAACTGAGAACTGAGCACAAGAAATCACTAAAACAGGAAACCTTCCTGTATGCCTTTTTATTTGCCAACCTTCACATATAACCGTGAGTTCAAAAACTACATTTCCCAAGAACATTTTATTACAGCTTTCCTGAAACAATTTCAATGCATAGTCTTGTGGTTTACTTTTGCCTAATAAAAACCTTTAACTTTATTTCAATTTCGTGAGGTGTTTGTTCCCTCGGTCATGTGACCGTAGCAGAAATGTGGCCTACAAAGACAAACAAACTAAAGAGGAGACGGGATTGGGAGCATTAAAGTCAATCACTCAATCTCCAATATACCATACCCAGCTAAAATCCTGGAACAAGTGCAATCCAATAACATCCTAGATCACATGCAAGTACGATTCAGACCAGTGAGGAGTATAGAGTCTGCAATTGTATCCATTGGGGATGGCCTTAAAAACATTGCAGATGATAATATTCCATCACTCTCGCTAGGGTTCAAACCTGTAATCTTAAGATCACACATAGATCCCGGCAGTCAACACGGAACCCTCTGAGCTATCTTACCAGCTATTTCTCCATAAATGTGCATACCACAGCATTTGGTAATGCATTGGCTCTGGGTGACATTTCTTATTAATATAACACTTATTAAGCTAGCCTGCACTTTGCAGGTTCATATTTCAACAGGGCTGAATCAGCCCTTCATACTTCTGAGGTTGACAAAGAAAGTACTATTATATTTTGTTAAGGATTTCAATCGGGCGTCACACACCAGACCAGGACTCTTGCCCTTAGCCTAGGAGGTAGCGCACAATTAAAATACTTTTTCTTTATTTCCTAGAATTCGGATTGAGCTGGCACCCAACCCATCTCACACCCCCTTTTACAAATACCGGTGGGTGGGAATACAATATTTATTTATTTTAAGTTCAAAGAAAATCACACAATTTTAATATTGGGCAGCAATCGGTGATAATTACAATGTAAAATGAGGAAATACACTTGGTTGACCTTCTACTATAACAATCCAAATCACAGATGAATGGGAGCAATTTTACTGTTTGGATAGAGGGCACCTGAGTTAAGATTTCCCCCTGCAATGCTCCCTCAAACCCCTAATAATCGAATTTTGAGTGGATAGAAAGGAGCAGCAAGGAGTCAGGGATACTAGGCAGCAAATTAAAATCCGACCTTCCCTCACGACATGGGAGGCAAAAATCAGATTTGAAAAACCTTTGTAATTGGATAAATAACACTCGGAATTGGTAAATAATGAATTTACATGTGCGGTTGAATAAATGGGGTAAATATGAGTTATAACAATTTCAGAGATGTAAGAACACTAGCAAACTACAAGTCAGGATACTAACAATGGGCATACAGTTCAGAAATCAACTTGGAAGTAAGAACACAGTGCAGCCAAATCACACTTTGCAAAATTGCATTTTCTTCTTTTTACAGGTTTAAATGTCAGAACAGTTTGAAAAACAGCTGAAATAGACACAATCGGAAAGTGGTTTTCAGGCTGGGTGATAGATGCACATCACAGGGATATTATGAAAGTGAAAGAGTGACTCTAGCTAAATAACTGGATGAGATTTTCAGTGTGAAAGGAAATTCGGTTTGAAAAATAAAAGCAGTTAACAGAGAAAAATCGGTTTAAAAAGGAAAGGACAAGTTTTACAGAAATTATATTTTAATGGTTAGAAAAGAGAGACACCGTCTGAGACACAGGTTACTTTAAAAGCACGTGTAACCACAAAAGAGAGAGAGTTAAAAGGAAAATCCCTCCGTTAATGCCCAATATTGTAACACTTGGAAAACAGAAGGCTAAGTAATTATAAAAATATTCCTATGGCTGAGTCCCTAGCCAAACATTTAAAAGACCCTAACTGTGAGTGATCTCGTACCAAATGGGTGTGGGCCCTAGTTGGAGCTGCTGGGCCGACTACAAATGGTGTCGAGATCCTGTCCCTATACTCTCTAAAACACTTTCCTGGTGTCTAGTAGGTGCACACATAAGTGGAGGTCGATATATTCTATTTTAATCTGTCGCCTCCATGGTGTGTGTCTTATCATTAAAAACAGAGTAACTATTTCTATGTCCAATAGTCAATAGAAAAGGTTTTTTCTTTTTTTTTTTTAAAAGAAGGAAATTCTTCCATACAACAATGGTGAGAAAGGATACGTGTGGATAACTACGTGTGGACAACACTTTCCATTTCTTTTGTACACAAGCCCTCTATTTTCTTTTACAAGGGTATTGGAGTCTGGGTTGTCAACCCGACCAATTAAACAGTCAACCGGTTTCAGCGGGATTCTCAATTAGCCGCTTTCTTCAGGACGAATACTATTTGTAAATTCTTGTATTCTTATGTTCTCAACAATAGCTTCAACACTGTGAAGAATTAGAGGTTGTCTTCTAGGGTCCACAATTTGATAGCAAGAAGCGATTCCTGATCCTATATGGACTTGCTTTAAGACCCTGTAATTCAAAAAGGGACATATGTGTACCCAAGGTATATGTTGTCTACGCTCAGAGGGGAGCCATACATCAATGTCCACATAGATACCTAGTTTTATACGGATCTAAAAACGGAACACAGCTTGCCCCCACTGGGAGAGACACCTTATGAAATGCCATAGACAAGAAAAATGAGAATACCACACATTTAGATGTGGTCAATTTATTGATATACAAAAAATCCTGCTTTATGAAAGACTCAATGTATACGGACATGTAGACAACATATACCTTGTGTACACATATGTCCCTTTTTGAATTACAGGGTCTTAAAGCAAGGAGAGAAAACAAGACACAATTAAGACCTCTAGACGCAGTGAGAACCACCATACTTTTGAGCATACAGCGCTTTCTCTATCCCTAGGACTCTTCCACAGAGGTAAGGAGAGTCTTTACATCAATTCGAGACAGAATCACTAGTGAAATATGTGTTTCTAACATGTTTTTTATGATAGTACTTGAGACTGACAGTAGTCCCCATTGTCTCTCTTGTCTTTGTCCATATAGGATCAGGAATCGCTTCTTGTTATCAAATTGTGGACCCTAGAAGACAACCTCTAATTCTTCACAGTGTTGAAGCTATTGTTGAGAACATAAGAATACAAGAATTTACAAATAGTATTCGTCCTGAAGAAAGCAGCTAATTGAGAATCCCGCTGAAACCGGTTGACTGTTTAATTGGTCTGGTTAACAACCCATACTCCAATACCCTTGTAAAAGAAAATAGAGGGCTTGTGTACAAAAGAAATGGAAAGTGTTGTCCACACGTAGTTATCCACACGTATCCTTTCTCACCATTGTTGGATGGAAGAATTTCCTTCTTTTTTTAAAAAAAAAAACCTTTTCTATTGGACATAGAAATAGTTACTCTGTTTTTAATGATAAGACACACACCATGGAGGCGACAGATTAAAATAGAATATATCGACCTCCACTTATGTATGCACCTACTAGATACCAGGAAAGTGTTTTAGAGAGTATAGGGACAGGATCTCGACACCATTTGTAGTCGGGCCAGCAGCTCTAACTAGGGCCCACACCCATTTGGTACGAGATCACTCACAGTTAGGGTCTTTTAAATGTTTGGCTAGGGACTCAGCCATAGGAATATCTTTATAATTACTTAGCCTTCTGTTTTCCAAGTGTTACAACTACTTTAAAAGCACAACACCTTTGCGCCGTGTAGCTCTTTATGTGGGAATTAATTTGTTTAATAAAAAAATAGGACTAAAGACTTACACAAGACAGAGATGAGTGAAAGAATTGTGCTAACACTAGAAAATCAAGGAACAGAATACACAGAGGATTTAGACTATCTTAAACAGGTTATTAGGGTATGGATGGGATTACTTAGAAGGTGGAACAAAGACAAAGGGCCTCATCACGAGTTTGGCGGTAACCCTTAAATGCGGCGGTAACGCTATTACCGCCGCATTTAAGGGTCCGCCAAATCATGGGCTTGGCGGATTTCCCCCAGCTCTGAGCTGCGATTTTGCCGATTTTCGGCGCTATTACCGGCGGCAGTAATACCATCAGCGGTAATAGCGCCGAACAAATGGGGAATGGGAAATTCCCAAATGGGCCCAATGGGGAATGGGGATTTACCGTTCCGCCAAACCTGTGATCCGGCGATAATTGCATCGGGGGGGTTTGCCGGTAGGGCCAATAGCCCCGGCGGTAATACCGCCAGGGTTCGAGCCCAACTCGTGATGAGGCCCAAAGTATCAACTTGGGGGTATACTATGTGTTGCTATGGGATGGGAGATACAATCAGCGCTTGAGTTTGGGATTTGGGATAGCCAACTGGGTTTCTGGACTCAAAGGATCTGGTCACGGCACCACGGCAAGGCTCTACTAGCAAAAAACAGCTGGGCTTGTCTGGTCACGGCACAGCGGCATTCAGGTAGTGGGGCAAAAAGCCGGTCTAGTCACAGGATACTCTCAAAAAGGGTATCACAGCTTTTCCCCCTTTCTCCCGGAGTTAGTGGGATTTTGTTATGGGGTTTAGTTCTGAAGGGTGGTTCTGCCTGGATAGGGTCAGCTATGCTCTGGCCTGGCAGTGGATTAGGAATCTTGCAGGATGAATATGAAATGTCTGGATATGCAGGAGCTGGAAAATTCAGAAGAGTCTGTCCCTTGTCTCTGTGAGCTTCCCCCTTTCATAAAGCGGGTGACATCACAGGATTTACCATGGGGCAGGCTTTGGCTGGACATGCTTCTAAACAACTGGATTGGTCAGGGTTTATTGTTACCGCCTTCCTGTCAGACGGTTGGGCTTTAGAGACATGACATCTGTTTTATGGTGTGGGTTTACTATGCCCAGGCCCTCCCACAGTTAATTTTGGCAAAATATCATTTATGAAAAAAATTGCACCTTTTTACAGTTGTGGTGCTTTTGCAAATCATATAGGCAAATTACATATTCCACACAGAGCATAATATTCCCACTCCCAAGTTTGTAGGACTTTGTTGTGTCCTTCTAATAATCTTTCGCCATTTTCAGTGGGAAATATTTTACCTAAAATTCTATAATTTTATATATCTATACCTATTATCACAAAGCATGTTAGTATTGAATTTTAAAGTGGCACCATATACACTTTCCTCAGAATATACAATTCTAGAGAAGGCCCCAGACATGGCCTGCACCCCTGCCCCCCCATCTCGAGCTACCAGGAAGGTACTCGCCAAGGTACATGACATATGAAGAGCAAATGAACCAACAGAGCCGCACTGGGACTATGCCCAGTGTACATTAGAAGATCCGTGCCTGTTGAAGCGCCCATAACCAGACAACCCTGGGCAGCACAGTACCCTATCAGACAGCCATACCAGCCGCTGATACGAAATGAGGAATACCTTCATGCGGTCCACAAAGAGACCCCAAAGCCTTAACTGGAAGGCCAGTAGAAATGACACAAGTGTCTGAACAGACTCTCAAATGAACAAAACGACTATCGAAGATTGCACGCCAGCGCGAGCAGTTATGAATGTAGATGTAATGGACACAGGAGAAAGACCATTTTAAAATGTAAGGAAACGTGTTACAAGACAGGATGAAAGTAACTAACCCGGCAAACGTGTGTGTGTGTAAATAGGCTTTGAACGCAAGAGCTGAGAAAACGATACTGCTTGCTATGCTTAGTAGAATAATAGAAGCGGCGTGTGCCAATTATATATATCTACCTCATGAAGCACATTATACAAGTGCAACTCCATTTTGTAAAGCAGAAATGTGCCCAGGCTGCCCAAGGCCTAACGGGCCAAGTTTCATAACCCAGCCTGAACAGAGAGGAAGAGCAGAATCGAAACTCAGAGCGGCTCATGTCTGGGAACTCGAGGTCACCCAGAGAAGGGGAGGAGAGTGTCAACTCGCAAGAATCAACTTCGGAGCATACCAGCTCGCCCGTGAAGGTCAAAACAAGAGAGGCCCAGGCAGGTGGCAGAGCCGAAGCAGAATGAAATACAATAAAAGCTGGAAACTGAAGCAGATTCACAGTGAACAGACACGTGACCAGCCAGGCGCGAAGAAGTACCATTGCCCGATGTCATCCAGAACCCGAGGATGCCATAACTTTTCCTGATAAGAGGCTACAGTTCCGAGGCCATACCCAGCCAACTAATTGACACATAGCCCTAAGAAACTGATTGATGGAAGGGGGGCAGGGTGAAACTCGGGCACTAGGCACCTGGGTGTCCAGTCTGCACACTGCCAATTAAAGTGGAGATTTATGTTTAGGGGTGTAACTTGCCCAATCACAATGGACCATGTAATCTAGGGTCTTATAGATACTGTTACCAATAGGACTTCGTAGTTGTAGTGACGTCCGCCACGTGTGATGTAGAGGGATGGGCATAGACGCCCACCCGGTAAGAGTTAACCAATCCACATGCTCTGTTACCATATACAGATATAACACCTATACTTAAGTTACCTTTCCTAACCAATTATATTGCATGATGATCTTTTATAGAATTAGACCTCAGTGATGACAAGTTTTGCCTATAACAATGACTGTTTGTTTGACTGAAGTTCGAGGAAGTCGGAGCGAGACAGGTGATCGCAATGCTGCCGATTCCCATTTGTTTCTCTGTTTGATATACTTGTCATTAAACAGACTTCCCTTTGCCAAATTACTGAGTCCTCTTTATTGAGTCGTGTTGGAGTAAGTGAATACTGCACCCCCATTCCTCACACAGTGCAGCTATCTTGTCCTACAAGTTCTAGAGGGTGAGCGCTGACCTATGGGCCCGTCAGTATCCATCTTCCCCTCCAGAACACTTGGTAGCGGGAGGATGGTTTTGGCCATAGATTATTGATTATCGATTGATATAGTTATAAAACACCTTTAGACCGACGGCACAAAGTAACTCTAGGCCTTCGGTAAGAGCACGAGTCCTTTCACCATTCCGGCTGAGTAGACTGAGAAGCTCCTCGTGGACAATGATAGAGTAAATCTTCAAAGGATAAGAGGATAAGATGCGATCAGTGAGTGAAACAACAAACCCGTTACTTTGGCAAATGTCTTATAGGCAGTAAAACTAGTAGGGGAAAGGTAACGGAGGGTGGTGGAGAAAAAAATAAAATAGTTAGAAGTAGAGAAGACTGTATATTATATATAGGGGGTAATGACTCGAGCATAAGAAATAAAGAGTGGATAACGGGGCACCTGAAATAAAACGTAAGGATTACCAGGGGGGCACCTGAAATAAAACGTAAGGATTACCAGGGGGCACCTGAGAGAAAAAACGTAAGGATTCGCCTTGTTCCTGTGCTTTAAAGAGCAGTCAAAAGGAACGTGAACCCATAGCCCACAGTGGGGGGACAATTAGGCTACGGTGACGTTTGAAGACTTCATTAAGGGGGTTCGTTCACATCCCATGACGGGGTATTGATTAGAAGGCAGGTACACGTATGACCAGCTGGTGTCCGTCTAGTCTGTCAAATGTCTGTCATATATGTCCCGTTTGTGTCAAATGTGAAATAACTATATTGATGATTGTTTGAAATGCATTATGGCTTTACGCGATTCTGTAACTAAGAGGGAATCGTCACTGAATTGATGGGTTTTGAGTAAATTGTTGGTACAAAATTTGGCGGGAAAAAGTTGGATTGGAACTTGCGTATGTGGTGCTCGCTCATATTATTGGAAGATTAAAAGAACTGTATAAGCACTGTTGGTGACTAAATTAAGAATGGTGGAAGTTATCCCGCTTGCGCATTTATGCAAGAAACTGCCCAAGCATGCAATAAAACTGAAGAAATACAGCCAGGAGTGGGTTAAGGGTACCGCCAATAAGATGTTTATGCCTTGGCACCAGAACGGGTCACTTTCTAAGACTGTTTTACAGCACATGACAACCTTCCTACACGCCAAATATACAGGCAAGAAGCTAGAGAAACGTCTTGCTGTTCTAGAGCTGTGGAAAATGTTTGAAGAAACAAAAAAGGTGGAAGAACCACCCACAGACTGGATACTAAATGTATGTACGGAGGGGGGCGAGACGCCTACCGCGCCACCAGCCCCGCCTGAGCCAGTCATTGAAGGGAGTAAAACAGAGGGGCTTTACCCACTAAGAGAACTCAAGGCAGCAACGGGGTACAGTAACCCTGCATATGAGTCCCCTACGTGCAGTAGTGACGAGATCAATGAGAAGGAGCAGGAGAGTAATCCTACCTCCGTGTCCCGAGGGACAAAGAGAGACGCGATGTTGGGAAAAAGGACCAGGCACAGACTAATGTATCTCTCGAGAAAGAGATTGAGGGGAAGAAACAGAAAGGAAGTGATGAGTTAGCATTCGTGAAAGACGGATGGGAGGACAGATACTATTGAAATTGGATGGAAAGGGAAGTGATGAGGTAAGGCCGAGAGAAAGGCCTGATGAAGTGCAAAGAAGGGAAAAAGAAAAGGAGAAGGAAGTAAGGGATGAAAGGACAAGAAAGAAAGATAGACTAAGGCGAGAACAACTGTATCGCGAAGAGCAAGGAATACCGCTCAGTCGCACACAATACGCAGCCTATGAAAAGTACAGACAGAACATGTTAAAGTTAGAGGAAGAATGGAGTGCACGAAAGGAAGGTAAAAAAGTGGGAAGGTGAGGAGATTAGAAGGGCAAAGGAACATAGAAATCAACGGATGAGGGAAGTAGATAAGGCCAGAGAAGAAGCGAGGAAACGAAAGGAAATAGAGGAAGAAACAGAGTGCAAGCGCAGACAGAGGGCACGAGATCTTGAATATTTGGAGCAGGAAGTGATTAAACCCAATCCTACAGTAGAATGGGAAGACATAGAAGAATTCTTTCCTGCAAGTGATATGGTACCAGGTACAAGCTGGACAAATATTGAGGATGATTTCAACACCAGAAGCATCAGGGAAACGATTGATAAAATCTATGACGAGATGGGGCTGGAACTAATTTACCAAGGGGGAAGGGAAGATGAGCGCTTAGAAAGCACTCAGTTATATGACACCTAGGATGTTAACCAAAGTAGTCGGAGCAGGGGACTGTCCCTGGACAGCCTGGAGATCAGGCAAAACGAAGGGGATGCAATGGGTTGTGTGAACTGGGATCATTCAGAAACCGACACTGGTGGGGAAACGGAGGACGAGGCATAAGAGGAAGGGAGACGGTGCGAAAAGGGGCTCCCGAGGGGCCAAGGGGTATGATGGTCCGATGCTAGTAAATTTGACCCCAGTACATCGATGCCTGCCACAGAGCAAGGCCAACACGAGGGAACTCCCCACGGACAGAGGGGGAGCCAGCATCTACCTATACAGGCAGATTAAGGGCACTGCCAGGAGACGGCAAGGTGGGAATACTGCCCCATTAGTAGACAGGAGAGCTGTGGGGGAAGGAGGAGGACTGTGCATTCCAATTTCCGTTACTAGAGAAAGGGGGAGTTAGACCACAATATATTCCATGGCCACACATGGGCCGGGAAAACCTGAAAAATAAGCTCCCAATGCTGACGTCAGGGGCTGGGAAGTGGATACATGAGTTAGAGAAAATGACAGGGGGTGTCACCCTGGCCATAGGGGACATTAAGGGCCTCCTAATTGCTATACTTGGTGAAAGAGCAGACGGTGTGGAAAAGGGCGGGCTACCCTAGGGTAACCATAACTAACACCTCCCATGACGGAGCGCCATTTAATAACTGCAGAGCAGCAGTGTGGAAAGCGCTGCATACGCTATATACAGACACGTCTGATATGGGAGCTATAATGACTCGAAAAATGAAAGAGTCCGAGAATCCGTTGATTTATATCCAAAATTTTCAAGACGCGTGGGTACTGGAAACGAATGAGTCTTGGACGAAATCCATCCCTGTATTCTACCATATATTGTGCCAAGGGTTACCAGAACCGGTGCAAAAACAGCTCAAGAAATTGGTGGGAATCTAAGCTAAACCATGGGCCGAAATACAGTTGACAATTGCACACTATTGTAGATTGTTGCAAGAAAAGAATTGGAAAAAGGAGGCAACTCTCAAGGGAGAGGAGGCAAAGCTGGTGCAAAAGAAGCTCTCGAAGTATGCTCTCGAGGGAGCCATGCTCACCAGCCCAGCCAAGCCAAGTGCACAGCACGTGACCAACTCATCGCAGAATAATCAGGGTAATGCAGGATTTTACCCAAGAGGAAGGGGTTTTGGAGGAAGAGGTTGGCAAAATAATCAGGGAGGGTTTCAAGGTAACCAAGGAGTTTTTCAGAATGTTCAAGGTGGCTTCCAGAACACACAGATGGGCAGTCCAACTACGCCAGATGGACAGATGGCCCGACCACCGCCAGTGTGTTGGCTGTGTGGAATGACTGGACACTTGGCGCGCATGTGTAGAAGCCAAGGTATGTGGCAAAATAGCCAAGGGATGGGGGCAGGCATGGTGAATCAACCTGCCGTCCCGCAACAGGGTGGTGCACAAAATTACACCGTGCATCAGCAGGCGTTAGGCTTGCAGCAAGGTGCACAGCAAGTAGTTCAACCACCGAACATGGGGAATTTGCCCACAGATGGCACAGGGTACTAATTCCGGAGGGGCGATTAACCCTGGAAATGGGGGGAAACTCACAAATTTACAGTGGGCCGAACCTATATATGAAATAGGACAGCTCACGGGGGACTCTTATGTGCTCTATCCTATCAGTGACACCAGACCCTAACAGGGAACCCAGGGTAAATGTCGCCATAGGGGGTAAAGAATATTCCTTCTTAATCGACACGGGTGCAACACGTTCGTGCATATGAGAAGGCAAGTTTTCCTTGTCCGGCGAGGCTATAGATACTCAGAGTTTCACTGGAGCTCATAGTAGAGTTCCCTTTACAGACGCACTCTCAGTCTCAGTGGGAGAGCGCGAAATGAATGTACCCCTATTATATTCATGTCAGACTCCAGTAAATATTCTGGGTCGGGACCTGATGACTAAATTAAACATGACCATCTCGTTTACCGAGAATGGTATAGTGTGCTGCACCCCAGGAATGCATTATTCAAACGTGCGCGAAATGATCAGAGCATACTCAGGACGTGTAGCAATGAGAGCTACACCGTTAGAACCAGACGTTTTCGCATATGGCATGTGGGTGCTTATGGCGGGATTGCCAGGCCTCGCAGACAAAACTATGAGAACCCCTGATGAGTTTTTATTCAGACCAAGAATACCGAGTATTTCCCTTAACGACACAATCTGCCGCAGTGCAAGGGAAAGTGGTATTGGTCGAAGGATATGATGACGAAGGCAGACAATGGTGTGCAATTATTGCCATTGAAGAAGGCTATCGAGTGACTGACGTCACTGATGATGATCTGTTCGAAGAACACCCTGACCTAGAAGAGACAAGGGAAGGGTAGAAGGGAGCCTCACATTTCGGGTCAAAATGATCAAAAGGGAGTTCCCACAGAGAATGATGTTGGCACTGATTCATCCAGAGTACTTCGATGACAACATGGCCCAAGTGCCTTCCGCAGTATGGACTACAAGGCCCTATGATGTAGGTCTCCTGAAGGGGGCAGGTGAAGTGAAAATTAAGCTGAAACCAAGAGCAAGGGAGAGTCTTGGCGTCCAATCCAAGATTTAAGAGCATTAAACGATATTGTTGAGGCCGAGTTCCCTCTAGTCCCGAACCCCTCTACAAGTCTATGCAATATACCCACTGAGGCAAAATATTTCACAGTGATCGACTTGAAAAATGAATTTTTCTCAATCCCGTTGCACCGTGGCTCACAAGACCTGACGTCATTCACTTTCAGACAAATGCGCCTGAAAAGCACGAGATTGCCACAGGGGTACTGCGAGTCCCTGTCTATTTTCAACAAAGTCCTACAAATGGACCGGAGCAACATTGCGGTGGACAGTGTTGTTTTGCAGTACGTAGATGACATTCTGATCTGCACCACCACTGAAGGGCAATGCAGGCAAGACTCTGTGCAGCTACTGAATATACTGGCTCAGAAGGGATACAAGGTTGATAAGGAAAGGTTGCAGTACTGTCAACAAGAAGTGTTGTACATAGGGCAACTGATTTCACATGAGGGGAAAAAGGTAACCCCCGAAAGGGCTGAAGCCATCATGAACACGGCCAAGCCGCGCACGATAAAGCAAATGCAAAGCTTCTTAGGCCTGTGCAATTATGTCAGAGCATGGGTCTTTGACTATAGATCATACACCAAGCCCTTGCTTCAGGCTCTAAAAAAGGCCTAGCTGACAAGGGAAGATATCGAATGGACTGAGGCAATGGAAAAGGGGTTTAAGGGTAATTTGTAAGGCCCCAGTTCTCTGGATTCCTAATAATGCAGAGGAATTCTATCTGTTCTCGCACACCGATGGTAATTTCATGACGGCAGTGCTCGCGCAGCAAACCTCGCTGGGGTACAAACCCCTGGCATATTACAGCAGGAGTCTGCACCCCGTCATGAAGGGCCACTTCCCATGCAAACAAAACCTAGCTGCTGCCGCCTTCGCTATCGAAAAGGCATCATCCATTGTGATGGGGTGCTCCATGACACTGTATGTTGAGCACTCACTGTTCGCCATATTAGACAAGCCAAAGGGCACACTGACATCTCAGAGAGCATCCGCCTATGAGGTGATTATCTCTAATCCATCGATCAAAATAGTGCGATGTAAAACTGTAAACCCTGCTACGTTCATAGCTGAGCCAGTCACAGAGGGAGAACCTATACACGACTGTGCGAACCATGAGGAATTCTATGATGAGATCCCCAGAGTAAAGGAAAATGCCCTGGCGAGTGGAGAGATCGTCTTCAGTGACGGGTCTTCGAGAATCGACCAAGAAGACGGACAAAGGTATACAGGCGTGGCCGTGATAAAGCACCTGGCAAATGGGGAGTTTCGAGTACTCGTTAGTTGCCGACTACCATCTCACTATTCGCCACAGGCAGCAGAACTATTGACATTGATACTCGCCATTAAGAATCATGCATACCAGGAAGTAACGGTATACAGTGACTCCGCCTATGTGACGTCCACAGTGCACGCAGGACTAGCGCACTGGAAAAGAAGGGGGCTACCTACGAGCAGACGGCACGCCAGTGCAACATGCAGCCTTATTGGACAGGCTGATAAAAGCACTACAGCTCCCAGTGGGCATAGCGGTCGTGAAATACGCCGCTCATACCAAGGGGACAGATTTCGGGTCACGTGTAAACCATGAAGCAGACACGGAAGCCAAGCGTATAGCATCCAAGAGTGAAACAATCATTTGATGTGGAGCTGGCACGTACCCATGAGCGGATGATGGTAGCACGAGCCACACCAGAAGCCTATAGCAATATGGGGCAGACTCAGCTAATGGAGCTCCAGGGGGAGGCACCTCAGGAGGAGAAATATCTGTGGAAGCGTTGAGGGTGTTCTTTGAACCCCTCCGACGGGTTGTGGAGGCAAGACAGCACTGGTAAACCAGTAATGCCTGTCGCCCTCCTAAAGGTAGCGCTAGAACAGCTTCACTACCCCATTCACATGTCAAAAGAAAACCTAGCTGCAATGCTCGCAGAAGACTGGTTCACACCGAATTTGGCAGAGCATGTAGCATTTTTTATAGTGAACTGCATAGTCTGCCAGCAATTCACCGCTGCACCGCTGGGCACACATTAAAAGTAGTGAGAGGAATCATTCCCAGACCAAAAGGGGCCGTTCCAGCACTTACATATCAATTATGTCGATATGATTCAAGTATGCAATGGGTACAGGTATTTAATTGTGGTGGTGTGTGCATTCTCTAGATGGATAGAAGCAGATCCCTGCACACACCCCGATGCTACCTGTGCTGCCAAGTTCCTGGTGAGGGAAGTGTTCCCTAGATGGGGGGTGTGCAAGGTAATGAGATCAGACAACAGGGCTCACTTTGTTCACACAGTTTGAGCAGATCAGCTTGTTGCTTGGTATAAAAGCACAGGTTCTCATCAGTGTATCACCCGGAGGGAAATGGCGTATGTGAGCCACTCAACGGCCTGTTGAAGGAAAGGATAGCCAAATTGATGCTCACATTACAAAAGGGATGGTTGCACTGTCTAACACTGGCATTGTATGCTCTTAGGAACCAACCAGGATCCGATCATCATCTCACGCCGCACAAAATAGTCACTTGCAGAAGGATGAGGACCCCTCTTACCCCCCCGAGATAGAGCTAGACGTGATGCCCAGCCAACTAGGGAGGTTCTGGGAACAGAGATGCAAGACTATCTCAACTGTATGACATCCAGTGCCTCTGTCATTACAGACCAGCTGCAGCAACGGTGAAAAGGGGACAGCACAGCACAAAACACAACAGGAAGTGCTGAAGCAGGCGCAGCTCAACTCCTTCATGCGCCCCTCGTTTTCCCTGGTGATACAGTGTTGGTGAAAAACCACACAAGAAGAAGGTGGGACGAGCCAAGATTTAATGGCCCCTTCATCGTAGAGGACTGCACCCTGTCCGCTGTCAAGCTCCAGGGCAGAAGAGCATGGATCTTCCTAAATGACATTAAACCCTTAGTAGGAGAGAGCCCTCCTGCTACATCCAACTGCAAAGAAACCACAGACAACGGGGAAGAACCTTAGCACATGCAGACAAGATCCATGGCGAGGAAGATGGATGCATGAGCCGAAAAGACAAGACGAAAGCCCTTTGTGAAAATCTCAGCTGTGCACTGAACATTTCCTCTAAACATTGAAAGGGATAAAGACAATAACCCAGATACTCTGTGCAGCCAAAGGTGTAGGGGAAAGAAGAGAATTGCATATCCAAAGCTGCAGTAATGCTACTTATGTGAACGTTTAAAGCCACACAAAGCATTGAGAAAAGCCCTAAGACTCTGATAAGCAAAAAATAAAAAGAAGAAGACGTTTCTGAGAACCATAAAACAATATCCTGAAGCAACCAGTAGCAAGACTTTGTTCAAAGAACTTATGGTATCCCCCAGTAGAAATATTACAAAGGATGTGCTTTCCTGTTTCCGGTTAGTATTAGAGACATATCCATCGCTTGTAGGGAGAGAAACCAGCATCCCAGATTTCATTCAAAATCCAGCTAACAGGAAGATAATATGACAACTACTGACAGTCCTCGCAGAGGCTTTTGCCGAAGTGCCAGAGTACTGGGAATAAGGACAAATGCTCCCACCTCAAGAGATCGATGAACTGACATACACCATATTTTTCCGAATCATAGAGGAGTGCCCAGGACTTGTCAGGAGAACCACAGATACCCTAACCTTCATCAGAGATTGAAGAAACAACAAATTCCTTAACCAAGTGTGGTACAAATTGAATTACGTGGTCGCAGTCCACGCAACAGGAAAGTGTAAAAACTGTTCACGTCACAAAAAGGGCCTATGATCTAGAGACCAGAAAATCAAAGCGAATGTCATTATCACCAGAAGACAGCCAATGTGCATACCGTGTTTTCTTGCACCTCGTTGAGAACTTTCCAGAACTAGTGGGTAGACCCAGCAATGTTGACGTACCCACATTCCTCAGAGATCCAGCAAAGAATGCGCAATTAAACAGGCTCCTGAGAGCTATCATAGCGCAACTAAGAAGCAATTATGGACATCCACTGCTGAGGAGAGCCTTAGAAGGAGGAGATCCAAAATAGAACTTTTTGTCATCCTTCTGAAGTGGAGCAGATAGAGGAAAGAGACACTGTTCTTCAACTTGTCTCCCAGAGACTGAACGAAAAGAACGGACACAAGAACTCCACCATCTTAATTTTCTTTTTCTTCATCCTCCTCATTTTTTCTATTTTCTCATATGTTCACTTTCGATTTTATTTTTGTTCCTATTTTTACAACTTTATTTTGAGATGAGCATTTTTCCTATTTTTGTCACACGTTCGCTTTTATTTTTATTTATTCAGCGTTCGATTTTTGTGCAAATTGTAGCAGTTCCATCGTTTTATCCTTTCGCATTGAACCGTTTCCAGCCTGTCCTCAGGACCAAAGCAAATTCGAGGGGTTCACTGGGACCTCACCTATTATAGATACGCATAATTAATGTGATGTACCAAAGTTGCTAGCCTAACCTTTCTCCCATAGTCTAGCCAACGGAACTGTGCTCCATACCCAGAGACTATCATCACCCACAAGAGGGGGGGACACTTGAAAAGCATGCAACACTCTAGTAATAATAGACTTTTGAACTGTGAGATCGGAGCAAGAAAAGAATACGTAATTGACTATGGACTCGATCGAAATGGGAGCCCAGAACAGTAACATAGTTCTACCCCCAGCAGAAGGACGCCTCCACATCTCTGGAAGAAAATGCTGCAAATTGTCGTTCCAAACGATAATGTGCATATGTACAGTGATCATTATTGTTTTTCTATTACTAACAATCAGAACTGCTTTCTTTATTGGTGCACGAAGTGTCCCCCTATCTGTATGCCCACTGGATAACAAACGTCAGGGTCCTACAAAAGCACCCAGACAGTATATAGTGATTCCAGTTCCAAGAAAAACTAATGATGAAGCAAATGATTTAAGATTAAATGTAATTAGCAGTGATACATACACACTTGAGGTGATGAATGGAGAGAAAAGCTGGAGACAGGGTCATCACGGAATGAATGATAATGTAGCACTGACCACGGCACACACCCACACACAGAATGCACACAAACAAGGGCAAGTGTCAATGGCTACAAGGCCTCCAACGAAGGCAGCAGAGAAGGAGAGACTGCCTGCCGAACATTCAATTCCAGAGAATAGTGGAAATGATCAAGAAAAGCCAAGTGAATTACCAAAGATGGAGGAAATAGCAAAATCCATCAAAAGAACAGAAGTGGCCACAAACGAATTCACAGAGAAGACACACCTGCTAATAGATTATTTGTTCCCATTCATAGTCCAAGCAAAGAAACAGCATGAGAAGCTGAACGACAGAACTATAGAAACTATAACAGCAAGCACACCTGCTCCAACGCAAGGAACAAGCCGCAGGCCTACAACACAGCCACAAGTTGGGAAGTTGATGAACCAATGGTGGTTAAGGGAAGTTTATGATAGACTACAAATGGGAAGGAAAGGAAGCACAAATCCTTCCCCTACCACAGCGATGCAGTCGATGCAGCCTGCTCCACCGAGATACCCGAAGTGGAAAAGCAGCACAGATGCATTCAGAGACGTAGTCATAGCAAACTACAGAAGAACGCTGAGAATCAAGAGAAGCCCTCACGAAGATACCAATGAATTTAACGATTACCTGGACAGCACAGCCCATCTTGGAAACAACAAATGGTACCAGCACATGAAGGAAGTAGGACGAAGGCAGTCAGGATGAGAATGCTTCGTCTGTGCACTCCTGCCCTACAGTATGGGAAAATCCAAGATCTTTGTGGCCGTAGAAATTGATGTCCAGACAGCACACTGTATGTCACATGTAGCAATGTGCAAGACCAGAGGCCAGTTCATGGGCAGTGATGTCTCCCTGAAATGTGCAACAGAAGCAACTGACCCTGATGAGGATGATTATGTTCAAGACATAAAGACAAGAAACGGAGCCCATACTAAGAATCATGTAATCAGATACGAGAACCCTGGAGTAAAAGGGGCTGGAATTAGAAGTTAAAACGTTCAAGGAAAAACCCCAGAGGAGGCTCGAATTTGGAAGGACAGAGGCCAAATGCAGATTTGGGGAACAGTGCTTTCACCAGACGGATGGGAGAAAGGAGTGGTGATCTGCAGAGCCTGGATGGTCATTGGACAATACGAGCCTACCATCAACATAGTGCAGAACGGATGCAAGCCATTATGGCCAAAGCTTGCAAAATTACTTACATGGGTCGAAGACAGGGGGGACCCCTGCAGATAGTACCACTGGAGAGAAACAATGGTACGAGGAAAATGGGATAGAATCATAACTGTGGACGAGTCTTTGACGCCCCAGGAATGGTACATGGAACTGCAGCGATTATGGACCATTACTGGGCTGTGGATCCAAAGCATATATAAGACTACCAAAGAATTGGGGAGGTATATGCACAATAGTGAACATCCATG
This sequence comes from Ambystoma mexicanum, assembly GCF_040938575.1. NCBI lineage: Eukaryota > Metazoa > Chordata > Amphibia > Caudata > Ambystomatidae > Ambystoma > Ambystoma mexicanum. The sequence goes on from NC_090934.1 coordinate 125,035,270, forward strand.
TTCCTGCACTAGTGATCCCCAAGAATGACCTAAATTTGGACAGTTTCCCGAAAACAGATGCTCATCTGAGGAAAAGGAGATCTGCGGAGCTGATATCACGAGTGAAGAGAGAGAATGACTTCTCTGCCAAATCAGAGGAAGCATTTCATGCAATCCCCTATGAACACAGGCTGTTTAGCCTAACCTCATCAGTATTCACAACGATACACTTGCTACACATCCAAGTTGGAGCAAATACTAAATAGCTGCAGATAACTATTTCCATCAGCTGTTCTGATCAGCTGCCTGACCAGAAGATGGCCGACGGAAAGTTCGGCATGATAGCGAGGCTGTCCCTTTGCTGCTAGGCAACGGCAGCCTTTCATTTCCCAGAGGGCCATACCGGCAGGCGGAAGCCGGCCACTGGGAGCGAAGGCCACGGAGAAAAGGCCTGTTCAGCTCCTGTTCGCTCCGGAGAGCGTGGCGTGGCCACCCCCCTAAGATCCGGAGCACGTGGACATTTCCTAAATCATCTGCTTGCAAGAGCACCCGTGGTGACCTACCGATTCCTCTCCCTACAACAATATAACTTTACCTCCTTCAAGCCCCATTAAGAAACACCAGCTGGTTCCAGCTGCCCCCTGAGACAATTCTGACACTGCCAAGGTGCCATCTACCCGGGTTAGCCTTTTCCCCTGAGATATGCTGACTCTGTAAGTACTTTAATATTAAATGTACGCTCGTCAATGTTACCATACATATCTGCAACTTAAGGTTTACTCTATTACTGTTCCTATGCTGTACTGTTATATCTCACACGCGCAGTTCCCATCCACTCCTTATTGCACTGACCCCTCATGGAGTCTCTGACAACTAGGTCCTGCTAGATACCTAACCTATGGTTATCGTAAACAAAGCTCTCTACCTAGAGACCTATCCCTGCCTATGCATGTGATATTTTAATGCACACTTGCGGAAATAGTAGAGAAAGGATAGATTGCATTAACAGCATATATTGCATCCCTCTCCCAGGTAAACCCTGTTGCCAAATTGCTCCTACATGTGGATATTCTATCATATATTGTGTTTCGCATTTAGGTGACTCTTGATACCAAATTGTTCCTACATGTTGACATTTCTAGCATATATTGTGCTTGCTTTTAGGCACTACTACTAATGCTGTATTTTAGACAGGCCACCTTTATATAACTATGTATCTACCAGCTATTTACACAGTCCTACTGAGGACTATCCTACACTCACTCATCATGCTAGATGCTATCTTACCTGACTCTCTGCCTCCTTTGACGTCTGTAATACATCTGAACCATAACTTTCCTGGCCAATATTTACATCCTAGCCACAGGTCCCCTGAGACAGCCACCGCTGTATCACTCCCATGTGATAAACCCAGCAGAAACCTTAGACTACGTGCCATACTGACTAAATTGCATGAACCTCTCCGCAGGTCCCTTCCCCCTACCAACATCAAAACTAACTTTCAGCAGGTCTGGAAGCCTCATTATACTAGGCTACCTTTACAACCCAATTCCAATACCTGCCCAACTCAGAATAATAAGCCCAAGATACCCGATACATCTACTACTCTATCCCTCCAAGCCACAGAGGTCACCAAGACCCCAACCATCGTTGGAGCACTCCTTAACGTGAGATCGCTTGTCGCCCATGCTCTAGACATTGCCAACCTAATCACAGAAGGCAACTTCGACTTTCTTGCAATCACGGAGACTTGGCTACACAATGCCGCAGGACCCTCGCTTATGCTGGCCATCCCGGACGGCTACATGATAGTCAGACATTACCGAGAAGGTGCAAGAGGTGGCGGCATTGCCATAATCTCTAAAACGAGCCTTTCACTTAGACTAGTATCTACCCAATCGACTCAATCCTGCGAGACCCCATCTGCCAAACTCCAAATAAATAATAATCAATCACTCACCATTCACCTTTTATATAGACCCCCAGACCCCTTAGGCACCTTTGAAGAGGATCTCCATAACCTACTCACCAATAACCTCAAACCTTGTTCTCAACTAATCCTCCTTGGGGACTTTAATCTAGGTTTCCATGACACCACGGATACTAATGCTACGGTGGTAGCCAATATGATTCACGCACTAGGCCTAACTCAAAGAGTTGACAAGCCTACGCACCTGAAGGGGAGAACATTAGATTGGTTAGCTGACTGTAACTGTTCAGCAACTATTTCGTCCATAATGCCCTTACCTTGGACAGACCACTCTTTGGCATCCTTAAACCTAGCTACCTCCAGACCCAACATACGGCCCCTCCACTAGCGCCACCATGTTTAACCAGAAATAGAAAATGCATTACTGTAGAGAAAGTTATCCCAGCTATACTACCGACCCTCAACGCACTATCAGCAAATCTAAACCCTAGCACCCTAGTGCAAGAATTTAATAATATCATGCTCTCCACTCTAGATAAACTGGCACCTCTCAAACTTAGATCAAGCAAACCGAAAGCTCATCTAAACAAATGGTTTACTCCACAGCTAAGAGACCTACGCATCCTGAAAAGAAAGAGTGAAACCACTTGGAGACTCTGCCCTTCAGTCGATAACAAAGCTAAATTAACCTCTCTCCTCACTTTACAAAAAAGAAGTTTGCCAGGCAAAACGCAACTCGTATGATGATCGCATAGCCAAATCGAATTCCAGCATGAAAGAGCTATTTTCCATCCTTAAGGAACTTGAGCCTCCTATCGCCACACCGGACACCTGTACCAAGGACAAACTTTGGTGCACAGATATCCAGCGAGCCCTAGCTAATAAAATGATCACACTCCAAAACAAAATACAGCATAAAAAAAGAATCGCTCAAAATTCAGGACTCATCCAAAATGCACCATACTAATAGCTCAGTGGCACACAGTAATACCTTCCACTTCTCCAAAATGACCACTTTGGAAGTAGAAAAAATGATCTTGTCGCTCAAACCATCTAATTGTGAAGGAGACATCTGCCCAGCACAATTAATAAAAGATGCTGCCAGAGAATTATCTCCCTTTATTACTAAATTGATTAACGCCTCCTTTGCCTCAGGCACCATCCCTGCCAACCTTAAACAGTCCTGGGTGCTCCCCCTCCTCAAAAAGCAGACATTAGACCCCCTCATTCCCACTCATTACCTACTATTAGTCGAAGTACTACTATTACTACGGTACCGTTTCTTCTCAAGATTCTGGACAAAGCCGCATACAACCAAATTCAAAAGCATTTAGAACTACACAACCTCTTAGGAGAGAGACAATCGGGCTTCTGTCCCCTACATGGAACAGAAACTGCCCTCATTGATTTGAAATCCCAAATTGACGAGCTGAGAGACAAAGGGAGAATAGTACTCTTGCTACTCCTGGACCTCTCAGCTGCCTTCGATTTGGTGGATCATAAAGTCCTCTGCTGCCACCTGGATTCCGCTGCCCATTTCTCCCCGGAAGCAATTAGATGGATCGAGTCATTCCTGAGTGAAAGAACGATGAGAGTCTTCTCCACCTCAGCAGCGGCAGAACCTACCCCCATCTCTTGCGGTGTCCCCCTGGGCTCCTGTGTCTCCCCAACTCTATACAATATCTCCACCAAGCCCTTGTTCGATGATCTGGACCATCTCGGTATCACCTACACTAACTATGCAGATGATACACAGATCCTCCTCCCGCTTTCTGGGGATCATGTGAAAGACACGGATTTGGTGAACAAGGTATATCTTATCATCCAGGCATGGATGGCCACTCATGGCCTCTGTCTGAATGATAAGACAGAGTTGATTATCCTGGCCACCCAAGCTAATATCAAAAAAACTAGGCCAGGAATTCTCCTCATTCAACATAGATGGGAATATCATCCAAGTGTCCAAGGATGTAAAAACCCTGGGATTCTATCTTGATTCTACCCTATCACTTGATAAACAGCTAAAATCCCTTGCTTCCGCCACGGCCTACACGTGCAAACTGATAAGAGCCGGTAAACCATTCCTCTCCAATAAGAGCTGCTTAATCCTGGCTAGAGCCCGAATACTCTCCAGAATTGATTAGTGCAACGCACTATACTCCGGAGCCAATAAAACAATAACTCAAAGACTTCAAATATTACAAAATAATGCCCTGAGAGCAGCACTAGGCATAAACAAACGATCCCATATATCTGCCGCCAGACGCCATCACAATTGGTTGACCACGGACAACAAAATAAAACTCAAAATGTTATCCCTGACCCACAAGGCCCTCAATAATTCCACCCCCAGATACCTGATTGACAAATTCCACAGGAGAACATCTCTCAGACCGACTAGAGCTGTCAATTCTAATTGCTTGACAATACCGAACTTTAGACTCACCACGATCGGTGGAAATAGCTTCCCGGTAAAGGCTGCAAAAACCTGGAACTCACTGCCACAAGACTTGAGAATGGACTTGCCCTACCCCCGTTTCAGACAAAATGTCATTTAACTTCTCACTTCGACTGACCTTAGCTGACCTGCATCACCTACCTCCCACTGTATTTACTCGCATTAATTCTTTACATCTGCAACTCTGATTGACCTCTCTGGAACATTGTACTTTTTGTAATTATTTGTGTTCTAAAGACCTTTTATTGTACTTTATACTGTATGCTATGCTATGTTGTAACCATGTAAGTTTTGCATTTTCTTGCCACTGCGCCCTGCTACCCCTGGGTCTGGCACGCATAAAAAGTGAATAAAAACAAACAAGCAAACAAACAAAACCAGATGGGAGTTATTGCAGACCATCAATACCACTATAAAAGGATTCAACGCGATCAAAGAAGAACTGAGAGCAATCAGACTGATGGCCCTCCAAAACAGATATGTGCTTGACATGATCACTGCAATGGATAGAGGTGTTTGTGCAAAAATTGGGGAATTATGTTGCACATTTATACCATCACACGATGAAGAAAACGGAACCCTCACAGAGGCCATAAGCATGTTGACAAACCTAAAGAACCAAATGATTGATGAAACGGATGAAGTGGACAATGACGGGTGGTTTGGGAACCGGTTCTCATGAGTCCCACAATGGATGGCTGACATTCAAATTTCTGGGAGCCCTGCTAGTAGTGATACTACTAGGTTTCTGTGTGATCAAAATAATCATCACACAGTGCCAGAAAACTGCAAAGAAAGCCATTGGGATGAAAATCGTGGTTGACGTCGAACCAGGAAGGAAGCCCAGAGACCTGACAGATGAAGAGATAAGAGACTTTGTGAAGGCCAGTGAGTTTGCGCCAGAAGGAACCAAGTTTGCATATCCTAAGAAACGAAGAAAGTATGAAGGAAAATGGATTAACTGGACAATGCCAGCTAATGACCTGGAACAAAGATGAACATGTAAAAACAGCAGGGAGTTTGAAAGGCGTGATAAAAATATGGACTCCAAAGACACACATGTTCACACCATCATGTAACAACCCGGAAGACGATGAACAAAACACTGAAGAATGAAAATAAATGGAGACGGAAAATGAAGCAGAAGTGGTCGATGAATCGACCAGATGGGGGGGGGGTGAAGAGAAGGCCCCAGACATGGCCTCCACTCCTGCCCCCCATCTCGAGCTACCAGGAAGACGTATGAAGATCAAATGGACCAACAGAGAGCCGCACTGGGACTATGCCCAGTGTACATTAGAAGATCCGTGCCCATAACCAGACAACCCTGGGCAGATCGGTACCCTATCAGACAGCCATACCAGCCGCTGATACGAAATGAGGAATACCTTCATGCGGTCCATGAAGAGACCCCAAAGCCTTAAATGGAAGGCCAGTAGAAATGACACAAGTGTCTGAACAGACTCGCAAATGAACAAAACGACTATCGTAGATGGCACACCAGCGCAAGCAGTTATAAATGTAGACGTAATGGACACAGGAGAAAGACGATGTTAAAATGCAAGGAAACGTGTTACAAGACAGGATGAAAGTAACTAACCCGGCAAACATGTGTGTGTAAATAGGCTTGGAATGCAAGAGCGGAGAAAACGATACTGCTTGCTATGCTTAGTAGAATAATAGAAGCGGCATGCGCCAATTATATATATCTACCTCATGAAGCACATTATACAAGTGCGACTCCATTTTGTAAAGCGGGAAATGTGCCCAGGCCGCCCGAGGCCTAACGGGCCAAGTTTCACAACCCAGCCAGAACAGAGAGGAAGAGCAGAATTGAAACTCAACAGAGAGCGGCTCATGTCTGGGAACTCGAGGTCACCCAGAGAAGGGGAGGACAGCGTCAACTCGCAAGAATCAACTTCGGAGCATACCAGCTCGCCCGTGAAGGTCAAAACAAGAGAGGCCCAGGCAGGTGGAAGAGCCGAAGCAGAATTAAATACAATAAAAGCTGGAATCTGAAGCAGATTCACGGTGAACAGACACGTGACCAGCCAGGCGCAAAGAAGTACCATCGCCTGATGTCATCCAGAACCCGAGGATGCCATAACTTTTCCTGATAAGAGGCTACAGTTCCGAGGCCATACCCAGCCAACTAATTGACACATAGCCCTAAGATACTGATTGATGGAAGGGAGGCAGGGTGAAACTTGGGGCGCTAGGCACCTGGGTGTCCAGTCTGCACGCTGCTAATTAAAGTGGAGATTTATGTTTTGTGGTGTAACTTGCCCAATCACAATGGACCATGTAATCTAGGGTCTTATAGATACTGTTACCAATAGGACGTCATAGTTGTAGTGACGTCCGCCAGTGTGATGTGGAGGGATGGGCATAGACGCCCACCCGATAAGAGTTAACCAATCCACATGCTCTGTTACCAAATACAGATATAACACCTATACTTAAGTTACCTTTCCTAACCAATTATATTGCATGATGATTTTTTTTATAGAATTAGACGTCAGTGATGACGAGTTTTGCTTATAACAATGACTGTTTGACTGAAGTTCGAGGAAGTCGGAGCGAGACAAGTGATCGCAATGCTGCTGATTCCCATTTGTTTCTCTGTTTGATGTACTTGTCATTAAACGGACTTCCCTTTGCCAAATTGTCCTCTTTATTGAGTCATGTTGGAGTAAGTGAATCCAACATTCCTCACAAGGTGCAGCTATCTTGTCCTACAAGTTCTAGAGGGTGAGCGCTGACCTATGGGCACATCAGTATCTATCTTCCCCTCCAGAACACCATTTTCTGCCATTTCCGTCCCCAACATGCTAGTGAAAGCTACCACGTCTTAATTTAATGCCACAAAAATTGCATTTAAACTGTAAAACGTTTGCATTGCTGCGTTGTCCGGTCGTAGAAATAACAGTCTTAAAGTTTATTAATTAAAATAGTCTTTTGAGCCAGATGGGCAGGCCTTCTTCCAAACATGGTAATTTCTTTCGAGGCCACAACCAAATTTCAGTTTAGCCCAGTGCTGCTTTGGAGTTTGTCTTTGAAGCTCTCCGGTTTAACTTGAGGGGAGGTGCTTTCTTGAAATGTCACACCTAAGTGTCCCAGAAATCTCTTGTACCCGGCTAGAGCCCAGCCACAAAGTCTGACGAACGTGTTAGATGCTTCCTCTTGGTCCATTCATAGTTTACAAAGGGCTGGCCCTTTGGGGAAAGGCAAATTGTGTTCCCAGAAAGCACATGTCCTTTGAAGCCAGGCAAGGAAACCTGTTCTGTGGCTTCAGCACAGTAAATGCATTTATTTATTTACATATTTATTTCTGAATCAGAAGCAAGTCTATTGAAATAAAACATCCCATATATGTTTTCAAACAAACTCCCCCCGCCTCCCTCACATTTCTATGCAAGGACGGGGCCTAATTCTACATTTCACTTTTAAACAGATATTTTTCTTGTCTGCAAAAAACAAACCTTTTTACACGTGGTGAATTTTCCTTTTTGCTGTCTCTTCCATCTAGATTCTAAACATTATTTGCAGCCCTAGTCAATTTCTCTTACACGGCAGTCTGTTCAAGGCAAAGGTCCACTGACACTAACATAAGCATAGAGAAATAGGGCTTCTTGTTGAAGAGTTCAGCTGTGATATTTTGTTGCAAAGAACAGCATTTTTCCGTACGGTTGGGAGTAAAGTTCTTGGTGATTTCGCAGATCTTGCCTGACACAGCCTGTCATTCAATGAGAAATGCCCCTTTTTGTGGGAGCACAACAAAAATATGGCTGGGCATAGCTGGGTCTCCCTGGATCAGCACTGTGTATTGCTGAACAGATGAAAAAGAGCATCAGGGCGCCATCATTTTAAATGTAAAATATTTCCTTTATTTTTTTTTCAAAGGGAAATTGAGCTAGCAGCAAAGCAGCGCTGCTTTTCAATTCTCTTCTTTGGTGCACATAAGGAAACACACTGGCAGCCTTTCTCTGTATGTTCCGTGTTCCATCTAGCCCAATAGGTGCTTGGCAAAGACAGCGCAGCCCTCATTTTTATAGCTGCGAAATGTAGTTTTGATGCACGGGAATGGTGCTCTGCAGAGCCAGCGCAGCCATTCTGCTGAAGTGCAGATTGGTGATGGAGGGGAATTCTGCTGGGTTGGTAAATGTACCCCACAATTTCACAGTAATTACGTCATATTTTTACAGTGCTTAAACTCGAGGCAGGAGTAGTCAGAAGTCTGACATGAAGCATTATACACAATATGATAGAATAGTTATTATATCTGGATACAGGAACATCTAGGCCACAGTATCACCAATATGTGGAGTATTTTTGCACAACATGAGAGGCCTCAGAAACATAAGAAATCAAGTTCACTCTATGTAAGAAGCTCTGGGGTATCTAGTTTGCCTAGCCTATATAGACAAACACTACTCCCAGCTGTACCTTTGCAAATATAGCAGATTAGGGAAAGCTGAAAACAGTTGAAAGAAGGAGATAACGTGATCGAAATGGCATGCAGTTTACATTAGCAGCAATGTGTACATACTTCATATGACTAGAGTGACCGGATCGGTTCAAGGTTCATGACCATAGATACTGGTGGAAGATGACATATTTTGGGCAACCATGACATAATCGTTGCGAGATTTTAAATGTTTTCAGTTTCCAGGTTTACCCTAAAAATAATTTGAGGGAAAGTGCACTGGACCAACAGCAAGATTCTAGCTCAGTCGAGCTGCATTCAGAGGGCCGCATCAACATAGCTATGCCCTCCACACAAAAACTCAGAGTTTTCGCGTCTCCTTTCACGGTACAAGAAAGGAAAGAAAAACAGCAAGAGGACCTCAACTAAATGTTTTGTCCCGGGACTAAGCAGAACCTGTTGTAGCCCTAAGCATATTTTGAAATATGGAGCACCAAACATTTTACACTAGGCCTTAGAAGGACATACAATATGGCAAGTATCCCACAGCAAACCAGCTAAATACATGTCCTCATGAAAAATAAAAAGGAGATGTGCATACCTGCCCAAGTGGCACCTGTCTTGTGTAAAACCACCAACCACTTCAGGTTGTGTAAGCCAACAGACCGAACCATTGTGGGAATTACAAGTTTGCTTATTGAGAGGATGAACGATGTTGGGTTATTCAGGGTTGTCCAACTCCAGGCCCGGATTTTCAGGATACCCCTCATTAATATTCATGAGCTAAATGTGCATACAATGGATCTAAAGGTATGCCAATTTTTGGCCATGAATGTTAATGAGAGATATCCAGTAAGCCTGTCAGGATACCGGCCCTCGAGGCCAGGAGTTGGACAACCCTGGTTGTATCAAAACATTTTGAAGTTTCCCTAATGTATTTGATATATTAATGCAGCATGTCATTGGTGGGGTGCAAAGTCTCTGAGGTTTAATAGAGTTGCAGATAATATGAATACCTAAAAACCTAACTCAGAATATTATCAGAAGAGGTTGGTGACAGACCAAAAAGTAAAATCCAGTTGGGTTTGCAGAATTACCAAACATTTGTAAATGATCATGACTACAAATATGTGTAATCTTTTTTATCATACATATTATTTATAGCCCAAAACGTGATTGAACGGCAATTCGAGACCCAGCTGCCAGCAATCCCCATTTAATTCAGGAGTTGCCCATCCAGCCCAGGATTTTTCTTTCAGTGTTGAGACTTGTAGTGTTGCTTCTTCCATTATAAATCTGTATGGAATGCTAAAAAAAACAAAAAAACACAGGTCTCCTTTGCATGTATGCCACTGTTTTCATTTAAAACACGCAACATACATTCAATATTACGATCCAATTCTGGTAACATAGTACGTGTCTAATGTTTAATTTCCTCTTGAAATACCAAGCATTCGGGACCCTGACCAGTAGTTTAAGAGGGTGCATGCAGCGGTAGTGCAACGGGTGAGACAATAATCAGTGTGCAGAAGTGCTCGCCTTACCTTAGGGGACTTCCTCTCAGTGTTCCTGCTCACCAGCACTGGGTTGTCATACCGCAGCAGGGAGTCCGCCGGGGGAATCATGCTACAGGACTCACAGGAACTCGGATTTACTCACTGTCGCGTCTCTTGGTACCTACTGCTTCTTGTGACTGTGATCCTGGAGGCGCAGCACCTGTGTACAGTCGCTATGGCAACTAGACGCCGGAAGTAGCAGAACACCATAGAAACAAAGGCGGGGCCTATGTGCGGCGACGGACATCTTTAAGAGGGAGAACCTCGTATTCAATGCATTGCGGTCCTTTTAAACCTGTCTCGGCAATGCTCCCGTTCTAAAATGGCCGGTATAGAAACGTATCCTATAATGTGGTGTTAGAGTAAGACGTGGCGCGGTAGCTTCTCAAAAGAAGCTTGATTTTCAGCTAAAAGCGTAATGCTCCGATTCTGTGGCAAGACATGGCCAGCATTATGCTTCACTTTCTCCATCAACTCTTCCAACAGCATACAATAAAATGAACATTAAGATTGCGGTAATCTTTATTACGCCTAGTCATATTCTTCCTCGTCACAGCACCATATCTGCCATACAGTAATTGGATATGGTAGGTTATTTATAACGCGCTTAATAACCAGAGGTTTCTAAGCGCTGACCCGGCGATCGGACCTGTGTTGTTCTGTGACGTCTTGCTATCAGGCGAGCACGTTGCCCCTGAGCGATCCTCCCTGTTAGGTGTGACCCTCCCATGTGCATTGCCCCTTTAAGGGGATGTGTCTCTCCCATGTGTATTGCCCCTTTAAGATGGGCCATGACTGTGTTATGGCCCAAGGTAATAAAGGGAGCCCCTGCAGGCACGTCAAACAGAATGGCTACAGACTCCATAAGAGGTTGGTCTGAGTCCGTGTCTCATTAATGATGTAGGCTGCAGCCCTACCCCTACACGTGGCGGCCCAGGCCTGCAGGCCCTGTTGCCATGGGACTCTCGTGCCAGGACGGTGGCAGGTGTCCGCGCGGTCAGGAGCCTGGCAGGCTGTGCCCCCACCCCGATGGCGCTGATGTCCCATAGTGCCAAGGGGCCTGCCGGATGTCCAGGGCAGGCCCCATACCCCCACAGGCACTCGGCCTGTGGTGTGCTGACGGAAACACTAGCACCCAGGGACGCCTGCCGGATGTCCATGGCAGGCGACCCCCAACAATGGCGACGAGGAAGTCGCTCTTTCATGAGGAAATGGAGAGTGACGATGACGAGCACACGTAGTGCAATCCCTGCGGATCTCGTGGAATCCAGAAAAGGGGGAGAGCGAGAAGTGCAGTGCCCGGCCCCCACCGTTTGCCAGATAGGCCTGCGCCCCACCGTATGTGTTGCGGTGAAGGCCCGGGCCACCTTGCGGTGAGGCGGCATCCTGCTGCAAAAGAGAAGAATAATGCGGCCGCAGCCACAAGGAGGAGGAGCGGCAGGCCACCACTGCAGTGAGCCGATGTGCCCTTCAAGCCTCCGCCCTGACCGCGGCCCTCTGAGGAGGGTGCTCGTGCGGCTGGAGGCGGAGCATGCCTGCACCCTCAAACAGGAAAAGGCAATAAAGTAAAGAACTGGTGGCCCCCACCCCCAGTGGATGCCTACTGAGCGGCATGTGCCGCGATGAGGCAGGCCATGCCCCAAGAAGATATCGGGCGGCCGATGTCGCTGGCAGAGAAGAGAGCCTTTGTGATGCATCCGCCGTGGGAAGAGAGGGAGCCATCCTGTCCCCGGTGGCATCTGTCGTGCTGAGGGGGAGGGAGTCAGCCCAACCCCTGCGACACCGTCGCCGAGAAAAGAAAAGAAGTCGAGCGGCCAATGACGCGATGGATGATGGTCTCCCGCTGCGGGGAGAGCAGTGTTTCCCTGCCCCAAAGGAAGAGGGAGGCGAGAGTCCAACCCGGCCCTCGCCCCTGTCATCGGGAAGTAGCTGTCCGCTGCACCCAACAAGCCAACCTGGGCTCGCCGGCGGTTACAGTAAGGAAGCGCTGTGCGTTCGGCAGAAGGAAAAGAGAATGTGTTGCCCACTGCAGCTTATGATGGTAGTCTCGCTGGGCCGGCAGCCCCAATGGCATACCTGGGCTGCTGAGGGGTGAGACGCAAAGAGAAGAAAACACCCGCTGTTCGCTAGAAGTTTCCAGGCCGTTGGCAGTGCGATTCCAGGCCGCACAGAAGCACATTTTGATGCGCTCCATGTCGGAGCAGGAGGTGATGGCGATGGCCCACTGTGCACTCTGTGCTCAGGTGGCGAAAACAGCAAATGGCTTCGGGGCAGCAATGTAGAAGCAAGAACATATGGCCGTACAAAGATCCCCGACCCATCATCCAACAAGCTTACTTGGGCCGGCAAGGCAGTGTAAATGGGAAGCACCTCATGCCGGTGCGGCACACCCATGCAGTTTCGATGTGCTGGTGTCCCCCACAGTGATCTCGGGCCGCATGGGGGTAAATGGAAGGCGCTCTATGTCAGTGCTCGAAAGGTGCCTGATGCTCCATGTCAGCCCGGGCCAGGCTGGAGGTGAGAAAGCAGAAAAGCTCTGTGTCTGAGCGGCAGAAGAAAGAACCCGCTGCCCTTCGAGATCCTGGGCCGCAGATAGATGCAAATTCCAGCAGCTCCACAGGGTCGGAGAAGCGGAAGTGTAAACATGGCCCCTGCAGTGATTGGTGAGTAGAACAATCAAGCAATCCTGTGTTGGAGCTGTGATGATACAGGCCCAGTAAGATCCCGGGCCAGGAGGCAGTGAAACAATGTAAAGCTACGAGCCCAGAGTTTTCCAATCCAAAATTTGAAGTGCAATGCACGTTGGCATTGGTGTCATCAGGGCCTGGGATGCTGTATGCGGTGGGCCTCATGAGCTGGAGTCCCTCCCTGCACAGCAATAATAGCACCCGAGACTGCACAATAGCCATTTGTAATACGGGAAGGAGGTTGCGCTGCTGTCTGCACTTCTGCAGTGTTCCCGGGCTGCTAAGGCAGTGGAATGCGTTTCCCCTATGGTCAGAGCACACAAACAAAGATAGGCGACAGCGGCATCTGTGCCTGTGTCTACTGCCAGACCCACACGAGAGGCAGCACCCGGAGAGGGCCACATTGCCCAACGCACCTCAAAGAAGATCCCTGGCTGCTGCTGGGGAGAAGCGATGGGGAGCACTGTGCATGCTCCCCGTCGGAGCTCCTGGCATCGAAAAGGGGCCCCATTGAAAGATCCCAGGCCTCGTGGCGGCAGCAAGAATCAAAGAGTCCCAGCGAGTTTCCGGGATGCCCAGTGGTAATGGAGATAGCAACTGCCGGCCAGAGGCGCCCCAGCAGCCGATCCCAAGGCGCAACCCGTGGTGAGTGCACAAGACACAAAGCAGAGCGACGGCACCAGCACCCACAGGGTCCACAACACCTCGACAGTAGGGCTTCCACCCTCATGTTTATCAAGGCTCCAAGCCAGGACGTTGGAACGATCTGCACACTGTACACCGCACTAACAGCGCCATCCATGAGGTGCTGCATGGGATAGGGGACATTCCGCACTGCTTAGCACTCCGAGAGACCGGGTATCATTGCGCACCTGCTATGCCGGTACTGTCCAGCAAGGGATGTAGCATTGGCAAGGCAGGACGAGGTAACGGCCCTTCAGCACCGGGGAAGAGGCGCGATGCACCATTAGGTGATTCGAGGGGTTTGCTCCCACCACGCACCGGTGACGCCAATCCAGCCCAGCGTTGGCAGCCGGACAAGACCCAGTACCCCATTACAGCCCCGTCGGAACACAAGCCACCCTGCCTACCATATTAGTGGCCCTGACTGCCTGCCACTGAGGACACCCTGGCTGCCTGTCACTAATGACACTCTGTTTGTTATGCCATCAAAGGACCAGGCTTAACAGGGTTGGGGGAGATACCTGCCAGACCCCCCTGAGTTCAGTCGACAACTTGTGTCTGACCAATTAACCAGGCAGCCGTGGGTCCCAACACCAAGAATCAGTGCATCAGTCGAGAAATGGGCTGCAGCTTATCCTGAGTGCTTGTGCGCCCTTCTGTGCTCCTGGAGGAAAGAGATGTGCCAGATCGGGAGAACATCGCCGACGAAGGGGGCGAGTGATGTCCTGTCATCCGTATCCTATCAACAACACAGTGCCCCAAGGGGGCGTGGCTTGAGCAGCCATGGAGTAGGACGTGCTTTCCATGCAGCCCCGGAGGATCCGACAGATGATCCGTAAAAACTATCTTTGAAAGTGCGGCATTGGTTCCAGAATTGATCACACACGCACGGGAATGTATGCTCTGCGCATTGTATAAAGATCGAGAGAATCGTAAGCAGGAGTCTGGTGAAATTGCTCGAAGAATGACGGCAGCAGTTCGGTCCATTGTCACACAAGATGGCCGACAACAAAGGAAACGAAACCAGGGTACCCGAAGAGGACAAATAGAGGCGGCGGCCACGGGGGAAGAACGGCAATGGCGAGGTGAAGACGGAACAAAACCCCTGGGGGCTGTGGGCCTTGGGACGTGGAGGCTTGGGTGCTGGCCCGGACGGCAGGGGCCCAAGGGCAACAGAGGTGTGAAAATGCAGGCCGCACCACGACAAGCATGAGTAGCGCTCGCTCGGCATTGATCAGCAACTAGCAGCGGTGAGAGGATGTCGCGACTGCCTGGAGATCACCACGACAGTCGGTAAAGAGCGGAAATTATGGTTGGGGAGACACTTGGACGCTAGGGAGACCCAACGGAGACTGGAATATGGCGGCGCAAGGGGCCGTGGGTAAGAATAAGAACAAACAACCCACGATGGATATCTTTGCGAAAACACAGCAGTCTCCTGCGGCCATCGCAACCAAAGGCCCGATGGCACAGGCTGAGGGCGACACAGCGGCTGATAATCATCAGATTTTGGAAGCCATTACGGAGCTGAAGGAGTCTTGGGGGGTTGCGATGTTTGACCTATGCACTTTCCTGGAAGCTAAAATTGAAGCATTGGGCATCGAAGTCTCCCTGCTGAGACAAGATGTCAGGGGACTGGCGGAATGCACAAGCTGCCTGGAGGGTGCGGTGAAATCTAGCACAGACACCAGCAATGCAAAGGAGAGCCATGTCCTCAAGCAACAGGTGGCCAACTTGGAGTCCCGAGCAGAAGAAGCAGAAGGGAGAGCGAGGAGAAACAACATTCGTGTGGTGGGCTTGCCGGAAGGTGAGGAAGGCCAGGACCCGACTGATTACATTGAGAACTTACTCCTACAAGCAATCGGGGCCGGTACACTCTCGCAGGGTTTTGCTGTGGAGCACGCACATAGGGCCCATATGAGGAAGCCGAGACCAGGGGCCCCTCCACGAGTGATAATTGCTAAAATACTGAACTACAAAGACCGCGAGAAAATATTGGAGTATTTTCGGAAAGGCGGAACAATTGAGAGGGCCTCGAGCACTATCACGGCATACCCGGATTATACTATGCTGGTCCAAAGGCAGCGGTACAGCTATGTAACCATCAAAAGGAGGCTGCGGGCGGCTGGGATAAAATATATTCTGCTGTACCCTGAGAAATTGAAGGTCGTGCATAAGAGCAAATTGCATTTTTTCAACACTCCGGAAGAAGCAACAACATGGCTGGACCTGCAGGGCTGCCCGGATCAAGACACGGAGGACACACAAAATGGACGTGAAAAGTGAATCAGATACGGTATGCATACTGCTATGGCGGCGAGCGATTATCCCCAGGGCGCCTAGGCGAAGGCTGAGAACGATGGGCCTGGCTGTAGGAGGCTGATATTCGATTACATATTGCTGATTATGAGAGACTTGATGGTCTGGAATATAGTGGCGGTTACATATATTTAAATTGAATGGCAATGTGTAGTTATTCGATGTGCTATTGGAGCGGCAGGGCGGAAGTACCCTACCCCCCGAATTATAGTTGTAGTTGTAGTAGGTTGGCCACTAGGGCAGCCTCACCCTGTGGAGCTTCGAGTACAGGTGAAAGTCGGAAAGAGCTAGATGCGGGGGAGCCTGAGATCCAGGGATGGAGCTGGGCAACAGTTGGGGGGAGAGTGTTGGGGAAGGGATGGGAGGCGGGGGGAGAGGGAGCGGGAAGTTTGGTGTGTTTTTGGTTAAAGGGGTTTAGAATGGGATGCAAGCCTATATGGATTGGATTGGAACTCAAAGCTAAACGACACCTGGGGGGAGGGAATGGGATCATACCAGGCCATGGGGGACCTTAAAATACTCACATGGAAGGTGCGGGGGCTTAATAGCTATTTAAAAAGGAACAAGGTTATGCTGTATCTGCGCAGGCAGAAAATAGATATTGCATTGCTGCAGGAAACCCACCTCACACGTGAGAGGATGGACATGATTGCGGGAAAGTGGAAGGGGGTGTTGGTGGGTTCATCGCACTCGGCCTACGCAAGAGGAGTACTTATATGGGTGGCGCCACATGTCCCGTTTCAGCGGTTGCAAGTGGTGGCGGAGACAGACGGGAGGATGGTTATGCTGAGGGGATTGGTAGAGAACAGGGAGATAAATATTGTTAACACGTACGCCCCGAACCAGAACACAACGGCGTACATTAGGACACTGAGTGCGAACCTGAGCGTGTGTGTGGGAAGCGCGGTGATCTGAGGAGGGGACTTCAACTGGGTACTGAACCCGAGGGTGGATAGATCGGACGGGAAATTGGATAGACCGGCCCCTGCAGCCAGGGCGCTACAGACACTGCTTGATGACTATGGGTTGGAAGATGCATGGAGAGTGTGGCACCCTGGGGAAAGGCAATATTCGCATTACTCGGCCCCACAGCAGTTATCAACGAGGCTGGACTATGTCTTCGCATCACCTGAAATGATAGCAGAGATGGCACACATAGAGTACAGGGCCAGGGTCCTCTCGGACCACTCGCCCCTGATTCTTGGGTGGCAATACTGCCCCCCGAGGCCGAGGATCCCGACATGGCGCCTACGAGCGGAGGCATTGAGAGACCCCTTCTTAAGAGAGGATTTGCAGGAGGAGATAGTAAACTATTTTGAAACCAACACTGGGAGTGTGGACTCGGCGGGGACATTATGGGAGGCTTTTAAAGTTGTCATGAGGGGGGCGGCTATGGCGAAATCCAAGGGCCTACAGGGTGGGGTTTCGGCTGCACTGAGGGAGACAGAAGCAAAATTGGAAGAGGCCTTAAAAGCCGGTGACGATACAGTGGAGAAACTAGATTTGATACTTAAGCTACAGCAAAAATGTGCGGAATACTGGGAGAGGTTGTGTAACCTTAATTATAAAAAGTACATAGAGAGACAGCATGCGGGAGGTGATAAACCGGGGAGACTTTTGGTGTGGTTATATAAGAGCGAGACCCCCAGAGCCACAATTAGAACTATAGAGAGGGAAGATGGTAGCGTAGAGGACACCCAGGAGGGAGTTAATCAAGCGTTTGTGGATTATTATAAAGTGTTATACGGAGAAGATGGGGAAAGTAGCCATGTAATGATAGAGGAAACGCTGGAAGATATGGGGCTGCCTAAGATAAGCGAGGAGGAAAGAGAGGAATTGGACTCCCTGATTACCCTGGAAGAACTGGGGGAGGTGGTGAGGCAGTTGCCTACTAGTAAGACCCTGGGGACAGATGGGCTCCCCAGCAAATTTTATAAGGTATATATAGAAGAGGTCCTCCCCCCGCTGCTAGAAATGATAAATGAAGCATTCGAGATGGGCCGCTTACCGGAGTCACTGAGAGAGGCTGTCATAGTACCTCTCCCTAAACCAAATAAACCTGGGCGTAGCTGTGGTTCCTTTAGACCTGTGTCAATGCTGAACCAAGACGGCAAGATATTAACTGCAGTCTTGGCGAATAGACTCAAGAGGGTCATTAGCAAGTTAATACATCCGGATCAAACGGGCTATGTCCCCCAAAGAAACATCACCAATAATCATAGGCTACTCCAGAGGATCATTGAGTTTGGCAGTGGAAGTGATGAGGAAATGGCAATCGTGTCCTTGGATGCGATCAAGGCCTTTGACCCCGTCAAGTGGCCGTGGCTGCTGGCGGCCCTGAAACACTATGGGTTAGGGCCTGGCTATGTGAGGTGGCCGAAGATTTTGTATAGTGAACCGCTGGCTAGAGTTAATACAGGATCTGTGATATCAGAGAGGTGGCAGTTTAGCAGGGGCACTAGACAAGGATGCCTGTGGTCTCCTATGCTCTACATACTGGCCCTGGAACCTCGTGCGATCTATCTGAGGCAACAATATGACACCATAGGCATCGATGTGAACGGGGAGTGGCATTTGATCTCCCTATATGCGGACGACATGCTGCTGTATGTGCGGTTTCCAGAGGAGAACCTCCAGTACATCTTGGAAGTGCTTGGGAGATACGCTGTGCTATCCGGCATAGCGGTGAACCCCCAGAAGTCTTGCCTGTTCCCGTTGGGGGGGTATATAGGGGTTCCAGCGGAGAGGTTACCGGTTTTACCGGTACCGTGGGCGGTTAGTACTTTTCGGTACCTTGGGATAGACATATATCACACCGTTGGGGAGGAACATAGGTGTAATACAGAGGGGGCAATCCAAAAAATTGAGAAATGCATGCGGTTTTGGGGCGAAGCTGCCTCTGGCGATGATGGGACGGGGAGCGATGCTAAAGATGGTGGTCCTGCCGAGGCTCCTACATTACTTCGGGAATATACCGTACCTGATTCCTATTTTTTTTTTTACCAAACTGAATAGCATGTGTAGGGACTTTCTGTGGCATGGCACGCGAAATAGAGTGGCGTTATGGAAGCTTCAGAACTTCCATGACAAAGGGGGAATAAAGCTGCCCAACTACGAGGCGTACTATGTGGCGAGCCAGTTGCAGTATGTTGCCAAATGGCTATCTGATGAAGAGACCTCGGAACATAGGTTGTTTGGGCGTGATTGTGCACCTTTTTATCTGAAAGAAATTATGTGGGCACCCAGAGCGGAAATGGTGGGGCGCCCTAAAATGATGCTACTAGGGTGGAAGGTGTGGCGCAGGGCATGCCAAATGATGGGGGACCCGTCCCCATGCTCACCGCAGATGCCATTGGTTGTATTGACAGGGGCGGACGCTCAGCTGCGACTGATACTCCGGACCCACTGGGAACCGGCTGGGGTGGCAGCGATGGGGGATATTTGGCAGGAGGGCTCTAGTGTTACTTTTGAGGAGCTGCGGGAAGTAGCTGGGTTGCACGAAGGCCAGTACATTACGTATCACAGAATGGTACAGAGGATTAAGAGAACATGGCCTGAAACTGTGCTGGAGGGAGAATTGGACGCCACCAGAGACGTGATATATGATATAGTTTGCAAAGGTAGCGGGCACCCCTCTCTCGACAGAACAAGGCCTGAGGGGGGTCATGAGACTTCCAGACTGTATGAGATGTTGATGTCTAAAGTGGGGAAGGAGGTCACGCAGTTGAGAATGGACTGGGAAACGGAGGTGGGGACCCAAATGGGAGATGGGATGTGGGAATGGGTGCAAGGGTATCATAGGAAGGTGTCTAGAAATGCAAGGCTGAAACAGATACAGCTGTACATAACACACAGGGCTTACATGACGCCTTGGAGGATATTGAGGTTCGGAAATGCAGTTCGGCAAGCATGCCCCAAGTGTGATGAAGAGAACGCGGCCATGGTACAGATGTTCTGGTCATGCCCGATCATAGAGAGGTTCTGGAGGGGTGTAAAAGAGAAACTAGAAGAAAGAGGGGTCAAGATAGTAGTGGATACGGTGTGGGCATGTCTGCTGGGGGGGGTTCCCCAGACCACAGAAACTCAGGCACGTAAGCAAACTAAGGGACCTGGCTTACGTGCTAGCAAAAAGGAGGATTGCCATGGGATGGAAGTCGTGCCATATGCCGAGGATAGAGGTGTGGTGGAAAGACTTGCAAAAATGGGCAGAAGCCGAAGCCATGGCACGGCAAGAAGCGTGTAGCAATGGGGGGGGGGGAGGAGAATGAGTCCCTGATGGCCTGGAAATCACTGATAGTCGGACTGTTTCGGCCATTAAACGACGGACTGAGCCTGTGGAGGAGGTGACCGAACCACAGGGTGTGGAAATTGAAGGTTCAATGCAATAGACTCGCAAGGGGGGTGGGGTAGTGGGAGTAGTGGTTAGGAAGTTATAAAAGTGTATTGAAACTGTTGGAACATGCACTGTTTGTTTGGTTATTGTTTGTTTGTTTGTAAAACTCAATAAAAAATAAAAAAAATAAAAAACACAGTGCCCCATTAACAGCACATGGAGCAGCCTGGATGCCCTCCGACCGGCGTCTCGCTGCTCAGCTCTGAACATCAAGGGACTATGCCGATGTGGCCCCCTGGAATCCGCCAGGTGCGGCTTTGCCGGCCGTGAACTGTGCCATCAATGGACCTGGACTCGGGAAGTGACTCCTGAACGGACGCTGATGGAAGATGAACTGGTATCCTACGGTCCTGCAATTGCTTAAAGAGGGCTCAGTAATCCTGTGTGTTTTGATGCTGTGAACCTGCATAGTAACTACATGCTTTAAGTGGTCTCAGTAAAGAATTATAAGGTGAGACTGTGATCCCGCAGTCGCGAGGTGGGCATGTAGTGCCAGCCGCCAACCATGGCGCTGTTTGTGTAGTTGCCGTTCCGAACCCCAGGTTGATAAAGGGTTTTGCAAACTGTGGTAGAACTGCCTGCATTCCTCCGGCAGCTCACCGGCCACGACTGTCACCTATTGAGTGTGTTTAGAAATGGGTTAGTATATGTTATGTCTGTAACTTTTGGAGTTAGCCATGTATGTGTCAGTGGCATATCCTATTATTGTTCTCCCCTGCAAACTCTAAGTGATAAGTATGTTGTTGTTCTGAACAGGGCGGGATGCATGTATGTTTTAGCAACGTTTGTTTTGTTCGTTAGGAAAAAGGAGGAGTGTTAGGTGTGACCCTCCCATGTGTATTACCCCTTTAAGATGGGCCATGACTGTGTCATGGCCCAAGGTAATAAAGGGAGCCCCTGCAGGCACGTGAAACAGAACGGCTGCAGACTCCATAAGAGTTTGGTCTGAGACCGTGTCTCATTAATGATGTAGGCCGCAGGCCTACATGTGGCCGCCCAGGCCTGCAGGCCCTGTTGTCATGGGACCCTCGTGCCAGGACGGTGGCAGGGGTCCGCATGGTCAGGCGCCTGGCAGGCTGTGGCCCCACCCCGATGGCGCTGATGTCCCATAGTGCACTGGGCCTGTGGTGTGCCCACGGAAGCAGCACCCAGGGGCGCCTGCCGGATGTCCATGGCAGGCGACCCCCAACACTCCCGAGACAGTGGCATCGCCAGGAATGAAATTTAAGGGAGGGGCACAGAGGGGCCACAGACAAAAGTTGGGAGGCCGCCTATAAAAGGGTGTGTGTAGTCCGAAGCACTCCTGCAGAGAATCGTGTGTGCACACCAACTACCACACCCCGCTGCACACGCTTCCCCTCCCATCAGACTGTAGGCATGAAATCATTAAGTCACTAATGACTAGGGTCACAAGATTAAAAAGAAAACGGGACAGGCCATAGACATAGAAGTAGGACTACACTAAACACAAATAGGACTCAGATAAAACTGCAATCCTACTTCTATGTCGCTGGCCTGTTGCCGAGGGATGGCGCGGGGGAGGGGTGGGGTGATCGCAGGCGCTCTCCTCGCATTGGCACCCACCCATCCAATCCCGGGACGAGGTTTATAAAATTATAAAAATCCCAGGACGGGGGGCGATTTCCTGGGACTCATCCTACCATACATGCCAGCCCTCCCGATTTAGGCCCAAAATAACCGTAGTCCCAATGCATTCCTATGGGAAAATGCATGTCTCCCGATTTCCCTGTGGAAATCTCCCTCCCAGGTGTGTCGCAATGTTGGCATGTATGCCCTACTAATGCCCTAATATTAGTGGTTTTGTGCGCTACATTCAGATTGGAGGGGCTGCCCTTGGCTGCAGGAGGAACTTAGCAGCTCCTCGTTGTTGTGTGGCAGCATTGATTGCAGCCCAGTGTGTGTTGGGTGGGCAAACAGTGCTGCAGACACTTCAGAGAAAGTAGCCCAGCTGAGGTAAGGGGGGCACAATGGCGATGCCAGGATTTCAGAGGAAGTGTCCGGGCACACACCCCTACCCCCTAGCGACACCACTGCCTGCCACGTCTCCTGGTTTATCTTAGAGACTTGTTTTAACGCTCTTCTCCAGATCTCAGAGGAAGAGTGTGGAGCCTCTGGGATTTCCGGCCCTTGATCGAAGCCAAAATGAAAATAACTTTCGGTTTTCTCTCCCGCTGACATTTCAGACTAACCTAACCCCCTACTTACCTTCGGTGGCACACGTCCCTGTGGGAATGGGCCATAAAATTGTCTCGGGCACCAATGAAAAAGTGGCCCACAGCTGCAAATGGCTATTCATTCCTTTTGTGACACTGTTTGAATAGTAACCAAGGGGTAGTTTTTTGATATAGTGGGATGCAAATTGTGCATTTTAAAGAATATTTATTCAGCAACCCTGGCCATAACTACTAGCCACAGAGAGAATTAACTCAAACTGGCCCAAACTGGCCAAAAACGTAGCTCACACCAGCATTTTGTGTTTTTGATTCGGTCATGGGCCTATTGCCCTATAGGCCAGTCCGAGCCTGTCCCTGTGTGCCACCGGCTCTGCTATCCCCCAGCGCCACAGGGTCCTTTAAAAAGAAAACTTTATGTGGATCGCGGGAGACACCCCTGCAACCTCTGATACGATTACAGTGAGCAAGGGTGCGGGGGACACCCCTGCATGCCCCGCTCCCCTAGTTCACTGTAATTAAACCGAATGGTAGATGTTTTTTCAAAATGTTCGTCTGTACGTAATTTTTGTACAGCCGAATTTCGAACATATCTACCATTTGTTTTTTTATTTTCACCATTTTATACGGATAACAACTCTGCCCACATGTCCATGTGATTGGCTGCAAACAAACCAATAGCAGCCAATCACATCCAAGTATGGGCCGATGAGTGTAAATGTCGCTCAGATTGGTGTAATTTGACGTGCATTTTGCTTTAAAAAAATTATGTGGGAGATACGGGTGGTCGGAGTCTTGGGGAAAAGTACAATAGTTCCCCAGAGGGTGGTGCACCAGGGGAGGGCATCTGATGACATCATCCTCTGGGTTTTTCTTTAGCAAATGTAGGCAGGTATGCACAGTACTTACCTCTGAAGCCCCGCCTCCATTCCCAGAACATCTTTATTTTTCTTCGTAGAGATATAATACCTCCCACTTACCCATAAACCAGTAGGTACCAATTTCCCAAGCTGGATCATGGGACCTTCCTCGCCCAGAAAGGGAGAGGAGGGTCATCAATCCTGTGACAAAGAACCTGCAGTTCTCCTTTCCTTGCCAGTGTATCTCTGTCTACAAGGCACTTTGGATCTTCCTGTTTTTACTGCACTGAAGGATATTCAGCCATGTCATCTCCCCTGGATAGGACTACCAAAACCAGTCATCCCTCAGGAGGGGTATTCCTCTTAATGGGGTTTTCCCTGAAATTGGGATGAATCCCACAGTGGGCACCATGTACACTAGTTGTTGAACCTACTAGAGGGCAAGGTGGCTGCTGACTGGGGTCAGCCTTACCTCTTCACATCTCACCTGATTCAAAGACCCAAGGTAAGGCCAATTCCTGATAGTATGACTTTTTAGGCATTTCCCAAGAAGAGATTCACCTTCCATTTTACCCTCCTGGTTCCCTTCGAGAGCCTTAGTGGAAGTTGTAAGGAACTCATGGTGGCTACAGTAGAGACAGACACAAGTGATCACAGTTCAAGGGTGTTTATTAAACTGTATAAATGGATGGGAAAAAGGCCTGATCTAAACCTAAATGTAAGATGGGAGCAAGCTACAACCATCAAATAATAATAAGGCAGTCCTAGTGGCGTCTTGTCAAATAAAAAGGGCCTATGCTAAAAAAAACAGTTGCCAATCCTTACCGCTAAATTACAAAATAGTGTGGGATAATGTTCACCAGTCAAGCTGGTATAACTGGGGTCTCTCTTCCCCACGTTTCTAGCACGGGAAAAGGCAGGACTCTGGAGTACAGCACACTCCTGAGCTTCTCCAGCACGCGCTAACAGTTTGTTTCCAAAATATCAGGGCCATCTGTGGCCAAGACTCTTTTACACAAAGTCTCTTGCCTCAGAGGGCCTGATGTGCTACAAACAACAAAACCAAAGTTCCTTTAAGTAAACTTCCTGTCGGGTGATTTCCCTTCACCCGTGGATCCCCCTCAACCGGGCTCTGATCCTTTTTGCAATGCTGGCCACCCTCAGCCAGGTTCACTACAGCCTTTCATTCAAAATATCAGCAACTTGTAACATTCAAGAATCTCAATGTCTTTTTAAACAACCGTTCACAGTGGACATCCCTCAGCCGGGTTCATACTTGTCGACACAATGTTTACGGGGTCTTATGATTTGCTCTCATTCGCTGGCATCCCTCAGCCGGGTTCACATTTGCCAGTTTAACACAGTTCACTTAGTTGTAATACCTTGCGGATTCACTTCCCTTAGCTTTTTCCAGCCCACAGTCAGGCTTTCTCTTAAGACCCCAGTCAGGCTTTCTCTTAGCCCCCAGTATAACATCACCTTCCCTTAGCCGGGCCCACATGCCTGTTTCACAATCTCAAAACTTTGGTAATTGGTTAAGGACTTTAAATTGTACAAGCGATTTTGGCTCAACCCTTGTATGACCACCTTATCTCTTTGTGCTGGCCTTTCCTACGGCCTCTTGTTACAATAATGCTCACAATAATAGAGGACCAGCCACAGTCTTTTCGAAGGGACACCCATGTGGCGCCGGACCACTCTGCAGCTGGTCTTTCCCTGGGCATTAAAAGTTGACTATCACAAAGTTCTTTGTTCATAACAAGTTGCCGTTTGCAACCTTCGCCCCACACCGTCTGGTTTGCTATCGGTTCTCCCTCCGACTCACCGGCTGTGCTAAACTCCTTTTCGTTTCTTGTCTCTGTAGTCAGGGACGGTACCATGGTAGCAGCGTGCTGCCCAGCCTCGGTTATCAGTGCGGGAGCATCCTGTGCACCGTTGACATCTGTTACACCACACGTCAGCTGTAGTTCCCGGTCTTATGATTCCTTTCACGGAGGCTTTGCAGGCTTGGGTCGAAAAGGGCAACAGCACGTCCTTCCTTGTTATCTTTTCTGGTCTCACCACCTTTCTTCTCTTTTTGAACTGCCGTCTTGGAATAGCTGCTTCCTTGTGCGTTTGTCCTTGCTCAAAGTGTGCTCGCGTGCCCCGCCTTTTATCCGTGTGGGGAAGGGAAAGGTGCGTCAAGTGTGTGTAGTTATTGTCAATTGCCTGAGTCTGCCTGACCCTTGTGTTGGGACACGTCAGGTAAACGGCTCTGGTGTTAGTCCGTTGTCTTTCACGGTGTAAGAAAGTGTTTGTGCTGGAAGAGGGGGGGGGAGTAGAGCTTTGGGGTAGGATGGGGAAAAGGTCTTATAAGGAATGGGGTACCATGTCTCACCCGTCAGTGTCCCACTTCCACTCCCCTAAGACTCCTCATCCAAGTGATCCTCCCCCGCTATCCACCCCCAGGAACTGGATCCAGCGATGACCGTGTCCTGGCTACCTGCATGACAGATCTCCGGGGACTAGAGGACGAGACACCTTCAGGTTTCTCACAAAGCCCACTGGGAGCATAGAGTGGACACTGCAAGCCCTTTGTCAAAATATTCCTAGTGGAATTGGAGTTCAGAAGGGAGACCACAATGAAGAGAAGATGTATTTGATCCTTCATACCAAATGACAAAGTTCCCCAAGTGCCTCTCATAAGCTTTCAAAGTGGATGGGCGTCTGGCATGGAGGATAGTGTCAACCACTTGATCAGAAGATCCCTAAACCTACATCTTTCAGTTTCTAAACTGCTCATTGTATCTTGTGGGCTCCCCACCCCTGATCCACTTATAGAGGGCAAGTCCACCCAGGAGAGAAGGAAACTTTGACGGCAAACCATGGGCATTCAAGAGGAAAGTCACCCTGCTCAAGCCTGATCTTCTGTATTCCCCTGGGGATGAGGGAGTGAGAGGGAAGGCATACAGTAGAGCCTGTGGCCATTCTCGATTCAGGGCATCTACGCCCCAGGCACCCACTGCCTGGTCCCTGGAGAAAAATCTCAGACCCTTGCTATGAATGGGGGAGGCAAAGAGATCCAGCATTAGGGACCCAAATCTGTGTGAGATTGTGTCACGTACCTGGCACGTTCCTGCTGAATTCACGGTCGTTATGCTCTGCTCTCCAAACTTCCACAATGATCCAGACTTCATGGGGCTGATAGTAGGGCACAGGGACCAACCCCAGCGCCCTACCTCAGTGTAGATAAATAGGGACAGAACCTGAAGGCTGGTTTTCCTAACGTGACTTGGAGACAACGCAAGCATGGGCCAGGAAAGCTGGTAGATGAGTAGTACTGCGGGTACTGGCACAACAAATCTCGAAGATGGCAATATCCACTCCCGTACAAAGATGCAAGAGGCAGGGAGATTGGAGCAGCGGCAAGCCGGAAGGAGGACTAGGCAAGCAGTAGCCAGATAACCAGCAAGAAAAGGAGAACACCAGAAGCAAAGGAGACAAGACTGGCCCTGAAACAGGATAGGGATGAGCTGAGCAGAGAAAGCACAGAACAGGTAAAAGGTATGGGCTTCCAAGGGAATAGAACACAGGAAACAGGTATCAGAGCACAAAAGCACACTGAGCACCTTGAGAAGCTTCCGTTTGGTGTTCAGGCAGGCTTTAAATAGCCTGCTACTCTCGCATTGCGTTCATCACAGCGGACGTTATCCCCATAGTAATGAGGGACGCAGAGTGTGGAAAGCTGACAATGGTAACCCAGATCGGGGTTCTCACATGCGCACAAAAAGAACCTATGGTGGGGCCCATCACGGATGCACCGGGAAGGAGCTTACCCTGGGATCGCGGCTTGATGCTAACAGCCTGCACAGCCTGCCCGCCGGCCCCTCCACGCCAAAACTGCCAGCAAGGATAGAGCTTCCAAGTAGGAGGCCACGGGCCACAGTGGTGACAGGCCCGGGGTATGACAGATAACCGAGAAAATCCTGTCCGATACAACCAACTCCTGTGAGGAAGGGTTTCTGCTGAGGAGACCCGCCTCGATGTTATCCACCCCCATGATATGGACTGCTTTCAGAGAGAGCAGACGATTCTCTGGCCAAATTCCTATCTTTCAGGCTAAGGCATTCAGAGACTTCGACCCCCAAACCCTTTGACAGTTCATATAGGCCAAGGCACTGGTGTTGCCTTTGATCAACCCAAAAATGTTCATCAGAGCCTTGTAAATAGCAGACAGCTCCCTCCAATGTGAAGATCTGAGAAGATCCTCTTGGTGTCATTTCTCCTGTACTGTCAAGGACACCATAGTAGCCCCCCATCCAAGACCGCAGGCATCTGTAGTAAGGATGGTCTTTATGGTGTGTTCTAACGCCCATTTCTAACCGTTGGCGAGTCCTTATTGTAGATACATTGTTAATGCTGATTAAATATGAAGGACCGAGAAAGGACAGAAAAAATGAATTTCTTCTACTGAAGCTGCCCAATAGGGAAAGGCAAGAGTAGTAAAAAATGAAATCCATAATTTGCGACAATAGTCAAAATCTTTTGATTTTTAAGTTCAAGCAGTATTTTGTTGTCCTTTGATGACAATTATTGCTTTGATATTTTCACTTTGTAATTCACATGAATTCCTCAATGTTTCCAACTCGCCAACGGTTGCTACAAGGCTGCTCACCTCTATCCCATTTTGATTGTTACCCAACCGAGGCTGAATGCAAGAGCAACGATATCAGATTACAATACACATCAATGAGGATGTCAAAATAATGTTTGAACTCATGAATATTTCAGGATGTCAAAGTAAATGCTTGAACTAATGAATAATTGAAGATATTAAAGATATTAAATATTTGAGGATGTCAAAGTAATGATTGAACTAATGCAAAAATGGAAACATTGAGAAATTAATGTGAATAACAAAATGAAAATGTCAAAGCAATAATTGTCATCAGAGGACAACAAAATACTGCTTGAACTTAAAAATTAAAAGATTTTGACTATTGGCGTAAATTATGGATTTCATTTTTTAATGCTCTTGCCTTTCCCTATTGGGCAGCCTCAGTAGAAGGAATTCATTTTTGCTGTCCTTTCTCGGTCCTTCATATTTAATCAGCATTAAAAATTTATTCAACTCAGGCAACAGGCAATATCCCCCGTTGGTGGCTGGCTAAGCTAAAGTGTGACGGAGCAATACAGCGCCGACCTGCCCAGCAAGATCCAAATCCCTACAGCGAAGACACAGTGCAAATACGGGCTGACTGGGAAATGTACACCAGCACAGAAAGGGGTAACCATACTCATCAAATACGCCAGTAGATACTAGTACACAATAAAAGGGATAGTGGCAACAGCCGCCTGTAAGAGCTGCCTGTGAAGCGGGGGAATCGACACGCCCCGGAGATGCATCCACAAGCAGGGGGCTGTGGGACGAGATGGCAATGAACCATGGTGTCTAAAATTCAAAGAAGCAAAGGGAAGCAGCTAACTTCAGAGGCGTGCACAAAAACTGCACTCACCGCGGATATCCCCGCTCCGGCAACTTCACCACCTCATAGAGGACAGATGCATGAGAAAGGAGATCAACTGATCCTGGAAGTCATGGCATCTTTGAAAGAGTCACTCAAGGCCAAAATTGACGCCATCAGCATAGATGTGAACTTGTTACGACAAGATGTGAGGGCACTGGCAGAACGCACCGGAACACTTGAAAAGACGGTGACAGAGAATACAAGTGGCCTAAAAGACACCTCTGAAGAAATCAGGGTACTGCAACAACAGGTGTGTAACCGGGAAGACAGAGCTGAAGATGCGGAAGGAAGGGTTGGACGCAATAATGTAAGAATTATTGGACGCCCAGCAGGGGAGGAAGGAGCGAAGCCGACAAACTACAGAGACTCTGCTGCAGCAAGAAATCGGTCCAGGTTCCTTCACTCAAGGCTTCACGGTCGAAAGGGCACATAGGTCGTTGATGAGGAAACTACCGCCAGAAGCCCCGCCGAGTCCAATAATAGCCCGGATATTGAATTACCGAGATAGGGAGAAGATCCTTGAATACTTGCGCAAAGGAGCGACGATCCAACGTGCGTCTACCACAATAACTGCATTCCCTGATTACACCGTACAGGTGCAGAAACAGCGAATGAACTACATATCGGTGAAAAAATAACTACGAGCGGCCAATCTGAAGTACATGTTGCTATATCTGGCTAGATTGAAAGTGATTCACAAAGGTCGTGCAATTTTCTTTGACAACCCAGAGGATGCGTGCAAATGAATGGACACGCAAAATTTGTCAGCCAAAGCAGAGGCTGGTCTGAGTAGTGCTAAGTAGATGCACTTAGGAGACCATTACCACTACAAGGCAGTAGAGGACTATAAATACATGATGCATCGACAGGGAGACCCACCAGATGGAAGCCTCAGGAAAATGAGAGTGGCCAACATGCAGGAGCCAGCAACGTGGTGCCTATTTAAGATCGCACTACACAGGAGCATCCTACACCTAAGATTGGATTTGTTTCTTTGGATACTAACAGCTACGTATCCGACCACTGCGCTCACGTACCATCACAGGATCCTGGAGTTGAGGCAAGAAGTGGGGATGCCTGAGCACAAGGAATTGAGCTGGGCAATTGTTGGGAGGGAGGACGGCTGGGGAGTTGGGGTAGTTAATGGGGAGTTAGCCTATGAGTCCACACAGTATATGCTATATTTGAACATTGAACCACTGATTCATGTTAGACTTTTTAATTGTGATGGGGGAACTTAGAATAGTATCCTGGAATGTCAGGGGCCTCAATAGTTATATTAAACGTAATAGAGTTATGACTTACTTAAGGCGTCAGAAAATTGACATTGCGCTTCTGCAAGAAATGCACCTGACTAATGAGAACCAGAGTGCACTTGCTAAAAAGTGGCGAGGTACGACGCTGGTCTCATCATACTCTGCTTATGCTAGGGGCGTAATTATATGGGTGGCGCCGTCAGTACCTTTGAACGTGCTTGAGACTTCCCAAGACAAAGAGGGCAGGATGTTTGTGTTGCGAGGTCGGGTTGAGCACAGATCATTTTGTATTATCAATATGTATACACCAAATCAAGATTCAGCGGCTTACTTCCACACGTTGTACCCACTAATAAGCCCACATATAGATGGTACATTGATAATGGACGGAGACTTTAACTATACGCTTAACCCTATATGGGACGGATCAGATGACAAGTTTACACACCCTGCCCCCTTTGCCAAAACCCTGACCACATTGTTGCAAGCATTTAAACTCATAGACATATGGCGCTCTCTCCACCCGCAAGCCCGTGGATACTCACATTACACTGCGCCCCAAGACTTGTACACTAGGATGGATTATATTTTTGCAGGAGAGGACACTCTGGGTGAATTTTTAGATGCAGAATATAAAGCACGAGTCCTGTCAGATCACGCCCCGCTGATGGTTACATGGCAAGTTTCCCCACTGAGAGCATGTATCCCAACATGGAGACTTAGGAACAAATCTCTGAGGGATGAGGCATTCCGTGAACACTTAAGGGAAGGGGTGCATGATTATTTCACGTATAACATCGGAAGTGTAGAGTCAGGGGGAATGTTATGGGAGGCTTTCAAAGTGGTGATCAGGGGTACTGCGATTGCTAATGCGAACAGGGTTCAAGCCGCAATAGAGAATGACCTACATAAGGCAAAAGCAAAATTGTAAGCCATAAACTGTCAGAGAGATGTACCCAGTGGGAGTGCCCAAGAGGCGATTGCTCTCCAGCAAGAGTGCTTAACACATTGGGACAGATTGGGTAAGCTGAGTTATAGAAAATACATGGAAAGGCAACACGCCGAAGGGGACAGACTGGGATGTTTGTTAGCCTGGTTGTACAAAAGCGAAACGGAGCAAAGCGTGATTAGTTTAGTCAAAGCTGAGAATGGAGAGATCTGTGAGACACAAGAGGACATTAACAAATGTTTTTATGATTTTTATAAGACACTATATGGGGAGATAACAGAGACCCTAGAGTCAGAGATAGAAGAAGCCTTAGCGTTGGTAGATCTTACAAAGCTAGATGCAGAGGAGGCAGACAAGCTTGGAGTCCCCATAACCAAAGAGGAGTT
This sequence comes from Ambystoma mexicanum, assembly GCF_040938575.1. NCBI lineage: Eukaryota > Metazoa > Chordata > Amphibia > Caudata > Ambystomatidae > Ambystoma > Ambystoma mexicanum. The sequence continues at coordinate 125,066,852 of NC_090934.1, forward strand.
AGAACACACCATAAGAGGATTGCTGTCAGGCAAATGCCCTGGGGCAGATGCTCAACCAAGTGAGTTCTACAAAGAATTCATGGCAGAGATTACGCCCTCATTGTTGGCAATGCCGAATGAAGCACTAGATAAAGGTATTTTGCTGTTGTCATTAAGAGAGTCAGTTATAGTCCCACTACTGAAGCCTAACAAACATACCGATTGCGGCTCTTACAGACCCCTCTCACTGCTCAACCAAGACGGGAAGATACTGACGACTCTGATGGCTAAGAGGCTGAAACCAGATATTCACAGACTCATACATCCAGATCAATCAGGTTATGTCCCTAACAGGAATATCACATGCAATTTAAGATGTTTGCACCATATTATCGACCAAACCCAAGACAGCAACCAACTTCTGGCAGTAACCTCGCTAGACGCAGTCAAGGCATTTGACTCGGTCAGGTGGCCTTGGCTACTAGCAGTGTTGAAAGGTTTTGGTATAGGCCCAGCATATATCAAATAGGTAAAGTTACTATACAATAACCCAGGGGCGAGAGTCAAAACAGGCTTCACTATATCAGAGCAATGGAGGTTGAGCAACGGCACGAAACAGGGCTACCCCTGGCCCCCCATGTTATTTATATTGGCCTTTGAGTATCTATGGAAAGAATACCATGAGGCCGGCATTGAAAAAATACTTGGGCAGCACACTCCTGATCTCTCTGTATGAGGATGACATGCTTCTTTATATACAACAACCTGAGACCAATTTACAATACACATTAGATTTGTTTGAGCGCTATTCAGACCTTTCGGGTTTACAATAAATGCACAGAACTCAAGTTTGTTCCACTTCCACTACCCTAAAGCAGAACTTAATAAAATCGAGAACTCCATGAAATTGTGGGCCAGGCTGCTGCTTTCATTAATGGGGAGGGGTGCGTTATCGAAGATGTTAGTGCTTCCGAAGTTGAATTAATATTCCCAAAGCCTTCTTTTAGACACTGAACACTATTTGCCAAAGCTTCCTGTGGCACAGCTCGAGGTGTAGTATGTCGTTGGAGAAATTACAGAGACCATATGAACAGCGAGGGATAAACGTGCCAGATTTTGAGGGGTACTTTGTGGCGTGCCAATTACAGTTTGCCACATACTGGCTGTCAGAAGAACAGACCCAGGACACAATCTTATTACAACCAGCATGCACCCCATTATTTTTTAAAGAGATGGTGTGGACCACAGTACCACGTGATGCCAAGCCCCCTTTGTTGCTAAAGCTAGGCATGTGGCAAAGAGCGTGCCGCTTTCTGGGCAAGGATACACCCTACTCACCCCAGATTGCATTGTTGATGTTAAAAAGGGAAGATGCGCAACTTAGGCTAAATGTTAGAAAATACTGGGAGACCAGTGGAGTAGCGACATTGGGAGATATACTGAAAGAGGGACGCCTGATGTCCTTTGACAAAGTCGTTTCGGAATTGGGAATATGGGAAGGGCAGCAAATAACCTATGCCTCACTTCTCCATAGAATAAAACTGAAATGGCCAGGATTGGACGGAGTTTTGGTGGAAGAGGAAAAGATCGAAACACTCAATGATATCTCTGAGGGTGGACACACAGTATCAAGACTATCTGAGCTACGAACGGTGAGACCGGATAGCAATCTAAAACAGACTCGGCAACGTTGGGAAGTAGTTTTGCAAGAGCAGCTATCAGACGCAGCTTGGAGTAGGACTATGGAGTAGCACAAGAAAGTGTCTAGAAATGCAAAACTGCAGTTGATCCAATTATATGTCACTCATAGGGCATATCTAACTCCGAAGAAAATTGCAAAATTCGGTAACGCAGCGGAACAATCTTGTCCGAAATGTGGCCTGGTCAATGCAGACCTGATACATATGTTCTGGGCCTGCGTGGAAATACGGCAATATTGGGAAGAAGTGGCCCGGACCCTAACTAAGATTGGCTTGTCATCGGCCACAGTTTCCCCCAAAGCGTGTTTGTTCTGAATTTTTCCGAGACTGAAGCAGGTCAGACATGCTAGTAAACTGAGAGTACTGGCATACATCTTGGCGAAGCGCAGGATAGCAATGGGATGGAAAGCACGTCATGGCCCAGCGATAGGCGTGCGGTTGAGGGACCTCCAGAAATGGGCACTGGCAGAGACTGCGGTGTGGCAAGAAGCATCCTGTCGAGGCCAAGAGGAGCAAAACATGGATTTAGTGGCCTGGAAACACTTGATACAAGAAATGACTCCACCTACACGCAAAGACACTCAAACTCAGACACATGCATCATCACAATATGAGGGATAGTGATACACTGAGAAGTTCAGGCATATTAATACACTAAAAGTAGACATAGGAAGTGGAATAGGCTGGGGAGGTGGGAGTTTTGAACAGATGAACAGCATGTGGTATTATCGGAAGAGATTTACAAAGTCTGTATGTTATTTGGTTGTTGAAAAATTAATAAAAATGTTTTTTTTTTAAAAACAGGAATTGGAAATAACTCCCTCCCAGAGCAAATCTGAAACATTTGAGAGAGGTGTTTGGCCACATGGCAATAGGCTTCATGGAGATCCAAGGACACCAACCATTCACACTTTATAATGAGAGGGATTATTTTCTGTAGGGTCTCCATTTTGAAATGTTCCCCTTTTGCAAATATGTACTTGGCTTTCAGATCCAAGATCAGGCTGTGCTTTCCTGAAGGTCTGGCGGGAAGGACTCCCTCTGTACCGCTGAGTGGCAGGGCGGGTAGGAGATTGCAAGCTCCCTGCCAGTGGACTGCACACTGCATTCCATCACCCAGAGCACCCAGGCAGTCGGAGCGTCAGCTCCTGCCAACGGCAACGTGCTAACCAGCATCGGGTCGGAGCATGAGGGCTCCCCGCTTCATCCAAGCATTCGGGCGGTCGGAGGAACATCCCCTGCCAATGGCAACATGATCTCAGAGCAGGTCGGAGCGCGAAGGCTCCCCGCTGCATACAGGCATCCGGGCAGTCAGAGGAAGATCCCCAGCCAAAGGCAACGAAATCTAGGAGTGGGTCAGAGCGCAAGAGCTCCCCACGGCTCCTGACACTCCGGGCGGTCGAGCAAGGCTCCAGATGATGGAGAACCAATGCGGAACGTTTTCCCGCCATCCGCTGACTGACGCCAACTGCCTGACACACCTCCTACCTAAGGTGGAGCAAGAGGACCAAGGAGCAGCCCAGCCTGCACGCGACCAGGAAACCACGTGCGCACCAGGCCCCACAGGATAGACCTTGAAACACCGGACATCCCATTGCAACCAAGGTTAGTCGGTGGGGTAAGGAGACTGATAAAAAAACATTTAACTGCCCAACAAATGCACAAGCAGCCAAATGTCAGAAAATTATTCATTAACCGTGCCAGTAACACCGGCCCGAACACTTCCCACCAGGATGCATGACAGCCTCATAACCCATCTGCCCACACATTTTTACCTCAGTGACACCAGCACCTTCGGCCGACGCTAGAAGAGGTGGGTGAGAGATTTTGAAGTATGCCTCAAAGCCATTGGCCCAGTTGATGAAGACAAAAAGCACAGTCTGCTAACTTTTTCAATAGGATCAAACGTCAGAGACATGTAGATGAACTCCCTGCAAGCGGTAGGATAGCTCAACGGCAACGTGCTTGCCTTGGATGCAAGACGACAGGAAGCAACACAGGTTTGATTCTCGGGTCTGCGCTTAGAAACCTCTGAGTATTAAGCGCGTTATAAATAACCTATCATGTCATGTCATACCAAGCGTCACTGACACCTACGCGAACTTGAAAGCAATGCTCACAGACTACGCCACGTCGCACACAAACATAGATTATGAAAGACACATCTTACATACCACAAAACAAACCAAAGGCGAGACCATGAACGCATTCGTGATGCATTTGAGACTCAAATTGAAGCATTGCGACTTCAGCAATTACTCCAACAAAGAGGCATTACGTTCGCAAATCATAGTGGAGTGTGAGAGTGCAGACTTTAGAAAGCTGCTGGTACAGAAATCACAAAATTTGGAAGAAATCCTACGGCTGGCGCGGTCGGGCACTGCGCTGGCGTCACAGGTGTAGGGACTGGGTGACATAAAAATCACTCATGGCAAGCATGAGTGTGTCAACAAGCTGGAAGGGTCATCAAAAGGAAATGCTGACCCATTCTGCTATAGGTGCTATAGGTGCAGCTACGAATACCCGCATGAGGGACAATGCCAAGCCATGGGTCAACAATGTTCAGCCTGTGGTGGGGAGAACCATTACAGAGCAGTATGCCTCATTTACCGCAGCAAGGTACGGGGCGAAGGAAGAAGCGGAAGACCAACACAAGACAGGATCCAAAGACCACAGAGTCCACCCCGAGTGACCAACCAGACATACGAAGCCACTCATCGCAGGCACAAGGAAGAGAAGCCAGACAAAAGAAGGGAATGATCCTCGGGGGACTGGAGAGACAGTAAACCTCCCACATCAAGGCATAGAAGAAGACCCAGAAGATACGTCAGGTACCTAGTTGAACACTTACAGTCAGACAGCACCTCCAGCGCGTTCTCAGAGGACAACGCCCATAGAAGTGAAAAACCAAGGGAAGAATCACGAAGGAAAGGATACCTGTACGCTCTAGGGAATCTGACTCCAAATCAATAGGATGGCGGCAGAATTCCTAGTGGACACCGGAGCCACCGTAAACGTGAGAAGTGAAGAGGTATATAACAACATACCACACGCGCCACGTCTACGACCCACAAAAGCACTGATTTTCCCCTACGGCTCGAAGACACCTGCAAAGAATTCTTCATAGCATTGTGCAGTTACAAAGGACAAGCCAATGATATCCCCATGCACGTCCTGGAAGCCACCATGGAAAGCAGATGTATTTTAAGCTACAAGGCCGCAATTGAAATGGGTCTCATCCACGTTCTCTATAGACTCATGGTGCACAAATACCTAGAACCCACTGGAAACATCGAACAATTATTCCCAGCACTCTTCAAGGGCCTGGGAAAATTGAAAGGCCGCCAAATAGAACTGCACATCGACATCAAAATCACCCCAGTGACGCAACACTATTAGGGAATCCCCATAAACATTCAAAGGCAAGTGGAGGAAGAGTTGACAAAGCTGCTGGAAGCTGACATCATTGAACCAGCGGAAGGCCCCACACCGTGGGTGTCCCCCATAGTGTCTGTACCCAAGAGAGACTCGAAGGACATCCGCATACGCGTGGACATGCGGCGGCCCAACAAGGCCATCTTGAGAGAATGCCACCAGGCTCTGCGCATCACTGACATGGTGCACCTCCTCAATGGAGCCACAATCCTCTCCAAGTTGGACCTCAACAAAGTGTACCATCAATTGGAACTCAACAAGGTGTCCTGGTAAATCACCGCAATCACCACTCATCTGGGTTTATACAGATATAAGCACCTCAGCTTCGGGGTGTCATGGGCGGCAGAATTATTTCAGTCGGAGATTAATAATGTTATCAAACATATACCCAGCTGTCTGAACTACAGCGATGACAACCTGGTGTGCGGACAAACTCAAGAGCAGCATGACAACACACTCATGAGAGTGTGCATGGCCCTTGAAGAGGCCCAACTCACCCTTAACAAGGAAAAGTGTGAATTTAGGAAACAGACAATTCGTTTCTTTGGCCACATATTCTCTGCCAAGTGAATGACGCCTGATCCAGAAAAGGTCAGCGCCCTCACAGACGCGGAACCGCCAAGCTCCATAACAGACCTAAGATCATTCCTGGGACTAGCCAGCTATTGTACCCGATACATAAGAGACTTTGCATCTGTCAGTGAACCCCTCAGGGCACTCACAAAACACAACGCAGAGTTCAAATGGTCTGAGAAGTGCCAGCAGGCATTTCAACTAATAAAACACTGCATATCTGACACCAAAAACGTGGCTACTTTGACCTGAGAAAGACCACTGAACTAATAGTGGACGCAAGCCAGTGGGACTTAGAGCCATCTTGGCCCTACTCGACGAGAGAGACAACCAATACAAGCAGATCATGTCCTATGCTAGCATGTGTCTATCCAAGACCAAACAAGCATATTCCCAGGCCGAGAAGGAAGGGCTAGCCGTAGTATGGGCCTGTGAAAATTTAACTTATTCTTGTACGGGAAGCCTTTTCCAATTGTCACAGATACCAGGTGTTATTGTTCATCTACGGCAACCCCCAAGCCAAAATGCCACCACGAATTGCAAGATGGGCTTTGAGGCTGCAAGACTATCATTTCAACATAATTCACAGACCTGGGAAAGACCACAACCCAGCAGACTTCCTCTCACGTCATCCCTGCAAGGAATATTCATCAAATCCATCCATAGCGGACCAATACATCAGATACGTGATACAAGGAAACTTGACTCTCACCAGATAGCTCAAGAAACGAACACTGATCAAGGACTACAGATGATCTTGAGATGTCTGGAGACTGGGAACTGGAAACAAGCACAGCAGCTGAAGGAAGACACAGGGGAGGACACCAAGCAAGACATTACCTGTCTTCTGGCTTTCAAGGATGAACTCGCAAATTCCTAAGAAGGTCTGCTACTAAAAGGCAGCAAACTAGTGATCCCACGCATCCTAAGACATAAGGTTTTAGAATTGGCACATGAGGGCCATCGAGGCATAGTGTCCACAAAAAGGATGCTCAGACAAAAAAGATGGTTTCCCCATCTTGACGCTCAAGTAGAGGAGCTACTAAAGAACAGCCCCACATGCGCTGTCATTAACCCACACACCAGACCAGAACCGCTGTGCATGACAGCACTACCTGAGGGAGCCTGGGAAGAAATCGCTGTGGACTTTTTCGGACCACTAGAGGGGCTGGTGGCATTAGTAAATATGGTAGTGAAGAGGATGCATTGGCACGCAAAAGATAAGTGCAACAAAGAGGGGGTGAGCACATATTCGTAGTGGTCGATGAATACTCTCGATTACCAGACATCCAGATCGTGCCATCCACATCAGCTTGTAATGGGGGAGCTGAAATAAAGATAGGGTACCAACAAGTGAATGCAGTGGGGGTAGCACCCCCCACCCACACTTAAAGCTGAGCAGAAAAATCCGTATAGACTGATTTAGTATTGTAAATTGTGTGAAAACAGTTCATAATGGTATGGGATATTAGTATTCTAACAAATTTCATATTTATAAAGTCGAAAGTGTATTACTTTGCTTACTTTGCCTACTTACTAAAGTGGTTTAGTAAGTAGGCAAAGTACAGAATGCATATTAAGGTTTTCCTATACACAGACAGAAAAGAACTCTGACAAATGCCTTTTACTGGAAATGCATGTAACTGACAATGTTGCTGAAATGAGTGAAATGAAGTAATGGTTCAGAGTGTGTATTATGTGGTAATTCTGAAGTTGAAACATTCAAGGCTAACATACTGTCAGAAATTAGATAAATGTGCTGAAACCAGATAATTAATTGGGCCGTGTCTGGAAACTTATCTAAGGGGGTCCAGCTGCATCAACCATATTTGCGCAGAGCACCGGGGAAAAAGCTAGAATGTGTGCCAGAATGTATTTCATTTTTGAAGGTTTAGATACATTTACAAATGATTGCCCGGTGAGCGAATGCTAACGAGGAGTTTGCCTAGACGTGTGTAGAGAGAGTGGGGGCTGGATGCTCCCTCTGACTAGCTATAAGAGAGAGCCCCATTTTGAGCATGGGGGGCCATTTCGTGTACCTGACAATGATGCTGTTTGTGCTCTGTGATCAGCCTGGCATAAAATAAACAATGATGAACTTGACTGGCTCATTGCCAAACCATTGAGTTGTCCTTATTGATTGATGTTGGAGTAAGAGAATCCTGCACCCCATGCACCTCACGGTGCAGCTATCTCGTCTTAAGGTACTCGAGGGCGAGCTCTGATCTCATGGGCCTGTCAGAGGTCATTCGGACCTCGATTACACTTGGTAGCAGAGGATTGTTTTGACCATCGATTATTGATAAGACACCTATTGATCGTCGACATGAAGTAACTCTAGGTCTTCGGCAATATGACGAGTCCTCCGCCATTTGGCCGAGTAGACTGTGAAGCTTCCTGTGGACAATGATGGTTAAATCTGTCCAAAAAACTGCAGTGGGTTTGAAGGGACCCGTTTTATAAACATAAACCCTTCCATTCCTACGGGCAGTGAATCAGGCGAAAGACTGAAAGAGGCGGTAACGGAGGCAGTGATTCCAAGGATCCAGAGAGGAACGATGCGAGCGGTGAGTGAAACAAAAAAGTTAATGCTTTGGCCAATGTCATAGGCATTAGAACAAGTAAGGAAAAAGGTAACCGAGGGAGGTGGGAAAAGAAAAAACAAAATAGTCAGAAATAGAGAAGACTGTATATATATATAAGGGGATAGAAAATAAGATAGGGATGGGGCAGACTGCAGCTGCCCTAGCCGATAGAGACAGGGACACGGGGAGGAAGAACAGTATGGCAGAAAGGGGAACATATATATATATGTGGTAATTTTTCAGGGAACAAGAACAATGGCAGTCCAGATTTGGGAACAAACCAAAACATTAACAGCATTTACAAAATGATTCACAAGAGTAAAACATTTATGAGGGGCAGACATGCATGCAGCCGGCCAGAGTTTTGTCTGATTTCGTCACATGTCATGTTATGTTGTGCGTTTAATTGTTATATGTTATGGCTGTTCATTTGTTTCGTTTTATGGAAAAACTATAAGTGTGCACTGTAAATACATTGGAACTAATATAAAATTGATATTTAAAAAAATTGGCATCCAGCCAGGGTTTTGAAAATGCCAAAAAATGACAATAAAATAGATGATCAGATGCAATGATTTAAGGCACACAAATTCGTTGTGATTTTATCTCAAAAGAATCAAACAGCTCTGAGATGAGTGTAAAAAGCTGTTGCACTTGTAAGCCATCACAAAAAATTCAAACCAGCAACTATGGAGTTAAATTTGTGATTTCCTCGTATTAGACAAGATAACTGATGAATCATCTAAGAACGATAGATTTCCACATTAAAATGGCTGAGTTATAGTGATTTATAGAAGTACTATTCTCGTGCGTTAAGTGCGTTAAGTGCGCTGAGCGAAAGGAATGCACTGCATAGAAATGCTTTTAACTGTGAAGGGTAGGAGGTCTAGCTAGAACTAGGAACTGTGAGCCTGTGAAGTGTGTAAAATAATGGGTTTTTTAGGCAAAGAATGATTGAATGATTTTTAAAGCAAAAACAGAGCCTAGTGAAATGTAATCGAGGGCGTATGTGCGCCTAAATTCAAAAAGATGTTGATAAGTATGTTGTGCTGAAATATAAATAGCTGGTTTTGTTAGAATGGTTGTGTGGGGTTGCATGTCGTGGTTTAAAAGGTAGTGGGTTTTTATATTTTAACATCAGAGCAGCTGTTTGAAAAAAACACGCAATTGAAAACTGATGATTAAGCGGGATGACAAGAGGAATGAAACATGCTTCCATTAGAGCCCACGAGAGTGAATGCAGTGATTCATCAAGAAAGGAATGTGCAATGGCAGTCTTTGGAGATAAGCATTGCCAAGCACAACGAGATCATGTCTTGCAAGGCTGTATTTATTGCACCCAAACGAGTATTGTAAAAGACAGGCTTTATTTCATTAGGAAACAAGGTCTGAAATGCAGATCGCAGAATGCAAAGAATAATTCTGAGCATTGTTGCAAATTATGGAATAAGATGCCCACACTTGAAAATTGGAAAATTTCACAAGTGTAGTTGCAGCTTACCCATGTAATAACCCAGCGTCAAGGGGATATTTATTAATGAGGATAGCAGCTAAATATTTCAGTGGGAAGGCTGGTAAACGCAGGGCTCAGATCTGGTTGGGTCATTACATTTTTTTATGACTCGTGGTGGTCATGGTGTGGCAGGGCGGTAACAATACATACAGTATTTCTATGTGGTAAGAAGACACGCTAACAGCCGATGTAATTGTTAGGCTATTTCAGTGATCAGGAAAATGCTCAAGTGAGTGTGGGTTATATGTTGCAGTAAAGCGCGTTACATGCAAATGAATTTGTTGAACAGCGGGCAATTAAGTGGGGGTACATATAGGCTCAGCAATATGCAAACACAGAATACACAGAGATACCTGGGAATAAAAAGCGTCAACCCAGAAATGAGGACTATTTTGCAAACAGGAAAATGAATGTGTTTTCACAGTAGGACAGCCCCAGAGGTTGTCTGGATGTGCCTAAAAAGTTACTGACACTAGGGTTTTGGAATGCAAGGAGAAAAATGACAATAAAAACGATTTTTGGTCTGATGAGAAGACAGTGAGACTGTATGTCCATGTAGCAAAGGCGGCTTTTGGACTATAGATGTGGCATTGGTTTAGCAGTCTCTTGAGGAAAATATGTCAGCTGTGGTGTGATTTTAATAGGCACCTTTTCAGTGGTAGTCATTTACAGGGTAATTCATAGAATTTCGCAGAAAAGTGTCGCAAGCGGCTGGCGCAGAGTGTCCGCGTGCGATTGTCTGCGCCAGGCACGTGCGATAAAACCGATTTCCGCGCACAGCGTATTCATGGATTTCATGCTCCCAAACCAGCCGTGGTGCAGAGTATCGCAGCGAGCCTGCCGCAGCGCCAGTAACGCCCCCAAGAACGCCCTCGCGCAAGGAAAAGCCATCAAAATCGCTAAATCATCGCAAAGGGCTGCGCTAACCCTGGACCACTTTACAGGGCTGCCAAACAAGGAACGCAAAGCGGGCAACCTTCATATCAGGAGTACGCGGGCAGTTTTACACGCGATTGGCCAGGGTACGTGTATTACAAGGGTACGCGTGAAGTCTTACATGCGATTAGCCAGGGCATGTGTATTACAGGGGTACGCGGGAAGTTCAACACGCGATTGGCCAGGGTACGTGTATTACAGGGGTACGCGTGAAGTCTTACATGCGATTAGCCAGGGCATGTGTATTACAGGGGTACGCGGGAAGTACAACACGCGATTGGCCAGGGTACGTGTATTACAGGGGTACGCGTGAAGTCTTACATGCGATTAGCCAGGGCACGTGTATTACAGGGGTACGCGGGAAGTTCAACACGCGATTGGCCAGGGTACGTGTATTACAGGGGTACGCGTGAAGTCTTACATGCGATTAGCCAGGGCACGTGTATTACAGGGGTACGCGGGAATTATCACACGCGATTTGGCAGGGTACGTGTATTACAGGGGTGCGTGTGAATTATCACACGCGATTTGGCTGGGTACGTGTATAATAGGGGTGCGTGGGAATTATCACACGCGATTAGGCTGGGTGGGTCCTCACAGGTGTTCCCTGTACACCCTCCACGGCCCCTGCAGGCAGCCCACAAAACAGGGGACTACCCTGCACACCTGCTCATGTCCCCCTGCACCCCCACCAGCCACCAGGGGCAGCCTCCACCAGGCCCCCACCCATGTCTACCACCACCCCCACCCCCCAGCAGTGCAGGGGCAGCCTCCACCAGGCCCCCACCCATGTCTCCCACCACCCCCACCCCCCAGCAGTGCAGGGGCAGCCTCCACCAGGCCCCCACCCATGTCTCCCACCACCCCCACCCCCCAGCAGTGCAGGGGCAGCCTCCACCAGGCCCCCACCCATGTCTCCCACCACCCCCACCCCCCAGCCACCAGGGGCACCCTCCACCAGGCCCCCACCCATGTCTCCCACCACCCCCACCCCCCAGCCACCAGGGGCACCCTCCACCAGGCCCCCACCCATGTCTCCCACCACCACCACCCCCCAGCCACCAGGGGCACCCTCCACCAGGCCCCCATCCATGTCTCCCACCACCCACATCCCCCAGCAGTGCAGGGGCAGCCTCCACCAGGCCCCCACCCATGTCACCCACCACCCCCACCCCCCAGCCACCAGGGGCACCCTCCACCAGGCCCCCATCCATGTCTCCCACCACCCCCACCCCCCAGCAGTGCAGGGGCTGCCTCCACCAGGCCCCCACCCATGTCTCCCACCACCCCCACCCCCCAGCCACCAGGGGCACCCTCCACCAGGCCCCCACTCATGCCCAACTCATGTCCCCCTGCACCCCCACCCCCAGCAGTGCAGGGGCAGCCTCCACCAGGCCCCCACCCATGTCACCCACCACCCCCACCCCCCAGCCACCAGGGGCACCCTCCACCAGGCCCCCACCCATGTCTCCCACCACCCCCACCCCCCAGCCACCAGGGGCACCCTCCACCAGGCCCCCACCCATGTCTCCCACCACCCCCACCCCCCAGCCACCAGGGGCACCCACCACCAGGCCCCCACCCATGTCTCCCACCACCCCCACCTCCCAGCCACCAGGGGCACCCTCCACCAGGCCCCCACCCATGTCTCCCACCACCCCCACCCCCCAGCCACCAGGGGCACCCTCCACCAGGCACCCACCCATGTCACCCACCACCCCCACCCCCCAGCAGTGCAGGGGCAGCCTCCACCAGGCCCCCACCCATGTCTCCCAACACCCCCACCCCCCAGCAGTGCAGGGGCATCCTCCACCAGGCCCCCACCCATGTCTCCCACCACCCCGACCCCCCAGCAGTGCAGGGGCATCCTCCACCAGGCCCCCACCCATGTCTCCCACCACCCCCACCCCCCAGCACTGTGGGGCACCCTCCACCAGGCCCCAACTCATGCCCAACTCATGTCCCCCTGCACCCCCACCCCCCAGCAGTGCAGGGGCACCCTCCACCAAACCCCCCACCAACCTGGATAACTCTGTGCCATCTTCCCCCGTTGGGCCCTGTGGGGTCCCAGCTGCCCCTTCTGCTGCCGAGGAGTCCAACTCCGACCTCCGCCTCTTGGACCTCCCCTCGGCAGCTGCGGCCTGGGACGCGGCACCAGACTCCTCACTCCCCAACGCGATCACTACTTGGGAGGGGATCCGGGCCTTGCGTCTCTGGCTGGTGGTGTGACCCCTGCCGCTGTGTTCCACAGCACCTCCTCCGCCCTCTTCATCAGTTGACGCTGCAGACAGGGAGAAAGAAAACACAGGCATCAGGGCACTGTAAAATGGACTAATACACACATGACAGTCATACATGAGTGGCATTGGTAAACCTCACACATGGCATCACAATCCCCAACACACATGTCATTTCAACTTGCACACATGAGCCATACCACAGCCATAATGCAACAGCCAGCACCATCCATTCACATACAACAGCATGAGCAGCCAAAGGTCATCCACACATCACATGCAACATAGGGAGTACACTACACATGCACACACAACACCAAACCTGCATGCATGTGTACACCTCCGCCAACTGTCGCAGTGTCCCGATCGACATCCATGTCACACCTGACAATCATTCCTCCACATCCTGTGCCATGCAAGCCCACACACACAAGCACCATCCATGTGTCACACAGGAGACCCCTCGCATGTCTCACCCTCACAGCCCTGTACACCCCCCCTACTTGGCCACATAAAAATACATGTTCAACCTGCACACTCCTGGCACACCACCACACGCACAGCGTACAATCAGTATGCATGTACACTTACCGCTCGACTCCAGACGGGTCTGCTTCTCAAGGACCTGGATGTGGAGCGCTGGGGATATGCGTTCCAGGACCCTCATCTGATCTTCTGACAAGTGGCCCCGCCGCCCCTTTGCATCCGCTGCCATCATGAGGTGCCGGGCCTTGTTGAGGGTCCTGGACCTCAAGTCCTCCCAGCGCTTCCTGACACGTTCGTAGTCGCGGACTGCCACCTTGTCAGCGCGCAACCTTCCGAAGAGGGCATCATACTGACATGGTCCACCAGGACACCAACTTCCCTGGCACTGAAGCTGGTGCCCCTCTGCCTCCTTGGCCGGGGGTTCCCACTGGTGCCAGATGTTGTAGTGCCCGACATGGCAACCCCCGAGGCAGGAGTGGGTGGGCAACTGGGTCCTGGGGCTGGGCTGTGGGGCGACGGAAAAGCAGTCGGGAGCCTTTGGTTGCAGCAGGGGTGGTCACAGCAACAGCACCCCTGGCTGATGTGCAGGCAGCAAATGGCAGGGCACGTGGGCAGCAGGCAGTCAGGCAGCAGCAGATGGCAGGTGGGAGCGTGCTCAGGGCTCTGGGGGGGCAGTAATTTGGCCTCCTGGGCAGGAGCGTGGTCTTCCGTGTGTGAACGCGTGGCCAGCTTGATACAGAGTGAATTGGCACGTGAAAATCCAACACTGCGTGTGAATCGAGGAAAGGCCCTTTGCGCGTAAACGCACCAGCGTATGCGCGTCTATGAAGTCACGTGCACGCGTAGGAAAATGTTGCGTGACACGTCCGAGTGTCAAAGCGTGTGAATGGTGAAAATGGACCTACACGCAGAAGTGACAAAGTGTGTGATTGGTGAAAATGGACCTACACGCAGAAGTGACAAAGCGTGTGATTGGTGAAAATGGACCTACACGCAGAAGTGACAAAGCGTGTGATTGGTGAAAATGGACCTACACGCAGAAGTGACAAAGCGTGTGAATGGTGAAAATGGACCTACACGCAGAAGTGACAAAGCGTGTGATTGGCGAAAATGGACCTACACGCAGAAGTGACAAAGCGTGTGATTGGTGAAAATGGACCTACACGCAGAAGTGACAAAGCGTGTGATTGGCGAAAATGGACCTACACGCAGAAGTGACAAAGCGTGTGATTGGTGAAAATGGACCTACACGCAGAAGTGACAAAGCGTGTGATTGGCGAAAATGGACCTACACGCAGAAGTGACAAAGCGTGTGATTGGTGAAAATGGACCTACACGCAGAAGTGACAAAGCGTGTGATTGGTGAAAATGGACCTACACGCAGAAGTGACAAAGCGTGTGATTGGTGGCAATGGGCCTAGCACGTACACGCCGCATAAGTGACGCTGTACGTGTGGGCCTGCATATAAGGTACGTGTAGTACACCATTTCCTTGTACGTGCTTTTCGTGGAGAGCGAGTGGGTGAATTCTGTACTTCTTGTCGTTTCACACGCGATTTACTTCACGGCGTTTCAAGTTCGTACTCCCTGTTACCTCTGACAGCTTTTTCTCTTTTTTCTCTTGTACTGGTTTACCTGGGACTGTTCCCTCAAACAGTGTTCCCTTCTACTGTTGTCCTGTCTCCTAAGACAGCATACATATCTTCTTTTGGCGGGGGTGTTGCCAAACAAACGCGCTCATTTTTCACGCTCTTTTACCTGGCAGACGGTGAGTCACGCACGTATCTAACATCTGTGCTTGCCCAGTGTGTAGCCTACCCCTTCAGAGGTCACTCTAGGCTGCGTGTGACACGCATACGTTCATTCTTGTGTTACTGGGTGCCACCGCGTAGTGCAGGTTTTTCTTTCTGCACACGTGGTCTAGGAGGGGTTACGTGCACGTCATCTCCCTTTTTTGGGCCTCCTGTGCGTTGCGTGACCCGTCATCTTTCCCCAGGGGTTACATTCAGCCTTGCTAGAGCACTAGGGTACAATTACCATCTGGTACCCAACCCCTTTGACCCCCAATTGCCCAGGACAATATTCTACAGCCACTCCCATACGCACATTAATATCAGTGCCATGGCTGGGAGGCGAGGATTCCGTAAGGGTGGCAAAGGTGGAAGAGCCACAAGTGGTGGCCGTGGTGGATCCGGTAGGGGACGTTGTCGTAACTTGCAGGGTGAGCCTGTCCCCCCATGTGTGGAGGACCAGTCAAGGGCACCCATAATCCCCCCCCCCCTCCCGTTGAGGCTGATGTGGCTGACACCATCCATGCTCAGCCCTTGTTGGACCAGCCCATTGTGGCACCAGACCTGGCTGACTCCATGGCTGACTTCCAGGTCAGCAGGGCTACGACACGTGCGCTGGTGCACGTTGATGTCATCATGCCACGTGGATCTGGGGCAGCAAGGTCATCTGCTGCCCCAAGTAGGCAGGGCGGAGAGGCTGCAGGGGCAGCTGCGGCTCCATCCACCCCAGCTCTCACACACCCAGCCAGGACAGTGTCGGTCCTAGTCCATCCTGCTGCCATTCCCCCTGACACCATTACACTTGAGCCAATGCCTGCACCAACTCCCATGCTGAGTGTGCAATCCCACACTCCTGATACAGAGCCCACCAGGGCTCCTGCCCCTAGTGTCCAGAGCGGCGCAGGACACTCAGGATCACCACCACCTTCCAAGCGGAAGAGGAAGAGTGCTCGTCCGGCACAGGCTGATGCCCCAGACACGGATACACAGTTCGGCCCGTCGAGGAAGCCCAGCTTCACGGAGGACGAACTGAATGCACTTGTCGAGTATGTGTCCGGACATGATAACGAGATGGTCATTGTTGCAGGATCCAAGACCACACCTGCACAACGCCAGGCACACTGGCAGACCGTTGCGGTCCTCGTAAGTGCCCTTGGAATCGTGAGGCGCACAGCCAATGATTGCTATAAGCGCTGGAATGACCTAAAGCGCAGGGCAAAGAAGAAGCTGGCCTCAAGTCATGCCGCAACTCTAGTGACTGGAGGTGGGTCTCCAGTAGTAGACATGGAACTCACTCCACATGAGTCAGTCGCTGGGACCTACGTCACGGAGGAACAGATCCAAGGCGTGGGAGATCTGCCTGATTACGAGGCATTGTCCGGTGAGTGCACATGCATGTGTGTGTCATCCATGTGCATGGTGTGTGTGTGGGGGCTTCGGTTTGTGTGCCAGGTGAGAGTGTGTGCGCCTGAGTCGTATGGGTCAGCCATGTGCTTCATGCAATACATCCTGCGCAGCTGCATTTGGCCATAGCAGTATCCCTTCTGCCAACAGTAGACATCTAGCCCAACAGCACGCCAGTTGCCCTTGAAGTGTCACCTTGCCACAACATAGTTGCTCACTTTTCTCTGTTCATTCAGGCAGATTGTTTGCATCCCACCACTTTTACTAGGCATTTCTCAGTCCTCTAGTCACATGTCTGGCATGGCTATGGTAAATTGGAGTGACTTTGTTACCTGGATATCATTTGTTCACACATGTCCCTGTGCAATTGGACCTTTTTGGACTGGCAGCTCCAGGTGAAAATTCAGACCTGTTTGATATAGAAGAGCAATTACATGCGGGAACTGGACTGAATGAATAAGTGCTGCCCTCCTCTCCATCTTGCCTCAATAGCAATGGTACATGCCATCTGTGTGATGGCATGTGTGTTTCACCTGGCAATCACAGGCCAATGTGTGATGCCACTGCCAGGCAGCATGCAGAAAATGAGTTCTTCTTCCATCTTTGTGTCATCAGTGTGTGCCATTTGCCTGCCCTTCATACGCAGTGAGGGTGCATGCATGGGAGGGTTTTAGTCATGTGGGACATGTGTCAATCAAGTACTGGTTCTCTTGCTTCTCAGCCCTCATTGTGTGCCATGGTGCTAATGCGTGTTTCCATTTCTTTGTTATTATGTCTTTGCAGGGGAAGACGCACCTGATACTGCTGGGGTTGGGGAGATGGTGCAGAGCCAGGAGGGGTCCGAGGGCCGACCAACCACCAGTGAGGGACGTGGTGTGCTGGTGGGTGAAAACCCACAAGTGCTGCAGGTCGTGCTCTCAAGGGGTGTCTATGGCTGCACCTCCCCCGAGCTGTACTCAGCTGTTGATTTGGATGATGAGACCTACGTGCCGTCGCAGGTGAGTGTTCCAGGGAGGGAGTCTGTTCTGTCCCACCCACCTGCACCACGGTCAGAACCCTCAATGGGGATGTCAGTGTTGGCAGCTAGGCCTTTGGTGGTTACGGATGCAGGGTCACACTCCGTGACATCTGATCCTGTTCCTGGGCCAGCAGATCAGAGGGGGAATGCAGTCCTGCAGCCTCAGGCAGTGCCGGCACAGCAAGCCGCAGTCCGCCTTGCCCCAGACAGGTGTGGTGCCCGCCGACGTGGTGGCCGTACGCCACCTGGCAATACCGCATGGGAGCAATCCATTTACGGTATGGCTACCCAACAGGCAGCATCATCCGAGATGATGGCTCAGGCCATGGATAGGGTGGCCACTTCCATTGTCCCCCCTGAAAGGCTGATGGAGCGACTAGAGCAGGCAACCGACTCCATCTGCCAGTCACACAGGGAGGACATGTTGGCGTCCAACAGGGACAGGCGGGCGGCACTGGCGACTCTGCAGGAGGCCATCTCCATAGAGTCCCAGGGCCACAGGGAAGCCCTGAGGCAGGAGCTCCATCAACTCAGGACGACTCTTGTTGAGCTTGAGGCTTCAACACACCAAAGGACAGAACAGCAGCTGGAGCGTCTCACCCGTACGCTCTCAGCTGAGATGCAAGCAACGAGGGCGGAGGTCCGGGCATCCCGTGAGTTGTTGCATGGGGACCTCCGCACCCTCATCCTCCAGAACGAGACCTACCACACCCGCATGCTTGCAGCCATGGAGGAACAGAGTAGGGCCTTGCGTGGGCTGCCTCCCATAGTGCAACCACCTCCGGATGCAGTTGCACAGGGTGATAATAGCGACAGCAGTGATACTCCCACAATAGGGTAGCCGTGTGGGCCATGAGCCCATGGAGGTGTTTTTTTTTCCCAGGATCCACACAGGTGGGTTTTGGTGTGCACCCTGTCCTCGGACCTCCTGGGTGGCCTCCCCAACCCCCCCGGGCCCTTTAATGGCCATTTTGTATTTCTTTTTATTTTTATTTTTATTTTTATATTTTTCCCAATTTTTTTGGGACAATTTGTTGGCTTCCGTGGTTCCTGTGGGCATACGCTGCAATGTGGCTGGGCACATGCAGGCTTGTCATGTATTTGGTTCAGATGCCTGGGTTTGAGTCACACACACCCCTCCTGCTTCCCGTTTCCATGGGCTTGCAAAGGGTGTGCCCAAGTGACATTGAAGTACATGGTGACATTGGACTCCCACTACATGTGTGGGTAGTCTAGTCAATACTGTGTATACATTCCTAGTGCATATTGCTGTTGTGTTGTACACTGCATGTTGCATTGATGTGTAACTCATCATCTCTGTCTGCCTCCCAATTTGCAGGTCCCTTCCTCATGTCTACACAAGGCCCTCTAGTCTGGAGATGGGGTCCTTGTTGGCAGCAGTGCACCTACAACTCTACATGGCGCCAACACTGTACAGTTGGAAGTGGTGGGAGTGCAGGCATTTCCAGGTGGTGAGACTACTGATTTATTACATTAGTGAAGTCATGTTAATGGTAGTACCTGCTCAAGTTTGTTGTTGGTCCTGCATTACAGTGAGCATTTCAGGTGTATCAAGTTTCAATTGGGGACACTGTACATCGTGACACTTGTCATGTTGTGGGGATTACTTTGTTTACCTGCACATAGCATGACATGGCACGGTGTGTTGTGTGGCGGTGCTGGGGATGGGTTGGGTGACATGGCACTGTCCTCTTGTTGCATTTAGCAAGTGGGTATTCATTTTAGCTGCTTGAATGTGTTTCTTCACAAAACTGCATTGGTGGTGTGTGTGGGTAGGGATGCACACATTGTAACACTTCCAGGTGAACAATCTCAGGCTGATATGCTTTACACGGTTGAATCTCCAGACATTCAGGATCAGTGTCAGGTTGAGTCATCATTGATTGTCAGATGGAATGTGCCAGGCCAGTGTGCACTCCACAGGGGTGTGATTACTATGTGAAGTAATTAGCCACTAGCTGTGTACGGGCTGCCTCCCCCCGTGCCCTTTCCCCTCCCATGCGCAGCGGCTGTGCATGTGGTTGGGGATGTGGGGCCACCACCATGTCCACGGTTAGACCCCGGCGTGTTGCAACGTTGTGCAGGACACATGCTGCCACTATGATCCTGCACACTACTGGGGGAGCGTATAACAGCTGCCCGCCAGAACGGTCAAGGGAGCGAAAGCGTGACTTTAGCACTCCGAATGTGCGCTCCACTATGCCCCGGGTTGTAATGTGGGCTGTGTTATATCTTACCTCGGGTGGCGTGGTGGGGTTCCAAATTGGCGTCATCATGTGGGGGCTGAGAGGGTAGGCACTGTCCCCTGTGGAGGTGGTGATTGGTATCATTGGTGGGGTTGTGACCTTGCTCAGTATCCAACATGCATGCATGTGCAGTGGCATACATACTCACCAAGCAGCCATGTATCGCCATGCCGCCCAGCTTCTAGGTCCCGGCTTAGGGTGGACATTCGGTAAATGAAGCTGTCGTGGGTGGACCCGGGATAGTTGGCATATACTGAGGTGATGATTCCCTTGGCATTACATACTACCTGCACGTTGATGGAATGCCAGTGCTTGCGGTTCCTATAGATGTGCTCTGATGCCCTGGGGGGACGTAGAGCCACATGGGTGCAGTCGACGGCACCTAGCACTTTGGGGAATCGTGCCACACCGTAAAAATCCAGGGCGGCAGCATGCCTTTCTGCAGGTGTTCTGGGCAGGTATATGTGCCTGCGGACTGATGGGCGTGCTGTGATGATGTTCATGACCTGGTGTAGGCAGCGTGACTGGGTGGCCTGTGACACCCCACCCACTATGGCACTTGTCCGCTGAAATGATCCAGTGGCTAAGAAGTGCAGTACATTGAGGACCTTCTCCAGGGGGCTGAGTGCTTGGGAGCACAGGGTGGGTGATGTGAGGTCATCCTCCCACTCACTCACCAGGTCCAGTATTATGTGTGGTGGAAACCTGTACCTCCCATACACCTGGTCATCAGGCATCCCGAAAAGGCTGGTTCTGGGTGTGAATATTCTGGCCCTGACTATCCTCCTCCTCCTCCTTTGGTAGCCCACTGCCACTGCTGCTAGGAACGGTATGTTCATCCTGGCGTCTGAGGTTGTTATTGTTAAAGTGCGCAAATTTATGCTTTGCGCGTGTTCTAGGCGAGCGTGTGACCCGCGCACCCCTGGAATCCAGTTCCCAGTCCAATAGCGTGTGGAAATTCCCACGTACCACGGGATACAGGTGCGCTGACGTACTTGCGTGTGTAAGTGCCCGCGCACCCCTGAAATACACGTACATAGGCCAATCGCGTGTACGCGCACTTTTGTCCAATTACACGCGATGACGCACCCCAGAAATACACGTACATAGGCCAATCGCGTGTACGCGCACTTTTGTCCAATTACACGCGATGACGCACCCCTGAAATACACGTACATAGGCCAATCGCGTGTACGCGCACCTTTGTCCAATTACACGCGATTACGCACCCCTGAAATACACGTACATAGGCCAATCGCGTGTACGCGCACTTTTGTCCAATTACACGCGATGACGCACCCCAGAAATACACGTACATAGGCCAATCGCGTGTACGCGCACTTTTGTCCAATTACACGCGATGACGCACCCCTGAAATACACGTACATAGGCCAATCGCGTGTACGCGCACTTTTGTCCAATTACACGCGATGACGCACCCCAGAAATACACGTACATAGGCCAATCGTGTGTACGCGCACTTTTGTCCAATTACACGCGATGACGCACCCCTGAAATACACGTACATAGGCCAATCGCGTGTACGCGCACTTTTGTCCAATTACACGCGATGACGCACCCCAGAAATACACGTACATAGGCCAATCGTGTGTACGCGCACTTTTGTCCAATTACACGCGATGACGCACCCCAGAAATACACGTACATAGGCCAATCGCGTGTACGCGCACTTTTGTCCAATTACACGCGATGACGCACCCCAGAAATACACGTACATAGGCCAATCGCGTGTATGCGCACTTTTGTCCAATTACACGCGATGACGCACCCCAGAAATACACGTACATAGGCCAATCGCGTGTACGCGCACTTTTGTCCAATTACACGCGATGACACTCTGACATGCAGTATTTCCACGTGTGCTCCGTCATCACGTGCTGAGTGGGGAACACCCGTGCGGGTCACGTTACAGACGCGCTTACGCGCTGAGGGACTCTGGTCCAATAGAATCGCGTATGCGTGCTGACGCGCTTACGCGCTAAGGGCCTTTCCTCGGATTTCATGCTGACGTGCAGGATTTTCACGTGCCAAATCACTCCGTATCAAGCTGGCCACGCGAAAACACACGGAAGACCACGCTCCTGCCCAGAAGGCCGAGTTACTGCCCCCCAGTGCCCCGAGCAGCCTCCCACGTGCCATCTGCTGCTGCCTGCCTGCCTGCCTGCCTGCTGCCACCGTGCCCTGCCATTTGGTGCCTGCACATCAGCCATCTGCAGGGGTCCAGTTGCTGTGTCCACCCCTGCTGGAACTGAAGACTCCCGACTGGGATTACATCGCTCCACAGCCCAGCCCCAGGACCCAGTTGCCCACCCAAACCTGTCTCTGGGGTTGCCATGTCGGGCACTTCCACATCTGGCACCAGTGGCAACCCCAGGCCAGAGGGGCAGAGGGGCACCAGCTTCACTGCCACCGAAGTTGGTGTCCTGGTGGAGCATGTCCTGGGGCAGTATGATGCCCTCTTTGGATCGTCCCGCGCCAGCAAGGAAGGACGGGAGAGGATCTGGGCCGACTGTGTGGTTGCCATCAACGCGGAGGGGGTGGCAACCCGCAACGTCCAGAAGATCAAGAAGCGCTGGGAGGACTTGAGGTCCAGGACCCTTGTGAAGGCCCGGCGCCTCGTAGAGGGGGGCCGGGGCCGCATGAGTTCCATCCAGAAGAGGGTCCTGGAACGCGTACGCCCAGCGCTCCACGCCCAGATCCTTGAGAGGGAGGCCCGTCTGGAGTTGGGCGGTAAGTGTCCAAGTATTACTGTGTGAGACAGGGCATGTTGCGGTGTGCTGGTTCTATGATACTTGCCTGTATGTGTGCCATAGGCCATGTATGCATGTATGTGTGCAGGGACATCATGGTAATGCATGTGCGACCAGTGATGTGTGACCCACATGGTTGTTGCAAGTGTTCAAATGCGGCATGGGGAGCCCTATGCAGATTTTGAACATGAGAGCATGCCAGTCTCTGTACCTGGACATGGGTGGGGGTGAGGGATGGGTGCTGATGCCAGGTACATATATGGTAGCCATGTCTGTGTGCCTGACCTGCGTGTCTGTGACTTGTGCATGCCATGGATGCATGACACATGTGTGTGACAATGCACAGATTCAGTGAAGCAGCCAAATTACCCTTGTTTCCGCTGTGTTTGGTGTGTTTGGGGCCAGATGGATGTGACTGAGGTGAAGTGTGTGCATGTGATATGCATGAGCCATGATGCATGTGAGTTACATATCATTGAATGTTTCAAGAGTCCATTGGACATGCATGGAAATGTCCATGGCATGCACCATGCCTGTTACTGTGTGTGTTTTGCCTGGACTGACCCATGTGTTGTGGAGGGACATGATGGAAGTGTACTTTGACAGTGGTGCTCATCTGCTATTGCTTCCTGTCTAGGGGACCATTGTACAGTACCCTGATGCTTGTGTTCTTTGTCTCCCTCTACGCAGCGGCTAGTGAAGAAGAGGGCGGAGACGGCGCTGTGGAGCAAGGCGGCGGGGATGCCCCCACGGCTGCAGCGGAAGGGGTGGGTGAGCCCCCACAGGGGCCTGCTACGGTGGGAGACGGTGAGGAGCCATCCAGGTTGGTGGTTTGCACAGAGGAGGAGGAGGCCGCCACTGGGGCACACATGGGGCCTGGTGGGGGCATCCCTGCTGGTGCAAGTGGTGCAGTCCAGGGCCAGGGGCAGGAGGCAGCACAGGTCACCGTGGAGGGGCCTGTGCATGTCGCTGTCCCTGACCCTGTGAGTGCACCACCATGCACCAGCAGGGATGCCCCGTCCCAGGCCCGTCCGCAGGTAGAGGGGATGTCCATGTCACCTGACTCCCCTCCACCTGCGGACGTGGGAACCCCTGGCCGTGTGGAGAAGGTCCTGATTGGGGTCGCGATGCGCACGGCTGTGATTCGTGATGCCGTGTGTGCTTCCCGGGAGGAGCACGCACGTCATCACGAAGTGCACCGTGCCGACGTGGCCCAATTGGGATCGGCCATGTTCGGGGGTTTCCTGCATGTGTTGGCCAATCTGGCGGCCCTCTCCTCTGTGCAGGCTATCCACCAGTCGTTCTCCTTGCCGTCTTCCGGCCCGGATGCCACCAGGGCCCCCTGTGGACCTGCCCCGACCAATGCAGCCAGCTCGGTGGGGATCCCATCCCTGCCACAGTTGGGAGTCGGAGGTCCAGCAGGGGTGGACAACACAGCAAGTGGACCCCAGCAGATGGAAGATGTGACAGCATCATCGGGCAGGGCACGTGCACGACGGCGTCGGTGGTTTCCATCAGCCTGGATGCCGTCGTGCTGGCAGAGGCAGTGGCGTCGGAGGCAGCAGCGGGCTCGACGTGGGAGGCATCATGGCTCGGGGCCATCAAGATCAGAGGGGCAGGCATCGGCCGGAGGGCAGGGCAACCCTGGGATGGTGGTGTCTTCCGTGTGGGAGCAGTTGGTCCAGCGGATAGGTGCGGAGCGGCAGCGGGCGGAAGAGGAGCGGCTCGCCATGGTCAGGGCGGAGTTCTCCATGCGTCGGGCGTTGAGGCGGGCTGAGTGCCTCGAGGAAGCTCGCAGGGAGTTTGAGCTGAACATGGGGTTATCCCTCCGAGACCTCGGGGCCAGGACAGAGTCCCGCCTCCAGGACATCGACATGGAGTTCGATGATGCCCTGGCCAGCAACATCACCGAGTGAGCCGCAGGACTTGCCCGCTGCCTTTGTATATAGTTATTTAGTTAGTTAGTGTTAGGTTTCCTTTATTCATTTTTATTTTTTTGGACCGCTCGGACAATGGCCACTTTTTTGTATATATTTTTTTCTTTAGGTTGTAGTAGGTTTCATTTATGGTGTTGGGCTCATGGACCCTGGAATATTCGTGTATATAGTTGGCTTTTTGAAGAAACATTTTTTTATTCATTCTTGTGTTCACCATGAGGCAATGGTTTTTCATTATTTTCCTTCAACATGATATTGCTTTGGACAACATTTGTTATTGGATTCCTTTGTTTTTTTGATTTTTACATTTGTTCTCGGACATGGACCATTTATTTTGTTATCCCCATTGTTGTATGTTTGATTTGTTTACTTATTTTTCATCTTTAATACATGTTTTTTTTAATTTCACTTGTGGTATTTTCTCATTGGTTTCATACATGTCATGATATGGGTTTTGACATTCACTTGCACCCATTGTGTATGTGTGTGTGACGGACATGTGTTCATTTACATACTTGCCATTGGGGTTGTATCATGTAATTGCATTTACTATGTGGGTGGATGCAATCCTTGCCTGGGTGTTTGTGCTGGGTATGCTGGCCATTACTGCCATGATTGACTATCGTCAGGACCTGGGGGCAGGGGGACATGTGTGGGTGCCTGGTGGAGGCTGCCCCTGCACTGCTGTGGGGTGGGGGTGGTGGGTGACATGGGTGGGGGCCTGGTGGAGGCTGCCCCTCCACTGTTGGGGGGTGGGGGTGGTGGGAGACATGGGTTGGACATGGGTGGGGGCCTGCTGGCAGGTGCCCCACAGTGCTGGGGGGTGGGGGTGGTGGGTGACATGGGTGGGGGCCTGGTGGAGGCTGCCCCTGCACTGCTGGGGGGTGGGGGTGGTGGGAGACATGGGTTGGACATGGGTGGGGGCCTGCTGGCAGGTGCCCCACAGTGCTGGGGGGTGGGGGTGGTGGGTGACATGGGTGGGGGCCTGGTGGCGGCTGCCCCTGCACTGCTGGGGGGTGGGGGTGGTGGGAGACATGGGTTGGACATGGGTGGGGGCCTGCTGGCAGGTGCCCCACAGTGCTGGGGGGTGGGGGTGGTGGGTACATGGGTGGGGGCCTGGTGGAGGCTGCCCCTGCACTGCTGGGGGGTGGGGGTGGTGGGAGACATGGGTTGGACATGGGTGGGGGCCTGCTGGCAGGTGACCCACAGTGCTGGTGGGTGGGGGTGGTGGGTGACATGGGTGGGGGCCTGGTGGAGGCTGCCCCTGCACTGCTGGGGGGTGGGGGTGGTGGGAGACATGGGTTGGACATGGGTGGGGGCCTGCTGGCAGGTGCCCCACAGTGCTGGGGGGTGGGGGTGGTGGGAGACATGGGTGGGGGCCTGGTGGAGACTGCCCCTGCACTGCTGGGGGGTGGGGATGGTGGGTGACATGGGTGGGGGCCTGGTGGAGGCTGCCCCTGCACTGCTGGGGGGTGGGGGTGGTGGGAGACATGGGTGGGGGCCTGGTGGAGTCAGCCCCTGCACTGCTGGGGGGTGGGGGTGGTGGGTGACATGGGTGGGGGCCTGGTGGAGGCTGCCCCTGCACTGCTGGGGGGTGGGGGTGGTGGGAGACATGGGTGGGGGCCTGGTGGAGACTGCCCCTGCACTGCTGGGGGGTGGGGGTGGTGGGTGACATGGGTGGGGGCCTGGTGGAGGCTGCCCCTGCACTGCTGGGGGGTGGGGGTGGTGGGTGACATGGGTGGGGGCCTGGTGGAGACTGCCCCTGCACTGCTGGGGGTGGGGTGGTGGGTGACATGGGTGGGGGCCTGGTGGAGGCTGCCCCTGCACTGCTGGGGGGTGGGGGTGGTGGGAGACATGGGTTGGACATGGGTGGGGGCCTGTTGGCAGGTGCCCCACAGTGCTGGGGGGTGGGGTGGTGGGTGACATCGGTGGGGGCCTGGTAGAGGCTGCCCCTGCACTGCTGGGGGGTGGGGGTGGTGGGAGACATGGGTTGGACATGGGTGGGGGCCTGCTGGCAGGTGCCCCACAGTGCTGGGGGGTGGGGGTGGTGGGTGACATGGGTGGGGGCCTGGTGGAGGCTGCCCCTGCACTGCTGGGGGGTGGGGGTGGTGGGAGACATGGGTTGGACATGGGTGGGGGCCTGCTGGCAGGTGCCCCACAGTGCTGGGGGGTGGGGGTGGTGGGTGACATGGGTGGGGGCCTGGTGGAGGCTGCCCCTGCACTGCTGGGGGGTGGGGGTGGTGGGAGACATGGGTTGGACATGGGTGGAGGCCTGCTGGCAGGTGCCCCACAGTGCTGGGGGGTGGGGGTGGTGGGTGACATGGGTGGGGGCCTGGTGGAGGCTGCCCCTGCACTGCTGGGGGGTGGGGTGCTGGGAGACATGGGTGGGGGCCTGGTGGAGGGTGCCCCTGGTGGCTGGGGGGTGGGGGTGGTGGGAGACATGGGTGGGGGCCTGGTGGAGACTGCCCCTGCACTGCTGGGGGGTGGGGGTGGTGGGTGACATGGGTGGGGGCCTGGTGGAGGCGGCCCCTGCACTGCTGGGGGATGGGGGGGTGGGAGACATGGGTGGGGGCCTGGTGGAGGCTGCCCCTGCACTGCTGGGGGGTGGGGGTGGTGGGAGACATGGGTGGGGGCCTGGTGGAGGGTGCCCCTGCACTGCTGTGGGGTGGGGGTGGTGGGTGACATGGGTGGGGGCCTGGTGGAGGGTGCCCCTGGTGGCTGGGGGGTGGGGGTGGTGGGAGACATGGGTTGGACATGGGTGGGGGCCTGGTGGAGGGTGTCCCTGGTGGCTGGGGGGTTGGGGTGGTGGGTGACATGAGCAGGTGTGCAGGGTAGTCCCCTGTGGTGTGTGCTGCCTGCAGGGGCCGTGGAGGGTGTACAGGTAATACCGGGGAGCACACAGCCAAATCACGTGTGGAACTTCCTGCGCACCCCTGAAATCCACGTACCCGGGCAAATCGCGTGTGGAACTTCCCGCGCACCCCTGAAATCCACGTACCCTGACAAATCGCGTGTGGTACTTCCCGCGCACACCTGAAATCCACGTACCCGGCAAAATGGCGTGTGGAACTTCCCGCGCACCCCTGAAATCCACGTACCCGGCAAAATCGCGTGTGGAACTTCCCGCGCACCCCTGAAATCCACGTACCCGGCCATATCGCGTGTGGAACTTCCCGCGCACCCCTGAAATCCACGTACCCTGACAAATCGCGTGTGGTACTTCCCGCGCACCCCTGCAATCCACGTACCCGGCAAAATCGCGTGTGGAACTTCCCGCGCACCCCTGAAATCCACGTACCTGGCCATATCGCGTGTGGAACTTCCCGCGCACCCCTGAAATCCACGTACCCTGACAAATCGCGTGTGGTACTTCCCGCGCACCCCTGCAATCCACGTACCCGGCAAAATCGCGTGTGGAACTTCCCGCGCACCCCTGAAATCCACGTACCCGGCCATATCGCGTGTGGAACTTCCCGCGCACCCCTGAAATCCACGTACCCTGACAAATCGCGTGTGGAACTTCCCGCACCCCTGAAATCCACGTACCCTGACAAATCGCGTGTGGAACTTCCCGCGCACCCCTGAAATCCACGTACCCGGCCAATTCGCGTGTGGAACTTCCCGCGCACCCCTGAAATCCACGTACCCTGACAAATCGCGTGTGGTACTTCCCACGCACCCCTGCAATCCACGTACCCGGCAAAATCGCGTGTGGAACTTCCCGCGCACCCCTGAAATCCACGTACCCGGCCATATCACGTGTGGAACTTCCCGCGCACCCCTGAAATCCACGTACCCGGCCATATCGCGTGTGGAACTTCCCGCGCACCCCTGAAATCCACGTACCCTGACAAATCGCGTGTGGTACTTCCCGCGCACCCCTGCAATCCACGTACCCGGCAAAATCGCGTGTGGAACTTCCCGCGCACCCCTGAAATCCACGTACCCGGCCATATCGCGTGTGGAACTTCCCGCGCACCCCTGAAATCCACGTACCCTGACAAATCGCGTGTGGTACTTCCCGCGCACCCCTGCAAACCACGTACCCGGCAAAATCGCGTGTGGAACTTCCCGCGCACCCCTGAAATCCACGTATCACGTGTGGAACTTCCCGTGCACCCCTGAAATCCACGTACCCGGCCATATCGTGTGTGGAACTTCCCGCGCACCCCTGAAATCCACGTACCCTGACAAATCGCGTGTGGTACTTCCCGCGCACACCTGAAATCCACGTACCCGGCAAAATCGCGTGTGGAACTTCCCGCGCACCCCTGCAATCCACGTACCCTGCCTAATCGCGTGTGGAACTTCCCGCGCACCCCTGAAATCCACGTACCCGGCCATATCGCGTGTGGAACTTCCCGCGCACCCCTGAAATCCACGTACCCTGACAAATCGCGTGTGGTACTTCCCGCGCACCCCTGTAATCCACGTACCCGGCCAATTCGCGTGTGAGACTTCCCGCACCCCGGTATACACGCACACGTTTTTTTTCTGTCAGCGCGTGTCTGTGTTTGTGGGTACCCCTTTGCACGCCATTTGTCCTGGAGGGCCACAGTATTGGGCATTCATCATGGCTGTATATAGGTGCTATTTGTTGGCGCACCTTTTGGCGCACATTTCTTACAGGCGCAGAGACGCTACCGCCTGCTTTCTTGTGGCGGTCGTGTTTGTGCCTGTGCGCTGGTTTGAGCGTGCGCTCTTTTGCCCTATTCTATTCCATGAATACGTGTTGTAGGCGAGCGTGTGGGCGTTCCGCGCACTTGTACCCTGTGCTTCCCCCGTGACGCCCACATTTTGGCAAGTTGTTCCCCATTCCGAGTGTTACGCCCCGTGTTCCGCCTACTTTTGTTGCGTGCGCCGCGCTATGTGCGATTTTCGCTGTGGCCTGTGCGATTTTCGCTGTAATCTGGCGCACACCGTTAGATGGCCTGTGCGCCAACGTGCGCCGCGCACTTTTTTATCGCACATCCGATGGTTTTCTCGCGCACGGCCTTCCATGAATCGATGTGCGCTGCTTTTCGTGCGATTTTCGCACTTGCACTGCGATTTTCGCTATTCCACTGCGAATCGCACGTTTTTGGCCACTTGCGCTGCGCTAATTATTCCATGAATCGGCCTCACTATGTGTAGGCGCACATTAGCCCAGTGGCATTTTTTGGCGCGAGCGCAGAGGATGCAATGGTGCTAATGCAGGAATACATTGAACAAGAGAAGAATTAGCACATGGATGGCATTTCTAGTGCCAGCCTAGATATTTATCATGAGGAAATTAGGAAGGGGCTTGATTGCATATGAATGCGTCCAGCCTGTTGAGGAAAGCAATGCATGATTCTTTCATTTTTTAGTGCCGGTGGGCGGGCATATACGTTTTAGGAGCCGGATGACTAAAGCTGGGTCCCCAGTTGTGGAGTTTTTGAAAGGTTTGGGGACTGGCAATTCTGAGATGTTAGGCAATAAAAGATTAAATGAGATGCCCAGGATCACATAGTGCTTAAGGGGTGAAGCTGGGATTTGGGTCAACTATGCAATTCCTGCATTTGAACACTTTCTTTTCCAGCTCTTAACATGTACTAAAACAATCTAATTTTATAAAACTAACTTGCAAAGTACGCAAATCACATTTCCAAACCTGACAATTTTCAAAACCAAAATATTACAGAAGGGTGTTACACAATGTGGGAATGATTCTAGCTTCATTCGCTCCCTCATCAAGGGAAGTACCAGCATACCATTCGATGTGAATTAACAGATTAATCTATGTACGTCTTTTGTTCTTTTAAGCTTTAAATAGTTCCAAAACAATGGCTTTTGCCACTCAAATGGCCTACATAAGAAGAAATACCAAGTAATGAACTAAACGATGCCACCAACATGCAAGTAGGCAAACCTCACACAAGACAGCACAGCAATGCAAGGGATCCTATATGATTTTACCAGGATCACTGTATCGTCTGCTGGCAAAGCCAGGATACAAGCATGAACACTTTGGCTGCACAGTCGTGAATTTGCATACTTATTTACCTCTTGGACT
Source organism: Ambystoma mexicanum (assembly GCF_040938575.1). NCBI lineage: Eukaryota > Metazoa > Chordata > Amphibia > Caudata > Ambystomatidae > Ambystoma > Ambystoma mexicanum. Next base: position 125,097,517 of record NC_090934.1, read on the forward strand.
AATAGTTTATGCACATCTTTGGAGGGGATTGCTTAGGTTTTAAGAATGCCCCATCTGAACAAACTAATTCCTAGACCTTCACCATACGAATGACATTTTAGTTTTATAGCAACCCCTATCTGGTGCAGGAACAGTGCTGTTAATAGCACCTCTTGTGCTGCAAAACCAAGTAAATATGCAGGTATGTTTATAAACTTCAGACATAGGAACGGTTCAGCCAGCCTTGCTGTAATGTGCCCTTCTAATCTTTCATATGAACACATATCTCTGCAATGAGTGCTTAACACACTAGGCTAACTTCTGAACCATCGTGGCACTCAATTATGAATATGAATTTCAACTTTGGCTATTACACGTGATCAGCAATATTCCCACAGGAAGGAAATAATGCTACAGAAATTGTGCTACCCAAACTATGTATTCCAAAGTGAAAACAGAAATCATTACATGATTAACTGATCAAGGTAGAATGTACTTGCCAAAACAGACAGGCAATAGGTTTAGAGCCTCAGCAGCATGCAATAAAATCTCCTGGTGTGTGCTATTTAAGTCTGGTGAACAATGGAATCTTACTTTAGATCAGGCAGCTTTGTGGGGGCCCTGGGCAAGTGCCCCGTTATGCCCTCCCATAAAAATGTCTCTGGTGCCTACTGTAGTTTGGCAAGGAATGAGCGATTCCTAGTAGAAAGGAAAGGGTTGAATGTGTGAAAAAACCCTTTAATTATTTATGTATTAGAATTCATGGAGCACACAGAATCCCTTAGACATTGTGGTGCTATTACAAAGAAGGGACTTGCAGATTACAATAAAAATTGCATACACAAGTGGTTGCATGCCAAGGTTTCACCTGATGTTATAGGACAGATAAATATATATTGTAATTACAATGAATGAGCTGCATGTTTAGCTCACACTGGATGGAGTAGATATTGAGTAAAACACAGCATAGAGGTTAATTTAGCAACAGGGGGGTGAGTATAGACACTGCTGGGGGAACTGATAGGGGTAAGTAACCAAAGTAGGTTTGAGGGTTTTTGCGAAAAATGAAGAGGGATGGTTCTGTTCTAAGTTCGCTAAAGAAAGCATTCCATGGTGTGGGGACAAGACGGGGAAGCTTAGCTCTCTGGCATTTGCTTTTTTGGTTAATGGGACTTGTAGTTGAGTGATATGGTGGCTTCCTTTGGGTCAGGATGAACTGACTCTAGTAACAGCATCAGTCAGATGTACTGGTGCTGTGTGAGACAGACATGTGTGATTTTAAATTAACCATTCCTTCACGGGTAGCCAGTGAGCAGCTTGCATGGCATGAGTAATGTATATTCTTATGAAGAATACTGAGAGTTGCACACAGCATTACTCCGCACTTTTAGAGCCTGTGAAGATTTTTGTAAGATGCCTGCAAGGATGGCAGTGTAGTAATCCAATTTAACACTGACAATGACACGGGAAATGAATGAGCAGGGTTTGTGAGTACTGCGGGGAGAGGAAAGGGCCGGTGGCATTAGTAAATATGGTAGTGAAGAGGAAGCACTGGCACTCAAATGATAAGTGCAACAAACCAAACTGTAGCATGTAATCTGGCATGACATGAACAAGGGTGAGTGGAGGAACGCTCCAGGGTTGTTTTACAGCTACAGAAATAGTGTTGGAATTAAAGGAGGTATTGACGGGTGTCATGAGATGAGAAGCAAGTCATTTTATAAGGGGTTTTTAAATTAACGTGCCGGCAGGAGCAGGCATCGCCTCGTAGCTGAATGGTCCAATGCCATTCATGTTTTCTTTTATTTTTTACTTAGAATGCCCTTCGAAGTTGAAGGGGGTTACTGGGTCCTCTGTGACCTGCTTTTGGGGAATTTCGAGGATAGCACAAATGTATTGAAGGGGGTTTTAGGGTGCTCCTAAAGGCCTTTTTGCAGGCAGGAGCTCCACCGTGAGTGATAGGACAGTTTGGATGGTGTTATACCAGAGGTGGTATTTTACAATTTTGAGGCCTCGACGGCCAGAGTGGGGAACATTTTTTTATAGGGAAAAGCCATTAGTGATTTGAAACGATCAGTTGAGATTCTGGTATTATAGGATTTAGATGGATGAAGAAAGGTTTGAATGACAAGGCATGAAAGCATGATGATAGTGTTTAGGTTACCAAGGAAAGCATGTTTTATTTAGGACATGCCCCATTTAGACACAAGCACAATTTTGAAGGCATGAAAGTGGCAGCATAGTAAAATATAGCCAGATGTATGACCTGGTGGAGAAATGATGAAAGTATTTTAGAAATTCAGGCACAGACCACAAACATTTATGAACATTTGCGAACAAGAGGTAGAGACAGATGACCTCCAGGAAATTAGAGGCAGCCATAACGTAGGGAAATATGGCAAATGATTAAGAAACAAGCAGAATGAAATAAGAATCATGAAGGACAGCAATGGTTCAGATAAAAAGATGTAGGTTAAACAACATCATAGAATACATAAGGGGATAGTGACTCAAAAATGATAAAAGAAGTGAGACGTTACCGGGTCAGACACCCGAGAGGATACCAGGGCGGACACCTGAGAAGTGAAAGGATACCGGGTCAGACATCCAAGAAGTGAAAGGATACTGGGTCAGACACCCGAGAAGTGAAGGGGTACCGGGTCAGACACCCGAGAAGTGAGAGGTTACCAGGATAGACACCCGAGAGTTAACAGAGGTTACCGGGATAGACACCCGAGAGAAAACAGAGGATACCAGGGCAGACACCTGAGAAGAGAGCGGATACCAGGGCGGACACCTGAGATAAATTGAGAGGATTTGTCTTGTTCCTGCACTTTAATATAGCGGTCAGAAGAAACGTGAACTCATAGTCCCACATAATAGGGAACGACAAGGCTACTATGACGTTTAAAGACGTTGTAAAAGGAGTTTGTTTAGACTCCATGTCGGGATATTGATTAGAAGGCAGAGATATCGGTGTCCAGCTGGTGTCTGTCTAGTCTGTTTAATGTTTGTCGTACATGTTCTGTTGATATGTCACATGAAAGGAATTTTGTCTCCGTGTTGTTTGAAATTGATTAGGGGTTTTACGCGATTATATAGTTTAGAGAGAATCGCACACAAATTGATGTTCTTGAGTAAATTGGTGAAACAAAGGTTTTGGCGGGAAAAGATTGGATTGGAGCTTGCAGTATTTGGTGCTTTCTCATATTTTTGGGAGCTTTGAAGTTGCATGAAAGTATTGTTAGAAACAGATTTAAGCATGGAAGAAATTACTCCATTAGCTCACTTATGTAAACAACTACCGAAACATGCACCCAAGCTTAAGAAATACAGTACTGAGTGGGTTAAGGGTACCGCCCACAAGATGTTTATGCCGTGGCCACAAAATGGGTCCTTATCTAAAGCCGTTTTACAGCATATGACGACATACTTGCATGCCACATATACAAGCAAGAAGCTAGAAAAACGCCTTGCTGTTCTCAAAATTGTGAAAAAATATATGAACAAGGAAAGGAGGAAGAGCCACCTGCAGACTGGATACTAAATGTATGCACTGTGGGGGGGTGAGCCACCTGCCGCGCCAACTGCCCCGTCTGAAACTGAAACCGAAGAGAGTAAGCCTGAGGGATTCTACCCATTAAGGGAGTTTAAAGCAGCTACAGGGACCAGCAACCCCACATATGAGTCACCTACGTGCAGTAATGACGAAAATAAAGGGAAGGATCAGGATACGAATCTTGCCACCGCAGACCCAAGGGACAAGGAGAGACGCGATGATGAGAGGAAGGATCAGGCACAGATTAGTGCATCTCTCGATAAGGAGAGAGAGGGAAAGAAATGGAAAGGAAGTGAAGACAGAACTGATGAGATAGCATTCGCAAAAGACGAATAGATGGGAGGACAAATATTATTGAAACTCGATGGAAAAGGAAGTTGATGAAGTGAGACCTAAAGAGAGGTTAGATGAGGCACAGAGAAAGGAGAAAGAGAAGGAGTTAAGGGACACAGGGATAAGAAGGAAAGATAGGCTGAGGCGAGAGCAGCTATATCGCGAAGAGCAATAAAAGCAGCTCAGTCGCAAGCAGAGAGCAGCCTGTGAACAAGACAGACAGAAACAGCAAAGGTTAGAAGAAAAGCAAAGGGTACGTGAAAAAAGGATAAGGAGATGAAGGGATGAGGAACTTCGAAGGGCAGATGAACGTAGAAATGATAGGAGAAGGGAAGAAGATACGATCAGAGAAGAGGCGAGGAAGCGCAAAGGATTTGATGACAGTGGGCACGCGATCTTGAATAATTGGAGAGAGAGGTTAAAAACCTGCTCCAGTGGCAGACTGAGAAGACATTGAAGAATTCTTCCCGTTGTATGATTCAGTTCCAGGCACATTTAGGGAAAATATTGATGATGACTTCGACACCAGAAGCATCAGGGAAACGATTGATAGAATACATGAAGAAATGGGGCTGGAACAAATACCCCAAAGAGGGAAGATGAGCGCCCAGAGAGCACCCAGCGCTACGACACTGAGGATATCACCCGAAGTAGTGGGAATAAGGAACTATCCCTGGACAAATTAGAAATCAATAGGAACAATGGAGACGCAAGTAGTAAATAAGAGATCATTAGAATAAAGGATCAAAACGCATTAGGGAGAATTCGGGCCTCTGTTACATAGGATCAGGAAAAATAAATAAATAAATAAATCAGTAAAAGATGAAAATGATTGGTTATCTTGAATAAACAATGAATACAAGAAAAATTGGGAAAGGGAACAATTGGGCAAATGAATAAAAGGATAGGGGATAAACTCAAAAGCATAAAACGGACAAAGAAATCAAAATTTGGAAAACAAATAGCACTTATGAGGTTTCCTGGCCAACAGCAAAAAGGAGCATTGGGCAATAAAAGGCATCAGTGACCATGAAGACCAAGAAAAGGAGTATGGCTGACAATAGTTGGGCCAGTTAAACAAAGGAAAATCACACAAGCCATTTTAAGAAAATATAGTGAGGTACGTAAAAAACAACTTTTTGAGTGCCTGTAATGATTTTGATTTATTTTACAGATAAAAGCTATGGACCTTTTGCGTGGAAGCACGAGAAATGTCTGCATGGCCTCACAATTAGGGAGAAAAAGAAAAAGGTAAGCACTAGTTCACGCTAAAAGGGTGTGGACTCACAATTGATCAGCCCTAAAGTTAAGAGGTTCCTGGTGAGTAACAGGAAAAAGGTAGTAAGAAACACAATGGGCCTCATTACGACCCTGGCGGAAATCCACAGACCGGACCGCCATAGCGTACATAGCGTTTCCGCCATTGCACGAGGGAGCAAAGTGCGGCCAATTACGACCCATCGGGCACGAGCATTACGCCATGGCGGAATCGGAAAGGCTGCGATGGCGGAAATGACCCCAAAACGCCCCTTACCGCCGCCGTACGCTGCACCAGGTGCAATACCGCCACCCATCTTAGCGGTCACCGTAATGAGCGGTCACCGTAATGAGCGGCCACCGCAAATTACGGCCACCGTAAATATACGGAAACGGAAGTAAAAGCATGTGGCCGGAACGGGAAACAGCACGCCGCACAACTATAAAATCCGAATCCCAACACAACCATTAAAAATCCGACCCTGACACACATCCCAACCCGTTTGCAACCCCAATTAAAAAAATAAATATGGGAAAGCCAGCCAAGAAAGCGTGTGATCGCAAGCGGCAGGTCCACTTCTCCCGAGAGGAACTGACCGTGCCCACCGAGACCCTCCAGGAGAATGCCGCCGTCGTCTTCTCCAGTCAAATGACCAGGACGGCCTTTGCCAACAAGAAGGCCATATGGGCCCTGGTGGCACAGCGCGCAAGTGCGGCGGGGACAACACCCCGCACGCCACAGCAATGTGGCAAGCGGTGGGACGACCTTCGGATACGCGTACGCAGCATACTTTCTGCGAACAGGAACATCGCCACAGCTACCGGGGGGGGATCAGAGTCGCCCATCAAGTTGACCCCCTGGGAGGATATCTGCGCCTCCACCATAGGAATGGAGAGCATAGAGGGAGCATAGAGGGAGTCGGAGGGATGGAGAAAGGAGTGCCGACATCCGGAGAATCAGGTAGGTTGGCCAAGAGAAACAATGCGAAATCCACAAAGCACGAACATGTGCAGTACCATGTGTGCCCATAGTGCAATACATTGCCCTGACAGCGCCCTCTAAAAGTCAGAATGAATAAACAAATCAATCAAGATGCCATACTCAACCCCTACATGTGCAGCATGCACCCCCTAACTGCAGCCAGGCAAATGAATGCATCCTCAATCCACACGAAAATGAGACCACCTCCAAGGCCCAGTCCCAAATCACCCTCATGTACCACCCCAATGCATGTGATACGTTGCCATTCCAAATCCCACAGACCCATGACTAACGCTCGCCCCTCTTCACTCCACCACAGGGTCCCATACCAACGACGAGCTGCACGACACCCCTACCAGCACGCCTGCAAAGAGGGCCAGGACCAACGACCCAAGAGCCTCCACCTCAGGTGCAAGGATCAAGACACGGCAGCAGCATGAATCAAGTGGCAGCACACTGGAGGGGACTGCAACAGGCACCCCAGCAGCCAGCATGTCCACAACACCAGCACCACAGGTCCCCCCAAAGGATGTATCTGATGGCACTGCTTCTGGTGGTAGCAGCACCATAGGTGACACAGCGTTCATGCCAGCATGCTCCGACACGGAAATCAGTGCTGGCGACGTAGGTACCATCCATGACCTCTCCCAATCCCCCTGCAAGTTCCATTCCCTACACCATGACGAAACCACGCAGGGGCACCCTGAAGACGACGACTGGCCAAGCCCCTCAAGTCCTGTGCCAAGGCAACATGTGTCGAGCAGCCCCCCTGTCACACCACCGCAAATGTCCATGGCCCAGCAGAGGCAACTATCCCTCAACAAGCTGATCGAGCAACAGCAGGAAGTGGCCACGCTACTCAAGGACCATGCAAATGAATGCGGGGGTTCCAGGGCAGCCATGGAAACATGCACTGAGACACTCAGGGCACAAATACAGCAACGTAGAGAGAGCCTGAGGGGAGAAATGGAGAGAAGCACCGAGAGCCTGAGAGCACAAATGGAGAGAAGCACCGAGAGCCTGAGGGGGGAACTGCATGCGACGTCCAAAGACGTATGTGCTGAACTTGCCGCTGTGCGCCGTGTGCTCACAGGGCTCTCACAAACACTCAGAGACATGCATGGACGCGAGCAGGCAGAGACATCATCCGTGGCAAGTTAGGTACAGGGAATCCCCCAACGCAGATCTGCCAGGAACCTGCGCTCCACGGGCAGGGGTGCCTCTGATACCCGTAGAGGGGGCTTGCAATAGAGTCTACCCATGGACAGTATGCATATTTGGACACTGGTGTTGGTGGGGGGAAGGTTAGGAGGGTGGAGGGGGTGAGGTGGGCATCACAGGGTTGCGGGAACATAGGGTCACTTGATCATTCCACATGAGCAATACAGTACATCATTAACATTCAATGAGATGCGTGGTCATTAATTTGCGTACTATTCCTTCTTAGGCGTATAGTCTAAAAAGTGCCTGTGCAACAGGTCCCCTTTCCATGTAATAGGCACCATGCGTGGTTGCTAGAAGCATGCATCTATGATGCTCTGTCTGGTTTCACGTACATCCTGTGCCTCATGGACTCCCTCAGGTGCCGCCACTTCCCCACCATCATCATGTCCATCATCAGGTGCATGCATTCCAGCGTCAGGGGGCATGGCCACATTCCTACGAACGCACATGTTGTGCAGCATGACACATACCATTACCATCTTAGAGACCTTCTCATGGCTGTACATGAGTGCCCCGCCAGACCTGCTGAGGCAGCGGAAACGAGCCTTCAGTAGGCCGAATGCCTGCTCAATTACTATACGGGTACGTGAGTGGGCATGGTTGTACTCCTCATGCTGGTTCTGTGTGTTCCGTATTGGTGTGAGGAGCCATCTCTTCAGTGGATACCCGCCATCACCTATATGAGACAAATAAAGGGTGTCAGTGGAATGATAGTGCTAAGTGCCCCCCCCCCCTTCCTGCAAGATAAATGACGCATCAAATGGCCCACGATGTCATGCATGGAATGAGACTCACCGAGTAGCCAGGATCTGTGCCCAACGTGTCGCTCCATGTAGCGGGGTATCCTTGAGTTCCTTAGGAACATAGTATCATGGGTGGATCCTGGGAATCTGGCACAACAATGCGTGAAGATCTTGTTCGAGTCACACACCATTTGCACATTTATGGAATGGTACTGTTTCCGGTTGCGGTACTGGACCTCCATGGCAAGTGGGACAACCAATTCGACATGGGTGCAATCGATGGCACCAATGCAACCCGGGATGCCGGCAAGTGCATGGAATCCAACTTTCGCGTTGGTAATCTCCTGGGCCGTGCGTGGTAGTGTGATGTGGTCGTCGGCGTGCTTCAGGAGGGCATCGTGCACTTGGAAGAGTGTCCGTGAGAACAGTGGCTGTGAAATGCCATGCCACTGTCCGACTGTGTGCTGGTATGTGCCTGTGGCCAGGAAGTGTAGTACAGACACCACCTTCAGTAGGGGTGGGATGGCGGTTGGGCTATCTATCATGCTCACGAGGTCTGCCTGTGTCATGTCCACAATGGCGATTATGGTGTCCCGGTCCAAACGGTAGAGGGTGTGGATCTGCTCAGCACTGAGGTTGAACGGATCGGCTCGGAGGCGTGGGATTGCGGCCCGCCTGCGTGGTGGTAGTGGCAGTGCATGTGGCCCTTGCTGACCCTGCCTTGCCCTCCTTCTCCTCCTTCTCCTCCTGCGTCTCCTCTGTGCGGGCGGTTGTTGTAGCTGTTGTTGTTCGTCGTCTTCTTCGAGTTGTACTACTTGCAGTGCTATCTGCTCCCCCAGGGCCAACATCGCTAGTGCTGCCGGTCGCATTTTGGAGTGCTAGTGGTCGTGGGAGGGGCTTGGGTCTGCTATATATGTGCTGTCGGCCTGTATGGCTTCCACCTGTGCTGATTGAATGAATCTGTGGCAGATGCAATCCACTCTGGCCGAGCACGTCCCGCCCGTAAGGATGCATATGGCCGCATGGCATCTTGGGATTGCAATCATGTATCAAATCCCGATGGCAGTGTGATGTACTTTGACAGATTGTTATGCTATGCTCCCATTGTTACACATGCTGTTTTTGCTATCGCTTACATACCTGTGAGGACTCAGTGGTATGTAGGGCTCGATGACGGAGGACCCTCATGCAGCACAACTACGAACTTCACCGACGGGCGTGCCCTCCCAATCGTGATAGTAGCCAGTTAGCATTATCACACACAGCCGCACTACATTGATATGTGAGTGAATGCAGGCGTTCACAGACGCGTTTAGGACGTAATGTTGCAAATAAGGAATTCGAAGGACAGCGTTCGTGGTCTTGAAGTAGCGGCGGGGATACGCCCACGGGTCTTGCTGGAAATGTAACGTTCTATTGTAGTATGTCCTTGGGACAGGGCCCATAACGAGCAAGCAAAGAATGATATTTATTGAATGGCATGCGCAATAGCGTAGTGGCCGATAAGGCAGGACGTTTGATGATCCATGTTGCCACACAACACTAAAGATCCGGCCTGGAGCACAGTGGGTTTTGCAGACTGCATTACGCACAGACGCAATGGAGGTTTTGAATATTATGTGAGTGAATCTTCATGCGCTTGCATGGCGGGATGAGGGGATGTTGAATGGATGCATGGACAGTAACAGACGTTGGCAATGGTGTATTTAACTCGGTTGTTTTCGTTATGATTCGCTGCTGCTTTAGGGGGGTATATGTCCCTTTGGAGTGGACTTGCATGCATATGGGTGTGTATTTTGTGTGTGTGATGAGGTGTGTAATGCATCAGGAGTCCCGTAATGCATTCGGTTCATTTGTCTTTCATTTGGGTGTCAGGTATCTGGTGCCCTTTTGCAGGTGCCATCTGTACGCCACTCCTCCAGATGGGTTTTACTCTCGACACCTGCAGCTTCGGGTGAATCAGTGGAGCACCATTACGATCTTATGGGACGATCGCCAATGGGCCACATGCCCTTACGCAGTACTGGTGGCTAGGTGTAACATTTCGGCCTTTCAACTGGACTAGTGCCTGCCTCATGGGACGGACCTGCGGTTCTTGCCACTTCCATGTTGCCTTTTGGGACGTTGATGTAGGCCCTGTGTGCCATGATGGTACAGGGCGTCACACAAGTGGAAGATGGTCAATTATTGCAGATGCAGCCCTCGGTGATGATGGATGTTTTGGTGTTATTGTGCAAATTGCAGTGAGGCCTTTGTCATTTTGATGTGCATTAAAATTGTATTCCGATATGTGCCGTTTAGCGTTATTCTTTGCAGGTGATGTAGCGATTTTCGATTTTGTGGCGGTATGTATTGCGAGGTGATCTGCGTTGTGTTCCGCCTTCTGAGTTGAGTGGTGTGGTACTGTGCTGGCCGCGTTTGCCTACGTAGCACAGTATGGTCACGGATAGGGGCTGCCATTGTGACTGTTTACATGATGTGCTGTTCAGGGGCGGGGGATTGGCTTTTGGCCAACTGGTGCCTGTCAGCCAGGTCGATTGGTGGAATGATGGGATGTTCCGAATGTGGCTGGTCACAGGTGCCTGTGTTTGCGTGCGTTTGTTGGAGGGGGACTGGGGTCATGTCCATTAGGATAGCTTCTGTATTCGTGCCATCTGTGCCCTGCTGCTCCCATCGGCCCCTCTTGAGATGGCCTGGCTGCTCAGTCACTCTGCCAACTTGTGTGGTACATGCTTCTGCTGATGGTTGGTTTGTTTACTGGCAGGAGTACAGGGCTGGTGCCATCCCCCTCAGGATGCTGCTTTGGATGTTGCCTTGCGCTGGTGGCAAGCGATGGGGGACTACTGTTGTTTTGTGTCATGTGTTCTTGGTTTTCATTTTGATGTCTTGTACCTTCACATGCCTGTGCTGCATCAGTACGCCTATGGTGTCAGCCCGTACATGGATGCCCACTCACGGGGCGCTTTGAGCCCCTGCGTGCATTTCTACGTTGCCATGCATGGGTGGATTGTAGATTTCACTGGTTGCATGTGGTGTGTACATTGCGCCTGCCAGGAGTTGTGCAATGTGGCCAGGGAGTGGAGTACAGGCACTCAGTGGGCCATTTACGGTTGGTTCGCGATGCCGTATTTCTCGCCATGGCGGAATGGTACTTTCCGCCGTGCTTGATGGCGTTCGGTACATGTCCGCTAGGGTCAGAATTCGCGTACCGTTGCGCCATGGCGGTAATTCCGGTTTTGCAGGGCGCGCGTGCGCGTACTTGGTGCAGTTAGCGTTGCCGTTCACAGCGGTGTCGCAAATGGCATCGTACTTTACGGTGACGGGTCATAATCGCAACGAGCGGTATTCGATGGCGGTATTGCATTTCCGCCATCGTTTTTCCATTTCCGCCAGGGTCGTAATGAGGCCCAATGTCTTCAAGTGTTAGTTCTTTTTCCCAAGATAGGTATAATCAGGTGTGGAAAGAGTAGAAAATAGATGACAACATGTCCATTTCAGACAACCGCAGACAACAGAAGTAAAATTGAAGGTGAGTAATTATTTTCGTGGTCATAATGGCAAAAAAGATTTTTTGTGATAGGGGTATGTAATCATTAGAAGAGGCAAACATTGGTGGGTACAATAAATAATGGAGGCACGCAGTAGGAACTGGTGCCATAGTCTTGGAAAACAGGGGTAGGCTAGATTAAGTTAGGCAGGGACTGTGTGCAGCGAAACGCCTCTGTTTTATCTCCATAGGATGAACACAAAGCACAAGCAAAGACCATGGTCCAACCAATGACAAGAAGAGAAAAGGAAGAATGGCTGCTGAGCTGAGGAAGCATGTGCAACTAACCAGCAAGCATTTACTGCTAACCAGGAAGAATTTGCTGCTAAACTGAGCAAAGAACCAAGCCTAAACTAAGTATTTTGCAGGGTGATTGGAAAATAGTTGTTTTTGTGCACCAACGAATAGGGGAGAATGATCAAGAAAGAATTTTTTGATAGCAGAAAAGGGGGAAAGAGTTGAAGCTGGGAAGGAAACCTGACCCCTTGCCAGTGCCCAAATTACTTTTGTCCCTATTTTGACTTTCTACAGACAACAGGGATCCCCAAGGACGTTTCCATCATCTGCTACGGACATGCTTAGAAGACCGGAAAAGAAGAAGACGTCTTTCCTTAATTGGTTTTGTTGTCTCCTTAGGGTTGCATGTGGCACCCGTAGGGGGAAAAATGTTTCCCATGAAGGACGAGGTGTATTTTATGCTATTGAAAACAAAAATCATGTTCTATCCAGCTGAAACAAAGCTAGGGATGGGGGGTATTTTGTGTAATGTGAGAATGACCTATAAAAGGAAATGGTTAAGCGAAAATGTTTTGTAGCTTTGTATAGGAGGCAGAGGTGTCAAATAAGCGGGAATTTCTCGAGATTTTTAGGGAATAGCGTATAAGAGCCAATGGGAAGAAGAGAGGTTAAGGAAATGGGTTGGTAGGAAATGTGTTAAATAGTAGAGACATGTTTATTTTACAAAAGAAACTCATTCCGTTTTATATTACATGTATACGTCGAGGGACCTGTATGCCTTGGGAAATTAATGTTGAACCTCGTGAGGAAAGAGGGAGGTCAGAGAAAATCCCAGTGAAAGCCCGACGCTGAATTATGTCTGCAAAAGACTCCGCCAACCCTGCGTCCCCATGCTGAAACGTCCCCTCTTTTGGACTCATTGAACAATGAACTTGTTGAAAGAGAGACACTCTAGTAAAAGTGAATGTCTTGTGAAAATGAAAAAGGAGAAAATTGACTCCTGGGTTAATCATCAAAGGAACCTGGGAGACTGACTAAGCTAAAAAAAAAAAGGACAACAGGAGACAGGACACAGACGGTCCACCAATGCCAAACTAAAAAACAAATAAAGTGGAAGATACGGAAGAAGAAAGAGTGTGGAAAAGAGGGAAGGACACACTGAAAACGATATATTCATATGCATGGGCAGGAGACGATGATCAAGGAGAGATTGTAGTTTGTTGGAGTGGGAGTTTCAGACAAGGTATGGCATACGAAGAGACAATGGGCTAATGGGTTAACTCAAAGCTTGACAAACCTCTCGAGTCTCACAATGGCTCTGAAATTATCTAAGGCATACAGTTAGTTTAAAACAAATGATTTCAGGAAGCGGGGCTTAAATGGAAGAAGATGACGCACACATGTTTTGTTTGAAAAATAACAATACGGTATTATGGGACAAATTGTAAGATTGTGATAGGATGTTTTAGATAAATATTAAGGAGAGAAGACATGGATGTGTTTAAATGTTATTGTTTTTACAAACAAAGAACTTTAAAGATGGGGAAATGTAATGGGGGAGCTGAAATGAAGATAGGGTACCAACAACTGAATACAGTGGGGGCAGCCCCCCCACTTAAAGCTGAGCAGAAAATCTGTATAGACTGATTTAGTATTGTAAATTATGTGAAAACAGTTCATAATGGTAATGGATATTAGTATTCTAACAAATGTCAAGTTTATAAAGTCGGAAGTGTATTTATCATGGTTTAATAAGTAGGCAAAGTACAGAACGCATAGTAAGGTTTTCCTATACACAGACAGAAAAGAGCTCTGACAAGTGCCTTTTACTGGAAATGCATGTAACTGACAATGTTGCTAAAATGAGTGAAATGAAGTAATGGTTCAGAGCGTGTATTATGAGGTAATTCTGAAGTTGAAACATTCAAGGCTACCATGCTGCCAGAAATTAGACAAATGTGCTGAAACCAGACAATTAATTGGGCCGTGTCTGGAAACTTATCTAAGGGGTCCAGCTGCATCAACCATATTTGGGCAGAGCACCGGGGAAAAAGCTAGAATGTGTGCCAAAATGTATTTCATTTTTGAAGGTTTAGATAAATTTAAAAATAATTGCCTGGTGAGCGAATGCTAATGAGGAGTTTGCCTAGACATGTGTAGAGAGAGTGGGGGCTGGATGCTCCCTCTGACTAGCTATAAGAGGGAGCCCCATTTTGAGCATGGGGGGCCAGTTTGTGTACCTGACAACAATGCTGTTTGTGCTCTGTGATCAGCTTGGCATAAAATAAAGAATGATGAACTTGACTGGCTCCTTGCCGAACCATTGAGTTGTCCTTATTGATTGGTGTTGGAGTAAGAGAATCCCACACCCCATGCACCTCAAGGTGCAGCTATCTCGTCTTAAGGGACTCGAGGGTGAGCTCTGATCCCATGGGTCCGTCAGAGGTCACTCGGACCTCGATTACAAGCTACCCACACCATCCCCGCTCTTGGAAGAATGTTCGCCACCTACGACATTCCAAAAGTAGTAAAGTCGGTCAATGGGCCCCCGTTCACAGGGCAAGACTTTTCAGAGTACATGGGGTTCCATCATCGGAAAATAACGCCCCTGTGGCCCCAGGCAAATGGCACAGTAGAGCGTTTCATGAGCAACATCAAGCGGACAACACAAATTGCGTGACTAATTGCGCGACTAACTGGCGAGCCCATAGAAAAGATCCTAGGTCAGTTAATGCGAGACTACGGAAACACTCCACATAGCACCACCGGGAAGACACCCGCTGAAGTGATGTTTGGGAGAAACATAAGGACCCGGATTCCACATCTAACACAGGAAGACGAAAGGTACAGTGGAGATCGGGAATTGCGAGAACAAGATTCCAGATGGAAGGCAGAGATGAAAAGAGGAGCTGATGAAAGGAGGAGAGCAAAGGAAAATGACCTCGAGTCCGGAGACGTTGTCATAGCCAAACAAATGCAAAGTCACAAAAACATGGCTGCTTCTGGAGAAGAGCCGCTGACTGTCGTTCAAGTGAAGGGATCCTTTATCACAGCCGAAGGTGACAGGAAAACAACAACGAAAAACTCTTCACACTTTAGACGGGTGCCTGGGGTCGTGCCTGTTACCAACCACACCTCACCAACTCCTTCTGCCGAGTAGGACTCACCTTATGAAGGTGACGGAGAAGACTCTAGCAGCGAAACAACACCCTGGCCCCACCCGGGGTATGAAGAACAAAGAGACCAGCGACCGCAAAGAGCATGAAAGAAACCCCACAGACTCATTGAGGAAATGAACTAAAGTGGGACTTCTTGTTTAGTATCGGGGGCAGTGGTGTCGTCACTACTCTCATGTCACATGGGAAGGGACACGGGACGGGGAGTCAGTTCTGATTTATGTGTTTTGGAATAAAAACGTGTTTAACCTTCTCTCGTGCCTCCGCCTCCGTTTGTAGCACTTGGGGTCGGCGGGAGGCCTGATCAGAGATAGCAGGGTCCACAGACAATTCCGCAACTTCTCCCCTAAAGTAAAGTAAGTAGTCATATATAGTGACCTTCTGCTAATATGTACAAAGTTTAAGTTTGAAATACAAATAAAGACCGGTACACCTCAAAAACGTATTCTTTTTCTATGTGTTTAATACAAATTTGTGGTTTAAAGAGGCCATTGTCACACCACCACCATGCGTGCCAACCCTAGCGATTTAGGCGGTAGGACCGCTTTGTAAGCAGTCCTACCGCCTACCGATTTAGTGGCAAAAAAATGTCTTTTCTTATTTTTTAGTTGGCCTGGATTTAGCAGCCTGTTCAGCCATGGTTGCAGGGTGCGCAAGTACACAGAATCCGAGGAACGTTCTTCAGTGGGGATGTGCCCAAGCTGCTGCTTTTATAATGGTGTGCTCTTACTGGCAGCAGTTATCAGACCAGTGCTCCAGTGCAACCTCCCCAGACTGTCAGAGGCGCCCGTGAGATCCGCTCCAGCACTTCTGGATATCAACAGCCACATGGTTCACCGTACCTCAGCTCCCCGGTGCCAGTCATCTACATGCTGGGGCAAGCCGCTGAAGCAATGGCGAGCCACTCCTTCGAATGAGTTCTGGCAGGTGTGACCTTGCGCAAGGAGCCGGGGGGAAACTGCACGTTTCAGCCCTGCCCTATGCAAGTCTCGCCACTTCCACCCGCCTGCAAGTGCAATATGCTATTTCTTCAGCATAGCTGCACAACGCAGCGCCCCTCTCTACAGCACCTGCTACATACTTGCCAACCCTACCGATTTAGGCGATAGGATACCGCTTTTTAAGTAGTCCTACTGCCTGCCGATTTAGTGTCAACAAATACTGATTTTTTTCAATATTTGTGAAACTTTAAGATTCCTACAGATTTTTGGTCACAGAATGTTGGCATGTATGTAGCGTAAACAGAATATTTCTTACCTGACTGAGAGTGAGTCCGGTCGTCCAGACTGACACTAGTGACTCAACTTAGCTGAGGCACTGGCACTGCCCGAAGGATCACGGCACTTGACGCTGCAGGCAAACACTACCAAGCCTTGGTGCGCCGGGACCACGTGACTGCCCATCTCAGATTTTGATTGATGACAGAGGCGTGCGCCTGGCCAAGCGCACGCCTCTGTCATCAATCAAAATCTGAGATGGTCAGTCACGCCCCCAGTGCTCTGGGGCCTCAGGCACAGGCCTGAAAATCCCTAGTGCAGCCACGAAAGTCGGTAGGCGGTAGGACTGCTTAAAAAGCGGTATCCTACCGCCTAAATGGGTAGGGTTGGCAAGTATGACGCTATTCTCATCCCACATAATATAGGCGTAGCACACCCTGTTAACATAGTAAAATATAACATTGTGAACTAGGGTGGTGTGGAGCTCTTGCCATGGCGGTGGGAGGTTCTGGTGGGGGCGTGCAAGCAATACTGTGAGACAGTTTTCACGCATTGCGCTGTTTCTCAATTACTTCCAGATACCTTGGGATACATCTTTGTGCCCGTTCGATGGTTCCTTTTCCCAGGATATCTTTAGCTTTCCCGGTGATTCGACTCGGCACAAGTTGCTGCTCATACAGAGGCAGCGCGATGATTTCTGATTTGCAGTCTGTCATTCGCATTAATAACCTACCGGGCCTGTCACACTGTCATTCACAGTTGCTGCAACAATTTGTTACAAACACAGGACCTGATTCATAAAGAAAATTGTTGGCCTGTTTAACAGGATTCTTGGGTTATTTATGCAGAAAATGTGAAATGAAATCCGCTTTATGATCACAAAAAATGTCACTGTCAAAGAACTGTGGCAGTTTTTCAAGGCACTTTTTATGGGAAGGAAAGCATAATGGGCCTTAGTGCAAAAACAACTGAACTTTTCTACAGACCAGTGATCTGCAAATAATCCCGCTAGCATGAGGAGGGCCTTTAAAGTATGATCCATCATTACATCAGGAAGTAGAAATGCACTTGCAAAATCTACTTTAAAAACAATGTTAAACACAGGAAATTTAAAACTGGGTTTCTGACTTTTAAAATAAAGTGTGTGTGTGCCTGAAACACAGTTTGCATTAACGGATATGCATACTGAAATGCTCCATGCCTTTCAAAATTCTGTTTTGGTGACGTTGCTGGGAGAGGCGTAAGGGGGCTATAGCGCCTGGTCTTTTGGTTGTAGCCCCGGATAGAAGTTCAGGGACTACAACCAAAGGGCTACAGCGAGCCCCGAATCCCGCCAGTCCCGACATTAGCGTAGTCCCGGATCTTTTCCAGACCTAGCAACACCGTGTGACTCACACATAATTCGGTGGCAATGCTTTCCATAATATGTATAAACGAACACTATGGGATCTGTTGTGGGGAAAGAATGTGTCGCTAGAATTTACTTGGTTTAATAGTTGGTTGAATAAATGCTGATTTTGTCGAATTTTCTTAACATAGCACATTCCATGGTAGCATGTAACGGTGGGTGTGGAGGCATGGGGGGTTATTTACGGTTGCATGTTGTACTTATTCCACGGTAAGGTGATTTTTTAAGATGAAGTGGTTTTTACGTGTTGGCCGCAGCAATGGTTTCTGACTTCACTAGCTATGTAGGAGATTTTTTGATATTGTCCTCATATTCAATCTTTAACCATAAGGCTTTCAGGACATCACGATTTGCAACAAATAAATGTCAACACCTTAAAGTAGATAGTTACATACTTGCCAACCCTACGGATTTCTTTTTTTTGCCCACGCCAGCTCGGGGGGAGTCTTTCAAGGGCTCCCCCAAGCTGCCGTAGCGGGAGAAGGCGTGGCATGCAGGCTTTTGATGTAAAAGGCGCCCACGGCGGTGGGCTAAATGCGCCCCTCCGCCGCGGGTGCCTTGACAAAAGACGCCATTAGCCCCCCACCACGCCAGCTCAGGGGGCGTCTTTCAAGGGCTTCCCCGAGCTGGCATAGCAGGAGAAGGGGCAGCATGCAGGCTTTTGATGTAAAAGGCGCCCACGGCAGTGGGCTAAATGCGCCCCTCCGCACTGGGTGCCTTTCTCAAAAGGAGCCATTAGCCCCCCACTACGCCAGCTCGGCGGAGTCTTTCAAAGGCTCCCCTGAGCTGGCATAGTGGGAGAAGGCGCGGCATGCAGGCTTTTGATGTAAAAGCCGCCCACAGCAGTGGGCTAAATGCGCCCCTCCGCCACGGGTGCCTTTGACAAAAGGTGACATTAGCCCCCCACCATGCCAGCTCGGGGGAGTCTTTCAAGGGCTCCCCCGAGCTGGCGTGGTGGCAGAAGGCATGGCAGGCGCCTCATTGTCATTGAATGCACTGATGCGCCCTATTCCTTTCATTACCTCCTCGCCTGACTATTTTTGAAACTTTAAGATTCCTACAGATTTTTGGTCACAGAATGTTGGCATGTATGCATCACACACAACAGTGTTCAGGCCGATTTGCCATTTCCTACACTGGGGTTGTGGGTAAGTGGGAGGTTATATACCTCTAAAAGAAAAAAAAAATTCTGAGGGTGGTGGGGCTTCAAAGATAAATACTGTTACTTGGAATAGTATGACTGTGGCTGGCCACTCGCAACAATGACTAGGAGTAATTAAGATTACCGGTAATCGTGGCATTGCCAGAAAGATTTGTTATAATAAAGCATTTCTAAACATTTACGGTGTAAATAGGCACAATACAAATTGACTTTTTTTTGTTTGCCGCGTCTCCGTTTCCTTGGGGGACTTTTTTTGCTGTGACAGCTGTTAAGATTTCTGCGTCCTTTAGACATAACAGCTAGACCGCGCATGTAAAGGCCGACCACAGAACTTCGTGCGGCGGGGGCGCGGCCATGTTAGTAGAACTCTTTGTGAGTCCCTGCGGGGATTGTTCACCTAACATGGCCGTCGCACGAACACAGCTAAGCCGACAGGTCTCGTGTTAGGGCCGTGTTTTCTCTCTCTTCGGATAGCTCAGTTCTCTCTTTGTATTGGCTGCTTGTGATTTCCGTCCAGAACGTCTATTGGCGGGAGCTGCACACGTGATATACAGTCCGACTGCAGCTGTGCTAGCTGTGGTGGCGGTTTGAGTTTGAATTCGGGGGTAAAGTTGGCGCTGCTATTGCTTGGGTGAGTAGCAAAATGCCGGTAGCACTGGACGGTCGCCTGTTATAAATGAAGCGAACTGTAGCTCTGCGTGCGCGTGTGGGAGTAATAACGTAGGAATTGGAAACGGGAGTGCGTGCAAGAGTGCAGGATACCCTGGGGCGCATATGATCAGACCTCTCTTCACGAGTGTTTCGTGGACTGTTTATGTTGTCTCATCCAATTGAAGTCAGTATAAGGTATACGACTGTGCATAGCTCTCAACCATTTGTGTTGCAAAGGCGGGTGAAATCACCCGATTTTGTTTTTGGCGGGTGAGACGCCCATTAGAATGAATGGGCGTGCAGGGGGCTTGGCGGGTGAGTCAGCCCTTTGCAGGGCGGGTGACACCCGCCAAAAGCGGGTGAGTTGAGAGCTATGACTGTGTAAAGTTGTAAACCCGTTGAAGTCAATGGACTCGTACCCTTTTATGGATCGTGGTGTTTTTAACTGGCGGAGATATCCTGTTCCTATCCCGAAGTCAATGGAAATTAGCTTTTTTTTTTTTTTTTTTTTTAAGGGTTGTGCCCTTGAGGCTGCTGACACTTTTCAGGTGACAGACGTTTGGTTGATGTGGATTTCAGAGGCATGGCAATGCGGACCAACTTAAGAAAGTGCAGGTTAATTTGACAGGTTCCAGTTACTCTTGCAATCGGCCATCCTCGTCCATTCCAGCTGAGGCCAGCAACAGACCCATTCCTAACACAGATGCCCTGCACGTTCCCCTGAGCTGTCAGTCATACTCTCACATCAACACATCGCATACTTGCCAACAATCTGTGACCAAATTGATGTCGGATTTTTCAAGTTTGAAAAATTATTCCCATAACAAATGACATCACAGGAACATACAAACAGCACAACATGGAAAGATGTTGAAATGTTAAAAATGTATAATTCTGAATGCTAACACCAGATTGTCGCCAGATGCTGTGTGATGGTGTTACGCTCTGCCACTTGCTTTCTCTGCTGTTTCACCTAAGGTTTGTACCTGCAAGAGGGCAGGACAGTGTCACGCAGCTGTCAGGTCAGTGGATTGGTCTAAGTGCAATCAAAGTAATCACCTACCAGTCCACTGTATTGACAGTCTAATGTGTTGCATGCTCTGTCCTGCAGCCTGCCTTAGAATCACATAAATGACTTGCCACTGTAAAAAGCAGTAGGATCTGTCACTGAAATCTGTAGGTGGTAGGGCTGCTTCAAAAGCAGTAGCCCACTGCCTAAATCTGTAGGATTGGCAAGTATGATATTGGCACTGGGATAGCCAAGGCGATATTGTGCCAGCCACTACATCGCCCTTCCTTACAGACCACAACAACCGCAGGATCACTACGTTCAAATGGTGAATATGCCACGTCTTAACACACTGAACTCGGACACACAGGCTCTGTGCGCCAGCACATACACTAGCAGATGGATGGAACCTGAATAGGCACTGCTGAAGAATGTTCCAACGCTCAATTGTCACAACCAGCAGCGAACCAACGGTCTATGCAGAGATGGAAGTGTAATATAAATCTTTGGTACGCCATGGCACTTGTTAGTTTTTTTTTTTGTGTCAAGACCCTGGACTCTAATTCTTTCTCCTGAGCCAAATCTAGAATCAGCTCGGTCTCGACATTCATGCTCTTCCAATGTCCCTAGTCACAGTTAGGCAGACACACACAGTGTCCATGGATCTGCAGGTCGTGTAGGTGCTCATGTAGCAAACGCATTTATTCTATCAGTGGCAGAGCCTTTCATGTGCATGATTGAACATTTCCAACTCCAAGAGCTCGCAAAGCCTCAGTTACCTTGCAAATTTGTGAGTTGAAGTGCGCAACACAAAGCGCCTGTTTAAAGATTTGTTTATATCCATGATGCCTACCATCTTGATATGCAAAAAAAAAAAAAAGTTGCTCTAAGTCGCTAATTGTATTCAACATCATGAATAACAATGAGCTGGACGTTTCAGACAAAGAATCTACTTGTCTATCTTTATTACACATTTTCTTTTGTTACATGTCTTAAATCACTGAAATTGCAGTGGGGTTAACTAGATTGGTCAGGTTGGCATGATCTTGCATTCTGGGACGTTAGCATTCGGTATGTGAAAATTAAACCCATAATGATATTCTTTTCGCTTAACAATGTTGCTATCAGGATTTACAGGTTGTCATTTGGCTCGATTATGCAATTTGTGCTTTTTTCTAAGTAAACTAGAAATTATTACTGTAGACCTTGGAATCCAACAATGTGGTCCTGGGCAGTCTCTGTGACCATCCCACTCTCTCCATTTTGGATGCAGCCAGAGTACCACTAGTTTTTTCTACTTCAATCACTGGGTCTACGATACAGCTGTCCATAAGCTGCTGAGCCTGGCAACCAAGACAGCCCTTCACCCACACAAAACTACCAGTCTCAGTACAACATAAGGCATGTGATCATGGACAGCCTTCCACGTCCTGCTAGAGAACCAAGCCAATGCAACCACCACTACCGAGGATCAACCACACACCAGGAAGACGTAAAGCTACCGAACAACTGATGACACATTCAAGCTGTGTGAACCATTTCCCAACGGAGTGTGCAAGATGTGCAGAACATGCATGCACAACGCCTGCATACAACCTTCACTCAGGCACTTGCGTCAGTGGACTTTTACTGAGCCCCCAGTTGCGTAGCCAGTCCCTTCTTTCTCTACCGTACACATCCAGTTGTTACCCGACACTTGCTGCGCCACCTGAGGCACCCAGATCTGTCTCCAATTACTCCTTGGGCCACCACTCGCTTATTTATCTGTAGAGGCCCTTTTACCACTTCCATAACAAATATGCAGTGCTAAGTAATGATAAACTTCAAACTGTCGTAAAACATGGATCCCGTTAGAAATGTGATGGTGTCAGTATGAGCTTACATTACTACCTCATAACCCAGACTTCCATTACTCCTGAGCTTGAAAATATCCTGTTTGTATGTGTCTAAATTATGCTATGTTAGTGAAAGGGTTCTCATTAAAGGGATTGTGTATTTGCCCACATTAACAGTCTTCTGTTCCTTAAGTCAAGGTATCTTAACAATTCTTATACAACTCAGCCAACCCAAAGATTTTAATGCTGATGAGCACACCAGTACTTTTTATTGCTGGGTTACAGGCCCTCCAGGAGATTAGATGTCTAAGTATTGCTGGAAAACATTTGAGTTAAATATATTTTTCTTTAAATTGGTGATGTGGGATTGAACCCCATGTGTGCACAGGAAGCTTATTTCAGACCGTACTTGCACTACCAAGCCTCTGCCCCCTGTAAAGCACTAATCGGGAGGGGGATTGTGATGATCTCAGTGGATGGTAGTTCAGTCTTAAAATACATAGGCAATAGCATTTTGAATTGCTGGAGAAGGAAGTTATGGTACTACTCGATACAATACATGAAATGACAATTCCTGACAGATGCGTTGAACTGTAACATATTTAGTAGTCGTGTTATTTGTGCGGGTCACTGCTTGGTTTTTGATACTGCTAGATTTGCTGTGGCAGTACATGTGTGATTTCTGGCACGAGAAAGGAATCTTGTATAAATTAGTTTGCAAAAATTGATTAGCAATGTTTGCTAATTGAAATTTTCTTGATTAGCATACAAATGTATTCGATTAGCAATGTACTAATATTTTGTAATGTGACCAGAAGTTATTTGTTTACCCAAGACATAAAATGAGCGACAATACAGCATGTTTGTGCAGCTCTGCATTGAGGTATTACTGAAATGAGTGTCTGTAAATAGGAGTGTGTGTAAAATATAAAGTTTAGCTTCATGGATATGATGAAAAGGGTCTTTGCAGCTGGGTGTAGTCAGTTTTGCACAGGACAGTCTCCTGTATGCTTGCCACATTATTTGCTGTGTATGGAGAAGTTTCATAAAAGGTTTCATTAAAAAGTGAATGTCAAAAGAAAAGTCTTGGCTGGAGACTAAGAACGTATTATGGTGTTGCGGAAGGCAGGTTAATTGTCAACTTCAGGCGAACAAGATGGTCCTTGCGGTCATGGATACCAATTGTTTTCGTTATGTTAAACGCCACTTAAGGGAAAGGGGATAGTTCCAGTAACTGCCCTCAAGCCAGAGCGAAGTCGGCTTAAGCACAGCATTCCTGCCCTATGCGCTCATGAAAGTGATATATATGGCTTTTAGAAGTCTGAGCCCCAAATCTGGGTTCTTGCTTTTTGTTTGCTTTTGGGAACCAGGCTTTGCAACTCATGCTTACCGTAAAAAGTTATTACACATGTCCTTGATGGCAAATAACTAGTTACAGGACTTGGATGTGCTCGGGTGAGTGAGCAGGGGGCTGGCTACGGGACTATGGTGGTGTAGAGCTGGAGGTGCAGGGCAGAGATACAGCGGGCCCGCATGACAGCAGACGGCTACTTGAGGATTCTGCTTGCGTTACCAGCCTCGTGGTGCTAATATATAATGTAATCATAAAGCAAAGCGAGCTCTGGAGATTAACTTCAAGGTATAGTATTGCAGTTGGTCTGTAGATGCAGAGACTGGATGGAACTGTTTGCTACTTTGTGTAAACCTCTAGTTAGCTTTGTGTATTAAATTTATAAGCGCAAAGAAAGTAAGAGATTAAGCAGAGTGAGTGGTGTAGCAGGCAAGGAACTGGGCAAACTAGGTGGAATATCGTTTTTTTTGTGCAAACGGCTCAAGATAGCTAGAATGACACAACAGGCGGTGGATCGTGTAACGTTCACACTAGTTCAGCAGGCGAGCAATGATGGGGTGGGGAGCCTGGCCAGCTATCGGTTGTGTGGCTGGTATGCAGTCGTCCCTCTCAACCACAAAAAGGGTGAAGGCTCGGACCCTCCAAAGATTTCTTTTAGTTTCAACAAATTCCTCCATCTTGAACTGCCCCCGATGCCCACTAGAGGGATATTGTTCCTGCAGGCTTTTCCCTCCAGGTCTTCCTTGTTGGCAGTCACTATGTACCTCAAGAGCCAACACCCAAGTCAAGAGTGATGCAGATCCATCCTCCATCCCGGACACTTTCACCTCGTCCAGGCGGTCGCCATGCTGGTCCAGCTGGTGCTGTAACAGATTGACCTTGGAAGAAAGTGAGTCCAACATCCAGCCCTCCAATGCCTGCCTTAAGATCTAACAGTATTTGTCTTATGTCCAATTTCGGCACCGGGGTGACTCTGCTCGCCATTGCTTCCATCGGCTCGGACATCTCCGCCTGGTGTTGTGGCTTGGGTGTCCTGGAGGAGCCCTCCCACCCCCCCAAAACTAAGCTTTTGCTGTGTTTTGTCAGATTTCCCCAAGCTGGGGGAAACCATGGTTCTCCGACAACTGGTGAGGCTTACCCTGCCAAAAAACCGGCTCCGGGTGTCGGCGGTCCCCTACAGGGCCTTGTAGTGCACCACGTTGGTCAGGCCCACTGGGACTTAGTATCAGTCAATCTGGGCGAGAGCCCACTGCCCGAGGCGCCACCTGGGGCCGCTATGTATGCAAATGAGCCAGGGCAAGAGCCCACTGTCGAAGGATAGTGGTCAGTCAGCCCCATCACCCACACTGTCCGGATCGCTTGTCGTCTTAGGTCTCGGCTCCACCACGGCCCCAGCTACTTTCTGCAGTGCCTTACTGTGTCCCACACAGCTCCAAGTTGCTCAGTCTGCTGATGTGGGAGACCCCCCCCCCCCCCCCCCAAACCATGGACAGCGGCCACACAGTCCCCCATGCCCATCCGGGCTTCCTTACACTCCTGGAGTCCTCAATCCAGGGGGGGCTCCATGGCACCACTCTCCTGCATCTTCCGGCTGCTGCTCACCGCCTGAGAGGCTCCCCAGATTCACTACACTGGCAGGGACCACCTGCACTCCCTCTGAGGGCGACCCTGTGTCTCAGCGCAGTGGGGTGCCGGCTCCCCACACAGTCGTCCTCCCACAGTGGGGGTCAGTCACGGGGTCTGATCCAGCAGCGGTTCGCCAGACTCTGCTGCCGGGCCAAGCTGCAGGAATGCTGCCAGGCCGACTGAGCCGGTGTCCTCCGGAGTGGCGCACACAGCACTCTCCACCACTGCCAATTGAATGAGCCTGGCTGCCTTGACGCCGCTATAATGCAGGATTAATCTGAGCTCTCCCACAGCTCAACGAGAGTCTGTTATCTTGGTCTGGCTCTCTAGCGCCACCCCCCCCCCCCCCCCCCCCACATATTTTTGACAAATCTTTGATGCAATTGGAAATCGTTGGGTACTCAAAGATAAACATTTTTTAAAATAAAACTAGTTTCCTTTATCCTATGAGGAGAAATAAAACGGCAATATAAAAACATAAAGGCATATAGGGCCAACCACTTTTTGGGAAGTGATAAACATTCAAGAAACCGATCCAACCACTAAGCGTGTAAACTCAGTATCGCAAGAGTAATGGGTATCTCATTTTGAAATCATATGTACTTTGAAATGGCCAAAGGTTGCATGTGTAAAGGAGTATTATTGGGGTAAGGGAGATGGCTGGAAGAGTAACGTAGAACAGGAAACAAACATGGGTTTGATTTAAAAGAAGCAGTAACTCCCGAGCCCCTGACCCCAATAATGTAACCAATAAAATACTGAAGGAAGACCCTATGGTATCAGCAAATCTTCTGACCATACTGTTTCAAAATATCTTAACGGAACAATTTCCTGAATCCTGGGGAACTTAATATGTGGTTCCCATTTTAAGAGGTGTGCGAAGACTGACTCAAAAGTGCTACCGACCAATAACTCTAATGGAGGCAGACAGTAAAGACTTTGCGTCCTTCCTATTACTGCACTTGGAAGAATCGGCCCATAGTTTAGGGCGAATCAGGAAACGGGCTTCCGTAAAGGCCATGGTACTAACGTTAATGGCTATATTCTAAGGGCAATCCGAGAGTAAACATGGCTGAAGGGTAACACTAAAATGTACGCTGCAACTATAAATCTTACCACAGTGCTTGAAACAGTGGATAGGAATCTGCTGTGGTTGAAAGGTGGAAGTTTGCTATAATCATTCTAAAACTGCTGGTTGGCTGACAGGAGCCATCAGGGATATGGGTTCGCCTGAATAAGGAGGTAGAGCCATCACAGAGAAAAATCGTGTCTAGGGCAAGGATGCGTTTTGGCTCCCTGCCTTTTTTTAACCTCTACGTTTCTGATGTGCATGATTGACAGTTACTCACTGTAGTGACTACCTTACTCGTAGTCCATAGTCCCCTTTCCTCCATACATGTCAAGACAATGTCTGTAAAAAGCCGAAGGAGAAGCCCTTGTAGCAGCCTTGGCTATGGACTCCCAAGGGACATATTTCTTGATGGCAACAGCAGCCGCCTTGCCACGGACCAAATCTGCATGAATTTTGTAGGCCTCGGAGATGCATAAAGCTAACCAACGAGAGATGGACGCTTTCGTGGCATGTTTCCCTGTTGGGTCACCAAACGTAATAGAGTTGTGAAGAGCTTCTAAGTTCGCTTGGTCTGTTGAGGTAAAACTTCAGAGCTTGTCTGATGTCTAGGTTGTGTAAAACCTTCTGCATCGGAGACCGGGTTCGGAAAGAAAACCGGTAAGGATATTGACTGATTTTAAGTGGAACTCGGAGACAATTTTGGGAAGGAAAGAAGGATGAGTGCGAAGCAGAACCTTAAGTTAGGAACGTATGTTCGACAGAGAGAGCTTGAAGCTTACTTCTCGCAGATGTTACTACAATCAAGAAGGCCACTTTCCAAGAAAGGTATTTGAGCTTGGTAGTGGCCTGTCAGGCAAAGTTTGAATGCAGTACCCTCTGGGAACACTACAAACAACTCTGACGACAGGTATAGGCATGCCAGCCTTTGGTGTAAGCTTGTACTACAGTTTTGTTAGTGTATTTTGCAGCAAGGCTGGTCTCAAGAGTGGATATGTGAGCTGTAGTGGAGTTAACAAACATTCAGTTACATGTATTCAAATAAGCTCTTGCACTCAAGGTTTCTTGCATAAACAATTTTTATTAGTTATAAAGCCGCCTTCAGAAAGGAGCAATATACTAGTAAGACACAAAATACACTTCAATACTGTACACTACGTTTCTGAATCGGTAAAGACCCTTTTGGGATAGCCCACAGACGCAACCTACACACACAGGTGACTTCAATAACTGGGGTGCTGGGGACAATAATATCTTACTGTCGGCATTCGGAACAGTCTTAAAAGTTTGTAAAAGGCAAAGGTTATTAGAACACAGAGACCACAAATATTCTTAAGCAGGCAAATACTTTTAGATCCTCCAAGAAGAGGCCTACAATTCAATAGGCTAAGCCAAAGTCAATAGGCAAGAGTCTTGTATAGGATGAAGCACTTCAGGTAAGCAAATGGAAAAGTCTTTGCACTAGTTCTTAGGAGTCTTTTATAAAAAGAAGAATCAAATGTTGGGCCACAAGCTGATTAGACTTCTGAGTTGTGGAAGTTTCAAGCACTTCTACAGCAAGAGGTAAATTCTCTTAAACCTGTTTTACAGTACCTTAGAAATGAAGAAAAGATGGAGCTGATGACTTCTGTTCCTGTGCAGCTCTGCAGATCTCACTGTTCCGGGGCCTCAGTCATGGGGACAAGAGGGAGGATGTTGGGGGACTCCTGCAATGCACGGGGGCGGTCAAAACTAGCAACCGGCAAACTTCACTTTCATTGGCTGTTTCGTGTTTCAGCTCCTCGCGTCTACCGCAAATAGCAACACTGCGGTTCCTGGATGTCGATGGACTTTCATTGCTTCTGGGATCCTGCACTCTGAGGGGGCTCAGGCCTGGTCAGTCCTGCTTCCTGGGAGTCCAGAGGACTTCGCAAAAGCCCTAGGACAGCTTAAAAGCAACGCACACAATCTGGTGTTCCTCTCCCTGGCTATACGGTTTTCAGCAGCAACTCTGTGGAAATTCAACCTGCTCCGAGATGGGTGTCCAGGTGGCTTACTTCGGAGTTGATTGGTCCCACCAACTCAAAATGGAGAAGTCGTCCTTGCAGGGGCTTCTGTTGATGCAAACTCTGCGTTTCGGCACTGCACCAGGGCTTCAACGTGCAAACCAACGGTCCAGGAGTTGCAGCAGGCGTCCTCTTCAAGTTCCTCTTCGGTTCCTTCGTCCAGTGGTCGACTCTGCCTTCCAAGCCAAGAGACTCGTTTTTTATTCAGTTCTCTCCCTTT
This sequence comes from Ambystoma mexicanum, assembly GCF_040938575.1. NCBI lineage: Eukaryota > Metazoa > Chordata > Amphibia > Caudata > Ambystomatidae > Ambystoma > Ambystoma mexicanum. The sequence goes on from NC_090934.1 coordinate 125,126,147, forward strand.
CATTCCAGCCTAGCTGCCACTCACCCAGCACGGTGGCTGTCCTTGCTGGACAGTCAGCTAGCCAATCACCCCAGGGTGCATTGGCTAGTCTCCTAGGAGACTAATCAGAGTTTTGGGCACCTCCCTCATTTCCTGCCTACCCCAGACACTCTGGAGCCAGAGGCGGGCTTTACTCCTGAATCCCACCAAAGGCGAAATGAACAAAGAGACAAAACCTGGTTTGGCGTGCAGAGAAAATCTCTAGAAGGACCTTTCAACAAAGAAATGGCGAAGAAAGAAGACTGGGTGATTTTGTCAAAGATGGCTCCTGCGGTTGCTTTACCGGAACTGCGAACGCAGCCTGTGGTAAATGCAAAACATGATAGTTCAAATGAAACCACTGCCACCAACCATTCAGTGAGGATAGGGTAACATATAAAATGTTACATGAGAAACTAGACCAAGGAGATACTAGGTAACCCCTGCAGCACTCTATTGTAAGATGGTGTGTGCTGGGTCTCGCAAGTTACAATGGTAAGTAGTCAATATCACTTAAAAAAACGAAGCCGTTTGCTCTTGTACTGAGCCCTCGTAGAAGGCTTACATGCCGCCTGTATTATGCACACGTTATGCACGGTAAGGTTGAACTGTGCTAAAGACCGGATCTCAGTTACCAGGCAGCCAAGCAGAAGGATTGTGGGCAGGGGTGCCACAACTGGCGATGGCTCTGGTGAAGGTCAGGAATCTGCAGCAATCTTATTGGGTTGCTCACGAACATGTGCTGCAGTTCCGAAAACCACAACCTGTCTGGCCACCAAGCAGCTATGAAGAGGAGAGTGCAGTTGTAAGCGCTCCTGAGTTTCCAGAACGACTGAATCAACGGCAAAGGAGGGCAGGCATAAGCTTTCATGTTGTCGCAATGGATCAAAGGAAGACACTCCAAGGCAGGCCGTCCATTGAAGTATAAAGAGGACGTTTCCTATTGAGGTTGCAAAGAGATCCGCCGCTGGAGTACCTCATTGCTGGAAGATCTTTGTGAGAACCTCTATGTTTATCTCCCACTCATAACTCTCATCAGATCTGTGGCTGAGGTGATATGCTGCCACATTGATGTGACCTGGAATGTGCACTGCCTGAAGCCAGACATTGTGCTGGATCGCCCAATTGCAAATTTTGATAGCTAGATCCACCAGAGGAGGAGACCTTGTGCCCCCCTGTTTGTTGATGTAGAACATCGCTACAGAATTGTCAGTGCGAACGTGAACCACACTGTTGTTGATAGAGGGCTGAAAAGCTTTGAGTGCTAAAAAAACTTCCAGGAGCTCTATTTAATTGATATAGGACCGCCTGTCCTGGTGCGTCCACAAATCGCACACCTTGAGCTGAGGTAGCGTTGCACCCCCTCGCCACCCCCATACCACCCTAGGAGGGAGAAGTCTGTGGTAACTGATTTGTGGGCATGTATCCTGGAAGGAGGTTCCTGGTGGAAGACCACCATTGAAGAACCGCCGTCATGGAGGCTGGATCTGGAATTATCTTGGAGTCTGGGTCCGTAGCCTGAGACCAGCACCTCCGAATAGCAAGCAGAGTGCGCCTCATTTTCAGTCCTGCAAGAGGTAGAGCTAGCACGCATAAGGCCCAGGAGTCTCTGGAACCTCCAAGCTGACATGGGAGGGCTGTAGGAATAGCTGGCATGTGGTTGACGGGCCCGCAATTCTGTCCTCCGTCAGGAACACTGTGGTACTGACAGTCTCCCAACGGAAATCTAGAAAAATCGGGTCTTGAGCAGCTGCTTGCATTTGGATTCAATTGTCCAATTCTGTTGAGAACAAGCTCCATTTGAGGAACCATTTTCTAACGCAAGAAATGTGCACAAAAGCCGTATCACAATGAAATGTACTGCTATCCCGATAAACTTAGAAATGGGAATCCCCATTAAGCTAATCTAGCACCATTACAGCACATTCCCCTGATGATCCACTGTAGACAGGGGGGGGACACATGTAGAGGTTTGAGAACAATAGAGAAACAACCTCATTTGAGAACTACTTTAATGGAATCACAAAGGATAATATTTGACAAATAATTGGATCTTAAATATCACTGAATTTAAGTGACATTTGAGATATCCACGACCCGGTCATGAAGGGCCCTGACGGAGCGGGTTGGGTCGTGGCTTACCTGATCTGTTTGATCTTCATCCAATGCGGCGGGAACAGAATCCTTATCCACAGCACATGGCTCCTGGGCAGACCTGCCTGCGCAACAGTCTTAAGTGGAGGCATCGGTGGTAGTGGAGGATGGGGCCCACAGGAGGAGGAGGTGGTGGTGGTGGCGGCTCCACCGGAACCTACTGAGCAGTAGCCGGGGCCAGCTGTGGTTCAAGAGGCTTGGGATACATTTTCTTGAATAAATCCTTAAGTATGCCTTCATCGGATCAGATTGCATAAGGGCCTGACACTTACCAAAAAACACATCCTCTGAGGAAGGTCTAGGCACAGGAGTTGGTAGAGGACGCTCAGAAGGGGCTTACCCCAAGGATTGCAACAGGGGTGTTGGCAGGATGGCCCTTCACCAGCTGGATCCACACAAACCAAGGGTGTGGATTTCAGGGAAGCGAGTGTGGTAGCGGAAAATCGGCACGCCAAGCCATTGGAGGGTGTAACGTGTTTCTATTTTCCACATTATGTGGAAAAGGCTGCTCGGCCCTAAAAACGGGCCCCCTTGGTACCAACCGTTGAACGTTCGTGTGAAAGAGGTAGTCAAAATGGCCGACTCAGACCGCAGGGGTTGGGCTGCCATTTTGTTACTGCCTGAGGTGAACTGCGTCACAGGTGAGGGAATCATCTCCACATGGGCTATCAGGGGACCTTTAAGCCTTGTGACGGGGAACCACGGCAGAGCTGGTGTTTGCAGGGCTAGGGTGCTCTTGCGACCCGGACCTCCCAAACCCCCCTTACAGCCAACTGTAGAATACGCCCCCAGTGAGGGAACCTCAGCTGAGCTGGTACTTGAAGGGTTAAGGCATTTTCCTTTCTTCTTTGCCCCCTCATCATGATCGGTTCGACCAAAGGAATGTGTGGGAAGGCTTAGGGTCTTTCCCCCTCTAGCCAGACCCCTTGCAGCGCCCCCCCCCCTTATCATGCCAGTCCTAATGATAGCCCCTAGTCGGGGATCCTTTGGCGGGGTGGGGGGAGGAGCGGGGGTTGCCCATGTGGTCTTAGTCGCTTTGGAAACCTCGAATGGCCTCTGTACACTTGGTTCCAGATTTGGTTTTCCGGGCCCAAGCACTCCAGACAAAGAGAATGGGGATCTGCCCTCATGAAACTACCTTTGCACGAAGAACATGACACGAATCCCAGAAACTCTGAGCAGGAATATGAAGGACAAGGGAACACAAAGAAAAAATCCCAAGTGCGTCTGACCCCCCCCCCCCATGGCTCAAATATGGGGATGATTTTGTGTTTTTTGATAGGACTTAAACATCTTTTATCCACACTTTGTTTTTCAAGTGTGAATATATTGTTATTCCAACCAAAGCAAAAATTCAGGAATTTTCTAATTGGCGGGTGGGTGGGGGGGGAGGTCTGGGAGTGGGGAGAGAAAAGTGTTTGTTGTATTAAGGGAAAACACTTGTTCGTGCCACCATGAGGATTAAATATGATATAAGGCATTTAGAGTGCGCCCATACACAAGTTGTTCACCGCGCAACAAGGCAAGGGAGGGGGAACAGAGGGAAGACAGACCACGATCCTACTAGGCCAGGTGTCTTTCAGTTTGCGCAAGTGTATGGGAAGGGGGAAAATGGGAAAGTGCGGGGGGTAGGGGACAGTGCAGTGCATGGGATATTGGAATAAATACGCAATAAATAGAATACGGCCAGCAGGTGGCCAGTGCAGGGCTAGGTGCAGAAAACTGGTGTCGCGTGGTGGGACTGTAGGGATACAGAAACGGTCCCCAAGAGCGGGGGTTGCCAGGAAGGCAGTGCCGGTGTGCAAACTGGCGGGGGAGAGGACCTGGGCCCGAGATCAAAGGGTGGGCAGGTAACCAATGCAATTTCGGCCAGGAAAGTCAGCAGGGAAGAGGAGAAAAAGCAGAAGCAAAGAGGTTTTGAGGTGTTTCCGGAACCGCAGTTGGTTCTCCTCGTGTTTCAGGGAGGCTGTTCCAGAGGGAGCCCCAGCTGAAGGAGACCTACCACCAACTCGTTGCTTGGAGAAGCGACTGACCTTGAGGGAGTTGGAGGCGGATGAGCGAAGAGCTCGAGGTGACAGGTGTTTAGGAAGGGAGTTGAAGGTAATGAGGCCCCAGGCCTTGTGGACAATGCAGAGGGTTTTAAACTTAATCCTCGCAGCCACTGGGAGCCAATGGGGAGATTTCAGTCCTGGAGAGATGATCCCTGGGCTTGAAGCCAAGGCCATGTCTCGCAGTCCTGTTCTGGATAAGTTGCAGAGGGCCGAGAGTCGAAGCAGGCAGATTTATAAAGAGGCTGTTGCAATAGTCCAGCCTAGTAACAGTGAGCTTCTGGGGGAAGGAGAGGAAGGGAGGAATACCTCTGAGGAGGTGGTGCTGGTAGTGACTTCAAGGTCAGAGTGTGAGTCAAAGATGACCCCGAGGTTTTTGGCATTGCAGGTGGGAGCAGCGAGAGGAGGGGCAAGGGAGCCGATTAGGAGAATCTCAGTCTTACTGGCGTTGAGGCAGAGATCCTTGGCGGCACACCACTCTGGATGGCGGACAGACAGAGGTGAGAGGGAGAAGAGGTGGCTGAGGGTAGCCTGAAAATGAGCTGGGTGTCATGCGCATAGCACTGGAAATTGGGGCAGAGCTCGGCAATGCGGTGGGTAAGAAGTGCCAGTTATAAGGTGAAAAGCCAGGGAGAGCGGTTAGACCCCTGGGGAACACCACAGGTAGAGATGGTGAGAAAGGACCCAAGTTGAACCTGGGGGGGACGAACAGAGAGGAATGAAGTCAGCCACGCCAGGGCCCGACTGGTGATACCCAGGTTATCACGGAGACGGTTGTGCAGGATGGCATGGTTAACCATGTCAAAGGCAGAAGAGAGATCAAGTAAGATGAAGACACAAGGGGTGTTGGCATCAAGGTTGGAGAGCAGGTCTTCACAGATGTTCAGGAGAGCAGTTTCTGTGCTTCCGGCGGCTCTGAAGCCAGACTGATGATCATGGAGACAACCAACAGATTCCGAGTGAAGATTGAGCTGGGAGATGGCCCGCTTTTCCAAGAGTTTGCCAAGGAAAGAGTGATGGAAATTGGGTGATAGTTAGCCAGGCAGGACGGGTTGGCTGAGGGTTTCTCAAGAAGAGGGTGCACAAGGGAGTGCTTCAAGGGGGAGGGGAAGACTCCAGTGGCGAAGGAGTGGTTGCAGAAATCGGCCAAGGCAGAAGCCAGGGAGTCAGTGTGGTCATTGATGTTTTTGGAGGAACAGGGATGAACCTGTTTTGACGAGACTATCATAGATCGGACTTGTCTAGAAACCTCATGGGGGGAGAACAGGGGAAAGGCAGAGAAGGCGGGAGTAGAGGTGGCCGAAAAAGGCAAATAGGAGCAGCAGGGAATAGACGGGGGGTCGGGGGGGCAGGGGTTGAAGACTGAAGGGGCCCCTGAGGTACCCTCGCATGTGGAAACAAGGCACAATCGCCACACACAAACTGATACTTCCATATGTCTGCTGGTAGGATTACTGGGAATATTAGATCTATGTCACCCATGATGAGCACGGATGATTGCAGGCAGGACTCTACTTCTTTATAAAATCCTGCGGGATTCTTTCTTATCAGGAATCGTCTGTTTTATGTTATTCACTTCCTGTCTGGAGAAGGGGACATGTACATATTGGGCTGCATAATGTGCTTCCGTTACTCGCGCTGGTTGATTGCCTACTGCAGGAATCTCCCAAGTCAAGTGATAGGCTGTCTCTCCTGTTCCACGTTCCAGTGTTCTTGGGTGCACAACATACGGCCCGCGGGCCAAGTGCGGCCCGTGATGCTGCTGGATGCGGCCCGGCAGGGTTGAAGACTTTCCTAATTGAAGGCGGCCCGCAAGCAGCAAAGGTCGCCCTCCATTAAGCAAGTCTTTGTTTTCCTTGCCGGGCCGTGAGTCACGTAGTGTGTGTGTGTGTGTGTGTGTGTGTATGTATGCTGCGGAGGGAAGCGGGGGCTCGGTGACCTAATGCGCCCCCCCCCCCCCCCAAGACCTGGCAGAATGAAGTCGGGGCTGAGCCCCCCCCAAAACCCCCCCCCCCCCCCCCCCCCCCCCCCCCACGGGCCGCACTAAAGAGAGGCAGTATGGATGGCCCTTTGTTCCATCCATACTGTCTCTCTCTGGCGGCCCGGGTAAAAGCCGGGGGAAAAACGATATTTAAAAATGGAGGGACGGATGCAAAGCAAGAGGCTCTTGTTTTGCATCTGTCCCTCCATTTCTAAAAATCGTTTTGGGTTGGGTATACTTCTACATCGGTGCAACGGGGTGCACAGATGTAGAGGTACACCCAACCCAAAACGATTTGGGCAGTGCCGGAAGCCTCGCCAGCGTTCCAGCACGTCTGGGTAAGTACATGGTGGGGGGGGCTATATGTTTGTGTGTGTCTGTCTCGGCTCCATCCTGACAGTGTTTTTTGTTTTTGTCTGTATGTTGAGATGCGGAGGTGGGGGGGGGGGGTGTTGGGTGTTGGGTGTGTATGGGTGCGTTTGTATTTGTATGTCTGCATTGTATGTTGAGATGCGGAGGTGGGGGGGGTGTGTCGGGTGTGTTTGTATTTGTATGTCTGCAGTGTATGTTGAGATGCGGGGGTGGGGTGTGTGTCGGGTCTGCCTGAATGCGTTTGTGTGCAAGTGCAGTGTATGTTGAGATGCTGGGAGGGTGGGGATAGGTGGTGGACGGGGGTCGGGTCGGGTCTGCCTGAATGTTTGTTGTTGTGTGCACGTTCATTGTATGTTGAGATGTGGGGGGTCCGGGTCTGTATGCGTGCATGCTTGAGTTTGTTTGGTGAGTTGGGGGTGGGGGGTTCGGGTTTGTATGGGTGCATGGTGTATGCTTGTGTGTTGTGTGCTGAGTTGGGGGGGTTCGTTTCTGTATGGGTGCATGGTGTATACTTGTTAGTTTGTATGCAGGGGTGGGGGTGGTTGGGGGTCTGTATGAGTATGTATGCATGGTGCATACTTGGTGGCATGGGGCATAGTGTTTGCATGAGGGATGGGTATCTTGGGGCATAGTGTTTGCATGAGGGATGGGTGTCTTGGGGCATAGTGTTTGCATGAGGGGTGGGGGCCATGGGGCATAGTGTTTGCTTGAGGGGTGGGTGTCTTGGGGCATAGTGTTTGCATGAGGGGTGGGGGCCATGGGGCATAGTGTTTGCATGAGGGGTGGGTGTCTTGGGGCATAGTGTTTGCATGAGGGGTGGGTGTCTTGGGGCATAGTGTTTGCATGAGGGGTGGGGGCCATGGGGCATAGTGTTTGCATGAGCGGTGGGGGCCATGGGGCATAGTGTTTGCGTGAGAGATGGGTGTCTTGGGGCATAGTGTTTGCGTGAGGGGTGGGTGTCTTGGGGCATAGTGTTTGCATGAGGGGTGGGTGTCTTGGGGCATAGTGTTTGCGTGAGGGGTGGGTGTCTTGGGGCATAGTGTTTGCATGAGGGGTGGGTGTCATGGGGCATAGTGTTTAATAAAAATTGTGGGTTGAAAAAGCCTCCTGCCACACCACGCCCCACCGTGCCTACCGCCCCGCCCACATTTACTTTTTGGCCCACTATAGCCATCATGTAAGGTAATTTCGGCCCTCTGTCAAAATCAGTTGTGCACCCCTGTCTTATATGCTGCCATTATTTCGGGGGGGGGGCTGGCTTTCTTCTCATTTATATCTTTGTCTATCAGATGTTCAGCCATTATCTGCAGTGCTTTTCTTTTCATGGGCAAGGGGTATTCATCAAATATCTCATGTATTTCCATTGTGGGGATGCTAGGATTTGAAATCCATTTGAACGCCTCTTACACATACTTTTAGTTTATCGCCTGTCTGTCTTGTTGACGGCAAATATCGCTGCTGTATATATGGTTCTACCGCTTCCGTCCTATCTCTCCTAATATCTTTACTCCTATACCCTGGTGTGGCAAACATTTCAGTATATTCATCATCAAGTTCATTCTTAAGTTCAAAAAGTCTGTCTACATGTTCCCTTATCTCTTCCTCCCTCCCTCCCTCTACTGCGTGCTAATGCATTCAAATCCAACAATCGCTGCTGCGGTAGCTTTCCAATTAACTGTTTCCATCTTGCCACTAAATATTCCCCCATGCCTTAACACTACCTGTCTTTCATTGCTCCTTCTGATGAAGTCATACATCGAAGCTAGCACTGACGTTGCATCATTCCCGTTTATATACATTTTGGCCTGTTCTTGCAACTCTCGCTTTCTCTCCTTGCTGATCGCACTACAGGTCACTCTCGCACATCCACTTTGTCCAGCCCCTTCTTCTGTGATTGAACTTAACTTATTGAAACAGGAGTGGCAGATGGGACAGAAACGATCTCTAGGAAGGGAGGTGCAAATGGGACAACGGGAACGGGAAGTGGCTGTTGCGGCGCTGACTGGCTAATGGGAGGCGCTGATTGTGAAGTCTGTGGCTGTGCTTGTATTTGGTCAACTAGGAGGGGCTGAGCAACTGGAGGGGGCTGAGCAATAGTTACTGACGCAGTCTTTTTAGTCTCTCCCCTTGGGCCTCGCTTTGTATCAGTCCATATTTTATTTATCAATTTGTCTGATGAATGCAACTCTCGTTGTGGGTATATCTTTTCTATACTCAACTTATCGCGTCAGTTTGAGAAAGCACAAATAATCATTCCACTCCTCCCCCCTCCTATTCTTTCACTCTCTGCTTTCGACTTATGCCTGCATGCATGTTTCTCTCTACTTCTCCAGCAAAGCATAGCTTCCTTTCTCCAGTCCCGAAGGATATCAAATGCTGCAGGGCGTGTTTTCTTTTTCATCAACACCTTCTCCAAAATATCTATTCTCGTCATCTCAAAACTCCCATGATTCGGCCACTGAAGATCTTCCTGTTTTCTGGTTTGCCTATGCCAAGTCTCACAAAACATTATCGCTCCCACACCATGTTTCACATACATCTCATACGTCGGCGTTCCCACGGGTGGTTCAACCTGGCCAGTTTCCAAAGATTGTCTACCGCAGAGGAAAAATCCTGCTAGGGTGGACAATACCCCAGTCATGTTTTAACCTTACCCTTGGCAATCAACCTTACACTCGGTGTTTGATTTTGCAAAATCAACTCTCAACCAATAACCGGATTATTCTGAATTGGGGCACGACTCACCTGATCAATCAAGTTGTCTTTCTCAAGACACAATTCGTCCGTATACTGACGCAACCAATGACGACGTGTCTGCGTATCTCTGCTCACTCTGCCTCGTTTCTGGACCCTCGCCTCCTTGTTCTCTGTCCGGGCATGTCGATCAGGGATCAGTTGTGTGCAGATCTGCAAAGGAATCTATCGTCACTTTCGCAGGGGCGCCCCGAACACCTCTTGATCCCGGCTCGATCGTCCCATCCTCGCCGTTCTCTCCGCCTTCCTTATCTTACAAAGTATACGATGGAACAAGTGGGGGAGGGTCCCTATTCGGGCGCCATCTTGAAGGGGCCCCTGAGAGACCCTCACATGTGGAAACGAGGCACAATCGCCACACACAAACTGATAGGCCAGACACGAGGTTGTATTCCCAAAAGCTAGGGTTTATTGCAAAGCAAATAGTCTCAGTTGGCCAACTGGGTCCCGCAACGTGTTGCCAAACCTCGGGGGACGCAAGAGAGAATGAATCGTACAACAGTTACATATATACAAAGCAAACATCTTACTATCAGTAGTGACACATCCAATACCGTCCCTAATACATTTCCTTTGAATTGGGCACAATGATTGACAATGGTGACGAGTATGACACCTGCAATCATTTAGCAACAGTTTGCAATTTCGCGACCCTACAGACATAAGTCTTTGTTTAAAAGAACACAATGCTTCTGTTTCTGCAAGCAAGCTGTGCGTAGGGGAAAGACACATTCCAGGTCTTGCTGTCTCCTGGTATCTATTTGTGTGCTGGCGATCAACTTGCTCCCCAGAGCTCTACAGGGCTCAGGAAAGGGGGGGCCGCAAAGAAGAGCATAATTCAAGTCATGTTCGCTTCTAGCATTTCTACTGTGCTTCCGAGACTAGCTGGCACCTGCTGTACTGATTAGAATGCCTTGCTGCTTAATTTCCAAGGATATGTGAGGGAGGAGACCGGGCATTTCTGTCTGGGTTACTGCGTTATGTTTCAACATGTCTCTCGCGGCCTTGCTTTATGCACCAGTGGAGCAGAATAATATTTTAGCAAAGCAGTTTTGACATGAAGCAAAAGGCAAATATTAGAGAAAACAAAATGGCGATTTCATTCACCTTAAAATGGGCGTACTTCAGTCAAGCTTATGGCTACATATTCCTAATACTAAACACATGAGGCAGTTGGTCTTCGGCCAACAAAGTACATTGCCTTACGATCGAGGGGTGTCTACTTTTTCTGGATTGACAAGGCGAGAGGAGGAAAGGGAGGACAGGATGTCCTGAGTTTTAAGAGATGAAATGAGAGACCAGTGCTGTGCAGAGGGCCTGGGAAGGGACAGGAGAGGTAGAGCCTGCGGCTGGATTGGCCAGTTCCTTGCAGATTTAAAGAGTTCAGCCGAGTTGTTAGAAGCCTCAGAGACACAGGCTTGGATGTGAGCTCTTTTCTTGGTGAGGACGGAGTCTGTATTGCCTTAGGAGAGGCGCCAGCCAGTTTGTCAGAAGATGCACATGAAGCATGCTATTTCCTCTCAGCCACCCTGCACTGGGATACCCTACCGGACCAGTTCAAATGCAATCAACTCGATGTAAAAGCAAAAAGCACTTATGCCTGGGTAATCGAATGAAAAAATGTAATAGAAAGTATGGTAGGTTTTTCATAAAGCCTGTACTGGCCTTCTATGTAGGGAATGTAATTCCAAAATTGGCATATGGAATGGAACTATGGGGCACTTAGGTGCTGGACTTCCTGGATAAACTAAAGTTATCGATTTGGAGGTTAGTACCAAATGTGCCAAATGCACTTCCATTAGCGGCCATACGCTATGAGCTAGGTATCACCGATGCAAGTCTCTCAGTTTGCAACAGCTCCTTTCAGTCTGCGCACGGAAGCCAATTCGTCTTTCGCTGTGCCGCGGGAGGCTTGTTGTTCTCTTCCGTGTTTGCGTTTCACGTCACTGTCTGTCCTCTGAACCTACCAGAATCACTTATAAGGCCGGTGGGCGAGACAGAAACAAAACGGCATTAAACTGAAAGACCGTGTCCGAATCAAGGCTTCTGGTACCTAGCGTCAATGTTAAAAATAAATCACCAAAGAAACACAAGGTCCGGAGAAGAAATCTTTGTATGAAGGAAAATATGCTGCTGGCTGACAAAATCGTGCATTGACTGCGAAAGCAGAACAGAAATAATTTTGCTGCATAACGATATTCATGAAAAAAGTGATCTTCCACTTCCCCCTCTATAGAAACCAACCTTTAGTCCAACCACAAGAGCATATAAAGCACCGAAAAAAAGTGTGACACCTGGGGATTTGTTTTTTGAACTTTTTGTCAACTGGATAAACAATATACCGTCCTGAAGAGGGCCACAACTAAAACAGCAGAACACCAGGGATGGTGTTGATGTAATCTGTGTGCCGAAACATATGTAGACATCCCACAGACACTACAACTAATGTGTCTTTTCTCTGCAGCATCAGAATTCTTATGCTGTACACTTAGTATATTCCCCCCAAAAAATTGTAAAATAACCAAAATTGTTTTTGCCAAGGTGATCTGTTACAAATGTCACTATACTAACTCTAGACACCACTAGTAGAAAATGTGTTTTTGCTGGACTTTTTAACTTTTGAGTTTTTCAATTTGCTTTAAGTTTAAGAGGTGTCTTGCGGAAAGCACCCATCACATATATTTCTTTGTGTTACCAAATTTCTTTGATTAAAAAATGTGTTTTTACTTTGCCTACTCTTTGGAAACTAATGTTTGTTCTATGTGATTCTTAGATAGATGAAATAGATAATCTATCACGATATTCTCTCCCTTTGTCCCTGACCCAAGTGCAAGGTGGACTAAAAGTGGGGTAATTGAGCTCTTTTGCGTGTTTTTCTGACACTTTACAATCTAGTCCCTATTCCAGCTCAATCCCCCTTTAGCAAAAAATTGGGACTCAACCCTTTTTTTACACCTCTTCTCTAGGGGACACTCTCAAAATACCTTGGCACAACATGAGGGCCTATGCCTTCCCGCCTCTTCCTCTGATTCATCGGTCACTTTGAAAGCTCAGGATTACATCGAATTGCACACCTGTTCATAGCTCCTTGGTGGACAGCCAGATTCTGTTTCTCGGAAGTTCAGCATCTGTTTGTCTTCCGATCAGACTGCCGTTGATTCCGAACCTGCTTCACCAGTGGCACCCCTCCCCACAATCATTCAGCTTGGCGGCCTAGTGCCTGAGTTCAAAACCGTAGCACGGTTTAACTTGTCCAGGGACAATATGTGCATTATCCAAGCGGCCAGGAAACCCTCTTCGAGGTCCCAGTATATAGGAGCAAGTGTCTCCGGTTTTGCCACTGGTGTAGCTAAGCAGCTGGACCCCCAGACACCAAGATTGACACTGTTCTCTCGTTCATCTCTCATCTGGCAGCTTCGAGCATTCATGTCTTGTCGGACTTGTCGGCTATTGCCGCCTACCTGTCCACTGACAACTGTTCTTTTTTTTTTCTTTGACAAACACAGTCATTAAAAGGCATTTCGCAGATCTATTGCATCTTTTTTTTACCTGTACGCAATCTTCATCCAAAATGGGATTTGAATGTGGTCCTCAATACCTTATGCAATAACCATTTGTTATGCACTCTGGTGATTGGCTGACTGTCTGGCAAGTACAGCCACCCTGCTGGGTGAGTGGCAGCTAGGCTGGAATGAATGTGAGGGATCTGAATAAAAGGCGAGTCTCTTGGCTTGGAAGGCAGTCGACCATTGGATGAAGGAACCCGAAGAAGAGCTTGAAGAGGACGGCTGCTGCAACTCCTGGACCGTTGGTTTGCCCGGTGAAGCCCTGCTGCAAGGCTGAATCGCCAAGTTCGCATCGACGGAGAAGCCCTGCAAGGACGACTTCTCCCCTTTGAGTTGGTGGGACCAATCGACTGTCAAGTAAACTACCTGGGCACCCATCTCGGAGCTGGTTCAATTTCCTCAGAGTTGCTGCAGGAAACCGTAGAGCCAGGGAGAGGGACACCAGTTTGTGTGCGCTGCTTGTAAGCTGGCCCAAAGCTTTTGGAAGATCCTCTGGACTCCCACGAAGCAGAACTGACCAAGTCTTACCCCCCCCTCCGTTGAGTGCGGGACCTCGGGTGTGAGGAAAGTCCCCCTTGACAGCCAGGAACCGCGCTTCTTGCTATTTGCTGTACCGCAAGGAGCTGAAACGTCCACTGAAAGTAAAGTTTGCCAGTTGCCAGCTTTGACGGTGCCAGTACAGTGTAGGAGTCCCCCGATGTCCTGCCTCTTGTCCCCACGACTGAGGCACAGGAACAGTGAGATCTACAGAGCTGTACAGGAACAGAAGTCTTCAGCTGCATCTTTTTCTTTACTTAAGGTACTGTAAAACTAGCCTAAGAGAACATACCTCTTACTGTGGAAGTGCTTGTAACTTCTGCAACTCACAAGTCTAATCGGCTTGTGGCCCTACATTGTTCCTCTTTTTATCAAAGGCTTGTTAGACTTTTCCATTTACTTACCTGAAGTGCTGCATCCTATACAAAGACTTTGGCCTATTGACTTTGGCTTAGCACTTAGTCATTCAATTCAATAGGCTATCTGAAAGTATTTTCCCTGCTTATGAATATTTGTAAATTCATGTGTTCTAATAACCTTTGCCTTTTACTTACTTTTAAAAGAGTATTCCGAATACTAACAGTAAGGTATTAATGTCCCCAGCACCTTTTGTTACTGAATTCACCTGTGGGTGTAGGTTGTGTCTGTGGGCCATCCCAAAAAGGTCTTGTCTGATTCAGAAACTCGGTGTACAGAATTGGAAGTGTATTTGTATGTTACTAATATAGTGCTCCCTTCTAAAGAAGGCTTTATAACTGACTGACAAATAAATTAATAATTGTTTATGCCAGAAACCTTGAGTGTGAGTTTATTTGAATACCTGTAACTGAATCTTTGTGTCTCCACTACAGCTCACGTTTCCCCTCTGGAGATGAGCCTGGCTGCTCAACACGCTACCAAAACTGTGTAGTGCAAGCTTATACCAAAGGTTGGGTTGCCTATATTTGGAGTCATAGTTGTTTGTAGTGTTCCCAGAGGGTACGGCATACAAACTTTGCCTAACACTCGGTCCTGAAATCTGGTGAGGGGGACATTCGGTTAAGAAATCCTGCCTCTGAGGTCCACACGGATGTCTGCAAAGATTCAGCTGGATTCGATCTTCTAAAGATGATCCACTTGATAATGGTCCAGGTACCCCGGGGTATTGGTGTTCTGCAGCCCAGGAAAGTCGGGGGATGGGCCAAAATGAAGGTCTTGAGGCTAGTTTGTCCCACCAGCCTTAAGGAGGAAGTCTCCTTGGCGGATCGTCCCAGTCGATTTGAAAACTGGGTAAGCACAGTTGCAGGGCTTCACTGATGCTTCTGCGATCCTGGAAGGTGCTGCTTGCGTCTGCTCTTTAGCTTTGGATTCCTTGTTCCATTGGTCGACTCTGTAGTCCAAAAATCCTCGCCTTATATCCTGGAACCCGTTCACTCACTCCCATGGAGCTGTCAGTCATCTGGGGGTGGGCTGTCCTCCAGACAGCCAGCTGCCCAGTTAGAAGTGCTTTCAGTCTGGCACTCCTACAAAGGACCGCGAAGATTCAGGCTCCTCCCTCACTTTCTGCCTTCCCAGACACTGGCGTCTGGGTGGGCTTCAGGGCTGAAGCCTGCCAAAGGCAAAACTGTGAGGACTCAATCTACTCTAAACGATAGGAGAAAAGCCCAGAAGGAACTGGCAAATAGACAGGGGGTGGGGGGCAGTTTGAGAAAATGGTTGCTGTACTGCAGCTGAGGTAGGTTGTAAAAAGAAACCACAGCCACCAGCCATTTAAGTTTAGTCAGTGTAACAAAGTTACATGCGGAGTGGGAGAAAAGTTACAATGCAACTCCCCCAGCACCCCACATAAGGTGGTGTGTGCTGGTTCACACAAGAGAATGTATTTAAACCTTATGTCCAAGAGACTTCTCAGTGACACTGCATTGAGGGTGCTGTGTCACGAAGTAAAAAGCAGATGCCTGTGTTCAGATGTGGAGGTTGGCGAACTCCATAAAACAGTAAGAATAAAAATACCAGTTGGAGAAACAAATGACCGAGTGGTAAAAAGTTCCGCTTACACTGGAGGTCAAAAGTCCAGAGTCCAGCAAAAGTGCTGTAAGTAATAAGTTTACCAGTGTAGTCTCCCTAAGGCATGGTTTGGAATTGCTGGGAGCGATTTAGCTCCCAGTTATAGTCCCTGCAGCCTGGTTAGCTTGACCCAACATCTACCAGAAGCTACCCGGCTGAACAGGCCAACTGCTGCCACACATCTATCCATAGCTTGTTCAGCGCCAGGATGCCTTTGATTACGCATTAGAAGTCTTATACCATACCCTATGACATTAACCCTGTGTATAAGTCTATATGAATGAGCATTAGGATACCTCCAGAAGATATTTAAAGCATAATGGGTTATATATAATTGACCAAAGGTTGTGTGGGAGTCAAATTTGCAGCAGTCCTTCTAGTTCCTGTTTCCCAGAGAGAGTTCCTGCTTACTGGTTGATGCTGGATACACAGGAGCTGGTTTTAACTCCTTATCAATTCCTTTTCACTCCTAGTTAGGCAGACTGGGCTCGAAAGGAAAATTGGGTAAGCAGGAGCTAAAAGCAGCTCCTGGGTACTTGGCGTTAACCAGTGACCAGGAACTACCACTGGTGAATGAGGAGTTGGTGCATAGCATTTCGCAAATTTAACTTCCACATAAGATGGAAACCTCCAATTTTGTCCCTGACCACCTACGCTTTACATGTTGTATAGGTGTGTCCTAAAGTGTATTCATAGATTTTACCAAATGCAGATAAATTCACTTGGGTGTGTATGTTCAGCATCAGTTGGCCGGGTGAGTCAAAAGTAGCTCCTGGTAGCTGTTGGTATCAAGCTAACCAGGGCTAAATAGCTCCCTTCAATTTCGAACCATGAACATATAGTTAATGGTAACCTCTTACTCCTTTACCAGGAAATGGTAAATGGCTGCCCACCTTCACCCTTTTCATTCTTATTTTAAAACCCTTATTTGACCTGATGGACAGAATCTGGCAGCAGATTTGCACATCTTTCAAATGATTATTGTGAACAATTGGGAACTACATGTTTTCTTTCTTTATGCACCATTTTAGATAATTTTCAAAATGTCTAAGTGTCCTACCACGCAAACTATTTTTGTCTAAACATGTATTCTGTTGCGTTACAGTTTTGCTTATTGCTTGTTTTCTATGAAATCAAGTACTGAACAATTGTGGGGTATTTTCTTGTACCTCGGTTGTTAGTCAAGCTTGTTTGCTCACTGTAATATTACTGCCTCCGACCGCATCTGTGTGGAGGCTGTTTGACTGGTTTACCTTTCTGCATCTGTTCTTGAGAATCCTTCTTTACACACTACAAGCGCATATGTTGGGTCAGGTTTCGGTGTGAATGTGTGTTTGTTTTTAAATTTTTGTATTTTTTTGTTTAAATGTATTTTTTTTAATTGACTACTTCAATTGACGTTACATATATGCATTAAGCAAAACGGTACATATATACATTGTCTTTATTTTTCATATATAGATAGAATTACTATGGCACCTCCAAGGAAAAGGACAACTAATCGTCGTAAAAATCGCACTGTGAAAAATGAAAAGCTGATTTCTTTCTTAAAGGATTTTGACAGTCAAGGTAATCTTAATTTACTCTTCTAGTTCACACCCACTAGTCCAGTAAATACTTTTTGCCATCAATTGTTTTGGCTTTGCCAAATGTGCCTTCACAGAAGAGAACATTTTCGACTTATCACAGTGAATATGCATGTGTTATGCCATGACTGCACAATTTGCTCATACACATCTGAGACTTTATGGAGGGAGGACGGTGTACCGAAGTTAAATCACCTTGCCTATGCAAAATGGTATTGTCTGGAAGGGTGATATTGTAAACCAGGGGCCATTTAATTGGGGCTTCACATTGCACCTGAAGCAGTTTACTCCTGTTGCAACCTCCGTAAGCCAGAAAACTTCTGTCAGTGGTGCACTTCCCATATATGTTGACGTTACTTTTATCGAAAAAAGGTTAGATTATTATTCTCTTCGCTGTTCATATTCACTTTTACTTGGCAATTTGTTTGTTTTTGTCAATGTGGGCAATTTGCATTGGGGCACATGGTATTTTTTGAATCGCAATGTGCTTGCAATTTCCTTACGGAAGTATTCTCAAACTGCTCTTATTGCACTTGATGGGCACACAATTAACTTGAACCAATGGTCCTCTCTTTTGCCTTTCTATGAATGTATGTGTTCCAGTACATGTTCTCCTGAGTACTTTTGGAAAGCATGCTGTGGTCATCTAATATGAAGGCCATGTTGTGGGAGGCTGAATGTGTTATTTTATCAACACTCTGACGTTTTGTGCAGTAGTTTAATATCAAGCCTTTTATAGTTTCTTGCTATCGATGTGTTGCTATAAACTTTATCTCCTGATTAATTGAGGATTTAAAATGACCAAATGGCAATTTTCAGCTCATTGGCTGCAGTTATAGACTCCCCTCATTAAAGCTTGGAAATTTCTCTGATCTTTGTGGTTAGCTTTTTAATGGTGTGTTTTATTTCAAGGCATTGAGTGGAAAGTCACCCCCTCCCCGCAATCCCAGTGTTGGATTGCATGTCTTCTTAGTGAAGCAGTTTCTTTGGTAGAAGGTATAGATATGGATGTTGGGTAACTTTAGCAGCCAGCTTTCAATGGTGTGTGCCTTCTTGTGCAGGCATGAGGTGCCAGTGAGGAGAGTATCTGAATGCGACACCTTTTAATAAATAGATGCAACTGCTGGTACCCTACCCACTCTGGAAAAGAGAGGGAGAACTGGGGTCACTGGCCTTTTCAACAATTCAATGTAATGGGGGTTGAAGGGTCTGCAAAGTGATTTTGGGGGTGAGGGTGCGGCAAAGGAGGGAAAACAGGTGTCTATCTTTTGAAACATGTCCTGTATGTTCCTCACTCTCCATCGCATTTGTTTATACTGTTAAGTCCTGTTTTTTTTAAATAAAATTAGTATGATTTTGATTTTTTTTTCTTTTCAGTAAGAACAATAACCGAGCAGATAAAAGCTGACCAGATGAAACTGCTAAAAGAAATTGATGGCCTCTATAACATCGAAGTCTTGAAATGGCCGGTGAAAATGAGGGAGATGAACTGGTTGGAATGCTTTGGTAACGATCTATCTCGTAGGATCCTGCTTCCCACTTTATCTTTTTGTTTCTGTTACTGGAGCATTGGCCGAATAGCCACGTGTTTCCATGAATTGTCCACCAGTCATGCAGGAAAAAGGCAGGTTTCATGATCGATGACACAGGTTTCAGAGTATTGCCTCCACAGTCTATCAGCAAACAAATATTTGTCACGCTACTCTGTGTACATTTGAATTGCCATTTAAAGGTCAGTGATGGAATTATGATTGCGAGAGAGGGTTCTACAAGAGTATAGGTAGTGGTAATTTTGTGAAATGCAATTACAGACCCCAAGAAGGGAATGTTTATCTATAATCCTACCATTTAGTTTCCTCCCAACCTGTACACCTACATTCATGGTACCACTAAAATTTAGTTGCAAAATCTATACATGGACTTGGGTCTCCAACACAAACATTTGGCAGTTGTTTTACATATAGATTATTTTTTTATGTTGGCCTTCACGTAGCACTGACTTTGCTTTTTGCAGTATGTCAAAACATGGTTTTAAAGTATGAAAGGATAGCGACTTTTGCTGAGAATCTGGAGTAGTGTGAACAACATGGTAACTATAGCAATACTAGTGACGATTGTTTTCAGATAAAGACGGCAAAAGTTAAGGCTTGTGTCTGTCTTTCGTAGTGACTCTGGAAGCGTTACACATTTGGCTATCAGATTGCATAATTCAAAGTGCAGTGTTAAAAATCATAGCTCAAAACGTGCACTCGCAACTGGTTAGTAAAAAAGGACCCCTGTCAAGTAGGTCTGTAGGTATACGTGTACAATTGAGGTGGTGAGTTATTTCTTATGACTGAATGTTCACTTTTCACTAGCCCTTGGCTATTGATAATTGATTATTGGTGAGTCAGAAATGGAGTGCTGTGTCTATGTAGAATTAATGTGGCGAGTGAATTTTTATAGCTAGCAGCTTGAAAATGTTACTCCTGTGTATATGTATAAAAACCCTGAGTAACTTAACGTGAACCAACTTATTCCCACACAACAAGTCTCATCTACTGATGTCAACCATGACAACATTTTGATCTAATTTCTGATCTCTGCTGTGAACTCATGTTTGTATTCAATAGGGGTGTGACATGGAGATTGCTGCCACTGCTCATATCCCCCCTGAATTTCACCAATTTTGATGTGATGAATTGGATCATCCTGACTCTACCTTAAGTAAAGTGTTATTTATTTTATTTTTTTTTGTACTGAATTTCAAGGGATTTTGTTCTGTCTTCTCGATTGCCCACGGGTCGTGACCACTGTCTACATTGCAGCTCTTATGTGGCTACTTTTAAAAATAACACTGCGGTTCCTGGCTGTCAAGATCGACTTTCCTTGCATCTGGGGTCCAGCACTCTGTTGTGCCTCAACCTAGGTCAGTCCTGCTTCCTGGGAGTCGGGAGGATCTTCCTGGAGCTCTTGGCCAGCTTAAAAGCAACGCGCATGAGCTGGTGTTTCTCTCCCTGGCTATTCGCTTCCAGCAGCAACTGCAGTGGAATTTCAACCAGCTCTGCAAGGTCCAGGTGGCTTACTTTGGAGTTGATTGGTCCCACCAACTCAAAGGGAGAAGTCGTCCTTGCAGGTTCTTCTGTCAGTACGAATTTGGAGTTTCAGCACAGCGGCAGGGCTTCACCGGGCAAACCAACTGTCCAGGGGTTGCAGCCGGCGTCCTCTTAAAGTTCTTCGGTTCCATCGTCCAGTGGTCGATTCTGCCTTCCAAGCCAAAAAGCCTTGCCTTTTTTTATGCAGTTCTCTCCCATTCATTCCAGCCTAGCTGTCAGTCATCCAGGAGGGTGGCTGTCCTTGCCGGACAGCCAGCTGGCCAATCGATTAAGCGTGCATTCCTGTCTCCTAGGAGACTGGTTACAGAGCTTCGGGCATCTCCCTTGCTTCCTGCTCTCGCCAGACACCCTGGAGCCAGAGGCGGGCTTCACTCGTGAATCCCGCCAAAGGCAAAACTAACCAAGGGACCAAACCTGGTTTGGCACGCAGAGTAAATCTCAAGAAGGACCTTTCTGGGGCCATTTTGATCGCACCCTTGGGTGCTTTACTGCAGCTGCAAACGCAGCCCGTGGTAAAGGCACACCACAGTAGTTAAAAGTAAACCACAGCCACAAAAAATGTTACATTAGAAGCTAGACAAAGGGGATACTAAGTAACCCCTCCAGCACCATATTGAAAGATGGTGTGCGCTGGGTCTAGAAAGTTCCAAAATGTAAGTAAAGTCAATTTCTCTTCACTGCTTTTGGAAACAGTAGTTTATCCAAGAGAAGGTAATGAAACCTTTGAAAATCTAAAAGACTTCCTTGTGCCACTGCACTGAAGGTGCTCTGTAACAACAATGTAAAATGATGCCTTTTGGAGTTTGTCAGACTCCACAACCAAAAGAAGCAGTCCAAAATCGCATTAAAATACATGTGTGGGGGGTGTGGGTGGGGGGGGGTGTAATGGGTCTCTCCAGGTTAAAAATGAAAGTCCTCAAGATCCAGCAGAGTTGCTGGGGGTCTCTAAGGTAGAGGGGAATTGACACATTTCTGAGCATTCTCCCTAACAGTTACCACTGTAATGCAATGTAGGGGAGTGGTCAACGCTAAGTCTCAGGAAGGGGTGAGGTTGGCCAAGGGTCTCAAAGTGAGTAATGAAGGTTTACATTTGAACAGTTTTTTTAAAAAATATGTATTTATGGCCAAGCAAACAATATAAAAATGGAGAAAAAATCGAACAAATATAATACATATACACAGTCCCGGTAGCCAGTGCAATACAACCACAATACACCCACCCTACAATACTGAAAGAAAAGGCAATAGTTAAATGGCAGTCCACAATAATACAACCCTAACATTAGAAATCCAATCCTGAATTTAATGGGCCTTTGTTCCCTGAAAGTTCAAAGTTACCAGTAGTTGTGTGTGCAGAAAAAAGTTAGGTGGAGGGGTTTGTGGATCGGGAAATCAGTTCCAAGAATTGGGTACGTATCTTTTTTGGTGAATAAAACTGTCCCCAGCTTTTAGAGGATTTTCGGCACCAAGTGGTGCCAAAGCCAAACAAAGGTAAAACTTCATGTGGAGACAGGGGAACCAGCTTAGTATAGCTGTAATTCGATCCTCAAACCCCCTGGTACTCAAGTTTCTTTTCAGACTTGGCCGGCTGTCAGAGGACCGTTTCCCCCCTTTGGTTCCGGTTGTCGGGACCCAGGAGTCGTAGGTGCAAGAGATGTCGCGGTTGGAGACAGAAGCTGGTGAACTTGTTCTGGTTGATTAATTCAACTCCCACTGATGCTCCTAGGCAGTGGGCCAAACGCGAGAAAGCCGGTTTTGGCGATTGTCACCCATGCCCAGCAACACAAGGGGCACAGCGTTTACGGTCCGTTGTCCTATCTTGGGTCCCGTTGCTGGAACACTGTAATTTTGCAGGAGAGACCCTTTCAGAACCAGCAGAGAGTCCCCAAAGTACTGAGCCAAAACGCAGAACCATGACTCCTCTACTGCTGTTGGTCAGTCCACAGGATGGTTGGGCAATGAGCAAACGTCGGGAATGGTTGGTCCTACGACTCAATCGAAGCACCACCAAAGGTGTTCTGAGGATCACCAGCCAGACAGGACTGCAGCTAAAGTTGCTCACCAGGCCTTCGTAGGACCCATGGTTTTAGAGTTTGGCAGGATACTTGGCTCCTTCCAGTATTTCTCCAGGATCCCTGAGACATGGCTGCAGGACGAATTCTCCTCAGGTGAGACAAACTCGGTTCACCCAATGGAAGATCTACAACACTCCTCCCCCTGCACGCCCCCCCCACCCCCCTTTGCCCAGCAGTGGTCCACTCATCACCAATGATGGTGAAACTCGTGCATACTCCCTAGACCTACAGAAACCAGTTTGTGGATTGGGACCAGGCAGTCCCTGCCCACTTCCTGGGAAAACGCACGCATGGCCCTGTACTAGCCCAGGAAAGCCAAGGCTTTCCCGGGCAATGCAGGAATAGGAATTTCCTGACCTGGTAAGGCAGGAGGAAGGCCACAGGACAGGATCACCAAAAGAACAAGCAAAAACCTTGTGGCACGGCTATTTTTGGACACTAGCCACAGTTAGTAGCCAAACACAATAAGGCTAAAGCGAAGTATTAGAAAAATAGCCAAAATGTAATTGCTGCTGCCACCAACTTGTCTTTCGACACATCTAAAGTAAACTACCAATCCCTTGTAGTCTAGGGTCGGATAAAAGAAACCCTATTTCACTGCATTGTAAGATGCACTGTGCAATGATAAAAATGATAGTCACCCAAAAAATAACCTGTGTAAAGGAAAACGGTTTCCCAGTACTGATGGCCTTAACGACCAGTTTCCCCATAACAATGAGCCGAGTGCAGTGCAGAGGCTTCATTTCACTGGAAAGTCATGACAGAGTTCAAAAACCAAAGCAAACCGTTTGGGTTGTCCATAGAAAACGAGGGAAAGTTGCTAAAAGGGGTTTTGTAACACCATGTAATTGGGAAAACCCCAAGTGGAAGGCCCCTACCCCCAGATTCCCTAGTGCCACTCTCAATGTGAGCAGTCTCCTTTTTGTCCCCCCCCCCCCCCCACTGTATAGTCCCTCCTTACCCAGCAGTTGGTGACAACTCAAGTGGCTGCGACCTAAAGCCTGCTGTATGATGTGGGCATGATGGTGGTGTTTATCAACCCCATTCCACCAGAAGCGGATGTATAGATGAAGGGGATCTGCCACTTTAGTAATGCTAATACCCTAATAATGGAGGCTCATAATATGTAATCACCGGGTCTTTTACTCCTGAACCTGCAGTGTCTGACCTGTTGTGAGAACACTCAGTTTCACATAATGAGCAGAAGGAGAAACACTGTGGTGCACCAAGGTACCGTTGGCTCCTCTTGCAGGACTCTTCATATGCCTTCCGGTGCACATGTTGCATTCTGGTTGATCCAAACTGATCTTTTGAAGACTGTCTGCTTTTGGGGGAAAGGGTGGTCAAATCTAAACACCTGGGTTCGTGGATCCTTGGCAGCCCAGCCAAACCCTGAATATGGAATATCTTGTATTGTGATGCAAGTCTTTAACGAAAGCACTGCTATGGGGAGGGGAAAGTGTAGGAGTTGGGGGTGCAGCAGAGGTTTGAGGTGAACTACCAGGCAGAGTAAAGGCGACAGTGGAGAGGTTCGAGGTGAAGTGGGGGAAAATAGAAAACCACTTGGAGAGAGCCAAAGTTGAAGGGGTGTAGGGGGGGGGCAGTGGTAGTTGATGGAATTGGGAAGTGAGATGGGGAGGTCCGAAGTCTGTTGGAAGCTTAGGAAGTGTGCAAGGAGAAAAGTAAGACAATGTTGGGTGTTGAAGACTTTGAGGGATTCAACCATCTGCACGGGAAGAGTGCGCTCGCCTGGGCTTTTTTTTTGTTTTAAAAGAATGAATGATGGGGGAACCTCTGAAAATATGTGAGGCAATTCCCGCACATATTTTCCACGCGCATTGCATAGCAGAAAAATAGTAATGTACTCTGGGAGCACACACTTACCAGTGCCTCCCTCCTCTGTCATGTGTAGCTGACAGCGGTGGGTACATCAAAAGCCTTTGGCTGTGGGCAGCCTGATTAGAATTTCAAGGCCCCATGGATTTGCATCTCCATTGTCAAACCTTGCTGGTGGTGGCGAATACTGAAGAATGTTAATTATCAGGCCTCCGGGAAGGCCTGGGTGCAGGAAGTGACAATGGAGACCAGACGCCAACACCTCTTTGTAATGCAGTGTGTCAACTTGGTACTAACACCCCTCCTTGGTATGCAAGGGCAGTGAATGTCCCGTCTGGAACCACTCCTTTCAGAGCGGGGGAAGTATGTGAATTGTAGGAGACGAAAGTCTGCCTGCAACCCCCCTACTTCAAAGGAGGCCCATTTGATCAAGCGCTGCATAGGGCTCAGTTAATTAGGGAGACACTTTAATGTACAGCAGACAGGAAAATGGGTGGGACTTATAAGTAAATGTTGTCATCCTTCCCCAGTCTGTTGCCAAGCGCCCTGGTTCTGACTTCAAGCATCACTGAAGATTGTTGTTGGAGACACAGGATTTGCGTACATAAGTTAGGCTTGGCCTACACCAAGCCTGTTTGCATTTAAGAGGGCTGAGCCCCTCACTGATCAGATCTGAAGACTTCGCAAACAGAAGGACTGATTTGGATCTGAGCTGAAGGTACAGTCTACCTTGCATCTTCCACCAGTGAAGGAAGGCCAGGAGTACCGAGAGGGAAGCAATATCCCTCCGCCTAAACCACTCCCAGGGAACAGAGGGAGATACCGGACTCGGAGGACCTGTCCAGCAGAACCAGTACCCAGCCAGCACACATCTTGCCCTGCTAGGTTCTGACAGCAATCTTCCTAGGTCGGAAGCGCTGGAGAGTCTCTGGACAAAAAACAAAGCTGTTGCTTGCTAACACCCTCCTGAGCTTTGGGCCGTCCGCCTTGAAAAGACCCGCGGCCTGCGACGAAGCTAGGAGTGCCACACCGGCATCATCCAGTGTTCATCTTTTTAATGTCAATTTCGAGTAGTATTCGAACTGCATCCGGCTGCACCGCTGACTGTTGTTGCGCGGCAGTCACCAGAGCCGTTCGAACGCCACGACCAGCATTCCAGATCCCCCCCCCCGCCCCCCACCCCCTAAACCAGCACAGAGACTACGATTCTTGGGTCCGAGTCACCACTCCAGACAGCCTGCAGACATCCGTCCAGCCTCGCTTGCCAATCTGCCTGCCGCCTGGTATACGCAGCTGTCTCCCGCCACTAACTCAGTCTCACAAGCTGCGAAGCGCTCTGGAACCACCTAGACGCTGTTGAGCACCAAGAACGTCTTCAACAATAGTACATTGTGGTTCTGGCCACCCTCCCCGGGTCCTTCTCCGAAGGCCCCTAGAGACAATTATGCCCCGTTGGTGCTGAAACCAAATAATCTTGAACAGTAAGACTGATACCAACTACCCTCCTGTCAGTATCCAGAGTGCATCCCTTTCCTTTGTGAAACTGTCTGTCCTCTGTGTTCCTTTAGTGTAGCTTGTAATTGTAGTCTGCTAGAACGGTCTGTTGTAGTAATAAAGTAGATATACAACCTTGACTGGCCAGTCCCTTTTTATCATTGGGTAATTGTATTTTCGCTGTGTTGCAACTAACCAACGATCCACGACCTTGTGGAGATAAACCTGCCGTTCCGTCCACGTTACTAAAAATTGGACAACAGAGGTCTTATAATTTACTTGTATTCAATCTGTTTGGATCCCTTCTGGTGTACTAGAGATGTGGGGTTGATTGGTTTAGAAACTGATATTCATCCCTGTACCACTGGTGCCCCGGAAGTTGATTTGTCAGAAGGACACAGGTACAGGGAGGTGAGCCAAAACCCATCGGGCACCCAGAAACCCCCTTCGCATAACTCGCCTTTGTAAGATTCTGGTTGTAGTGCTCGTTTTCCTTAGTGTACACCCAGTGGCGTACTGGGAGAGGCTTTTCGCCCTCCTAGAAAACTCATCTGAGGTTGCAAGTGATGCTGGGAGAGATCCAGAGGGCCTGCGCATGACCACCTTGAACTAAGATGACTTGCCGTTCTGACACCCTAAAGTTGTACATGGTCCAATCTATACGCTTTGCACGGACTCTCCAAGTTACATCCTCTGCGAAGTTCACTTGGCTGTGTGACTGCTTGTCACAATTTGTTAGTCCCGAGTAATTGAAGACAAACACCACGAAAATAAATTCTTAATTTTGTTTGTAATTATTTTGTTTGTGTTCTTTTTTTAAAATTATAGATAGAGGCGGAGGACAGAGAGCCCTGGAAGAAGCAGCCAAGGTAAGAT
Source organism: Ambystoma mexicanum (assembly GCF_040938575.1). Lineage (NCBI taxonomy): Eukaryota > Metazoa > Chordata > Amphibia > Caudata > Ambystomatidae > Ambystoma > Ambystoma mexicanum. Next base: position 125,152,585 of record NC_090934.1, read on the forward strand.
TTGTATAAACTGCATCTGGGGGGCTCATATGAGCTTATTTGCAAAGCTTTTCATTGACAATACCCACCCTATCCTTTACCATGTAGTTCCACAATTGACTCATGTCACACCCAACATGCCTTGGTATTAAGTACACGCACATTCTAGCCTAACATTATTTCATAAATTAAAACTGCATTCTAGCAAAGTTGCATGTTATAGGCATCTGCCCCTTCTGTATGTAATGTTCCCGTATGTTCTGCTAGTTGTTTGAAAGTCTTATGAACCTTCATTTTAGAACATAACTGTTGTGCTGCACAAGCACCTTCTGCTGGGTTGTGCAGAAACAAAAGGAAACGGGCAGGGTACTAGTTTCTATTTTTAATGTTTTCATCTTTTTAAAATGTTCTGTTGGGAAAGGTTTCTCTTTGCGCAACATTTCCTCTATATTCTATGGACCCCCAGACTTGTTGCGTTTGTTTTTGCGCTTTGTCCTGACTTTTTGCTGTAAAATGAACCCCCTCAGCTTCACTTCACTGGCCTTCTGCTCATATGCTGTTGGGGAAACGGACTAGTCTTTCATGCTGTCAGTACTGGCAAACTGTTTCCCTAAGTTTTTTTTGTGACAGGTTCTGCTACCTTTTTCACATTGCATCTTCTAATGCAGTGCAGTGAAGTCCCTGCCTCTTCAGTTGCCCCATCTGCTTGGTCAGTAGGGGGTTATATACAGTGTAACCTACAAAGGAGAGTGGCACTGGGGAAGAGGATACCCCTCATTTGTTGGTGGTCCCATATTACATGGTGGTAGGAAAGCTCTTGACACCTTTCTCTGTTTCTGTAGACACCTAAACATTTTGTTTTTGAACTGTCCTGACTTTGCCAGTGAAGTGAAGCCCTCGTCTTTACTCCACTGCACTTTTGCTCATTGTTATGGGGAAACTGGCTTGTAACTAAGGCTGTCAGTACTGGAAAACGGTTTCCCTTTTCCTTTATACAGGTTATCTATTTTTTTGGGTATCGTTTTATCATTGCACAATTCATCTTACAAAACAGTGCAATGGGGTTTATTTTGTATGACCCTAGACTACACTCAAAGCAATTTATGGTGGCTTTTAAATGTGACTAAAGACAACTGGTGGCAGCAGTTACTTTTTCAACTGTTTTATAGGTTTACCGCGATTGGCTACGAACTGTGGCTGCTGTCCTAACATGGCGATGCCACGAGAATTTCGCTTGTTCTTATGGCCATTTTCTTTGGACTTCTTCCTGCCTTGCCTGGAAATTCCTTTTTTGGTTACGCTCTGTGGGAAAGACATTGCAGGGCATGTGTGTTGCAAGCCAGGAAGTTGGTTGGGACTCGCAGTTTCAATAAAACTGCTTTCTGAATGTCTCGAGTGTATGCCTGACTTTTCACCAACTGTGGTCCCATATTCGCCCACTGCCGGGTAGATTGGACCACAGCCGGAGGTTTGGGGGTTTATATGTGTGTTTGGGGCAGATCTTCATTGGTTGTGCAGAGTTTGAGTTTCTGTACTTCCTGAGTTTTTCCATAAGCGGCCATTCCCCAGAGATTCTAGACCAGTGTTACGGATTCACAGAAATGTAAATTCCCTTCTAACTTAGTGACCCCCCAACACTTTGCTGGACTTTTTAATTTGTATCATGGATAGTGACCTTTTTGCCACACTCCCATGTTTTTTTATTTAATCTGAACTGTTTCTTTTTGGTTTCGGAGTCTTGATAAAACTACATAGACATCTTTTTACATAACCCCTGCACTGAAGGTGCTGTGTGACATCGTGAAGTCTTTCAGATTTCACCAAGGTTTAAATACTGTCGCTTGGATTAACTAGTGTTTCCAAGAGCAGTGAAGTGAAATTGACTTTACTTACATTTGTAACTTTCTAGACCCAGCACATACACACACTATCTAACAATGGGGTGCTGGAGGGGTTACTAGTTTCTCGTGTAACATTTTTATGTTACCCTTTCTACAATTAATGGCTGGTGGCAGTGGTTTACTTTTTTACTACCATTGTGAGTTTTTACCGCAGGCTGCAGTAAAGCACCCGTGGGTGCCCGTTTTGTCACAATAGCCATTTTGTATTTTTTTTATTTTTTTCTCCATTTCTTGTTGGAAATGTCCCTTCATTAGTTTTGTCTTTGACGGGTTTCACTGCTGTAGCCTGTCTCTGGTTCCAGCGTGTCTGGCAGGGCAGGAAGCAAGAGAGGTTCCCAAACTCCCTATGCTTAATCTCCTAGGTGACAGGAATGCACCCAAAGGTGATTGGCTGGCTGTCCTTCGAGGACAGCCACCCAGCTAGGCTGTGAATGAATGGGAGAAATCTCCATAAAAGGCCTTTTGCTTGGAAGGCAGAGTCGATCACTGGACGAAGGAATCTGAAGGAAAACTTGGAAGATATGCCTGCTACAACTCCTGGACCGTTGGTTTGCCCTGCTGCTTTGCTGAAGCTCCGAATTGGCCTTGACTAGAGAAGCCCTGGAAGGACGATTTCTCCCCTTGGCTTGGTGGGACCAATGAACCCCAAAGTGAACTCGTCTGGACATTCTCTCGGAGCTGGCTGTACTTCCATTGCTGCTGCAGGAACTGATTGCCAGGGAGAGGAACACCAGATCGAGTATCGTTTTTAAGTCGGATCCGAGCTCCAGGAAGATCCGAACTTCCAGTCAGCAGGACTGACCAAACTTGAGCCACCTCAACAGAGTGCTGTCCATTAAGGTATCCGAGAACTGCAGTGGTGCTATTGCGAGAGACTCGTGGAGCTGAAACCGCGAAGTGCAGTTGATTTTTGCCCATTGCTGCCGCTACCTTCAATTCGTAGTGCAGGAGTCCCCAGACGTCCTGTCTCTTGTCCCCACGACTAGGGGTGTCACGGTATTAATTTTATAACGGTACGATAAACTTCTTGCCAAATGACGGTATATCATGGTTATCGCGGTATAGCAGGCGGAGTTAACTAATCTTAACACATATTTTCTAAAAGGTCACAAATTGTCAGATTTATCATCACAAACAAAACCAGGCACACAGAGCCAGAATTGGGGTTTTAAACATACTTTCCACTGAAATGCCACCCCCTTGCTTCCACCAAACACAAACACACATGTGGAGAGGAGGAGGGGGGCCTGCTGCATCTTGGAAAGTAAACTGATAGCTTTTCTTAAGCGTCATTTCATTTAGGCTTTTAGCTCCCCCACTGGCTACTGGGGGAAGATGAAAATGTTGCCATCTTTATAACCTGCATGCCTCAGATCAATGGAGGATGATACACACACACACACACACACACGCTCTCTTTACGTTACAGCCTTTAGTTTACTTGCGGGCCAACATGTTACCCTTTGGTATGACAGTAGGGAATACCCACAGAGATTAGTGAATTTCACAGTGTGACTTATTATATGTAAATTCAATGATAGAACCAGGGAAATCCTCCATTGTCATATGTTTAGCAAACATTACCCATTATAAATATATAAACCCCAAAGCCGCCAACCCAAAGTAAACCCTTTTCCTTCTTGGCACTGTATTTATTCTTCCTATTGCTAACATATTGATTTTGTGTCAGGCACTTGTGGTTTATGGAAGGGCATTAAAAACTGCTCCAACTGAAACTACTTTGCAGATGGCACATCCAACAGTGCAAGACCAAGACTGCGCAGAACTTGCTTACTGCATCCTTTCCAAATCGGATTGAAAAGCACACTTAACGGTATACCGGTATAAACAATGTGACGGTTATTATTGTTTAATTGAGTGGTTCACGGTATCTTTAACGGTATACCTTAATACCGTTACATCCCTACCCACGACTGAGGCCCAGGATCACCAGACCTACAACTGGAACAGAAGCCAGCTGGAACCAATTTCTTCAAGGTACTGTAAAACTAAGGGGTTGCTTACCTCTTATTGTGTAGCCTTGCTAGTTCTTAGTTGAGACTTGTCTTGGTTGCCCTTTGGAGGATTTGCTTGCAGCTGTGACCCTCACAAGCCTCCCAGCTTGTGACCCTTCAGTGATTTCATTTCTACAAACATTTCCTAACCCTTTAAGTGCCAAGGGCGAGGTATCTCGTCCTTGGCAGTGCACACGCAGTGCCAAAGACGAGATGGGTCGTCCTTTTTGGCACCTTGTTTTGAGCGATCCCTGCTTTGCACGGATAGCTCAAAACTGTAATCCAACCCCCGGGCTATGTGAAGGGGAGGTCCCCCCTCACTGCCAGGGGGCTGGATTATCTTCAGTTTCATGTCGGCGTGCGTAACGCACGTCGGCGTGAAACTGAAAGTAAATTCCCCGCAGGAGCCATTTTCGGCTGCTGCGGGGAAGAGAGAAGGTAAGAGACCACCTTGTTCCGCCTCGATCTCCGACTGTATTTCAAGCTGGAGATCGAGGCGGTTATCGTTGGAATGGGAATATTCTCCCCTTTACGATGCCCATTGTGTGGCAAAATAAGTTACAAGCCATTGAATGGCCACATACCGAAATCACCAAAAAAGGCCCTGGCACTGGGGAGAAATACCCATGGCACTTAAAGGGTTAAACATTGTGTAAGACTTTTACTTCAGCTCCTCTAGACTTTGCTCAAGTGGCATTGGCTGTCCTGACTCCCTGACTCTTCTTACCTCTGACTTTGTGCTTTAACTATCCCTCAACAAAAGTCACACATTCTAGAACTTGGGTTGGGAAAGGGTTAATTTATTGGATGGTCCATAAGTACTTATCTGCTTAAGAATATGTTAACCATTGTTTTCGCCCTCTAAACTTTTCCTTTGACACCAAACTCTGTATTGCTCTAAATGTGCCAATGATAAATCAATGTCCAGTGTCCTAAAGTCACCTGAGGGTGAGTCTGTGTGCCTTCCCCAATCGGTATCTGCTGTTTCTGATGCTTGTTAATTTGCTTGGAATCGCATGCTGTGCATATGGTCCGACATCCAGTGGTAACCGCAGAGCATTGCATCTTGTCTTTCGATGATCGAAAGGAGACGTCTGCATAGGCGTGTCTGTAACACTATCCCTAACGTGACGTGTAGTGTTCCCAAAATCCCTCACGCGCCGAGGTCCCTCAGATTTTTTTTTTTTTTTTCCATCCAGATTACTGGTCGCCCTAATGCAGAGCTCTAGCATAGAGATTACGTTATTGTCCTATTCTTTGTAGTTATTCCCGTTAAGTCACTTCGGCGTTGTTTCACAGGATTCAAGTGCCGAAGACTGCTGCAGACTTTCAACGCCTGTTGATCCTAGCAGCGCTGCTGTCCACGTGGCCGGGCTTTCTGGCTGGCCTATACAGTAGGGAGAGTCGGGTCGGGGTGGCCATATTCTTTACAAGTATGCCTTTCCTCTTTCACCCTCTCTGCTCCCTGGTTTTTGTCATCGCTGTACCCGTCTTTCGCTATGCAAAAGACGCCATTTGGATTTTTTCCCTCGTGTCGGGCTAAATATCCTTGGAAAGACTAGCACTCTTGGTGCAACAATTGTCTTCCCCTCGACCACAAAGAAGCGGGTTGCGCTGCCTGTAGACTCCTGCGCCCTAAGATGCTTTAGGAGCGCCGCTTGAAGCGGTGAGCAGTCTATGGCATGTCACAGGCAGAATGTTCTGCCTGTTCTGTGTAAAAAAAAAAAACGGACTTTCACAAACTATATTGAGTGCCTAACTGCATTTTTTTTTTTTTTGTTTTTTTTTTTACACAGCTGTGCATTTCATGAAAGTAAATATGCTGCCAGTTTGCTGTATATGTAAGTAAATTTGCATTTGAACAATTTGCATAGGAACAGTATTTTCACAGGCAGGACCCCTCCCTTCTCTTGTATACAGCTTTTGCCAGCCCATAGTCCTGTTCCTCTTCTGGCCTCTCCCTCCTGTGTCCTCTAAGTGCAACTTTAGTGCACAACAAAGAAGGCCACAGATTCCTTACAGCGTTTCCAAGACGGGAGTTGTCAAGGCTGCAGTACGGGCTACCTTCACAGAAAAACGAACCCCTGGCTTTTGGAAGGCCGCTACCCTCTGTGGTCTCCGTCCAGATTTGCGCATGGACAGTGCCCAGGAAGCTTAGTAGAAGCGTGGCTCACTGCAGGCACACGCCGGCGTCCTCGCAGCATCTCACTGCAGGCGCACGCAGACAGCCTCAGCGCTTCTGGTCCGCCGACACTAGAGAGCCACCTCCACAACCCAGGAAGGGAGACTAGCTGCCTCGTGGTCCTCTCACCATCTGGAACCAGATCACTAACTGGGGGCTGCTGGGGGTAGTTACATCGCTGCAGGCTCCTCGTCGCCAAATTGTTGATAAATGTCCACACGCAGGTTGGCGTAATTAATGTTTTTTATTTAAGCTCACCAGTAACGACCCACAGCCAGGGGCATAAATCTCAACTGACTCTCGCAGAACATAGAACGGCGTGAGCTGAGGCTCCACATTCCACATGAGTACAATATACAAGTTAATTATTAGGATTGAAAGAGCTAAAACCAAGCCTCTCTAACACAAGCATACTATGGTCATGTGCACAGAATGACCTGATTATAGAAATAACTTTCACTTATTTTGTAGAGTGCCTAAAATTACTTTGTAAACAATTTTCCGGTCTGGTCTAACGAGACCATGTTTGCACAACCTATTTTAGGCCTGTCGTGGTCCCCAAAGGTATAGCCAGAAACACAAAATGGGGCTAAAAAATGCAGGTTCCCCATTGGCTATCAAACTGGTACATTAGCCTAATCAAGCAAAAACAGTGGCACTTTTGGTGAAACCAATGCTAAATTACAGCTGCTGCTAGCCTAATCCAGAACATGTAGAAGGATTATATATCATTTATGTACACAAGTGTTTCTAGGTGCAACAAGACGAAGAGTAGACTGGGTGGACAAACTATGTTACTAGGCCTTGTCGTTCATATCGTGCGGGGGGAGGGAAGGGTGGTGGCTCAAGTAAGCGCAGGGAGAAGGGGACGCTAGGGGTGCAGATAGTCCCCAAGTGGGTGGGAGGCCCGGAGGCAGTGCAAGGGGCTACTTGTTGTGCAGGAGCCTGGTGCCTGTGAGGTTCTGTGGGTGACCAGGTAACCAGTTGGCACAGCAGACCGGAGCATCAGCAGGGGAGAGGAGGAAGCTAAGGGGAAGGCCTTGAGTTGCTTCCAGAACCTTGGGTGGTCCTGCTAAAGTTTGAGATCCTGTGTCCAAAACAGGGTGATTGAAAAGCAACTCTGACTTGAAAGTCATATGGCATATCACACGACCTATTCTAGTTGATAGTGTGGGTACGGGGCTTTCTACTGTAGTCCTTCTTGCCACGGAAATGAGGCCAAAGAGCCAGGTAAACCAACATGAAAAAGGCGAAAGGTTTTGATGTCCCATTTGTTGGGTAGATTTTCATTTTTTTGTGAAATCCCCCTTCACATGATAGTCCCCAGCACTTTTTGCAGGATTTCTCCTGAGTGAGCGGGGACCTTTTTCCACACTCATTCTTTTACCCTGTATTTGGGATCCTTGTATTCTTTCTATACCTATCCCCCGCCCGCCCCACAGATACAAAATGATGGCTGCCCTGTCTTGCCTAGCACTTATTGGGCAAGTTGGAACACGGAACACGGAGCACACCGAGAAAGGCCGCCAGTATGTTTTCTTGTGTGCACTAAAGAAGCTGCTCTGCTGCTTGCTAAGATATTCCCATTGAAAAGGGAATATTTTACATTGAAAAGGATGCTGCCCTTGTGGTCTTAATCTGCTTAACAGCACACTGCTTTTCTCAGTGAGACCCTGCCATGCCCATCAATACTCGCACTGTGCTCCAGCAGAAGAGCGGTATCCCTGAATGACAGGCTATGTCAGACCAGATATGGGAAATCAAAAGCTTTACTTTCAGCCACACAGGAGAAAATGCTTGATTCTTGTGCTACAAAATGTCAAAATAAACCCTTCAAAACAAATCCTGTACTCTGCGCATAGGTCAATTTCAAGGGACCTTTGCCTTGAACCTACTGCTGTGTGAGAGAAACTGACTAGAGCTGCAAAACAATTTTGGGAATTCAGATGGAAGAGAAAAACCTTTTGAAATGGTCAGCCCATCAGACTTCACCATGTGTCAAAATGTGTTTTTGCAAAACAAGAAAATACCTGTTTTTAAAAGTGTCATGTTGAAGGCGGCCCTGTCCCTGCCTAGCAATGTAAAGAGGGTTTTGCTGGGAAACATATATGGGATGTTTTATTTCAACAGACATGATTCTGATGCAGAAAAATAAAATAACTAAGGTATTGGCTGCATTGTGGAACTAGCCATACAGGTTTTCTGCTTGGGAGGGTGGGGTGAGGGGGTTGCTAGCAATAGGAGAGCCCCCCTCCCCCACCCCCAAAAAGAAGCTACAATAGATTCTGGGACACTTGTGTGCTAATTGTGCCCTTGGAAACTGATTAGTCCAAGAGAAAGAAATGGCACACGCTCGTCAGACTTGTATCTGTGATCCACTTGAGACCATAGATTCTGGGACACCTACGTGTGACTTCTGGAGGAGACAACAATCGTCCACTCAAACAAAGGAGCTCCAAAGAAAAACTCAAATGACAACCCTGGGCTAAGCTGACATTTGCTGGTAGCCTGAAAAAAATGTTTCCCAGTTGAAGGACAAAGGCCAGCCCCATTTGGCTCAAATGACTATTTAATAAATACACTTTTAAGACCTAATTCTATAACCGGACAGCGCAGTAATGTAAAAGTTGTGCAGTTTAAATGATTTTCGTGGCTTTCAAACAAGATATCGTGGCTGTCCATAGCATGTATGGGACACAAACGCCAGGAGAATGTGAATCATGGGGAAAGTACATATGATGGAATGTTAAAAATGAGTGGACATATGCCCTATGATAATATGCACATACACATGTAAAATTGTGGGATTTTGGGTGAAGCGGTTCTCACTAAAATGATGAAAAATTATTAGACGGACGAAACAAAGTCCTACAAATGTGAGAATTGGACTGCCATGCTCTGTGTGAAATATGTAATCTGCCTATGTAGTTTGCTAGAGTGCCACAACTGTATAAATGTGTGATTTATGTTAAGATTGATTTTAGCAAAAGTAACTGTGGGATGATCCTCTGCATTGTAAAGGCCACATCATAAATCTGATGTCATGCCCCTGAAACCCAACCGGCTGACAGCAAGGCGGTAACAATCGCCCCTGACCAATCCAGTTGTTGGAGGCATGCCCAGTCTAAACCTGCCCCAGCGTATTATCCTATGTCACATGCCTTATAAATAAGAGGCTGACAGAGGCAGACACACTCGCCTGAATTTCCAGCGTCTGCGTATCCAGACATTCCAGATCCACCGTTGCAAGATTCCAGACTCTACTTCCAGGCCAAAGCATAACGGGCCTTATCCCAGCAAGGCCATTGATCCAGAAACCCCACTAAAAATCCCAATAACAAGGGGGGGGGGGAAAGCTATGGTACCCATTTGGGAGCATCCTGTGACGCGACCGGCTTTTTGTCCACTACCTGCATGCCAGCTGGACCCTTGTCATCCAGTGACCAGACTTTGCCCAGCTGTTTGTTGTGAGGGGTGCCCGCTGTGTTGTGACCAGGGTTTTTTTTTTTTAAAGATTTATTTAATATTTTCAGTTACAACAATGGGAACCCCTGGCCGTTCCCCAACACACCCTTCTTCCCACCCCGGAAGGTTCTCGTTAGTTCGAGTCCAGAATTCGGTTGACTGTCGCAGATCCCAAACGCAAGTGCGGATTGTGGCTATTTCCCCATCCCATAGCAACACATGGCCTAACCCATCTTGACCCTTTGTCTTTGTCCTACTCTTTAAGTAATCCTAGTCATACCCTGGTGACTTGTTTAAAAGTGTTAGAATTCTTTGTGCATCCTGTCCTTGATTTCCTAGTGTTAGCGCCGTTCATTCATTCACCCCATCTTGTAACTCCTTAGCAATATTTGGATTAAAATGTATTTTCCCTAAAAGAAAAGGGGTACTCTGCGTGAATGTTTACAACTGCAGCTTAACTTTTATAGTCATGGGTGGTGTTCCTCTGTTCTAGCCATTAAATCTAGTGTAAGGAAAACTTGTCCTTTTCCTTTTAAAACTGATTTTTCTCTCCTTAGTTGCTTTATTTTACCAAAATCGCACCTCCTTTCACTTTGAAAATCTCATCCAATTATCCAGCTATAGTCACTTTCACTTCTATATTGTCCCTGTGATGTGCATAGATCACCCAGCCTAAAAACCGCATTCCGATTCTGTATATTTCACTCATTTTTTTATTAACTGTTTTGACATTTAAAACTGCTAATGTGTAAATTGCAACTTTTCAACGTGTGAATTTGGCTGCACTGCATTCATTTCAAGTTTAAAAAAAAATGTATTCCTTTTGTGATCCCTTACCTTATAGTTGCTAGTGATATAACATCCCTGATACTGCGATAAAACATGTACATCATTATTTAAACACATATAATTATTTGTCAAAATCCGAGTGTCATTTATGCCATTGAAAAGGGTTTTAATGTTTGCTGCCTTATATCCCTGATTGCCTACTGCTTCTTTCTATCCACTCAGAATTCGATTAATTGGGGTTTGAGGGAACATTGCAGGGGGAAATCTTAACACGACTGCTATCTATCCTAATTGAAAAAGTGCTCCTATTCATTAGTGCTTTGGATATGTTCTTGTCGAAGGTTACCTAGGTGTATTTCAGTAGCTTTCATTGTAATTATCACCCCAACATAAAAATGTTTTTATTTCCTTTGAAATTAAAATAAATATTGTATTCCCACCAACTGGCCTGGTTCATGGTCCATTGTGACCCGGGGTATTTGTAAAAGGGGGTGTGAGACGGTTTGGGTATCTTCTCAATTCGAATTCGTAGAAAATAAAGAGTGTTCTAATTGAGCGCTACATCCTAGGCTTAAGGGCAAGAGTCCTGATCCGGTGTGACACCCGGTTAGAATCCTTCAGTTTTAATCTGACTATAGAGTTTTGTGAGAGAGACACAGAATATCTCTATCCTTATGACCTTTAGTTACTTAAGGTTATAGGATCTGAAAAGGAGGATCCTAGGAGTCCCCAGCAACACTGACCATAAGGAGCTGTGTGCTGCAGTTGTAAAAACCCAGATGCCTTTTAAGGGCTATGGAGTCTGTCTGCTCCATAGTACAGGTAGATTCTCAAAGAATAGATGAGTGGAAAAGGCTCTGCTCATTCAGGTATAAAAGAAAAAGGTCCAGAAGTCAAGCAAAAAGTTCTGACGGTCTCACTAGGAGAGGGGATGAAGCACAATAATCTCCCTAACACCTGGTTTGACTTGTCTTCAGCGGGAATCCTTTGCAAAGCCTGCCACGGCTCCAGTGTCTGTAAGGCCAGGAAATTGGGGAGGACTCCGAAACTCTGCTGTTCTTTGTCTTCTGGTGTGCTTGCCTGGAACCAAATTTAACTGCTGGGGGGCTGGCTGTCCTGAATGGACAGCCACCACCCAGTTTGAATGGTGCATGGGTGTTGATTGGCCAGGTTCCTGCATAAAAGGCATGGATGCAGAGGCTAAAGACCAGCTGACACCTGGCGCAGAAGAATCAACGAGGTAGAAGAGGAGAGCTGTCCGCAGCTGCTTACAAATTACTGTAGATTCCTGCTGTGCAATCTCTGCTGCTTACCCTCTTCTTCCAAGCCCCAGGAGAACTCCAAAGAGCAAGACACTTCTTTAGGCTAGTGGGCCTGTTAGGACAGTTTTTCTGAAGTCCAATGTTTGGCAAGATTGTGTGCTGTACCCTTTGGGAGACTACAGCAACCTTGACCTCCTGGCAATAGGAACCCAACCTTTAGTATAAGTCTGTACTACACAGGTTGGTAGTGTGGCTGAGCAACCTGGCCTATCAAGAGGGGTCAATGTGACGGGTATGTAGGTTACACAGATTCACAAGGACAATTATTCAAATAAACTTACACTCAAGGTTTCTTGAGTAAACAATTCTTAATTTAACATGTATAAGCCGCCTTCAGAAGGGAGAAAAACATGTAACCCTTCAAAATACACTTCAAAACATACTTAGTTTCTCTAATCAGATGATGCCCATTGGGGTTGAGAACACACTTCCTACACCCTCAGATGACTTCAATAGCTGGGACACTGTGGGCATTGATGTATCACTGGTACATTTAGAGCAATACTGAGTTTGGTGCAAAGGTTAGATTGGGGGGTGGGGGACTAAAACGGGTTAACAAATACTTCTTAAAACTGCTACATACCTTTTGAACCCTCCAATGCAAAGTAAATTAACCATTTCCTGGGGGAAAGGTAAAGACAAAGTCAGAGGTAAGAAGGGACTCTTAGGGAGCCAGGACAGCCAATGGTAGTGGAGCAAAGTCTAGGGCAGCTGAGTATCTTCTTTTCAGGTAAGTCCTGCACAATGTTTTTAGAAAAGTTTGTAGTAATAAGATCACTTGAAGGGCCACAAGCTGGGAGGCTTTTGAGGGGCAAAGCTGCAGGCAACTCTGCAAGGGCAACCATAACACGTCTCAACTGAGAAAAAGTAAGGCTACACCACAAGAGGTAAGTTCTCTTAGACTGTTAGAAGACATGGTTCCAACTGGCTTCTCTTCCGGTACAGCTCTGCTGATCCTGTGCCTCAGTCATGGGGACAAGAGGGAAGACGTCTGGGGACTCCTGCAATGGGAGCAGCAATGGGCAAACTTCAATTCAGCGGCACTTTTGGTTTTCAGCTCCTCACATCTCAGCAAATGGCACCACCGTGGACTCTCGGATACCCTCTAGACTTTCCTCGCATCTAGGTTCCAATACTCTGAGGTGGTGGTCAGTCCTGCTTCAAGGAAGTTGGGAGGATCTTCCTGGTGCTCAGGTCTGACTTAAAAGCAATCGGCTTGATTTTATGTTCCTCTCCCTGGCACTTCGGTTCCAGCAGAAGTGCAGCCAGCTCCGAGAGGATGTCCAAACGAGTTCACTTTGGAGTTGATTGGTCCCACCAACTCAAGGGGAGAAGTTGTCCTTGCAGGGCTTTTCTAGTCTAAACTAATTTGGAGCTTCAGCACAGCAGCAGGGCTTCACCGGGCAAACCAATAGTCCAGGAGTTGCAGCAGGTGTCTCAAGTTCTTCTTCAGATTCCTCCGTCCAGTGATTGACTCTGCCTTCCAAGCCAAAAAGCCTTGCCTTTTATGCAGGTTTCTCCCCTTCATTCCAGCCTAGCTGTCAATCACACAGCAGGGTGGCTGTCCTCAAAGGACAGTCAGCCGGCTAATCACCTTTTTAGTGCATTCGTGTGACAAGGGGATTAAGCACAGGGAGTTTCGGGCACCTCCTCAACTTCAGGCCCCTGTCCGACACTCTGGAGCAGAGGCAGACTTCACTCGTAAATCCCGCCAAAGACCAAACTAACAAAGGGACCAAACCTGGTTTGGCACACAGAGTAAATCTGAAGAAGGGACCATTACAGCAAGAAATGGTGAAAAAAGAATGGGGCCATTTCGACAAGATGGGCACCCATGGGTGCCTTAACGCAGCCGGAGTAAAAACGCACAATTGTAGTAAAGTAAACCACTGCCACCAGCCATTAATTGTAGAAAGGGTAACATTAAATTCTTACATGAGAAACTAGACAAAGGGTATACAAAGTAACCCCTCCAGCACCCTATGGTAAAATAGTGTGTGCTGGGTCTAGATAGTTACACAATGTAAAGTCAATTTCACGTCACTGTTCTTGGAAACAGTAGTTTTACCAAGAGAAGGTATTTAAACCTAAGACTGAAGGTGCTGTGTGTCGCAATGCAAAGATGATGCTATGAAGTTTCAAACTCCACAACCAAAAGCAACTGAGTATAAAGCACACAAATACATCAGAGATAGTCCCGCAAAAAGAGCTGCGGCTCTCTAAGGTGGAGAGGAATTGGCACATTTCAGAGAATGGGCCATTCGTCAAAGCATGTTCCTCGTTACGGTTCACCTGGTGGGAGTAAAGAACACCATAGCGGACCTGCTCTGCTGGGAACTGCGTTCTTGCCACGAGTGGGAGCTTCGCCAGGACTAGGTGGACCGACTGTTTGACGAATGGGGCGATCCCTGATCGATCTCTTTGCGACGGCAGCGAACACCAAGTGCCAGTGGTTTGCCAGCAGGTTCCCTCAACTGAGGAGCTTGGGTGACGTATTCCCGTGGGAGGGACATTTCCTATACGCTTTGCCCCCAGTTTCCACTCCTACATATGATCAACACAGTGCCACTGCAGGATGATGCTATTCAACCCGGCGTGGCCGAGGCAGTTCTGGTATCCAGATTTACTGCTTCTGTCGGTGTTCCAGTCCATCGGGCATCAGCTGTCCCCGGACAGTGGGGCTGGGGGCGGGGGGTATTCTGCATCACAACCCAGAGTCTCTGGACCTGAGGGCATGGTCCTGCAGCCCTAGAGTTTGGGGGATATGCTTTACCCGCAGAATGTAAGGACCTACTGACCAAGGCCAAAGTGTTTAACTGCTACTGAAATTAATGGAAAAGCTTCTCCCGTGTGGTGCTGGACTCCAAAGATTACCCCGCTGCGTGTCACAACTCTGCAACTTCTGACATACTTGCTTCCCTTGGCCAAGTGGGACTGGCTTGCGTGTCTATTGAGGTACATAGCCACCATATCCATTCATTGTGGTTTCACAGGCTCGTCAAGGAGTTCCTTAAAGGACTCTTCGGCAAAGTCCTGAAGGCTCCTTCCCCTGGCTTGGGAAGGTCAATGTTAACTAATGGGAGCGCCTTTCGAACCTATGCATCGGGTTCTGCTTAAGTTTCTCTCCTGGTAGACACCTTTTCATCGTCGACACAACCTCGGTCATGTGAGTCGGAGATTCAAGCCCTGTCTTGCAAGCAACCTTACTTGTCTTTCCATGCTTTAAGGGTGGTACTGCATACGCACCCCACCTTTATGCCAAAGGTACAGTCGGAGTTCCACATCCATTAACCCTTGGTGTTGCCTGTATTCTTTCAGAATCCGTTGCCAGTGGAGAGAGTCTTGCATTAGCTGGACGTTGCTCGTGCCTTGAAATACTAGGTGGCAAGAACAAAGGGTTTTCTGAAGACTTCTCAGTTGTTCGTCAACTTACCGATAAATCGAGGAAAGGCTTTGTCAAAGGCTTCCATCTCCAGGTGGCTCTCTGGGTGCATCATGCATCTGCAGACTCTCTCTCTCTCCTAGCCATTTCCTTACTGTGGCTACCATCTATAGGCCACCGGGTCAGATCTCTGCCTTCCTCTGAGTGGGCGGACCTCTCCTCTTCCCTCCTGGTCTCAGCGCTCAACTCGTCCTTCTTGGAGACTTTGCATCATTATTACAGCAAAGATCCAATATTCGAACAAAGATTGACGCCCACCTGCTCGCCAGCCCGACAACATATGGTGCGCACACCTCCATAAAATGGCCGCCGCCCCTGGTGGTGTCCCCGCTGTCTAGCAACACCTCTGTTGCATAGGTCCGGATTGGCCAGCTGATCCTATATTCCCCTGCTGGAAGCACCGGAAGGCGAGAGCCGGCGCCCCCAACCTACGAAGGCACGTCTACTAAGGCACAGGAATGGTCTGCGGCTGTCCGCGGATGGAAGCGCTGCAACATGTCCCGACCCTACAAGGTAACTCGTAAGACCCTAGACGGTCGGTCCCCCATAAGTTCCACTGCTCCCAGGCACACTTGAGAACGCTGAAGTGCTCACATTCAAACGGCAAATACCCACTTTGAGCGAGCTACTCTGCGCCCACTACCACTCAAGACGATCTATCACTGTCTCAACCGATTCCTTGCGCATGTGTTAGCCTATTATCTTGCAATTGACTTGTGGTCTCTCTGATGCATTCACGTCTCGTACGCCTGATTCTTAACTAGCCTATCATTTGCAGTGGTTTATGCCCTCCTGCCAGATTCTGTATTAGCCTACCATTTGCATTGATTTACACCCCTCTTGCCGGCTTTCAGACTAGCCTGCAAAAAACTCTGCACCACTATGCACACGCAATCTAGCCTATGTTGAATTAAATACTGCCTAGTAGTCACCCCACATACTAGCTTCTCACCCTTGTAAGCGCACCTCAGCTATCAGACCACCTCACCTGCCCTCGCTCCCCACTCAGGGGCTCCACCATCGACGGAATCACATGTACTTTCCAGGTATCTACACAGTTCTACTAAGGACTATCCTACACATGTTATCCATTACCTCCACTTCCACCTACGCATCCCCACCATACTGTTCAACTACATGAACGCCTCATGCAGTACATCAACCAGAAACCTAAGACTCTGATTTAGACTACCCAAACTATTTGGAAATCCCCCTCCCCCCGGCCAGATCCATAACCGATCCTAATGCTAGAAACCACCACCCACTCAATAGCCATGACCAGAACTCACCCCCTAACGTACCCGTTGATAAAACCACAAATCGAAACCCATCTCTACAACCATTAATCAAAACAGCCCCTCACCTCAAGGGTGCATGAATCGATGCCCGTTCCCTGGTGGCACATGCCACAGAAATAGCAGATATTCTACGTGCTGAAAACTGACTTCCTCGCCATAACAGAATCCTGGCTCCACACATCAGCCGGCCCAGCCATTATGCTGCCAGTCCCTGAGAACTATACAATAATCATAGCCGACGGAACAACAGCCAGAGGTGGTGGCTTAGCCATAATGGCCAAAACCAGCCTCGCTATAAGAGTAGCACCTGATCTTGTGAATCTGACTGCCAAAAAACCCATCATTGACTCTAACATTGCGATACATCTACTATATAGGCCCCCAGGTCCGATCGGCTCATTTGAAGATTATCTCGCCACCATTATTTCGAACGACCTAAAGAACTCCGCTCGAGTACCATTACTCTGTGTTTTCAATTTAGGCTTCAACGACCCCAAAGACAAGCTGGCAAAACTCATCGCTGACTCTATCAGAACTAGGCTTTAATCAAAAAATTACATCCGCCGCTCACAACAAAGGAACAACCCTTGACTGGGTTGCTGACCACAATTGTACAGCCACCATCTTATCCACCAATCCACAATACTGGACTGACCACCTCATAGCCTTCTCGCTAGAAGCCACAACGCCACTCCCTAAAAACATCCCATTGGCCCCCTCCATTCCCAACTGGAATAATAATGAAAAACAAAATCACTGCTCATAAATTAACACTGATCATACTACCAACCCTCAATTCTCTCCCGGACTTTGCTGACCCCTACACCTTAGTTGAGGAATGCAACAAAATGACTACTGCCCTTGACACCCTTGCCCCACTAAAAAGCAGAAAATGCAAACCCATAAAACACCTGGTTCACCCCTCACCTCAAATCACAAAGACTAGAAAAGAGAAAAAGAGAAGCCATATGGAACCTCTCCCCCACAGTTTATAACAAACCGAATCTATCCAAAATTTCCATCCAATATAAGAAGGAAATCATCACTGCCAAATACAATACCTACGACAGAATCTCGAAAGACAACTCGAGCATCAAAGAATTATTCACAATTCTCAGAGCTTGAATCCCCCATCCCCGACAGACACATGCGTAAAAGAAAAAAAATGGTGTACTAGCATCCAAAAAGCACTCGCCAATAAAATAACAAGCCTTCAAGACAAATCGCCAAAAAACAAAACAACTGCCAGAACTTACCACAACAAACCCAATTTGACCCAAAAAAAACCTGAGCGCTTCAAATTCACCAAAGTCACCATCCTGGAGGTTGAGAAAATCATCCTCGCGCTCAAACCCTCAACTGTCAAGGAGACCCCTGCCCAGCCGACATCGTCAAAGATGCAGCTGGACATTTATCCCCCTTTATTTCTAAACTTATCAATGCATCATTTGTCACTGGTACTATCCCTAACAATCTTATAATCCTGGGTTCTCCCATTGCTTAAAAAACAAACAAATAGACCCCTCTATACCCACCAATTACAGGCCCATCACCACTGTCCCCTTCCTGCTCAAAATATTGGATAGGGTAGCATACCTCCAATTTCAAAAATACCTCGAACACCACCATCTACTAGGAGTCCGTGTTGGGGAGAATTCTCTCTTTAGGCTAAATTTCCTAACCTAGTGAATCCCCCAGCAGCTTTGCTGGATTTCTGGAGTTTTTTTTTTTTTCTCCTGCCAAGAGTGAGACTCTTTTTCTCCCACTCTTGGACATGATTTATGGTGTTCCTTTGACTGTTAATGTGTTTTATGGGCTATGGGGTCCTTTACTCCATAGGGTCTCATGTGTTTTTACTATGTGTGTTACACAGCACACTGCGTGCAGTGACACAGGGGTGTCATAGTGACACCCCACCATAGACTCCATACCCTGGGACTGACTGTCTCCCAGGGCATGTAAAGTCACCATTGGCTTTACTAGTCCCAAATTATTAACAGAAACCGGTACAAACCATCATATTGTGGACGTACTGGTCGGAGCAATTCGATTGCCCCGGGGTCTGTTAGTCGAGGGGGGCACGTCTCCGTCCCCCTTGATCGAGTTTTGGCTGGTGGCAGTGGATACTACTTTTTATATTCGACCACGAATATATCCCTATGGGATTTTCCCATTGTTCGAGGCTACCAACTTTAATTATTTAATTCTCATAGCTTCGAACATACCGCCGGTTTATTTAATTAATATTAATTCGCCGGTTCGTATTTTTTGCCAGGACTCGATTCTAAAATGGCGTTTGTGGTCTCTTCTGTGACTCGAACCCAAGTCGAGCCCTTTGTTCCACTTTTTGGCGGGATTCTCCACAGAAGCCTCCAAAAGTGGTGCCACTCTGTCTGGGTACCACAGGGGGTGTGGGAGGGGGTTTAGGCACCCTTGACTGAGTTACCTTTTGTAACTCAAGTCGCACTCTTGTGTGATTGGCCCCACTTAGCATGTTTGTTTGACAGCTAGGCTGAGTGAATGGGGGTGTGCTGCATAAAAGCAGGGCTTTGGGGACTGGAACTTCAGAAGTCGCCACAGGATCTGAGAATCCGACGTGGGAGAAGCTGAGCCGACCTACCACCACGATACCACCGGTGGATCCCTGCGGAACCGACTCACCACTTCCCGACGACAGAGAAGATCTCCCGCCTGGAGAGGCTTCTTCCCCTGACTGGTGGGCACAACCAGTTTACCTTCTTCTCTTCGCATCCCAGGCCGTCTTGTGTTCGAATTGCCTGTGCCAAGCACCCCGGCAACCGGATAGCCACTTAACACTGGACCGCGAATAAAAGGACCGCTCCTTTTACCTGAGGACTCCGCGGCTGGTTTCTTCCCTGGCAGTGCAACGGACTCTTGTCTTCCTCCCCGACGAGATCCTCTCTTCCCCCGGACGAAGCACCGACTTGCATCCGCTGCCAGGAACAACTGCCGCCGCTGGAGTATTCTCACCACCTTAAGGTACCGTGTCCGCCAGGCCTCTCTTTCTAAAGATTGCTACAAGGTAATAATAATCCCTTAACCTTCTGGACTGGGTTGGCCGCCTTGACCTTCTAACGGGTCCCTTTCTTTTGGTCCAACTCTTTTTTTGAACCTTTGCAAGACTCTTGTGCACTTCAACCGTGTGACCTTGGACACATTTCGTTCTGATCCTCTTAAAGTGGATCCGGCCTTCTGAACTCTAACTTCACGGTTTTATTTGGCTCCCCCTCTTGTTTTGTTCTTATGAAAAGGGTTGGGATCTGTTTCATATTATACTCTGCTTTTCTCTCCCTTTTAAAACGAATTATTAGAGTGCCATCTGCGTTAAGCGCTCACCAGTGTCTGAAAATAAGTGGGGCTTTACTTAAGACTTGTCTAAAATTCTTCTAAAGGAGTGTATATCTTTTAGTGACCGTGTTTTTAAATTGCTTACTATTAGTGCCTGTGTGTTTTTTCTAGATGTAGATTTAAATAAATAATGATATCTCTTTTACACCAAGCTCTGGTCAGTGTTTACTTGTTCTACTGTGCTCTTCTGACCTATTGTGAATACTCTGTATACTGCCTAACTCTTCTTGAGGGAAATCTGACTGCTCAGCCACAGCTACCAAGTGGATCTGTGTGGTACAGACTGCTACCAAGTGGGTTTACTGCCAAACACCTGTAGTCCTAAATCTTTTGCAGTGGTCCCAGAGGGAACTGCACAGGTTTCTGCCTAACAGTCCGGATTCAGGCCACAACATGGGGAAACGGTCCTGATCGATCTCAAGGCAAAGATCGATAACCTTGGAGACAATGGCCAAACTGCCCTACTGCTCCTGCTCGATCTGTCGTATGCATTCGATTGACCATAAAGTCCTCTGCAACCACTTGGATTCGGCCGCACACGTCTCTCAGGACGCTATCAGATGGGTTCAATCCTTCATGAAGGACAGGACCATGCAGGTCTTCTCTTCATCCGCTGACCCCCATCCCAATCACTTGAGGATTACCACAGGGTCCTGCGTGCTGCCCATGATGTACAAAATGTTTGCTAAGCTCCTTTTTGATGATCTCGATCTTGGTATCACCTATACTAATTATGCAGATGATACCCAGATCCTCTTACCGTTGGCGGGAGATTATGATAGGGATTTGGCCTTGGTTAATGGCGTGTACCTCCTCAAGGCATGGATGGCCACTCACGGTCTATGCCTGAATGATGACAAAACGGAACTCATCCTAGGCACTGCCTCCAACATCAATAAACTTAGTCCCAAATACTCCAGTTTTGACATTGATGGTAACGTGATCAAAGTTGCCAAAGAAGTCAAAACACTCAGCTTCTACCTAGACGCCACCCTCTCCCTTTCCAAACAAGCTAACTCCCTAGCCTCTACCACCGCTCACATCTCTGAGGCAAGGAGACTGAACCACTTGCTCACTACAAACGACAAAATCAGACTAAAAACAGCCTCTCGCGTATAAATGCCTCAATAACGCTGCCCCGCATTATCTCATTGAAAGATGACAAGACAATCCTCTAACTGCCCGACCAGACTAGCCAACTCTAACCTGCTAATACCTAGATTCAAACTAGTCAACGGGGGGGGGGGAGGGGGTAAGCTTCCCTGTCAAAGCAGCCCAAGTTACACATGCCCAGAACTCTCACCCCCCTCCTAATGTTGTATATATTAACATGTATCAGTCATTATATGTATGTTTTCATTGTATGTTACCTGCCTCTCTCTATGATGTACTTATCTATAACCTTTGCCTACTGAATGTATATATGAACAACACTGCTGACAACTTTGCCTTTCCTTTTCTGCACCCCGATACCTTCGGGTCTGGCACGCGCTACAAATAATAAAACATCCACCTGGCTGCTTCCTGTCCCTCCGCTGGATTCTTTCGTGACCTTTGCGACTCTCTCGCTCTCTATTCTCCTCTCTGGCCCGACTCATTCTGCAGTGCATCCTCGATGTTCTGATCTCTTCAGACCTTACCCTTTCTTCCCCTCGGACCACTCCTCCTGGAGTGATCACTTTCTCCTTTCCCCCCAGCTCACCCTCTTTACCCCTCAGGCCAAGCCAACTCAGCACTGCCACCTACCTTCTTGGTTATCGGACCCATGAAGCGTGTCAGCTGTGACTTTCGCCGCCACTTTCTCACCCGACTCCCCCCTGGTCTGCCTCACACCCTGACACAGCCCTTTCCATGCTACACTCTGATACTCTTGATGCTCTTTCCCTTGTCATGAGGATCTGCTTGAATCCCAAAGGCAAGTGCAACTCTTCATACGATTCAGACCTCGTCACCCTTAAACACAAGTGCAGGGTGGCTGAGAGGAAATGGCATGCTTCCGGTACATCCCCTGACAAACTGGCCTGTCGCCTGCTCCAAAGGCAATACCAGTTCTCTGTCCGTACCAAGAAGAGAGTCAACATCCAAGCCCTCGTCTCTGCGACATCTAACAACTCAGCCAAACTCTTTAAAATCTGCAAGGCGTTGGCCAATCCTGCTGCAGTATATACCTCTCCTGTCCCCTTGCATGCCCACTGCAAGGCCCTGGCTTCTCATTTCATCTCTAAAAACCCAGGATATCCTATCCTATCTCTCCTCCTCCGTCTACTCCTTGCTCTTCCTCTGGCCCTTCTTCGGCCACCTCTCCTCCCTGTTTATCTGCCTTTTACCCCTGTTCTCCTCAAATGATTTTTCTAGACAAGTCAGATCTATGAAAGTCTCATCAAAACAGGTTCATCCCTGTTCCTCCAAAACCATCGACCACATTGATACCCTGGCTCCTGCTCTGGCTCATTTCTGCAACCACTCCACCACCGGAGTCTTCCCCTCCCGCTGAAGAACTCCCTTGTGCACCCTCTTCTTAAAAAACCCTCTGCCGAGCCTACCTGTCTGGCTATCATCCAATCTCCATCACTCCTTTCCTGGGCAAACTCCTGGAAAAGCTGGCCATCTCCCAGCTCAATCTTCACTCTGAATCTGTTGGCTGTCTTCATGACCATCAGTCTGGCTTCAGAGCTGCCAGAAGCATGGAAACTGCTCTCCTGAACATCCGTGAAGACCTGCTCTCTAACCTCGATTCCAACATCCCTGTGTCCTCATCTTACTTGGCCTCTCTTCTGCCTTTGACACAGTCAACCATGCCATCTTCCTCAACCGTCTCCGTGATAACCTGGGTATCACTGATCAGGCCCTGGGCTGACTGACCTTCCTCTCTGATCGACCCTCCCAGGTCCAACTTGGGTCCTTCCTCTCTATCTCTTCCTGTGGTGTTCCCCAGGGGTGTAACCTTTCTCCCTGGCTGTTCAACCAATACCTGACACTTCTTGCCCACTGCATAGCCTTTCTCTGCCCCAACTTTCAGTGCTATGCAGATGAGTCGGCTCATTTTCAGGCTCCCTTCAGCCACCTCTTCTCTCATCTGTCTGCGATCCAGGAGTGGTGTCCTGCCAATGATCTGCCTTAATGCCAGTAATACCGAGATTCTCCTCAACAGCACACCTGCTCTCTCCTTTCCTGTCACTCTGGTGGGCCTCTTGGCCCTCTTCCGGCTCCCACCTGTGCGGTTAAAAACCCCTGGGTCATCTTCGACTCCACAATTTCCTTCGCTCCTCACATCTCTGAAGTCACACTACCAGCTGCACCTCCTCAGAGGTATTCTTCCTTTCCTCTCCTTCCCCCAGAAGCTCACTGTCTCCCGAGCTCTGGTTCTCTCTAGGCTGGACTACTGCAACATCCTCTTTTTAAATCTCTACTCTCCACCCTCTGCAACTCATCCGAAACAGGACTGTGAAACTTGTCCTTGGCCTCAAGCCCAGGTATCGCATCTCTCAGGACTGAAATCTCTGCACTGGCTCCCAGTGGTGGTGAGGAGTAAGTTCAAAACCCTCTGCATTTGCCACAAGGCCTTATGCGACATAAATATCTTCCTTCTTAAGCTCTCTGCTCATCTGCCTCCAACTCCCCAGGGTTAGTCGCTTCTCCAAGCAGCGAGTTGGTGGATATTTCTTCTGCTGGGGCCTCCCTCTGGAACAGCCTCTCTGCATCTCTGAAACCTGAGAACCATCTCCGGTTCCTGAAGCACCTCAAGACCTTCCTCTTTGCTTCTGCTTTCTCTCCTCCCCTGCTGATCTCCTGGCTGAAATTGCACTGGTTTAAATTTTAAATTATTCATGAGCATGTGAATCCATGCCAGACCTGGTGCTGGAGAAGGTTTGTTACTTACCTGTAACTATTGTTCTCAAGCATGGATCGGTCTAGCATGGATTCACATGTAAACCCTTGCACATTCCCCTCTGTGGCTCTTCTTGGTGCATACTGCCACTTTGGTGTCTACCAAATTTGAAGATGGCCGACAGGGGTGGAGCTTGGGAGAGGACTCGTCAGATGTGGGCAGTATGACCCAGAGGACAGTGATTAGTTTGGAGGAGAAATCATGTTTTAAAGTGATTTTCTTTTACCGAGGCATCACTGGCAAACTGGGAATTTTCCTGAGCATGTGAATCCATGCTGGAGAACAATAGTTACAGTAATAGTTACAGCAAAGTATCTTAAATCTCACTTTTCAGAATGGCAGAACCGTTCCAAGAAGTAAAATAACCATACATATACTTTTCAGAATGGTGCAACACACATTCAAGGTAAGTAACTTTTGTAACTATTCACTCTGAGTTGGTTACCAACCAACCTCTTTTACAAGTAATTTTTTAACACTTTTTCAAGTCAAAACCCTTTTCTTATTTAGTCCTTCCCTTATTCTATTGAGTTCAATCAGAGGGAGAAGAGGGACCCTAGTGGTCTATGTGCCAGCTGTAGGCAGGGTGAGCGGGTTCGGTTGCAGGCAGCACTGGCTTCAGAGGAAGACTGTTCACTTAAGTCAGTTCAAGTTCCAGGGACTTGAGAGAAGGCGGCCTAGGAGGATTCCGCAGTGTGCCTGGGTGAACTGGATGAGTGGCTTCCCAATCACAGAAAACACCCCAAAGCTACACATAAATCACAAATGCTTAAGGTATGTAAAATACTCCAGCCAACACAGTACCTCAACACAGAGGAGTTGCAGCAGGAAGACTTCAGGCTCTGCAGCCAAAAACCCAGTCGATGGATTCCTTTTTCAAGGAGACGAAAGACTAGACTTTGTTAGTACTTTTGCAGCAGGGTTCACAGGAGCGGGCCCCAGGCAAGAGTTTCCTTGAGGCTGGATGCGGCTCTGTGGATTTGGCGCCCTTTTCAGGAGCCAGGAATAAGACTGAATAGCACCATCGTATTCTTGTTTGCAAGGTCCAGAACTATGAGGACTTTTGGGACTCAATTCACGTCTTTGGAGGTCCAGTAGGATGTCCACAAAGTTTCAGCATGATTCCACATTTGGAAGACCGTACAACGCACAATGGCTGAAGGTCCCAGGGTATTTGGGTATTGCAGCCCTGCAAGGTTGCAGCACAACGTGGGATGGCTCAATTCAGGTCGTCTTGTCTCTTAACGGTCGTCTGTTTCAAATCCTGAGGTCGATTTTGAAAGGATTGGTTACAGCAGTCTCTGGTTACACAGCAGGCTCTCCGGTTGCTGGACATCGCTGCAGCCTTAGTTTCTTCCTCTTTGGTTCTGGTTCCCGTGGTCTACCAAGATCAGGCTTATGCAGGAACGCAGCCAATCAAACAGCTGTGCAACATTCAAACTGGGGGTGGGAGTCGCTCCTTTTCAGGACAGCCAGCCTCCTAGTTTGAACTGGATTGTCGCAGTCAGGCTGGAAGACAAAGGGCTGCAGAGTTTTGGACTCCTCCCTCACTTCCTGCCTTCACAGGCACTTTGGTGCCTGGACAGAGAATCCACAGGATTACCGCCGAAGATAGAAATCACACAAAGGCCTTTCCCTCCCTGGATGTGGGTGGTGCGGGGGGGAGGAACGGACAAGGAACACAAAGGGCGAGAAAAAAATGGGGCCATTTTGGTCAAATGAGCACCCATGGGTAGCTTTTCTGGGGCTGTGGAAATAGCCCGCAGTAATGATGCACTGAATTAAACGACTCGCCAACAGCCACTAAAGGTAAGCTTGTCTCTGAACCCTCAGCTGCAGTACAGCACCCATGGGTGATCATTTTGTCAAAATGGCCCCTGTCTTTTTTTCCGCCATTTTCAAATTGAGGTCTTTCTTGGGTTTCACTCTGTGCGGTGACGGATTTGAGCCCTTTGTTTGTCCTGCCTTTTTGCGGGCTTCAGCCCGCCTCTGGCTCCAGTGTGTCTGGAAGGACAGGATGTGAGAGAGGGTCCCAAAACTCCCCTGTCCTTTGTCTCAAGGATTGCCTGAATGCAACCAGTCCTGATTGGCAGGCTGTCCGTCCGTTCAGGACAGCCACCGTGCTGTGTTTGACAGCTGTGCATGAATGGGAGAAACCTGCTTAAAAGGCAGGGGTTTTGGGACTAGAGGCAGTCGACCACTGGGATAAACACCCGACAAACCTTGAACGGATCTTGCTGCATCCTCCTGGACCTTTGAATTGCCCGGTGAAGCCCTGCTGCTGTGCTGAAACTCCTTTTTCATTTCAACAGAGAAGCTCCGGAAGTGACGACTTCTCTCCTTGCGTTAGTGGGACCAACTAACCCCGAGACTAAACTCCAGTGGACCACCTTCCCCGACTGGCTGTACTTTGTTGCTGTAAGAACCGAATGCCAGGGGTTGAGTAATCCGTAGTCAAGTGAAATGTCTGATGTGGTAATCCGGCTAGAAGCTTCAGGAGTCTCCTAAGGACCCTCCAGAAGCAGAAAGACCAGAGCTCTAGTCCCCTGACCAGAGTGCAGGACCCAAGGAGTGAAGGAAGCCCAATAGTATAAGAGTTCTGCGACGGTTCTGTTTATCAACCGAAAAGACCCCGTAGCTGCCGATGACCTCTAAAGTACTGCCCTCCAGACGTCCTCCCTCTTGTCCCCACGACTGAGGCTAAGGAACAAGGGTCTGTACCGCTACAGCAAGACAGAACCCAGCTGGACCACTCTTCAAACCAGATGTACTGTTTAGGTTTGGGGTACTTAGCTCATTGCCTTTTTAGCTGTGCTTTTCTCAGTTGGGAATTGCATGGTCTTACTTTTAGAGTTGAGTCCAACTCCCTATAAGTGATTTTCTGTAAACTCTAACTTTGTGCAAGACTGTTTCTGATCTAAGAAGTGCCTCTGCTCCATAGACTTTGTTCCAAGTGGCTGTCCTGGCTCGCTGAAGACTCTTCTAGTCCATTGACTTTGATATTGTTTGTCCCTCTGTTAGGGAGAATTCTCATAAATGTGCTAATTCCCTTCACCTTAGAGAACCCCAGAAACTTTGCTGGATTTTGAGGATTTTTTTTTACTTGGAAAGAGTGAGCCTTTTTCCCCCGCTCTTTCATGTGTTTTGATGTGTGTATGTGTTTTACTCTTGAGTTCTTTGATTATGGGGTTTTTAGATAAACTCCATAGGTATCTTTTCATATGCGTTACACAGCACCCTCAGTGCAGTGACACAGGGATGTCTTTTTATACTTCTGAAAGGTTTAAATACCTTCTCTGGGATGGACTTCTGTTTCCCAGAGAATGTAAAGTTAAATTGACTTTACTAGTCTTTTTAAATTGCTAGACCCAGCACATACTATCTTACAATAGAGTGCTATACCCTGTCTAGAAACTCATGTACTAGTCAAATGCTACCATTTTCTATCAAAATGGCTGGTGGCAGTGGTTTTAAAAATTAACTACCATGATTTTTCCCGACTGAACACCGGTAGCTAAAAATCGCAGAAGCCATGTTTTTCAAGATGGCCGCTTAAGCCCCTTCTAGTGTTTATATCTGTGCGCCAAACTAGGTTTGGTCCCTTTTTGTTTCTATGCCTTTGGCGGGCTTCATAACTGAAGACCGTCTCTGGTGCCGGAGTGTCTGGGGTGGGCAGGAAGTGAGGGAGGTGCCTGAAACTCCCTGTGCTTAGTCTCCTTGGCGATCCAAATGCACGCTGGCGTGATTGGTTGGCTAACTGTCTGGCAAGGACAGCCACCCTGCTGGGTAAGTGGCAGCTAAGCTGGAATGAAAGGGAGAAAACTGTTTAAAAGGGGAGTCTCTGCAGTCGACCACTGGAACGAAAGAACCGAAGACGAGCTGGAAGAGGACAGCTGCTGCAATTCCCGGATCGTTTGTTTGCCCAGTGAAGCGCTGCTGCAGGCTCCGAAATGCCTAGTTCATCTCGACAGAAAAGCCCTTCAAGGACGACTTCTCCCGTGGGATCAATCAACTCGTAAGCCACCTGGATACTGTTCTCGGAGCAGGTTAGCATTAACCAGGGGGCAGGACACCAGGCTGTGTGCTTGACTACAGCTGCTCGAACCAAAGATCTTCCATTTTGGCAGCTTGTCTGACCTGTCCCTGTGCAGTGCAGGAGTCTCCACCTGCCCCCCCTCTACACCCCACCCAATCCTCTCTTGTCCTCACGACTGAGGCTCGGGAACAGTGAGATCTGCCAGGAAGCAACGTCTTCAGCAGCATTTTTTGTTCGTATTAAGGTACTGTGCCAACTCGATGTCACGCTCACCTGGTTCCCACAGGGGCGTCGATCGGACCCGGACAGCTGCGGTCTCCACCAACGTGATGCGTAGTGTCGAGATGACTGTCTGGACTGGCCCGCCTAATCTCATCTGCTTGATCCGTAGAAGTATTCTCCTGCAGGTGGAGAAAGGGATTTAGCCACCCATGGATTTTAGTGATGGCCCCCTCCCACTGTTCTCGTTCTCCCCTTTTGTCACCTAAGATATCCCCTTTTAGTAACCTCACCTTATGTTTTTAAATTATGAGCTCTCCATCCTGCATGGCAGGCAGGGGCGCGTAGATACCAGTTACTTCACTGGTTCGAAGGTGCTGGAGGAGTTCCGGAGGAATATTGACTCCGGGGTTTATAAAGTTCAAAGAGTTCAATATGTCCGATGATCACTCTTATTCCATTCCCTTGTTGAATTGCAACTGGTTCAAAAGAATATTGCCTGGAGGCTGCTGATGGCGTTCAGATAAGAGTCTGTATTACCCAACACAGTCCGGTAAAAGTTGCATGAGTTTAACTTGTTGTTTTCTCCCTGATTAGGTGCGGCAAATGAAGATGAGGCGTATTAAAGGGTAATGCCTCCGGTGGTAAATGAGGTAAGCCTATGGTGGTAAGAGATTGTATTTGTCGGCTCTCTTAGCTCACCTTGTTGTTTCTTTTGTTTTCCCCCAGGTGCTGGAGTTCGGCGAAGAAAATTATGGAGGCAGCGCCGGATCGAAAAATGCTGTGAGGACTGGCGAGTATGGCGTGGCGCTGCAGCTGGTGTTGCGACGCGTGCTGAAATAATGTCCTTTTCAAGTTCGAAGACGTGATGGATCCGGAATCGGGTAAGGATTGAAATAAGGTTGGTGTTCTAACCTTTCCTCCTTTTTTCCTCTTTTGCTAGGAGCTCTGGATTCGAGACGGGCGTGGCTGAAGACTGGATGCTGACTGCAGGCACGGTGAGTGTTACGCTGCTGGATGCAGAATAACGCGAAGCGTGTGTTGCTGATCGGGCGTGGTTTAAATAGCCTCCAAAGTAGTTCCAGGTAAGAAGTTCCCCAGAACCACACACGAGTAAAAAATAGTCCCTGTACAAAATAGTCCCATCCAAGCCTCACGTTGGCTTGGATTCAGTTGCAGCATCGTCTGCATGAGGTAAGTAATGTCTATGAGCCTGGTGCCTAAGGCGCCAGGACTGAACCCAGACATCACCTAGCCGGGGCTGCTGGGGTTTTAATAAATATCTGGATGCCTGCTCCCGGGGCTGATCGGCTTGGTCCGGATGCCCGGGGGTAGGCATCATGACACTCGATTGAGAGAACTTACCTCTCACGGTGAAAGTTCGTGGAACTTTCCCAACTTGCAGGCCTAATCCGCTTGTGACCAACATATGATTACCGTGTACTAAAAGAACTGCTCTTTCCTATCCAAGACACTTGCCCATTGACTTTGGCCTAGGCCTATTGAACTGCATCGAGTCCTGAAACTGAACTGAAACTATTTGCACTGCCTAAGAAAGTATTTGTGATCTATTCTATTAACTTGTGCCTTTGTCCTCCTATTTAAAGTGACTGAAATGCCGTTTTGCTATTTCAGGGGAGCCTAATTTACTTAGAAACGTATTGGTTTGGTAGTGAAATGCATTTGTGTATATTAAGTTGCCTCCTTCTAGTGAATGTTTTCTAAATGACTGTATAAATAAATTAATAAGCGTTTTACCAAGAAACCTTGAAAGTGTCTACTTGAACCACTGTGATTGTAAGACCTCTGTGTAACTCTTGTACTGCTCACATTCCCTCTTGAGATCAGCCTGGCTGCTCAGCTCGCTACTATAAATGCCATTACTGTCCTTGAAGTCACCTCAGGGTGTAGGAATTGTGTAAGACGCATATCCAAAGGTTATCCACTAACTTTTTTTCTGATTCTTAAAAGTAATGTTAAAGTAGATTTACATTGTTCCATGAATTGCCTTTTTAAAGAACGCGTCTTTAAAACGTGATGTTAAATAGCTGTTTATAACTGAAACCTTGAATGTAAGTGTTAGTTGACAACTTGTATTTACGGATTTCATTTGTACAGCTCACATTTACCCCACTTGATATAGGCTTGGCTGCTCAGTCACACTATACCAAAAGGTGGGTTACCGAATACCAAGCAGGTAAGTGTTGTGTAGTCTTACGCTGTGACATCAATTCTTGCTAACACCCAGCACTCAACATAAGGTGGGGGGGATTGCTGGAATCGCTTAATAAGTTGAAGGGATTTGAAGATAATTCTACCCTTGGGAACTGTAGTTCTCACAAGGTTAGCCAGAGAAAGTTAAAAGGGGAGCCCCAAGGGCAACCCAGCACCAAAAGGCCGTACATGTCAAAGGATAACATTAAAAAGGTACTATTGAGTCTTAAAAATGACACCCATAAAAAGAGGTATAGGGTGGGGGAAATCTACCAGTAAAGCCAAATATTCTGGGGTTGATGCAGGTCAGGAAGAGTTATAATTCGTTTGAAAATCTTAACTAATGGGGACCGATCTGTCTTGAGACGACTTGCATTTTGAGCCATCACACAAGTTGTGACCTTAATGGGCTGCAAACCGACAATATCCTGGGGCCTGTGGCCACTGTGCAGCGCATAGTCTTGCGAAGATCGCATGCTCCCGAAACGTTGCTGAACTCCTTCCGGACTGCTAGAGCCGAGATTCCACTCGAGTCCCTGTACCAGAGATCAAGACAGAGAAAACGGACAAATCGACTGAGAAGTAATCGTTCTTCACTCTTGCTTCCAAAAAGTCTGCAGAATCCCAGAACTGAGAAGAATCCGTTGCTGAAGGCCTCTCCACTCTACAGCTGCTGTGAGATCCATTCAGTGACCCTCTTTTCGTCTGCCTGACCAGGACTCTGGTGACCGGCTTTTCTTCTGCAATGTGGGGGCATTCTGCTCCAACTGCACTCCTAAGGCATTGTAAGACCTTTGGGAGATCTTACCTAGAGCTGAATTGCTGCGCCTGTGTTGCTGGAATGCTGATAGTTTGCCCCAGTCCTGACACTTGTGACCTTACAGGGAGACTTCCCTGGAGTCCCTGGCCCTTTTTCCAACAATGACTGCTACTTGTTACAGAAGACTTCCAATGGAACCTTTGATCTTTTCAGCTGTGCCTTTCCAGTTTTTTCCTCCAAACTGACTTGGACACTCCTAAAGTTAGTCCCCTGTGAAATGATTGCCCAAGTATTTACTTTTTGTTGGTTTTGTTTAATGTATTTTGATCTGAAACGAATATTCTGGTGTTTGGTAATACTTTTGCAATTAAAAGGTAAGCAAAGTGATTTACTTGCTGTGAATAATGCATTGGTCTTCCTAAAGTTACTTATTGTGTGTTTTAGACCTTTTACCTTTACCTCCATGTGTATGTATGTTTATATCTTTACCTCTGTGTGTGTGTGTGTGTGTATGTATGTATGTATGTATGTATGTATGTATGTATGTGTATATATATATATATATATATATATATATATATATATATATATATATATATAATAGCGAAGTTCTGGGTTTTTTGGTTTTACTTGTTAACGTCCTATTAACAAAGTTTTCTCTCTCTCTCTATATCTATATATATCTATATATATATATATATATATATCTATATATATATATGATCTAAAACCCCAGAAATTCACCAGTTATGGTAAGCTAAGCAACCATAACTTGCGCCACCACTGTGCACTGCTAAGACTAACACCCAGGACATCAAAGATGACATCACATATCTGTGCCACCTGTTTTTGTTCACTAACATAGGCTAGGTGGTTTTGTTCACTGACGGAATATTAAAATTGAAAAAGGTGCTATATATTGAGACGTTAACCTTGTCATATGTTTAAGTACTTTCCTTAGGGTTTGGTCTCAGCTCATGGTGCACATACACTCAAACACACATTTGTATACATGAAGAGAAACTTTAATGTCATTAACATTTTCTGATGATGCAGTTTCTTTCCTTTAGTTTCCCTATATGTGCCTCTGATTTGTATGCATTGTGGTTCTTCATACGTATTGTTTGTACCAGCACACGTGTTGTAAATCTTGAATTGTTAGCTAGTCATTACATGTTTAACATTACTCAAAACTCTGATAAGGTAGCATTCATTACTGTATTATCCAAAATTACAAGATTATAAATAGTCTACTTTTATGGTGCATGCAGCAGTCATTGCCTATGTTTATTCGTGATTAGGTTTCTGTATTAACAACACTCCAATACAATGATTTTAGTTGAGTACATTCTTTAATAGATTAAGTAGTTTATGATAGGTCTCCCGATCACCCCTGACATCTTGTTACCAACAATAGAAACACAACTCCTTGTAGGGACTTCGATCAAAATGTATTTCACATGTGATGTCATCAATTACATTTGCGATGTCATCTTTGTCCTGGGTGTTAGTCTTAGCAGTGCACGGTGGTGGCACAAGTTATGGTTGCTTAGCTTACCATAACTGGCGAATTTCTAGGGTTTTTCAGTTTTACTTTGTACCATAACTTCCTTTTTAACAGTTTTTTTTTTTTTTCCCAGCGAATTTCATGGGGTTTTTACCAGTGCATGCTATTTTCCTACAACCTGCTAATATACTTACCCATTATAGCAATATTTGTGTCCAATTTACAAAATGTCACCCTAACACTGTCCTTTCCCACCTTCTAGAATCATTTTTAACACTTCAATACAGTTTTTGCAACTATTTCAACTAGTTTTGCATCCGTAGACGTCTCCGAACATCTGACTTCATTGCGGACCTTCCAGACAGTGCCAAATGACCATATGGGGGTGCGCGGCATGATGACGTGTCCGAGAACCCGTCCGCTCTTCACGATAAGATCTGTGCTTCACGGACAGTTCGGAACTGCACTTTCTGCTGATCTAGGAACTTTCAACTTCAAAATTTCCCTTGCACAGCTTCAACACCTATTCCTACTCATTGTCCATTAACAATCTAGTACACAGTACATACTTTTAGCAAAACTGCAATTTATTTTATAATGGCATCAGCTAATGCAACCCTCCTCCCCAAGAGCCACCACCATTGCTGTAATCCAGGAGCATGAGAAACACTGCCCCCTAATTTTGAAATAACACACACGCAACATTTTACCCTGTCCACCTACCCCTCCATATTAGTGTTTGGTGCATCTTCCCTCATTTCCCTCCCCACCTTTCGTTCTTAGCTCTCCTGCAACAACAAAAAATACACCCAATGACAAAAGTAATGTTCCTTTAGAAACCACCTTTCACAGTTAAAAAATAGAACTAAAAAAAAAACACGTATGGACTCAATCTACTTTGTTTCTCAGTAAAGTAGATACTCACTAAGATTTTCCAACATTTCCATTTGCATTTTGTGTTATGCTAATGGAAATATTGTGGCGTTCATCCTCCATTCCAGGGACTGGAACGGTGGATACCGGCCCGGCAGCCCAAGTTATCAGCCCAAGTGAAGCAATGATGGATAACGAGGTCTCTGGACCATAATTTCCCCCCCCACCCCCCATTCCATCCCCTGTAATAGGGGATGAAGCCATTGGCACCCTAGGTTCCCAAATCGGTGCTAAAAAAATGTTTTTTCTTCCTAAACCAGCACGCCTGCGATGAAACCTTTTACAAGATGGGCACCATGGAAAGGGAATGCGGGGGTTCCATACAGGGCCCCTCTTCGCTTTCCATGGCAGCCTGCATAAGGTGAAAAGAGAACCCTATGACCATATTACCACAAGCACATTTTTCCTCCCTTTCAAACCTATCCCAATTACGAATAACTTTACCACAAAGCCAGTCCCAGGTGGACATGGCCACTTTAACCCCATGTTTTGTCCCTCGTGGTCATGGCTTGTAGCCACATTGTCCCGATCACAACCTTATTCCATGACCCAGACAATCTGGCCACTGCTCATGGCCACAGGCTACACCTCATTCACCAAAGGTATATCACTATCGTGTGTACCTACATTATGACACTTGTCAAAAAATAAAACGCGGGCACATTTGCAAAACCATGCTTTCAGGTCTTTGCCAATGCTCCTTACACAAGTTTGCTGGAAATTCTCCCATGTTTTATTTTTTCAAATGTCAAATGTATGCCCCACATACTATCATCATATAACCTAGCCCACACATTTATATCTAGATCTATAATCTTTTTACAAACCTTTGTGTAGATTCGTCAAATGGCACGTCATTTATAAGCCTTTACATTATTTTGGGACCCCCCTCGAATTTTGCACCCTCTTGACAGAATCCCACCAAACTTGGCAAACTCATTCGGAATCGGGTCAGAAATATAATTGCATGGAGTTTCATTAAGTGGCGCCTAAATTATAAGCCATCCAAGAACTGCTTTTCACCAACCATGTAATGCTGAGGTGTCCGAACTTCTCAGGACTGGTTGCGAACATCTGAAATGTTCGTGAACTTTTGGCGAAAAACACCTTTTTTTTTTTTTTCTTTTTTTTTTTTGTTCCTTGCAGCCATATCCAATCTCATCCTTGTCGCTACTCACCTCCCCAGAGATTATTTGATAAATTTGACAAGTGCAATGTTGTGTTTTTTTGTTTTCTTGCAATTTTTAAAGAATTATACAAACATCAAACGGTGGGACTTGAAACAAGTCCCTCTCCCTTCCCCCTCTCCTCCCCTTCACCGGTTGTTTAATGTTTATCACCGAGTTGAAATGTCCTTCACCTTGTCTCTCATGTGAACATGTCCAGTATCCATTGTTGCATATAGTCACTTTGTAGGTGCTCTAGCATCGGCCCCCAGTCTGTTCGGAAGTTTTGTCGGACCCCTTGGATGCTTATCCGGTCCATTGGTATGAACTGCCAAACCCTCTGCAACCAGTCCAGCGTACCTGGCAGAGATTTCTGTTTCCACCTGTGGGCTATTGTTACCCAAGCGGCTATGAGGAGACCCATGAAGTTCCTCTTCTGTGTCTTCGTCAATGTCCTGTCTTTGGGATCCCACATCCACACCTCTTCTTTCAAGAGCTCTGCCCCTTTGAACATCTCCTGCATTTGGGTTTTCACCTCTGTCCAGAAGTCTTTCAGTTTCGGGCATTCCCACCCGATATGTCTCCAAGTGCCCACCGTGTCTCAGTCCCACCAGCATTTTTTTGTTTCATATTGTACATTCTATGGAGCCTTTCTGGTGTGTAGTGCCATTGGATCATTATCTTCGTCCATGCTTCTCTCTGTTGTATCGCTTGTGTCCATTTTGGGATTATTTGCCATATATATATATATATCTCCATTGTGATTTCTTTTCCCATAGTGATCTCCCATCTCTTCATATATTGCCATTTAATTTCTTCCGACCGGGTATTTATGAATTTATACACTGTCGACACAAATTTTTTGTCTCCTGGATGTGACATGATATATAACTCGAATGGGGTCCGGTCTTTTGTAGCCGCGTGCGTGATTTTCTGGGTGGAAAGCCAATGGTGAAGGTGTTCGTATTTGTATCTGTCTTTTTCGGTTAGGCCTAATAATTTACTGCAATCCGCAAATGTTCTGATATGTTGGTTTTCAAACATATCCCCCACTTTTATGCATTCGGCTTCTATACATTTTCTGAATTTTTCTTTTTCTCTGCCTAGTTTGAATTCCGGGTTCTCGAATAGCGGCATGAAAGGTGCCCAGAGTATTGTTAGTTTCTTTTTTTGTCGCCTTGTGCCAAATTTCCAGCGGTGCTCGAATGATTTCACTAATTCTGAGTTTTTGGTGTCTATGTTCTGAGCTGGTCCACAGCAGTTGTTCCTTGCTACTGCTACTGCCCTATCTTGTGCTTTGCATATCTTCTGAGTTGTTGGGGATCCATTCCTTCAGGACCCACAGTTGTGCTGCCTCATAATACTTTCAGAAGTGTGGGAGTGCCATTCCTCCCGCTTGTTTTGGGGCTATTAGTGCTGTGATGGAGATTCTTGGGGTTTTTTTCTGCCAGATGTATTTGTTTACCATTTTGGTTAGTGTTTTAAAGAACGTGGGTGGGATTTTAATGGGGAGTGCCTGAAAGTAGTATAACAGTCTGGGCAGTATTGTCATTTTTATAACTGTTATTCTACCCCACCAAGAGATCGACAAAGGGTTCCAACTGTCCAAGTCTTTTCTCACCTGTGTTAGCAGATTCGGTAAATTTCCTGGGTATAGACCTTGTATTGTGTTGGTGAGCGTAACCCCCGGGTATCTGATCCCTCCTTCCGCCAAACTGAGTTGTAGTTCCCCTGCTCGCTTCTGTATTTCCTGTTTGTTGCCCGCCAGGACCATTAGCTCTGATTTTTGTCTATTTATGTTTAGGCCCGAGACTTTGCCAAAGTTTTCTATTGTTTGTATGAGAAGATGTAGGGATATTTCTGGCTCTGCAAGGGTGAACAGCAATGTCGTCTGCATAGGCTGCTATTTTGTGGGTCGAGCCTCCCATCGTGATACCTTTTTGATTTCAGGGGAGTTCCTTATTTTCATCAACAGTGGTTCCAAGAATATTGGGGAGAGGAGGCAGCCCTGCTTTGTACCTCTTTCGAGTCTGTGTCTGAGAGTTCCCCGTTCACTGCGATTCGGGCTGTTGGTGAGTTATAGTTGGCTCTTATCTTGATATGTTTCTCCTAGGCCACATTTTTCCAGAGTTTGGAAGAGCATGGGCCACTCTACTCGATCAAATGCTTTTTCCGCATCTATTGCCAGGAGGGCTGCCGGGGTGTTGGTGATCCCCACTTTCCCCACTTTCTCTATCAGATGGGCAATTCTTCTGATGTTGTTGTGCGTAGTTCTGTTTGGAACAAAGCCCGACTGGTCCTGGTGAATTAGTTTGGGAAGCAGTGGCAGGAGCCTGTTGGCTAGTATTTTAGTATATAGTTTGGCGTCAAGGTTGATTAGGGCAATGGGGCGGTACGATGCTGGGTCTTCCGGATTTCTCACTTTCTTATGGAATACCAGAATCTTCGCCTCGTTCATTGTATTGGTGAAGTTGGCTGAGTCTTTAAATGAGTTGAAGAGATCCGTGAGGATTGGGCTTATGGAGGCCGCGTAAGTTTTATAGAAGATTGCTGTAAAGCCATCTGGTCCCGGGGCCTTGTTTTTGGGTAGATCGCTGATCGCTTTCGTTACCTCCTCTATCGTGATTTGAGCGTTTAGCGTTGACTGGTCTTCTGGTGTAATTGTCGGGAGATTTATATCTTTTAAGTAGTTTGTCTGATCTTTCGCTGTTGGATTGTCCGACGCGTATAGTTTTTGGTAGAAGCCTCAGAATTTTTCTTTTGATTGTGTGCTTATTTGGTCGTTATCCTTCAAGGCTTTTACCGTTTGTTTTTGTATTCTGCCTTTTAATTGTCTCGCCAGTAGTTTATCTGCTTTGTTGGCTTTCATGGCGTACCAGTGTTTTAGGTGTAGTAAGTGGTTTTCAGCCCTTTGGTCCGGATTGCCTTGAGTTGGCCGTGTATGTGTCTGTAGGCTCTTTTTAGTTTCTGGGTATGCTTGATTGTCATTTCCTCCCTTATTTTGACTGTTTTTTTCCAGTTCCTCTTCCCATTTGCGGGATTGTCTGTCCTTTTGTGCTTTTAGAGCTATCAGGTGGCCCCTCATTACCGCTTTGAAGGCTTCCCAAATTGTGGATTTCTTCGTTTCGGGGGAGTTGTTTTGGGCGAGATATTCTTCAATGTGGCCTTTGATGGATTCCTGCATCACTGTGTTCTGAATGATTTCTCTCGGCAGGGTCCATTTCCAGAGTCCGGATTGTTTGCGGATGGCTGGGATCGACATAAAGATTGGTGCGTGATCCGAGATTGATATGGGGCCCGTCTCCACTTCCTGTATTTCCCTTAGAAGGCTCACCGATGCCCATATATAGTCGATTCTGGAGCTCATACTATGCACGTGAGAGTGGTATGTATATCCCGGTGTAGGGCCTCTTATTTTCCGCCAGACTTCTTTTTTTTTTTTTTTTTTTTTTTTTTGGGCAAACTTTTTATTGAACTTTTCAGATTTTGACAACAAGGCAACAATACAAAGAAAGAAAACATCCCCCTCCACCTCACCCAAACCCCCCATTGCCCTCCCCCCCCGGACGAGCATTCAAAATCCCCCATCTTCCCTCTCCTAGACAGTTCCCTCACCCTATTGTAGCTCAAGTCTCAAACGCTGCGGACACCATATCACTCTGTAGTCATCTTTGAGAAAAGTCAGTCTCTCCCCAGTCGGCAGCAAAGCTTTGCACTTTATTCTCCATGGCATAAGTTGCCCACTCCAAGGTCACTATGTCCCAAACTTTCCGCAGCCAGTCCTGTTCCCTTGGAATCTCAGGGCTCCTCCATCTTTGGGCTATCAACAAAAGGGCCGCCAGCGTCAAAATTGCTTTTGCTTTTTTTCCCTGCCTCTGATCCTCCCCTCATCAGAAATCGCCCGGACGCCCAGGATGATCTGCATCGAGTCTGTGTATCTCCCGGGCCAAAAACCCTTTTCTGCGCCCTTTGTACCTCAACCCAAATGGTGCAATCTTGGGGCATTGCCACCAAATGTGTTCTGCAGTGCCTACCAAACCACAACCCCTCCAGCAGCTGTCCGGTCTCGTGGGGAACATCTTGTGAAGCCTGGCCGGGGTGTAGTGCCATCCGAATAGGAGCTTATACCATGCTTCTTGGAGCTGGGACGCTCTTGCTAATTTGGGTATCTTCTTCCAGTCTTTCCCACTCCTCCCTACTGATTTCCCTCCCTAGGGCCTTTTCCCATTTCTGCATGTAAGGCCACTGAAGATCAGGTTGCGAGCTATTCAGGATCTTATAAATATTGGAGATAAGGCCTTTCGTACTGTCGTTGGACAGTAGAAATCTCGCAAATTGTGTCGGCTCCCTAGTTGCCGCCTTTCTAACTCCCGGGTGAAGTACCCAATGTCTTATTTGAGCGTTGCGCAGTCTTCCCTTCTCCAGTATTGCAAATACCCTTTTGCAGTCCTCAAACGACAACAGTTCCCCCTCTCAAAACATATCACATAACTTCCCACAACCTCCCTCCTGCCAACTCTCAAAAGTCCCCCTCTCCAGGCCCGGGGAAAAGTCGCCATTACCAAAGAGCGGCGTAAATGGAGACGGGAATGCTATTCCCTTGGCCCTTACCATGCTATCCCAGATATCCACCATTTGTTTGATTATAGTGCTTTCATAGAAGTGCCCCGGTCTAGGCTCCCTAGGGAGCCAAAGGACTTCCGAGAGGCTACGGTGGGCCACCGCTCTGTCCATTCTCACCCAGAGTTTCTCTCGCTGACGCTCCCCCCCCCCCCCTCAACCCTCCCTTCAACCATTCCCTCATAATTTGTAGCTGAGTTGCCTCATAATACCGCCGAAAATTCGGCAAAGCTAGGCCTCCCTCCTTTCTAGATGCCATTAGCAAACCACCCTGCACTCTTGGTCTTTTCCCTTCCCACACGAAATCTTTAGTCAGAGTCCCCAATTCACTAAAGAAGCTGGATGGAACAGGCTGTGGGATAGCCTGGAATAAGTACAACAGCCGCGGGAGCGTGACCATCTTCACCGCTGCGATCTGCCCTAGCCAGGATACTCTAAGGCCTCGCCATCTACGATAGTCCCTTCGAATTGCTCTAAGGAGCGGGGGAAAATTCGCTTGGTACCACCCTGAAATTGTTGCCGTGATCTTTACCCCCAAGTATTTAATCCCGCCCGGACTCCACAACAAGTGAGTACCTTCCTTCATCTCCTCAAGTTCGAGTCCCCTAAGCGTTAGATTGAGGATTTCTGACTTGTTAACCTTAAGTCCCGAGGCCTCCCCAAATTGTTCCAACAGGGAAAGGCTAACCTGAAGCGACTCTCTGGGCACCGTCAACATCAGCAACATGTCGTCAGCAAAAGCGGTGACCTTCTGTTGTCCCAAACGCCAACTGCCCCCACCCCCCCCCCCAAAACGGGATGCCTCGTATATCCGGCTTCTCCCTGATCGCTTGCACTAAGGGTTCCAGGTACAGCGCATAAAGAATAGGGGAAAGAGGGCAGCCTTTCTTAGTCCCACTTTGTAAATTGACCCTTCTAGTAGCTGTCCCATTCACCATTATTCTAATTGATGGAGCTTTTGAATTAGCCTGGACCATCGTGAGAAATGCCACCCCCCCGCCCCCCATGCCCATCTTTTCCATTACGCAAAACGGAAAAGACCACTCCACATGGTCAAAAGCCTTTTCCGCGTTGAGTGCCACCAAGACCGATGGGGTGGATGTTCTCTGGACTTTCAACTAAATAGGCCACCCGCCTGATGTTATCTGTCTGCCGGCCCTTGACAAAGCCTGCTTGGTCGGGATGTATTAGAGAAGGAAGAATGGTGTCCAGCCTGTTAGCCAAGATTTTAGTATAAATCTTGCCATCTATATTGATCAAGGCAATGGGGCGGTAAGCTGCTCTCTTCCGGGTCCTTATGCGGCTTGTGGACAAGGGTCACCTTTGCTTCCTCAATCGACGGGGACATTTTACCTCTGTCGAAATGTGTTGAATAGGGAGGTCAATTGCGGGGCCAACTGTGTAATGAACATTTTATAAAAGGCTGCGGTATAACCGTCGGGGCCGGGGGCTTTATTCACTGGAAGGGCTCTGACCACTCCCCTTACTTCCTCCTCTGTGATTTCTCGGTTTAAGGCTTCCCTCGTCTCCCTATCAATTTCCCGCAGCTGGACGGATTGTAAAAACCTATATTGCGCCTCACTAAGGGGGTTTTGGGATGCATAAAGGGAGTCCTAAAACCCTGCTATAGCCTTCTTCCCTCTCTGTTACCCTCACCCCAGTGCCCAGTTTTAAGACCGTAATGGCATTTTTCGCCCTTGTTCCCCAAGTAGCCGTGCCAAAAGCGTACCCGCTTTATTCGCCTTTGCGTAATACTTTTATTTCACACAGCTAGGAGTGCCCTTTCCGCCTTCTTGGTACATAGTAATTCTAACTGGCCCAGCGCCTTCCTATATTCCTGCATGGCTATTCGGGATGGGGTTGCACCTGCTGCCTGCCTAGCTGCCTCAAACTCTGCCTCCAATTGTACCTCCAAAGCCCTTAACTGCTTCACTCGAAAAGCGGTTGCAGCAATTAGATCCCCTCTGATTGTATTAAAGGCGTTCCACCTTATCCCCTCTCCCGTATCCTCCAGCCTATTTATAGCAAAGAAGGTCTTAATCTTCTCCTCAATTCCTTCCCGAACTACTGGGTCTCTCGAGCGCACCTGGGAACTTCCAGCCCCATACCCCCCTCTCCCTCCTACCCAAATCCATAACCACTGATACTACCTTATGGTCGGCTATTCCAATCGGTCCCACCTGCACCTCCCGGATACCTCCCACTAGTCCTACTGAGACATATATATAATCTATTCTAGATTGAGATCCATGGACCCCAGATAAGAAGGTATAACCCTCTGCATCTCTCTTTACCTCCCTCCACACATCCCGCAACCCCCAGGTTCCTGATCTTATCCTTCAATTCAGCCAACAACACTGCCCCACCACCTCTCAAACCTTTACCGCTTCTATCCCGTACCCTATCCCATGCGATATTCAAACCTCCCAATAAGATAATTTGCCCCCAGGATTGCTCTTCCAACATTTTCAATACCGACAGCAGAAATTGTTCCTGACCAGAGTTGGGGCTGTATTCCACTGCTATGGTGTAAGGGGCATCCTGACACTTCCCCCTAACCACTAATTATCTCCCCTCTTTATCTCTCGTGACTGCCTCCACTCTGAAATTAACCGTGCTTCGGATAGCTAGTGCTACCCCCTTCGTTTCACTGTGTCCTGAAGCATGCAATATCTGATCAAAGCCTCTCAGCTTCAACCGTCCCTGGTTTTTGGGTAGCAAGTGCTTTTCTTGGAGTCCCATAAAATCAGGTCTCTCCTTTCTCGCGAAAAGTTCCAACTTCTTCCTCCGTAAGGGAGAGTTCAACCCTCGCACATTATGCATTACCCAAATTTAAGGAGTTAAAGTTTGAGACTTAGATCTTTCTTTGAGCAACTGTCTTCTCGCCTTTCTCCTCCTTGAATGCCTCACCTCCTCCCCCCCCCCCCCTTCCCTCCCTGGAAGATCATCCCCTTCCCGCTTGCTCACCACTCCTAACTCGGGCATCACAGCCCTTTCCGTACCCAAAATGGTTGCTCCTCCTCCGACCCATGTCTTCATTTCTCCTTCTAGAGGCCCACCACCCCTTTTGCCGCGTCAGAAATTAGGAGCCATTGGGAGAATTACTCCTCTCTTCACTAGGGTTCCCTTTTTGCTTCCTCATG
The DNA here is from genome assembly GCF_040938575.1 of Ambystoma mexicanum. Classification (NCBI taxonomy): domain Eukaryota; kingdom Metazoa; phylum Chordata; class Amphibia; order Caudata; family Ambystomatidae; genus Ambystoma; species Ambystoma mexicanum. The sequence goes on from NC_090934.1 coordinate 125,194,833, forward strand.
CCATCTTTGTCACTTTTCCTCTTCTCTCCCACTGTCGACCAGCTCCAAGGTTTCAGCCTGTTGCGTCCCACCACACCCCTCACTCCGAGCTCGTCAGGGTTTCCTCCAGTTCAATGTGAAGTGTGTCGGCCCCTTCCTGTACGGTTGTCACCCGTTTCTGGGCTCCCTCCCATTCAAAAAGTAGACCAAACGGTAAAGTCCACTTAGAGTCCCAATATTGGGTCCAAAAGCGATACCTGACATATCGTACGTCCTTGTTCAGTACTTTTACCAGCGGGCCCATTTTCCTCCTCTTTGAGAGTGCTAGCCGCCAAGTCCTAAAACAAAGCGATCTGCTGACCTTCAAACATAAGGGGCTCACTCAGTCTTGCTGCCCAAATGATTGCTTCCTTCTGGGCGTATCTAGCAAATGCCGCCAGAACTTCTCTGGGCCTCGCCCTCTGGTTTTTGACCAACCGACCAGTTCTATGTACCCGGCCCAACTCAATCTTCTCGGGGTTACCTTCGCCCAAGATGCCCGCAAAGATGCCTTGGAGAACCTCCTTTTAGGTCCTTATCTGGGACTGACTCTGGTAAAGATTTCACTCTAATGTTGACCCTACGGGATCTGTTCTCCAAGTCCTCCAGTTGGACCTCAAGATTCCTCGTAGCCACGTCTAACCTCTCTATGGCTTCACTGTTAGCTGTGGTTTCCTCATCTACCTCTTGGAGGCCCTTTTCCAGGGTATCTGTCCTTTCCCCCAATTGGCGGGTTTCTTGTCTTATCTCTCCTAGGACCTCGTTCAAATCTGTTCTCATTAGTTGAAATTGATCTTGAAAAGTCTTGGCTAAATTCAGTTGTAAGGCATGGAGCGCCCCCAATAATTCCTGTCTAGTCATCACAGATCGCTCCTCCCCATCCCCTGATCCGCATCTTCTCCAGACTTCTCCCGGGGCCCTCCCTTAAGGTATGCACTGGCCAAATTGCAGGTAGTGTTCAGACCACGTCACTTACGGCTTGTGCCCCCTTCCCTTCTTTTCCTTTAGATTTGGTAGTCCTGTTGCTTCGGTCCCCGCTGTCCTCGCGGTAATGCCGGTCCCAAAAAAGGGATTGTGGATGAGCTAGAGCCCACAGGCCCCCCCCCCCACTTCACACACCGAGGCCGGGAGGTAATGTTGTGAAAAATCCAAGAATAGAGACACTTCGGATCTTTAAAGCTGCCAAAGATGCTGGGCTGAGCCACCTCCTTCACCTCCTCAATCGGTACTGTGCAGGACTACACAGAGCACCACCGATCTCACTTTCCCCCTTGATGACACTCCCCAGACGCCTTATGGAGGTCCACTCTGCTCTCTGCGGGGAAACCGCTTCCCCCGAACGTCCTCTGTAGATGGCTCGCCTATTCCAGCGGGGAGTCAAGAACACCGCCCCGGGCCCGTCCCCCAGGTACCAAGTGGGCCGCATGGCACTGCAGACCGCGATCTGAAATCACTGCGGGCAGACTTCAGTCCCTCCACCCGATGCTCCTGGTGCCAGGGGGGGGGGGACCCACCAGGGGGCTCAAACTCATCCCCCCCCCCTCCTTTCTGCAAACCAGGTCCCCTGGAGTCTCTGGGAGGCAGATACTTTCTCCCAGCCTGCCCTCCCAACACTGTGTCCACTCACTTAATATGGCGACGTGGGACAAAACCTCCGACCTCCACCGCGGCCTCCTTATCCTCAGTGCTTTGCCGCTATCAGTCGCCCCCATGGCGCCTGCTCCTTTCCACGTGCCCCGTTCTGACCCAGAGCCGCTCCCCCTCCGCTCCTCCAAACGTTCTTCCTACCTCTCCAGGGGGGGGGCGCGCGCGTGCGATTACTCCACCGCAGATCGCCTCCCGAGCTCCGTGGGGCACACAGTGTGAAACCCGCTCGCAGGTCTTGCTCCGAAGAGCCTCCCAGCTCCGGACAGTACCGCCCCGCGCCGCCTCCTCACAGGCTCCGTCCAACGGCTGCACCCGCGGCCTCTGCCACCTGCAGACCGGCGCCTGCCGTGGGGTGCTGCTTAGACTTTCGGCCTGTACCAATTCACTCTCTGCTCTCACCTCACTCGCCGGGGGCCCTTCTTAATTGCTATGGACACCTGTTGATGGAGCAGTGGGCACCACTTTGCAACTGGGTCCGGAAAGCGCCGTCGGCACGTCTACTCGGTGCCGTGGGCCATCTTGGAATTCCCGCCAGACATCTTCTAGTTCTAGCTTGTGCATGGTATTCTTCAGGGATAGTGACGGTGTGCCTTAGTGTGAGTAGTTTGGGTTTGATCTGTCTTCATTTGGAGGCAATGCCATGTTGAAATCTCCAGCTAGGATCGTCTCTTCTTGTGTGAAGTGCTCTAGTTTGTTCAGGGCGTCTTTCAGGAATTGGTCTTGGCCCGTATTTGGGGCGTATACAGTAGCGAGTGTTGGATGTCTGTTCTCAATTCTTTGTTGCTAGGAATCTCCCTTTATCCTCTAGTGTTTCTCGGTTTTGGACGTTGAGGATGTCCGCAAATGCGATCAGCACTTCCTTTTTGTTTTTTTTTTCCCTGTCGTTTGCGTGAATGATCCGGTTATATCCTTTCAGACGGATTTTCCCTTCGCCTTTTTTCTGTATGTGTCTCTTGTAGCATGTCAAATTTCCCCTGCTGTAGTTGTTCTACTCTTCCTTTTGACTGGGGAGTTCAGGCCTCTGATGACTAAGTATTTTCAGCCCCATCCTGTTGTGTGATTCTCTGTGCTTGTAGGTTCTCTTTCGGTTTGATTAACGTTGATATTTCCTGCGTGCCAGTGAATTCCCTTCCCATTTTGGTGATCCAGCTTACTTTCCCTCTTTTTCTTCCCCCCCCCCCTTGCATACCCCAACTGAACTCCCCTCTCCTCCTCCCCTTATAACATTCCTGAGGAAGGCACTGGGCCCTATGATCGCTTGGGCGTATATCCTTCCATGCCATGCCCCCTCACCCTCAGGAGTAACTGTCGTGAGGAGTCCTAAACCTCACTAAAAGTGTCTTAGAGTTCCTGTATGATCCCAACTCGCAGCCGCTGCGGCTGTACCTGTGGTCGCTTCTTGGTAACTAGTTTCGTCGGAATTCTGGTGGCCAACGTTCTTGTCTGAATGGTGGATGTGACCTTTATTTATGTCCTGGCGGCTCCGTGGGGTGTTTTGTTCCCTTTACCGTGGACGAACCCCTTGGGGCTCTCCTTCCCTGAATTGGATTACTATCGGTGGCCTGTGGATCCTCTCTCTTGTAGATTCATAATCCGCTCCCCTTCCTTGACTGTGTTGATCCTTTGTTCTTCCCTTCCCATGTGAATAGAAGACCGAACGGGAATGTCCATTTATAACAAATTTGTTTTGCCGTCAATTCTTTTGTTATATGTGACATCTCCCTGCGTTTTTGGAGGGTTGATTGTGCTAAATCTTGATAAAGTTGCATTTCTGTTCCATTCATCCTGATGTGATCCATCGTTCAGGCTTTCCGCAGGATCTGCTCTTTTTGAGGATACAGTGACATTGCGATCAGGACGTCTCTTGGGCGTGCTCCAGGGGCTCTGCTGCGGCGTGGGCCCACCCTGTGTATTCTATCTATCTGGATTGTCATTTTATCGTCCTCTTCTAGGATGTCTCGAAATACTTGTTGGCCTGCTTGTCTGAGGTCCTTGTCTTCGATCGTCTCTGCCATGTTTTTGATTCCAATGTTAGCTCTGCTGGAGCGATTTTCTAAATCCTCGCATTGGGCTTCCAAATCTTGTGATAGTCTTACCAATCTCTCTTGCACTTCCGCATTTTGTTGTGTTTCTTCGTCAATATTCGGAACTGTTTTTTCCAAGATGTCTGTTCTTTCCCTATCTCTATTTTCAGCTCCTGGACCGCCTGTTTCATTTCTCCTTTCATGGTTTCAAATTGGGAGTGCATGGAGGTCATGAATTGGTCTTGGAATTCTTTGAACCATTCTGTCATGTCTTCTTTCGTGGTCATGTCTATGTTGTCCTCTTAGTCTTGGGTTCTTTCGCCTTTCTCGTTGTGTGGTTATTTTCTGGCTTCGCTTGTCACGTTTGAACCCCAGAGGCGCTTCAGGTTTTGCTGTTGTTTTTGCTTGGTGGCCGTAGCTTGGGCTTTTCTGTCCCTGGATGTGGACATGTGTGCTTGCACTGTGCTAGCTTGGAACGAGGATTGGGTTGTTCCTCGCTTTCTGGAAGGTTGTTGGAGTGTTTTGCACGTTTCTTGTATACCCCCTAGGATGTGGGTTTGTTGCGCCTTGTTGGGAGTTACGGGTCGGTGGTGCAAGTTGTTGCTGGGGATGGTGGGGATCTGCCGCTTTTCCTCCAGCCCTCTCGTCCGCGTTTTGGGGGGGGGTGGGTGTCCTCCGTGTTATTTTGCGGTCTCTAGTCTTATAGAGACCGGGGGTGAGGAGCCCCTTGAGTTTTGATTGCATGGGCCTTCCTGCGCCCCTGCTTCTCGTGTGCTCGGAATTTGGTATGCACAGAGGCGCGGGGGGGGGGGGCGTTTGGACCCCGCGGCCCTCTTCGGCGTAGTAGTGCGGGTTTTTGCCTGTCGGTGCCCGGGGGTATGTTGCCCCTTGTTGTATGCCTGGCCGTCCCTGTTCTGCCCCTCCCCTAACCCCCCAACCCCTGTCCGTGGGTCCCTGTCGATGGGTTCTTGGCGGGTGATGGGTGGCGCCAGGGGGGCCTGTTCCCCCTGGGGATTTCCATGGCCTTCCCGGCCTTGTCCGGGGCGTTAGGCCGCAAATTTCATTCCCTTCTTATAGGCCCCTCCCGCTCCTTCTTACCTCGCTTTCCTCCGACTGCTTCTTGTTTGGCGGGTCGTCGAGTCGGTGGTCTGGTGGGCTTCCTGCGTGACTGCGAGGGGCCGGTCTCCAACCTCCGTCCGCAGGCCGTGCCCCACCTCTGCCTCGACTGCTTCTGGGTTGCTCCGTCGGTGAGTCCCGTCTCTGCTCCTCCACCCTGCCTTGACTCGCTCCGGGGGTCCCCGAGGGCTTGCCTGCTCCGCTGCCGTCTCTGCGTATGCCTGGGGCTCTGGGGTGTGCCTCTCCTTTCCGGCGTCCGGGCGTCTCCTTGTCCTTGGCCGGGGGTCTGGCTCTTCGCTGTTGGGTCCCGCTAGGGAGGGACCCAGCTTCTCTGCCCCACTCCTCCGTCTGAGGTCTCTGGGTGTTGCGCAGCACAAAGAGGGGCGCTTTGCTGCTGTTGTGCGGGGGGTGCTGCTCCGGATAAGTCGTGCGTTTCTGGGTGTCTCTTCTCACTGTGGGCCTCCAGGTTCGGCTTTCAGGTAGGGCCACTTTGGTGCATTATTGTTGTACTTGATTAATGCGGCCGTGAGCTGGCAGACTGAGCTCCGCTCACGCATGTCTGCTCAAATCGGCCGCCATCTTGGAATCCTCAATGTTGTTTTTTAATGTTTTATTGCGATGTCTGCGGACACCAACCGCTGTCTGCGAATCCAAGGTGACGGGCGTTTCCAAAAATCTGACGCACTTCATGCTTTTCACTATCCTATCTGGGCGCGTCTGAAGTCCGTGGACACCACGGTGCCCTCTAAGCCAATCTGAGTCCTGTCCACGGACCGAACAGGGAAGTGTTCACAGGGCGGACATGGATATCACTAATTTTATTAGACCTATTTTTTGGTTGTTTAAAAAAAAAAACTACTGGACGGATTTCCACCAAGCGCTGCTCCTGTCGCAAATAAATTGTGAAAATCCGTTCAGCGGTTTGGGCTGTAGGTGTGAGCAAAGTTTTATTTATTTATTTTTTTTCTTAAATTTGTTTAATTCTTTCTTTTTTTTTCTCCATTCAGTATATGGGGGGAAAAAAGAAATGTTGGGACCCCCCTATAACTTTGCTCCCCCTCACCACCCCGAACCCCTTGACCAAAGTTTGCAAAACAATTCAGAGTGGGCCATATACTTTTTCTGCAAGGTTTGATGAAGATTCGTCCATGGGGAGCAAAGTTTTAAGCCACCCAAAAAGCGCTCTTCGTATGGGTTTAGCAACTTAACCATAACTACATGGCCGCTACTATTTATTTATATAGATATCGATCTCTACAGATCTCTCTATCTCTCTATAGAGATATATCATATCATGATTCCTTTTATATAACTTTTAGTGTCAGTGTTTCTTTGGGCCCATGTGTATACTTTCTTTGTACTGCCTACAGCCATTTTTCCCTGCCAAGATCAGCCTGGCTGCTCAGCCGTTGCTACCAACAAAACCTGTGTGGTTTAGGCATATACTAAGTGTTGGAGCCATCTGTCCCAAGTGGTGGGGGTCTTCTGAACTACTTTAGTAAAACGCCTAACACTATTAAATTGGGCCTCCAGAATCCACACACAATGTGTTCACAGTTAGGGGGAGGAGGGTGGTTCTTGTATCCCCCATGGGAGGCTTGAGGTATCCAGAGAAAATTTGACATTTGTAGTCAACCCACTTTGAACAAATTCAGTGCAAACATACGATCTTTGGTTTACGATGACCTCACCAGCAGCATGATCTTGTGTCAATATAAAAAACAAACTGAAAAACACTTGTAAGCATTCTTGAAATCATTGCTTTCTTTTTCTTTGTAGGCGAAGTTCGCCATTGAAGAAATAAACATTTTGACAGCTAAAGTTACAACTCCGTTCAAATCCGCCAAAAAAGGTCAGTTGGTTGCCGTTGACATATGATAGAAAGGTCAATTATAGGGGCTGATTTTGCCTCTGTTACTGCTTTAATTTGAATCTAGATTTGATGCTGTGTGCTTTTTGCAACTTGTGTAGCACTGATTGGGTTTCAGTGAAATATAAGCCAGGCACATTTTTGGAAAATAAAGGGCTGAATTATCTTTCCCATTCAGTAAGTAGGCTGTTCTCCTTGGCAATATTTTTTGCTTTTGCTTGTTATTTTAGACTTGTATTTGCCTTTTATTTTGCTGTATTTCTAAGTACTGATTTTTAGTTTGAACTATTAGGTGGTGCTTTAGTGCCACCTATAAGCCGGAGCTATTGCATTAGAGTACTGATTGTGGAAAAATGGCTTAGGAGGGACACAAAGCTTCTCCAGCATGAGGTCTGGCATGGATTCACATGCTCATGAATATTCCCCTTCAGACTGGGAATCCTCGAAGAAAAAATCTGTTTTAGTTTCACTTCTGCACTCTTTCTCCGAACAACCAATCACTTGTCTCTGGGTCATACAGCTACAGCTAATGACTGCCCTCTACCTAAGCCGCCCCTCTGTGGCAGCCATATTCAGATTTTTACCGCACGTTCAGTGATGGGAGTCCTCGTGCTTTAGCTCTCAAGCTTTTACTGCGTTTTAAGATGTTTCTCGCTCCTATTCTTTTTTTTCTTCCCCCAATCAATCCAGCTTCAATCTCCATCGATCCATCTTCCGCTTTAACGGGGACCCGTTTTCAGATTCTTCAGCGTCTCCAAGGGCGATTTTTGTTTCCCGTCGCGTTTCTTCTAGGGGGATTCCAGAAGCTTATTCCAGTCCTACCCCACGTGGACATGGCAGATGAGAAGGACTTGGCGCCTCTCTTCAAGGTTTGCCTCAGCTGCAACCTATGGAATGTTTTTTCGGGTGGCCTTTACTGCCTGCACTCGGAACCGACACCAATGGAGGATGACTGTGCGGCTTGTCGGGAGATGGTGCCCCACACGCAGACCAATCGGCGCAAGCACCTCAATGAGACGCTGCAGGCAAAGGCCCCTGCTCTGGGTGAGTCCCAGCAGCATGCCTCCCCTGCCCAGAAGAAAGGTTAGTGGTCTTGTCCCACGGGGGCCCAATTTAAGGCTGAGCACTGCAAGTCCACTGCCGGGAGCGACGTGCGCCTCAGCGGTCAGGGAGAGTATGGCGTCTCGGCGCCTTCACCCACAAGCCAACGCTCCGGATCTTCGAAGAAGAGGAAGTTTGACCATCCGGGCAAGCTCTTGGAGAAGGCCCGGCCCTGCAGAGCAGGCCAAGGGATAGCAGGGGGAGAGGTAACCCTCCCCCTAAGGTGAAGGCAGCGGACTCGGCCGAGACTGTGAAGGCCCAGGGGCATCAGACGAATGCCCAACTGTCCATCGAAGGAGTGATGGTGTCCCTCACGAAGGCCGCAGTGGTGGATCCGCAGGGCACGGCCCCAAAGGCGAGAGTATCCCTGCCTGCCTGCCAGGACGGAATGCTCTTTCCAGCCCATCGAAAAGACGCCGGAGAAGGTGATGCCTATATTTCCCCGAAAGAGTCTCCCTTGTTCGCAGAGAAGAGGGGGGGGGGGGCACGGTGGCCCTCCAGGGCACAAACCTCTCCTCAGAGGAGGAGCTCACCACCTCACGATCCTCTTTTCCAGCTCGTCCCGGAGGAGAAGAAAGGTTTCCTATACCAGCACCGAGAGGCAAAAAGGAAGATCATGCTGTTGATCCCACTGTTCGATACCATTTGGGATGAAAGGTTGTCCCTCATGAAGAACCCTTCATCAGCTCTGGCGAAGAGGGACCGTTATGAGAACATATACAGGGTGCCGGACTCTGTGCCCAAGTGCTTACAGTCCCAGCCGTCGCCAGACTGTTTCGGCAGCGGCCAAGAAGTCTTCGGGCTCCTCTTCAGTGTCAAAACAGGACTGAACAGGCCGTGGAGTCGGGCCCCCACCCATGCACCCCGGTGCAAGAGGCCTGTGACTACTGGTGGAGAAGACGTTGTACATTATGTTGGAGCTACTCATGTCCCTCATGGGCAAGGTGGTATGGGTCTTCACGGACACCACCACCATGATGTTCTACAACCGGAAGCAGGGGAACCAGATCCCCTGGCGCTCTCCCAAGAGGCGCAGGACCTTTTGGCACATCCAGTTTCATCTGGCAGGAGTGAAGAACGCAGTTGCCGACTGTCTCGTCGGGGAGTTGCGCTCATACCACGAGTGGGCCCTTTGGCAGGACTAAGTGGATCACTTGTTCCGCAGATGGGAGGACGGGGGGGGAAATCCCCAGATTGATCTGTTTGCGACGGCGATGAACACCAAGTGCCGGATGTTCGCCAGCAAGTTTCCTCAGCCGGGGAATATGGGGGACACGTTCACTTTCCCCTGGGACGGCCTGTTCCTGTACACGTTCCCTCCGTTGTTTCTTCGACTAGTCAATCAACAGACAGTACCGGTGCAGGATGATCATCGTTGCACCGGTGTGGCCAAAACAGATATGGTACCCGGACCTTCTGGACATGTCGGCATCCCCTCCAGTCAAGCTTCCGGCGGTCGCAGATCTTGTCGCCATGGAAGGAGGCGCCATGCTGAACCTGAAGGCCTGGCTCCTGTAGCGCTAGAGTTTGGGGGGGCTACGATCTCCCACTGGATTGTAAGGAGGTGCTCGCCAAGGCCAGAGCTTCGTCTAATTTCAAATGCTACAGGCACAAGTGGAAGAGGTTCGCCATTTGGTGCCGTACTTGGAAGACCGGCCATCTATGGGTCACTGCTCCGCAAGTACTTCTGTATTTGTTGTCGTTGGCCAAGGCAGGACTGGCCCATGCTTCCATCAAAGTTCATCTGGTGGCTATCTCCCGCTACACCATATATCCTGGACGATCATACATATGGTCGCATCGATTGGTCAAGGAGTTTGTCAAAGGACTATTTTGCTTGTTCCCGCCGGTGAAATTTCCGGCCCCGGTGTGGTAGCTCAAATTGTGGCTGACTAGGCTTATGGGACCTCCGTTCTAGCCTATGCATTCAGCACCACTGAAATCTGTCATGGAAAACTGCTTTTCTTGTGGGCATCACCGTCGCATGACGAGTGGGAGAGATCCATGCCCTCTTGTAAACCACATTATTTGACATTCCACGAGACGAGGGTGGTGCTATGGATGCATCCCTCCTTCATGCCCAAGGTGCTGTCGGACTTTCATCTAAACAAGCCCTTGGTGTTAACTGTATACTTCCGATGCCTTCGTCGCCGGCTGAGAGGACTTTGCACTCGCTGGATGTGGCTAGAGCGCTGAAGTTCTATGTGGACCGCCTGAAGAGTTTACGGAAGACGTTGCAACTGTTTGTGTACTTTGGCCCTGTGAACCATGGGAAGGCCCTCACTAAGGTTTCCATTTCCAGGTGACTCTCTGGCTGCATCACCCATTGTCACCGGTTGGCAAACCGAACGTTGCTTGGCCGTCCGATTCGACCAGAGCGTTCGCTACAACTATGGCGTTCTTGTGTGGTGAGTCCATGCTCGACATCTGCAGGGCTGCTACGTGGAGGTCGACCCACACCTTCACGATGTTCTACTGCGTCGATAGGGATTCCAGGGAGGAGTCCAGAGTCAGCCAAGCAGTGCTGCGCAACCTGTTCACTTGAATTTGAGCCTGGGCAGGAGGTCAGGAGGTAAGAGAGGCTTAATTTTGGGCCTTGCCACCTCCTGTCGTTGTGAATGTGTGTACTGCTATGTATTGTTTGTTCATGAGCATGTGAATCCATGCCAGACCCCATGCTGGAGAAGGAACAAGTTACTTACCTGTAACTGTTGTTCTCCAGCATGGGTCTCGCATGGATTCACATGCCATTTGCAATCCCCTCCCCCCATCCCCCCCATCCCCTCTGCGGCTCTTCTCTTGGTCCTACTGCCACTTTACGTGCTACCAAATCTGAATATGGCTGTCAGAGGAGGGGTTTAGGTAGAGGGCAGTCATTGGCGGCAGTATGACCCAGAGACCAGTGATTGGTTGTTATGAGAGAGACAGTTCAGAAGTGAAACTATTTTTTTTTTTTTTCTTTTCCTTAACCGAGGATTCCCAGCTTGACGGGGAATATTCATGAGCATGTGAATCCATGCTGGAGAACAGTTACTTACCTGTAACTTGTTTCTTATAGGTGATGGTTGGTTATTTGCCCACCCATTGACTGCCTGTGGCCATGCTAATCCCCATTGCGACCCAGCCCAAAACGGCTCCTCATGGAAACTGAGCTTGCTTTACTCAATCCTTACCATCAAACTTTGCCCTCAATGTGCTTGCCAGTGTTTTCTCAAAGCAATTGTCTTAATTGGAGTTGTAAATGTGCTACCGGTGTAATGGGTCTTAACCAGGTGTGCCTTCAGCCACTCGACATAAGCAGTAAGTGTGTTCTTCACTGAAATCCTATTAAACAAGCATTGGCAAAGCAATAGTTTTGGCTTGTGTATACATATTGGGCATTTGCCAGGTACTGCTATTGGATCCTCGGGTACTTGCACCGGCTACCATCAATGGCAAGTTAATACCAATGCCTGGCAAGTGCCTTTCCCATGCCTACACAAAAGCCTAAACTGTTAGCGTTGCCGATGCTTGTTTCTATGCTGCAAGGACTGCGTAGAAGCTAGTGGTATTCCCCCCCCCCCCCCCGTCTTTTGCTCTTAATGGAGGGCTCCATTCCTTTTTAAGTTAATGTCCCCTCGCTGCTCTTGCACTATGAATAGTGTAAGTGATTGTTATGGTATTTATTGAGTGCAGACCTATCTTCGGGGAGCAACCAGGCCCTTTTACAAGTGATATAAGGTAAGGACTGTTGGGCGAATTTTCCTAAAGTCCTACTGACATTAAGACTTTATCCCAGTGGTCTGTAGATATCCAACTCTTAGTTTCAGTCTGTACTAGCTCAGGACCTTGGTAGTGTGGTAGAGCAGTCAGGCTTACCTTAAGCGGAAGGCATGAGTTGTAGGTAGGTACTCAGAGAATTTTATACAGGCACAGCAAAGAAGCACTTGCACATAAATAAAAGATATAAATGTGTATTATATTTACAGTAGAATCACTTTAAATACTTCAGATGGTAACGATGGAACACTTCAAAGGGTACTTTCACTTTTGTGTTTTCACGGTTACACTTGTAGCAATGTTCGAAAGGGAAAGACCTTATCGTATCATCAGTAATTATGCACTCATGCAGTTTTCAACAGGTTATACAGTCATGCATTTATTCAGCAAACACATATAGAAAAGTCACTTAAAGAGGAAAATGGTGTTAGTGCAAAATGAGCTTAGTTCAAAGTTCTAGAGACGATTTTCCTCGCTTGGCAAGTATTTTAAATCCAAAAACGCAACCCTAGCTAAAGGCAGTTCGGAGAGGGCTTGAAGTCATGGCCGAGCGAATATTGAAGTTCCTGAGGATTTCTTCCAGTGTCTAAAGTTATTGAAGCAGCAAGTTGGCAACTAACAAAGGAGACCTAAAGACTGACTTATAAAGGGGGGACACAAGCAGCAGCTTGGGTCAGAGGTAAGATGGGGTTGCCCTTGTTGGGGATAATTCTCAAAATGTGCCAATTCCTCCCACCTTGGAGCCCTCCAGCTCTTTTGCTAAACTTTGGGAATTTGAGCTTTTGAATTCAATGTATTTTCTGTGTTTGTCTCCTTTTGAATTATGGAGTCTGACGAAATCCATAGGCATAATCTTTTCATTTGTGTCACACTGCACGCTCAGTGGAGTGACACAGGGAAGCCTTTCAGGCTTTCCCAGGTTTTAACTACCTTCTCTGGGACAAACTACTGTTTCCCAGAGTAAGTAAAGTGAAATTGACTTTACTAGTCTTTTTATATTCCTAGACCCAGCACACCCTATCTTACAATAGTGCTGGAGATGTTACTTAGTATCCCCTGTGTCTACTCATGTAGAGGTCACATGCTAGCCTCCCCCTCAGAATGTCTGGTGGCAGAGGTTTTACAACGAACTACCATGATTTTTCCCAACTGCAAACTATTCGTAGCTCTGGTAACGTTAATTCGCCATGTTTTTCAAGATGCTGTCTGAGCCCCCGCTGTAAAAAACAGGTCCTGGTCTTCTTTTTTCGCCATTTCTTTGTGGAAAGGTTAGTTTCTCTGCGCACCAAACCTAGTTTGGTCCCTTTGTTCATTCGCCTATGGCGGGCTTTCAGAGTGAGGACCGCTTCTGGTGGCAGAGTTTCTGGGGTGGGCAGGAAGTGAGCTAGGTGCCCGAAACTCCCTGTGCTTAGTCTCCATGGAGACCCAAATGCACTCTGGTGTGATTGGCTGGCTCACTGTCCGGCAAGGACAGCCACCCTGCTGGGTGAGTGGCAGCTATGCTGGAATGAATGGGAGAGAACTGAATAAAAGGCAAGTTTCTTGGCTTGGAAGGCAGTCGACCACTGGAACGAAAGAACCGAAGACTAGCTTGAAGAGGACGGCAGCTTCAACTCCTGGACCGTTGGTTTGCCCGGTGAAGCCCTACTGCAGGTCCGAATCGCCAAGTTCACCTCGACCAAGAAGCCCTACTAAGGACTATGATTTGGTGGGACCAATAAACTCCACAGTAAGCCACCTGGACACCTATCTCAGAGCTGGTTGCATTTTCCTCAGAGTGCTGCAGGAAACGGTATAACCAGGGAGAGGGACACCAGCTTGTGTGCGTTAGTTACAGCCACCGGAATTGAAGTTTGCCAGTTGCAAGCTTTTTGACCAGTCCCAGTTCAGTGCAGGAGGCACCTGACGTCCTTCCTTTTGTACCCACGACTGAGGCCCAGGAACAGCGAGATCTGCAGGAACTGCCAGGAACAGAAGTCCTCAGCTGCATCTTTTTCTTCATTGCAAGGTACTGTGAAATAAGACAGTACTTACCTCTCACTTAGCGGTTCTGTTGAGGGGGCATATGGAGAGGTCGTCGACCGTAACTCCCGTTTCCGGTGTTGCTGAGGTTCCTCCTTTGGAGGCTAATTCAAGGGACATGACGTCTAGTAAACATCGAAGGCCCCATAGTACCGGATTTGCAGAGGATCCTTGTATCAAGGCTAACATTTCAGTAAAGTCCCCTGACCAATCTGTGGAGTCAACTGCCTCATCTACACATGTAACACAGTTCTCCTCAGATGTTCACAAAATGGCGGGTGGTCCTGCGTTGTCTACAGCAGCCATTTTGGATTGTTCCTTCACACACACACACACACACTCTATCGTTGGTGGGTGCTGGGAACCTTCTTTTTGATGGACAACCTTTTCCACGCAACAGTGTGAATCCGTTCCGCCCTTCCTATGACTGGCGTGCTCGGATGGCACTACCACATTCGGTCTTCCTCTTACATCTGCCCCATTGGTCTGTGTCGACCCGGTTGGTGGTGGGCCCTCTTGGCAGGCCGCCTCTCTACGTTCTTGGGGGGTATGTTCCTCATGAGAGGCCTCTGCCCACTCCGGGGCCTAAGGCCTCGGCAGAGGATGCCTTTTTTGGGAAATGTCCTAGTCGGATGAACTCTGATCCCATGAGGGAGTACTTTAAGGGCCTTTTTAGGTATATATGCCCTCACTCTGTTGCCTGACTTGACAGTTCCTGTCATGGCGCCTGTCGCCCTGGCGGTAGCACCTCCTCTACCTCCTGGCCCTCCCCCGGCTCTTCCGCCTCTGCCTCCATTGTCACCGGTGGACAAGTCTTCAGCAGAGCGTGATGTCAATCTGACGCCTGTCACGTCGCAGTCTGGGTCCTGGATGCTCTAGACGACCCTTTGGCAGATCAGGACAGTGAGGACCAGCCCCGCTCTGTACGAGCATTTCACGACCTGGTACTAGACATGTCACTCCTTGACATACCAGTGCCTGAGGCCCCCGCTCTGCAGGAAGTGGTGCTTTTGGGGGTGATGACCTTGTCGCCACAGGACCGCACCGGCCTGTTCCTTCAGAGGAACGTTCTGGCAGAGGCCTGCAAGGTCTGGGATAAACCGCACACCGGGCTGCACATAAATGAATTGACGCCCGTTACAGGCTTCACACCTCTGAGGAAGTAGCCTTGGCGTCATGCCCGCTCCCGTCCTCTACGGTGGTAGCGGCCGCCACTCTGCAAACTAAGCCGGCCTCTGTGACTTCCGCAGCTGCGGCTCAAGTTCTGTCCAAGTATGACAAATTGCTAGATTCCTTGGGCAAGAAGATTTTTGCCAATTCAGCGCTGCAATTGCATCAGGCCAACGCGTAGCTCATCCTGGCGGCGGCAAACATGAAACTGTGGAGAGATTTGTCTGACTTTAAAGCCAGCTTGTCAGACATGTTGGCGCAGGATATGCAGGAGGCTTCTGCACACCATGTTGACACCTCGGCTCGTGGCCTCATGCTGGGGGTGGACACCTCGTCGGGCTTGGCTTCATGCAACAGTTTTCGAAGGAGGTCCAAGATAAAGTTCTGGACCTGCCTTTTGATGGCAAAGAGTTTTTTCATTCTTCAATGGATGACGAGCACGCAAACTGCCAAGTCTCTGTCGCTGCTAGTGAAAGGTCAGAGATCTGGGTCCCTATCTCAATCCTCTTCAGGCTTCAGAGGGTGACCAGGTAGCAGGGCTGATCCTCCGCCGGGTAACTTCCGCCGGAGGCAGCCACGTGGCCGGTTTTCCTCTGCCTTTGTCTGCCACTTCAGGGACAGGTAGTCTCTCCGCCGAAAAGTCTGCAAAATGTGAACCTGTGGGTTTTGTCCATCAAGCAGGCTTCCGCTTGCCCCTCCTCCTCCCCCACCCTACCCTTCAATACTCCCTTTTAACAGTCGGGGATGCCCTCCCTCAGAGCCGGGGACCAGAAGCTTCTAGATCTCGGGGATATAGAGCCCGTTCCCCTAGTGGAACGAGCGGAGGGCTTCTACTCTGTTCAGTGCCAAAACCCAACCATTCTAGACCTTTCCCAGTTCAACCTTCTCTGCCCCAAGAGAAATTAAAGGTGATTGCGCCCTGCCAAATAAAGTCCACTCTTCATACAGGCGACTGGCTCAGCGTTGTGGACCTTCAGGATGCTTATATGCATATCCTGCTCTGGAGTCCGCATCGGAAATATCTGCGGTTCTCCCTGGGAGAGGACCACTATCAGTTTCGAGTGCTCTCTTTTGGACTCAGCTCTGCGCCACGTGTCTTCACAAAGTTGTCAGTCATTGCGGCTTTTTTAAGGCTACAGGGTATTCGTGTGTATCCATATTTGGACAACTGGCTTCTGCGCATTCCATGTCCGGTGAATGCCTCGAGCAATCTTCAGTCTCTCCTTCAGCTCCTGTTCAATCTTGGGCTGTCGGTGAAGTGGCGGAAATCCTCCATGACGATCTCTCAGGATATGATATTCCTGGGTTTTTGTTGGAACACGATCGACTGCAGGGTGTACTTGACGGTGGACAGGATGGCGGATCTGTTAATCATGTGTCAACTCCTCATTCATTCGGAAAGCATGTCCACCTGGTGGTTCCAGAGGCTTCTGGTCCTCATGGCCTCGTGCGTGCTTGCTCTTCCCCTGGCGCGTCTCATGATGCGACTTAGGCAGTTGGCTTATCGGCGCTCCTGGCTCCAGGCGGTGGACCCGGACACCAAAATGATCCCGGTTCCACCCTACATGACGGATCTGCTTTGGTGGTCTTCCAGCAATCTGTCGGTGGGTGCGCCCTTTCAGGAGCACTTCCTCTTTATGCTTCCAGGAACGGGCTCAGAGCCTCCCTGGAGATGCTCTCGAAATTCCGTGGCACAAGATGAGGGCCTACGCCTTCCTGCCTCTTCCTCTGATTCACTGGGCGCTAAGCAAGCTCAGGAACATGTCGAATTCATAGCCCTGTGATGGCCAGCCAGATTCTGGTTTTCGTAGCTTCAGCATGTGTCAGTCTGCTCACCGATCATGCTTCCGCTGGTTCCCGACCTGCTTCACCAGAGCGATCAGCAGATGTGGCTCCCCTCCCCAAAATCATTCAGCTTGGCAGCTTGGTGCCTGAGTTAGTCTTTAGAAAGCTTCAATTTGTAAGCGGATAACATGCGTATTATCCAAGCGGCTAGGAAACCTTCGACCAGGTCTCAGTATAGGAGCAAATGGCTCCGTTTTTGTTACTGGTGTTTAGCCAAAAAGCTGGACCCCGGAGAAGCTGTCATCAATACGGTCCTGTCTTTCATTTCTTATCTGGCAGCTTCTGGCATACATACTTGTCTTGTCCTGTAGGACTTACTTGTCGGCTATTGCCGCTTACCTGTCGACGGACTCCTGCTCTTTTTCATTGACATCCCCTGTCATTAAAAGGCTTTTTGCAGGTCTGTTGCATCTATATCCACCCGTGCGTAACCCGCATCCCATGTGGGATCTGAATGTGGTCCTTTGCCATAGCCATGGGCTCGAAAGGTTTATGACAGACTTGAAATTCATTTCATGGAAAATGGCCTTTCTGATTGTGGTGACTTTGGCAAGGCGTGTAAGCAAGCTTTATCAGTAGAGCATCCATTCCTCACCTTTCACAAGGATAAGGTTGTCCTCCGCACCAATCCTTCTTTCCTTCCAAAGGTGGTATCCGATTTCTATCTGAACCAGTCGATTTCCTTCCTTCAGATGCCGATAGTGTTCTACATAATTTGGATGTAAGGCGTGCTCTTCTGTTTTATTTGGACAGAACATCTAATCTTCGGAGATCTTGGTGACCTTCAGAGACCCGAAAGGAAAGCCGGCCTCGAAAGCAATGATCTCCCAATGGATTGCTTCCTGTATCTCTGAAGCTTAGGCCGTTCAGGGCCTTCAGTCTCCAAAGGTAATTCATGGCCATCTTGTGCGGGGCAAGGCAGCTGCCATTGCCTTCCAAAAATATGTTCCCTGGAAAACCATGGCCAAAGGAGCTTAATGGGCTTCCCTATCAGCTTTTGTTAAACGTTACTACTTAGATCTGAGCTCCAGGGCTGTTGCTCAGTTCGGGCAGGCTGTTCTTAAAAACCTCCTTTCAATAAAGGAGTGCCAGCCACCCGTTATTCTGTAAGGAGTGCTTGGTAATCTCCCACAAGTATGGAGGAAAGGGGACAGGACATAGGAGAGTAATGAGTTACTCACTGTAGTAACTACCTTACTCCTAGTCCCCTTTCCTCCATACGCCCGCCCGCTGTCCCCTCTAATAAGTATCCTCTATTATTGCTTAAGTGGTCTCAAGACCTGGTGATGGAAAAGGCCTGAAGGGCGATGTGCAGGGCCGAGCTAAGGAGGGCAGGGTTACGGCCGCGTGCGGAACCCTGCATAAAAAGGAGACATTTACAAAATGCTTTTTTTTACAAAAGTGCACCGGTCCTGTCCCAAAGTATGGAGGAAAGGGGACTATGGACTAGGAGTAAGGTAGTCACTACGGTGAGTAACTTTATTATTCTGGAGGCTGACAAACTCCATAGGCATCCCCTTTTGTATTGTGAGACACAGCGCCCTCAGTGCAGTGTCAAAGAAGTCCCTTGGATTTCTATTAAGGATTAATACCTTCTCTTGGATAAACTACTGTTTCCAAGAGTAGTAAAGTGACATTGACTTAACTTTTTCTCTCTGTAGACTCAGCACACACACTATGTGGATTGCTGGGTGTTTACTTAGTAGCCCCTTAGTCTACTTTCTCATGTTTCATTTTTATGTTGCCCTCACTAAAATCAATGGCTGGTGGCAGTGGATTAATTTTCCTACAATTGTCAGTTTTACCGCAGGCTGAATCCTCAGCTGTATTGCTGCACCCATGGGTCAAAATGCATATTATCCTCTCAACAGAGCTGGATTTCCTCGCCACCACAGAAACTTGGCTTCATGCCGCAGCAGGTCCCTCTCTAACCCTCGCAGTCCCAGACAACTACTCCATCCTCAGGGCCGACAGACCTAATGCCCGTGGAGGAGGTGTAGCACCTGTATTCAAATCCTCGCTTGACATGAGATCTGTGACCTCCCCTCCTCTAAATTCCTGTGAACACCTATCCATTAAAATTCAAACTACCCCTAAGAACTCCATCACCCTGGAACTATTATACAGACCCCCCGGTCCCATAGGTTCCTTCAAGGAAGATATAACTTCCCTCATAGCTGAAAAATATAAACTTCGATCACAGAATATTATTCTAGGTGACTTTAACTTGGGTTACAATGATCCCCACGACACTCCAGCATCTTCCCTTGCTAATGCACTTGGCGAACACAACTACACTCAACTTAACACCTTACCTACACATCAGAAAGGCAGAACCTTAGACTGGCTCGCTGCCCACAACTGTAACATTAGCAATCTATTGACCTTGTTGCCCCTCTAAAACTAAGCAAAACCAAAGCACATCTTAACTCCTGGTACACACCAGAACTCAAAATATTGAAATAAAAAAGTCCAAAATGGAAACCCTTTGGGAAATAAATGCATCATAGGAACACAGTCAATCTTATAAATGCATCCTCCCTTTACAAAAAAGAAATAATTTGCACTAAAAAGGAAGCCTACAACACCAGAATAAGTAATGCTAGTTCCAATACCAAAGAACTATTCACTATCCTGAAGGAGCTAGAAAATCCCAATCCACCCATAGACACGTCCGTGAAGGACCAACTCTGGTGCACTAGTATCCAAGATGCCCTTGCGAACAAAATCACTGGCCTACAAACAAAAATCGAAAACAAAAGACTACAACTTTCCAATAGCAGCCCCTCCCCCATCCCCCCCTATTCCCAGCCCACACACCACCACTAATACTAACCAGGGCTTCACCTTCAAAAAAATAACCGCACTAGAAGTGCAAAAAATGATAACCTCCCTCAATCCATCAAACTGCAAAGGGGACAGTTGCCCCGCACAGATCATAAAAGACCCAGCAAGAGACCTCGCCCCTTCATTTCTAAGATCATTAACGTGTCCTCCTCCACTAATTCGGTACCCAACAATCTGAAACAGTCTTGGGTCCTCCCGCTACTAAAAAAACAGACCCTGGACCCAACCATCCCCACAAATTACAGACCTATCACTACTGTTCCCTTCTTGCTAAAAATTCTTGACAGAGTTGCTTACTTGCTAATTCAGCACTATCTAGAGTCCAACCAATTACTCAGATTGCGTCAGTCTGGCTTCCAGCCTCAACATGGAACCAAAACTGCCCTTGTTGATCTTAAAAGTCAGATTGACGAAATCAAAGATAAGGGCAAGGCTGCCATCCTACTCCTCTTAGATCTCTCAGCAGCCTTTGACTTGGTCGACCATAAAATACTCTGCAACCACTTTTCCCCCTCTGCTGTCACATGGATACAGTCTTTCCTGGCCAATAGAACCATGAGGGTCTTTTCTCCGGAGGCAGCAGCAGACGCTATCCCTATCACTTGTGGTGTCCCACAAGGCTCATGTGTTTCACCTACCCTATACAATATCTTTTCAAAGCCCCTGTTTGATATACTGGATCATCTGGGTGTCACCTACGCTAACTATGCAGATGACACCCAGATACTCCTCACCATCTCGGGCAACTACAACACTGATATAGCCAAGATCAATGAAATCTACTCCGTCATTCAGGCATGGATGGCCACACATGGCCTCTGCCTGAACGACGAGAAGACTGAACTGCTCATTGTTGGCTCACCGAACAACTTACAAAAGCGAAGTCCCAACTACTCCAACATCACAATTGACGGCAACTCCATCCCAGTCGCCAAAAACTCAGCTTCCATCTTGATGCCAATATTAACCTCACTAAGCAAATCAACTCAACCGCCTCTGCTACCGCCTATACAGGAAAACTAATCGGAGCCTGTAGACCATTTCTCTCCCCTAACAGCTGCCTCACGCTAGCCCGAGCTCTTATACAATCAAAGTTCGACTACTGCAATAGCCTCTACTTAGGTGCCAACCAAGCGATAATTAGTAAACTCCAAGTCCTTCAAAACAATGCGTTACGGGAAGCGCTAAACATTCCCAGGCGTGAGCACATCTCTGCCACTAGAACCACATGCAAATGGCTCAGCATACAACACAAAATCGATCTAAAAACACTCTGCCTCACTTACAAAGCTCTCAACTTTCTAGCTCCCCCCTACCTGACTAACAAATTCTCCATGAAATCCTCCATCAGAACCAGGAGATCCTCCAATACCTTATGTCTCACAGTACCTAGATTTACCTCTAAAAGAGCCGGAGGTTCGAGCTTCACTGTCCTCGCCTCCCAACTCTGGAACACACTGCCACTGAATATCAAATCATCCAAATCCTTCCAGTCGTTCAGGAAACTTGCCATCGGGTGGCTTCTGACAAAAGTCAACCTTGAAGTTAGATTCGGCTATAAACTGTACTTATTGCACATGCCTCATTTGTCATTTTGGTTGCTACCACCTCCACTGCCTGTATTTCTTGTATATAATTGTTGTTCCTGGGATTTTAACTGTTGTTCAAGTTGTTCTAGTATCACTGCTTATTACCATGTACTGTGCCTTGTAACTTGTACTGAGCGCCCTTTTACTCCCGGGTCCGGAGCGCTATAGAAATAAAATACGCAAAAACAAAATGGCCCCGGTTTTCTTTTTGCGCCATTTCTTGCTCTTGAGGTCTTTCTTGGGTTTTACTCTGCATGCACTTTGTTTGCTTTTCCTTTGGCAGGCTTCAGTGCTGAAACTCGCCTCTGGCTCCAGTGTGTCGGGCAGGAAGCGAGGGAGGGTCCCAAAACTCCCTGTGCTTAGTCTCCTTGGGTACAGGAATGCACCCAAAGGTGATTGGCTGGCTGGCTGTCTGTCCTTACAGGACAGCCACCCTGCTGTGAGTAACAGCTAGGCTAAGAATGAATGGGAGAAACCTGCATAAAAGGCGAGGTCTTTTGGACAGAAGGCAATCGACCACTGGACAAAGAATCCGAAGAAGAAACTGGAGGAGACGCTTGCTTCACCCTCCTGGACTGTTGGTTTGCCCGGTGAACCCCTGCTGCTGTGCTGAAGCTCCAATTTTCGCTTCTACTAGATAAGCCCGGAACGGATGACTTCTTCCCTTGGGTTGGTGGGACCAATCGACCCCTAAGACGAACTTCCCTGGAAGCCCTCTCCCTGCTGGCTGTACTACCTTGCTGCTGCTGGATCAGAGTGCCAGGGGTCAAACTCCAGAATCGAGTGCATAGTCTTTAAATGGAACAGAGCTCCAGGAACATCCAAAGGACCCTCCCGAAGCAGGACTACCAAGCCACCTCACCAGAGTGCTGCACTCCAGAAGCGAGGGAACCCATCAAGTGTCCGATGGTGTGATTGACCGGTAGCTGAAACCGCAAAGTGACGCTGAATTGAACACCGCCGTTTGCTGCCGCCGACCTTCAAACCACAGTGCAGGAGTCCCCAGACATCTTCCCTCTTGTCCCCACAACTGCGGCCCAGGAGCAAAGGATCTGCAGGACTGCAACAGGAACAGAAGCCAGCTGAAATCTCTTCTTCCAACGTAAGGTACTGTAAAGGGGTACTTTTTTGGTTTGTAGCTTGTCTGTCTCACTGGAGACCTACAGTAGCTGCTTTTTCTGCAGAGTTGCTTGCAGCTTTGCTTTCACAAGTCTTACAGCTTGTGGCCCAACAGTGATCCTTTTGTGCTATCTGCACGAAGTGTCTCAACTTTCCTAGACTATGTTCAATTGACATTGGCTGTCCTGGCTCCCTGCAGACTCTTCTTAACCATTCACTTTTAGTTTAACTGTCCCTCATAGGTGGTACATAAGGCATTTGTTTTGCTAGGAAAAAGTTATCATTTACTTTTCATTGGGGGATTTTAACATACTTACCTGTTCATAGAACTTGTTAACCTTTGTTTCCTTCCCTAACCTTTGCCTAACTCAGTATTGCATTTAAGTGCCAAAAGTGATCTCTCAATGTCCATTGTCCTAGCAATTGAAGTCACCTCAGGGTGTAGGAAGTGTCTGTGCCATCCCAAAAGGGTATGTACTTAACTTAAATCTGAGGAAGTGCTTTTTGAAGTGTTTTTTTATTGTTGCATCATGGCCATTCTAAAGAAAGCTTACTTTAAAACGGACTGTTCAATAAATCCTTATTTTACTAGACAACCTTGATTATAAGTGTTATTTGGATACCAGTAACTGTGAAACAGCTCACAATTACCCAAGTCTGGCTGCTCAGTCACGTTACCAACTTCTGTAGTACATACCTATGCCATTAGTTGGGTATCTATTGCCAAGAGGACAAACCTGGTGTAGTCTCCCACAGGGTTACTACATAACATTTTGCCCAACAGTCCCATCGTCTCATCAAGGAGTTCCTGAAAGGACTGTTTCGATAGTTCCTGCTGGTGAAGGCGCCAGCCCCGGCGTGGTAGCTCAACGTGGTACTGAGGCTCATGGGTGGGGCGGGAAGCCCTTTGAGCCTATGCATCAGGCCCCTCTCGTTCCTATTGTTGGGGAGAATTCTCAGAAATTTGCTATTCCCCCTCAAACTTGGAGACCCCAGCTCTTTTTGCTGGACTTGAGGACTTTTAATTTCTAACCTGGAGAGAATGACCTTTTTCCCACCTCTCATATTTTTCTGTGATTTGGACTGTTTCTTTTGACTTTGGAGTCTGACAAACTCCATAGGCATCATCTTTGCATAGTGTCACACAGCACCTTCAGTGTAGTGACACAAAGTCTCTCAGATTTCCCCAAGGTTTAAATACCTTCTCTTGGTGAAACTGTTTCCAAGAGCAGTGAAGTGAAATTGACTTGACTTCCAATTGTAACTTTCGAGACCCAGCACATCCCATCTTACAATAGGATGCTGGAGGGGTTACCTAGTATCCCCTTTGTCTAGTTTCTCATGTAACATTTTTATGTCACACTTTCTACAATTAATGGCTGGTGTCAGTGGTTTACATTTTACTACCCTTGTGTGTTTTTACTGCGAGCTGCAATTTCTTGTTGAAAGGTCCTTCTTGAGATTTACTCTGCACGCCAAACCAGGTTTGGTCCCTTTGTTGGTCTGTGTGGGATTCACTGGTGAAGCCAGCCTCTGGCTCCAGCGTGCCTGGCCGGGGCAGGACGTGAGGGAGGTGCCCGCAACTCCCTGTGCTTCATCCCCTTGGTTACAGGAATGCACCCAAAGGTGATTTAGCCGGCTGGCTGTCCTTGAAGGACAACCACCCTGCTGTGTGACAGCTAGGCTTTCTGGGAGTCTTTTTGCTTGGTAGGCAGGCGACCACTGGACGAAGGAATCCGAAGAAGAATTTGGAAGAGACGCCTGCTGAGACACCTGGACCATTGATTTGCATGGTGATGCCCTGCTGCTGTGCTGAAGCTACGAATTCGCCTAGACTAGAGAAGCTCTGCTAGGACGACTTCTCCCCTTGGGTTGGTGGGACCAATCCACTCCAAAGTGAACTGGTTTGGACATCCCCTCGACGGTGGCTGTACTTCCATTGCTGCTGCTAGAACTGAAGTGCCAGGGAGAGGAACACTAGATTGAGTGCATCGCTTTTAAGTTGGACCTGAGCTCCAGGAAGATCATCCGGACTCCCTTGAAGCAGGATAGACCTAGCCTGAGCCACCTCAGCAGAGTGTTGGACCTCAGATGCAAGAAAGGTCGAGTGGTATCCGAGAGACCGCATTGGTGCCATTTGCTATAGACGCGAGGAGCTGAAACCACGAAGTGCAGATGAATTAAAGTTTACCCATTGCTACCACTGACCTTCAAATCGTAGTGCAGGAGTCCCCAGACGTCCTCCCTCTTGTCCCCACGACTGAGGCCCCGGAACAACCGGAGCTGCAGAGCTACGCAGGAACAGAAAACAGCTGTAACCATTTCTTCTAACCAAAGGTACTGTAAAGTCTGAGGACTTACCTCTTGTTGTGTAGCCTTACTTCAGTTGAGACTTGTCTTAGTTGCCCTTGCAGAGTTGCTTGCAGCTTCGCCCCTCACAAACCTCCCAGCTTGTGGCGCTTCAGTGTTTTAATTTCTACAGACTTTTCTAAAAACATTGTGCAATACTTTTACTTACCTGCATGAATATCTTCAGCTCCCCTAGACTTTGCTCAACCAACATTTGCTGTCCTGGCTCCCTGAAAGACTCTTCTACCTCTGACATTGTGCTTTTAGCTTTCCCCCAGGAAAGGGTTAATTTACTTTGCATTGGAGGTTTCAAAGAGTACTTGTTTATGAAATAATTGTTAACCTTTATTTTAGTCCCCTATCTATCCTTTGCACCAAACTCAGTATTGCTCTAAATGTAACAGTGATAAATCAATGTCAGTGTCCTAGCGAATTAAGTCACCTGAGGGTCTAGGAAGTGTCGGTGTGCCATCCCGAATGGATATCATCAGATTTAGAGAAACGGTGCGTTTTTTTTAAAGTGTACTTTTAAGTGTTACAGATTTTCCTCCCTTCTGAAGAAGGCTTATATAACTTGACTGTTTATTGTTTAAGTAAGAAACATTGAGTGCCATAGGTTACTTGAATACCTGTCACGTCTGTGTGTAAAAACCCTACTGAATTCTCAGAAATGTGCTATGTGCGAATTCCCTCCACCTTAGTGACCCCCAGCAACTTTGGTGGATTTTGAGGACTTTAACCTGGAGAGAGTGAGACCCTTTTTCCCACTCTCATGCATTTCAATGTGAATTCTGAACTTTGTGTTTCTTTTGGTTATGGAGCCTGACAAACTCCATAGGCATCATCTTTTACATTGTCACACAGCACCTTCAGTGCAGTGGCACAGGGATGTCTTCCCGATTTCCCATAGGTTTAAATACCTCCTCTGATAAACTGTTTCCCAGAGCAGTAAAGTGAAATTGACGTTACTCACATTTTTAACTTTCTAGACCCAGCACACACTACCTTACAATAGGGTGCTGGAGGGGGTTACCTAGTATCCCCTTTGTCTAGCTGCTCATGTAACATGTTTGTTACCCTTTCTTCATTGAATGGCTGTTGTCAGTGGTTTACTTTTAACTACCATGGTTTACCGCAGGCTGCGTTCGTAGCTGTAGTAAAGCACCCAAGGGTGCCATTCTTGTCAAAATGACCCGGTCGTCTTTTTTTGCTATTTCTTTTTGGAAAGGTCCTTGATTTACTCTGAGCCAAACCAGGTTTGGTCCCTTTGCTTTGCCTTTGCGGGATTCATGAGTGAAGCCCGCCTCTGGCTCCAGGGTGTCTGGTGGGGGCAGGAAGTGAGGGGGGTGCCCGAAACTCCCTGTGCTTAGTCTCCTAGGAGACCCAAAGGAAGTTTGTAGTGATTGACCAGAATACTTTGCGGCAAGGACAGCCACCCTGCTGGGTGACTGAAAGCTGGGCTGGAATGAATGGGAGAGAACTGAATAAAAAGCAATGCTTTCGGCTTTGAAGGCAGAGTCGACCACTGGACAAAGGAACAGAAGAAGAGCTTGAAGAGACGCCTGCTGCATCTCCTGGACCATTGGTTTGCCTGGTGAAACCCTGCTGCTGTGCTGAAACTCCAAATTCGTATAGACAGAGGGGCCCCTGCGAGGACCAATCGACTAAGCCACCTGGACATCCTTCTCAGAGCTGTTTGAATTTCCAGAGTTGCTGCTGTAAACCGAATAGCCAGGGAGAGAGAGACCAGATTGTGTGCGTTGCTTTGAAGCTGGCCAAGAGCTCAAGGAAGATCCTCCGGAATCCCAGGAACTTAGGACTGACCGAGCCTGAGCCCCCTCAACAGAGCGCGGGACCCAAGAAGCAAGGAAAGTCCATCTTGACGGCCAGGAACCGCGGTAGTTGCCAAGAGCTGAAACAAGTGCCACTTGTTTCAAGATTGCCGGTTGTGAGTGGTGACGTCTCATTGCAGTGCAGGAGCCCCCAGAAGTCCTCCCTCTTGTCCCCACGACTGCGGCCCAGGAATGGTGAGATCTGCAGAGCTGCTCAGGAACAGAAACCGTCTACTGCGCTTTTTCTTCAATCAAAAGGTACTGTAAAGTCTGAGAGAACTTGCCTCTTTCTGTAGAGTTGCTTGCCTCTTCTACTGAAGTCTAAACAGCTTGTGGCTCTACATTGATTCTTTTTTCAAAGACTTCTCAAACGTTGTGCAGAGACCTTTTCTTACTTAACTACCAGAAGTGCTTCAGCTCATAAACTTTTGCCCATTGACTTTGGCTTGACCTATTACACTGAATGCCTCTGCTTAGGGAATCCAAAAGTATTTCTCTGCTTAAGAATATTTGTGATCTCTTGTTTGTTCTAATAACCTTTTCCTTTGACCAATTCCTAAGAATGTTCTAAATGCTAGAGTAAGATATTAATGTCCCCAGCACTTTAGCTATTGAAGTCACCTGAGGGTTTAGGCTGCGACTGTGGGCCAACCCAAAAGGGTCTTTACTGATTTAGAAACTGAGTAGTTTTGGTGTGTATTTGTGTGTTGCTTTTATATTGCGCCCTTCTGAAGAAGGCTTACTCTAACTGACTGATAAGTAATTGTTTATTTAAGTAATTGTTTATTCAAGAGACCTGGTGTGTAAGTGTTTATTTGAATACTTGTCACTGTGAATCTCTAACTCCCCTACAGCTTACATTGACCCCCTCTTGAGATAAGCCTGGCTGTTCAACACGCTACCAACCTGTGTAGTACAGACTTATTCCAAAGGTTGGGTTCCTATTGCCAGGAGGTCAGGGTTGTTGTAGTGCACTTAAAGGGTACTGCATACAATCTTGCTTTACACCTATCATGGAAAACTGCTTTCCTCGTGGCCATCACATCTGCCAGGAAGGTGGGTGAGATCCAGGCCCTATCCTGCAAACAGCCGTATCTGACTTTAGGGTGGTGCTGTGGACGCACCACTCCTTCCTGCCAAAGGTTGTCGGAATTTCACCTTAACAAGCCTTTGGTGTTGCCTGTGTTCTTCCCGAAACCTTTGTCGCCGGCTGAAAGGACTTTGCACTTGCTGGATGTGGCTCATGCTCTGATGTTTTATGTGGCACGCACAAAAGAGTTTCTGGAAGACGTCTCAACTATTTGTGAACTTTGGTCCTGTGAACCATGGGAAGACCTTGTCCAAGGCTTAGATCTCTAGGTGGCTCTCCGGCTGTATTGCACAATGTCATTTGTTGGAAAAAAGACCGCTGCCTGGCCATCCGACAACCCATTCCACCAGAGCGATAGCTGCGACGGCGGTGTTCCTGTCTGGTGTGCCCCTGCTGGTCATCTGCAGGGCTGCTATGTGGAGGTCCACGCACACCTTCACGAGATTCTACTGCGTCAATGAGGGGTCCAGGGTCGGCCAAGCCATGCTACGCAACCTGTTCACTTCAAGGTGAGCTTGTTCCAGAGGTAAGAGTAATTGCTTCTGTTGAGCCTTGCCACCTCCCGTGGTTGTGTAATATTGTACTGCTATGTATTCATTATTCATGAGCATGTGACTCCCTGCCAGACCCCATGCTGGAGAAGGAACCCTCCCGCCGTCCCCCTGTGGCTCTTCTTGGTCATAGTGCCACTCGTGCTTTCCAAATCTGAAGATGGCTGCCAGAGGAGGGGATTAGGGAGGGGGGGTAGAAGATGGCTGCCAGAGGAGGGGATTAGGGAGGGGGGTAGTCATTGGCTGTGGGCAGTATGACCCAGAGCTCAGTGATTGGTTTAGGGGAGAAATAGTTTTTTTTTTTCCTCCTTTTTTTTCCTTTACCGAGGATTCTCTGCCTGACTGGGAATATTCACGAGCATGTGAATCCATGCCAGACCCTTGCTGGAGAACAAGTTTCAGGTAAGTAACTTGTTTCTTATTCACACTTTGTGGTGACAATTTGCTTTATTGTAACACTTCAAGGCTTTTTATCAATCCCTAACTATCCTAAAGTCAGTGTAGGGAGTGGAACAAGTCTTATGGTAGGAAAGGCAAAAGTTACTTTAAATGGAAGGCTTTAGTGGAATACAAAAGTTAGTAGGGACCTTGCAAAGGGTTTGCTACAGGAGTACAAGCTGTTAAGACTGGGCAATGGGTATGGGTGACCACCCATACACCTGGTGTCACACTCTAGTCACACTTGAGCGACTATTCGGCTTGAGGTAAGTACTACCTTGAGGCCCACAGTGCCTTTGCTGTATTGAAGAAAATGCAGCTGGATTCTTTCTGGTGCAGCAGCATTGGACCCAGTCTCCTGTTTTCTTTGTCTGGTGCAAAAGGATGGACTCTGGAAGGGATATCTCAGCAGCAGATGCGAGAAAGGACCCTCTGCAAGGAATTCTTGGATCTCACGTCGGTCTGTGGTTTTGGCACCTTTTTACAAGCTCCAACAGTGAAGGTTTCCCACCAAAGTCAAAACTCTCATTCAGCCCTCCCCCTCCCAGAATGGTAGAAGGAGGCTAACTAAGGAGAATCACAAAAGAAATGGCAATAAGAGGAGCCACCATGTTAGAACGTAGTTTACACTTTAGTGCATAACCGGGGCTGGGATACAGCCGGTGGTGGAAAATTGCATAAACGTTGGTATAACACGTCCACTGCCACCAGCCATAACTATAGGGTTGCAACTGTAACCAAAAGGTTACAGGAGCAGAGGATACTAGGTATCCCCTTAGCACTCCACATGAGGTGTTGTGTGCTAATCTCGCAGCTCGTTTCTGAACTCAAGGGAGAATACAATATTGACAGCGCTAAAATATCAGAGGTTTATCGCATTGACATTTGGATGCAACGTCATTGTATGTGTCTTAATAATGCTAAAACCGAACTGATGATTTTTGGGACGCAACAGGCCAGATCCAAGTTAGGGACAGAATACCAGACCTTTACTATCAAACAGGCTAAAATTCCAGTGGTGCCCGACATAAAACCCTAGGGATGGTTGTGGAAGCATCAGTAGAATCTGAGGCTCAGGTTAACTACATGCAGAAAAACCATGCCTACTACATGCGTCTCATGAGAGCCATAAGACCACTTATTAATGAAGCGAATGCAGCAACTATAGCAAGAGCTGTCATTCTGTCACGCCTTGACTACGGTAACGCCTTACTGATAGGAGCCACGAAGAGGGATATACAAAAGTGTCAGGTCATGGGAAATGACGCAGATTAAGCTACCAAGAGAATCAAAAAAAGGGAGCATGTGACTATGGGGAGAAGATCCCTTCAAAGGCTAAGAGTGGAAGAACGAGTACACTTTAAGGCGATGACCATAGCTGACAGATGTCTGTATGGAGAAGCCCCGTGATATTTTAAGAAGCAATTTTCTTTGTACCTGCCTCAAAGACACCTTGGATCAGAGGATAAGGCTTATCTGAATATTCCTAGAGCTAAACGTGTGCAAGGGCGGGAGGAAATCTCTCCCAGTGAAGGCAGCAAAATGCTGGAACGAATTGCCACTAACTCTACGACTAGAAGAGAACTACCAGAGTTTCAGAAAATCGTTGAAAACCTATCTCTTCCAATGATGATCTCATTATCTTTCCGCAGCCTGCCCTCTACAGCATATAATATTATGCGCACTGAATTACCCCGGACACTCCCGCGCCCTGATGCCTGCGCACTATCGGCACGTTATAAACAAACATAACATAACACATAACATAAGTTAAAGTTTTTGGAAGGATACAAAGTATTAATCGTTCCTGAAGAACAGTAGTTCTTGGAGAAAATGGCAAAATATAGGAGAGCCCAAACGCATCCCAAGCAACACTGCTCATTGGTTGCTGGGTGCTGCAAAAGTGTAACAGATGCCTTTACGAGATATGGAGGAAAGCAAGACTCCATAAAAATAATGTAAAACATCGAATAGAGTTCCCATGGTAAGAGCAAATAAGAATGAATTAGGGGAAAGAGACTCGCCTCATTCAGAATGGGGAGGGGTCTCACTAGTCAGTTTAGTTAATCCATTAAGGGGATTAAGCATAAAACTGATAAATCGCCCTAGCACGGTAGGATTTCCCAAAAATAGTTACATTTATTTAGGCCTTGGAGTCCTCATTTTAAAATCCACATGGAATTAAATCAGCAGACATACACTACTATTCTGTACATGTTCACTTTTGGGATGCTCTGGCTAGAGTTTTTTTACAGCCGGAAAGGGGGATAAGGAGCTGCGTCTGGTCCGCGTAGTTTGTGTAAGATATTCAAAGTAGGTCAAGCTGGTTGAAGAGGTTTTTCGGATAACTGTTGTAGAGTTGGGGAGTGGCAAGAACCTTGGGGAACTCTGCAGGTGACGGGCGTAGATGCGGCGGAAAAGTCATTTATGAAGACTTATGAAGATCTGTCGGCTAGGAATGCCCTAGTTCATTTAGTGGCTGATGCAGTAAGTTGTGAACAGAGAGTTTGGTGGTCTACAAAGTTGAATGCTGCGGAGAGGTCCAACATAATCAAAAGGGCAGGATTGCCAGTGTCCTTGATGGCATTGCGCTGAATTCGGACAGTTTTGGTTTCATGCTTGGGGCGGAGTCCTGATTGGCGAACGCCCACAATATTATCCTCCAAGATAACATTGAACCTGGATGTAGGCTACGTGATCCAGGATTTTCAGGAAGTAAGGAACCGTATTAATGGGGCAATAGCTTGTAGGTGTGGAGGGAGTTTCTTGAGCAGCGGTAGGACCCACGCTTCTTTTTGGGAGGTTGCCATTGATGGCGGTGATGATGGTAGTAAGTGTCTTAGCACATAGTCTTTGATTGGGGCTGGGCAGGTGTCCGCTTTGCAACGCCAAGGTTTGAGACTGTTGATCTTGGTGACGTTCGGGACTGATGGGGTGGAAGTTGAACGGGACACAGGGGTGGGCCGGTAAAGCTCTGGGGGCTGTGAGTGGTGGTGTTTTGGCTAGCATGGCAAGTTGTTTGGAGAGTATTTTTTTTCTTTGATGGAGTTGACTTTTCCAGTGAAGGGCATCTTGGATTTTGTTGCACCAAGTGCTGTCCACTGTCGGGTCTTGTGTGGGAGTCTAGCTCCCGGAGGATTGTGAATATTTCCCGGCAGTTGCATTTGGCGTTGCTGATTATGGAGTTGTAGCTGGTGGCTTTGGCAGCGTGATGGCTCTATGGTCTGATCATTGCATGCAAAATAGATTAGTTTAGCCAAGTAAGTAAAGTCAAGACTTCACTTGCATTCAAAAGTCAGGGCAGGTTTAATAAAAAGCATAATGTGGGGCTCTATTGATGTCTGAGGTGAAGGCTGTAAAATGTATCCGTCTCAACACCATCTCACTGCCCTGCCCCATCAAATTCCACAGAATAGAATTACCAATGTGTTCATCAAAATGCTGCCGCTCATGTTGAACAAAGCTTGAATTGATGAAGACTTAAGATATGCTAAAGAACTGATTATTTTGTGATTCCCATGCCAAGTAATAACTAATCTAGAAACTGTTATAAAAGTATTATTTTTGTCCCTGGAAGTTATTTAGCCCGCAAAGGTTTGCATTCTAGATTATAATCTTATTTTTCTGTTTCTACCCACCAAATCTCCATGTAGTGAAAAGGCTGAAAAAAGTGGATGCTATTGACGAGGATATTGAAAATGCATTTGAAAGTGGCACCCTGAAAACACAGGCAAAGGTAATTTCAGGTTTTCATGTTCTAAGCTTTAATTTGTAGTCCTTCACTTTCCATGAATGGAAGCTTAAAAGGGATGTAAACATTTTCTGAAAATAAAATATGCCTAGCTACCAGTACTGCTGATAGTACTATAGTCGGTAGTATTAAAGCTACTTCAAATCATTACCAGTCCTTGCAGCATTCATGCAACTGTCTGACCTTTTACTGCACCTATTATCAGTAGTAGTACTTGTAAAACTGGTAAACTATTATTATACTGTTGGCAGTAGTCATCCTAGTGTTAATAGAAATACTGCTGTTTGTAGCAGTAGCATCATTACGGCTACTTGTAGGAGTGTTGCTACTGCTCGTACTATTGGTTGTAGTATTGCCACTACTTTTATCAGTATGACTATTCCCGTGACTATTATTGGTGGGGCACAATTAGGTATACACATGTTGGCGTAAATTGAAAGAAGGTGATAGGTGCAGAGTATCTGCAGCAAACCAATGTGACACTGCATAAAATCGGTATTTTGACTGCAGTGCTGTTGTAAGGGTAAGTCTTGTGTACAAATGAGAAATGGCCCATTGAATAACTCATTTGTTTTCAATAGGCCAAAGCAACAGGAAAGAAAGTACCTACGTCTTCAAAGAAACTTGGTGTGCTTTCTTCAAACAACTTGAACACAAGCAAAAGGTAAGAGGTTGTTTAGTACAACATTTACAATTGTTTTATTGAGGTTGTTAAACCAGGATTCCTTATTTTGGGATTCTAGAGCGGTTTTATGGGGGACCCTCAACTTTTGCATCCCTACTGTCTTGTTTGGTTCCTTGATTTATCTTTGTGGTGACCAGAGAAACGTCTCCAGTCCCCCTGTATTTACGTCCCATTTTACCTAATATATGGCATATAATATTGGGATGCTCTAAGGCGGTCCCTTCTGGGGGGTGCCTCTCGGGTTCTTCGTTTTTGCCCTAGGATGATTTTATCACCCTGCACTGATTTTAGGGAGTAGGCTGAGGGCAGCTATACTATAATTTTGGCTTCACCAGTGGTGACAACCATTTTATTACATTGGCAGCCATAGGGACTGTGTGTGTTGCACTCTGACATGCTGCCATTTTTGTTTTCAGGCTTTGCTTTGTCTAGTCAAAAATTTGTCATGGGTGCCCCTCTGAGAACTGTGCTCAGAGAGAGGCACAGCTCCACCTCACTGATGATGCTCAATAAGGCTGATACACTTGTATGGGATTGCTGTTGGTACTCTTGTTCAGAAGGGAATTGCCATAGCATTTCGGTGCTGGGCTGTCCATGTGGGCGGGACAAAGACTGATGTACAAATGGATATTTCCCATCTGTGAAAGGTACAGTGAGCTAAAATGTGGCTGCAGACTCTAGAGTGGGTAACATCCCATAGACCAGGCCATTTTTGCCATGTTCGTTATCATAGAGGGGCGGCAATGACTACATTTTGACTTGGTCTAGGTGACCACGAGGTAGATTCAAAAAGGCTGTTGGGTTTGACATAACTGGTTTAAGCCCCTATAGATCCCTGCACTGTCGCCCACTTGTGTGGTTGGCAGTCCCTGTCCAACCCATATGGTTGGTTGTCTGTGCCAACCAATTAGTGAAAGTGTATTTGTTCTGCTCTGACACGTTCTTTTGGCTTCCTGTTATGCACTGAGAGTGAAGATCTGCTGGAGATTTTTGTCATTCGTCCCGCCATTTTTGGCATTAAAAAAAAATAAAAAAAAATGTATATAGATAGAATTTTTTTCTTTCCTGGCTAGATAGTGTTTTTTTGTTTTTTGTGTTTTTTTTTTTTTTTTTGTCTCTGGAGGTCCATTCGGCCACCTGATGACTCATGCAGTCGTGCCACACCTGCTGGGCTGAGCCCTCATGCCAGATTAGTTTCTGGGCCGTCTCTCTGCTGCCACCTGCCAGAATCTTCTGATTGGCTGTGGGTTTCTGCAGAGGTCCTGGAGGTGGTTGAAGTCTCAATTACCCACCATATCTTCTGTTTGGGATATCTGAGGGTGCCACCAGCCATAGTCTCTGCAGGGATTGTATGCTGCCGTGATGCCACCACCGCCTTTTGTTTACCATGCTACTGGGAGCCATTTGTTCTGGTTTCCTCTTCCCCCTGGAATCTCCCTCAAATGTTCTCTCCTGGCTTGAACTTAGAGGTCTGGTAGAGCCACATTGAAGACTTGCCTGCTTGTTAGTTTTGATGGATCCCTGGTTCTTCCACCCACTGTTATTTTATGTTTGGTGCTGTGAAGGCACCGTGAAGCAAGACAAAGACAAATGTTTCATAAAAAACCTTTTACTAACTTAAATATCAGAATGTTAAAAGACCTAACTTGCCCTATGCTAAGGTCGGAGTTCCCTACCTAAATAAAACTAAGGAAAGACTGAGTCAAAAAGTTCAATTTGAAGTATCTGTCTGTGTCCAAAACCTATACTTGCCCTCACAACTATCTATACAATGTGTACGGATGTCGGCAACCAAAAGTGTCCAACAAAGTTCTGAGCCTCTTCCAGCTCGCAGCTTCCTTCCAGCTCCCTTCCCAAAGTATAAAATAGTTCCAGCAAAAAGTCTTTCCTTGTTCAGAATCATACCAATACTCTGGTGTTCCCTTCCCCCAACTTCTAAGTAACAGTTCCAAGCACTAAAGAACCTTGAGACTCAAGTCAATGAATGGTTCAAGTCTTGGGGGTCCCTTCCCCAAGACTTAATTTCAGCAGCACAAATATATCCTGTCTCTTTAAAGTTCTTTGTCATTCTTGCGCCTTCTTTTTAATGTTGGTTTTTCATGTACAAATTGTAGCTGTGTTGTAATAAACTTCAACATTTTTAATTAGTTCTGCTTTCAATGTAATTTACTGTTATAAGCAGTTTTCACATCCTTCCTTTTAGAATACAGCATGTACTGGTTTCACTTGGATGTAAAATTTCATTAAGAATTCAGCATCTAATGGTTTTACTCGAATTTAATGTTCTGTTTTACTTCTGAACATAAAATGTAACAGTTCTGCTCTTTTGTAAGGTTTTCACTCAGTTTGCATTCAATAGATAGTGGTACTTGTTAAGGTTTTCACTTGGTTCTGTATTCTTTAGGCAAGGGTTGCGCTCATAAGACTTTCCATTCAACCCACTGTGTAGTATTTCTTTAATTCACTTCAAACAAAATGTCCAGCATACGGAGACTTTCGAGAACGCGTTTCCTCAAACGCACAACCACTCAAATATAAAGTATTCCTCGAACAGACCAGTGCAAACGCTTGTGCACCGTGTTACTCTTTTGCTAGAACCTCACTGGTCGCGTTCATAGGCCACCCAGCAGGGTGGATTATACAGTGTTATGCTCTTCACATCAGGGGTACAACTCCTGCCCCTCAGGCACTCCTGTGGCGACATCCTGTCACAGGGGAATAAGCATCTCCACCACAGGGAAAAGGGACAGCCTCTCCACACGACTCCCTTCACAATGCTTGATCTGTTGCACAGAGCCCTCGCTCCTACGCCATGCTTCCATAGACCGCCTCTCTGCAGACTTCAGCTTTTCAGCGTGGTTTACAATTAGTTCCCTGCTGCTTACAATGGCTTTCCTGCTGCTGCTCCTGTAGCTCTTTGCTGGTGGGCTTGTCTATTTTTATACAGTGTTAGGGAGAATTTCATTTCGAATGGATTGTGTCCTCCCACGCATTCCTCATCTATGATCATTCGTATCGCCAGCTTCGCTGCTTCGGAAAAAAGAGGGCGCTGTGCACGAGGTCAAGGCGTCTGTCCCTCTGAGGTCGCCGTAGGATGTCGGCGTCACTCTGCATAAATAGCTTGTGCCGCGCCTGTTGGCTTCAGTTGTTGTTCCGAACTTTGCTTTGAGAACACGGCAGGCTTTGTCTTTTCATGATAAAAGGTCTTCATCCACTCATTTGACCCCTATGTTGGGATTTAAGAAGTGCAAGGACTGTGGCAAAGATGTCCATCACAGATCCCCACCGAGTTTGTCTTTGGTGTCTAGCTCCCGACCACTGGACCAGCGACTCGGCTCCTGCCAGTCAATGACGGCGAAAGCTCTTCGCGAACGTAAGGGTAAGCTTGCAGTGGGTCGGGATGCTTCGAAGGGCTCTTCGAAGAAGGTGAAAACGGTCCAGATCGAGGAGTCGTTCAGAACATTCTTCAAATTCCTCTAAGAGATCAAAAAAGAGACGCCATAGGTCTCCTTCTTCTTCAGACTCCTCCACGGAGCTGGTTCGTTGGCTGACCAAGTTGGAGCCTCCCAGAAAATAGGATGAATTTCTATCACAAATATGCAACGTTTTGAGAATGCGGCCTCAACCTCCCCTCCCCCATGTCTCCTCCCCCCCTCAAAGGAGCCTCGCAAGAGCAAGACCCTGGTCACTCCAATGGTCGACGCAGGTCGAAAACTACTTTGGCAAGCGGTGAGTCAGTCTCGAAATCGACCCAACACAAAGGCGTCGAGGATTTCGGCCTGGGAATAGAGTACATCTCCAATTCCTTTGAAGGCCTCAGCGATTACTTCGATGCTGAAGACATTGAAGATGACTGCGTCATCGGGTAAACCGTCGACACATTCGATGATTCGATCGACTTCTTCGACTTTTCCAGAGAAAGGAAAGGTGTATATAGACCTATCCCAAGATCTGACTTCTAGTCCATGTCCTCCATGTTTGAGAAGGAGAGTGCCTCAGAAGAAGATATTTCCCATTTAGGATTCAGGTATGGCTCTAGGGATGTTACTGCGGAATTGATATCCAGAATCAAAATTGAGACATCTCTGCGACTCCCTCCACTCTGCCAGTGGTATTGAACCATCTCCAGAGTTCTCTAAACCTGACTCTACGGATCACGCCGATTCTGGGTACAGAAACCTCATGAATAGTGACGAGTTTTATGGGGTGGAGTAGGTCTTCACCTACTTTTGAACAAGAAGATATGACCGATATTGTGGATCAGGGACAGCAGAAAGTTCTCTGACTTTCCATAGGGCTCTGCAGAGAAAGGTAGAGGCAAACTGGGAAACACCTAAATCTAGTTCTGCCATAGATGGAAATCTTACTAGAAAATGCAGACCATCGTCTTTAGAGCCTGACTACCTCAGGAAACACCCTGTTAGATAAAGTTTGTATGCAATACCCTTGAACACTACAAACAACTATGACTACAGGTATAGGCAACCCAACCTTTGGTATAAGCTTGTACTACAAAGTTTTGGTCGCGTGTTGAGCAGCCAAGCTTATCTCCAGAGGGGAAATGTGAGCTGTAGTGGTGTTACACAAAGATTCAGTTACAGGTATTCAAAAACTAACACTTGAGGTTTCATGCATAAACAGTAATTTATCAGTCAGTTATACAGCCTTCTTCAGAAGGGAGCAATAGAATAGTAACCCACAAATATACTTCAGTACTGTACACTTTGAGTTTCTGGATCAGACCAGGCCCTTTTGGGATGGCCCACAGACACAACCTACACCCACAGGTGACTTTAGTAACAAGGGTGCTGGGGACATTAATACCTTACTGTTGGCATACAGAATACTCTGAGTAGTTAAATGCTAAGGTTATTAGAACACAGGAAATTACAAATATTTTTCAGCGGG
This sequence comes from Ambystoma mexicanum, assembly GCF_040938575.1. Lineage (NCBI taxonomy): Eukaryota > Metazoa > Chordata > Amphibia > Caudata > Ambystomatidae > Ambystoma > Ambystoma mexicanum. The sequence goes on from NC_090934.1 coordinate 125,232,564, forward strand.
GCAAATAATTTCAAATAGCAAGAGAAGAGTCATTCAATCCAATAGGCTAAGCCAAAGTCAATGGGCAAAAGTGTTTGTATAGGATGCAGCACTTCAGGTAAGCAAATGGAAAACTGTTTGCACAAGTTCTTAGGAGTATTTGATAAAAAGAAGATTCAAATGTAGGGCCACAAGCTGTTTAGACTTGTTGCAGAAGTTACAAGCACTTCCACAGTAAGAGGAAAGCTCTCTTAGGCTAGTTTTATAGTACCTTAGTAAAGAATAAAAAGATGCAGCTGAAGACTGTCCTTGTACAGCTCTGCAGATCTCACTGTTCCTGGGCCTCAGTCGTGGGGGCAAGATGGAGGACGTCGGGGGACTCCTGGACTGTATTGGGACAGTCAAAGCTTGCAACCGGCAAACTTTACTTTCAGTGGCTGTTTCGCATTTCAGCTCCTTGCGGTAAAACATAGCAATAAGCACGGTTCCTGGCTGTCAATGTGGACTTTACTCACAAGTGAGGTCCCGCACTCAACTAAGGTGTGAGGGGGGGGGGGGCGGTCTGTCTTAGTCCTTGCCGGACAGTCAGCCAGCCATTCACTACCAAGTGCATTTGGGTCTCCTAGGAGACTAAGCACAGGGAGTTACGGCACCTCCCTCACTTCCTGCCTACCCCAAACATTCTGGAGCCAGAGACTGGTTTCACTCCTTAAACCCGCCAAAGGTGAATTAACAAAGAGACCAAACCTGCTTTGGCGTGCAGAGAAAAACTCTAGAAGCACCTTTCCACAAAGACCTGGCGAAAAAAGACCGGGCACCATATTAACAAGGATGGCTGAATGCCATTTTAAAAATGGCTCCAGCGGTTTACGTTACCGGGTCCGCGAGCAGTTAGAGTAAATGCAAACCTTGGTAGTTCAAAACGAAACCACTGCCACCAGCCAGTCATTTGAGGAAAGGGTAAGATAAAGATGTTACATGAGCATTTAGACACAGGGGATACTAAGTAACCCCTCCGGCACTCTATTGTAAGATAGGGTGTGCTGGGTCTATCATGTACAATGCAAAGTAGTCAATTTCACTTTCCTGCTCTGGGAAACAGTAGTTAATCCCAGAGAAGGTATTTAAACCTTGGGAAATCTAAAAGACTTCCCTGTGTCACTGCACTGTAGGTTCTGTGTGACACAATTGAAAAAGATGCCTATGGATTTTGTTAGGCTCCATAACCAAAAAGACAATTCACACAAAAATACATGAGTGAGAAAGGCTCACACTCTCTCACTGTAAGAAAATCATGTCCTCAAAACCCAGCGAAGTTGCTAGGGGTTGTTGGGCAGAATTGCATGCAGTACCCTCTGGGACCACCACATACAATAAGGACTACAGGTGTAAGCAAAACCAACCTTTGGTAGAAGTCTGTACTACAGTTTGTGGTAGCGAGCTGAGCAGCCAGGCTTATCTCAAGAGGGAATGTGAGCAGTAAAAGAGGTTACACGGAGGTCTTACAATCAGTGGTTCAAGTAGACACTCAAGGTTTTTTATCTATTAGTCATTTAGAAAACATTCACTAGAAGGAGGCAACTTAATATCCTACACAAATACACTTCAGTACCAAACCAATAAGTCAATTAGGCTTCCCTGAAATAGGAGCAAAATGGCATTTCAGTCACTTTAATTAGGAGGACAAAGGCACAAGTTAATAGAATATATCACAAATCCTTTCATGGGCCGTGCAAATAGTTTCAGTTGACTAGAGGACTCGATTCAGTCAATAGGCTTAGGCCAAAGTCAATGGGCTAGTGTCTTGGATAGAAAAGAGCAGTTCTTGTAGTAAACAGTAAAGTCTGTGCCAAAGTTCTCAGAAGTAGTTTGTACGAAAAAGAATCGTATGTTGGGTCACAAGCTAATTAGGCCTGCAAGTTGGGAAGGTTTCACGAACTTTCACCGCGAGAGGTAAGTTCTCTCAATCGGGTTGGCACAGTACCTTTAATATGAAGAAAGATGCAGCTGAAGACGTTGGTTCCTGCAGATCTCGCTGTTCCCGAGCCTCAGTCGTGGGGAGAAGAGGGAGGACGTCGGTGGACTCCTGCACTGCACGGGGTCAAACAAGCTGGCAAAATGGAAGATCTTCGGTTCGAGTAGCTGTCGTCAAGCACCTAAGCTGGTGGCCTTCCCCCTGGTTAATCCTAACCAGCACTGAGAATGGTATCCAGGTGGCTTACGAGTTGATTGGTCCCACCAACTCAATGGAAGTCGTCCTTGAAGGGGCTTCTCTGTTGAGATGAACTTGGCAAAACGGACCTGCAGCAGGGTTTCACTGGGTTAACCAACGGTCCTGGAGTTGCAGCAGCTGTCTTCCTCCAGCTCGTCTTTGGTTCTTTCGTTCCAGTGGTCCACTCTGCTTTCCAGTCCAAGAGACTTGCCTTTTTAAACAGTTTCTCCCTTTCATTCCAGCCTAGCTGCCACTCGCCCAGCAGGGTGGCTGTCCTTGCCGGACAGTCAGCCAGCTAATTAAGCCAGAGTGCATTTGGGTCTCCTAGGAGACTAAGCACTGGGAGTTTCGTGCACCTCACTCATATCCTGCCCACCCCAGACACTCGGGCGCCAGAGGCGGTCTTCAGTCCTGAAGCCCGCCAAAGGCATAGAAACAAAGGGACCAAACCTAGCTTGGCACGCAGAGACAAACACTAGAAGGACCGTTCCAAAAAGAAATGGCGAAAAAAGACTGGGCACCATTTAAACAAGGGGGCTTAAGGCGCCATCTTGAAAAACAAGGCTCCTGCAATTTTTAGCTACTGGTGTTCACGGTCGGGAACATTTGTTAGTTCGTTGTAAAACCACTGCCACCAACCATTTTGATAGACAACGTTAGCATTTGAATGCTACATGAGTTTCCAGACACAGGGGATACTAGGTAACCCCTCCAGCACTCTATAGGAAGAAGGAAGATAAGAAAGTGGACGCTTGGCCCCGGAAGGCTTTTACTTCGGGCACTATGGCCTTAAAGTCTACAAACATCACTTGTACCGTAGGCAGGTTTACGCATACCCTGTGGGACTGCGTTAAAGGGGCGGCTGAACATATTCCAGAAGGCAAGGACAAGGAAGGCTTTCTGAATTTTGTGAAGGACGTCAAGGAGGCGATGGGAGAGTGCCTCCGGTCAGGGTTAGATACATTTGACGGTGTCAGCAGATCCATGGCTGTGAGCACAGTTCTATGCAGATTTGCGTGGCTAAGAAAGTCGGGCTTTGCACTAGATGTGCAGGCCAAACTTCTTAACATGCCTTTCGACGGCTCGAGGTTGTTCGGCAGCAAGGCGGACGCAAGTTTGGAGAAGCTGCAGACCTCCAGGGCAGCGGCTAAGTCTCTTGGCACCTCCATTCAGCAACCCCAGCACTTCTACTCAGGGTCATCTTCCTGGAGAGCTAATTTTTTTCGATACTACCCCATATCTGGTAGAGGAAGAAGACGGGCCGCACAGAAAGGCCAAAGAAAGATTCCTCGACGTGGACGAGGAAAAGGTGCACAATCAGTCACAGCAATGGCATCTTTGCCCTCAACCACTGCTGCAGCTGCTCCTAGACCGCTCGCAGGCCTCATCCCACAAAAACCCTGGCGGGGAGGCAGAATCTCACAGCATCTGAAGGAATGGCGGGGCATTACCTCAGATGCTTGGCCACTGGAAACAGTGGACCAAGGTTACTGCCTTTCTTTTCTGAAAAGGCCTCTGGATCATCCACCTGGAGCCAGCTCTGTCAAAATTCCAGATCTGCTCCTTGCGCAGGAGATTTTAACCCTGCTAGAGAGAGGTGCAATAGAACATGTACCTGTAGCGGAGAGGAACAAGAGCTGGCACTACCCTTATTTTCTCATTCCAAAGAAGGATGGTGGATTGAGACCCATCTTGGACATCTCCAACTCGGACTGGTTGGTTCATTGGACCTTCAGGATGCTTACCTTTATGTGCCAATCCATCTCAAGCACAAAGTACCCGAGGTTGGCGGGTCTCACTATCGAGTTCTGCCATTCGGGCTAACCTCCACTCGAGGGTTTTCACCAAGTTGGTGGTGGCAGCAAATCTCAGGAGAGGGGGATTCTCGTCTACCCCTGACTGGACGATTTGTTGATCAGGGCTCGTTCCCCCGAGCAAGTCCAGGAACCTCTTACAATCGCCTGCCACTCCCTACACAGACTGGGCTTCTCCCTCAATTTCAAGAAGTCCCATATGATACTATCCCAAAGACTCCAATTTATCGGAGCAGTCCTGGATACTTCCTCAGGGGAAAGTCTCGCCTCCCGAGGTGAGAGCTCTTCACATTGTGCAGATGGTAACAAAATTCCAAAATGCCCAGCATCTGACGGCCTACAATTTTCTGAGGTTGGTCTGTCTCATGACATCCTGCATTTTTCTGGTGCCAGAGGCCCGACTGAGCATGAGATCCCTTCAATGGGCCCTCAGGACACAGTGGCCCCAATTCTTGGGGAATGTCAAATCTTCAAGTTCCAAGCACAGTTGCTCAGGACCTTCTATGGTGGGCTTGCAACAATATCCTCCGAGCAGAATCTTTTTGGCAACCATAGCCGGATATAACAGTAGTGAAGGGATGCCTCGCTCACTGGGTGGGGAGCCCACACCAACAGTCTGACAATCCGTGGACGTTGGTCTCTGGAATCCAAACTACACATCAACCTTTTGGAGCTGGGAGCGATCGGGCTAGTGCTGAAGGCCTTCCTGCCCTCTCTACGGGGCAAGAATGTCCTGATAATGACGGACAACACGGTGGCCATGTACTACCTCAACAAGAGGCTTAGGGTCACTTGCACTGTGCAGAGATGCAATGCAGCTCTGGTTCTGGGCAAAACCAGAAGGAATCTGTCGGCAGTTCACCTAGCCGCAGAGCAGGACACAACGGGGGACGCTCTGAGCAAGCAGAGCAGTCTCACGAGTGGGAGCTAGCTCAGGAAGTCCTTTAAGAGATCTTTTCCCTTTGGGGAACCCCTCAAGTGGATCTGTTTGCGACTGTGGTGAATCTGAAGTGCGAAGAGTATTGCTCAAGGGAATTTCCCCCGAGAGGAGCTCTCGCGTTATGTAGTGGACTGGGATTTTCCTACAGTCCCCATTATTCCTCATGTAATCGGGAGGTTGAGAAAGTTTGGGAAATCAGTTATCCTAATTGCTCCGGATTCGGCTAGGAGAACGTGGTACCCGACCTTCTGGACATGTCCATCTGCCCTCCATTACGACTATCACAAATAGAAGATCTTCTCTCTCAAGAGGAAGGTCACGTTCACCATTCAGAGGTCAAAACACTCAACCTTTATGCATAGTTTCTGAGAGGCTGAGATATAAGGATTTGGACCTTTCAGACGACGTGATGGAGATTTTGGCTTACGGCCAGAAGGCCAGCAACCAAATCTTTGTACCAGTGTCGTTCGAACAAGTTCAGTAACTGGTGCAAGGATAAGAATTTGGACCCTTTTTAATGTGGCACTCCTGTGCTGCTCTTTCCTTTTTACATCTGGCCAATCTGGGGCTCCAGGTTGGTACAATAAAGAGATATTTAGCCGCGCTTTCAATTTTTAAGCGCACCTCTGAGGAGGTTTCATATTTCAAAATGCCATTGGTCATCCAGTTTCTCAAGGGGCTCACTAACGTGCATCTCCCCCAGCACCCCCACTACCATTTCCTGTCCCGGCTTGGGATTTAAATTTTTTTTTTTAAGTAGTCTGACGGGCATACCTTTTTAGAGCCTTTACATTCCTGTCCTTTAAGGCTCTTAACATTTAGAACATCAGCCCGCAGGGTAAGCGAGTTGCAGGCTCTCATGTAAACCGCCCCATACTATTTTTCATAAAGACGACAGTCATACTTCGTTAAACCATCTTTCTTGCCGAAAGTAGTTTCTGACTTTCACCTGTTGCAGAAAATTGTATTCCCAACTTTCTACCCTCATCCTCATTTGGGTAAAGAAGAGGAGAGATTACACAGACTCAATCCAAAAAGGGCTCTGAGTTTTTATATAATGCGAATGTCAAGATTGCGTCACGATTACCAGCTTTTTGTGGTAATACAGGTCCTAAAGTGGGATTAGCAGTCACAAAGCAAACTATATCCCGTTGGATTACTTTAGCCACTGTGGAGTGTTGCCGGGGAAAGATCCACCGAAGGGCTCCGAGCTGATTCCTTGAGGGACATGTCTACTTCCACGACTCTTTGGAGGGGGGGGGAGGGGGGGAAGTCCCAGTGACCGACATCTGTTCGGCTGCAACCTGGACCTCAATCCACATTTGTTGAGCTTTACAACTTGGCCTCTTCATCCTCCCAGGAGGGTCTATTCACAAAGGCGGTACTCCATTCTGTGCATGAAAGGAGTTAAATAGTACTCCCACCTCCAATTCTCTTACTGCTTTGGGAGTCTGTCATAGATGAGGAATACGTGGGAGGACACAATCCTTTCAAAGAACAAGTTACTTATCAACTGTAACGTTCTTTCCACTGGATGTTCTTCCACGAATTCCTCATCGCCCCACCCATCCTACCCCGCAGTACTATTTATGGGTTTACACTTGGTTTTTGCAAAGAGCTTTCCGTCTAGAACACGCCTATCTAGTTCCTGAAGCCAATAGGCGCGGCACAAGTTATTTATGCCGAGTGACATCGGCGTCTTGCGCTCGTGCACTAAAAAGTGTCTCCAGTGTCTAAAAAGGCAGGAAATGGTCCCAAACTTCCCTGTCTTTTGTTTCTAGATGTGCCTGAGTGAAATTAGTGCTGATTGGCCGGCCTGCTGTCATGAAGGACAGCACCCTGTGAGATTAACAGCATAGGCTATGAATGAAATCGCATAAAAAGCAAGGTTTTTGTGATTAGAGGCAGTCGACCACTGGATAGGAACATCTGAAGAATACTTGACGACACGGCAGCAGCACACTCCTGGACCGCGACGTGCTGGTGAAGCTGTTCTGACCCTGTTTTCATACAGTCTGGGAAGACCCGTACAGACTACTTCCTTCCTTGGGCTGATGGGACCAACTAGCCTCAAGACAAGCTTCCATTTGGCGCAACACTTGACCTGCTGTGACTCACCAGAGATGCAGAAGCCCAATGCCCTGGGTCCTGTGACCATTGACGAGTGCATCGTCTTGTGAAGTCTGACTGTCAATCTTCGTGGGCATCCAGAGGACCCTTTAGAAGCAGGAAATCTTGATCCAGAGTCCAGGACTGAGGGTGCAAGCTTCTTCCTGTTGGGGAGAAATCTCAGAAATGTGCTAATGCCCCTCTACCTTGGAGACCCCCAGTGCTTTTGATGGAATATTTTGCCTGGAGAGAGTGAGGCCCTTTTTTCCCCACTCTCTCGTATTTTAATGCGATTTTTTTGAACGGTTTCTTTTGGTTGTCGAGTCTGACAAACTCCTTTGGCGGCATCTTTTTTACATTGTGTCCCACAGCACCTTCAGTGCAGTGACACAGGGAAGTCTTTTACCTTCTCTTGGACAAACTACCATTTCCAAGAGCAGTAAAGTGGAATTGATTTTCCTTGCTTTGTAAACTTACTATTCAAGTACGTGCTGGAGGGGTTACTTAGTATCCCCTTTGTCTAGCTTTTCATGTAACATTTTTAATGTTGCCCTTTTCTTGATGAATGGCTGGTGGCCGTGGTTTACTTTTAATTGCTGTGGTTTGCATTTACTGCGGGCTGCGTTCGCAGCTGCAGTAAAACACGCAATTGTGCCTTTTTTGTCATAATGACCATGGTCGGAAAGGTCAGTCATGATTTAACTCTGCGCGCCAAACCTGATTTGGTCCCGTTGTTTGTTTTGCCTTTGGCGGTATTCACAAGTGAAGCCCGCCTCTGGCTCCAGGGTGTCTGGTGGGGGCAGGAAGCGAGGGCGGTGCCCGAAACTCCCTGTGGTTAGGGGATTTTACCGGTTGGCTGTCTGACAAGGACATTCACCCTGCTGGGTGACTGACAGCTAGGCTGGAATGAATGGGAGAAACATGCATAAAAGGTAAGGCTTTTTTGTCTTGGAAGGCAGAGTTGACCACTGGACGAAGAAATGCAAAGAAGACCTTTAGGAGGACGCCCTCTGCAACTCCTGGACCGTTGGTTTGCCCGGTGAAGCCTTGCTGCTGTGCTGACTCCAATTTCCTTTCTACTAGAGAAGCCCTGCAAGGGCGATTTCTCCCCTTGAGTTGGTGGGAACAATCAACTCCACAGTAAGCGACCTGGACATTCTCTCGGAGCTGGTTGAAATTCCACTGCAGTTGCTGCTGGAACCGAATAGCTAGGGAGAGGAACACCAGATTGTGTGTGTTTGCTTTTAAACTGGCCAAGAGCTCCATGATTATCCTCTGGACTACCAGGAAGCAGGACTGACACAGCCTGCGCCACCTCAACAGAGTGCTGGACCCCAGATGCAAGGAAAGCCCATCTCGAAAGCCACAAACCACATTGTTGCTATTTGTGGTAGACGCAAGGAGCTAAAACAGAGGTGCCACTTGTTTGAAGATTGCCGGTTGCGGTCGGGGGCCGTCCAATTGCAATGCAGAAGTCTGAAAGTGAACCCCATTTTACAAGGGTGCTCCTAAAATACAGGAGACCCATAATCACCATAAACCAGAGTAAATGCACCCCTCTAAGGAATCAAAATCCATGAGTCTGTCTTGCAGATAAGACTTTAATCTTTACAGATCATGAGGATGGGGGAAATGGTAGAGGACTCTGCCATTTGAGGCCAGCATTCTGTCTTCATCGCTGGCTCCCTCCAAGGTCCTCTGGATACTTTGCTGTGCCTGGGGCTTAAATACCCTTCACTTGGTCACTGGATACCAGCAGAGCTTCTCCAAACGTGTTCTTGCCATACAAGGGATTTTGCAGAGGCTCAAGTGTTGCATGGCCGTGTTTCCTACTGAACATAATGCTGCATTAGCAGGAATAATTTGTCGCTCTTGTTTAGCATAATTTACTATGTTATAAACATTCATACATAAACACATCTTCACGCCATTCTCTCAGCACTTAACTCAATAAACTTATGTTTGATCTGGTCCAGCAATTTCTACAAAAAACCTGTTTTCCCATAGTATTCTGTCGCGCCTTGAATCTTTTTTTAGTCTCCATTGGCCTGTGATTGACAGGACCAGTTGGTCAGCCAATTTCTCTGTTCAAGCCTTGGACTTAGTGATGCAACACCGCACACGAGATCTGCGATCTATTCTTAGCACAAGCACATTCCTCTTTGGCAGAGAGCCTGCTCTCTACCATGTGTTTTAAACAGAGCTATTTTACAATGTACAACAGTTTTACAAATTAATCAGCTAATAGTTGGGATTGAAATATAAGATGTAAATAACCATCTTTATTTAGTGACTGGCCACGCCGCTGCATGATTGTTTCGTATGAAAAAAGCTTTCCCAGTGCTATAGTGCTTAGTCTTGACTCATTGTTAAGCCCTTGAGGGGTGCAGGAAATCGCAAACCAAAGGCGCTCGCTCCTCCCCAACAAGTCCCCAGACGCCCTCCCTCTTGTCCCCACGACTGAGGTCCAGGAACACCAGGATCTGCAGAGCTGCACAGGAACAGACATCTGCTGCACTTCTCTTCAACCTAAAGATACTGTACATTCTAAGAACGTGTAACTGCACGTTTTCTCTGTTGCTGAGACTTGTTGTGTTTGCTCTGTAGAGTTGCCGACGGCTTCTTTACTTCACAAGCTTAAACAGCTTGTAGCCCTGCTTTGAATTCTTTTTTTCTACAAAGACTTCTAAAACATTATGCAAGACTTAACTCGCCTGTAAGAAGTGCTTCAGCTCACCTAGACTTTTGCCCAATTGACTTTGGCCTAGCCTGGCTCCCTGAATGACTCTTCTTCCCTCTGACATTGTTTTGCCTTCCTTCCAGGAAGGGGTTAACTAACATTGCATTGGGGGTTCGTAAAAGTACTTAACTGCTTCAGAATGTGTGTGATCTTTTGTTCTGTTAATAACCTTTTTCCTTTGATAAACTCTTAAGTCTGACTCTAAATGCAAACATTGGTAGATAAATGCCCTACTTACTGAGGCTGTATAAAGTGTCTGTGTGCCATCCCAAAAGGGTACTTCTGATGCTTGTTAATCTGGTTAGAATCACATGCTGTGCATATGGTCCGACATCCAGTGGTAACCGTGGAGTATTACATCTTGTCTTTTGAGGATTGAAATGGGCCGTCAGCATAAGCGTGTCTGTAGCATTATAGCTTACGTTACGTGTAGTGTACCCAAAATCCCTCAAGTGCCGAGGTCCTTCAGATTGTTTTTTTCCACCCAGATTACTGGTCGACCTAATGCGGAGCTCTTGCATAGAGATTCGACAGTTTAAGCCTGTGAAACAACGCCGAAGACTGCTGCAGACTTTCGACACCTGTTGATACTAGCGGCGCTGCCGTCCACGTGGCTGGGCCTTCTGTCCGGCCTATACAGTACGGAGTGTGGGATCGGAGTGGCCATATTCTTTACAAGTATGCCTTTCCTCTTTCATCCTCTCTTCTCCCGGAGTTTTGTCATCGCTGTACCTGTCTTTCGCTATGGAAAAGACTCCAATTAGATTTTGTCCCTCGTGTAGGGCCAAATATCCTTGGAAAGACTGGCACTCTTGGTGCAACAATTGTCTTCCCCCTCGACCATAAAGAAGTGTGTTGTGCGACTTGTAGACTCCTGCGCCCTAAAACGCTTGAGTGCCGCTTGAAGCGGTGGGGGGACTGTGGCATGTCGCAGGCCGAATGTCCCCCAACCCCTCACCTAACCCCCCCCTGGCCCGCGCAACCGCTGAGATGGGGGACTAGTGATGACCATGTCTCTGTCGGAATCGATTGACCTAACGTTGGACTGCTCTCGTTCCGCAACTCCCGTCCCCACCAGGCCTGATGCGAGTCACGCTATGGGGAAACCACCCGGCGACAGGGGCGCAAACTATCATAACGCCAAACGCACAACCCAAAGGCTTCTTCGGCGGCACTGTCGAAGCAAACCAAAGCGCCAACGGAACAGTCAAACTTCGACGGGATTCTATGATCAGCTGCGGCCTGCGACTGGGCAATCCAACGTAAAGGCTGCTCACACTAAACACGCAGCTGTCGAAGCGCTCCAGGAGGACGCGCAGATGCTGCTTAAAGCCCCAGTGGCACCGAAATCCAGTGCTCAGCCTCCGGTTCACCCGGTGGCTCTGAAATCCACCGCTCAGTTTCCGGTACAGCTGGTAGATTGACCAGATTCCCTGAGCATTGGCGAGAGCATCGCAAGGATTGCCTCTGCAGTTAGACTGAAGGAACGGTTGAAGGAGGCGGCGAAGCACAAGGAACGGCTTAGACAAGTGCCGAAAGACGCGCCACATCGCTCTGAACCCCGCAAAGTCTACGCTTAGTGTCATGTGCCTTTGTCAAGTACATTATGTTTGTTTGTGATGCGCGCCAGACCCAAGGGTAACCGGGCGCAGTGAATAGAGTATGCAAAGCTTACAGTGTTAGAATTACAATGTTACATAGAATGACAATGTTACATAGAATTACAGTGATGAGAGATAGGTATGTACAGACTTAGCAGGGAGCAGATCTGATCAAAAGATTGAGGCATTGCTCACATTAGGGCACAAATCTCGATGTCACAGGGAAGATGAACCCTTTCCTCCCCTGGACCCCTCTGGTGCATCCTCATGGACCAGGGAGAAATTTGAGGGATGCATGGACAGGTTAGAAAAATGTCTTATTCTGAGAAGCTTGCTCCCAAGAGACCTCGAAGACCTTACTTTTACGCCTGTATCCAAGTTTCAAAGGACCTTGGAAGATGCACATTAGGAGTATACCTGTGTCCTCAGATGATGTTATGGACAACTATGATCAGGATGAGGATGACCTCTTTCTGGAAAACTACAATGTGGATGACCAGGCAGATCTTGTAGACCATTGGGAAGACGGCCGTCAGGTTGATGCTCAACCTTGAACGTCCCCTTCTCCCACCCAGGACCCCGAGACCGTTCAGTCCTTCTCCGACCATGCCTACATCCAGGGACCTGCCACTCAGATTCTTTAGTGGCTACCACTACTAGAAAGCGGGCTGGTGTTCCTCTGCCTACAGGAGAGGCACCACCCGATAAGGAGGCCAAGAGACTATATGCACTGGGAAAGAGGGTTACAACTGCTGCTGCATTTTCCACACGAATAGCTAATAACATCATGCTCTTGGCCAGCTATGCAGACGTCCAGTGGAACCTTCTGCAAGAATGCATTCAGGAAGTGCCAGAACCTACACAGACCAAGTTGCTCGCCATCGTTTCGGAAGGCAAGCAAGTCAACCAGAATGTGCTCAAGACCACTCTGGATGCTGCAGAGACAGCGGGAAGAACCTTGGCACAAGGTACCTTTCCCAAGCGACATGCATGGCTGAGGAACTCCTGTTTCAAGCCGGAGACCCAAGCAGCCCCGATAAACAAACCCGTTGAGGAGACCAACCTGTTTGGCAAGGCAGTGGACGATGCACTGGAAACAGCCAAGAAAGAACCTGAAACACTGCAGTCCCTTCAACAGATTACCCAGAAACCCTCTCCTCAGAGAGGAAGCGGCTCCCGCCGGTCCTTTCGTGGGCAATCTAGTTTTCCCCAGAAAAATGTAGGAAACTGGAATTTGGGTACAAGGTTCTAATTCCTCCACCACTTATCCACCCAGAGGACAGCGGCGTGGGAAAGGTAGAGGACGAGGTTCCAAACCCAGAGGCGCCCCGGCCTCTGGTTAGAAATGACCTTCGGATCCAGGTCCCCTCCAATGCCACCCCGGTCGGGGGGCGTATAACTTCTTTCCTTACTGAATGGGAGGGGATAACGACAGTCCAGTGGGTACTCAAGACGGTAACCTATGGGTACTGCATAGAATTTGCCGACCACCCCAATTAAGACAGCCAAGATCAAGACGCCTGGCTCCGGACCACCTACGGATCCTGCTGCAAGAGGTAGAGACCAGTCGTCCCTATTCTACGGGTAAACTAAGGTTCTTATTCATTGTACTTCCTTGTACCCAAAAAGAATCTCGCCATGCGCCCTGTGCTAGACTTGCGTCCAGCGAGCAAGTTTGTCAAACCTCAAATGTTTTGTATGGTCGATTTGCAGGAAGTAATCGCGCTGTTGAAACAGGGGGGATTACATGGCAACATTGGACATGAAAGATACATACTTTCATATTTCAATGTTGCCGGCGCACAGGAAATGTCGAAGGTTCATGATGGAGGACAGGCAATTACAATTCAAGGTGCTCCCCTTCGGCATCGCCTTGGCGCCAAGGGTGTTTACAAAGGTCCTGGCAGTAGCAGCAGCACACCTGCGCAGACTATCCGTCCCGGTTTACCCTTACTTCGACAACTGGCTCATAACAGAGGACTCGTACGACATGTTTTTTGAACGCCCAAAAGACCGTAGACCTTCTGTTCAGTCTGGGTTTCTCGATCAATGAGAAAAAATCCAGTCTAGTCCCCAGTCAAATAAAACAATTTCTGGGAGCTCTAATCCGGACGAAAGACGGCCTCGTCTTCCCCTCCAATGAGAGGGTTCAGAACATGCTTTTTCAGATCCCTCCGTATGTAGCCAGTCGGGTGGTGACGGTGCGCAAAGCCTTGCGTTTGCTAGGAATGATGGCGTCATGCATATACTTGGTTCCCCACACGCGGCTGCGCATGCGTCTCATGCAAGAGTGGCTCAACAGCCAGTGGTGTCAGGCCAGTCGACAAACGGACGATCTGGTAGCTGTCTCGCCAGCCCTCGTTCTCTCTGCAGGGAAAACCTTTTGAAGGGGACAACCTTCACCACCCCTGCAGTGGAAGCCACTCTCACGACAGATGCATCTCTGACAGCGGCGGGGGATGGGGGAGGGGTGGCCTCACCTGCTTCAGCAGACCACACATGGAGTGTGGTCCCCACAAGTAGCGTCCAACCATATAAATCTGTTACGCTTGCTAAGAGAACTGCCCTTCAAGCCTAGAACACATTCTACTCTGGGCACTGGGGCGTCCATAGCATTCATTGCAAATGTGCCCCTAGAGTCCATTTGCAAAGAGGCAACCTGGAGTTCTGTACATACCTTTACAAAACACTATTGCCTAGACACTCATTCTAGGTCTGATTCTCAGGTGGGAAAAGCAGTACTAAGAGATCTTTTCTCTACTGTTCCTTCTCACAACCCACCACCAACTCCGGGTACTGCTCGCTAGTCTATACACAGCATGTGACTCTAAGCAGATTAACAAGCATCAGAAGACATGCATTACTTACTGTAATAGCATTTCTGATGATTGTATCTAATTGGGTGCACATGCTCCCTCCCTACCTCCCCGCTCGGTGTGCAAGGAACAGACATCTTACTCACAATAGCCTTGGGCTCCCTCATGGCAGAAAAAATACAATCGGAGGGACAAGAGGGAGGACGTCGGGACTCCTGCACAGGATCGTCCGAAAACGCAGACACAATGGAGTCACTTCAGTTCCAGTAGCTGTAATTCAAGCACACAAGCTGGTGTCCTTCCTCCCTGGTTAATCGTAACCTGCTCAAGAATGGTATCCAGGTTGCTTACGAGTTCATTGGTCCCACCAACTCAAAAGAAGTCCTTGAAGGGGCTTCTCTGTCGAGGTGAACTTGGCAATTAGGTCCTGCAGCAGGAGTTGCATCAGCGGTCCTCTTCCAGCTTGTCTTCGGTTCTTTCGTTCCAGTGGTCGACTCCGCTTTCCAGTCCAAGAGACTTGCCTTTTTAACAGTTTTCACCCTTTCATTCCAGCCTAGCTGCTACTCGCCAAACACGTTGGCTGTCCTTGCCGAACAATTAGCCAGCCAATCATGCCAGAGTACAATTGGGTCTCCTAGGAGACTAAGCACAGGGAGTTTCGGGCACCTCCATCACTTCCTGCCCACCCCAGATGCTCTGGTGCCAGAGGCGGTCTTCAGTCCTGAAGCGCGCCAAAGGCATGGAAACCAAGGGACCAAACCTAGTTTTGCACGGAGACAATTGCTAGAAGGACCTTTCCAAAAAGAAATGGCGAAGAGAGACTGGGACCTGTTTAAACAAAGGGCTTTAAGGCACCATCTTGAAAAACATGGCTCCCGCGATTTTTCGCTACCAGTGTTCGCTGTCTGGAAAATTCATGGTAGTTCGTTGTAAAACCACTGCCACCAGCCATTTTGATAGAAAAGGGTAGCATTTGACTGCTACATAAGTTTCTAGCCACATGGTATACAAGGTAACCCCTCCAGCACTTTATAGGAAGATAGTGTGTGCTGGGTCTAGGAATTTAAAAATACTAGTGAAGTCAATTTAACCTTACATTCCCTGGGAAACAGTAGTTTATCCCAGAGATGGTATTTAAACCTTTGGGAAGTCTAAAAGACATCCCTGTGTCACTGCACTGAGGGTGCTGTGTAACACATACGAAAAGATTCCTATGGAGTTATCTTAAAACTCCATAATCAAAGAACACGAGAGTAAAACACACATCAAAATACATGAGAGTGGGGAAAAAAGCGGTTTCAAATCTCTCTATGTAGCCAGTCGAGAGATGACAGTACGCAAGGCCATGCGACTGCTAGGAATGATGGCGTCATGTTGCGAATGGATTGTCCTCCCAAGTATTCCTCAACTTAGATAGATCCTTACCTTCAGCTTTGCTGCTTCGGAAATGTTTTCTCTCTTCATCAGAGGGCGCGCCACTCCATGCTGCGGCATCGATGCCCCTCATCGACGAAGTAATCCGCTGTATAAATACCTCGAACGTGCCCGTTGGCCTCATTTCCGTTTTTCTGTTGGCTTCGCTTACAAATCATTATAAAACAGCGCTTCAGTTCGTGAGATAATGTCTTCATCGAACCCTTCCACACCAAAAACTGGATTCAAGAAATGCCAGAAATGTGGGAGAAAGATGTCACTGACTGATCTTCATCGGAATTGCCTCTGGTGCCTCGGTTCCGACCACTTTATAGATGACTGCGGTTCTTGCCAGTCGATTAACCATAAGGCCTTAAAAGAACGAAGAGGTAAACTGGTGGTGGGTGTTAGGGAGAATTCTCTGTTTAGGCTGAATTTCCCTACCTAGTGAGTCCCCCAGCAGCTTTGCTGGATTTCTGGGGTTTCTTTTTTTCTCCTGCCAAGAGTGAGACTCTTTTACCCTCACTCTTGGGCATGTTTGAAATGTGTTTTCTTGGTTAAACCTTGTGTTGAATGGGCTATGGGGTCTTTTACTCCATAGGGCCTCATGTATTTTTGTGATGTGGGTTACACAGCACCCTCTGTGCAGTAACCCAGGGGTGTCCTAGGGACTCCCCAACATAGACTCCATACCCTGGGACTGACTACTGTCTCCCAGGGCATGTAAAGTCACCCAAGACTTTACTAGTCTTAAATCCTGAACAGAACCAGTACAAACCATCATATTGTGGACGTACTGGCTGGGGCAATTCGATTGCCCCAGGGTCTGTTAATCGAGGGGGCACGTCTCCGTCCCCCCTGATCGAGTTTTGGCTGGTGGCAGTGGAAACTACTTTTTATATTCAACCGCGAATATTTTCCTATGGGATTTCCCATTGTTTTAGGCTAACACATTTAATTATTTATTTACGGTAGCCTCAAACATACCGCCGGTTTATATTTTTATTATTATAACTCCGGTTGGGATTTTTTGCCAAAACTTGATCCTAAAATGGCGTTGGCGTTCGCCTCTGTAACTCTGACCCAAAGTGGAGCCCTTTGTTCCACTTTTGGCGGGCTTCTCCACAGAAGCCCTCCAAAGGGGTGCCACTCTGTCTGGGGTACTTAGGAGGGGTGGAGGGGGATTTAGGCACCCTGGACTGAGTTACCTTGGTAACTCAAGTCGCACTCCGTCCTGATTGGCCCAAGTGGTGAGCCGGCCGGCTCACCACTTAGCATGTTTGAGTGGCAGCTAGGCTGGGTGAATGGGGGTTTGCTGCATAAAAGCAGGGCTTTGGGGACTGGAACTTTAGAAGTCGCCACAGGACCAAGAATCCGACGAGGGAAGAGCTGAGCCGACCTGCTACGACGACACCACCCGGTGGAGCCCTGGTGAACCGGCTCATCACTTTTCCCGACGACCGAGGAGAACTCTTAACGGAGTGGATCCTTCCCTTGACTGGTGGGGACAACCAGTTTTCACCTTCTTTCCGCTTCTTCGAGGTATCTCGTGGCCGCCTTGCCCGTGCCAAGCACCCCGGCAACCGGAATACCACACTTTTACCACAACCGCGAAAGTCGGTACAACCCTTTAACCGGAGGACTCCGCGGCTGGTTTCTTCCCGGGCAGTGCAACGACCTTATTCTTCTGCTCTTCAGTGAGAACTTCTTCTTCCCTGACCGACGTCGAGCCTTGCTGCCACTGCCTGGAACTGCCACCGCTGGAGGATCCTTCCCGTTTAAGGTACCGTGTTCCGCCTGGCTTCCCTTGCCACCGACTGTACGGGGTAGTTTTAGCCCCCGGCTTTCGAACCTGGGAGTGCCTGGGACACCCTGGCTAAACTTTCTAAGCCTCTCTAAACTCTTTCTGAACTCTTTGCAAGACTCTGAATCTCTAATAACGGTGTGATCTTGGGCACATTTTCGCTCTGTCTGCTCTAAGAGTGGGCCCTGCCTAGTGACTTTTGCTCACCTGTGACTTTGTGCTTCTTTGAGCCTATTGAAAGTGTTCTTGACCTTAGAGTGGTGTGTTTAGCCTATTTCTGTTTCCCCTCTTTGAACCTACTAGTGTGTCATCTAAAGTTAAGCACTCACCTCTGTTTGAATTATGTGGTGTTAACCTAGAGTTGTCTAGATAGGAATAAGGGTTGGGACTGCTTTCCATATAACTGTGTTTAAAGAGTTTTACTATAAATATTGCTAGTGTGTTTTCAACTTATGTGTTCTTAAAATAAATAACTATATACTTTTGAAACCAAGCTCTGGTCAGTGTTTGCTTGTGCTATTGTGTTGGAGTACCTATTGTGTATACTTTACATACTGCCTAACTCTTCTTGAGGGAAGTCTGACTGCTCAGCCACAGCTACCAGGTAAATCTGGGTGGTACAGACTGCTACCAAGTGGGTTTACTGCTATACCTGTAGTCTTAAATCTTTTGCAGTGTTCCCCAAGGGAACTGCACAGGTTTCTGCCTAACAGTGGGAGAGGAATCCTCGAAGTTTTCTTCGAAGGGGAGAAAAGACTCGGCTGAGTCTTCAGTAAAACGTCACAAAAAATCTAGGTCGAGGAGCAGATCCAGGAAGTCCTCTTCTTCGTCCTCTAAAAAGGCGAAGAAAAGACACTGATCTCCCTCTACCTCAACGTCATCTGAGGAAGTCATAACATGTCCCTCGAGACATGACTCCCTTAGAAAAAGGGAAGCTTTCAGAGCATCCATGTTAAATATTTGTTTTTGAGAACACGGCCCAGACTCCCTCATAGTGACGAAGACCAGGCCCCCTGCTACCAAAAGAAGTGACAGGGGAAGATCTAAAACCAGAAAATCCGTCAAAATTGTCGGGTGTCGTCCAGGGACTCTTCCCAGACGCCTCATAGAAAAAGCCTACCGGTGCATAAATCAGAGGTAGAATTCAAGAAAATGGGGTCAAACTCGTGCATCATCAAAGTCCTCATCGAAAACGTCCTTGCAGCCTCTATCGAAGGCGGTCGAGCAGAAGGTGTCGATGACGCAACCTAAAAAGGTTATGTCGAGTGTACAATAAACGGTATCGAAGGCTCCTTTGACTGTGTCGATGGTCCCGACAACTCCTTCGAAGGCATCGAAAACTACCTCAACAATATCGAAGGTTGTAGCTACAACATAGACGCCATCGACATTTTTGTCGACACCCATGCCAATATTAAAACCTATACCACCTGAAAAGGTTTTTCACCCAGAAAGCAGAAATGATTTTTTTAGGACATGTCCATCTGCCCTCCAATAAGTCTTCTGCAAAGAGAGGATCTTCTCTCGCCTGAGGAAGGTCGGGTTCTCCATGCAGAGGTCAAGACACTCAACCTTCACGCATGGTTTCTGAGAGGTTGAGATACAAGTATTGGGATCTTCCGGATGACGTAATGGAAATCTTGCTTTCAGCCAGAAGACCAGCAACAAAATCTTTGTACCGATGTCGCTGGAACAGGTTTGGTAACTGGTGCAAAGACCAGGATGTGGACCCTTTTCAGTGTGGCACCCCAATGGTGCTTTCTTTTCTGCTACATCTAGCTAATCTGGGGCTCCAGATAGGAACAATCAAAGGATACCTTGCTGCGCTGTCCATTTTCAAGCGCTCCTCGGATGAGGTTTCATATTTCAAAATACTGTTAATCATTCAATTCTTAAAAGGGCTAATTAATGTATACCCTCCAGTACCTTTTCATCTACCAACTTGGGATTTAAATTTAGTACTAAAATTCTTGACTTGCATACCTTTTGAGCCTCTGCATTCATGTCCATTGAGGCTTTTAACTCTAAAAACTGTCCTTCTTGTGGCCCTATCATCAGCCCGCAGGGTTAGCGAACTTCAGGCTCTCTCATGCAAACCACCATATACAATTTTTTAATAAGGATAAGGTAGTCCTTAAAGTTAAACCTTCGTTCTTGCCAAAAGTAGTCTCGGACTTCCATTTGTCACAAAAAATAGTACTACCAACCTTTTATCCTCCTCCTCATCTGGGCAAGGAAGAGGAGAGATTACACAGACTAGATCCCAAGAGGGCTCTTAGTTTTTACATCTCAAGGACGGCTAAATTGAGACAAGATGACCAACTACTCGTGGGTTATACTGGTCATAAATTAGGCTTATCTGTAACAAAACAGACCATTTCCCGCTGGATCATATTAGCCATAGTTGATTGCTACAGATTAGCGGGAAAAGAATCACCAGATGGGCTACGTGCCCATTCTACAAGGGGAATGGCTACTTCTGTGGCTCTAAAGAGGGGAGTCCCGGCAGCAGATATTTGTGCAGCTGCAACCTGGAAAACAATGCATACTTTTGTTAAACATTATTGTTTGGATACTGCCTCCTCTAAGGGTTTATTTGCCAAGGCAGTTCTGCACTCTGTCCACGAAAACTGAAATTACTACTCCCGCCTCCAAAATTGCTACTGCTATGGGAGCCTATCACAAGATGAGGAATACGTGGGAGGACACAATCCATTCGAAGAACAAGTTACTTGCCAACTGTAACGTTCTTCCGACTGGATGTTCCTCCCACGTATTCCTCATCGACCCTCCCATCCTACCCCACAGTACAGTTTTACGTTTTCTTACACTTTCCTCTCACAAAGAATATATCGATCCTGGGGCACGCCTGGGTGTTCCTCCTATATGTTTCATCGAAAAAACAGAACTGAAGCAACGGGCACGGCTCGAGCTATTTACACCATCGTTGACGTCGACAGAATACAGAGTCCGTCGAGGGACAATCGACGCCACGACCTCGAGCACAGCGCCCTCTGGCGAGAATTCTTTTTTACGAAGCTGGAGATAACTAATTATCACAAGATGAGGAATACGTGGTAGGAACATCCAGTCGAAAGAACGTTACAGTTGGTAATTAACTTGTTCTTCTTGTGGCAATGACATCAGCCCGCAGGGTGAGTTGCAGGCGCTTTCTAGCGGTCGTCCTCACACCATCTTTTATAAAGATAAAGTGGTACTTAGAGTAAAACCCTCTTTCTTGCCAAAAATTGTTTCATATTTTCACCTGTCACAAAAAATAACACTGCCTACTTTCTACCCTCCTCCTCACGCAAGTAAGGAAGAGGAACAGATGCATAGATTAGGTCCTAGAAGAGCTCTTAGCTTCTATATTTCAAGATTGCCAAAACTACGTCAGTGTGATCAACTTTTTGGGGGATACACTGGCCGCAAATTAGGACTAGCTGTAACTAAGCAAACATTATCTAGATTGATAATTTTGGCTATAACGGAATGATATAGATTGGGTGGGAAAGAACCTCCAGATGGGCTGAGGGCTCATTCAACCAGGGGCATGGCAACTTAAACAGCACTTCAAAGGGGTGTCCCTGTGCAAGATATTTGCGCAGCAACCACATGGTCATCCATGCATACTTTTATGAAACATTATGCTCCAGTTCGACAACTTCTCAAGGAGGTCTGTTCGCTAAATCTGTACTTCATTCTGTACATGACTAGAACATTTCTGTACTCCCACTTCCAATACAAAACTGCTTTGGGAGTCTAAGATGAGAAATGCGTGGGAGGACACAATCCATTCGAAGAACAAGTTACTTACCAACTGTAACGTTCTTTCGATTGGATGTTCCTCCCACATATTCCTCATCGACCCTCTTGGCCTACCCCACAGTACAGTTTACGTGATTAACACTCGCAATTCTTTTAAGGCTTGGGTCAAAAGAGGCACGCCTTTAACTACAATCCATTGGCTATAATATACGAAAAAACAGAACTGAGGCCAACGAGGTATTCATACAGCGGATACCGCTGAGGGACATCGACGCTGCAGCCTCGAGTGGAGCACCCTCTGGTGGAGAGAGAAACAATATCCGAAGCAGCAAAGCTGAAGGTAAGGATGTATCAAGATAGGTGGGAGGAACATCCAATCGAAAGAACGTTAACAGTTGGTAAGTAACTTGTTAACAACTACTTGGTTCCTCACGCGCGATTGCGCCCAATGCAAGTGTGGCTCAGCAGCCAATGGTGTCAGGCCGGCGGACAGTGGGACAATCTAGTGGTTGTCTCTCCGGCTCTCGTTCTCTCGCTGCGGTGGTGGTCGATGGAGAACCGCTTGAAGGGGAAATCCTTCACCACCCCCGCAGTGGAGGCCACTCTTAACTAGAGACGCGTCTCTCACAGGGTGGGGAGCTCACCTGCTTCACCAAACAGCGCACAAAGTTTGGTCGTCGGACATAGCGTCTAACCACATAAACCTGTTGAACTATTGGCAGTGTTCAAAGCACTAAAAGCTTTCCAAACACAACTGCAGAGGAAGACGATCCTATTCCTCAGACAGCACCACGGCCATGTACTTTCTGAACAAATAAGGGGGCACTCATTATCCAGGGCTGTCCCAAATGTTCTGGGACATTTGGAAGTGGGCTCTCAACCGCAACATGTTCCTGTTATCATAACATGTTCCAGGGGAACCCAATCTTCTCGCAGACGTACTCAGCAGAGACTTCCCTTTGCCCATGGAGTATGGCGTCTACACCGAGACATTGTCTCCAAAGTTTTTGCAGAATGGGGCTTCCCAGAGATCGATTTGTTCACAACTCTGCAGAACGATCAATGCCAAGATTACACCTCCAGATACCCCCAGAACCGCTCCAAGGGGAATGGACTCTGGATAACATGGTCAGAGAAATTTGTCTACGCTATTTCCCCCCCTAACCCCCCCCCCCTGACTCTCCTCAACAAAATAGTGTACAAGATGCACCAGGAGCCAGTCACAATGATACCAGTGGCCCCCATGTGGGCCCGCCAACCCTTGTTCGCTCATCTGATGGAGATGTCCCTATATCCTCCAGTCAAACTGCCTTGCCAGTACAACATGTCGAAAGACAGAGGGGAGCCACTTCACCCATGCCCGCAGACATTGAACTTGGCGGGCTGGCTCCTGAGGTCATAGTTTGGACACCTGCAATGCCCTCAGATGGATGGACATTCTCAGGGAGGCAAGAAAACGGAGCACTAGATATTGCTATTCCAGTAAATGGAAACGGTTTGTCATCTGGTCCAACTCAAAGAGCATTAACCAGATTAACTGCTCTCCCACACACATTGTTTTGTACTTCACTCATGCCTGGTATTTAACTCGCTAAAGGTTCACTTAGCTGCGCTTTCAGCCTACACTACATCGCAACAGAAAGTGTCATGGTGGAAGCTACCAGTTAAGGCTTTTATGGAGGGAGTGAAAAGAATTCACCCACCCATTTCTAACCCCGCTCCCGGATGAGACCTAAACGTGGTGTTGACTAGGCTCCTTTCGTGCCCATGCACAAAGCAGGTATTAAAGATCTCACCTATAAGACTGCCTTTTTAATAGCCATTACCTCCATTAGGAGAGTAAGTGAACTACATCGCTCTCAATCCTATATCCCTTTGTAACAGTTCACAAAGATATGGTGGGTCTACGCACTCACCCTAGGTTTTCGCCCAAATTAATTTCCAAGTTCCATGTGAACCAATCAATAGAACTACGAACGTTCTTTCAAAATCCTTCAATTCTGTGAGAAGAAATCCTGCCCACACTGGATGTACGCAGAGCTGTCATGTTCTACGTGGAAAGAACTCAACCACTAAGAAAAACGAATCAGTTTTTCGTTTCAGTGGCGGCAGGAAGAGGAGACGCAGTCTCCAAATACACTATCTCTAGGTGGATTGTCAAATGCATCGCACTCTGCTACAATCCTGCTAAGAGAGAGCTGCCCTTCAAGCCTAGAGCACATTCTACTCGAGGCACTGGGGCATCCATAGCATTCATTGCAAATGTTCCCCTCGAGTCCACTTGCAAAGTAGCTACCTGGAGTTCTGTACACCTTTACAAAACACTATTGCCTAGACCCTCATTCTAGGTCTGATTCTCAGGTGGGACAAGTAGTACCAAGACATCTTTTCACTACTGTTCCTTCTCACAACCCACCTCCAACTCTGGGTACTGCTCGCTAGTCTATGCACAGCATGTGATTCTACGTAGGGGTAAGTAGGGGTGTACCGAATAGTACATTTACTATTCGGCGAATACCGAATAGAAGGCCAAAGTATTCAGCTGGAACCGAATAGTGGTTTACTCCTACAAATGTCAGTGTATGCATAAGCCAAAACTGTTGGCTTTGCCAATGCGGGTATTAACAGAACTTCGATGAAGGACATGCATATTGCTTATAAATGGATCAAAGCTTGTAACTAAGCTTTAGAGGATGAGCGGAGAGTGCTGCTCTCTGCTTTGAGCCACCACTAATTCTCAGGTGGGAATGGCGGCAAACAGTACAGGGTGTGGCAGGTTGGTCATGCTAAGAGGGTTTTTGGTGCGGTTTAAGCGACGCCTCACCCCTCGGACCTCCAATTCCTCTATTGAATTGAGGGAGAGGGGTACATGCAGCTTGTAGCAATTTTGAAATGTGTTTAGAGTATTGGGCATACTGCTTGTGCATCGAGGTGGGAGGCAGCTCTGACCTTCGGTACTGTAGAGGGATTTGGTGTCTTTATTGTTTTCTGAATACTTTTTGCTTTCTCAAACATCCACTTTTGCATGACGCTACACACTACCCAATTTTCCTAGCAACAAGGTGAGAGGGAAAAAATGTGCAAATGTATTTTACTTTGAGACGAACAAGTCTCGGCGAAAAAATGGAAAGCAAACTGAGGTGAAAACTGAAAACCAAGAGGCACCCACTCAAAACTTGAGCCAAAACACTATTTGAAAATAGCATCAAGTTTTTGGTGTTTTCAGGCAGTCCTCGTATGTAGATTACAGCCGCTGAACACAATAAAAACTGGAGCGATGTTACAATGAACAGAAACCTGCCATTCACGCATACTGGGTGAAATTAGACGATACTGTGCGAGGCTTTGTTTAATGTGCATCTTTAAACCGGACTGTTAAACACTCCCACCCCTTCCTGCTACCCAGGCCCCTGTTGAGCTGTTTCTTACAGCTTGCAGGATAGTGCCTAGGCCACCCTCAGAGCGTTTCAAGTTGCTGCGAGCCGATTTCAATAGCTAGGACCCGGGAGTGAAAAGGCCCAATCTGTTCCTGTGACTTTGCGTCTCCCCTTTGTACTTGTACTCCTTTCCTTTGGAAAAATAAAGTTAGAAAAAAATGTAATTTAAAAAATAGTATCCTTTTGGTTTGGAAAAGTGCCCAGGTGAAAGCATGTTTATCTCCAGCGCAGTAATTTGCTTCTGCCGCAGAAGACAGAAGCCCCGCTGCCGTGGCCTGCACTTCATAAGTCACGCCTTTTATGTGGACAGGGGTCAGGGCAGCTTGTGGGCCTGCGCAGCGCTCCAGTACGGTGGATTACACTCAGGTGCTGGGGTCAGCCCCCAGCAGGCTGACTTCCTGCACGGCTCACTGTTGTTTTTCTGGCCCCTCACCCCATCCAGAGTCTGGACTCTTTCACCCACACCTCAGCTGCCCTTCCTTAATATCTCACAATTCGGGACAACAGACCTTCCAGCCTCGCCTTTAATACGAAACATACAAATGAAAACTAATGCATTCTGCGACTTGTAGTCTCGTTTAATTTTAATGGCGCCTAATCCCTGATTCCCAAGGCTCTTGGATTCATTTGATCACCCTAAATGGCACAGGGTAATCCTTGCCTTTTTAGATGGCGACGAAAACTCATTGCCGATGACAGTACGCTTGATTAGTTTCCATGTGTCGTGGCAGTCGTACATTCACGTTTTCCTCTTTGGTTGAAATGTTTTCACTTGCAATGTATATTTATAAACCGTCTCTGAAAACATTTTAATAGAAGAAACACAAAGTGCGTGTAAGCATGTGACTCTGTACACTGTCTTCAATTGGGTGGGAATACTTGAGTGTTTTCACAAAATCGCGCCTGAGCTGAAATCTCTTAAACCCAAGGCACGTGACTGCCAGGTGCGTTTTGATATACTCGCCACACGTGACTAAATTAGGTGTGTAACTTGGGCTTCAAGTGCTGTTTAAAGTACGTATTCGGCCAAATAGCTGATTTCGGCCGGAATTCGGCCGAATACGTACTCTAAGCCGAAGTTCGGTACACCCATAATTCTAAACAGATTAACAAGCATCAGACATGCATTACTCACCGTAATAGCATTTCTGATGATTGTCTCTGCCTAGATTCAGATGCACTCACTATTCCTCACCGCTTGGGTGGAAGGAACATATAAGTCTTAATACTTTCTCTTTTATGTACTCCCTCACGATAGTCCTTGGGCTCCCTCATGGCAGAAAAAATACAATCGGAGGGACCTCAGCGCACAAGGGATTTTGGGTACACTACGCGTCACGTTAGGGATAGTGTTACAGAGACACCTATGCCGACGTCCCCTTTCGATCCTCGAAAGACAAGATGCAAAACTCTGCGGTTACCACTGGATGTCGGACCATATGCACGGCATGTGAATCTAAGCAGATACAATCATCTGAAATGCTATTACGGTGAGTAATCATGTCTTACTGATTTAGAATAGTATTTTGGAGTGTATTTGTGTTACTATTATATTGCCCCTTCTGAAGGTTTACTCCAACTCACTGTTTAATAAATTAATAATTGTTTAATCAAGAAACCTTGTGTGCAAGAGTTTGAGTTTGTTTGAATACTTGTCACTGTGAATCTCTAACTCCCCTTCAGCTCACATTGACACCTCTTGAGATGAACTTGGCTGCTCCACACGCTACCAACCTGTGTAGTACAGACTTGTACCAAAGGTTGGATTCCTATTGCCAGGCCAGGGTGGTTGTAGTGCACCCAAACGGTACTGCATACAATGTTGCTTAACAGGCTCTTTAACACATAACTAGATTGTCTACTGCATTTCCTATTAAAAGCAGTTATCGTAATCCCTTTTTACTTTTTAAAGAGTCTGCTTGGCTACATGAACACATTTTTAACCAAGGAACTGTGACTTAATTGAGAATTTCTGGCAGGCAGGTACACCAGGTAGTTGAGATTAGTTGAAGGAACTATAAAAGAAACCCTGACTGAGTATTCCAGGTGGATGAGATTGAATGAATATTCCTGGCACGGGAGTACACCAGGCAATCTGCAGAGTTAAAGGAAGTCTTACCGAAAGACTGTTGCAAATCTGGGATTTAAACAAGAACTTGAGTCCAGTGAAGAATCAAAGAAACTTTCAATAAAAGTGCAACCTTTGCCATTCTATGTAAATAAACCAGGGGAGGGGGAACCACCCTCTGGATCCAAGGGTCTCTACCATGGAGAACATTTTTGTTGGAGTCATTAGTACATTTTGGTTTTGGAACACTTTTGCAAACCATTTCCCTGCCTCTTTTGTTGCATTGGTTTAATGTGAGGGGGTCAGGATAGGACGTTTTGGACACAAGGACTGCTTTTCAGTCACTGACTTCCTGACATAGACTGCTTCGTTTAGATTTTTAGGTAGGGAAATGTCTTGGAATAGGGCCAGTTGGGCAGTTTCCAAACCTTTTTTTATGTTTTAATAAATGTCTTTACTTGAATATGATTTCTGACCCCTCACACTACCCACTCTGTTGGATGCAGTAAAGGCTATATGGTTGTGATTGTAGAGGTGAGATTATGGTCCGTTTCAGGACTTGAGAATGTTTGTAAATGGGTATTGTGCCCCTGCACCTTCCATTCCCTGCTCCTCAAAGGAATGCCTCTGCAGAAGGCCCATGACACTAGCAAAGTGTAGACAATGCAACTGGTAGTGAACAGCCTTTAAATTAACTCACAATGGCCTGCTGACAACATGGGGGCGTGTGGACCAATGTTAAGCCTATAAAGTCCCATTTACACAGATCAAACCTGACTCAATAACAGAAATTGAACCTTCCATCCCTACATATTATAGGCCAATCGCAACAGTCCTGTTTTTTACTAAAAATCCTAGATACGGCTGCATATCTCAAGATCCAGTCTTACCTGGAACTTAACAACTTGTTAGGCCTACGACAATCAGGATTTAGACAAAAACACAGAACGGAAACGGCACTCATTGATCTAAAGAACCAATTGGATGCGCTGAAGGGCAAAGAGGAAACTAGCCATCCTCCTACTTCTAGACCTTTCCGCCGCCTTCGACTTAGTGGACCACCAGGTCCTCTGCAATCATTTATCATCCTCTGCGCTCCAAAGAGGCCACAGCCTGGATCAAATCTTTCTTAGACAACCGATCCATGAGTCTTCTCCACTACAGACTCCGCAGTCGCTGCCACCATGCACCATGTATAACGTCTTCACAAAACCCTTGTTTGATGATATGGACAATCTTGGTGTCTCCTACACCTATGCGGATGACACCCAGATTCTCATTCCAATCACTGGGGACTACATGACAGATGTAGCGAAGATTAACAAAATGTACCTAGGCATGCAAGCCTGGATGGCTTCTCACGGGCCATGCCTCAATGACAAGAAGACTGAGCTTCTACTCATTGGCTCAACCACCAAACTCAACAAACTGAGTAACCATTTCACGACCTTCGACATTGATGGTATAAACATTGTTTCCAAAGAGGTAAAAACCTTAGGCTTTTACCTAGGCTTGACACTGAACCTAAAAAGACAAGTGAACGCTGCTGCATCAGCCACCAGTTACACTTGCAAATTGATTAACACATGCAAGCCATTCCTCTCCACGGACAGGTGTATTACACTAGCCAGAGCTTATTCTGTCCAAGCTCGACTTTTGTTATGCACTGTACCGGGGACGACCAAACAGAACATCAACAAGCTGCAAATGCTACAAAACGCTCTCAGAACTGCATTTAGCTTCCCTAGAATGCAACATATCTCAAATGCCAGACACTCTACAAAGTGGTTGACTATCAAAGACAGGATTAGTCTCAAAGCCCTCAACTTACCATTCCAATGTGTCTCCAACCAGGCCCATAAATACTTGATGGACAAACTCGCCATGCATACTTCAGAACGGCCCATCCGTTCTATCCACATTAACTCGCTTAAGGTACCCACCTTCAAACTAAAAGCAGGGGGAAGCAGCTTTCCACTACTGGCTGCTCAGCTCCGGAACACCTTGCCTATTGCCTTAAGATCTGCGCCCTTACTCTACCACTTCAGCAAACAAACGAAAAAATTGCTGTTCTCTCTAGACTACTAGAAACGTGTCTATTCTAGCATGATACTAATTTCACCGTTGACTGCGGCTAACCACTTTAGCCCTACAGTAGCCTGCTTGCCTGCACTACCTTGCCCTTTGCACTGCTCCCTCCATCCAGCCTTCACAACTTCCTAGACTGTACATATTTTGCTCTGTGTAACTGTACTTCTGAATCTGCTTAGAATCACATGCTATGCATATGGTCCGACATCCAGTGTTTACCGCAGAGTATTGCATCTTGTCTTTCGGGGACCGAAAGGGGACGTCGGCATAGGCGTGTCTGTAACACTTTCCCTATCGTGACATGTGTAGTACCCAAAATCCCTCAGGCGCTGTGGTCCCTCAGATTGTCTTTTTTCCCACCCAGATAACTGGTCACCCTATAGCAGAGCTCTTACTAAAGACATTGTTTATCTTACCGAATTGTCGGTTTATTCCCCGTTAAGTCATTTCGCCAATAACTACAACTTTGACGAAGACTATGGGGGAATCTTCTACGGCTGTGTATTTCGGCACCTAAGATCCGGCGGCCGGATTGTACATGTGGTTGGGCCCTCTGGCCGACCTATACAGTAGGGAGAGTGGGGTCGGGGTGGCCATATTGTTTTAGTAGGTCTTTCCTCCTTTCCCTTTTGGTCTGGTCATCCTTCCCTTTTGCTATGGAAAGGACTCCCTTTAGATTCTGCCCTAAGTGTTGGGTCAGATATCCTTAGAAGGACGAGCACAGGACGTGTAATGCCTGTCTCCCCCTAGAGCACGACGAGAAGCGGTGTGCAGCGCGCAAACTCCTTCGGCCCAAGACCCTTAAGGAGCGCCGTGTAAAGTGGTGGGCCGCATACGTCATGTCACGCGTGGAGCTCCCACCGCCACACCAGCCGAAAGTGACGGGGGTACTTTGGATGACCAAACGTTCAACGCGTATGTTATAGACCTTGAGGCAGACACTTCTAGATCTGCCACGCCCGTCCCCAACCCTTCCAGGCTCGACTCTGGTCTTCCTACAGGGACCACACCCGGCGACAGGGGCGTACAATTGCATCGTAACACTAAGCACACAACCCCTACGCCAATTTCGACAGTTGCGTTGAAAAAGGCGCAAGCGCCAATGGGACCGCCGAAATCTTCGCCAGTTCCCCAGGTTCACTCTGATCCACGGCCTTCCCCGCATTCGCAGCAGCGCATGGCGTCTGGGCAAACAAAAAAGATCAAGGGCGCTACTCCT
The DNA here is from genome assembly GCF_040938575.1 of Ambystoma mexicanum. Lineage (NCBI taxonomy): Eukaryota > Metazoa > Chordata > Amphibia > Caudata > Ambystomatidae > Ambystoma > Ambystoma mexicanum. Next base: position 125,262,575 of record NC_090934.1, read on the forward strand.
AATCTTACACACTTCGAAAGCGGGAGCCCGACGCTTCGAGTTCCACGGCCTCTATAGGCCCAAAAAATAAAGACTAGGACTCTACCCGAAACAAGTCTGCTAAAACTCCTGGTGGCATGGACGGTCTTTCTGCTGCCGACAAATCATTGCAGCCTTTGTGTCTCGACGATTCGGTGACTATCCAAAGTAGCATCGGAAGGATCGCAGCGGCGGTGGGTCTTATCCCGCTCCACAAAAGATTATGGGTCAATCCGTGGGAATGTTTTTGGCGAATTATGTTCCTGATTCCGATGGGACTTACGTAGATAGTCAAGATACTCTCTCCGACACTCTTAAAGGTTCACGTTGATGCCAAAGTGCGGAGAATGTCACTTCTCCTCGCGCCTGCCTGTTCGGGTCCTCTAAATAGACTACAGAAAAGTTCGAAGGTTGTATGGATCGGCTGGAGCGGATCATCGCCTTTTCAGACCATCCGCCCCCGAAAAAAGCACGGGTAGACCCTAACCCTCAAGTTCAAGTAGATCACTCTCAGGTTTTCCAACAAGAAGACTTGATCCATATGGATACTTATAGAGAGACCTATAATGAGGAAGAAGAAACGTCCTTTCTCAAACTATGAGGAGGATCAACGGGACACGACAGACCACTGGGAAGAGACCCAGCAGAAAGGTGAAAACCCTTGGACACAACAAGATCAGGACTCTGATATTTTGGTCCTGGATTCTCCTCCGTCCACTCCGACTCGCCAGGCCTCCCCTATGGATGACCAAATGGCTTTCAACTCCAGGTTGAAAAAAGCGGCAGAATTCTTCAAAATTGCCACTCAGGGGGCAGTACCGGAGCAGGATTTCGTGGAGGATAAAAACCTCCAGCGAGTCAATCCATCCCCCTCCTTAACTCTGTCTGGAGACGAGTAGCTCCATCTTTGGTCACACCTGCTCAGACAGGAGCGGTGAACCCGAGTCGAAAAACTATTTCGGCCTTCCCCTACCCAACCCTCTGTATATCAATGGGCACGCCATCCCAGACTCACTGGTACCACTCGAAAGAGGGCAGGTGTACCCCTTGCCACGGAGAATCCCCACCGGACAAAGGAGTATAAAAGGTTGTATGCCCTGGGCAAACGTCGCATCAGCAGCTGCATACACCATTCGGGTTGCTAATGATACGCTATTAGCAAGGTATGCTGATGCCCAATGGAACTTGCTCCAAGAAGGCCTCCAGGAGGTTCCTGAACCCGCCAGAACAAAGCTTCTCGCCATTGTTTCGGAGGGAAAACTGGTTAATCACAATGTGGTGAACACCCTGGACACTGCAGAAACAGCAGGCAGGTGTCTTGCACAAGGTACTCTTCTAAAAAGACGCGCATGGCTGTGCACGTCGGGCTTCAGACCTGAGACCCAGGCTTCTCTCATTAACAAACCCATTGAGGAGACTAACATCTTCGGGAAAGCAGTGGATGAAGTGTTGGAGACGGCCAAGAAGGAGCACGAGACTATAAGGTCTTTGCACCAGATTACACAAACCCTCCTCCCAGAGGGGTAATAATTCTCGCCGGTCCTTTCGAGGACAAGCCCGTGCCGGTCAGAACAACTACTGCACGGGTAACTTCAACACGAATCGGACATCCGGAAGCCCTACCTACTACTCCCCCCCCCCCCCCCCCCCAAAGGGGTCAGAAACGCAGCAAAGGTAGAGGCAGAGGCCCCAATCCCAGAGGAGCCTCAGCCTCTGGTCAGAAATGACCTCCAGGTCCCCTCCCATGTCTCACCGGTCGGGGGGCAATTAAGGCATGGGAGGGGATGACTTCCGACCAGTGGGTCTTAAAGACGGTCGCCCACGGTTATTGCGTGGAATTCACCTGACCTCCACAGTTCAGACCGCCACGCTCACGGCGCCTTTCATCGGACCAGCACTGCTGGGAAAGGAAGCCATAGAAGCTGTCACCATTCTTCAGGTAAACTAGGGTATTTATTCAGTGTACTTCCTTGTACCCAAAAAGGATCTCACCATGCGTTCTGTTCTGGATCTGCGCCCAGCAAACAAGCTTATAAAACCCCAGAAGTTTTGCATGGTAACACTGCAGGAGGTGATCCCATTGCTGAAACAGGGGGACTTCATGGCAACATTGAATAAGAAAGATGCGTACTTTCATATTTTAGTGTTGCGAGCGCACAGAAAATACCTAAGGTTCATGATTCAGGACAAACACTACCAGTTCAAAGTACTCCCCTTCGGCATAGCCTTGGCGCAAAGGGTGTTTACCAAAGTCCTGCCAGTGGCAGCAACACACCTGTGCAGACTATCAGTCCCAGTTTACCCTTACCTCTACGACTGGCTCATTACGGGGGACTCGTTCGGCGCTTCTTTTTCGAACACCCAAAAAACAGTAGATCTCCTTCAGCCTGGGTTTTTCAATCAACGAAAAGAAATCCAGTTTAGTCCCCAGCCAAGTGAAACAATTTCTGGGAGCACTAATTCGGACGGAAGACGGCCTTGTCTTCCCCTCCAGCGAGAGTGTTCAGAACATGCTCTCTCAGGTTCCTCAATATGTAGCCAGTCGGGAGGTGACGGTATGCAAAGCCATGCGTTTGCTAGGGATGATGGCGTCATGCATATACTTGGTTCCCCACGTGCGGCTGCGCATGCGTCCCATGCAAGAGTTGTTCAACAGCCAGTGGTGTCAGGCCAGCGGACAATGGGAAGATCTGTTAGTTGTCTCGCCAGCCCTCGTTCTCTCTCTGCAGTGGTGGTCAAGAGAAAACCTCTTGAAGGGGAAGACCTTCACGACCCCTGCAGTGGAAGTCACTCTTACGACAGACTCCTCTCTCACGGGGCTGGGGGGGTTTCTGACCTGCTACAGCAGACAGGAGTGTGGTCCCCTCTGGTAGTGTCCAATCATATAAACTTACTGGAGCTGCTAGCGGTGTTCAAAGCATTGAAAGCCTTTCAGGGGCAACTGCACGAGAAGACCGTGCTGATCCTAACGGAAAGCACTACAGCAATGTATTACCTGAACAAACAGGGGGGCACTCTCTCCAGGGCTCTCCAAGCTGTCCCAGAACATTTGGATATGGGCTCTCAAACACTAGATGTTTCTGTTGTCCCAACATGTTCTAGGGGAACTCAATCTTCTGGCAGACGTGCTCAGCAGAGATTTTCCTCTGTCAGAAAAATACGAATGGCAGCTGCACGAAAACATTGTGTCCAACGTCTTCGCAGAATGGGGTTTCCCAGAAAACGACCTGTTCTGTCCTGAGATCATAGAGTTTGGACACCTGCAACTCCCTCAGAGATGCAGGGACATACTCTGGGAAGCGAGAAAGCCTAATGCACCTTACTGCTATGCCAGCAAATGGAAACGGTTTGTCATCTGGTGCAATTCCAAGTGCGTCAATCCCATAGATTCCTCACCCTCACACATTGTGTTGTATCTAACCCACCTGTTGGACTCTGGGTTAGTCTTCAATTCCCTGAAGGTTCATCTGGCTGTGCCGTCAGCCTACATCACAGCAAAAAGTATTGTGGTGGAAAATACCAGTAATTAAAGCCTTTATGGAAGGGGTTAAGAGGATTTATCCTCCCATCGCTCATCCAGCCCCTGGGTGGGATCTGAATGTGGTTTTGACCAGGCTCAGGGGAGCTCCCTTTGAGCCTATGCATAAAGCAAGTCTGAAAGATCTGACTTACAAGACAGCCTTCCTAGTGGCTATCACTTCTATCAGAAGAGTTGGCGAACTACAGGCTCTTTCTGTTTTAGACCCCTTTGTTACAGTCCACAAAGATAAGGTAGTTCTGCGCACACATCTCAGGTTTGCGCCGAAGTTTATTTCAAAGTTCCATGTGAACCAGTCAATCGAACTACCCACGTTCTTCCAGAAACCTACTAACGTGGCCGAAAGAAGCCTTCACACACTAGACGTGAGCAGGGCAGTCATGCTTTACATGGCAAGAACTAAACCACTGAGGAAAACTAAACAATTCTTTGTTTCTGTGGCAGCTGGTAGAGAAGGGGATCCTGTCTCTAAATCGGCAATCTCAAGGTGGATTGTCAAATGCATCACACTAGGTTACACTCTTGCGAAGAGAGAACTGCCCTTCAAGCCTAGAGCACACTACTCGAGGCACTGGGTCATCCATAGCATTCATTGCAAATGTTCCCCTAGAGTCCATTTGCAAAGCGGCAACCTGGAGTTCTGTACACACCTTTACAAAACACTATTGCCTAGGCACTCATTCTAGGTCTGATTCTCAGGTGGGACAAGCAGTACTAAGACATCATTTCTCTACTGTTCATTCTCACAGCCCACCACCAACTCCGGGTACTGCTCGCTAGTCTATGCACAGCATGTGTTTCTAAGCAGATTAACAAGCATCAGAAGACATGCATTACTTACCATAATAGCATTTCTGATGATTGTATCTGCTTAGATTCACATGCGCCCTCCCTGCCTCCCCGCTCGGGGTGGAAGAAACATAGACGTCTTACTACTCTCTTTATGTACTCACTCGCTATAGCCTTGGGCTCCCTCATGGCAGAAAAAATACAATTGGAGGGACCTCGGCGCGTTAGGGTTTTGGGTACTACATACGTCACGATGGGGATAGTGTTACAGACACGCCTATGCCGATGTCCCCTTTCGGTCCCCGAAAGACAAGATGCAATACTCCGCGGTTACCACTGGATGTCGGACCATATGCACAGCATGTGAATCTAAGCAGATACAATCAGAAATGCTATTACGCTAAGTAATGCATGTCTTATCATTGCTCGATGTGTATAGTATGTAATATCTGTGTAAATTGTGTAAATGTCTATGCAACCTCTGTAAACGTGAAAAAATGCCTAAGTAACCATGTAACTGCAAATGCACCAGATACCCCCGGGTCAGGTGCGCTATATAAGTAAAATAAACAAACTGGTGCAAGGCCAAACCCAGCGTTATTATCAAAATAAACCAAGGACAGCATATAAGCATTAGCATGTAGGCTCTCTCAGCGTGCGTATCACAAACTGGTTTATATCCAATATATGGCAGAACGGACTACATAATGTAATCTTGGTTACCAAAACCTACGGGATATGGGGATTGGTTAATAGTGGTGACTACATATAATGTATAGGGTTAAATTTGTAATTGGGTAAGGCTTGTCTGATGACTCCATCTGAGACACCAGTACATTGATAACATTATAAAAGCATCACCTCTATAATAAGCTATTGGTTGACATAATACGTGGTGGGCGGCCTAACATCTGTTTTTTTTTTTCTTTTGGTTGGCTTTGTACTACCAAATCTTGGACAACTTACAAGACATGAGTAGGGAGAGGTATCCACGGACTGCTTTCCTTTCAATAAAGCAGTTAACATCCCCCATTTCTAGGCCGTGAGCCAGGCTGATCCCTTTATTTGGCCCTGCATGGCATCTTGTGTCTGGGAATATGTGGGGCGATTGAGACGGGCGTCTTACCTGTGTCCGCTGCTACGGAATACAGCGTTCTTCAATTATGGGTCATGTGTGATGGGACCATGTATGAAATAATTTCACCTCGCATTATTGGGATTTTGGCTAATATTGGTGTAAGTGTTATATTCCCTATAGTCTTTGGGCTTAAAATTATCCTGTTCCTGCTTTACAAGACTGGTTGTTCTTTTATAAATCTTTAAATAACTGGGGAGTTTCCTTCTTGCATCCTGGGAACTGCTATCGCGTGCATTTACGGCAACGTTCTGACTCTCCCTTAATTCGCAGTAATCTTGGCTGTGGTTGTCTGCTCCCGTCTGAGCTCTGCACGGATCTGTATTTTGTTAGTTCAGCATTTTACTTTCTTGAGGCCATTCGTTTACTTCAAATGCGGCATTCCATTTTTGAAAATATGGCTGCTCATTGCAGTTGCATTTCTGTAAGGGAGTTTATATTCTCACGTCCAAGTTGCGTTCAGTTTATGCATTGCTTATGTTGGTATTCTTATCTTATGGATGTTTATATTTTTCATATACAAATGCACTTGTTCGCGTTCTTAAAGTTAAATGCATATTTGCTTAATGTCTAGTGCATGTACATTTGTTTTATTTGTGCCATATTCGGCATTAGTCACTCTCCTGCTGTACCTGCCTGGGAGAAGGGCGGTATGGTTGCCTTGGTGAATAACGTTTCTCACCTGTGCAATATTGGGCCTGGGGGGGGCAAAGCTATGGATGACTTATTAGATTGCCTCAGAACACCATCTTTAGCTCTGATCGGCGAACTGTTAGGGAGAATTCTCATAAATGTGCTGATTTCCTCCACCTTAGAGACCCCCAGCAACTTTGCTGGATTTTGAGGACTTGATTTATTTTCCCTAGGAAGAGTGTGAGCCTTTTTTCCCCACAATTTGATGTGTGCTTTACTCTTGTGTTCTTTGATTTTGGAGTTTTAAGAAACTCCATAGGCATCTTTTCATGTATGTCACAGCACCCTCAGTGCAGTGACACGGGGATGTCTTTTTAGACTTCCCAAAGGTTTCAATACCATCTCTGGGATAAACTGTGTCCCGGAGAATGTAAGGTTAAATTGACTTTACTAGTCTCTTTAAATTCCTAGACCCAGCACACACTATCTTCCTTTAGTGTTGGAGGGGTTACCTCGTATCCCCTGTGTCTAGAAACTTATGTAGCAGTCAAATGCTACCCTTTTCTGTTGCAATAGTTGGTGGCAGCGGTTTTAGAACAAACTACCATGATTTTTCCCGAACGCGAACACGGTAGCTAAAAATCGCGGGAGCCATGTTTTTCAAGATGGCGCCTTAAGCCCATTTGTTTAAACGGGACCCGGTCTTCCTTTTTTTGCCATTTCCTTTTGGAAAGGTCCTTCTAGTGTTTGTCTCTGCGCGCCAAACCAGGTTTGGTCCCTTTGTTTCCATGCCTTTGGCGGGCTTCAGGACTGAAGACAGCTTCTGGTGCCGAGTGTCTGAGGTGGGCAGGAAGTGAGGGAGGTGCCCGAAAGTCCCTGCGCTTAGTCTCCTAGGAGACCCAAATGCAATCTGGCGTGATTGGCCGGCTAATTGTCCGGCAAGGACAGCCACTCTGCTGGGTGAGTGGCAGCTAGGCTGGGCTGGGATGAATGGGAGAAAACTGTTTAAAAGGTGAGTCTCCTGGACTGGAAAGCAGTCGACCACCGGAACGAAAGAACCGAAGACGAGCTGGAAGAGGACGGCTGCTGCAACTCCTTGACCGTTGGTTTGCCCCGTGAAGCCCTGCTGCAGGTCCGAATTGCCAAGTTTATCTCGATGGAGAAGCCCCTTCAAGAACGACTTCTTCCTTTGAGTTGGTGGGACCAATCAACTCCTAAGCCAACTGGATACCATTCTCGAAGCTGGTTAGGGTTAACCAGGGGGAAGGACACCAGCTTGTGTGCTTGAAGAACAGCTACTCGAACTGAAGTGACTCCGTTTTGTCAGCTTTTTCCGACGATGCAGTGCAGGAGAACCCCGACGTCCTCCCTCTTGTCCCCACGACTGAGGCTCTGGAACAATGAGATCTGCAGGAACTGCCTGGAACCAACATCTTCAGCTGCATCTTTTGCTTCCTACTAAGGTACTGTGCCAACCCGATTGAGAGAACGCTTCACTTGCGGTGAAAGTTTGCGGAACTTTCCCAGTTTACAGGCCTAATCAGCTTGTGACCAACGTATTCTTTTTCGTACAAACTACTTCTGTGAACTTTGGCAAAGACTTTACCATTTATTTCAAGAACTGCTCTTTCCTATCCAATACTTTAGTCCATTGACTTTGGCCTATGCCTATTGAACTGAATCGAGTCCTCTAGTGAACTATAACCCTTTGCACTGCCTATGAAAGTATTTGTAATCTATTCTATTAACTTGTACCTTTGCCTCCCCATTCAAAGTGACTGAAATGCCCTGGCTCCTATTTCAGGGGAGCTTAAATTGTTCAGAAACGTATTGGCTTTATGTTGAAGTATATTTGTGTATAATATTAAGTTGCCTCCTCCTAGTGAATGTTTTCTAAATTTATTGTGTAATAAATGTAGAAGTGTTTTTACCACGAAACCTTGAGTATAAGTGTCTACTTGAACCACTGTGATTGTAAGACCTCTAACTTCTTGTACTGCTCACATTCCCTCTTGAGATGAGCCTGGCTGCTCAGCTCGCTACGACAAAACTGTCGTACAGACTTATACCAAAGGTTTGTTTATGCTTACACCTCTAGTCCTAATTGTATGTGGTGTCCCAGAGGGTACTGCATGCAATTCTGCCCAACACTGGTGGCATGCGGTGAGGATCAAGTATAGTTGTTACATTGAGTGTTGCTCTTACTTTTGTTCCAATCAGCTTCACAAGGCTAAGCAAGACTAGAAAAGCAATTGTTTTAAAATGCCAGATATGGATAACTTTAAACAGGAAGACCTGATCATTCTAACAGTAGATCAACTGAAAGATATGTGTAAATTCAGGTCTCTCTGTTACACGCAAGAAAAATTGATTGAAAAGTTGTTGAATCATCAAAGACTGGGAGGTATAGCTATAACTCCTAACCCTCCAGCAAATGTGGATCGGGTTGATGAGGATAATGATTCAGAGGCTAGCTCTAAGGTTGTTGAAGAGTTGGAAGAGTCAGAGGAGTCTCAGGATGTGAGCCCCACTGCACCTCTATTTGTGTTAGGTCCTCAAGCTATAAACACGGGGACCCTACCAGGTCCAGTTCTAAGTCCAGAATGTGTCTCTCTTGAAAGAAATGAGACTTGAGTTAGAATTTAAAAGGCTCCAAATGCAAAAAGAAAGCTAACATCAAGAATTTCGGCTCAGAGAAATGGAATTAATCATGTACTTGAAATGAAGAAATTCTCTTGAAAATGGTTCTCTCCCAGAGTCTTCTAGGTCTTCCAGTCCTAAGTTGCCTCGCATGCCTAAAGAAGCCGAGTATGTATGAGGTGAAACTTGATATTTTTGATTGGTTGGCTGCTTTTGTATTTGTATTTATAGTTTTATATAGCGCCTTAATCAAGGTGCTTTACAGTTAACAAGAACACATAAACATGTAACAGTAGAAACAATAACAGGAAACATTAATCAAACCAGAAAATCGGCATGTAGTACAATTTGCATGAGAAAAGGGGAAAGGAGAGGAAGGGGGTGTGGAAGGAGGGGGAGAGGGAGAGAAGTAGAGAGTAAAGTGAATAGTAGGAGAATTTAGAAGAGAAGGGGAAAGATGGAGAACAAAAAGGGTACTACAGGGAGGGAGGAAGAGAAGGGGAAGAGGGGGAAGGATGTCGGGGAGGGTAATGAAGGAGTGATTTCAAAGAGGAGCGGAAGGAGGAAGAGGTGAGGGAGGAGCGGATAGTAAAAGGTAGGGAGTTCCGGTGTAAGGGGGCTTTTGAATAGAACTATGGGATTCAGGGTTTCGCATTGAATCGGCTGATTCCTTGGCTTTTGTCTTGTCTCCCCCAGGTTGCAACTGATGCTGTAATGGAGGTGGGGGAACTTGAAAGATTGGAGAATGAAAATGTGAAGCTATCTTTCATTGCTAGATTTGGGGAAAACTCCTTCCCAGTACTTTAAGATGTTTAGGACCCTCAAAAAGCATGGTGGTACCCCTTGGGCAACCTGCGTGTGTAAATGTTTGACAATCTTGGATGGTTGGGTAAAGGGGTACAGAGTTAACACTGTTGAAGGAATGGGGAAACTATTTTTGTTAGAATATATTTTTGATGCCTGCTCTCCTGAGCTGAGATAGCACTTGGCTGACTCCAAGGAAATTGATCCAAAGAAGTTAGCAAAGGCTTCTGACTTGTGGGTTGCCAACAGGGCTACACACAAGGATTCTGGGGCAACTCAGAAGGATGATGGGAAGCAGCACAAGAAAGATGGCAAAGAGAATTCTAATACCTCCAATCCAAAAGAGGGCCCCAAACATCAGAAGAGTAAGCCACAAAGGAAACTGAATCAGGCTAGTGAAACCTCTGGTGCCAAACCAGAGGGAGGTCAGCAGAAACCCTAATTTGTCAAAACATTTGGAAAATGTTATGCTTGTGGGTCTACTGACCATGTAAAAGGGATCCCAGATGCAGGGGTAAACCTTCAGGGGTCCACACTTTCTCCTTAGCCTTCTCCCAAGAGGAAGAAGTACATATGGCAAGTGGAAATGTTCAAGTACTTGCTGAAACCCCATTGGAGTCTCTGCCAGTGTTTCTTTAGTGTCCCTGGGTCTGTGGGAACAGCGGAATTTAGATGTCTATAATTCAATTCCAGACAACACCAATGAATATTACAAGGACTGTACTTGTAAATGGTCCGGAAACCCCTGCCATTAGAGACACTGGGGCCAGCATCACAGTAGTGGATGAATCTTTTTTCAAACCTGAGGATGTTGCTAAGGCACCCAAAGGTCTCACTAAGCTTGCTGGAGGCCCTGTCCAAATGCTTACTAGACTACCAGCTCTCATCCAGTGCAACAACATGACTGTCAAGATACCTGTTAGTGTACAGAGTGAGGTGCCTGGGAGAGTCCTGTTGGGGAATGACTTAACTCTTGGAGTTGTATCAAGCACCACCAGGCCTCCCAGCAAAAGGAAATAGGATCAGACAAGGAGGGCCAGGGAGAGTACCTTAGATGTCTCTCCAAAGGATGTTAGAGGAATGTAGAACACCTAGCCCACAATTACTAACTGCTATTTCAAGGACGAATGAGGCAAAGGGGAAACCCAAGATCTAAAAGAAAGTCAGAAAGCAATTCTGTGCTACCAACAAGGACATCCCCGAGAGGACTGTCCAAAGTCACACCTATGAATGCTCCACTAGCTGAGGCCGAGTGTGAGGAACAACCAGGAAAGGATCAACCAGCTGCTGAAGATTCATAGCTGGAAGAAAACCTTACCCCTGTTGGAAATCTGGATCCTAAAGACCATCCTGAGCTGCAGTCTTTACTGGCAGAAGGTAGTCCCTGTAGGGCAGACTTCAGCAGAAGTCAGTGTGTCCTACTCTTGAAAGTCTTTTTTTAATTATTTTTTTATTTGAAGTCAGCTGAGTAAACTCAACTTATTCAAATGCAATTTTAAATTGCATATTTAAAATCTGCCAGTTTACAGGCAGCTTCACAGCTGGATGGGCAATAGCCAGGGAAACATAGCTTGTACTGGGAAGATGGCCTCTTCAGTGAACCGACTGAGTCTATCCCAGGGGACTACAGAAGACTTGTAGTGCTTCTTGAAAGCAGACTCCAGTTCCTAAAGTTAGCCCTGAGATACCTTTGGCTGGTCACTTAAGTTTTAAGAAGACCAAGGAAAGGCTCTCTTTATATTTCTACTAGCCTAAGTTGGGGTCTGATTTAGATAAGTTCTGTAGGAGCTGCCACACTTGCCAAACCTCTGGCAAGAGTGGAGCCAAGAATGTGGCACCCTTGGTGCCTCTCCCAGTGGTGGGAGTTCCTTTGTGAGGGTAGGAATAGACATTGTTGGTCCCTTAGACCCTCCTACATCTTCGGGTAACAAGTTTATCCTGGTTGTAGTAGACCATGCTACTAGGTATCCTGAAGCTATACCTATGAGGACTTTTACAACTCAGGCTGTTGCTAAAGCCCTACTTGGTATTTTTATTTTTTTACCAGAGTAGGTTTTTCCTAAGGTGATCTCCGACAGGGGGTCCAATTTTGTCCTACTACATGCAGGCCATGTGAAAAAACTGTGGAGGAATTTACGAGTTCTCACCAGCCTACCATCCTCCGACAAATAGATTGGTAGAGAGGTTCAACTGTACAATGAAGAGCATGATGGGTGCTTTAGAGGGACCCCTTAGAAGAAAGTGGGAGCACCTACTGCCATGCCTTCTCTTTGCATATAGAGAAGTCCCTCAGGAGGGAGTAGGATTTAGTCCCTTTTAACTTCTTTATGGCCATCCAGTTAGAGGCCCGTTGGCCCTAATTAAGGAGGGGTTGGAGAGTTCTCCTTCCCCAAAGCCAGTGAGAGTCACTGACTATGTGATAGGTCTCCGGAGGAGAATATCACTCATGATGGCAGAAGCATCAGGTAACTTGAAAGCAGGTCATGCTCTTCTGGTGAAGCATTGGCATGACCAGAAGGCCCAACATGTTGAGTTTACTCAAGACTAGCAAGTCTTTAGTTATGGTACCTACAAGGCAGAGGGTCTTACAGGACAAATGGCTAGGACCCTTCAAGGTTGTGGGTAAACTTGGAGAGGTCAACTATCTGGGGGATTTAAGGAGGCTCCCAGAGTCTTTCACACCAACCGTTTAAAGGCTTATGACCAGAAGTAGGAGCTTTGTTTCTAGCTTCAGCCCAAGAGGAGGAGGAGGAGGAGGAGGAGGAGGAGGAGGAGAGTGAGCCTCTACCTGACCTACTCAGAGGCCGGCCTTTAGATGAAAGTAGGAGTTAATCTCTCTTCTAACTTGACACCGGAACAACAGGAGGAGTGCAAGTTTCTGTTAAATCAGTTTGCCTCCCTGTTTTCACTATCACCAGGCTTGACCCCTCAGGGACAGCATGATATTCAAACTAGTGACTGTTTACCTATCAAAATCAGAGGTCACAGGATGTCAGATCATGTAAGATCCCGCATAGAGGTCAACAAGATGCTTGATTTCGGGGTAAAATGGCCCTCTACCAGTCCATGGTCTAGTCCAGTTGTAGTACCAAAGTCAGGATCCAATGAGATGAGATTCTGTGTGGACTATAGAGCTCTTAATGCAGTCACCAAGACTGATGCCCACCCTTTACCAAGGACATATGAACTGGTGGATAAACTTGGTTCAGCCAAGTACCTCCGCACATTTGATCTAACTTCAGGCTATTGGCAAATCACACTGCAGACCATGCCAAGGAGAAAACTGCATTCTCCACCACAGCAGGCCTCTCCCAGTTTAAGGTAATGCCTTTTAGACCTGCTACCATTCCAAAGGATGGTTAATCAAGTTCTGAATGGGATGGAGGACTTCTTCATGGCATACTTGGATGACATTGCAGTGTTCAGCCCTACTTGGAAAGAACATGTTGACCACTTAGGATATGTTTTGCAGGCTCTTGAGCAGGCCCATCTGACCATAAAAAGTCAGGTGGAATGATGAGTGCACTCAAGCCCTTGAATGCCTAAAGAAAGCCCTTTGTCAAGCTCCAGTCCTAAGAGCTCCTGACTATAACCAAACCTTCATTGTGCAGACAGATGCTTCAAATACAGGTATAGGCGCAGTCCTTAGTTAACTGGATGAGAAAGGTAGGGAGCACCCCATTTGCTTCATCAGCAGGAAGCTGAAGGAACCAGAAACAAGGTGGGCAACCATTGAGCGTGAATGCTTTGCTATTGTGTGGTCATTGAAGAAGTTTAGACCATATTGTATGGATCTACTTTTGTGATTCAAACTGACCACCAACCCTTGAGATGGTTGATGCAAATGAAAGGGGAAAACCCAAAACTGAGATGGTCAATCAGCCTGCAAGGGTTTGATTTTACCTTTGAACACAGGTCAGGGTGTCACCACCAAAATGCTGATGGTCTCTCCAGGATGTTTGACTGACTGGAGTAAGGCGATTCATCCTCCTGTCTTAGTCTGGAGGGGTGGGGGCGAGTGTTAGGGAGAATTCTCCAAATGTGCTAATTTCCCTTACCTTTTGAGACCCCCAGGAACTTTGCTGGATTTCTAGGATTTTATTTTTTTACGTGGGATGTGTGAGCCTTTTTTTTTTTTTTTTTTCACACTCCATGTATTTTGTGCGTTTTACTTTTGTGTTCTTTGGTTATGGTGTTTTAAAATCCCCTCCATGGCATCGTTTTCTGTGTCACAGAGCACCTTCAGTGCAGTGGCACAGGGCTGTCTTTCAGACTCCCCAAGGTTTAAATTCCTTTCCTGGGACTAACTACTGTCTCGCAGGGCATGTAAAGTTAAATTGACTTTACTAGTCTCTTTAAAATGACTGACCCAGCACACCCTATTTTACTATAGAGTGCTGGAGGGGTTGCTCAGCTTCCCCCGAGTCAAAACACTCATGTAACAGTAAAATGTTACCTTTTCCTATTTTAAATGGCTGGTGGCAGTGGTTTAGATCAACTACCGTGATTTTTCACGACCGCTAACGGTAGCTCAAAATCAGGGGTAGCCATGTTTTTCAATATGGCGCCCCAGACCTATCTGTAAAAACAGACTCCGGTCATCTTTTTTTCACCATTTCTTTTAGGAAAAGTCCTTCTTGTGTTTGTCTCTGCGCGCCAAACCAGGTTTGGTCCCTTTGTTCATGCCTTTTGGCAGGCTTCTGTGCTGAAGCCCTCCGCTGGTGCCAGAGTGTCTGGGGTGGACAGGATGTGAGGGAAGGGCCCAAAACTCCCTGTGCTTAGTCTCCTAGGTGACCTGAATGCACTCTGATGTGATTGGCTGGCTGACTGTCCAGAAAGGATAGCCACCCTGCTGGGTGAGTGACAGGCAGGCTGAATGAATGGGGGGGGGGGGAGAAACTGTTTAAAAGCTGGTCTCTGGGACTTGGAAAGCAGAGTCAACCACTGGAACGAAAGAACTGAAGAGGAGAGTAAGGAAGAGGACTGCTGCCACTCCTGGATGACCGGTGAAGGCCCTGCTGCAGGTCCGGATTGCCTGAAACTCCAACAGAGAAGCACTTCAAGGTTAACTTCCTCCCTTGAGTTTGCTGGGAACAACCAACTCGCAAGCCACCTGGACACCATCCTATTCTGGTCGATTTTCTTCAGAGTGCTGTTGAAAACCGGATAGCCAGAGGGAAGGAAACCAGGGGGACTTTAAGGCACTCGCACCTTAAACCGACGTCTTGCTACATCTTTTGGCCTCTTTCCTGGGCAGTGCAGGACCCTCCTGACGTCCTTGTCCCCACAACTGAAGCTCAGGAACAGCGAGATCTGCTCGAACTGCCAGGAACTGCCTCCTCGGCTACAGCTTTCTTCATTTAAAAAAGCTACTGTTCAAACGCGGTCCGGAAATATTTACGGCCATCGAGAGTGCGTGAAACTTTCCTCAACTACGAAGGCTTGTCCTTCCCTTAACATTCGTCAAACTTTTCGCCTAGCCAAATCCTTTAAAAATCAAATCTGTGGCAAAGACCTAACTGTTACATACCAGAATTGTGCTATCCTATACAAAAGACTCTGAACCGTTGACTTTGGCCCAGGCCTATTGAGAAGAATTACTAGTTGTATTTAACTGACACCCTTTGCCCTGCCTATGATGTATTTGGGCTGTCTATTCTTATAACCTTGTCTTTAAGTATCTGAAGTGCCATTTTGCTCCTACTTCATTTTTGATTTAAACTTGTTCAGTTACTTACCGGTTGGATTTTTCTGGTGTATTAGTGTGTGATATTGAGCTGCTTATGCTAGTGTAATGTTTTCTAACTGACTGAGTAAATGTATATTTTACTAAGAAACCTTGAGTAAGTGTTTACTTGAATCACGGTATTGGTTGCTCCTTTGTGTTACTTGTTCTACTGCCCACTTAAACTCTTGAGATAAGTCTGGCTGCTCAGTTATCGCTACCACTTTACTGTGTAGTACAGGCTTCTACCAAAGGTGAAATTGTGCTTACACTTGTAGTCCTAATTATCTGTAGTGTTCCCAAAGGGTAATGCAGGGGATTCTGCCTAACAGTCGCTTCTTTATTTTATTTTTTTGCCATTTCTTTGTGGACTTGTCCTTTCTTGGTCATTCTGCTGCCATCCAGGCAGGGGGGAGGTCCTAGTTTGATTCTTGTCTTCAGTTGGAACCCTTTGGTTAGTCCTCAGACTCCAGTGTCTGTGAAGACAGGAAATGAGGGAGGAGTCCAACTCTGCAGCTGTTTAATTTCTGGCATGCCTTCTTGGAAACAGCCCTAACTGGCAGGTTGGCTGTCCTGAGAGGACATCCACCCCGCCAAAGTTTGAATGTAGCATGTGTGTTGATTGGCTGGGTTCCTAGATAAATGGTCTGGATCTGGAAGTGGAAGGTAAGTTGACCACTGGAGCTGAATCAGTGAGGAAGAAGAGAAGACTGCTGTAGATGATTACAGCCACTGGAGATGCCTGATGTGTAACAGCTGCCTGTGCTGACCCCTTCTTCCATGCGACCTGTGAATCCCCAAGATGACTGCATTTCGAGCCATCACATGACGAGGTGTGACCTTCCTGGGGTGCAAAACCGCCAATAACTTTGAGGCATCTTCCTGTGAATTAATCTCACTGACTATTGGGTCAACTCCTGTTGGTCCTCAAGAAGCAAGATTTCACTCCTTGATGTCACCTCACCAGCGTACTGGACCGAGATGGCGAGGTGAATCGATCAGCCGATGACCGTTCCACATCTGGTACCTTGAAAAGGGCGCCAAATCCGCAGAGATGCGAGAAGGAACATAGAATCCTTTTGTTGGAAGCCTATTCTGTCCACTGCTGCAAGATCTCATCCAGTGTCCTTTCCTTTGCCACCACAACCAAGAAACCAGAGACCGGTGTGATGGTTCTCTGACTATTTCAAAGAAGTCGCACAAAAAGCATTTCCATCTGACTAATCGCTCATCACCCACAACAGTACCTCTAGAGGAGGTGGAGTAGCCATCCTCCACATACCACACATTTCCATCACCTTCACTGAAACACAGCCCTGCACAGCAAGCTGTGAATCCCTACTAGTCAAACGCTCTCCTGGCTTTCCTACTCCTCTACAGGCCCTATACGCCCCCCTAATGACTGACATTTTGCCAACCGCCTGTGTTGGGGGAGTTCTCCTAAAGTCCTACTGGCAGTAAGACTTTGGCAAGCTATCCCTAGTGTTAGGCAAAGTTTGAATGCACTACCCTCTGGGAACACTACAAACAACTATAACTACAGGTATAGGCAACCCAACCTTTGATATAGGCTTGCACTACACAGTTTTGGTAGCTTGTTGAGTAGCTAGACTTATCTCGAGAGGGGAAATGTGAGCTGTAGTGGAGTTGCACAAACATTCAATTACAGGCATTCAAAAAAACAATTAATAATTGATCAGTCTTTATAAAGCCTTATTCAGGGAGAAATAGAATAGTAATATACAAATATACTTGTACACTGAGTTTCTGAATCAGACAAGGCCCTTTTGGGATGGCCCACACACATCCTACACCCACAGGTGACTTCAGTAATGAGTGTGGACATTAATACCTTACTGTTGGCATTCACAATACTATTTAAAAGTTTGTGAAAGGCAGAGGTTATTAGAGCACAAGAGACCACAAATATTCTTAAGCAGTGCAGTTACTTATAGAGTTCACTAGAAGTCATTCAATTCAATAGGCTAAGCCAAAGTCAATGGCCAAAAGTCTTTTATAGGATAAAGCGCTTCTGGTAAGTAATGGCAAAGTCTTTGCACAAGTTCTTAGAAGTCTTTGATGAAAAGAAGAATCAAATGTAGGGCCACAAGCCGATTAGACTTGAGTTGTGGAAGTTACAAGCACTTCTACAGCAAGAGGTGAGTTTTCTTGGACTTGTTTTATAGTACCTTGGTAAAGGAGAAAAGGTGCAACTGATGACTCCCTGTTCCTGGGCTTCAATCATGGGGACAAGAGGGAGGACGTCTGACTCCTGCAATGCACTGGGACGGTCACAACCCGCAACTGGCAAACTTCACTTTCAGTGGCTGTTTCACGTTTTGCTCCTTGCGGTACAGCACATGGCAACAAGCGCGGTTCCTGGCTGTCAAGGGGGACTGTGCTTGCTTCTGGTGCCCCACGCTCTGCTGAGGGGGGCTCAGGCTTGGTCAGTCCTGCTTTGTGGGAGACCAGAGGATCTTCCAAAAGCTTTAGGCCAGCTTTAAAAGTAACGCACACAATCTGGTGTCCCTCTCCCTGGCTATTCAGTTTCCTGCAGCAACTCTGAGGAAATTCAACCAGCTCCGAGATGGGTTTCTAGGTGGCTTACTTTGGAGTTGATTGGTCCCACCAACTCAAAGGGAGAAGTCCTTTCAAGGGCTTCTGTCGTTGCGAAAAAGGCAAGTAGACACTGCAGCAGGGCTTCACCGTGCAAACCTGTGGTCCAGGAGTTGCAGCAGGCGTCCTCTTCAAGCTCTTTTTCGGTTCCTTTGTCCAGTGGTCGACTCTGCCTTCCAAGCCAAAAGACTTGCCTTTTATTCAGTTCCCTCCCATTCATTCCAGCCTAGCTGTCACTCACCCAGTTTGTACTACAGTTTTGTGGTAGAGTTGCTGAGCAGCCAGGCTTATCTCAAGAGGGAATTTGAGCTGTAAGGATGTTAGAGGTCTACAATCACAAGTATTCAAGTAGACTTCTACTCAAGGTTTCATGGAAAAGCACTTATTAATTTATTTCAGTCAGTTAGAAAACATTCACTAGAGGGAGGCAATCTATATCACACAAAAATATACTTCAGTACTTCACAATATCAGGTTCTGAGGCATTTAAACTACTTTGAAGGAGAGGAGCAAAGTGGCATTCAGAGCATTTGAAGTAGGAGCAAAAAGGCATAAGTTAATAAAACAAATTTTACATTCAGTCTTAAACATTGCAAATAGTTCGAGTTCCCTGGAGGAGTTGATTCAATGCAATAGATTAGGCCAAAGTCAATGGGCTAGTCTTGTATAGGATAAACGGTTCTGGTTGTTAAACGGGAAAGTCTTTGCCAAAGTTCTTAGAAGTAGTTTGTAAAAGAATGGTTCATATGTTGGATCACAAGCTGACTAGGCCTGCAAGTTGCCAAAGTTACAAGCACTTTCGCAGTGAGAGGTAACTTCTCTCGGTCAGGTTTTCACAGTACCTTACAATGAAAAAAAAGATGCAGCTGAAGAATTCTGTTCCTGGCAGTTCCTGCAGATTTCGATGTTACTGAGCCTCAGTCGTGGGGACAAGAGGGAGGGTGTCAGGACTCCTGCACTGGGACTGGTCAAAAAGCTGGCAAAGGCAAATCTTCAATTCCGGTAGCTGTAGTCAAGCACACAAACTGGTGTCCTCCTCCCTGGCTATTCGGTTTCCTGCAGCATGCTGAGGAAAATACAACCAGCTCTGAGAATAGTATCCAGGTGTCTTACGAGTTGATTGGTCCCACCAACTCAAAGATAGAAGTCGTTCTTGAAGGGCTTTTATGTCGAGATGAACTTGCTGATTCAGACCTGCAGCAGGGCTTCACCGGGCAAACCAACGGTCCAGGAGTTGCAGCAGCCGTCCTCTTCTACAGGGATCCACCCCCACCTCCCCGGTCCATCCCACAGGGAACAGCAATGCGAAAGCGGACCAGCTCAGCCACTGAGTGGAAGTTGTATTTCAACTCTTTGTTGCCCTTGTTCAAGCGAGGGTTTTCGCTATCTGTACTTATTTGCATCTTCTCTGAATTACAAGTGCCCCTGGTTTGCGTATTGGGCTGACCAGGTGTCTCTGGGTGACGCATTCCAGCTATGCTGGCACGGTCGCAGGTGCTATGCATTTCTTCCTCCAGCTGACCCTCTGCAAGTTCGGGGCGTCAGTGGGCTGCAGTCTCATTCGGATTGCCCCGCACTGGCCGTCGAGGGCGTGGTTCTTAGATCTGCTGCAGTTGTGCTTGCTGGGACCGGTCCATCTTCCGACACCCAGCAGGGGCTTCCTGACAGTGGAGCACCCGCACCCTGCCAGCCTGGCCCTAGCGGCCTGGTTCCTGCCCCGCTGAGACTCCAGCATGCGCAGATCTGAGGACAACTGGGACATCATTCAGGAGGCAGTCTACTCAGACTCAGTGCAAGAGTAAGTTGACCAGATTTTCCACTGGGTACATGACAAGACTAGCGTCCACCCACCCCTTCTCTGCTCTCTGGACGACATGCTGGCTTTTTCCACACATCTGCCAAGTTCCAGAGTGCCGGTTGATACCTGCCGCACCTATATGGCAAACATTGGGGCCTACAAGAATTCCCAAGAGCACATTTTGTCAGCGGCCAATCCGGTGGTTAAGGCCCACCCCACCCTAAGGGGTTGCCAGGCTCTTTCCTCCGGTAGTCAGGCCTCTTCTGGTTTGGGACCTTTAATGTGGTTCTTGCAGCCCAGGCCCTTTGAGCCAATTGCCTCGGACATTAGTCTGGTATTGAGACGGTTTTGATGGTGGTGCTCACTTCGTTGCGCAGGGTCGGCGAGCTGCAGGTTTTGTCATTGTGCAAGCCCTTCACCACGTTACAGAACGCCAAAGTCATCTTGTGCACTCATCCAAACTTTCTCCCCAAGGTGGTCACTCCATTCCATTTATATCGGGAGATCTGCCTGCTGGTGTTATTCCCGAACCCGCTGTCATATGCCGAAAGGGCTTACAATCCTTGGATCTCAAGAGAGTCCTCGAGCTCTAACTCTGACAAAATCCTTCAGGAAGTCTGAGGTTTGTCACGTTTGTTGGGCACGTTCCCGGCACCCAAGCTTATAAAGCTTCTTTTGCACATTGCATGGTCCAGGCCATTTCGGAGGCGTATACAGCCACGGGCAAACCGATTCCTGAGGGGATTCACGCCCAGGTCTGCGCCCCCTGAGCGGTGGACTAAATTTAAAGGGGTAGTTCAATTTTATGCTGCCAAAGGTTTCAGTACTGTCCCCATGTTTGGGGATGCCCCACAAGGATGGAGGAAATTATTATAAGGGCATGCCCCATTTGTACAGGCTTCCTTTGAAGAAAATTGTTTTATTTGAATTGGTGTCTAAAGTTCAGAAGGTTCCCAGCCTGATAATTTGGAATAGCCATACAGTATGTGAATCGATTTTAAAAGCCCGGTCTGTACTGGTGATCTGCACATTTGCTTATTTTAGGAAAAGTTAACACTTCTCAGCTTTGATTTGTGTTCAGCCACTTTTTGTGAACGACCTGCGCTTAATCTCCTTCATGGGGAATCGATGTATAGATCTGCAAAACTAAACACTGGAGATGGCTGTATTATTTATTTATGTATTTTATTTTTTTACTTCTGAAATTGTCCGGGCTCTTAGGAAAGCTGCCATATGCTTGTAGAGTGGTCTAATTACACCACCTACCTCTTCAAATGTTGTGCTATGGGTGTGTAAACCCCTTATGAAAATTATCAAGTGTTATGAAATCGAATAATAATTAAATTGTTTTCCTTTCAATAGGTCCAGTAAAAGAAACCTTGTGACACCAGGTAACAAATCGTCGGACTTTACATGGGGCATCACACCAGTTAGTACATCCAGAATTGATACCAGGTAAGTCTGTTTAGAGTTGGTACTGTAGCTGCTTTATTTTCCAATTTAATCTTTATCTTTGACTTTTGGTCAAAGCCTTTGATAGCCATGAGTCAATGCTTATGACCTGATCTATGCCAGTCCACAGAGGCTTGAGTATTGGAGTTCTGTTCCTGAAGTATGTGTGGCTCATTATCCATTCTTGCATTATTTGATACTGCATACCCTTAGTTTGCAAACCACTGTAAGCTATTCCCATTTGCACATTACGTTCTCATTGTTTTATCAAGGTCTATCTCCTTAACCAGATCAAATTGCTGAGACTAGCTTTACAAACCATTTACACTTGGATCTCACAAGTTGACCAGCCAGTGATTTCTTTTTACTGCATTTTATTCAGACCATTTGTTGTGGTGAGGACTTGACAAAGAAACCACCTAGGAATGGAGAAGGCTTCCATTTGGTGTCATTTGGGAGAGTAAAGCTGATGCAATGAGCAGCGTATTTTATATAACTCCTGAGTGATAGGGAACCTTTTTTTTTCCTTTCTTTTTCTGTGATTCTGGAAACCCTTTTTGGTTATCTTTGATGGAGTCTGCTTTCCTCCATCTTTTTGAGGCATCATTATTTTACTCTTGCAACACAGTGTTGCTGGGAATTCAGTGAGCTCTCCTCTTTGGTCTTTTATTTTCCTGTGATAACCAGGATAAGGGTTATTTTTCATCCGACCTACGCTGTCCTTTTGTGAGATCAGCATACCCAACCTTATGTGGAGTGCTGAGGACAGTGTATCCCTTTTTGTTCTCCTGTAACCTTTTAGTTAGTGAAAAGTCTGAGTGGGTGATGGCAGTGGATATTTTCTACCGACTTGTGATTTCTACACGCAGGCTGCCATCTCAGCTGCAGTAAAGTACAAATGGGTCACCATTGACCTAAAAAAGTGGCAGTCTTCTTACTACACAAACTCACGATTGCTTGCCCTTTGTGAGCCTTCCTTTGCTAACCTGGGTGCCCACCCTCCCCACCAGGGCAAATAGCCGCTCACCAAAATAGAACAATGCCACTGTTTTGCCTTGTTTGGTGGCAGATGGGGGTTGTTTTGCACCCATTGACCCCCAATGAAGGCAAAAGAATGCCCCGGGAGGGTGTTAGGCAAGATTGTGTGCCGTATCCTTTGGAAGACTACAGCAACCTTGACTTCCTGGCAATAGGAACCCAACCTTTGGTATAGGTCTGTACTACACAGGTTTGTAGTGTGGCTGAGCAGCCAGGCTTATCACGAGTGGTCAATGTGAGCAGTAGTGAGGTTAGAGATCACAATTATTCAAATAAACTTACACTCAAGGTTTCTTGATTGTGACTAAACAATTATTAATTTATTTGTGAGCCTTCTTCAAAAGGGGGCACTTCATGCAGCACTTCATTTCTCTAATCGGATACACATTTGGGATGGCACACAAACACTTCATACACCCTCAGGTGACTTAAATAGCTAGGAGACTGGACATTCATTTATCACTGGTACATTTAAAGCAATAGTGAGTTTGGTGCAAAGGTTAATCACCTTTTGGGTGCATTCCTGTAACCAAGGGGATTAAGCACAGAGAGTTTCGGGCACCTCCCTCAGTACCTGCCCCTGACAGACCTACTGGTGCCAGAGGCGGGCTTCACTCGTGAATCCCGCCAAAGACAAAACGAACAAAGGGACCAAATCTGGTTTGGCGCGCAAAGTAAATCGTAAGGAGGACCTTTCCAACAAGAAATGGCGAAAAAAAGACGACCAGGGCCATTTTGACAAAATGGGCACCCATGTGTCTTACTCCAGCTGCAATTGCAGCCCACGGTAAAATCACACAATGGTAGTAAAAAGTAAACCACTGCCACCAGCCATGAATTGTAGAAAATGTAACCTTAAACTGTTACATGAGAAACTAGACCAAGGGGATACTAGGTAACCCCTCCAGCACCCTATTGGTAGATGGTGTGTGCTGGGTCTAGAAAGTTACAAAATGTCAGTAAAGTCAATTTCACTTCTCTTGGAGCCCGTAGTTTCACCAAGAGAAGGTATTTAAACTTTTGGGAAATCTAAGACTTCCCTGTGCCACTGCACTGAAGGTGCTGTGACACAATGTAAAGATGAGGCCTTTGGAGTTTGTCATACTCCAAAGTCAAAGGAACAAGAGTCCAAATCACAGAAAGAAAGTCTTGCTCTCTCCAGGTAAGAAATTAAAAAGTCCTAAAGTCCAGCAAAAGGGGTCTCTAAGGTAGACAGGAATTAGCACATTTATGAGAATTCTCCCTAACAGGGGCAAGGTCTTGCTGCTCCCTGGGTGGGGGTGAGGGGGGCGGAGGCAAGGGGCATAGTTGGGCTTCTGGGCCCATTTTTGCCACCCCTGCGAAGTAGCAAGGACCACTATATCACCAGCGATATGATCTTGGGGCTCCCTTCCCCCCGCCCAACTCCCCAAAAATGCCAACAAGACGACATAACATTGTTTTGCCTTCTTTGCGGGAAAATTAGTACTTTTGCACCAGTTTACCCCCAAGGAATGCAAAACATAGGGCAATTTTGCCAGAGGCACACTAGGGGGCTGACCCTGTGCCTGTAGGGTCAGCCCCCTCAGGAATACCCCCCTGGAGCGATGGCTCCTTTCTGCTTCCCTAGGGGGCAACATTGAGGGTCTGGTTCCATTTTGCCAACCCTGGGATGCAGTAAGGAGACATAAGCCACCAGGGAAAAGATTTTGGGGTTGGTGGGGCGGTTTCGCCCATTGCACTACACCCGGCCGTCCTGGATCTCTGGCAGGGCCAAGTTGGAGCTTTTCCCCCCGGGGACAGGTAGAGTACCCTGTGGGGGTGGGATGTGGGGGAGAAATGACCCATGTGCAAGGCAGACGCCCAAGGCCGGGGACAGCACCCCAGGCTGTCCGAGGCTCTGGCTGGACTACATTGGAGCTTTTCCCTGCACAGAGGGATGGGGACCCTGTGGAGGTTCCATGGGACCACCGCTGGACTTTGGGATGGTCGACCAACATGGGAGACCGGTGCCCAAGGGAAGGACCGAACACGGCCATCATACAAGTTTTCCCTCCAGGGAGGGATGGGGACAGTGCCGGGACTCCCTGGGACCGTTGCTGGGCTTGAGGAAGGTCGATCCACTTAGGACACAGGCGCACAATGCCGGGGACATTACTCCCAGCCGTCCTAGAGCTTTGGCTGGGCTGCGTTGCAGCTTTTCCCTCGTGGAGGGATGGTGACCCTGCCAAGGCTCCCTTGGACTGTCGCTGGACTTGGGGATCGTCGAACCACATGAAACAGGCGCCCAAGAACATCACCCCTGGCCATCCTCGAGCTCTGGCCTGGCTGTGTTTCCGAATCTGTTTTTGTCGTTTCCACTTAACCTTTTTCTTGAAAGCCTGGAAAAATTGTGAATTCAGAACAGCAAACCATTTGTTCCCATCTCTTACAAGGAAAAAAAGTTCTTTGGACATCATATTATTTTCTGAAAAAACACAAAAGTTAAAGTTTGAATGCAGTACCCTCTGGGTAAAGGCAACCCAACCTTTGGTATAAGCTTGTTCTACACAGTTTTGGTAGCGTGTTGAGCAGCCAGGGTTATCTGAAGAAGGAAAAGGTGAGCTGTAGTCTAGTTAAAAAGATTCAGTTACAGGTATTCAAATAGACTCTTACACTCAAGGTTTCTTGCATAAACAATTAATAATTTAATTTATAAGTCTATAAAGCCTTCTTCAGAAGGGAGTAATAGAAGAGTAACACACAAATATACTTAAATACTGTACTGAGTTTCTGGATCTGACGAGGCCCTTTTGGGATGGCCCACAGACACAACCTACACCCACAGGTGACTTAAGTAACAATGGTGCTGGGGACATTAATATCTTACTATTGGCATACAGAATACTCTTTAGAAAGTAAGTAAAAGGAAGTTTTAGAACACAAGAAATACAAATGGTCATAAGCAGGGCAAATGAGCTCCGAGAAGAGTCATTCAATTCAATAGGCTAAGCCAATAGGCCAAAGTCTTTGTATAGGATGCAGAACTTCAGGTAAGTAAACAGAAAAGTCTTTGCACAAGTACTTGGGCGTCTTTGCTATAAATGAAGAATCAAATGTAGAGCCACAAGCTGATTAGACTTGAGTTGCAGAAGTTACAAGCACTTCCACAGTAAGAGCAAGTTCTTAGACTAGTTTTACAGTACCTTAGTAAAGAAGAAAAAGATGCAGCTCATGACTTCTGTTCCTGTACAGCTCTGCAGATCTCACTGTTTTTGGGCCTCAGTCGTGGGGGCAAGAGGGAGGACGTCGGGGGACTCCTGCACTTTTAAAGCTGGCAACCGGCAAACTTTACTTTCAGTTGCTGCTTCGCGTTTCAGCTCCTTGCGGTTCAGCAGATGGCAATAAGCGCAGTTCCTGGCTGTCAAGGTGGACTTTCCTCACATCTGAGGTCCCACACTCAACTGAGGGGTTGGGGGGAGGGGGGGAACAGGCTTGGTCAGTCCTGTGTCGGAGTCCGGAGGATGTTCCAAACGCTTTCGGTCAGTTTACAAGTAACGCACACAATCTGGTGTCCCTCTCCCTGGCTCTACGGTTTCCTGTAGCACTCTGAGGAAATGCAACCACCTCCGAAAAGGGTGTCCAGGTGGCTTACTTGGGAGTCGATTGGTCCTACCAGCTCAAAGGGAGAAGTCGTCCTTTGCAGGGCTTCTCTCGATGCAAACTTGATGATTCGGACCTGCAGCAGGGCTTCACCGGGCAAACCAAGGGTCCAGGAGTTGCAGCCGCTGTCCTCTTCAAGCTCTTCTTCGGTTCCTTCGACCAGTGGTCGACTCTGCCTTCCAAGCCAAGAGACATGCCTTTTATTCAGTTCTCTCCTTTTCATTCTAGCCCAGCTGCCACTCACCCAGCAGGTTGGTTGTCCTTGCCGGATAGTCAGCCAGCCAATCAGAGTGGATTTGGGTCTCCTAGGAGACTAAGCACATGGAGTTTCGGGTACCTCCCACACTTCCTGCCTACCCCAGACACACTGTAGCCAGAGACGGTTTTCACTCCAGAAGCCCGCCAAAGGCGAATGAACAAAGAGACCAAACCGGGTTTGGCATGCAGAGAAACTCTAGAAGGACCTTTCCACAAAGACATGGTGAAAAAAGACTGGGCACCATTTTAACAAGGATGGCTGGACGCCATTTAGAAAAAAAAAAAGGGCTCCTGCGGTTAACGTTACTGGGTCCGCCAACAGTCACGGTAAATGCAAACCTTGGTAGTTCAAAACGAAAAACCATTGCCACCAGCCAGTCAATTGAGGAAAGGGTACCATCAAATTTTTTACATGAGCATTTAGACACGGGATACTAAACCCCTCCAGCACTCTATTGTAGGATGGGGTGTACTGGGTCTAGCGAGTACAATGCTAAGTAAAGTCAATTTCACTTTATTGCTCTAGGAAACGGTAGTTTATCCCAGAAAAGGTATTTAATCCTTGGGAAATTTAAAAGACTTCCCTGTGCCACTGCACTAAAGGTGCTGTGTGACAGCATTGTAAAAGAATACCTATGGAGTTTTAGACTTTATAACCAAAACAAGAACAGTGTATAAAATCACATTAAAATACATGAGCGTGGGGGGAAAAAGGGTCTCACTCTCTCCAGTCCTCAAAATCCAGTAAAGTTGCTGGTGGTTTCGAAGGTGGAGGGAATTGGCACATTTTTGAGAATTCTCCCCAACGCCAGGGAAGCACCATAGTGGTGCTCCTCTGTCCTAGGGCGTCTCCACATTGATTTTAACAAAGATCTTCACCCATGCACCAACAGTGGTACTGACTGGGTCAAAAGAACAGGAGTCTGTGATGTGTACAAAATATCACTGCGCTTAAGTCAGTGGGGGAAGCTGCATACTTTTGTAACGATATGTGTGTGGCTGTATCCTCAGGGTTACAGCAATGTCATGCAAATTGGGCTTGTGAAGCCAAGTAGAACAGTTCAAAATTGGGTTCAAAATCGGGTGCTGCTAGGCCGCCACTTGTGTGTGGTTCTGCTAATTTATTCCGGATCATCCTTGCCACCCCAGGTCCCCAGACGTATATAGTGACTAAGGACTTAAGCTTGGTGAAGAAGGCTCTTCCTGGCCACAAGGGGATACTGCAAAAGAAGTACAGAAGTTTTGGGAGGACCACCATTTTCAAAATTGCCCATATACGGAGGTTGGGAGTCTTGCATAAACTGCAGCTTCGTAGATGGTTTCAAGTAGGCCTTGTAATTGTCTGCATAAAGTTCTGTCGCTCACATGAGTTATACCTAAATAACAAAAGCGCGTTGATGCCCATTTAAACCCAACTATGTTGGATGGGGATGTGGTATTGGTGTGATAGGTAATAACTTTGAATCATTTATTTTGTAACCAGAGTAGCGGGTAAATTCATGAATATCCTTCATTATAGTTTCAAGAGTGTGTTCTGGGCCTCGTACATATAGGAGGGTATCGTCGGCGTACAAGGATATTATTTGTGTAGACCTGCTAATTCAAATCCACCGTCTCCATGAACCTGCCTAATAAAGGCAGCCATGGGCTCAATGGTGAGGGAGAAACGTATTGGGGGGGAAAAAAGGGGCAACCCTTCCTGGTGCATCTACCGAGGAGGAACATCTCACTGGTCGGTTCGTGAGGACTCCAGCTCCTGGGTTAGAAATATAGGAGTCGGACACAACTAAGGAAGTAAGGGCCAATAACAAAACGGCTCAGCACCATGAACAAATATTTCCAAGATGGAGTCAAATGCCTTCTCGCCCTCCAGGGCGGCTACCGCCTCTCACATCCGGACTTACCTGAGCCATCACCCCATACAATCGTCAGAGGTTCAGTGGAGCCGATCTCGTGGGGATTAAACCAGATTGATCTGGATGCACGAAGTGGGACATACTGGAAAGGAGCTTTGTTGCCAGGATCTCGGCGAATACTTTATGACAAAGGTCTATAAGAGGCCCTATCCTGTGGAGGTTGATGTAATTTTAATAACGCTGTAATAATAGCTTCCCGCATCTACTCCGGGAGCGTGCCTCGCTCCATAGCTTCCTCCCATACCCACAAAAGGATAGGTGCCAATTCCAGGTGGAATTCCTTATATAGCTCTATTCCCAGGCTGTCAGAACCAGGCTCTTTGCCAGATGTCAGTGACTGAATGGCACGTTCTAGGGTGGGGATTGGCTTCAGGCGAGATTCTGCTTATTTAAGTATCCCGGGAGTTCGTCTGCTAAGACTTCATCTCGGTTGGAGTACAGTGTGAGATAAAATTGCTTAAATGCGTCCTGTCTTTTTCTTGGGTCACCATTGAACAGTTCGGATCTTGAATCCCTGCAATGGGGAGCCGTTAATTCTTAGCTCTTAATAGCCAGTGATCTGCCAACTTCATCTCCCTCACCATATCAACGTGCTTACTGGGGTCGTACTCCCTCCACCAAATCAAACACTGCTTTGGGAGTCTATCAAAGATGAGGAATACATGGGAGGACACATTCCGTTCGAAGACCAAGTTACTTACCCCTGGTAAAGTACTTTCGACTGGATGTTCCACGTATTCATCGCCCTCCCCATCTACCCCACAGTAGAATGTGCTATGCTATTACAGGGTTACTTCCTTAAAACAGAGTACGGCGATTCCTGTGGTTATGCAGGTATTTCTACTGTATCGGGGGAAAAAACAGAACTGAAGCCAACGGTCGCTGCATGTGCTATATATACCTTCTTTTTTTATTTTTTTATTTGTGTTTAATCGTGATTAACAATTTTTACAAAGTTGGTGCATGTTTTCTTTTGTCACATTTCCTTTCCTTGCTAAAAAAAAAGTGTCCTCAAGCTGCTCTGTCCTCTTCGTACAGGTTTTGATCTCTGGCCTTTCCATCCAAGTCCAAGTCGTGCAAGAATTTAGCTGTTGCTAGTGTCAGCGATGTAGAATCACCGCTCATCATCTGGTTCCAACAAACTTTGTCAGTTGTTGTCTGATGTTTGAGTCTGTGGTCGAAGGTAGATTGTTCTTAGTTTGTCTGTTCCTGGACAGAGAAGAAGTAGGTGTCGCACTGTCTCGGTGTTTTGTATGACTGAGCAGTAACGACATATGTTTTCGGCTTCTTTTTGGAAATGTAAGACTTCGTCTTTAGGACATTCAGGCATGCTCTTAAAAAGATTGATTGCAAGTTTTTATTCAGGGATTTCTTTAAGTAAGTACTCACCTCGTCTATTTTTTTAATGTCAGATGTGACTAGGATATGTATTCACTTGCTTTATCTAGTGTTTCGATCCAATCTTGAGTTTTCAGTCTGTCTTTGATTTTTCCAGGGATTATTTCGATGTCCTATTACAAACACCCGATTTATTTATTTTTTTTGATTTTTTTTGCCTGGTTGAGTTGTTTTTTGTACCAGGCGGTCAACATCTGGGTCTTTTCGCTTACCATTTCTCTGTAGATGTCTAAAATTTGCGGACGAGGAGTTCTCAGTATTTTTCCCAAGAATAAAAGACTGTTACTTTCGATCACATATTTCATTGATGACAGACTTGGCTCTCGTCTAATTACTGCTATTGGTGTCGATTTAGGCAGCTTCAGTACTTAAATAGGCCCTTGAGTCTGTCCCACAGTGTGGCAGGAAGTTGTGGCATCGCTTTGGCACCTTGTGTTATCGCTGGCGTGGCTTTTGTTTTGAAAAGGTTTATCACCGGAACAAGTGAAACATTTGCTGTATTTTCTGTCCAGAGTCAGAGCTTGGGCTGCAAGAGTTTTTGTCCTTGCAAAAAGGTGTTCCTGCATAGAAATTTCAATTTTGCTGCGGCAGATTTTGACTCCCAGATATGTGAAGCTTTATACTGTTTCCAATTTCTCTGAATTTACGAACCAATGATTTTTTTTTGTTGATGATGGCTTTTCGATGATCATAATCTTTGTTTTGTTTGTGTTGATATCCAAACCGTTTTTTTTTTTAGGTAGGCTGAGAGGCTGTTTAATTGGCGTTGTAGACCGATGGCAGTTTGGTCCAACAAGATTTTCGTCTGCCTAGAGGAGCCTTGTAACCTTGGATTCACCTATTGTAGGAGGGAAAGAACGAGTGTTGTTTTCTGAATCCACAATGTCGGACATATAGGCTTTGTACAATGCTGGGGCCAAAGGGCAGCCCTGCTAGACCCCTCTTGTTGCCTTTATTGCTTTTGACAGCAGGCCGGCCCCATTTAGCCTCACTCTCACCGAAGTTTCACTATGTAGTGCTCTGATCGGTGCTATTATGGAAGGGGGGCATTTTGATCTTTCTAGTTTCTTCCACAGTCTTTTTCTATTTACCCGATCAAAAGCTTGCACCAAGTCTATGGAAGCTATGAATGTTTTTAACTTGCCTTCCCAAGCTCTTGCCTTCAAGATACTAATCATCATGATATTGATGGATGTTCCCAGGTTCTTTTCAAATCCAGATTGGAACGGGTGTGCTGTTTTGGCTTCTTTTTGCCATTCTTGCAGATCAACCAGAATTAGTGATCCAAATAGCTTCCCTATGACATCCAATGAAGCTATCGGCCTGTAATTCTTTGCTTCACTCTTGAAACCCTTTTTAAAAATTGGGATGATGTTAGCCGTTTTCCAGGTTTCCGGGATGGATCTTGTTTCAAGGCATCGATTGAATATCTCCAAATCAAAACTGCCCAGGATTCAAGGTCCTGTTTTAGCTGGGCATTTGAAATTCCATCTGTGTCTGGAGCTCTTGAGTTTAATTTTTTCATCTTTTTCACAATTATTGCTTTGTTGTAAGTGATTGACCAGTCACTCTCTGCGTTTTGTTGCTCCATCTTCTCCAGTGATTTCAGATAGGTTAAAATGTTGCACCCATTTTTCCTCGCTGACACTGTTTAAGATAGTCCTGTCCATTGTCGCTGTTGACTTTTTGACCAGAGACCAAAACTCTTTGGAAGATCTTCCGCAGACTGCTCTTAGCATAGTCTCTGCATCATGTTGGTATAACATCCTTCGATGATTTTTCAGCCACGATTTATAGACTTTTGTTTGTTCTAATGCAAGGGCTATATTTTCCTTAGATGGGTGTTTTTGTACACGTCTTGAGGCTTTTCTTTGCAGGGCTTTCCTGGTCCTAAATTCCTCATTAAATTTATGGAGATGTTGGTGATCTAGACCATTTCTCATCGCCCTAGGTTGTAGGTAGGGAACTAGGAGTGGAGAATAATCCAGGAATGCTTGACTTTGTTTTTCGGTCTCGGTTTCATTCTTTTGGTTATCCATTGTGATTGAACTGATGGCTTTTTTGGTCAGTTTTAGCCGATTTCCTTGAGCATTTGTTTCTAGCTGGTATGGCATTTCTTTTGGCGTCTCTTTCAATGAGGACCACATTGCTGTAAGTAAATTGTGGTCACTTCTGGTTGTTTTTAATACTTCAAATGATTCTATTAGGGAGTACAGTTCCTTTTGAGGCAAAGATGTAATCGATGGTGCTTTTGTATCCTGATGTTTCCCATGTCGACACGGGCGGGAGAACTGTTTCTAGGGAGTTTAGGTTGTGCAAGTCACCAGAGTCCATTAATTCTGACCAATCACTGCCTCTTTTCTTCGCTAGTAGGTTGTGATTAGAGTGCAGAGTATGGTGTCTACCTTCTGTGTCTGGACAGCTGGTGTTTAGGTCTCCGCAGATCAGTGTGTGATTCACACTGAACTCAGTTGTTGCCTCAGTATTGTTTCAACCATATTTATGAAATCTTTGGTGGAGATCGCCGCTGGATTCCAGTAGATGGAAATTGCACGTTTTGCTCACTGACGGCCTGCAATATTTGTCCCATTCTAAGATTATGGCTTGTATAAAAGCAGATACTGCTGGACTGCTGTTAGGAGACCCGATGTCATGTGACCCTTGGGTCCTTTATGTGCTAGTGAAAGATGGATCTGAAGCCGTCTATGCTAGGAGGTAATTGAAGCGAAGTCTTTTGAGGGCTTAGGTGATCAAATAGGCCTATATTGATCTCTCCAGCCTGAGTGAGGTTAATGTCCTCGGGTATTCCATGACCGATGGTGGGTTTTTGAAGCACCGTCTTCTCCACAGGTGTCTCTATATTGGTGCTCATGGCCACATTAGTTGGTTGCTATTTTCTAGAGTATCGAGCGAACGCTGTGGATATCCATGCCCATCTTTTTGTTTCTTTCTCATTAACTTTTTGCTGTCCTTCCTTTAGCAATGTCGGAGTTGTGATATCTTTGTCTTTCCATTCTTAGTTTGCAAGTAGATCGGTCCGGCCGGTTTTCTGGACCTATTTTCCATCGGGTCTCTAGTCACCTCTTCTTTTCCCGTGGTATGATTTCTCTTCAGTTTGTCTCGGGACTGGTTTCTTTCCATCGATGTCGTGTTTGTGGAATCTTTCCCCAGCTGGACCGTACTCCAGTTGTTTCGGGCTCTCTCTGTGTTCTTTGTTTTAGGGAAGTCAAGACATCTTTCTTCAGCCGTTGTTTCCCGAAGTAAGTATCCTCTCTTCTGGAGGTCACCAGCCACCGACGGCAAGAAATTCTTTACGGAGTGAGATATAATGTGTAAGAAGATGCTATCAGTGCGACGTTTGTGAGCAAATTCGACCACTTTTATGTCAGTGGTTCGAATATGGTCTTAAGTGGTTTTTTTTCGAACAGTCTCAACGTTGCTCTTCTATTTAGTAGTATTCTTTCTCTTGAGCCAGGCTGTTTTTCCAGTTTCAATGTTCTCGTTAATTAACTTCTGTGAGTGAAGAGGGCTGATGTTCTTGTTTGATTGGAGATGAGGCCATGCTGGAAATTCTTTGTTGATGTTTGTTGTTTTTGTCTGAGGTTGGCTTCCGAGTTGTTACTTTTGGTAGAGGAACGATGTCTTCGATTTGTTGGAGTAAGAAAGTTTTGCTCTGGTTTCCTTAGAGTTTTCAAGGTATTCTCTATTTTTCCTTTTTCTATTGGGCGTTCTTTCGTTAAGCCTTAAGGCCTTAGCGGTAGCATGATTTTCTCT
Organism: Ambystoma mexicanum; assembly: GCF_040938575.1. Lineage (NCBI taxonomy): Eukaryota > Metazoa > Chordata > Amphibia > Caudata > Ambystomatidae > Ambystoma > Ambystoma mexicanum. Next base: position 125,295,728 of record NC_090934.1, read on the forward strand.
GTTTCCGTTCGCTGTTAGGCGTTCTATCGTTTAGCCTTGAATCGAGAAAAGTACGAGTTCTCTCGTCTTGAGTTCGATGTACTATGGCCCTTGTGGTTCATTTCTTTGTTAGGGTGGCCTTTGTTTAGTTTTACACCGCAAAGCCGGTGTAAGGGGCTCTTTTCTTGATTAGGCCACTGTCTGTTTCATTTTTTCGTTGTTTTTTTTAATTATTCTTTTGAGGCGTTACATTGTGTTTCTGACCGTTTTGCCTCGAAGTTTCCATTGTTGAGTCTTTGTCCCTAAATGACACCTTCCTTTTTTTGGCTTGGGACGTGGAATTTCTGATTCTGACTTCTCGATAGAATAGACGCTGACGTCCAGTAAGTCAATCGAGATGTCTTTGTGTTCTTCATGGAGCTCCTCGCTCCTTTGACACTGTTTTCTCCGTTGGAGCTTTTTTTTTTTCTAGGATTGTTATTCATTTTGTCATGGTTTCTTTTGGCTTTACAATAGACTCCGTTTGCAATTGTTTGTTGCGTTTTTGAATTTAGTTACTGAAACTCGCGTCTATTTTTAAAAGACGTCTGTCCAGTAGGCTTAACTTCATTTGTGCCAACTTCTGATGGTAGTGTAAGGTTTTTAGTTTTTCCTTCATGGCTCAGCTTAGGATTTTGTTTGTTCTGGTCAAGGATGTCCTTTTGGTGTAGCTTCTTTTTTTTCAGATATGGCTTGATAGACTCTTCTTCAGGTAATATTTCCTTCACTTGAATATTCGCCACGTTCTTTTGTGGGCTACTTGTTGGGGCGTCTCTAGTAAGTCTTTTTCTGTGATTGTTTCCAAAGTGATTTGTCGGAAGGTTTGGGTGCCGATGGTAAGGGAGTTCTTTTTAAAATGAAAAACCTCTTGTCTTTGGTATTCCAGCATACTAGTTGATGTTTGTTGTTTGTCGGTCATTGTTCCTTGATCTCTTGTGTTCTCCTTCCAGACTTCTGCAGCCATTATATAGCCTTCTAGGTGGATCAGTTTTGAACTTGCAGATGCTAACAGCGATATGTGGTATGTTAGTTTCATTGAGCGATTCCTAAAGCTTTCCGAAAGGCGACAGGGCTATGGTCAGCGCTGACATTATGGCAAAGATGTCAGTTTTTGTGCCAGGCGAGTTTTTTTCTAAGGATTTGGAAGATTCTCTGTCGCTCTTTCCTTTGGTTGGAGTTGACAGGAATGATCGAGATATGTCCACCGGGGTGTCGTGTCTATGATGTTGGAGTGTCAATTTCAGCCTAGAAATCTACTTTGTTTTAGAGCTATTGGGTTGTTGTAGTTTGAGGAGACCCCTTTGTGTTCAGCCTCTTTGCTGTCTTTTACGTTGGTTACTGTGCCGTTTGGTATCGGGGATTGGATGAGCTGCTGCCCCAGAATAGATTTCTTTCTCTTGTGTCCTTTTCCTCATGTTTCTGTTCCTCAGGTGGGGGGGTTGCACCTCATGGTTTGGTTGACTGTACTTTGGGCAGGAGACTCTCACTGTGGGTGCTAAGCATTTTGGGTTGGCCGTAATGCCAACGAGCTTGGCGAGCTGGTGGCTTGTCTAGAGGGGTCGTTCAGTTTCCGACTTTTTGTAGAGTTTCTTGCGGGGTGATGATGGAATCCCCTCTAATATTTTGGCATCTGATCATTCGATTGGCTTGTAGATTGGGTTCTCGACAATTTGTTAATGAACTTGCCTATTGTTGTTTATAATAGGCTGGTTTAAGCCGAGTTTTCTGGGTTGAGGCTTCATTGTCGTTCAGTAGTTTGGTGTTGATGAAGTTATTGAGGTGGTTTTTATCTGTCTGTTAGAAGAACTTTGGGTTTAGAGTTTGTTCAGTTTTTGAGCGTGGATATTCCTTTCAGTATTTCGCCCAACAGGCAAGTGGTTATGAGTTGCGTTCGACTCACTTAAATTGGGCTTTTCTAATTGCTTGTCCAATGCTGGATCCATCCAATCTTTTGCCCAATTATGTTCTCTCAATATGTTGAGGTCACCTGTTTCCAAGTCTTCCGAGTCTCCTGAGTTGATTATTGTTGTGTTGATGAAGTTATTTGATCTTGAATCTGATACGTTTTGAAGTGGACTTGGTAATTTCCCCCCTTAGCTGTTAATGGGTGAATCTGAGTCTGTGATTGTGTATAAACGATTTGACCCAGAATCCTTTTCAGTTTCCTTTTTGTCCTTGTTAGTATTTAGGAGTGGTTTTGACTTTTTGACCATACTGATTTGAGGTGGAATCCTGGATTGGTCAGTATGTAATCTTTCTGTACTGGCATTTACACTTGCCAGAGTGTTCTGTGAGCTGGTTGTCCTCCAACTTTAGCTGCACTCTTCCACTTGCCCACCCACAGCCTCTCCTCAGCAAGAGGCTGCAGAGACTCCTCCGCGCTCACACCCGGCTCTCCGGCTACAGCCGAGCTGCCTCCTCTGGGCGGAGCTAGCTGGTCGTCGGGAACCCCAGCGGACTCGGCGTCCTCCAGAGTTCTCCCGCCCACGGATCCCTCTGTTGCCGTCCCGCCAAGCCGCACCAGCTCACGGGTCCCGGCCCTCCCAGGGCCCCCCGCCCCCCCCACCCCCCACACGGGCCCCCGAGGCTCCAAGCGCTCGGATCGTGGTGAAGGCGCGGGTCCCTCCCCCTGGGGTTCCGGGGCACGCTGAGAGCCGGCACCCAGCATGGCCAGGTGCGTCGCGGATCAAGCCCTCAACCGTCCCAGCCCCCAGGTGATTGCAACGCACCGGAGAGGGAGGACCTCCCCCAGGAGCGAAGCGCAACCAAAGCCAGCCAGAGTCCATCCCCCCCCAGAGGGGGCCACACCGGTCAGAGACCGGACCCTCGTCCTGGGGTAAGTTGTGTTTGTGAGGGGATCTCAAGGGGGTTATTGGGGGAGGGGGGGGGGGTGAAACGTTCGACCTGTCTTGTGCAGATAGATCTGCTGGCCGCATTACGATATTGTCAGAGCATTTCGGGGAATCCGGGACTATGTATGTTAGGCTTGGACCTTTCTGGGAATTCAAGGAAAGACTGGGTAGACTGAAAGTTGGGTGCTGTGGAGTTGTTTTCCAGTCCACTCTTTCTGGTGGGTCTTTAACTGTACAGCGACCACTTCGGATTAAACGCCCCTCTTCTTCCTGGGTTACCTGAAAGTCTTGGAAATCTTCTGATGGAATCCTCTGCTTCAAGCTCGCTCTCATCGGGGCAGAGGTCTTTCCGTCCAATTTGGTCATGTCTTTGTTATTAGGCAGGCCGGGCCTCCCTTCCAGTGACAGGGAAAAAAGACTTGCTTCTCACAGATAGAGGTTTCTGCCAGACTGTACCTCTACGCGCTCATACCCGGCTCTCTGGCTACAGCCGAGCCGCCTCCAGTGGGCAGAGCTAGCCAGTCATCGGGAACCCGAGCGGACTCGGCGTCCTCCTTCAATGACATCCTCGAGATGGAGGCCCTCGGGACATCTAGTCGACGCACAGCACCCTTTGCCAAAAATGTATCTTCCAAAGCAGCTGAAGCTGGACAACTAATATCAAAGATGAGGAATATGTGGGAAGAACATCCAGTCAAAGGAACGTTACCAGGGGTAAGTAACATCTAAAGAGTTTCCACTAAACTAAAAGTATTTAAAGTATATGTTACATAAATTGCCCTTTTTAAAGAATGCTTATTTAAAAATTGATGTTAAACTATAACAGGAACCTTGAGTATAAGTGTAGCTTGGTTACTTGTAAATGCGAATTTCATTTCTACAGCTCACATTTACCCCTCTTGAGATGGGCCTGGCTGCTCACAGTACCGATTTGTGTAGTTCAGACCTATACCAAAAGGTGGGTTACCTAATACTAAGCTGATAAGTGTTGTGTAGTCTCACACAGTGACTACTCCAATTCTTACCCAACAGCGCTTGCCTAAACTGGATTTTATTTTTAAACAGATCTTTCCAAAACTTCGCAATTTGGGTGGGGAGGGTGGGTGAAAGTCACGTACACTTTTGTCTGAAAACGTTCAGCCAAATTCATAATGTGAGTCAAGTAAATTCACTTTTCCAATATCCTATGGATTTCAGACTTCCTTTTAACTATAGCACGGTAACAAAATTATTTTCTTTTTATATTCATTCTACATTGTGGTGAAACTGGCATGCTCTAAATATGCATCTTAAATTGAGCTTTTATTTCGCGCTCCATGTCGGAGACCAGCATCTAAGCACAGGGAAGCATTCAAACTCTTGAGTCTGTGTTGTCTTGCATCTAAGCCAAACGCTTTGCCCCTGAGTTGTTCTCCCTGCTAGCTTCTATGTATTGAGTCAAACTGTAGTGCTACACAGAATGAGAATTTGAGAATGCTGTAAGAGAAGAGTTCTTGGTCAAACTGCTTCAAATATTTCTTACCTGACTTGTGGTGGTCTCTGGTTTAGGCTTTATGAGCCTCTGACTGATGAGGCATCGAGAGTTGGCATGTGCTGGATTCTATCGTCGCCAATGGGGGCCAGGAGAAATGTAGCTCTGCAAACTAGCTTTCAACCATCGACTAATGTCTATGGTTTTACTTGATTCAAAACAACCTGATGGTTGCGATTATTTGTTGACAAGATATGAAGATTAATTGCAATTCACACTTTTCAGGATTTTTCAGACACCTGCACTTCGTACACCAGGTGTCAAAGAACAGGTGTACACCTTTTCAGCAAATGGCAGTCCTCTTGCGGATATCAACAATCTTTATATCAACGTTCCGGTTAAAGGCGGCGAGGTAAGGCAGTCTTCATGTTGGAATATTGCTCTGTGCTCTGCCTGTTGCGTGGACATTCATGTGTGGATCCTGGGTTAGCTGAGCAGCTCTGGTGTAGAAGCTGCAGTATAATTTGTAATTTTCTTTAATTTGCATTTATAATGCGCACAACAGCCCTTGGGCGTCGTGACCCTGTTACAGAAGGCTTACTTAGTTACTTAAGTGCTTAAGACATACGTACATACATGTTGCATAGCCCCATGTAGCAGGGCGGCTTACTTAGTTACATAAGTGCTTGCAAAGACAGTCTGTTTAAGTGGCACTAACATGTTGCACAGCCCCTTGTATCGGGGCAGCAGGAGCATAAAAATGCAAAGTCAAATTTGGTGGTGTTAGGCCCGATTTATGCAGTACCCTTTGGGTGCACTACAACAACCCTGACCTCCTGAAACCCAACCTTTGGTTTAAGTCTGCACTACACCGGTGGGTAGCGCGTTGAGCAGCCAGGCTTATCTCAAGAGGGGTCAATGTGAGCTGTAGGGAAGTTAGAGATTCACAGTGACAAGTGTTCAAATAAATTCTTACACACAAGGTTTCTTGATAACACAATTATTAATTTATCAGTCGGTTAGAATAAGCCGCCTTCAGAAGCGAGCAATATAAAATGCCACACCCCAGGGGTGGATACTTAAATAATACAAACTCTTACTTATCTAAATCCGCAAATAACCATTTGGGATGACTCGGGGGCACTTCAATAGCTAGGGTGCTGTTGACATCAATATATCACTGTTGCATTTAGAATATTGTTGGGAGTAGTGATGAAAAGAAGAGAGTTCAGAATAAAACAAGTATTCATAGTTATTCTTAAGTAGGTAAGTACTTTCAATGCAACCCCCAATGCAAAGTCAGTTATCTTTCCTGGAAGGAAGGCATAACACACAAGCAGAAGAGCAGTCATTCAGGGAGCCTAGGCCAGCCAATGTTAAGTTAGGGAAAGTCGAGGTGAACTGAAGCACTTCTTGCAGGCAAGTAGAAAGTCTTTCAATGTTTAAATTGTCTTGGTAGAATAGAAGAAAATCAAAGTAGGGCAACAAGCTGATTAGGCTTGTGAAGTAAAGAAGCTGACAGCAACGCAACACATCCAAGCAAGTCGCCAATGAGGACAAGTGGCTACACAACAAGAGTGACGTTCTCTTGGACTTTACAGTACCTTTAGGTTGAAGAAAAAGTGCAGCAGATGACTTATGTTCCTGTGCAGCTCTGCAGATCTCGCTGTTCCTGGTCCTCAGTCGTGTGGGAAAGAGGGAGGACTTCTGGGTACTCATGCACTGCAATGGGACGGTCACTGCTCGCAACCAGCAAACGTCAAACAAGTTGCTGTTCAATGTTTTAGCTCTTCACGTCTACCACAAATAGCAACACTGCGGTTCTTGCGTCTAGTGTCCCGCACTTTGAGAGGGCTCTGGCTCGGTCAGTCCTTCTTCCTGAGAGTCACAGGAGCTCTTGGCCAGCTTAAAAGCAACGCACACTAACTGGTGTTCCTCTCCCTGGCTATCCGGTCCCAGCAGCGACTGCAGTGGATACTCGACCAGCTTTGAGAGGATGTCCAGATGGCTTACTTGGGAGTTGATTGGTCCCACCAACTCAGAGAAGTGGTCCTTGCAGGAGCTTCTCTGCCGATCTGAATTTGGAGTTTCAGCACAGCAGCATGGCTTCAACGGGCAAACCAACGGTCCAGGAGCTGCAGCAGGCGTCTTCAAGTTCTTCTTCGGATTCCTTCGTCCAGTGGTGGACTCTGCCTTCCAAGCCAAAAAGCCTTGCCTTTTATACAGCTTGCTCCCATTCATTCCAGCCTAGCTGTCCCCCAGCAGGGTGGCTGTCCTTGCCGGACAGCCAGCCGGCCAATCACCCAAGAGTGCATTCCTGTCTCCTAGGAGACTAAGCACAGGGAGTTTCAGGCACCTCCTTCCCTCCACCACGGCAACAGCCACGGCCCACCCCGCCCCCCCACAACCCCCCACGTCAACAGGGAACCCTCTGGCCAAGAAGAGGAGGGTAAACCCTCCACCCATCGCCACCCCGCCTCGAGGGATGAGACTGATCCTGACTCCTGACACAGCGACGACGGGCACGGACGATGACTGTGGGGATGGGGGACCTCCCGTCGCCACCTCCCAGATATTCCAGATATTCCCCGCTGGATGAGATAGGCTCGTTCCACACGATGATCTCCAGAGCTTCAGAACTCTTCCAGCTCGCTCCAGAGGAGGAGTGCTTCTTGTAGCAGTGCTGCGTGGCGAAGAGAAAGACCATCCTCTCGGCCCCACTCTTGGATGACATTTGGGACGAAAGCTTGTCCCTCATGAAGAACCCTTCTTCTACGATCCTGGCGAAGAGGGATCGCCTTGAGAAGTACAGGGAGAGATCGCCTTGGGTGCCGGACTCTGCGCCCAAGTGCTTGCAGGCTTAACCATCTCCGGACTCTGTGTCAGCAGCAGCTAAGAAGTCCTCTGGCACTTCTACCTCAGTAGCCTCAGCCCCTCCGGACAGCGAGGGCTAGAAGTTGGATGCCATGGGACGACGGGTCATCTATTCTGCGGCGACCACCATCAAGGTAGCCAACGCCCTCGCCATTGTATCATGCTACGACCGAGAGCTGTGGTTCTAGATCGCTCACATCCTGGACTTCCTCCCTGATGACAAGATGTCGGAAGCGCAGGAAATTCTGCAGGAAGGCTAAGTTGCGTCTGACTACGCCGTCATGGTGGCCACAAACATTGCCGACGCGGGGCTCTGCCAAATGGGCAACAGCGTTTGCCTTCATAGTCATGGCTTGATCAAGGCCACCAACTTTCGTCAGGACGTTCAGTCGAAGGACATGCCCTTCGGCAACAATTTGTTCGGGAAGGCTGTGGACGGAGTCGGCAAAAAACAGAGGCTGTCCTTTCGGCCCTCAGGCAACATGTCCCAAGGATCATCCAAAGGTTTCGCGGGGACTCTGCTTCTTACCGCCAACCCTCCCGCTCTTCGGCCCAGGAAACGAACAGGGGCCGCTCCAAGGCCTTCGGAGGGCGACTTAGTCGTTGCCAGGGTCCCCAAGGCGGCCCATCTACATCCAAGCAGGATTGAACACAGTGGCGTCTGGGGCCCCCACCCGTGCACCCCAGTGGGAGGCCGGCTGCCGAACTTCGTCAGCGTGTGGAGAAATATCCACCGGCCGTTGGGTGCTGGACGCTCTTGCCCACAGACACCCTGGAGTTTCAACGGAAGTGTCCCGAATACCACCAGTGGCCCGGCAGGAAAATCGCGTCCCTCAGCTGCTGCTGGAGGTGCGGGCCATGTGTTAGGGAGAATTCTCAAAATGTGCCAATTTCTCCCACCTTGGCGCCCTCCAGCTCTTCTGCTAAACTTTGGGACTTTGTTTTCAATTCAATGTGATTTCTGTTTTTCTTTTTGAATTATGGAGTTTGACCAACTCCATAGGCATCATCTTTTCATGTGTCACATGGCACCCTCAGTTCAGTGGCACAGGGAAGCCTTTCAGGCTTTCCCAAGGTTTAACTACCTTCTCTGATACAAACTACTGTTTCCCAGAGTAAGTAAAGTGAAATTGACTTTACTAGTCTTCTTAAATTCCTAGACCCAGCACACCCCATTTTGCAATAGAGTGCTGGAGGGGTTACTTAGTATCCCCTGTGTCTAGATACTCATGTAGCAGTCAAATGCTATCCTTCCTCTCAGAATGTCTGGTGGCAGTGGTTTTACAACGTACTACCATGATTTTTCCCGACCGCGAACACCGGTAGCATTGTATCGCGGGAGCCAGGTTTTTCAAGATGGCGTCTGAGCCCCCTTTGTTTAAATGGGTCCCGTTCTTCTTTTTTGCACCATTTCTTTGTGGAAAGGTCCTTCTAGAGTTTTGCTCTGCGCGCCAAACCAGGTTTGGTTCCTTTGTTCATTTGCCTTTGGCGGGCATCCGGACTGAAGACCGTCTCTGGCGTCTGAGTGTCTCGGGTGAGCAGGAAGTGAGGGAGGCGACTGAAACTCCACCTAGGAGACCCAAATGCACTCTGGTATGATTGGCTGGCTGACTGTCCGGCAAGGACAGCCACCCTGCTGGGTGAGTGACAGCTAGGCTGGAATGAATGGGAGAGAACTGAATAAAAGGCGAGCCTCTAGGCTTGGAAGGCAGTCGACCACTGGAACGAAAGAACCGAAGACTAGCTTGACGAGGACGGCTGCTGCAACTCCTGACCGTTGGTTTGCCCAGTGAAGCCCTGCTGCAGGTCTGCATTGCTAAGTTCATCTCGACAGAGAAGCCCTGCAAGGACGACTTATCCCTTTTGAGTTGGTGGGACAAATCACCTCGACGCTAAGCCACCTGGATACTATTCTCGGAGCTGGCTGTATTTTCCTCAGAATGCTGCAGGATACCGAATAACCTGGGAGAGGGACACCAGTTTGTGTGCTTTACTACAGCTAACGGAATTAAAGATTTGCCAAGTGCCAGCTTTTTGACCAGTCCCAGTGGAGTGCACGAGTCCCCCCACGTCCTCCCTCTTGTGTCCACGACTGAGGCTCCGGGACAGCGAGATCTGTAGGAACTGCCAGGAGCTGAAGTCTTCAGTTGCATCTTTTTCTTAATTTGTAAGGTGCTGTGAAACGAGACTGAGAGTACTTGCCTCTCGCTGTGAAAGTGCCTGAAACTTTCGTAACTAGCAGGCCAGCTTGTGACCCAACATATGCTCTTATTACAAACTACTTCTGAACTTCTACAGAAACTTTACAGTTTACTTACCAGAACCGTTTTATCCTATCCAATACTTTAGCCCATTGACTTTGGCCTAGCCTATTGAATTGACTCCTGGTGAACTCATATCTGCACTGTCTAAGAATAATTGTAATCCTTATGTTTTGAACCGATTCGTTTTTGCTCCTCCTCCTTCAAAGTAGTCTGTATGCCAACTGCCTCCTTCTAGTGAATGGTTTATAACTGACTGTTGACTAAATTAATAAGTGTTTAAGCAAGAAACCTTAAGTGTAAGCTTATTTGAACACCTGTGATTGTAGACCTCTGTGTAACATTATTACAGCTCAGTCCCTCTTGAGTGAGCCTTGCTGCTCAGCTCTGCTAACAAACTGTAGTACGGACTTCTACCAAAGGTTGGTTTTGCTTACACTTGTAGTGGTCCCAAAGGGTACTGCATACAAACTCTGCCTAACACCATGTTAAGAAAAGGCACAATAGAGATCGTCCCGAAGATGCTCTGGAGTGTACTCAAGGTACTTCCTCGTGAAAGACTGGAGGATGGAGGCCCATCCTCGAACTACGTCTAAACAAATACATTAAGTCCCAAAAGTTCTGGATGGCCGCTTGTTAGGCAAAGTTTGAATGCAGTACCCTCTGGGAACACTACAAACTAGGACTACAGGTATATGCAACCCAACCATTGGTATGCTTGTACTACACGGTTTTGGTAGCGTGTTGAGCAGCCAGGCTTATCTCAAGAGGGGAAATGTGAGCTGTAGTAGAGGTACACAAAGATTCAGTTACAGGTATTCAAATATATTCCCACTTATTGTAAAAAAGCATCAAATTGAAAATGCGTCCTTTTTTACGCTGGGTACCGCACCCGGCCATAACCCCGCCCTCCTTAGCTCTGTCCGTGCATCGGTCTTCAGTCCTTTTCTCTGCACGTTCGTGGCTGGATGCACTAGCATCACTGGGAAGACCTTTTTCTTCCCGTGGTCTTTCCCTCCTGCTCCGGTTCTGCAGTGGCATAGTCCTCTGTCTATGCCGGATCGTTTGGGATTATCCACTTGTTCCTCTTGCGAACGTCTATTCGCTAGGGCGGAACCCCATTCTCGCTGCTTGGAGTGTCTGAGACTGATTCACTGTTGGGACTCGTGTTTCTTCGTCGGCTCCCTTTTGATCCAGGCACTTCAACCCCGTCTTAATCGGTGGGAGGAGATCTTCCAGAAGGTTCCTCCATCGCATTTTAAACTCTTCGACTGACAGAAGAGACGCCCGGTAAGTGCCTTACTTTTCAGGGCACTCCGGCCGGGGGCTTGCGGTACTAATAGCCAGCATAGTCGTGCTGAGGCATTGGGTACCAGAGTTCGCTCCGAGGTCTCCTTGTCAGGAGCTTCCCACACAGACACCGGAGAGTGCCCCGAGGCTTCTGTTGAGGCTTTCTGTACCGAACCACGGTTCGAGGCCCCTCTCGTGGGAGCTATTAAGATTGGACTCTGTTCCGAGGTTCCTCTTAACGAGGCTAAGGTGTGTACTAACAGAACTGAGAGGCCTGTTAAGGTCTTGTCTGTGATGTGGAGTCCTCCACTTTCCCACGCTCGCGCCGGTACTGTTGAGGGGTCACATGGAGAGGTTGTCTACCGTAGCGCCTCTGTTACTGGCATTGCTGAGGTTCCTCCTTTGGAGGCTAATTCACGGGACAGGATGTCCAGTAAACATCCAAGGCCCCATAGTACCGGCTCTGCCGAGGATCCTTGTGTGAAGGATAAAATTTCAGTCAAGTCCCCTGACCAATCTGTGGAGTCAACTCCCTCATCTACACACATGACGCAGTTCTCCTCAGATGTTCACAAAATGGTGGGCTTTCCCCACGTGGTCTACGGCGGCCATTTTGGATTCTTCCCTCACAACCACGCTATCGACGGCGGGTGCTTGGAATCTTCTTTTCGGTGGACAACCTTTTCCATGTGACAGTGTGAATCCGTTCCGCCCTTCCTATGACTGGCGTGCTCAGATGCTACTACCACATTCAATCTTGCTTCCTTTCAGCCTTTTTGTCAGAGGATGCCTTTTTTGGAAAGTTTCAGAGACTTTGGTACTCTGACCCCTTAAGGGAGTACTTTAAGGACCTTTCTTGTAGCTCTGTCACCAGGGTTTCCCCTGAGGTGCCCCAAGGGCCTAACGGGCTTACCAGAGATTCCTCTGAGGGTTCTGATGGACCTGCCAGTACCGGACATTGTGTGGACAACAAAGACCCGTTTGTCGGTCCTGGCGACAGCTTCATCTAATGCCTCTTGTACACAGAGGTCAGGGTCCCAGACTCGGTCCTTCTCTGGGATCAGGGGGTTTTCAGGGTTGCCGTTTGCGCTGATCTGAAACTCCTGTTGAAAGTCCCGCCTTAAGTGGCAGCGGCAAGGTGGTTGGTTTTTCTCTTGCCCATCAGCCTCCTCTACAGGGACAGGTATTCTCCCTGCCAAATGATATTTTGTCAGTCACACTAAACTTAAGTGGGGTGGATGAATCTCGTGTCATCTGGAGGCATGGCAAACCATCACCCAAGTCTGGTGGGTTTTGTCCATCGTTTAGGCAGGTTTTCGCTTGCCCTTTCCTCCTACCCCAAACCTCTCTTCCGACAGATCGGGATGCTCTCCCGCAAAGCAGAGGAACAGAAACTTCTATACCTCAGAGCGGGGGAACCTGTTCCCTTCAAGGAGCAAGGGAGGGGCTAGTACTGCTGTCCTTTCACAGTGCTCAACTAGGCTGGCCAGCGCAATCTTCAATCTTTCCGAGAGAAATTCAAGTTGATCACGCCCTGCCAAATAAAGTCCTTTCTTCGGAAGGCCGATTGGCTCAGTGTGGTAGTATTCCAGGATGCCTAAATGACATTCTGACTGGAGCCCGCATATGAAATATCTGCGGTTCTCTGAAGCCCGTATATAAAATATCTGTGGTTCTCCCTGGGATCAGAACACTTCAGTTTCAGGTACTCCTTTTGGGCTCAGCGAGACGCACAGGGAAACTCCTCTGGTGGACCCTGCAGAAGTCCCCCAATACCGGATCTTCTTCCAAGCTTCCTCATTCGAGGCTAAGGCTGACCCCAGTTCTGCTGTGGCTTTAGATACCTAGGTCGCCCTGAGGCTTCTCCATCTGGAGCTAGCTGTACTGAGTCTTTGCTCAAGGCCCCTCTCGAGATGGCTATAAGACCAGGGTTAAACCCGAGGTTCCCTGGTGCTGGCTGTAAGGTATATCCCTAAGCCTTTCCGCGCGTGCAGCTGTGGTGATAACAGTTCTGTTGAGGGGGCGAAAGAAGGTGGTCACGTACCACAGACCTTCCAATACCGGCTCTGCCCAGGATCCTCCACTAGAGGTTAATTCTGAGGAAGTCCCAGACTTATCGAGTAAACACCCTTGATCTGCCAGTATCGGCTCTGCCAAGGTTCCTTGTTTCAAGGCTAGGATTGCATGCAAGGCCCCTGACTTCCCTGGGGAGATTATTGCTTCACTTGCTCCTGTGACGAAATTCACCCCTGGTGTGTGATAATGGCGGCCCAACCTCCGTGGTCCATGGTGCCCATTTTGAATGGCTCTTAGAGCGAGGTTTTACATCAACGAGCAGGGCGTCCCTCTCCTCTCCTTGTGGATTTTGTCATACAAATTTGGGCTGGGCCATTATACGGTTCGGCTCCAGGCTCCACACATCCCGGGTCACCTCCATGTGACCGCAGATTCATTTATCTGCCAGTCGTCATCGGTTGAGAGTAAGATAAACCGCAATATCATCTCCAGCAATGGGGCACGCTAGAAGTGGTCCTCTTTGCAACTTGTGGGTCAATTTGAAAGCTTATGCTTTCCCCTTGTTGCCTCCTATCTATTGGTTGCTCTCGAAGCACATCGAACCGTTGCCAAAGCAGCTATGTGGGCTTTCCCACCAGCTTTTGGTAAGCATTACTGCTTAGATCTGGGCTCCAGAGCTGATGCTCAATTCGGCCAGGCTGTTCTTAAAACCTTTCCGTAAGGAGGTTCCATCTATCCATATTTCCTGTGAGGAGTGCTTGGTAATCTCCCAAAAGTATGGAAGAAGGGGGAAGGGACGTAAGAGTAGAACTAAGTTACTCCCCGTAGTGACTACCTTACTCCTAGTCCATAGTCCCCTTTCCTCCATACGCCCGCCCGCTGTCCCCTCTAATAAGTATCTTCTGTTATTGCTTAAATGGTCTCAGACCTGGCGATGGAAAAGGACTGAAGGGGGGCGGAGCTAAGGAGGGCAGGGTTATGGCCGCGTGCGGTACCCCGCGTATAAAGAAAACACACTTTCAATGTTATGCTTTTTTTTACAAAAAGTGCTCCGGTCCCGTCCCATAGAACGGAATGTCCCAAAAGTATGGAGGATAGGGGACTATGGACTAGGAGTAAGGTAGTCACTGCGGTGAGTAACTTTGTTAAACTCTTACACTCAAGGTTTCTTGCATAAACAATAATTTATCAGACAGTTATAAAGTCTTCAGAAGGGAGCAATAGAATAGTAACACAAAAACACAAATATACTTCAACACTGCACACTGAGTTTCTGAATCAGACCAGACCCTTCTGGGATGGCCCACAGACACAACCTACACCCACAATTGACTTCAGTAACAAGGGTGCTGGGGACATTAATACCTTACTGTTGGCATTCAGAATACTCTTAAAAAAGTAAGTAAAAGGCAACGGTTATTAGAACACAAGAAATTACACTTTTTCATAATCCGTGCAAATACTTTCAGATAGCACCTAGAAGAGTAATTCAGTTCAATAGACTAAGCCAAAATCAATAAGCCAAAGCCTTTGTATAGGATGCAGCACTTAAGGTAAGTAAATGGAAAAGTCTTTGCACAAGTTTTTATGAGTCTTTGATAAAAAGAACCAATTGTAGGGTCACAAGCTGATTACACTTGTGTTGCAGACGTTACAAGCACTTCCACAGTAAGAGGCTTTACAATACCTTGGTAAAGAAGAAAAGATGAAGCTGATGACTTCTGTTCCTGTGCAGCTCTGCAGAGCTCACTGTTCCTGGGGCTCAGGTGTGGGGACAAGAGGGAGGGCGTATGGGGACTCCTGCACTGTACTGGCACCGTCAAAGCGGGCAACCGGCAAACTTTACTTTTAGTGGCTGTTTCGTGTTTCAGCTCCTTGCAGTACAGCAAATGTCAATAAGCGCTGTTCTTGGCTGTCAAGGGGGACTTTGCTCGCATCTGAGGTCCCGCACTCGACACAGGGTCAGGCTTGGTCACTCCTGCTTTGTTTGAGTCTGGAGGATCTTCCAAAAGCTTTAGGCCAGCTTACAAGCAAGGCACACAATCTGGTGTCCCTCTCCCTGGCTCTACGGTTTCTTGCAGAAACTCTGAGGAATTTCAACCAGCTCCAAGATGAGTGTTCAGGTGGCTTAATTGGGAGTTGATTGGTCCCACCAACTCAAAGGGAGAAGTCCTTGCAGGGGCTTCTCTGTCAATGCAAACTTGGTGATTGGACCTGGAGCAGGGCTTCACCGGGCAAACCAACGGTCCAGGAGTTTCAGCAGTCCTCTTCAAGCTCTTCTTCGGTTCCTTCGTCCAGTGGTCGACTCTGCCTTCCAAGCCAAGAGACTCGCCTTTTATTCAGTTCTCTCCCATTCATTCCAGCGTAGCTGTCACTCACCCATCTGGGTGGCTATCCTTGCCGGACAGTCAGCCAGCCAGCAAATCACACCAGAGTGCATTTGGGTCTCCTACGAGACTAAACAGAGTTTTGGGCACCTCGCTAACTTCCTGCCTACCCCAGACACTCTGTAGCCAGAGGCGGGTTTCACTCCGGATGCCTGCCAAAGGCGAATGAACAGAGACCAAACCTGGTTTGGCGCGCAGACAAAAACTTTCCACAAAGACATGGCGAAAAGACCGGGCACCATTTTTTTTAAACATCTTTTTATTGGATTTCTCATATCAACCAACAGTATAACGCCCCCCCCCCTCCCTCCCCCCTCCCCCACAACCCCACGCCCCTGAACTCCCCCCTCCATCCCATCAGGGCACATGTTACCGTCATTCTGGGATAGCATTATGCACTAAATACGTCCGTTACTTTAATGTTGTGTGGGTACCATTGTTTCATAAAATCCGACTGGAGATACTCCAGGACTCCACCCCATTCCTCTGTGAACCTATCCTTTGTTCCTTGTGCTGTGCGAGTGACTCTCTCCATGGCCATATACGTTCACACTTTTTGTAGCCACGTGAAAGTCAGTGGAGTGTCTTTCTTTTTCCAACTCTGGGCTATTGTTGGCCAGGTCGCAACGAGAAGACCCATGAAGGCTCTCCATTGGGTTTTTTGAATTTCCTTCCTCATTCCGCACAACCATACCCCCTCCCCCCAGTTGTCCCACATCTGGAAACATTTTCCTCATCTCTCCCGTCACCTCTTCCCAGAATGGCGCAATCCCTTTACACTCCCACCAGGTGTTTCCACGTTCCCACCTCTCCACATTCCCTCCAACATTGGTTTGTCGTCTTGGGGAACATGGAATGCAGTCTTTCAGGTGTGAAGTGCCATTGTGTTACAACTTTGATCCACATTACTCTTGCCTGAGCTGACCTAGTCATCTTTGGGATCAGTGTCCAAAGGTCCACCCATTGTTCTTTCGAAGGTTCCTCCCCCAGTATTCTGCTCCATTTGATCATGTAAGACCACTTGATCTCTTCCTCCTGGGAGTTTATGAAGGAGTACAGAGTGGAGACCCATTTTCTTTCCCCCTGTGTTGGAAATTACATATTTCTCAAAGGGAGTGAGAGTTCTCGTTGCGGCCTCAGCAATTTCCGGTGTTTTTAGCCAGTATTTAAGTTGTTCGTATCTAAATTTATCTCGTTTACGTATAAATGCGCGTGGGAAGCATGATTCGTAAGATCTGACCTCACCGTCCAAGAACATTTTGCCAATTTTCGTTATTCCCGCCTCTTCCCAGCTTTCGTATGCCCCCTGCTCCATTCCCGGTGGGAACTGCGGATTCCGCAAGATGGGTGTGAAAGGGCCCAGTGTGGTGGTCAGAATGCCTTTCCGTGTTTGGGTGTCCCATGACCCCATCGTTGTCTTCAAAATTTCGCTGATCCCCAGGTTTGGGTGCCTGTATTGTTTCTGTTTCCAGAGTAGTTCTACCAGCGGGGTCCTCGCTACTGCCTTGTCTTGCTTCGCCCAGATCTGTTGCGGGTTTTCGCCCAAGTACTCCCTGAGTACCTTTAATTGGGCCGCTTGATAGTACTTTTGAAAGTGTGGAAGCGCCAGTCCCCCCTCCTTGGTTGGTGCTGTCAGGGTCGCCCTCGCCAGTCTCGGTCTTGACTTTCCACACGAAGGTCAAGATCACTTTGGATAAGGTTTTAAAGAACGTTCTAGGGATCCCCACCAGAAGCGCTTGAAAATAGTACAGAAGCTTTGGGAGGATAGTCCTCTTGACCGCTTGAATTCTGCCCCACCAAGAGATCAGAGGATTCCATCTTTCCAGGTCTCTGCGTAGACCCCCCCCCCCATAAGATGTGGATAGGTTTCCCCATATAGTTTGTCCCGCGAGGATAGCTTTGCGGCAACGTGCGCGCCTTGGAAGCAAGACGACATGAAGGAACACAGGTTCGATCCCCGGGTCCGCGCTTAGAAACCTCTGGGTGTTTAAGCACGTTATGAATAAGCAACTAAGATTAAAAAAAAAATAAAAGAACGAACAATTCCTGTAACAGCGCCTCGATGCCCACGGGCTGTGTGAGCGCTTTAAAAATGCAAATTAAATAAATAAAAAAAAATAGTTGTCCTATCTTGTGGTTTAGTGTAATGCCCAGATATTTTATACCTTCCTTTGCTATCTTAAGGTCTAAGCCTTTTGCCTCCCTTTCTATTCTCCCCCGGTTCCCTGCCAAGATTAGTATTTCAGATTTATTCCTGTTGATTTTTAGGACGGAGATTGACCCGAAGTCTTCCAGCACCCCCATCACTGCCGCTAAGGTTCGGCCCCGGTCTTCTAGTGCGATTAACATGTCATCTGCGTATGCTATCACTTTGTGTTGTGTTCATGCCATGTCTATCCCTTTGACGTGCTTTGCCTCCCTTAATTCTGTTAGAAGGGGTTCTAGAAAGATAACATATAATAGCGGGGACAGCGGGCAGCCTTTCTTCGTACCTCCTGTTATTATTACCCTCTCTGTTACCTCCCCATTGATGGCCACTCTACTCGTTGGGGAGTTGTAGTTCGCTCTTATCCTTGCAATGAATTATCCCCAAAACCCATAACCTTCAAAGTTTTAAATGGCATTGACCATTCTACCCGGTTGAACGCTTTCTCTGCGTCTACTGCGAGGAGTACCGCCGGGGTTTGTGTGATGCCTATTTTCTCCACAAGGTGGATGAGCATTCTCGGGTTGTCATGGGTTTGCCTTCCCGGGATGAAGCCCGATTGGTCCAGATTAATCAGGGTTGGGAGAAGCGGGGGAATTCTCGCTGCTAGTATTTTCGTGTATATTTTTGCATCTAAATTTATTAGGGAGATTGGTCTATATGATGCTGGTGATGACTGGTTTTTCCCTGGTTTATGGAAAACTAAGACCTTCACTTCATTCATTGTGGGGGTAACGTTGCCGCTATCTTTGAATGAATTTAGTAGCTTGGTAAGGGCCGGGGTCAAAATATCCATATGTTTTTTGTAGAATGGAGCTGTGAAGCCATCGGGCCCGGGAGCTTTGTTTACCGGGAGGCCCCTTATTGCCTTTTTAACTTCTTCCTCCTGTATCGGATTTTCCAGAGCCTGCCTATCCTCTGATATTCGGGGATATGAAGGGAGTCAAGATATTTGTCCTGTGCCTCTTCATCCGGGTGATCTGTAGTGTAAAGTTTCTGGTAGAATTGTCTAAATGTCTCCCCTATATCTTGAGTGCGTGTCAGCTGTTCCCCATTCGGGTCTCTAATAGTCTTGATCGTTGTTTCTTTCTGTTTTGTGTGGAGTTGTCTTGCTAATAGCCTATCTGCTTTGTTTGCCTTTATGTAATATCTCTGTCTGAGATATAGTAGGCTCCTTTCTCCAGCATGGGGTCTGGCATGGATTCACATGCTCATGAATATTCCCCGTCGTCAGGCTGGGAATCCTCGGTAAAGAAAAAACCAGTATCAGTTTCGTTTCTGATCTGTCTTTCGTAGTAGTAACCAATCACTGATCTCTGCGTCATACTGACCACAGCCAATGACTGCCCTCTACCTAAGCCCCGCCTCAGGCAGCCATCTTCAGATTTTTACCGCACGTTCATGTGTTGGGATACTCGTGCTATTGCTCTCGAGTGTTAGTGCTATTTTTTCACGTTTTTTTCTCAAAAACTTCGATTTTTTTCGGTCAAAAGAGCCTCAAGCTCCACCGACTCTCCATCCGATCAACAGGGACCCGTGTCGGATTCGTCTGCGCCCCTCAAGGGTGAAGATTTCGTCGAGCTACGCTTTTGGAGGACTCCAGAAGTTTCTCAGGCCCGGACATGGCCCAGGAGAAGGGAAGCTCGACGGCCGGAAAGCTGTTCAGGGTCTGCCCTGGATGCCAGCTGCAGAACGTCTTTAAGGAGGACGAACACTCCTTTTGTCTCTACTGCTTACATGAGGACAAGACGCACGTGGAGAAGGACTGTGCGTTTTGCGGCAACATGTCGGAGCGGACCATGAAGGACCGCCATCAACGTCTCGCCAACTGGCTGGAAGGGAAGAGCCCGTCCGGCGAGAAGAAGAGGAAGAAATCCGAGCGGTCTTCTAAGACCTTTGAGGACGCCCCGGCGACGGGGGTCCAACACAAGGCCAAGCACCGCGAGTCCGCTGGCACCGGGAGCGCCGAACGGTCGGGCTCTACGGGCGCCAGGCAGGGCGCACCCTCCCCGGCACCATGAGCCAACGCTCTGGGTCGGGTAAGAGGAAGGCCGAGCACCCGGCAAAGCTCCTGGAGAGGCCCCGGTCGAGCTCGAAGGCCCCATCGGAGGGGGAGCGAGGCAGTGTCCCCCTCCCCCCCCCCCCCCCCCCTCAAGGATAAGGCGGTGAGCGCACCTAAGGTGGTGAAGGCCTTAATCCACCCGGCCAAGGCCTCTATCGAGACTGTCGCGGCGGCCCTGGCTCAGCCTGTGGAGGCTACACCAGTGGTGGCGACCTCGGGGCTCAGAGTCTCCCTGCCACCTCGGAGGGAGTCCTCTTTTATGCCCATCGATAGGACCCCCGTGAAATCTCCGGCGGAGAAGAAAAAGGGGGGGCAGGGTGTCGTCGTGCATTCGGCTTCAGCCTCGGAGGAAGAGCTGATCGAGGTCTTAAGCCACGGCCTGGATGGATCCCGACGCAGGTGACGACGACATCGAGGGTGCTGACGAGGCCCCTGATCGCCCGTCGGATTCCCCTCTGCCAGCGCCGCAAGACAACTCGGCGGCCATTTTGTTGGCTATACAGTCCTTATGCTCGGAGATAAGGACGAGACTACCGTTGCCAGCGGAGGAGCCACTCCCGTCGGGGGACCCAGAACCGGGACCTTCTGGCGTTCCTCCTCCCAAGAAAAGGATTCATCCTCCACCTCCTTTTCAGCCGTCGCGCCCCGTCCAGCCCTCCTCCCCGTCCACCCGAGGGGATGATACGGGGACTGACACGGCAGCAACGGGTACGGACGACTAGGTCTACGACGAGGATCTGCCGTCGTCACCTCCCACCAGGGCTTCTCCGCCCGACGAGATTGGATCGTTCCACTCCATGATCGCCAGGGCGTCCGAGCTCTTCCAACTCTGCCCTGAAGAGAAGAAAAAGGAAGGATTCCTTTATCAACGGCGCGAGGCCAAGAGGAAGACTGTCCTCGCGGTGCCTCTACTGGACGACATTTGGGATGAGGGCCTCGCCCTCCTCAAGAACCCTTCCACGACGCCAGCTAGAAGAGACCGGTACGAAAAGAAGTACCGGGTCCCGGACGCGGCCCCCCTGTGCCTCCGAGCGCAGCCTACCCCGGACTCCGTCGTCTCCGCGGCGGCCAGGAAGAAAGCGGGGGGGGAGGGTGCGGCCTCCACATCGACTTCCCCGCCGGACGGCGAGGGAAAGAAATTGGACACTATGGGACGCAGGGTCATCTCGTCTGCAGCGACGACGATTAAGGCGGCCAACGCCTTGGCTATCGTGGCCCGCTATGACAGGGAGCTATGGTTCAAACTGGCTCCCCTGCTGGACTTCCTACCGGACGACAAGAGGGCTGAGGCCCTGGAGATCCTACAGGAAGGTGAGGTGGCGTCGGACCACGCCATCACTATTGCGACGGACATCGCCGACACAGGATTTCGCCAACTGGGCAACGGCGTGTGCCTTAGGCGGCGTGGATGGCTCAAGGCTACGGACTTCCGTCAAGACGTACAGACCAGAGTCCTGGACATGCCGTTCGATGGGAACAACCTGTTTGGGAAAACAGTGGACGATTCCCTTCAGGCCATTAAAGCGGACACGGAGACGGTCCGGGCCCTTGGGGTTCTGCAACGACGACGGCCGCCCTTTCGGAGCAGCGGAGGCAAGGGCGCCTCCAAAAGTTCCGGCGGCGGTTTCTCCACCTACCGTCAAGCGGCCCGCTCGTCGTCTCAGGAGGCCTACAGGGGACGAGGCAAGTCTGGCGGACCCCGCCGTCGTCGCCAAGGAGGTCAAGGCGGCAAAGCCTCATCGAAACAGGATTGAACCGGCCGTGGGGTCGGGCCCCCACCGAAGCACCCCGGTGGGAGGCCGGCTGGCGAGCTTCGTCGGCGTGTGGGGGTCCATCTCCACCGACCGTTGGGTGCTGGACGCCTTAGCCCGGGGCCACGCGCTCGAGTTTCAAAGAAGGTGGCCGCGCGTCCCCCCCCCGTGGCCAGGAAAGAGCTTCACGTCCCTCAGCTTCTCCTGGAGGTAAAGGCGATGCTCAGGAAAGGCGCCATCGAACTCGTCCCAAAGAGGCTTCGGGGCTCTGGAGTTTACTCGAGATACTTCCTTGTGAAGAAGACGACGGGAGGATGGCGCCCCATCCTAGACCTGCGGCGTCTGAACAAGTTCGTCAAGGCGCAGAAGTTCCGGATGGTCACCCTCCAGCACGTCCTGGGTCAGCTGGAGGAAGGAGACTTCCTGTCGTCGTTGGATTTGGAGGATGCCTACTTCCATATTCCCATCCTAAAGGGGCACCGAAAATTCCTCAGGTTTGTGGTGCAAGGGCGTCACTACCAGTTCAAAGCCCTCCCCTTCGGACTACGGTCGGCACCCAGGGTATTCACCAAGTGCCTTGCACCGGTGGCGGCGCAGCTGCGCCGCGAGGGGGTCCACGTCTACCCCTACCTGGACGACTGGCTCATCCGAGCCACGACGACGGAGCTCGCCGTGGAGCACACGGCAAGGACCGTCCAACTTCTCACGGACCTGGGATTCTCCGTGAACTACGCCAAATCCCACCTGGTACCCGCTCAAGACGCACTGTTTCTGGGTGCGAGGCTCGACAGTGTCCCTTCTGGCCTCCTCGTCGGAGGAGAGGACCAGATCCATCCTGGGCAAGGTACAGCGGATGTTGGTGGCCGACGCGGCCAAGGTGAGGTCCATCAAGTCCCTCCTCGGAATGATGTCTTCCTGCATCTACCTCATTCCCATGTGCAGGCTCCGGATGCGCCCGTTGCAGGAGTTCCTGGACGCGCGCTGGATCCAAACAACGGGCAGCTTCGAGGAAAGGATCACACTCGACGAGAGTTTCCGACGAGCGATCCGGTGGTGGGGCACCTGTGCGCATCTGACGGCGGGCATGGACTTCCAGACCCCAGCCCACCAGGAGACAGTGACCACGGATGCCTCCCTGGAAGGGTGGGGAGCGCACACCGAAAATCTGCACGCAAGAGGCCTTTGGCTCCCGACGGAGAAATCCCTACATATCAACGTCCTGGAGCTCCGTGCAGTGTTTTGGGCCCTCAGGTCCTTCCTTCCATCCCTCAAGGGCAAGGTGGTGAGGATCTTCACCGACAACACCACCACCATGTTTTACATCAGGAAACCGGGCGGAACCAGGTCCCCAGCACTGTCCAAGGAGGCGCAGGACCTGTGGCATTGGGCCGTCTCCCAAAGGATATTTCTGGTGCCGTTTCATCTGGCAGGGATAAAAAACACAATCGCCGACTCACTCAGCAGGGAGCTGCGCTCGTGCCACGAGTGGGAACTACGGCAGGATCTAGTGGATCGCCTCTTCCGACGGTGGGGGCACACCCCAGATCGACCTGTTCGCGACGGCGACGAACTCCAAGTGCCGGAGGTTCGCCAGCAGGTTTCCCCAGGCGAGGAGCATGGGCGATGCTTTCTCGTTCCCCTGGGAGGGCCTGTTCCTCTACGCGTTCCCTCCATTGCCACTGCTAATCCGGCTAGTCAACCAGCTCAAGAGGTCACGGTGCAGGATGATTCTCGTCGCACCTGCGTGGCCGAGGCAGATATGGTTCCCGGACCTTCTGGACTTGTCAGCGTCCCCGTCAATCAGGCTGCCGGTGGACGCGGATCTACTCTCCAGGGAAGGAGGCGCCATCCTCCACCACGACCCGAAGTCGCTGAACTTGCAGGCCTGGCTCCTGCAGCGCTAGAGTTTGGAGGATACGACATACCGGCCGACTGCAGAGAGGTTCTTGCAAAGGCCAGGGCGTCCTCGACTCTTAAATGCTACGGACACAAATGGAAGAGGTTCTCTGTCTGGTGCCACGCACAGAAGATTAACCCTCTACGGATTACGGCTCCCCAAGTACTGCCGTACCTGCTGACGCTGGCCAAAGCTGGACTGGCACACGCGTCCATCAAGATTCATCTTGCTGCGATCTCCCGATACACCAGAACCACGGGGCGGACGTCCTTGTGGTCTCATGGTCTGGTGAAAGAGTTCATGAAGGGACTGTTCAGATCGTTCCCGCCGGTGAAGGCTGCGGCCCCGGCGTGGGAGCTCAACGTGGTGCTGACCAAGCTCATGGGACCTCCGTTCGAGCCTCTGCACTCGGCCCCGTTGAAGTTTCTGTCGTGGAAAACAGCGTTTCTTGTGGCCATCACCTCCGCACGACGAGTGGGAGAGATCCAGGCCCTTTCCTGCAAGGCCCCGTACTTGACTTTTCACGACACGAGGGTAGTGCTCAGGACGCACCCCTCCTTCATGCCCAAGGTGCCGTCGGACTTCCACCTCAACAAACCCTTGGTGTTGCCTGTGTTCTTCCCGTCGCCGGCTGAGAGGACTTTGCACTCGCTGGATGTGGCTAGAGCGCTGAAGTTCTACGTGGACCGCACAAAATGTTTTCGGAAGACGTCACAACTCTTTGTGAATTTTGGACCTGTCAATCAGGGGAAGGCTCTCTCGAAGGCTTCCATTTCCAGATGGCTCTCCGGCTGTATCATGTACTATTATCGGTTGGCAAACCGACCGCTGCCTGGCCGTCCGAGAGCCCATTCCACTAGAGCGATCGCAGCTACCACGGCGTTCCTTTCTGGTGTGCCCCTGCTGGACATATGCAGGGCTGCTACGTGGAGGTCGACGCACACCTTCACAAAATTTTACTGCGTCGATCTGGATTCCAGAGGGGAGTCCAGGGTCGGCCAAGCAGTGCTGCGCAACCTGTTCGCCTGAGGTGAGCCTGGTGAGGAGGTAAGATGCTTAATGTTGAGCCTTTGCCACCTCCCGTGGTTGTGCATGTGTGTACTGCTATGTATTCTTTATTAATGAGCATGTGAATCCATGCCAGACCCCATGCTGGAGAAGGAACAAGTTACTTACCTGTAACTGTTGTTCTCCAGCATGGGTCTGGCATGGATTCACATGCGAACCCTCCCACCTACCCCTCTGCGGCTCTTCACTTGGTCATACTGCCACTTCACGTGCTTCCAAATCTGAAGATGGCTGCCAGAGGTGGGGCTTAGGTAGAGGGCAGTCATTGGCTGTGGTCAGTATGACGCAGAGATCAGTGATTGGTTACTACTACGAAAGACAGATCAGAAACGAAACTGATATTGGTTTTTTCTTTACCGAGGATTCCCAGCCTGACGACGGGGAATATTCATGAGCATGTGAATCCATGCCAGACCCATGCTGGAGAACAACAGTTACAGGTAAGTAACTTGTTCCTTCTGCTCCCATTGTGGGAAGCATCTCTAGCTGGCCCTGTGTGTGTGTGTGTTTTAGCGTTTTCTTAAGGGATCTGGTGGGGTGTGCCACTATTTTCTCCTGTAGGTCTGTTATTGCTTTTTCAAGTTCCTTTTCCCACATATACCTATGTTTGTCCCTAGTGATTTTCAGCGCCATTATCTTCCCGCGGATAACTGCTTTAAAAGCCTCCCAAGCTCTGGCCATAGAGACCTCCCCCGTGTCATTTTGCGTAAAGTTTTCCTCGATCATTTCCCTTACCGCTTCCCCAATAATCGGGTCCTGGATTATATCCCCTGGCAGTCTCCACCTCCACAACCCGTTGGATCTCCCCGGGAGGTTTAGTTCAAGCCACAGAGATGCATGATCGGAAAGGGCGATTGTTCCCAGGTCCACCCCTTGAATCTTGCGCATGAGTCCCACTGATACCCAGAAATAGTCGATTCTTGACATTGTATTATGGATGTGTGAGATGTATGTGTACCCATGTTGTTCCCCCTTCAATTCCCTCCACACATCATTTAGGGCTAACTGGTCCATCTTCTGCTTTAGTCGCTTTGAGGGGGCCCCTTGTCCATGTGTATTCCCTGAGCTTCTATCCACTTGTGGGTCCCATGCTATATTCAGGTCGCCCCCCCAGAATCACCTCCCCCCCTTTGCAAAGGCTTCCAGTTTTCCCAGGGTATCTCTGAGGAAACCATTCTGACCCATATTGGGTGCGTAAGCTGACACCAAAGTTATGCACTGGCGTTCTAGAACTATGTTAGCAAACGCATACCTTCCTTCTTTATCTGAGGCAGCTTCCTCTAGTTTGGGGTCCCAATCTTCCCTTATCGCTATAAGAACCCCCGATCTTTTTTCTGTTGAGTTTGCCTGGGCCCATATTTTGTACCCTCTAATTCTAATTTTCTGTTTGTCCTTTGCTCTAATATCAGTCTCTTGGAGCAGTAGTATGTCCGCCCTTTCCCTTTTAAGTTGGTTTTCCAGTTTAACCCTCTTTGTGGGGTGGATCAGCCCCCGAATGTTGTATGTTACAATACAGATTCTCCCCATTATGTGGCGTATGTGCACCTTAGCTTATCATCCCCTTTCATTGACGCTACATTTGTAAACCTGACCCCTTCCCTTTTTCCCTTTCCCCTGAACTTACCCCCCCTCCCCAACCCCAAACCATGAACCAAACAACTTGTCCCCGAGTAGGGCGAGGGTTCCTACTGATGCTAGGGCGTTGCGCCCAGAGCTCCCTGCCCTCCGTACGCTCGGGGGACCTTTCCGTAGGGAATCCTAAATCCCCCACATAGCCGTCTGTTCTTACCGGATTCCAAGCCGGTGCGTCCCGACTGGGCCCCCATTCTTGTAGCAAATCATTCTCCTCCGCTCCCCCCGCTGGGCTTCGTTTAGCTGCCATCTGCCATGACCGTGGTGTTCCACTTTCCTTCGTCTGTTCAAGGCATTTTCCTGCGGGTTTCCCTTCCCAAGGGTGGCCTCTTTTGCTTTACAGTTTCCCAGCCCCTTGGTTTTCTCATTTGGTCGCCCCTTGGCTTTGCTTGGTCAGTTTCCTCTTCATCTTCCTGTATGCCCATTATTTGAAGACCTTCCCATGTGGTCGCTCTTCTGTTTCCCCTCCCATGTGAAGGTCAGTCCAAACGGGAAGGTCCATTTGTATCTGATTTGTTTTGCCGCCAATGCCTTGACCAGTGGGGCCATTGCACGTCTTTTCTGCAGTGTAACCAGGACTTAGTCTTGATATAATTGTGTTTCTGATGCTTGTTAATCTGCTTAGAATCACGTGCTGTGCATATGGTCCGACATCCAGTGGTAACCGCTGAGTATTGCATCTTGTCTTTCGGGGGACCGAAAGGGGACGTCGGCATAGGCGTGTCTGAAACACTATCCCTATCGTGACATGTGTAGTACCCAAAATCCCTCACGTGCCGCAGTCCCTCAGATTGTTTTTTTCCGCCCAGATAACTAGTCTCCCTATAGCGGAGCTCTTCATGAGACATTGTTTATCTTACCGAATTGTCGGTTTAATACCTGTTAAGTCACTTCGTCTATCAAGAACATTTTCGACGAAGACTACGGGGGAACCGTCTACGGCTGTGGATTCCGGCACCTAAGATCCGGCGTTCGGACCTCCACGTGGTCGGGCCTTCTGGCCGGCCAACACAGTAGGGAGAGTGGGCTCGGGGTTTGCCATACTGCTATGTCTTTCCTCTTTTCCACTTCTTTCCTTTTTGGTCTGGTCACCCTTCCCTTCTGCTATGGAAAGGACTCCATTTAGATTCTGCCCTCTGTGAAGGGTCAGATATGCGTGGAAAGACTAACACACTTAGTGTACGCTTGTCTCCCCCTAGAGCACTTTGCTCCTAAACCTAATCCCTTAAGGAGCGCCGGTTGAAGCGGTGGGCCGCGTACGGTATGTCACGCGTGCAGCCTCCCTCCTCTGCGGCAACACCAGCCGAGGGTGACGGGGGTACATTGGATGACCAAACGTCCAACGCGGACGTTGTAGACCTTGAGGCGGACGATTCTAGAGCCGCCACGCCCGTCCCCGACCCTTCCACGCTCGACTCCGGTCTTGCTACAGGGACCACACCCGGTGACAGGGGCGTACAATCGCACTGCACAAAACACACAACCCAAGCGCCCTCCTTGACACCTCGTCGAAGCAGGCGCCATCGGATCGATCTGATCCGAAGCCTTCCCCGCATCCGCATCAGCGCATGACTGGGCTTAATAAACATAACAAAGGCGCTACTCCCCCAAACTACACACGCCGTAGTTTCTGAACAAGAAACTTCGACGACAGGCCCGAAAACTACGAGAAACCATCATCGGAGGCTTTGTCCCCCGAAGATTCAGTAACCATCAGTAAGAGTATCAATAGGATTGCTACGGCGGTGGGCCTAGTACCGGTTTCGGCCACAGTTATGGGCCAATCCGCCGAAAGGTTTTCCACGGTTTTGGAAGACTATCCTGAGGACTCTTACGAAGAGCCAGGTACCCCTCTCAAGTACCCTGAGGAGATCCTCTGAACGCCTTAGGGCGGAGGACCCGGTTCCTGCTCAGCTGGGTCCATTTGGGTAATCCAAGTGGACCACAGAGCAATTTGAGGGGTACATGGATCGGCTGGAGCAGGTTTTCGGGGCTTCTGATCAACCTCTGCCGAAAAAAGCTCGGGTAGACCCTAACCCTCACACGCAAGTTGCCCAACACCTAGATGTTCAACACTATGTTGATTATCAAGATGTCCAGAAGGACACGTATAGAGACATCCATACAGAAGAAGGGACTTCTTTTCTGGACAATTATGGGGAAGATCAAGGCGCAGCGGACAACTGGGAGGACACCCAGCAGGACGATCACAATTCTGATATCGTTTGCCTCCCCCATCCACACTGGTTCGGCAAGACGTACTCAGCAGAGATTTTCCTCTGCCAGAAGAATACGAATGGCGTCTGCACGAATACATTGTATCAACGTCTTCGCAGAATGGGGGTTTCCAGAGATCGACCTGTTCGCTACTCAGAGAACGCCCAATGCCCAGATTACGCCTCCAGGTACCCCCAGAACCGATCCAAGGGGAACGGTCTCTGGATAACTTGGTCGGGGAAATTTGTTTACACTTTTCCCCCCGACTCCCCTTCTAAACAAGATAGTGCACAAGATGCACCAGGAACCAGTTACCATGATCCTGGTGGCTCCCATGTGGGCCCGCCAACCCTGGTTCGCGCACCTGATGGAAATGTCCCTCTCCCCACCAGTCAAGCTGCCCTGCCCGTACAACATGTTGTCTCAGGACAGGGGGGAGACTCTGCACCCATGCCCACAAACTCTAAACTTGGCAGCCTGGCTCCTGAAGTCCGAGAGTTTGGACATCTGCAACTCCCTCAAAGATGCATGGACATACTGAGGGAGGCAAGAAAGCCTAACACGCGTTATTGCTATGCCAGCAAATGGAAACGTTTTGTCATTTGGTGCAGTTCCAAAGGCGTCAATGCCACCGATTGATCGCCTTCACACATTGTGTTATATCTAACCCATCTGTTGGACTCTGGGTTAGTCTTCAATTCCTTAAAGGTGTACCTAGCGGCATTGTCGGCCTACACCACGTCACAGCAAAAGGGGTCGTGGTGGAAAATACCTGTGATTAAAGACTTTATTGAAGGGGTTAAAAGAATGTATCCCCCCATCACGCACCCAGCCCCTGGGTGGGATCTAAATGTGGTTTTAACTAGGCTCATGGGGACCCCCTTTTGAGCCTATGCATAAAGCTAGTCTGAAAGACCTGACTTACAAGACAGCCTTTCTACTAGCTATCACTTCTATCAGAAGAGTTGGCGAACTACAGGCCATCTCGGTCTTGGACCCCTTTGTTACAGTCCACAAAGATAAAGTAGTTCTGTGCAATCTTCCCAGATTTGCGCCGAAATTTATTTCAAAGTTCCATGTGAACCAGTCAATCGAACTACCCACGTTCTTCCAGAGACCTACTAACATGGCCGAAAGAAGCCTTCACACACTAGATGTGCGCAGGGCAGTCATGTTCTACAGGGATAGAACTAAACCACTGAGGAAAACTAAACAATTCTTTGTTTCAGTGGCAGCTGGTAGAGAAGGGGACCCTGTCTCTTAATCAGCAAGATCAAGGTGGATTGTCAAATGCATCAACTATGTTACACTCTTGCAAAGAGAGAACTGCCCTTCAAGCCTAGAGCACATTCTACTCGACGCACTGGGGCATCCATAGCATTCATTGCAAATGTTCCCCTAGAGTCCAGTTGCAAAGCGGCAACCTGGAGTTCTGTACACACCTTTACAAAACACTATTGCCTAGACACTCATTCTAGGTCTGCTTCTCAGGTGGAATAGAACAAATGGTGGTCTCCTGGTTATCTCGCTTGGAAGTTAATGAAGTAATTACTGTGACACTTAATTCCATACGAATTGATTCGTTTTTATTTAGTGGTGGTTGTTCTTCCATTGATGTTTTACATACTCATAGTTGTTTTTGGGAAACACTGTTTCAACCTGGATAAGCAAGTTTGGTCAGCCGACACGTGTTTCGACCCGTACGGTCTTTCTCAAGGCAATTGAATTCTGGTGTGTGCCCCCTTGGGGTTCTGTTGTGCTGTGGACTGTCCTTGTGGTAGTCCAGGCTCCTGTTGGGCCCTGATTGCTTCTCTGTAGTCCTCGATGGCAGCAGCGCACCGCCATCGAGGACTACAGAGAAGCAATCAGGGCCCAACAGGAGCCTGGACTACCACAAGGACAGTCCACAGCACAACAGAACCCCAAGGGGGCACACACCAGAATTCAATTGCCTTGAGAAAGACCGTACGGGTCGAAACACGTGTCGGCTGACCAAACTTGCTTATCCAGGTTGAAACAGTGTTTCCCAAAAACAACTATGAGTATGTAAAACATCAATGGAAGAACAACCACCACTAAATAAAAACGAATCAATTCGTATGGAATTAAGTGTCACAGTAATTACTTCATTAACTTCCAAGCGAGATAACCAGGAGACCACCATTTGTTCTATTCAACCAAACAGGGGCTTGGGCTAAACCCCTACAATTACTCCTGTGATCTTGCTCACGACCAATATAACTGGAGCTCAGCACTGGCAGGTTCCAACCCTAGAGCCTAAAACTACCTTTGCTTCTCAGGTGGGACAAGCAGTACTAAGACATCTTTTTTCTACTGTTCCTTCTCACAACGCACCTCCAACTCCGGGTACTGCTAGCTAGTCTATGCACAGCATGTAATTCTAAGCAGATTAACAAGCATCAGAAGACATGCATTATTTACCGTAAAAGCATTTATGATGATTGTATCTGCTTAGATTCACATGCGCCCTCCCTTCCTCAACGCTCGGGGTGGAAGGAACATAGACTTCTTACTACTTTCTCTCTTCATGTACTCACTCACTATAGCCTTGGGCTCCCTCATGGCAGATAAAATACAATAGGAGGGACCTCGGCGCGTGAGGGATTTTGGGTACTACACACATCACGAATAGGGATAGTGTTTCAGACACGCCTATGCCGACGTCCCCTTTCGGTCCCCCGAAAGACAAGATGCAATACTCCGTGGTTACCACTGGATGACAGACCATATGCACAGCATGTGAATCTAAGCAGATACAATCATCAGAAATGCTTTTACAGAAAGTAATGCATGTCTTCTTGTCCGTTCATCTGATGTGCTCCATTTCTCTGGCCCTTCTCAGGATCTGCTCTTTCTGTGGGTATGAGGAGAGAGCGACCAGGACATCCCGCGGCCTCTCACCCGGCGCTCCAGATCTTTTCGGTCCTACCCTATGGACCCGGTCCACTCCGACTGTGTCCGACTCTGGAGCCTCTAGAATATCCCTGAATACTTCCTTGACTGCTATCAGGTCTTTGTCCTGCACAGATTCTGCCATGTTTTTAATGCGGATATTGGACCTTCTGGAGCGATTCTCCAGGTCTTCGCATTGTATTTCCAGGTTATGGGTGAGTCTCACCAGGTGCGCCTGTGTTTCGCTAACCTGTTGGGATTCTTCTTCAATGCCCTGGACTGCTCTCTCCAGTATGTCTGTTCTCTCCTCCATTTTGGCCACATCTACCTTCAGATCATGCACTATCTGTTTTAAGTAATTTTTCATTGTCGTGAACTGCTCCTGCACTGTTGACATGAATTTGTCCTGTAATTCCTGGAACCATGCTTGCATGTCATCTCTAGAGGGTGGCATTTGGTGGGTCGACTGTGCCACACACTCCCCTTGCAGGTCCTCCTGGGACTTCCCTTTTGCTTGCGGCGTGGAGTCAGATGACCACATCTGAAGGATATTTGCGTCCTGTTTTGAGGCGTGTGGGGTCTGTTGGGTGGGGTTGCTTTTCCCTTTCTCCCTTGACATGATCGAGGAGAGTACCTGGAGTGATCGTAGGTATCCTGCAAGCTTTTTCAGATTTGCGAATCGTGCCTCTGCCGCCTCCCACAGCAGGTACTCTTCCCACTATGGCTGGGACCTGCCCTGGAGGGGCTTTGTATAGTATGCTTATGTTTAATGCTCCTTTTTTATTTGGCCCCTTTTTCGCTTGCCTGGCCTCTTTGTAGTGGAATCCCCTCTTCCGATGCCCCTGATTGGGCTACCCACGGCAGGCCCCTCCAGTCCTCCCCCTCCCCCCCCCGGGGTGGGCTACCCCTCGTGGGGTGGTTCTTGTCGTGGGGGTATCTCCGCCTTCTCCGTGTGGCCCTCAGACTTCGGCACACCAACCACTGCAGGAGGGGTGTGGGGGGGTGAACCCCTTCCCCGGCTCTCCCCCACGGTCTCGCTCACCTCCGGGTATTGCGTGGTTGATGTCCGTTGCTCTTCTTACCACTCACGTGGCGGCAGGTCCGGGACGCCGGCGGGCCCACTCCGGCCGCTCCACCCCGCTTCTGCCGGCGGCACCCCTCTTGCTGTTCGTCTCGGGGGAGAGGTCCGCTCGATGATTCCGCCTCCCTTCCCGGCCACGGAATGGGGCTGGGCTGCCCTCACTGCTCCCCCTACTTCGCGGCTCCCTCAGGTGTGTGTTGCTGCCTGCCGCGATGGGGGAGGAGAGGTGTCTCCGCTGCTCCCGGGTACCCGTCCGCAGTTGATCGTCCTCAATAGGGGGCGGGGGGAAGAGGAGAAGAACCCGCCCGAGGCCCCCTGGCCGGGGCTTTGCACCTCTGCTCCTTGGGGCGCACTGTCCTGAAGCGATCGGAGCCGCCTGCGGGCCGGCTATCGGTTACCTCCCGGTGGTGGATGGGCGGGCTCCGCACCCCGTGCCTCCGCGACTCCCCCGCTCTTTTTAGGGGTCGATTATCACTCCAGGGGGGACCCTGGTCGTGGGGGGGAGGGGGGGAGCTGTCCCTTCACCCGCTGCTGGTAAAACACTTGTTAATTTATTAGTCATTTAGAAAACATTCACGAGAAGGAGGCAACTTAATATCATACACAAATCTACTTCAATACCAAACCAATACGTTTCTGAGTAAATTAGGCCCCTCTGAAATAGGAGCAAAATGGCATTTCAGTTACTTTCAATGGGAGTAAAAAGGCACAAGTTTAATAGAATAGGTCACAAATACTTTCTTAGGCAGTGCAAAGAGTTTCAGTTCACTTGACGACTCGATTCAGTTCAATAGGCCTAGGCCAAAGTCAATGAGCTAATGTCTTGCTAGGAAAGAGCAGTTCTTGTAGTAAACGGTAAAGACTTTGCCAAAGTTCTCAGAAGTAGTTTATACGAAAAAGAATCATATGTTGGGTCACAAGTGGATTAGGCCTGCAAGTTGGGAAAGTTTCACAAACTTTAACCGCGAGAGGTAAGTTCTCTCAATCGGGTTTGCACAGTACCTTAATAAAAAGATGCAGCTGAAGATGTTGGTTCCCGGCAGTGCCTGCAGATCTCACTGTTCCTGAGCCTCCGTCATGGGGACAAGAGGGAAGACGTCGGGAGTCGTGCACTGGGACTGGTCAAACAAGCTGGCAAAATGGAAGATCTTCGGTTCGAGTAGCTGTTAGGCACACAAGCTGGTGTCCTTCCCCCCTGGTTAATCCTAACCAGCTCAGAGAATGGTATCCAGGTGGCTTACGAGTTGATTGGTACCACCAACTCAAAGGAAGAAGTCATCCTTGTAGGGGCTTCTGTCGAGATGAACTGGCCAATTTTGCCCGGTGAAGCCCTACTGCAGGTCCAATCAACTTTCCAGGAGTTTCAGCAGTTGTCCCCTTCCAGCTCGTTGTCGGTTCTTTCGTTCCAGTGGTCGACTCTGATTTCCAGTCCAAGAGACTCGCCTTTTAAATAGTTTTCTCCCTTTAATTCCAGCCTAGCTGCCACTCACCCAGCAGGATGGCTGTCCTGGCCAGATAGTCAGCCAATCGTGCCAAAGTGCATTTGGGTCTCCTAGGAGACTAAGCACAGGGAGCTTCGGGCACCTCCCTCAATTCCTGCCCACCCAGACACTCGGACGCCAGATGCGGTCTTCAGTCCTGAAGCCCCCGCCAAAGGCATAGAAATAAAGGGACCAAACGTGGCTTGGGGCGCAGCGCCCAACTCTAGAAGGACCTTTCCAAAAAGAAATGGCAACAAAAGACCGGGACCTGTTTAAACAAAGGGGCTTAAGGCGCCATCTTGAAAAACATGGCTGAAGTGATTGTAAGCTACTCGTGTTCGGGGTCGGGAAAAGTCATGGTAGTTCGTTGTAAAAGCACTGCCACCAGCCATTTCGATAGGAAAGGGTAGCATTTGACTGCTACATGAGTTACTAGACACGGGGGATACTAGGTAACACCTCCACTCTTTTGTAAGATAGTGTGTGCTGGGTCTAGGAATTTAAAAAGACTAGTAAAGCCAATTTAACTTTACACTCTCTGGGAAACAGTAGTTCATCCCAGAGAAGGTATTTAAACCTTTTGGAAGTCTAAAAGACATCCCTGTGTCACTGCACTGAGGGTGCTTTGTGACACACATAAAAAATGATGCCTATAAAGTTGTCTAACTCCAAAGCCAAAAGAAATAAACGCAGAAAACAAACGCGATTAAAAATTCAGAGTCCCAAAGTTCAGCAAAAGAGCTAAGGTAGAGGGAATTAGAACATTTATGAGAATTCTCCCTAACAGTAGTTTGGTTGGGGTATCCAGGTTCCAGTTGCCGCAACTTGACGTGTCCCAGCTGATCTCCATAACCTCATTATAGTCCACTCCCAGTACCCACAAATCCACCCGTTCTGTAAGCAATATTGCCTGTAGCTCGTTTAGGAGCTCCAGTGTGAGTGGAGGGGGAGTGTAAGTTGCAATGAGGCCCCAGCTTTCCCCCCATATGTCACTGATCACCACTACAAATTGGCCTCGGTCAGCACCCCCTTTCCTCACATGGAATGGAACTCACTTGTGAATAAGAACCATTGTGCCCCTCGCCCCTCTAGAGAATCATGCATGGTATGTTTGCTGGTAGTTGGACTTTTTAAAGAAACCAGTCTTTGCCGACTAGGTGTGTCTCCGTGAGGAGGGCGATATCAGGAGAGTGGCGGTTTAGAAATTGGAGCACCAACCTTCATTTTATGCTAGAGCCCAACCCGTTAACATTCCATGTTATTAGGGATATCTGCCCATCACGTGCCATATGTGTTTAGATTTTGACTTGTAGGGCCTGAAGGGAGTATTGTGGGCCAGAGGTTCCCCCACCTCCATGGGTGATGCAACCAACCCCTGGCTTCCCATGCTCCTGCCATTTGTGTCCTGGTTATAAAACATCAACATTGCTGCTTTCCAACCTTGCTACTTGAACCCTGACCCATTAACAGTTCCTATCCCCCCGTTTTGGGTTTTCCCCCTAACCTTTGGCCCGGGCTGAGTGGGTGTAGTGTATATGCATTCAACAGTCTTTTGTGGCGTGTGGCCAAGCACCTGCTCCTCCGGTCTCACCAACTGCATCCCATAAATGCCCCCCCCCCTCATCCCCCTTGGAATCCCTTTACTCCCCCCACTAGAAGTACCTGTCGCCAAACTCAAAGAACACTGAACTTGGTTTCCAATCGTCGAGCCGTTGAAGACTTTACGTGCAGGTGGCAGGGTTGCTCCATCCATTGAAGATGTCCGGATCCCATGGCGGTCTTGCCCTGCCCCCCTACCCCTCGTGTGTTTTCAGCTGTTCTTGGGAGAGCCCAAGTCTCGGGAGGAGAGCTCAGTGGCAACGTGCTCGCCTTGGAAGCAAGACGACACGGAGCAACACAGGTTCGATTCCTGGGTCCGTGCTTGGAAACCTCTGGGTATTAAGTGCATTATAAATAACCCATCATATCATTCAAACCCTCTTTGCATGGTTTCGGGGCCACTGCTTGAGCCGGACTGCCTCCGCCACTGTTTCCGAGGTATGCAGTCCCTAGGCTCTCCGGGCGGGGGACAGCAAACCGGTTTCCATCCAGCCCAGACCTAGTCTGGTTATGGGGCACGAACTGTGCTGTGGTACAGCTTGAGGGTAGTCGGGAAGAACAGGGCAGATTTGTTGCCCACGGCTGAGGGCTTCTTCTTTACTGAGTCATAGGACTGACTGGACCTCCCTCGTGTAGTCCGGTAAGAACCCAATGCAATTGCCATTGTACGTAATTGGGCCAGTTGCCCTCGCCATATGGAGGAGTGCTTCTGATGCTTGTTAATCTGCTTAGACTCACATGTTGTGCATATGGTCCAACATCCAGTGGTAACCGCAGAGTATTGCATCTAGTCTTTCAGGGACCGAAAGTGGACGACGGCATAGGCGTGTCTGTAACGCTATCCCTATCGTGACGTGTAGTGTACCCAAAATTCCTCACGCGCCGTTGTCCCTCAGATTTGTTTTTTTCCACCCAGATAACTGGTCGCTCCATTGAGACATTGTTTATCCTTGTTTCCCGACTTTGTTGTTTTATTTCCCTAAAGTCACTTTGGCGGTGCTTCAAGATACTACGACGAAGACTGCAGGAACTTTGGACGGCGGTGGAACTCGACGCCTAAGATTCGGCAGCAGTCATCCATGTGGCCGGGCTGAGCTGTCTGGCCGGCCTACACAATAGGGAGGCTAGGGTCGGGGTGGTCATATCTTTTGCTATTTCTCTTCTCTTCCCCCTCTTTAACCTCTCAGTCTGGTCCCCTTTTATTTTTATTACCTTTTGCTATGGAAAGGACACCATTTAGGTTTTGCCCCTCTTGCAGGGTCAGATACCAGTGGGATGACTAGCACGATAAGTGCAATAATTGTCTACCCCTTGACCACGACATAGCGCAGTGTGTGGCTTGTAGACTCCTTTGACCCAAAACTCTTAAGGAGTGCCGTGGTGGGCCGCCTACGGCATGTCGCAGGCTGGATCTTCCCCACCGCTGCACCCGCCGAAAGTGATGGGGCACCAGTGATGACCAAGTATCCGTACTGGATGCCATTGACCTTACGATTGACCCGCCACGCCCGTCCCTGACCCGTCCAGGCCTGACGCAATTCCCGCGACAGGGGCGTACATAAAACCCTCACTAAACACACAATCCCTCCCCCAATTTTGACTGGTTCGTCGAAACGGGTGGAAGCGCCAACAGGGCCGCCGGAAACTTCGACGGGTTCCTCTGATCTTGCAGATCAACAGCCTTCCCCGCATCCGCAGGACTGTATTGCGACTGGGCTTTCAAAAATCACGGGCTCTACATCAAAATCGCATTTGGTTTGCGAAGCGCTCTCATCCAACGCTCCAAGGCCCCGGTAGGAGAAAAATCTACTGTTGGGCCTTCTAGTCAATCGGTAGGTGAAAAAACTACCGCTAGACCTACGGCACGCCCCGATTTGCCGGACATCGCCGAGTATCGCGAGGATCACTTCGGCGGTGGGGTTGATGCGTAAGGAATCGTCGAAACACAAGGAGCGTGCCGCGGACACGTCTGAAGACGCACCACAGCACCCCGATGCTCGCGAAGACTGAGCATAGTCAGGAGCCTTTATCTAGCTCTATTGCTAATACATTGATTTTCCACCTTTACACATTCTGGTTCATCTAAATGGACAAGGGAAAAATATGAAGGGTGCATGGACCGTCTGGAAAGGATTGTCGCTCTCAGAGCATCCTACACCCAAGAGACCTCATGAGGATCCTCTTTCTATGTCAACCTTAAGATTTCCTG
This sequence comes from Ambystoma mexicanum, assembly GCF_040938575.1. Lineage (NCBI taxonomy): Eukaryota > Metazoa > Chordata > Amphibia > Caudata > Ambystomatidae > Ambystoma > Ambystoma mexicanum. The sequence continues at coordinate 125,333,013 of NC_090934.1, forward strand.
GAAATTTAGAATCTTCTCAGGACCATTTCATTTCTACCCACCCTGAGGACGACATTCAAATGGACACATACCAAGATATCTGATGATTGAAGAGAATACGTTCCTACAAGACTATACTACAGATGACCTGGCGGATGCCACGGACAACTGGGAGGACACTCATCAAGTTGATACGGAGCTATGGGCACTCTCTACGCACAATCTGGGCACAGATGTCCTATGTGTAGACTCCCCTCCTTCCAGCCCGGCCCACCAAGCGTCACCAATAGACAATCAGATGGCCTTTAATGCAATCTTAAGGAAGGCAGCCGATCACTTTCAGATCACCACCCAAGAAGCCATTCCTGAAGATTTCGTGGAGGACATTCTTAAACCCAACCCCCTCCAGTCAAGCCATCCCTCTCCTTAATTCCATTAAGAGGATACAGGCTCCTTCTCTGGTGTCACCAGCCCAGACTAGGGCGGTCAATCCAAGGGTGGAGAAATTATTTCGGCCATCGCCTCCGGACCCTCAATATATTAAAGACCACGCCATCCCCGATTCCGGAAACGGACAGGAGTACCACTTGCTACGGGAGAAGCACCTCCCGATAAGGAGTCTAAAAGGTTATATGCCTTGGGTAAACGTGTTACCACGGCAGTTGCCTTTACAACTCTCATAGCAATCACCACTTTGCTTGCCAGTTAAGCTGATGCGCAATGGAACCTTATACAAGGTTTTTCAGGAGGTGCCTGAACCCGCAAGATCCAAATTACTCTCCATCGTGGCTGAGGGCAGGCAAGTCAATCGGAATGTTTTAAAGAACACTGGATACTGCGGAAACGGCAGGAAGATCCATGGCGCAGGGCACTCTGTTGAAACGGCAAGCTGCTCTTATAAACAAACCTATCGAAAAATCGAATCTGTTTTGTAAAGCAGTCGACGATGCTTTGGAGATTGCCAAGAAAGAGCATGAGACTCTTAAGTCCCTGCACCAGATCACACACACCTTCCCCCCAGAGGGGAAGTGAATCCTGCCGGTCCTTTTGAGGCCAATCCCGTTCCGCCCAAAACATCTACAACACTGGAAACAACTGGAACTCAAACCAAGCATCCAGCGCCCCTGCCAACTATCCACCTAGGGGTCAGCGACGCGGGAAAGGCAGAGGCCCCAACTCCATGGGTACTGCAGCCTCTGTTCAGAAATGACCTACGGGTCCAGGTGCCCTCCCATGTCACCCCGGTTAGGAGGCGCTTAACATCTTTCCTTTCGGCATGGGAGGGGATTACTTACTAAAGACGGTCACACATGGGTGCTGCGTGGAATTCGCCTGGCCTCCACAGTTCAGACCGCCCAAGACAAGACGCCTGGCGCCGGATCTGAGAATCCTGAAACAAGAGGTGGTAGCACTTCTTGAAAGGACGCCATAGAAGCTGTCCCTATTCTTCAGGTAAATAAAGGTAGTTATTCAGTGTAGTTCATTGTACCCAAAAAAAAAACTCACCATGCGCCCTGTATTAGACTTGTATCCAGCGAACAAATTTGTCAAACTTCAAGTTTCGTATACAGGAAATAATTCCACTGTTGAAACGGGGGGGTTTACATGGCAACATTGGACATGAAAGATGCATACTTTCATATTTCAATGTTGCCGGCACACAGAAAATACTCATGATGGAGGACAAGCACTATCAGTTCAAAGTACTCCCCTTCGGCATTGCCTCGGCGCCAAGAGTGTTTACGAATGTCCTGGCAGTGGCAGCAGCACGCCTCCGCAGACTATCTGTCCCTGTCTACCCTTACCTCACCGACTGGCTCATAACAGGGGACTCTTACAAGTCATGCCTAAAAAAAATAAAAGAAAATAAAAAAATACACAGAAGACAATAGACCTACTATTCAGTCTAGGATTCTCCATCAACTAGCAGAAGTCCAGCTTAGACCCCAGTCAAGCCAAACAATTCCTAGAGGCTATGATTCAGACAAGAGGGTCTCGTCTTCCCATTCAACGAGAGGGTTCAGAATATGCTTTCTCAAATCCCTCAATATGTATCCAGTCGGGAAGTGACGGTACGCAAGGCAATGCGCTTGCTTGGTATGATGGCGTTATGCATTTTATTTAGTTACCGACACGCGGCTGCGTATGCGTCCCATGCAAGAGTGGCACAACAGTCAGTGGGGTCAGGGCAGCGGACAATGGGAAGATCTGGTAGTTGTCTCGCCAGCCCTCGTTCTCTCTGGAGTTGTGGTCGGGGGGGAGGGGCCAAGCTCTTGAAGGGGGAGGACCTTCATCATCCCTGTGGTGGAAGTCACTTTCACCACTCATCGCTCACGGGGGAGAGGGGCTCACCTACTTCAGCAGACAGCGCATGGAGTGTGGTCCTCACTAGTAGCATCCAACCATATACATCTTTTAAAGCTATTGGCAGTTTTCAAGGCACTAAAAGCCTTTCAGACTCGACTACAAAGGAAGACACTTGGTCCTGACAGACCAACAACGGGGCAACACACTCTCAAGGGCTATTCAAGCTGTCCCAGAACATTTGGATGTCTTCTCTCAACAGGAAGATTTTCCTGTTGTCCCTGCTCAGCAGAGATTTCCCACTGTCCTTAGAATACGAATGGCACCTACCCGAAGACCTCGTCTTCGCAGAATGGGGCTTCCCAGAGATAGATCGGTTCGCTACTCAGAACGCCCAATGCCAGGACTACGCCTCCAGGTACCCCCAGAACCGATCCAAGGGGAACGGACTCTGGATAGCATGGTTCGGGAAATTTGTCTACGCTTTTCCCCGTCTCCCCTTCTCAACAAGATCATGCACAAGATGCACCAGGAACCAGGTACCATGATGCTGGTGGCCCCCATGTGGGCCCGCCAACCCTGGTTCGCTCATCTAATGGTAATGTCCCGCCACTCCCCCCTCAGTAGAACTACCCTGCCCATACAACATGTCTCAGGACGGGGGAGACCCTACACCCGTGCCCACAAACTCTGAACTTGGAAGCCTGGCTCCTGAGGTCAGAGTTTGGACACCTTCAGCTTCCTCAGAGATGTATGGATACACCAGATGACAAAGCGTTCCCATTTACTAGAATAACAATAGCGTTAGCTTTCCTAGCTTCCTCTAGTATAATACCTGGTGTAATACCTGGTGTAATACCAAGGGAGTCAATCCCATCGATTGCTCACCCACGCACATCGTGCTGTACCTAACCCATTTGTTAGACTCAGGAATGGTCTTTAATTCCCTAAAGGTTCATCTAGCTGCCCCCTCAGCCTACACCACGTCCCAACACAAAGTGTTGTGGTGGAAAATACAGGTTATTAAGGCTTTTACGGAAGGGGTTAAGAGAATCCACCCCCCCCCCCCCCCCCCACCTCATTTCTCATCCAGCTCCCGAATGGTATCTAAATGTGGTTTTAACCAGAATCATGGGATCTCCCTTTGAGCTAATGCATAAAGTAAGTCTAAAAGACCTTACTTACAAGACGGCCTTCCTAGTGGCTATCACTTCTATTGGAAGGGTTAGCGAACTACAGGCTGTGTTCTAGACCCTTTTGTTACAAACCACAGGGATAAAGTGGTTCTTCGTACTCATCCCAGATTTGCGCCTAAATTCATCTCGAAGTTCCGCGTGAACCAATCGAACTACCCACTTTCTTCCAGAATCCCACTAGCATGGCCTAAGAAGCCTACACACACTAGATTTGCGCAGGGCAGTCATGTTTTACCTGTAAAGAACGAAACCACTTAGGGAGACAAACGTCGTTTCAGTGGCAGCTGGTGGAGAGGGTGAAATTGTCGTTACTTACATTGTAACTTTCTAGACCCAGCACACACTATCCTAGAATAGGGTGCTGGAGGCGTTGCTTAGTATCCCCTTTGTCTAGTTTCTCATGTAACATTTTTGTTATCCTTTCTACAATGAATGGCTGGTGGCAGTGGTTTACTTTTTCCTACCATTGTGTTTCTACCGCGGGGTGCAATAGCAGCTTCAATAAAGGACTCCTGGGTGCCCATTTTGTCAAAATGGGCCTGCTCTTCTTTTTTCACTATTTCTTGTTGGAAAGGTCTTTTTTGAGATTTACTCTCCAAACCAAAACAGGTTTGGTCCCTTTGTTCGTTTGGTCTTTGGCGGAATTCACTGCTGAAGCCCACCTCTGGTGTCAGCGTGTCTGGCAAGACAGGCAGTGAGGGAGGTGCCCGAAACTCCCTGTGCTTAATCTCCTAGGTGACAGGAATTCACTCAAAGGTGATAGGCTGGCTGTCGTTGGAGGACAGCCACCCTGCTGTGCGAGTGACAGCTAGGCTGCTAATGAATGGGAGAAAACTGCATAAAAGGCGTGGTCTTTTTCTTGGAAGGCATAGTCGACCAATGGACGGAGGAATCCGAAGAACTTAGAAGAGATGCTTGCTGCAACTCCTGGACCCTTGGTTTTCCTGGTGAAGCCCTGCTGCAGTGCTGAAGCTCCGAATTTGCCTCGACCAGACTTCTCCCCTTGGGTTGGCGGGATCAATCAACCCTAAAGCGAACTCATCTGGACATCCTTTTGGAGCTGGCTGTACTTCCATTGCTGCTGCAGGAACCGATTGCCAAGTAGAAGAACACCAGATTTGAGTGTCTTGTTTTTAAGTCGGACCCGAGCTCCAGGAAGATTCTCCAGACTCCCATGAAGCAGGACTGACCAAGCCTGAGCCACCTCAACAGAGTGCTGGACCCCAGATGCAAGGAAAGTCCATAAAGTATCCGAGAACTACGGTGGTGCTATTCGCAAGAAGCTGAAACCACGAAGTGCCGCTAATGTGAAGTTAGACCATTTCCAATTGGATTGTGTCCTCCAACGCATTCCGCATCTTTGACATTTTATGTCCACAGCTGTGCACTTCGGAAACGTTTTCGGCAGAGGGCGTCCTGCGTCGATGGCGTCTGGTCGATGTCCCACGAGGGCCTCCGTCAAGGACGACGTCACAAGAAATTATAAATAGGACGCACACGCCTGTAGCCTCAGTTCTGTTTTTTCCACGAACGTGTTAACTTCGTGAGACTCGACGCACCTCGTGTGTTTTTCTTTCTCTTAGACTCCGCGGTCCGGTTTCAAGACCTGCCGGGACTGCAAGTACAATATGTCGCTCAGCGACCCCCACCGCATTTGTTTGTGGTGCCTCGGCATGTAGCACGACACCGACTGCTCGAAATGCCAGTCGCTGACTGCATAGGCCTTGCGGAAGGGGAAGCTCCAGGTGGGGTAGGGACTCGAAGCCTGTTAGTCCCGGACTTCCAAGTCCAACAGGGTTTCCACTGATGACTCGAGGGGCGACTCATCGCATCGGAAGGAATCCCAGGGTTCTCAGTCCTGGAGTGATTCCCGGCACTAGCGGAAGCGCCATGACCGGTCGCCTTCCTCGTCCTCTGAGGATGGTGCCTCGAGGCTTACGTGCCCTACGGAGTCCTCGACTCAGATGCATGGGCAGCGTTCAAAAAATCTATGATGGCGATTTTTCAATCGCAAGACACTGGTCCGGTCGCGCCTTCTGATGAAGCCGACCTGTCTCGGTCTGTGGCTCGCACGCCTTCGGGCACGGGTTCACGACGTGACACACATCGGGAGCCGTCGAGGTCCCGTACGGACAAGGTTTCGAAAGGTCGCAAGAGACGTGTCTCTAGGTCTTGGTCCTCGTCCCCAGCAAGATCATGGCAACCTATTGAGGGCTCGGGCCCGGTGTCGACTCGTTCAGCGCCGTGTAAGTCCGATTCAGACATCGACACCTTGCTGTCGGATCAGCCCACAGCGCGGTCTGTGCCTTCAGGAATTTATCGGAATTTGCCGTTGGAGTACCCAGACATTGTGGATGCTCCAAGAAAGGCTACATCGAAGTTGGTGAGGCCGGTTTTGGCCTACAGGCCCTCTTCTGTCCCCAGACCAGGATTTCAACCCCCTCTGGATGATATTTTTGAAGAGGAAAGGTCTGAGGTTGAGGAACCTGGTGACCTTGATGAACATTTTTGGCAACCATGGCCGGAGATCACAGTAGTGACAGACGCCTCACTCAAGGGGTGGGGAGCTCATGCCAACGATCTGACTATCAGCGGTCGTTGGTCTCCATCGGAGTCCAAAATACACATCAACCTTCTGGAGCTGAGAGCCATCGGACTAGCGCTGAAAGCTTTCCTGCCATCTATTGGGGGAAAACATTTCCTGATAATGACGGACAACACAGTGGCCATGGATTATCTAAACAAAAGAGGTGGTGTAGGGTCACTACCTCTGTGCAGAGAGGCAATGCAGCTCTGGTATTGGGCAATCCAAGAAGGAATCTCTAACAGCAGTTCAACCAAGCCGGGGAAGAGAATGACGGCAGATGCTCTGAGCAGGCAGAGCACGGTGTCCCACGAATGGGAACTGGCTCAGGAAGTCATTCAAAAGATCTTCGCCCTTTGGGGAACCCCTCAAGTGGACCTATTTACGACTGGAATCAACCGGAAGTCGAAAGGTATTGCTCAAGGGAATTTCCCCCGAGAGGAGCACTGGGGGGCGCGTATGTGGTTGATGGGGAGAATTCTCTTATAAGGCGAATAGCCTTTCAGCTTGCATATTGGGATGTTATCCTTATGACACACTCTAGCCATGTACTTTAGACTACAGCGGCATTCTCAAATTTGCTGAGTCCTTACGGCTTCTTAGAGTGCACATGTACACATTATGCTTTCCGCACCATTAATCATTGGGTTCGCTGTTTCGATTGTTTAGCTTAGCCCTACTTCTAGGCTTCAACCGTTTATATTGCCCACTGTGCTGGTGCTTGCTCTGACTACTCTGCATTTGTGTCTTTCCACCACCAATACTTGCTCACACCGACAAGATATAATTAACACTATATCCTTGCGTGTTGTGCTGTGCCACGCTGCACCCATTAGCCCTATTTTCTTAGAGCCTAAATCTAACTCGTAGCGTCAGTGTGCTCCCGCCATCACTGTTAGGGAGAATTCTCTTAAGGCTAATTTCCCAAACCTAGTGAGTCCCCCAGCAGCTTTGCTGGATTTTTGGGGTTTGTTTTTTTCTCGAGCTAAGAGTGAGACTCTTCCTCCCACTCTTAGGCATGATTTGAGGTATGTCTGACTTTTTGTGCGCTTATGGGCTATGGGGTTTTCTTTCTACTCCATAGGGTATCATCTGTTTTTTTATGTCTTACACTGCACCCTCAGTGCAGTAACACACGGGTGTCATAGTGACCCCCAAACATAGACTCCATACCCTGGGACTGACTACTGTCTCCCAGGGCATGTAAAGTCACCATTGACTTTACTAGTCCTAAATTGTGAACAGAACCAGTACAAACCATCATAGTGTGGAAGTACTGGAAGGGGTTAATTATATTGCCCCTGGGTCTGTTTTCAAGGGGGCACTGTCCAGTACCCCCTTGCCGAGTTTCTGGCTGGTGGCTGTGGTTACCACGCAAAATAATCCACCGGAATATTCTCTATGGGATTTTCCCATTGATTTTAAACGCACCACTTTTTGGTGCAATGTTAAAGAAACCGCCGGTTTATTTATATAATATTAAATCCCTGGTTGGGTCTTTTTGCCAGAACTCTTTTCTAAAATGGCGTTTGTGTCCGTCTCTGTAACTCTGACCAAGGTCGAGTCCTTTGTTCCACTATTTTGGCGGGCTTCTCCACAGAAGCCCTCCAAATGGTGCCACTCTGTCTGGGTTCCACAGGAGGGGTGGAGGGGGGAATTGGCACCCTGGACTATGTTGCCTCGGCAACCCAAGTCGCACTCTACTCTGGCTCAGTGGTGAGCCGCCTGGCTCACCACTTGGCATGTGTGATTGACAGCTATGCTGATGAATGGGGGTTTTTCTGCATAAAAGCAGGGCCTTTGGGACTGGAACTTCAGAAGTCGCCACAGGACCTAAGAATCCGAAGAGGGAAGAAGCTGAGCCATCTGCAACGACAATGCCACAGGTGAAGCCCTGCTGCAACTACCTCACCACTTTCCCGACGACAAGAGAAGATCTTCTGCTGGACGAGTCTTCTTCCTCTGAGCTGGTGGGACCAACCAGTTCGTGCTTTTCGCCTTCCAAAGACGTTTCTTGGTTGAATCGCCCGTGCCAAGCACCCTGGCGGCCGGATAGCCAAGCTTCACCACTTTGACCGCGAATAAAAGGAACACTCCTTTTATTGAAGACCTCCGCGGCTGATTTCATCCCTGTGTAGTGCAACGACTCCACGTTTCCTCCTCGACAAGATCCTCTCTTCCCCTGGTCGAAACAACGAACTGCAACCACTGCCAGGAACAACGTCCACCGCTGGAGCTTCCTCTCTGTTTAAGGTACTGGGTCCTGCCTGGCCTCCCTTTCTTCGGTTTGCCCAAGGTGACCCTTAAATCCTTGGCTTGCCAACTGGGTTTGCCCCAGACCTCCTAACTTTACCTTCTTGAATCGCCCCAACCTCTTTTGAACATTCTGCAAAGACTTTTAGTGCATTTTTAAAACCATGTGATCCTGGGCACATTTCGCGTTGCTCCCTTCTAAGTGGGCCTGGCCTATGAACTTTGGCTCTAGAGTCTATACTGCCTTTATTCCCTTGCTGAGAACTCCTAAAAGTGTTGGGACCTGTTTTACTTCTATGCTCTGCCTTTTTCTCTCCCTTTCACTGAATTATTGGAGTGCCATCAGGTTATGCGCTCACCTCTGTTTAACAAATCGTGGTGTTTTTATTCTGACTTGTCTAATAGTTATTAAGGGAGATGTGTATACTTTACCTGACTGTGTTTTAACTTGCTTTTGATTTAGAGTGCTAGTATATTGCCTAAAGTGTGTTTAAAATAAATCATTATATACTTTTTATACAAAGCTCTGGTCAGTGTTTGTTTGCTCTACTGTGTTTTTAGCCCTATTGTGTATACTCTATATACTGCCCTACTCTTCTTGAGAGAGGTCTGACTGCTCAGCCACAGCTACCAGGTAAATCTGGGTGGTGCAGACTGCTACCAATTGGGTTTACTGCTTACTCCTGTAGTCTTAATCTTTTTGCAGTGTTCCCCAAGGGAACTGCACAGGATTCTGCCTAACAGTGGTGGAGTGGAATTTTCCGCTATTGTATGCGTTTCCTCCAATTCCCGTCATTCCTCAGGTCATCAGGAGAGCGAGACGCTTCGGAAACCACATGATCCTAATTGCCCCGGATTGGGCCAGGAGAACGTGGTACCCGGACCTTCTAGACCTGTCCATCTGTCCTCCAGTACGTCTTCCTCAGAGAGGGAACCTTCTCTCAAATGGAGGGTCTGGTTCTCCATCCAGGTGTCAAAACACTCAACCTTCACGCTTGGTATCTGAAAGGCTGAGATACAAGGATTGGAACCTTCCAGATGACGTCATGGAGGTGTTGCTTTCGGCAAGAAGGCCAGCAACAAAGTCTCTATACCATTGCCTTTGGAAAAGGTTTTGCAACTGGTGCAGAGAAAAGAATGTCGATCCTTTTTCTATGTTCTATTCCGGAAGTACTGTCCTTCCACCTGACACCAGCACATAGAGGTCTAAATGGTGGAACCATTAAAGGTTATCTTGCAGCGCTTTCCATCTTCAAGCGCTCGTCGGAAGAATGCTCCCATTTCAAAATTCCTCTGATTGTGCAATTCTTAGGGCTCACAAATGTGTTTCCTCCTTATCCATTTTAAGTGTCAATTTGGGATCTCAATCTGGTACTAAAATTCTTAATGTGCTCCCTTTGAGCCTTTGCACACTGACCATTAAGATTACTGACATGGGAAAACTGCTTTCCTAGTTGCTTTAACATGTGCACGAAGAGTGAGCGAATTGCAGGCACTGTCTTCTAGGGCCACCCTATACTGTTTTCCATAAGGACAGAGTTGTGTTGAAGGTTAAACCCTAATTTTTGCCAAAAGTGGTATCTGATTTTCATTTAAGTCAGATAATTGTTTTACCCGCATTCTATCCTCCACCTCATCCTAGTAAGGAGGAAGAAAGGTTACACAGGTTGGATCCGAAAAGAGCTTAAAGCTTTTACATTTCTAGCCTTTCTAAGCTTGGAGTGGACAATCAACTGTTTATTGGCTACACAGGATAAAGTTTGGGTCAGTCAGTGACAAAACAAACAATATCACGCTGGATTGTGCTTTGTGTTTCAGAATGGTAAAAATTAGCGCAAAAAGACCCACCAGAAGGTTTAAGGGCTCATTCCACCAGACGCATCGCCTCTTTGACGGCCCTACAAAGAGGTGTTCCTATAAGTTCCATTTGTGAAGCAGCAACTTGGTCCTCGCTGCATACTTTTTCAGAATTCTATAGCATGGATGCTTCCCAGTGTAAGGAGCTGAATTTTGGTAAAGCAGTACTATATTTAGCCATCTAGGGGTATCAAAAAAATCTAACCCTCCAGAGAAAAATTGTTCATACTCCTTTGGGAGTCCATCTAAGATGAGGAATACGTTGGAGGACACAATCCACTCGAAGAACATGTTCCTCCAATGTATTCCTCATCGCCCTCTCAACCTACCCCTCTGTAGATTTTTCCTGCTTATTGCCACTCTAACTCTCGCAAGGCAAATACATGTCTGCCGGCACAGTCTACAACAATGAGAAATCAATAAAGAAGGTGGGAAAAAACAGAACTCAGGCCAACGGGTGCCTGTCACGACCCTCACCCAAAACCCCCTCTGGCAAACCCATTGGCCAGGTGGAGTCAGGACTCGGGCCTCTAGAGCCTGGCATCCTCTTCAAAAGCCCTCATGGGGCCAGTCCTGGTGCCTATGGCGCCAGGCTCATACACCATGAACAACAATGTGCTTGGGAACTACTTTATTGTATTGTTAGCCAACATGGAGGCATCCACATAGCTTGGTTCGTAAGAACCAAGCTATGCGTTCTAGTGTTTTGGGTGTGGCAGGCCTGGAACTATGGGCTATATAAACCACACCCTGACTGCAGAACATGCTTTGTGTTACTTTGCAGCTTGCAACGTGACGCTCACCGTGTCCAGCTATTCCCTCGAACCTCGGAGAAGCAGAACCTGCAAGGAGACAAAAGGAACATCATTAGCAGCAACATCTTACCTGCAGTCTTCATCTTTAAACACTTGCAGCTTCTGAGAACAGCTTCCTCGAAACTGCACGCCTCCCGGACAGAACAACCTGAAAGAGGAAGATGGAGGCACCATTAAAGAAAGCTGTAGAGACCTTTTACAAATTACGAACTGCTCAAAAGGCTTACCTGGCTGGTCGCCTCTCGGCTGGCACCATTCTGGTCATTCCACTCGCGCTGAAGAACACTGCGACCTATAAGGAAGGAAAACACAGGTTAGCAAAGGCAAGACTTTGCAGCGCTGCGCATAGCGCTTACTTACCGCAGCATAGCGCTCTTAATGCGCCATCATTTACCAGCGGGGCTCAACCAAGCAAGTTCGCCGCGCTGAAGCTCTGCATACCTAAGGGAGAAAAAGACATTTTAAACAAAGGCGTGCAGGATAGCAACAAAACTAAAGAACGGCAATAAGATCTATCTGAACAATATCAAACGGGCCGGCGTTAGTAAAGTAACTGGACCGCACTCGCCCATGAAAGACAACGCGCCCCTGCAAAGAAGGTGGGACGGAGAGCACGCCTAATTCTACCACAAGGTGAGGAGAGGGCGCCAGAGGGACTGAAAGCATACAGGGGTGGAGGGAGGATACTTACCCCCAGTCGGTCAGTCTTGAACACAGTCCTCCTGTATTTTCAGGCAGAACCTTCCCCGCAGACCACATCATGGCAAAGCTGAGAAGCATACCAGCGAGTAACCCAGCTGGGTTGCGTCCCTGTGGATACCAGGTGAGCGTAACAGAGCCGCGCGTTCTACTTATACACCCGATAACGACCCCCTCGCCGGAGGCCTTCGAGGGACCATCGACTCACGGTGTCCTCTGCCGAGAAAAAAGTTACGAAGCAGCTAAAGCGGGATGGAATACATCTAGGATGAGGAATACGTTGGAGGAACATCCAATTGAAAGAACGTTACCAGTTGGTAAGTAACTTGTTGTTCTGATGATTGTATCTGCTTAGATTCACATGCGCCCACCCTTCCTCCCCTCATGGAGTAGAAGGAAGATGGACATCTTACTGTCTTTTTTGAGGGGATTATGTCCTCCGACGTATTCCAGATCTATGACAGATAATGTCCACAGCTGTGCTGCTTTGGAAAATCTTTGGCGTCTGCGTCCTGCGTCGATGACATCGATGTGCCGTCCCCGAGGACGACCTCCGACAGCCGACGTCACCTGATGTGATAAGTAGGACACACGACGCCCATAGCCTCAGTTCCGTTTTTTCCGCGAACGTGTTCGCTTCGTGTATCTCGGTACGTCTCGACTCTTTGGAGTTTGCTGTTTTCAATTCTCGGTTCGTTGAACCTGTTCGTTTTTTTGTGAAGACCTGTTCATGGCAATGTCTACTTCATCTTCAACTCCGCGTCCGGGCTTCAAGAAATGCGGGGACTGTGGGTCCAAGATGTCGGTCACGGACTCGCACGACGCCTGCCTCTGGTGCCTTAGGGAGGCCCACGATACAGACGACTGTCGACTGCCAGTCGCTCACGGCAAAGGCCTTGTGGGAACGCAAGTAGAAGCTGGTGGTAGGCCGGATGTCTAAGCCCCGGAAGTCGAGGTCTGCAGGGCTTTCGACGGATGACTCGAGGGGCGACTCTCCGCGTCATCGTCGGAAGTCCAGTGGGTCTCCTTTCAGGAGTCGGTCTCGCCACTCCTCCGCCTCTTCGAGGCATTCCCGGAAGCCCCGGCATCGGTCGCCTTCCCAGTCCTCTTCCGAGGACTCTGCCCGTCGGCGGGTCGCTTATCCCTCCATGCAAGCGACACCGGAGGAATGGGCTTCCTCCGTGAAGCAGATGCTAGCGATTCTTGAATCGCAGGGCACCGGTCCGTCCGCGCCTCCGAGTGGGGTCGGTCGGCACCAGTCGAGAGACACCGCTCGTACGCCTTCGGGCTCGGGTGGTCGGCACGGCTCGTGGGAGAGGTCCCGTTCGGACAACGGTAGCCCCGTTCTCGCCATACCCGTTCCAGGTCCTCGACGCGCTCAAGACCGCATGATCCTGTGCCGTCTTCGAAGAAGACGTCGACGCCTGTGGTGCCGAGGTCATCGATTTCTCCCGAGGCTCCGCCTCCGAGGGGGTCGTTGACCGTGTCGGCGCATAGGTCGTCGAGAGACACGCTCGGATCTCCGGCTTCGAAGGCCTGTTTCGACGCCGATTCGCTCAACGCCTTTTCTGCCGGCGCCGACTCGTTCGGTGCCCTCGATGCCTTTCGGGCGGTGGTGTCGGAGGGGCCCTGTGGGGGTTAGCCCCTAGAAAGGCTCTGGCCAAGGTCAGGCACTGCTTTGGTTCCCAGAGGTCTTCCTCTCTCCCCCCCCCGGAGACCATTTCAGAGGGTGATGATTGCTCTGATGACGGCTTGTTCCGGTTATGGTTCCAGATGAGCTTGAGCTTATCTCGGGCCATAGCCAGTTTGATGACCTGAGGCAGTCGCTGCATGATGCCAGTGGACTGGACACCTCTCCGGAGGTGGAGTTTTGTAGGCCGGAGCCTGGCACTCATGCAGATTCTTCATATCGGCGCCTTATGTCTCGGGTCACCGAGTACTTGGGTTGGGCAACTCCCCCAGGGGAGTTCGTTCAGGATGATCTCACGGACATCCTTGATCTTGGTCCCCCCCAATGACCCGGTTTTGCCTTTTCATATGGCTCTGCAGAGAAGGGTGGCGGCGGCTTGGACTGCTCCGGAGAGTCTCCCGGCAGTGGGCAAGTCTTTGTGGCGAAAATACCGTCCAGCCAGTAGCGACCCCTGCTACTTGTCCAGGCACCCCACTCCGGAGAGTTTGGTGGTGGAGGCGGCTACGGCCTCGGCAAAGCAGGCGTCGTATCCTACCATCCCTCCGGATAGGGACGACAAATGTTTTGATGGCTGGGCGAAAAATGTTTTCTTCAGGGGGTATGGCGCTTCAGGCGGCCAACTCCATATGTGCCTTGTCTCGTTTCACACACACTCTGTGGAACTGTGTTGCATTAGCGGCTGAACATCTTCCCGAAGGGGACGAACGGGATGGTTTCCTTGCTATGGTTCAGGATGGCAAGGATGCCATGTGAGGCCGTTCAGTCGGGTTTGGACTTGGCAGATTGTGTCAGCCAGTCCATGGCGGCGAGCAACGTAATGCGCAGGTTTGCGTGGTTGCGGAAGTCTGGGTTTGCTCCTGATATGCAGTCCCGGCTCCTCAACATGCCCTTTGACGGTGAACACCTTTTTGGCAGCAAAGCTGACGAGAGCCTTGAGAGGTTGCAGACCTCCAAAGCTGCAGCGAAGTCGTTGGGCGCTGCAGTTCGCCAACCTCCGCCTTTTCATCCTAGGGGACAGCAATGGAGGGGAGGTTCCTTTCGCTATTACTCGTCCTTCAGTAAAGCGAGGGGAGCTAGCAGTCAAAGAGGCCATCGTAAGAGTGCCAGAGGTGGAAACAAAGGTACTCGAGGTGCCAAGGCCGCTCGGGCAGTTGCCTCTTTGCCCTCCGGCAACGCCGCAGCCGCTACCTCTGTCATGTGGCCAGGTCCCATGGTTCGCCGGTTGGGGGAAGGCTGGCACAGCATCTTGTAGAGTGGCAAGCCATTACTTCGGATGTGTGGGTTCTGGAGATCATAACCCACGGCTACTGTCTTCCTTTTCGGCAGAGGCCTCACGACAATCCACCAGGGAACCTCTCTTTGAAGAGTCCGGATCTGCTCCTTGCGCAGGAAATTCAAGCCCTGCTGGAGAAGGGCGCCATAGAACTGGTGCCTGTAGCGGAGAGGAACAAGGGATGGTATTCCCCTTATTTTTTTATTTTGAAGAAAGACGGGGGATTGAGACCCATCATGGACTTGCGCGGTTTGAACGAACTCCTCAGGAAGGACAAGTTCAAGCTGGTTACTCTTTCTCAAGTCCTCCAGGCCCTTCAACTTCAGGACTGGTTGGTGTCTCTCGACCTCAAGGATGCTTACTTCCATGTGCCGATTCATCCCAGGCACAAGAAGTACCTGAGGTTCGTGGTTGGTGACTCGCACTTTGTTTCGGGTCCTGCCGTTCGGATTGACCTCCGCCCGAGGGTTTTCACCAAGCTCATGGTGGTGGTGGCAGCGCATCTCAGGAAGGGGGGGGATTCACGTCTACCCCTATGTGGACGATTGGTTGATCAGGGGGAGCTCTCCCGAGCAAGTCCTGGATCTGTCCGTCACCTGCCACTCCCTTCACAGGCTGGGCTTCTCCCTCAATTTAAAGAAGTCCCATTTGACACCAACGCAGCAGCTCCAGTACATCGGAGCAGTGCTCGACACATCCCTGGGGCAGTGTTTTCCTCCCCAGGTGAGGACTCTTCACATTCTGCAGATGGTGAACAAGTTTCAATTTGCCCAGGATCTCCCAGCGTCCGAGTTCTAGAGACTGCTCGGCCTCATGGCATCCTGCATTCTTCTGGTGCCAGAGGCTTGTCTGCGGATGAGATCTTTGCAGTGGGCACTCAAGCTCCAGTGGGCTCAGTCCTCCGGCAGGCTGTCGGACCCTGTTCAGGTGCCGCCCTCGGTCGGCCAGTACCTTCTGTGGTGGGCCGTCGAAGGCAATCTGATGAAGGGGGCCCCATTTTGGCTGCCCTGGCCGGAGGTGACGATCGTGACGGACGCATCCCTCACGGGTTGGGGAGCTCATGCCAACGAGTTGACAGTCAGCGGTCGTTGGTCTCCGTCGGAGTCCAGACTCCATATCAATCTGTTGGAGCTGAGAGCCGTCAGGCTAGCTCTGAAGGCTTTTCTGCCGACTGTGCGTGGAAAGAGTGTCCTGATTCTAACGTACAACACAGTGGCTATGCACTACCTCAACAAAAAGGGGGGGGTGGCAGGGTAACTTCTGCTGTGCAGGGAGGCGATGCAGCTCGAGTTCTGGGCCATCCAGCAGGAAGTTTCGATCTCGGCAGTTCATCTGGCCGGAGACGACAACGAGACGGCGGACGCTCTGAGCAGGCAGAGCACGATCTCTCGCGAGTGGGAGCTGGCTCAGGAGATTCTCCTGGAGATCTTCGCCCTTTGGGGGACCCCTCATGTGGATCTCTTCGCCTCCAGTGTCAACCGGAAGTGTGAAAGGTTTTGCTCGCGGGAATTTCCTCCAAAAGGAGCCTTAGGAGACGCGTTCGTGGTGGAGTGGTCAATCCCACTGCTGTACGCGTTTCCTCCAGTCCCCGTCATCCCGCAAGTACTGCAGAGGTTACGGAGGTTCGGTTCCCGGATGATCCTCATTGCTCCGGCGTGGGCCCGGAGGACATGGTACCCGGCCCTTCTCGACTTGTCCATCTGCCCTCCACGTCGTCTTCCCTACCGAGACGATCTGCTCTCACGGGAGGGGGGGGGGGGGGGGGGGACAGGTTCTCCATACAGAGGTCAGATCCCTCAACCTTCACGCTTGGCTTCTGAAAGGTTGAGGTATAAGGATTGGGACCTCCCTGACGACGTGATGGAGGTGTTGCTCTCGGCCAGGCGGCCGGCAACAAAATCTCTGTGCCGTTGGAGAAAGTTCTGCAACTGGTGCAAAGTTAAGAATGTGGATCCTTTTGATTGACATTCCCATGGTTCTGTCTTTTTTGCTTTCTTTGGCCCACAGGGGCTTGCAAGTGGGGACCATTAAAGGTTACCTGGCGACGCTGTCCATATTTAAGCGCTCGTCTGCATAGTTTTCCGATTTTTAAAATTCCTTTAATTTTGCAGTTTTTTGAAAGGGCTCACAGTGTTCCCTCCGTCACCTTTTCTGGTGACCGGTTGGGATTTGAACCTTGTTCTTAAGTTTCTTATGGGTGCTCCGTTTGAGCCTTTACATTCTTGCCCTTTGAGGCTGTTAACTCTGAAAACTGTGTTTTTGGTTGCGGTTACTTCCGCTCGCAGAGTGAGTTACAGGCACTTTCAGTTAAGCCACCCTTCACTGTGTTTCATAAGGACAGGGTTGTCCTTAGAGTTCGTCCTTCCCTTCTTCCGAAGGTGGTTTCGGAATTTCATTTGAGCCAGAAGGTTGTTCTATCCTCCTCCACATCCTGGTAAGGAAGAGGAGAGGCTCCATAGGCTTGATCCTAGGAGAGCATTGAGCTTTTATATTTCGCGAATGTCCCGGGTCAGAGTGGACAATCAACTTTTCATTGGTTACGCTGGAAAGCGTTTGGGACAAGCTGTGATGAAACAGACTGGTCTTGGATTATTTTAGCTATCTCCGAGTGTTACCGCTTGGCGGGTAAGGCTCCTCCGGCTGGCTTGCGGGGCCATTCTACCAGGGGAATGGCTGCGTCTACTGCCATGCAGAGGGGAGTTCCTATTCGTCGTCTGTGATGCAGCCACCTGGGCTTCAGTACATGCTTTTGTACGTCACTACTCGCTCGATTCCAAAGGAGGGCAGGATCTGGCTTTTGGCAAGGCAGTCCTCTATTCCGCAATTTGATTGGACATGCTAAATTTGTGTTCTAAATTCTTTCCCACCTCCTTGCTTGGTACTGCTTTGGGAGTCTGTCATAGATAGGGAATACGTCGGAGGACCCAATCCCCTCGAAAAACAAGTTACTTTCTTACCTGGTAACGTTTTTTCGATGGGATGGTCCGACGACGTAGTCCATATCGCTCCCTCCCTGCCTTCCCCGCTGCAGAATTTATTTTGCGATTGCAGCTTGCGTTCCGCAAGGCCTTGTGTGTCTGACTGGCAGTAAACTGGTGGCACACGTTCTGGGAAAAAACTATAACTGAGGCTATGGGCGTTGTGCGTCCTACTTATCAGGTCCTCGGGGACGGCGCATCGACGCAGACGCCAAAGATTTTCTGAAGCAGCACAGCTGTTTCTGTCATAGATATGGAATACGTCGTCGGACCATCCCATCGAAAAAACGTTCTTTTGTATTCTTGTATTTTTTTTTTTTATTATTTATTTACAAAACATCTTTTATAAATTATAATACAATCACCGCCAAACAGTCAAAACATTGCAAATAACAAAAGAAAATCACAGCAGTTTACACAGAACGATGTACAGAGCGAGATACGCAGTACACCAAATCCCCCAATAAATCAAAAACATCTGTTACCCTCCCACCCAACAATTACAACGCCAAGTTAAAAAAACTGTAGCAATCTACCCCGTATTCTCTCAAACAAACCAAATTTACCAAGTCTCCTATAAAGCACCCTCTCAACCTTTGCCAATTCATGCATCTCCGACAACCATGTTTCAATATTCAATGTCAAAACAGTCTTCCAATTCCGTAAAATAACCTTCTTACCAGTCATTGCCCCTCTGAACAACCACTTCTTCTCACTCTGAGACCATCCAAAGACTCATCGCTCCCCAAGATGACCACACTAAAGTCCAGGACAGGCAGACCAACAATCACCTCACCACATATCAGTCCGATCTCACCCCAGAACAGTCTCACCTGTCTACAATCCCACAGGAGATGTTCCAGCGTACCAATCTCACACCAACATCCCTCTTTTACACATTCTCTCTGGTGTCCAATAAACACGATTTAGAATTTTTATGTCTCGGCCTCAGTGAGACCCAGTGAGCACAAAATCACATTCACACACATTTGTTGCCACAAATCCTCCATGATATCCAAACCAATCCTCCTGCTCCACTCCTCCCTTAAAGAATCATTTCCTTGATAATGAGACACAATCACTTTATACAGGCGACTGGCCAGCCCCCCATCTGACCCAACTGAATTCCTTGCAAACTGATCCAATTCAATTTTCTTCTCTAAATCCACCTGACCTATTGCACGTTTAAGCTTCACAAAATCCGATGCTCTATAGTTCTCAATGCCATGTTGTTGCTGCAATTCCCTCGCAGTCATCCAGTGACCATTTACAAACAGATCAGCCTCCCACCGCACCCCGCCCAAAAACCAATCTGCCCAAAAGATCACCTTGCCATCAATTTTGATAGCAGGATTCAACCACAACGAAGCACCAGGCTCCCTGAAAGCATCCATACCCAAATATTGACATAAATCCTTCCAGGCGCTCCTCATGCCATCCATCAATAAATCATTTCCACAACTGTCTCGAGACCAAAGTCAGTACCGCTTGCAAAGTAAGCGGTCCATTAAAACTAGTCTCTGCCTCCACCCAAACATCCTGCGACTCTTCTACAAAAGGAACTAAGAAATCTGAAAAGAAAACCAGGTAATATGCCCTGAAATCCGGCACTCCAAGACCACCCCGATGTACCGGCAGCTGCAACTTCCACATTTTCAACCTCTGGGGCTTCCTATCCCACAAGAACTCCTGCAAATTTCCAAAATGTCATAGGGAACATGAAAGGGCCCATACTTAAAACATAATTAATCCTTGGGGCAGATACCATCTTTAAGGCATTTACCTTTCCCCACAGAGAAAGATTTAAAAGACTCCATCTCTCAAGTTCCGTCTGCAAACCATTACAGATGTCCCGCACATTTTCCTTAAACAAGTCACCAATCTCGGGAGTCAGCCAAACTCCCAAGTACAACAGTTTATCCGGACACCACCTGAAGCCCAGGTCCATCACAAATTTCCTATCAACAGTGTGTGTCAAAGGCATAAGCTCCGATTTCATCCAATTAATCTTGTACCCAGAACATAGATGGAACTCTGCCATAAGGTCCATCAGTGACGGTATAGATTTCTTAAGATCACCAAGGACTAAGAGCATGTCATCTGCAAACAGCCAAATCTTCTGCGCTATTCCCCAACATGAATGACCCACCACACCATCAGCCTTCCTGATAAACTCAGCCAACGGCTCCAAAGCTATCACAAACAAAAGAGGTGACAGAGGGCACCCTTGCCTCGTTCCTCTCTCCATTGTAATCCTCCCGGACCTCAAACCATTGGTGGCAACCTCTGCCATCGGCTCGCTGTACAGCAGCCTGACCCAGGAAATAAATCTCATAACAAAACCCATCTTGGTCAACACCGAATAGAGGAAGTCCCAATTCACTCTATCAAATGCTTTCTCCGCATCTTAAGATAAAACAGCACTATCCCCCTCCTGACCACTCGCTTTGGAAATAATATTCAAAATCTTCCTAATGTTGCTGGACGTCTTCCTACCCTTCACAAAACCAGACTGATCCACATGTACCCAGGAAGGAAGCAGACGCTCCAACCTGCAAGCCAACATTTTCGCCAGAATCTTATCAACATTGATAAGACTAATGGGCCTATAACTCGAAGGTAGAGTATCGCGCTCCCTCTCTTCAAGAAGACCGAAGCAGTCCGGTATTCAATGACTCTACATACATATCCAGCAATAGTGCCGAATCCGGCAACACCTTATAAAACTCTGCCGGGAGCCCATCTGGCCCTGGGGCCTTGCCAGTATTCAACTTACCAATCGCCATTTTAACTTCGTCCAATGAAAAATCCTCCTCCAACAACTTCGAGTCATTCTCATTAATCCTAGAGGTCTACTTTTGCCAAAAAATCCGCCCCACACCCGACACCTCCTGATCTGATGGTGACGGGAGGGCATTCCACAACTTGGAGGCTAGAACAGGGAAGCTCGTGCCCCCCGCTTTTTGGAGTTTGAACCTGGGGAGCGCTAGACAATGGGTCTTGGCAGTTCTTCGAGGTTGGGTGGAAGAATGGAGGGAAAGCTGACTGTAGAGGTAACGGGGGGCCTTGTTAGCCAGGCATTTGTGCCTGAGGGCAAGTGTTTTCAGTGAGATTCTGTGCTTGATGGGTAGCCAATGTAGGTTAGTTCTAGATTCAGAGATGTGGTGGTTACGTGGGATGTTTAAGGCTGCTCTAATAGTGTTGGTTTGGGTGATTTGTAATTTATTCAGGTTCCCTTGGCTAGTTCCTAAGTATAAGGGCACTGCAATAGTCAATTTTAGACATAAGGGTTCTGGCATGTTTGACACTATTCGTGGTGGTCAGGAATCGGTCTGCAGGCTGCAATGAGTTTACAGGTGTATGCAGATGCTGATCTGACTGCATTTATTTGTCGAGATAAGGATAGAGTGGCGTCAAGGTAGAAGCCTAAAGTTTTTCTCTTTGGAGACTTTGATGGTATTACCATCTATGATAAATGACTGGTAGTTTGCTAAGGCGCTTCGAGGAGCCCAAGATGAGGAGCTCCGTTTTGTCGTCATTGAGGCAGTTAGTGTTGGGCCATCCAGGCTTGGATGACCAGGTAGACATCATTCAGAGCCTTGGTGTCAACTAAATAGTCTCCAGTGATGGGAATGAGTATCTGGGTGTAGTCAGCATAGTTTGTATAGGAGACACCCAGATAGTCAAGTACATCAAAGAGCGGTTTAGTGAAGACATAAAGTGTAGGTGACACGCAGGAACCTTGAGGAATGCTGCAGTGAATTGGAGCGGGTTCAACAGCTGTGGACGGGAAGAAGACCCTCATGGATCTGTTACTCAAAGGATTTAATCCAGGCCATGGCTGAGGTCGAGAAATGGGCTGCGGATAGAAGGTGCTTGCATTAGATCTGGTGGTTGACCAAATCGAACGCCGCAGAAAGGTCAAGGAGAAGTAGCATTGCTAGTTTGCCCTTGTCCTTCAATACCTCAATTTGAGTTTTTAGATCTATCAGAGCCGTTTTCTTGAATCACAACATTTAGCTTTGCGGAGCACTAAACTGTATTGTAAACCACGAGTTAAGGTGTGCGGTTGGTTTAGACTTCATAAGTTTGATGGGGGGGGGGGGGGGTGATAGTCTATAGCCGTGAGCATACTAAGGTTGTAGGTGTCTGCTAGGGAGGTAGGATCCGTGCAGGAGTGTGTGGCAGCATTGAGAGATGGGAGTAGCAGTGGGAGAAGTTTATCCTTGATTGTGTCCCTTTTTGTTTCTAGTGGGGAGGGCTGGAGCTATCATAGTTGGGGCACGTGGGGCTGCTTCAATGTTAAAGGTGATGATGTGGTGGTCAGACCATAAGCAAGGGGTGTTGGAGAGTACATTAACATTACAATTGGAGCTGGCTAACCAGTCAAGGGTCCTACCTTTTGGTATGAGTGGGTTCATGAATGTGAATGTTGAAGCCGAAGTCAGTCAGTGCGTTCTACAGAGCCAATGCAGTGGAATCTTTCGAATCGCCAAATCCCAGATTAAGATCGCCTAGAATGATAATTTGCGAATTGGTGTTAGTTTTGTTGAGAAGGGTGGAAATTTCGCAGACAAAGTAGGGAGCAGGACCTGGGGGCCTGTAGATGAGGTGGAGGGTGGCCGTTTGGTTGGGCGGCTTTAGTGGTAGTTTAACGGTGAGTAGTTCGGCTGACTCAGGTTTGGAGTTGGTCGACACTCTTAGACCAAGGGAGTTTTTATGAATGTAGGCCACTCCACCGCCTCTGGATTGGGCGGAGATGCAATCGCATCGCGTGATGCTGTAGTCTGGCGGTAAGGCCAAGGACAGTGAAGGTCCGGACGCGGCATGCAGCCATGTTTCAGATATGGCTATAAACTCAAGATCTGAGATTATGATGAGGTCAGCAATGTCTAGTGTTTGAGCTGGAAGAGATCTGGCATTGATAAGGGCACCCTTGATCTGTGGCGGTTTAGCAGCTGTAGTAGTGGATTTTTGAGTCATGGTAGGAGGGCGTGAGCAAGGTGGTGGTATTCCTGCGTGTGTAGTAGGCGGAGTCTGGTGCCTAATCTCTTGTTTCTAAGGGGCATAGTTGATTTGGGGTAGGTTTCCTAGCAAAGTGTTCCAACCAGAGAGCAAGGTTATTAAGGTATTGGTTGGTGAGGTTGCTGGTGTAGTGTAGACCAGTGGTGGTAGTCATGGGGCCCATTGTTGGGACCAAACTGGACAGTATTTGGTGGTGAGGGCTAAAATCGATAAGACTATCGGGCGGCTGGGTGAGTTGCGCCCGCAGGGGAAGTGAACGTGTTGTCCTAATCAATATCTGAGCAATAGTGGCTGCCTGCAAAGCCAAGATGTAATGGAGAATTTGGAAGGCTCTAAGGAGCATGATGGTGGTGTAAGCCACCAACGGTGCAAGATGGGTCGCACTAGCCTTTGTGCGGTCGGTGATTGTTAGGCAGAATCCTGTGCAGTTCCCTTGGGGACCACTGCAAAAAGATTAAGACTACAGGAGTAAGCAGTAAACCCAATTGGTAGCAGTCCGCACCACCCAGATTTACCTGGTAGATGTGGCTGAGCAGTCAGACCTCTCTCAAGAAGAGTAGGGCAGTATACACAATAGGGCTAAAAACACAGAGCAAACAAACACTGACCAGAGCTTTGTATCGAAAGTATACAATTTATTTAAAACACACTTTAGGAAATACACTAGCACTCTAAATCAAAAGCAAGTTAAAACACAGTCAGATAAAGTATAGACACCTCCCTTGATAACTATTAGACCAGTCAGAGTTAAAACACCACTATTTGTTAAAACAGATGTAAGCGCGTAACCTAGATGGCACTCCAATAGCTAAGTTAAAGGGAGAGAAAAAGGCAGGGCATAAAAATAAAACGGTTCCCAACACTTAGTTCAAAGCAAGGGAGTAAAGGCAGTATACACTGTAGAGCCAAAGTTCATAGGCCAGGCCAACTTTAAATGGAGCAAAGTGAAATGTGCCCAAGATCACACAGTTTAAAATGCACTAAGTCTTTGCAGAATGTTCAAAAGAGGTTGGGGTGATTCAAGAAGTAAAGTTAGGTCTGGGGCCAACCCAATTGGAAAGCCAAGGATTTAAGGGTCACCTTTAGCAATCCGTCGAAAGGGAGGCCAGGCAGAACACAGTACCTTAAAGAGAGAGGAAGCTCCAGCGGTGGCAGTTGTTCCTGGCAATGGTTGCAGTTCGTTGTTTCGATCAGGGGAAGAGAAGATCTCGTCGAGGAGGAATCTTGGAGTCGATGGACTGCACAGGGATGGAACCAGCCACGGAGTTCGTCGTTAAAAGGTGCGTTTCTTTTATTCGCGGTCAAAGTGGTGAAGCTTGGCTATCCGGCCGCCGGGGTGCTTGGCACGGGCGGTTCGACCAAGAGACGTCTTTGGAAGGTGAAAGGGGCGAACTGTTTGATCCCACCAGCTCAAAGGAAGAAGACTCGTCCAGCAGAAGATCTTCTCTTGTCGTTGGGGAAAGTGGTGAGTTTGTTGCAGCAGGCCGCCACCGGTGGTGTAGTCGTTGCAGATGGCTCAGCTTCCCTCTTCGGATTTTTAGGTCCTGTGGCGACTTCTGAAGTTCCAGTCCCAAAGGCCCTGCTTTTATGCAGAAAAAACCCCATTCAACAGCCCAGCTGTCACTCAAACATGCTAAGTGGTGAGCTGGGCGGCTCACCACTGGCCCAGTCAGAACAGAGTGCGACTTGAGTTGCTAAGGCAACGCAGTCCAGGGTGCCAATTCCCCCCACCCACACATCCTGTGGAACCCTGACAGAGTGGCACAAGTTGGAGGGATTCTGTGGAGAAGCCCGCCAAAATAGTGGAACAAAGGACTCGACCTTGGTTAGTTACTGAGACGGACACGAACGCCATTTTAGAAAAGGGTTCTGGCAAAAAGACCCAACCGTTGATTTAATATTAAAGAAATAAACCGGCGGTGTCTTTAACATTGCACCAAAAAGTGGCGCGTTTAAAATCAATGGGAAAATCCCATAGGAAATATTCCGGTGGAATATTTTGCGTGGTAACCACTGCCACCAGCCAGAAACGCGACAAGGGGGGGGGGGGTACTGGACAGTGCCCCCTTCAGACCCAGGGGCAATCGAATTAACCCCTTCCAGTACTTTCACAATATGATGGTTTGTACTGGTTCTGTTCACAATTTTGGACTAGTAAAGTCAATGGTGACTTTACATGTCCTGGGAGACAGTAGTAAGTCCCAGGGTATGGAGTCTATGTTTGGGGGTCACTTTGACACCCCTGTGTTAATGCACTGAGTGTCCTGTGTAACATACACAAAAACCAGATGATACCCTATGGGATAAAACACCCCATAGCCCATAAGCACACAAAAAGTCAGAGACCTACCTCAAATCATGCCTAAGAGTGGGAGGAAAAGAGTCTCACTCTTAGCTGGAGAAAAAAAAAAAACACAAAAATCCAGCAAAGCTGCTGGGGCACTCACTAGGTTTGGGAAATTAGCCTTATAAGAGAATTCTCCCTAACAGTGATGGCGGGAGCACACTGACGCTATGAGTTAGATTTAGGCTCTAAGCAAATAGGACTAATGGGTGCAGCGTGGCACAGCACAACACGCAAGGATATAGTGTTGGCTATATTGTTAATTATATCATGTCGGTGTGAGCAAGTATTGGTGGTGGCAAGACACAAATGCAGAGTAGTCGGAGCAAGCACCAGCACAGTGGGTAATATAAACGGTTGAAGCCTAGAGGTAGGGCTAAGCTAAACAATCGAAACAGCGAACCCAATGATTAATGGTGCGGCAAGCATAATGTGTACATGTGCACTCTAAGAAGCCGTAAAGACTCAGCAAATTTGAGAATGACGCTGTAGTCTAAAGTACATGGCTAGAGTGTCATAAGGATAACCTCCTAATATGCAAGCTGAAAGGCTATTCGTGCTATGTTAGGGCCGTGCTCAGTACTAGGATCAAGATACATAATGCAGATTTAGTAACAAGGGTGCAAGCACTATCATGCAAACCACAAGAATGTAGTTGCCATTAAATCGTAATACAATCTAGCAAGCATAGCGAAGTTACGTGCTTGGCTAGGGTAAGTTGTATGTTAGCAGACATGCAGTTTTTAGGGCATAGAACAGCTTCTTGCAGTACCTTCAAGCATCAGGCGTGGACACTTGATACCATGTAGTGCAAAGTGATAGAAGGCTTTTGCTGAAGAGGCGGAGGTACGAGGATAATAGCAGGTGCGTGGTAGGTCTGTGCACGCAAGTAGAGGGGTTAAGTGACCTTAGCCGTGGGGGATTATCGGCACGTGAGTCACATATGCACTATTAACTAGAAGGTAAGCGCGGCATCTGTGTACAAATCTGGTAGCAAACGTGCAGGCATTAGAGGCAAGCCTCGGTGCGAGTAAGATGAAACCAGCATTATTGTAGTCGGCACGGAGCTTCGCAAAGTGAGAGGAGCGAGATGTGTTAGTACACTTGTGATCCTGGTCAACGTTACAATTAACATGGCAGAACGGGTCAAACTTGCATGCAGCAATATATACGTTAAATGATAGTAGTCTTAGTTGTTATGTCATTAGTGGGACTAATGATGAGTTGGCGTAGCCATATTACAAGGCAGGAGACGTGTGGGCAGGAGAAAGTATATCCAGGGTGAGCTCTTACAGTAACTTAGGGCTTCCTTCGTGAACACGCCACGGGCAGGGGTCTCGGCAAGTGAGCAGGCAATGACCGGCTAGGACAGGGATCTGCCTTTGTGCACGCGTTCGTGCTAAAGCCGGCTTGCGCCTGCAGTTCTGCAGTACCTGTCAATTTCCGGCAACAGATTAAGCGCATTTTCTTGAGGACTGTCCATTCTCCTTTTTGCCTTCTAGATGATGATTCAGTACTCTAATCTTTCCCCGGTCCCTTAAGAGCGTCTGGTAGACCACTGTCCGGCTGAATGGTTCATCTTGGGGTTTTCTGCCGGTGCAACCCTGGAGACCAATGAGCCCTGACCTTACAGCTCTTTTGAGGCCTCCATTATTGCTTCTTGAGCTTTTCGCAATGAGAGACCAACTTCTACAAAATATGGATTATTGATGTTAGGGAAACGCACACATTCCAAGTCATGAGCTAGAAGTTTGACTCCTTTCTTTAAAATGAGACAGACTAACACTTCTACAGAGGGATCTGTAGGTATTATTTTTTGCTAATGACGTGAGCCAGACCGCTGGCATTGCAAATGCTGAATTAACTTCCTTATTCCTCTCTCGATCAACCTGCACCAATAAATTTTGATGATGTATTGTGCTGGTTCTGTACCACCTCAACCTCCAACGACTTGCCCACTCCATTGTATTTCATGTCAATTCCAGTCTGTTTGTCTTGCCCCGTCCTCCTACCTCTACAGTGGTTGACGTTCCATGCACCCTATTCAATTGTTTCCAAAAGATTGGGGCAATTTTTACACTTAGCCCCTGCACTTCGAGTAATCCTGTAGAACTGGCTGGACTTGCGAGAGATGAACGTATGTTCAGCAGGAAGATCAGAGCTAATGGTACTTTGGAACTTAGCAGGGCTGGGTGATATACTGTAAAGTGGGACACTCGCAAAGTACTCTCAGACCTAGTGGCCCCCTTCAGAGAGGCTTTATCGGAGTGCAGATTCTGATTTCTGTCACCAAAATCTTGGCAATCCTTTTGAAGCCCCACGCTTACCTTTATGATCTCAATCCCCTCCTGAGTTTCCCTTTCAAGGGGCCGACCCAGACTTTCTGAACTTGTTTTCCATATTCAGACCTTCCATCTTTACAGATGTTTTCCCTAGGGTTTGACCCGATGAAACTTGAATCTGGGTTATCTTTTTTCCCCTAGGTGGTCCTCCAAGTGGGGTTTTAAGAGGGCCTTAGGAAGTAGGCTTTCCATATTTTTTCTTTTTGTTTTTTTTACTTTTTCCTAAGCAGCAAGGTAGCTTTATTCCTCCTCCTTCTTGTGTCTCTCTTCCTTGCCCTCCTTCCACCTCTTTTCGAGGGGATTGGGTCCTCCGACGTATTCCATATCTATGACATGTAATCACCACAGGGTGATTACCTTTGTGCACACGTTCGTGCTAAAGCCGGCTTGCGCCTGCAGTTCTGCAGTACCTGTCAATTTCCGGCCCTCGAGGACCTCCTCCGACGGCTGACGTCACTGGATGTTATAAGTAGGACGCACGATGCCCGTAGCCTGTTCTATTTTTTCCGCGAACGTGTTCGCTTCGGAGATCTCGGTGCGCCTCGACTCTTTGGAGTTTCTGTTCTTTCTCGGTTCTTCGAACCTGTTTGTATTGTGAAGTATATTCTTCGTGAAGATGTCTACCTCGTCTTCCACCCCGTGTCCGGGCTTTAAGAAGTGCGGGGACTGTGGGTCCAAGATGTCGGTGATGGACTCGCACGACGCCTGCCTCTGGTGCCTCGGGGAGGCCCATGACACGGATGACTGTGTCGACTGCCAGTCGCTCACGTCCAAAACCTTGAGGGAGCACAAGAAGAAGTTGTCGGTAGGTAAGGTGTCCAAGCCACGGAAGTCGAGGTCTGCTGGGCTTTCGATGGACGATTCGAGGGGCAACTCTCCGCACCGTCTTCGGAAGTCCAGTGGGTCTCGGTCCCTGGGTGGGCCCCGCCACTCCTCTGCCTTTCCGAGGCACTCCCGGAAGCGCCGTCATCGGTTGCCTTCCCCGTCCTCATCCGAGGACTCCGCCCGTCGCTTATGCCATCAAGCATGCAGCGCCGGAGGAATGGGCTTCCTTTTGGAAGAAAATGTTAGCGATTCTCGAATCGCAGGGCACTGGTCCGTCCGCGCCTCTGAGTGGGGTCGGTCGTGATCGGTCGAGAGACACTGCTCGCACGCCTTCGGGCTTGGGCGGTCAGCATGATTCGCGGGAGTGGTCCCACTCGGACAAGGGGAATCGTTCTCGTCATGCCCGGTCCAGGTCCCGGTCCTCGACGCGCCCAAGGCCGTGTGCACCTGTGGTGTCTTCGAGGAAGACTTCGACGCCAGTGGCGCCGAGGTCGTCGACTGACTGTTTCGAGGCCCCGACTCTGAAGAAGCCGTCAACGCCATCGGCACCCAGGCTGTCGAGGGACCCGCTTGGGGCTCTGGCCTCGAGGCCTGTGTCGACGCCATTGATGCTGTCGACACCGATTTACTATACGCCCTTCGAGTATGTTTCGACGGGGGTACCCTGGGGCTTGGTGGATGCCCCTAGAAAGGCTCTGGCCAAGGTCAAGCATGGCTTTGTTCCACAGGTCAAGCATGGCTTTGTTCCACATTCTGTGCCTTCTTACCGCCATCTTGAGTTTATTTCGGAGGTGGATGAGGGCTCCGATGATGGCATGGTTCCTGATACGGTGCCAGACGAGATTCTCTCGGTCCATAGTCAGATTGAGGACCTGCGGCAGTCCCTGCATGATGGCAGTGGGCTGGACACCTCTCCAGAGCTGGAGTTTTGTAGGCCTGAGCCTGGCACTCATGCCGACTCCTCGTACCGGCGCCTTATGTCTAGGGTCACCACGTACTTGGGATGGTCTGCTCCACCAGGGGATTTTCTTCAGGATGACCTTACGGACATCCTCGACCAAGGTCCACCAACTGACCCGTTCCATATGGCTCTACAGAGGAGGGTGGCGGTGGCTTGGACTGCTCCGTAGAGTCTCCCGGCAGTGGGCATGTCTTTGCCACGAAAATACTGCCCCGCCAGTAGCGACCCCTGCTACTTGACCAAGCACCCCACTCCGGAGAGTTTGGTGGTGCAGGTGGCTACAGCCCCGGCAAAGCAGGCGTCGTATCCTACCATCCCTCCTGATGGGGACGACTAGCGTTTTGACGGCTGGGCGAAGAAAGTGTTTTCTTCAGGGGGTATGGCGCTTCAGGCGGCCAACTCTGTATGTGCCTTGTCACGTTTCACACACATTCTGTGAACTGTTTCCTTAGCGGCTGTGTGAGGCTGTTCAGTCGGGTTTGGACATGGTATATTGCATCAGCCGGTCCATGGCGGCAAGCACCGTGAAACGCAGGTTTGCATGGTTGTGGAAGTCAGGGTTTGCTCCTGATGTGCAGGCCCTGCTCCTCAACATGCCCTTTGACGGGGAACATTTTTTTGGCAGAAAGGCTGACGAGAGCCTTGAGAGGTTGCAGACCTCCAAAGCTGCAGCGAAGTCGTTGGTCACTGCAGTTCGCCAACCTCCACCTTTTCTTCCTAGGGGACAGTAATGGAGGGGAGGTTCCTTTCGTTATTACTCTTCCATTGGTAAAGTGAGAGGAGCTGCCAGTCAAACGGGCCACCGTAGGAGTGCCAGAGGTGGAAAACAAGGTACTCGCGGTGCCAAAGCCGCTCGGGCTGTTGCCCCTTTGCCCTCAGGCAATGCTGAAGCTGCTTCTGCTCAGTCATGAGGCCATGTCCCATGGTTCGCCGGTTGGGGGAAGGTTGGCGCAGCATCTTGCAGAGTGGCGCGCCCATTACTTCAGGTGTGTGGGTTCTGCAGACCATAACCCATGGCCACTGTCTTCCTTTCCGGCAGAGGCCTCAAGACAATCCACCGGGGAATCTCCGCTCCTTGCGCAGGAAATTCAATCCCTGCTGAAGGAAGGCACCATAGAACTGGTGCCTGTAGCGGAGAGGAACAAGGGATGGTATTCCCCTTATTTTTTGATTTCCAAGAAAGACGGGGGTTTGAGACCCATCATGGACTTGCGCGGTTTGAACAAACTCCTCAGGAAGGACAAGTTCAAGATGGTTACTCTCAAGTCCTCCAGGCCCTTCAACTTCAGGACTGGTTGGTGTGTCTCGACCTCAAGGAAGCTTATTTTCATGTGCCGATACATCTAAAGCACATGAAGTACCTGAGGTTCGCGGTTGGCGACTCGCACTTTGTTTCGGGTCCTACTGTTCGGATTGACCTCTGCCCCGAGGGTCTTCACCGAGTTCATGGTAGTGGTGGCAGCGCACCTCAGGAAAGTGGGGATTCACGTCTACCTCTACCTGGACGATTGGTTGATCAGGGCGCGCTCTCCCGAGCAAGTCCTGGATAATCGGTCAGTCACCTGCCACTCACTCCACAAGCTGGGCTACTCCCTCAATTTAAAGAAGTCCCATTTGACACCAACTCGGAGGCTCCAGTACATCGGAGCTGTGCTCGACACGTCCCTGGGGCAGTGTTTTCCTCCCCAGGTGAGGACTCATCACATTCAGCAGATGGTGCACAAGTTTCAGCTTGCCCAGAGTCTCCCAGCGTTCGAGTTCTTTAGATTGCTTGGCCTCATGGCATCCTGCATTCTTCTGATGCCAGAGGCCAGGTTGCGGATGAGATCTTTGCAATGGGCACTTAAGCTCCAGTGGTCTCAGTCCTCCGGCAGGTTGTCGGACCCTGTTCAGGTGCCGTCCTCGGTCGCCCAGGACCTTCTGTGGTGGGCCGTCGAAGACAATCTGATGAAGGGGGCTCCATTTTGGCTACCCTGGCCGGAGGTGACGATCGTGATGGACGCATCCCTCAAGGGATGGGGAGCTCATGCCAACGAGTTGACAGTCAGCGGTCGTTGGTCTCTGTCGGAGTCTAGACTCCATATAAATCTGTTGGAGCCGAGGGCCGTCAGGCTAGCCCTGAAGACTTTTCTGCCGACTGTGCGAGGGAAGAATGTCCTGATCCTGGTGGACAACACAGTGGTCATGCACTACCTCAACAAAAAGGGGGGGATGGGGGCAGGGTCACTTCCTCTGTGCAGGGAGGCGATGCAGCTCTGGTTCTGGGCAATCCAGCAGGAAGTTTCGATCTCGGCAGTTCATCTGGCCGGAGACAAACGAGACGGCGGACGCTCTGAGCAGGCAGAGTGCGATCTCACGAGTGGGAGTTGGCTCAGGAGATTCTCCTGGAGATCTTCGCCGTTTGGGGAACCCCTCAAGTGGATCTCTTCGCCTCCAGTGTCCCGGACCTTCTCGACTTGTCCTTCTGCCCTCCATGTCGTCTTCCCTACCAAGACGATCTGCTCTCACAGAGGGGGTGGGGGTCAGGTTCTCCATCCAGAGGTCAGATCCCTCAACCTTCACGCTTGGTTTCTGAAAGGTTGAGATATAAGGATTGGGACCTCCCTGAAGACGTGATGGAGGTGTTGCTCTCGGCCAGACGGCCCGCAACAAAGTCCCTGTGACGTTGCTGCAAGTTCCGTGACTGGTGCAGGGTTAGGAATGTGGATCCTTTTGCATGTGACATTCCCATGGTTCTGTGTTTTTTTTTTTTTTTTTTTTGCTTTCTTTGGCCCACAGGGGCTTGCAAGTGGGTACCGTTGAAGGTTACCTGGCAGCGCTGTCATATTTAAGCGCTTGTCTGAAATGTTACTATTTTAAAATTCCTTTAATTTCTCAGTTTCTGAAAGGGCTCACTAATGTGTTTCCCTCCATCACTTTTCAAGGTGCCCGGTTTGGATTTGAACCTTGTTCTTAAGTTTCTTATGGGTGCTCCGTTTGAGCCTTTGCATTCATGCCCTTTGAGACTGTTAACTCTTAAAACTGTATTTTTGGTAGCGGTCACTTCCGCTCGCTGAGTGAGTTGCAGGCACTTTCAGTTAAGACACCCTTCATTGTCTTTCATAAGGACAGGGTTGTCCATAGTTTGTCCTTCCCCTCTTTCAGAAGGTGGTATCGGAATTTCATTTAGGCCAGAAGGTTGTTCTTCTGGCGTTTTATCCTCCTCCACATCCAGGCAAGGAAGAAGAGTGGCTCCATAGGCTTGATCCTAGGAGAGGGTTAAGCTTTTATATTTCACGCATGTCCCGGGTCAGAGTGGACGATCAACTCTTCATTGGTTACGCTGGAAAGCGTTTGGGACAAGCTGTGATGAAACAGACTTGTCTCGCTGGATTGTTTTGGCTATCTGTTACCGCTTGGCGGGTAAGGACCCACCGGTCGGCTTGCGGGTCCATTCTTCCAGGGGTATGGCTGCCTCTACTGCCCTACAGAGGCAGTGTTCCTATTCGTAACATCTGTGATGCAGCCACCTGGGCTTCGGTACATACTTTTGTACGTCACTACTCACTCGATTCCATCCGTGGGCAGGATCTGGCCTTTGGCAAGGCGGTCCTTTACTCCGCAATTTGATTGGGCATTCTAAATTTCTGTTTTCTAATTATTTTCCCTCCTCCTTGCATTGGTACTGCTTTGGGAGTCTGTCATAGATATGGAATACGTCGGAGGACCCAATCCCCTCGAAGAACAAATTACTCTCTTACCTGGTAACATTCTTTCGATGGGATGGTCCGACGTATTCCATATCGCTCCCTCCCTGCCTTCCCCGCTACAGAATTTCTTATGCGATTGCAGCTTACGTTACCGCAAGGCTGTGTGTGTCAGACTGGCAGAAGACTGGTGCCACACGTTCTGGGAAAAAACTATAACTGAGGCTACAGGCGTCGTGCGTCCTACTTATAACATTCAGTGACGTCGGCCGTCGGAGGTCCTCGAGGGCGGCGTATCGACGCAGGACGCAGACGCCAAAGATTTTCCGAAGCAGCACAGTTGTGGTGATTACATGTCATAGATATGGAATACGTCATCGGACCATCCCATCGAAAGAACGTTACCAGGTAAGAGTAACTTGTTCTTCCCATTTTTTGCCAGTCTTGTAGGATTGTAACAGACTCCTGCAATGGAACCTCTAGGAGGGGCTGAGGCGGGGCTGGGTCACCCTCTAGTGTTCCCTCCGCCACATTTGCCAGTCTTTTGAGTTTTTACAGAACCGAATTCGGACAGAGGTGTATCCTTTCTCTTTCTCACGCTCTTTCTCCGCCCTGCCACCCCCCCCCCCCCCCCCCCCCCCCCCAATCTGCTGTTTTATTTGGGATTTGAATTGGGACAGTAATTCCTGAAGGAGTGGATTATTTTTCTCGCTGTGCTCAGGCTGGTTATAAGGCTCCCTCACGGCAGAAAAAACTCAATCGGAGGGACATCGACACGTGAGGGATTTTGGGTACACTACACGTCGCGGATAGTGTTAGTCACGCCCATGTCGACGTCCCCTTGCGATCTTTGTAAGAAAGATGCAATACTCCGCTATTACCACTACATGTCAGACTATATGCACAGCATGTGAATCTAAGCATAAAAAATCAGTAATGCTATTATGGTAAGTAACACATGTCATCTTCTGCCACAACTTGTCTTTAGGCACATTAAAAAGTAACCCGAAATCCCATGGGTAAGTGCCTAAGGTGATTCAAAAGTATCCCCATTTCACTGCTTTGGAAGATGCTGTGTGCAATATGAAGGTTACCAAAACTGGTAACCAGTACAAAACAAAAGGAACCCTAGTTTCACAGTATTGACAGTCTGAAGCACTAGTTGGCTTCCCCATAACAAATGATCAAAAATTCCAGGGAAGTGACTGCTTTGCTTCGCTGGGAAGTCAGGACCAGGTGGAAAATAAAAGCGAAAGGTCTGGGTGTCCATAGAATATGGAGGGGAAGGGTGCCAAAAGAGAAAACAGCACTATATTCTGTATAGATTATCTATGGCATATCTTCGAAGCCATGGGAGTGGATGATGCTGAGCAGAACCATATAGGTGGTTGAAGAGTTTCTAACGATCTGCTGATACTGGGGAATCCATCCAAAATGAGGTGTGTGGGGAAAGACTAATCAATCAGAACATTGAGGGGAAGTAACTAGTTTAATTATTCGGAAGCTTGCTCTGTCTCGTCTTTAACTTGTTCTGTAAAATACTCTACAAATTGTTTTCCCTTCTGAACAGACTGTTCGTCTACTGCCCAATGACATGGACACTATGGATGTTTCTGCTCTGGATCAAGAGACTCGTGACAATATTCAGCTGCTTGCGGTAAGTTGGACAAATTACATGTATCAAGCTGTTGCATCTGTTAGATGCAGTTCTCCTTTTCAGCAGCATGCCCACACCTTTTCTTTTCTAAAATCAGGCCCATATTGCATACAAAGAGTAGAGTGAAACATCAGTGCCGTGTGCAACTGAGAAGCTCTACTATTGTGTGACCAATAAAAGACCTTTCTAATGAGCATGGCCTTGCATAGGATTTACAAGATACAAATTCTGAATTGCAGCAAATGTAAACCATAATTTTACTTCCAAAAAAAGTAGCTACTTCTTTATTGCTTCCAATTTTGTGTGGAGGCTTTAATAAATATGCACATTCAAGTAGGTTTTAGAAAAGTGTTACAAATGTGCTAATTACCCAGCCATTTGTTTTAAATATCCTTGCACCTTATTTTAGACATGCATGATATGATGCCCATTTATTAGTGTGTGCTGAAGCCTTTTAGCATACTTTCAAAAATTGAGCTACAGCAAGGCGAGTTGCCCAATTCAGATACCCT
The DNA here is from genome assembly GCF_040938575.1 of Ambystoma mexicanum. NCBI lineage: Eukaryota > Metazoa > Chordata > Amphibia > Caudata > Ambystomatidae > Ambystoma > Ambystoma mexicanum. Next base: position 125,367,993 of record NC_090934.1, read on the forward strand.
CCTGAGGCCCATTTTGTAATTTTTACGTGCCCAAGGCCCTGCGTCATCCAGGTCATCGCTCCCAGGCCCCACCTGCAATCCTGATTTTTCTCCTCCCGTGTCCCTCCTGACCTGCCCACCACCACCCGATTGGCTGCTCAAGTGTTTTTCTACCAGCCTTCCCAGGACAGACGCTCTGGGTAAGGGCCCTAAGGCAAAGGGCGGCTCCCATAGAGCGGCTCCAGATCGTGTTGGCAGGTGTCAGCAGGGGAAGCCAGTTGCCAGCCGTCTACCAGCATCTACTAGGACCATACGGTAGGAGTGGCCTAGAAGCCCATCCACTGTGAAACTTACCTACACCAATACAATAATACTGCAATGAATTCCACCATCTCCCACCTGCCACCTCACAGATCTCTCAAAGCTAGCTGTGCCCCATTTCAAATTGCATTGTTAGCTGTAGGCCGCTCTCCCACTATACAGGTCTCTCAAATCTAGCTGTGCCCGGTTTGAAATTGCATTGTCTGGTATTCAAATTGCATTGTTGGCTGTGAGCCACTCATTCCGTATAAAGGACTCTCAAATCTAGCTATACCTTATTTCAAATTGCATTGTTGGCTCGGGGCACCTCTCCCACTTTGCAGAACTCTCAGATCTAGCCAGGTCCACGTTGTCAAACTACCCTAGAGATTAGCACTCACTGACCTAATTCACATCCAGAAACTTCCATTACAGAACATCACTGTACTTGCCAGTCTGTGCACTCTAGAATGGTACTGTGACTGCTAGCTGACACCCCCCATCCCCTTCCCCCCAGGTAAGTGCTGCGTTTGTTGCCTTCTCCCCAGGATAATACTGTAATTGATCGTTGGACTGAGCACTAACCTTGGAGATTGGCACCCACTGACCAATTCACATCTAGAGAGCATCACTGTGGAGCGATATAGAGTTTATTGGCTGACTATTGTGGATTTATACTGCGATTGACTCCCGCCTCATGAGATGACCGGGATTGTCGGTTATGACCATTAGGACTATTCTGTAGTTACTAGCTATAACCTTAACGCCACAGTTGTTCACTACGCAAACCTCTTCCATGGAGACCCACATTAAGGACAGCCACTGGAATACCCCAACGATATAACCCTAGCAAACCTCCCCTACCTTACTCGAGACAGCGACTGAACAAGCCAGCAAATATCAGCTGACAAGACCACCAACAGACAGAGCCCAAACTTGTACCAGACAATTCCCTGCACCCAGTACTACACTACAAGACAGCCGGACCATAGCAAGACTCAACTTGGCATCAACTAACAAAATAAAGACCAAAAAATGTTCCAGCTCAAAATGCCGCGCAACCTACCTGGACCGAAGGAAAGACGATGAGAAAACACACACCACTGAACACCACGGAAGACCCACAACTGCAGAACACACTCCCACAGACAGGAACGACAACCATACCAATGCTGAGAGAGAAATCCCTCTACCTCCATACCTCGCATATAACCAGTCGCCGGAACGAGCCAACACAACGCACAAATCAACAGCAGACAACCAAACACAACCACGCAGAAGAATGGACAATGCTAGAAATAACAAGAACATAATTGAGCAATAATAATAATAATGAGGAACCACCTGATGAAAACAAAAACCCAAAACTACCTAGAAGAACCTTTCGATGACGCAAACACCTGTACCAACACCTCAACTAGAGATCGACCTGGAAGGAAACCTTAACTCCAATCAGAAGACCACGCCGACAAAGCACAAACCAAACTACACCTTTTAAACTCCACTGCAACCTAATTCAACGCAAGATCCCTGTCAAAACACTCAACAGAGATTTTGGACCACCTCTGCGACAACGGCATTGACCTCCTATTCATCATAGAAACATGGCTGGACGAAAACTACAAAATCGCACTCCAAAGCTGCCTCCTACCAACTTCAAATGCCTTCAGGTAAACGGGAAAAATAAAGGAGGCCTCGCAATAGCATTCAAAGGACACCTGAAAATAAACAGATGAACCGCTCAACATCAACTGCGAAACCATGGTCATACACCCATCAGCGAATCCAAAAACTAACATCACATTTATTTTGGTGTACAGACCACCGACATACGATGCAACCTTTGTCGACATATTCATATAAGCCATCACCAACATAGCCATCAAGCACGAACACCTAATTATCCTGAGGGACTTCAACATCTTGTTTGAAGAAAAACACGCCAACTCCCAAAACTCACTAATTGGACAGCCAACAACCATGAAACTACAACAGTTGGTCAAAGGGGCAACACACGTGGCAGGGGACACCCTCGACGCAATCTTTGCCTGGAAAAAACAGATCACCACGGCACCACCAATACAAATACTGTGGAGCGACCATCTCAGCCCATTTGTGAGCGCACTACCAACTCGTCCGCATCCAGCCACCCAATCTCACAACCGCCACAAAAAGAAACTTGAAAACCGTCAAAGCAAGCAAACTAATGGAACAACTGGAGATGACCAAACCCTTGACTACAGAACTAGAGCTGGCTGACCTAGACTGGAAAGCAGAGCTACTCCACAAATGGATTGCTGATACAATTGGAAACATCGCCCCAGAAAAACCATTCACCCCCTCAAAATAAGGGCAATGGCAAAATGGTACACCCCGCTGTTAGGCAAAGTTTGTATGCAGTACCCTTTGGGAACACTACAACAACTCTGACTACAGGTATAGGAAACCCAAACTTTGGTATAAGCTTGTACTACAGTTTTGATAGTGTGTTGAGCAGCCAGGCTTATCTCAAGAGGGGTCAATGTGAGCTGTATGGGAGTTAGAGATTCACAGTGACCAGTATTCAAATAAACTTACACATAAGGTTTCTTGAAGAAAAACATTATTAATTTAGAATTCAGTTAGAGTAAGCCTTCCTCAGAAGGGAGCAATATAAAAAGTAACACACACACTTCAACACTATTCACTCTTAGTTTCTAAATCAGTAAAGACCTTTGGGATGACCCACAGACACAACCTAAACCCTCAGGTGACTTCAATAGCTAGGGTGCTGGGGACATTAATATCTTACTGTTTGCATTAGAATACTGTTAGAAGTTGGCAAAGGGAAAAGATTATTTGAACAAACAAGAGATCCTTAATATTCTCAAGCAGGCAAATACTTGTGGATCCCCTAAGCAGAGTCCTTCAGTATAATAGGCGAAGCCAAAGTCAATGGGCACAAGTCTTGTATAAGATGAAGCACTTCTTTTAGGTAAGTAGTAAAGTCTTTGCGCAATGTTTTAGTCTTTGAAGAAAAGAAGATTCAAATGTAGGGCCACAAGCCGTAAGACTTGTGAGTGGTAGAAGATGCAAGCAACTCAACAGCAACATTTTCAAATCAGTGGCTGTTCAGTGTTTCAGCTCTTCGCGTATACCGCAAATAGCAACACCGCAGTTCCTGGCTATCGAGATGGGCTTTCCTTGCTTCTCGGGTCCCACACTCTGTTGGGGCTCAGGCTCGGTCAGTCCTGCTTCCTGGGAGTCCGGCAGATCTTCCTGGAGCTCTAGGCCAGCTTAAAAGCAACGCACACAAACCCTGGCTATACGGTTTCCAGCAGCAACTCTTTGTAAAGTCAACCAGCTCCGAGAAGGATGTCCAGGTGGCTCACTTTGGAGTTGATTGGGCCCACCAACTCAAGGGTAGAAGTTGTCCTTGCAGGGGCTTCTCTAACGTTACGAATTTGGATTTTCAGCACAGCAGCAGGGCTTCATTGGGCAAACCAACGGTCCAGGAGTTGCAGCAGGCGTCCTCTTAAAGGTCTTCGGTTCCCTTGTCCAGTGGTCGACTGTCTTCCAAGCCAAAAGCCGTGCCTTTTTATATTCAGTGCTCTCCCATTATTTCCAGCCTAGCTGTCTGCCACCCAGCAGGGTGGCTGTCCTTGCCGGACAGTCAGCTGGCCAATCGCAGAGTGCATTTGGTTCTCCTAGGAGACTAGATCCAGGGAGTTTAGGGCACCTCCCTCACTTCCTGCCTACCCCAGACACCCTGGATCCAGAGGCGGGCTTCACAGTGAATTCCGCCAAAGGCAAAGCAAACAATGGGACCAAACCTGGTTTGGCGCAGAGTAAATCTCAAGAAGGACCTTTCTACAAAGAAATGGTGAAAAAAGACTGGGGCCATTTTGACAAAATGGCACCCTTTTGTGCTTTACTACAGCTGCGAACGCAGCTCGCAGTAAATGCACACCAAGGTAGTTAAAACGAAACCACTGCCACCAGCCATTCAGTGAAAAGGGTAACATTAAAATGTTACATGAGCAGCTAGACAAAAGGGATACTAGGTAACCCTTCCAGCACCCTATTTGTAAGATGGTGTGTGCTGGGTCTATAAAGTTACAAATGTAAGTAAAGTCAATTTCACTTTACTGCTCTAGGAAACAGTTTATCCCAGAGAAGTTATTTAAACCTTTGGGAACTCTGAAAGACTTCCCTGTGCCACTGCACTGAAGGTGCTGTGTCACAATGGAAAAGATGCCTCTGGAGTTTATCAGGCTACATAATCGAAAGAAACGCAGAGCTCGGAGATCACATTCCATAAGTGGGGAAAAAGGGCATCTCTCTCCAGGTAAAAAAAAAAATACAAAAAATCAAGTCCTCAAAATCCAGCAAAGTTGCTGGGGGTCTCTTAAGTAGGAATTAGAACATTTCTGAGAATTCTCCCTAACACCCGCTACTAAGTTGTGAAAAAGGACAACCAGAAAATTGGAGTGGAGGAAGGAATACAACCAAGACAAGAAAATAATGTTCCAGAAACAAATCCACGCATACAAGAAGGAAATACAAAAGGCGAAGAGAAGGCATTATGATGACAATCACCAATGCCACCAACACACATAGAAATGTTCAGCATAGTTAAAGAAATGAGAAACCCACCTGGTTGCGACAACACTCTAACCCCCTCAGAGAAACTTTGCAACGACTTGGCAGACCATTTCAAGAACAAAATCAACGACATCCGACAAATTATATAAAACAGACAAACCAACCATAATACTCGACCAACCGGACCTAAGAGCCACAGTAGACTCCTAATCTTTCCTGAAATATGTGAGGCATTTGTCAAGCTGGCAAAACGCTGCAAGACAACAGGATCACCCATGGATCCCTGCCGGCATCTACAAATCAATCCTTGCACCAGGAACGCCATCCGAATAGTACAGAGACCTCCTAAATCTCTCTTGCAACAGGAACTGTACGAATATCCTTCAAATCGGCATATGTCAAACCGCTTTAAAAAAAACGCAAGTGGTGACATCCAAGTCCTCCAACTACAGACCGATTTCAAACATTCCCTACTTGCCAAAACTCCTAGAAACATACTTTCGAATGGATTGTGTCCTCCCACGTATTCCTCATCTTGTGATAAATCGTTATCTCCAGCTTCGCTGCTTCTGAAAAAAAATTCTCGGCAGAGAGCGCTGTGCTCGAGGTTGTGGCATGGATTGTCCCTCGACGTACTCTGTCGATGTCACCGATGGTATAAATATATCGAGCCGCGCCTGTTGCTTCAGTTCCGTTTTTCCGATTGATTCGCTATCGAGAACGACGCGCTTCTATTTTCTGTGAAGAAAATGTCGTCATCCTCGACCCCTTCGACACCCAGAACTGGGTTTAAAAAGTGTGCAGATTGTGGATCTAAGATGGCGATCACCGATCCCCACCGGATTTGTCTTTGGTGTCTCGGGTCCTGCCAATCGATGACCGAAAAAGCTCTTCGTGAGAGGAGAGATAAACTGTCGATGGGGAGGGAGGCCTCAAAAAAGGTTTCGTCAAACAGACACAAAGTGACTGATTCTAAGGAATCGGATCGCCATAGGCACTCGGAGAGATCTCGATCTAGGAGTAGATCGAGACACTCTTCGTCATTGAAAAAAAAGGAGACATAGATCTCCATCTTCTTCAGAGTCGACCAAAGAAATTCGTTGTCCGACTTAATCGGATTCTCCCAGTAAGTGGGAGGAATTCCGCAAAAAGATGATGGAGATTTTTGAGAATGCGGCCCCGACCCCATCGAAAAAGCCATACCCCTAAAGTTGCTCCATTGGGAAGTCCAAGGCTACCATGGCCAAGACCAGTAGCGTCGAGGAATACAAAAAACCTCGAGTCGACGTAAAACCGCTGAAGACTCTTCGAGAGTCGAGCAACCTCTCCCGTGCCGTGCAAGAAACACAAGTCGTCGAAGACTTCGACAACTTCGTCGACGCCCTCGACGTCGCTAATTTCGACGCCAAAGCCAAATGCGTCATCGACGCCATTATCGAAGTCATCTTCAAAAACTTCGAAGACACCCTCAAACTTCGAGGGATTTGCCATTTCCTTCGAAGTAGATGGAAGAGGAAGAAAGGAGATTCACTCCTTTGCCCAGGTCAGACTTTTTCAAATCTATGTCGGCAATCTATGAAGAGTCTGCTTCAGAAGAAGACGAGGTTTCTCCTTTGGGAGTTACTTATGGTACAAGACAAGTTCCTGAGGAACTTATTGACCAGGAATCTAGAATGAGAGACCGGAGTGATACTCTACATTCTGCCAGTGGAGTTGACACATCCCCAGAATTAGTTCGCCAAACCTGATCCTGCAGAGCATGCAGATGCTGGGTACAGGGGTCTTATGACCAGGGTAGTTGAATATATGGGTTGGGGTAATACTTCACCCATTTTTGAACAAGATGACATGACGGATATAATCGTCAAGGGACCTCAGAAAGATCCTGTTCTCCCTTTTCACAGGGCCCTTCAAAGGACTGTGGAGAAAAACTGGGAGAAACCAGAAACTATTGCTGCTGCAGATAGCACTTTTCCAAGAAAATATAGACCAGCTGGAACGGATCCTGAATATTTGAATAAACATCTGACTCCAGAGAGTTTAGTCATTCAGGCAGCATCTACTTCAAAACAAACTGCTTATCCAACTATCCCTCCAGATAGAGAGGATAAAAAAATGGATGCCTGGGCATGTAAAGTTTTCACGTCGGGCAATATGGCACTTAAGTCGGCAAATGTCACCTGTACCCTAGCCAGGTTTACCCATACCCTGTGGGACTGTATTTCGGCGGCGGCTGATCAGGTGAGGAAACGGAAGGCTTCCTGAATAGTCAAAGACGGGAAGGAGGCTATGGGGGAATGTCTCCAGTCTGGACTGGATACTACTGATAGCATCAGCAGATCCATGGCTACAAGCGTTGTGCTACGCAGATTTGCGTGGTTGAAGTCGGGATTTGCATCGGACGTGCAAGCTTAGACTCCTCAACATGCCCTTTGATGGCTCGAGGCTCTTTGGCAGAAAGGCTGATGAAAGCCTAGAAAAACTTCAGACCTCGAAAGCGGCAGCTAAATCACTTAGCGCCTCTTTGCGCCAGCCTCTAAAACCCTATTCCGGCTCATCTTCCTGGAGGGGTCGTTCTTTTCGATACTACTACTCTTTTTCAGAATCATCCACCGGGAGCCACTCTGCCAAAATTCCGGATCCGCTCCTGTTGCAGGAAATTTTAACCCTGCTAGAGAAAGGTGCCATAGAACTGGTACCTGTAGCGGAGAGGAACAGGGGTTGGCACTCCCCATATTTTCTCATCCCAAAAAAGGACGGAGGACTGAGACCCATCTTGGACTTGAGAAACCTGAACAAGTTCTTCAGGAAGGACAAGTTCAAGATGGTGACTCTTTCTCAGATCCTTCAGGCTCTCCAACTCCAAGATTGGTTGGTATCATTGGACCTTCAGGATGCTTACTTTCATGTGCCAATCCATCCAAAGCACAGAGTACCGGAGGTTCGCGATTGGCAATTCTCATTATCAGTTTCGAGTTCTGCCATTCGGGTTGACCTCCGACCCGAGGGTTTTCACCAAACTGTTGGCGGTTGTGGCAGCAAGTCTCAGGAGAGGAGGTATTCACATATATCCCTACCTGGAAGACTGGTTGATCAGAGCAAGTTCTCCAGAACAAGCTCAGGAACATCTTTCGATCGCATGCCACTTCCTCCACAAACTGGGCTTCTCCCTCAATTTCAAGAAGTCCCACATGATACCATCCCAGAAACTCCAGTTTATCGGAGCAGTCTTGGACACTTCATCGGGAAAAGCCTCGCCTCCCGAAGTGAGAGCTCCCCACATCTAGCAGATGGTAACGAAGTTTCAGAATGCCCAACATCTACCGGCCTTCGATTTTCTCGGGTTGCTCGGCCTCATGGCATCCTCAATTTTCCTAGTACCAGAGGCCAGGTTGAGAATGAGATCCCTTCAATGGGCACTCAGAACTCAGTGGTCCCAGTTCTCAGGGAATTTGTATTTATTTTATTTATAAAGCGCAGCCAGGGGCATACGGGCGCATAAGTTAGATCTGGTTACAATTGAAAGCAGTCAATATGGGTTACGTTACATTGCAGAAACAGGTGGGTACAAATATGGGTTACGTTACATTGCAGAAACAGGTGGGTACAAACTTAGTCAAGCAAATGCATATATACATAGTCTCGTATAAGTACATTAATTACAAAATGTGCCAGTGACAGTCAATCATGCTAGGATCAGGCGGTTAGGATGTCATAGCGTCCATGTTGAGAAGCCAACACTTCGTGTTGTGTTTAAATAGGTTAAATGAAGGTTCTGCTCGCAAAGGCGCAGGGATTGTGTTCCATAATTTAGAGGCTTGTATCGGGAAGCTAGCACCACCCGAGTTATGAAGTTTAAATCTCGGTATGGACATAGTGTTAGCTTGTGCTGCTCTAAGTGGTCTTGAAGTGTGAGGTGTAAGTTGGTTGGGGAGGTAGGCTGGTGCAAGGTTGGCCCTGGCTTTATGTGTAAGAGCCAGAGTTTTAAGGGATATTCTGTGCTTGACTGAGAGCCAACGTAGTTTGCGTCTGGTCTCCGAGATGTGCATCTTTTTGGGGATGTTGAGGGCAGCCCTGATGGCATTATTTTGAATTACTTGCAGTTTATTGATATTTTTATAGCTAGTGCCTAAGTAAAAGGGCATTACAATAGTCTATCTTGGATAGGACTAATGCTCTAGCAAGAGTAATGCAATTGGGTGAGGAGATGAACGGGCTACATGCAGTGATCAGCTTACAGGTGTAAGCGGCTGATGATGCTACTGCGTTTGTTTGGAAAGGGATAATGTGGCATCGATGTAGACGCCAAGGGTTTTGGTGTTATTTGACACGGGGATGAGATTGCTGTCTATGGTGAAGGATTTAAATGCGGGATTGAGATTTTTGAGTTTGGCGTGAGTGCCAAGGATGATCAACTCGGTTTTTTCGTCATTGAGACAAAGTCCATGATGTGCCATCCATGCTTGAATTACTGAGTAGATTTCATTCAGGGTTTTGCTGTCTGTTTCATAGTACCCCGAGATAGGAATGAGTATCTGGGTGTCGTCCGCGTAATTGGTATACGTGACACCCAGATAGTCAAGGATATCAAAGAGGGGCTTTGTGAATACATTATAGAGTGTCGGGGACACGCAAGAGCCTTGCGGTACTCCACAGGGTACTGGTGAGGGTTCAGCCGAATCAGTGGGAGAGAAGACCCTCATGGTTCTATTCGCCAAGGAGCTGATACAAGCGTGGCAGCGTCTGAGACGTGTGCTGCGGTTTTCAAATGGTGACAGTGTTTGATGGTTGACCAAGTCAAAACCTGCTGACAGGTCAAGCAATAAGAGGAGTGCAAGTTTGCCATTGTCTTTCAGGATTTGGATCTGGGTAGTGAGATCTATTAGTGCAGTTTCCGTACCATGTCTTGGTCGGAAACCTGACTGCCTAAGTCCAAGGAGATTGTTTGATTCTAAGTAGGCCTGTATTTGTAAATAGGCAGCTCTGTCTAGTATTTTTAATAAGAAAGGTACAGTTATCGGTCTATAGTTAGATGGGTTGACTGGATCGAGAGTAGGTTTTTTAAGGAGTGGGATGACCCACGCGTCTTTTAGGTGATCAGGTACTACTCCAGTTTTGAAGGAAGCATTGATGAGGTTGGTTATGAATGGTGCCAGATCGTGCGCGGCGGCTTTGACGATCGGGGCAGGGCAGGCATCACCTTGGCAATTTGAAGGTTTAAGTTTCCTGATAATGTTTTCAACTTCCCAGATTGGTAGGGGTGAGAAGCTGAAAGGTTTACAGGTTAACTTAAAAGTAGGTGATTTGTTAGGTAATTGTTTGTAGTCCGGGTCAGCTAGTAGTAGAGATTTTTAGATTGTAGGCGAGCTAATTTGTCTAATAGAGCCTTCTGAATATTGCTACACCATAGTGCATCTGTAACACATTTGTCTATGGGGACAGTGGGGGATTCTAGTTCTTTCAAAATCTTAAAAAGTTCCTTTGTGTTGGATTCCGCTTGTGTAATCCTTTTGTTATGTGTCTTTTTTAGCAAGAAAGATGGCTTCTTTGTATCTAAAGGAGGCTAGGGTTAGCTCAGTCTTATTGGATGCTGTGGGGTGTTTTTTTCCAAAGTGCCTCTGCAGTTCTCTTAGTTTTGCGTAATTCTCTTAACTGCGGCGTAATCCAAGAGTTAAGGTGACACTGTGGTTTGGGTTTCCGCAATTTTAGGGGGGCAATGGTGTTCAATGCTTTGACTATAGCCTGGTTGTAGATATCCACTAAGACTGTGGGGTCAGCCTCTGAGTCGATATTGTTCAGGATGGGGAGTAGTATGGGTAAGAGTTTGTCAGGTGTAATATCTTTCTTATTTCTCGTGCTAGTGGCTGGGGCGATGATAGGCGCAAGGTGGGGTGTGTTGGCTTTGATAGAGAAGGTTATTTTGTGGTGATCCGACCAAATGCATGGGTCATTGGATAGGAGGTCAATAGAGCAATTGAGGTGAGTGAGTCAGTCCAGTGTTCTGCCTTTGATATGGGTAGGCTCGTGAATAATGTGCGTGTGGCCCAAGTCCGATAAGGTGTTGGCTAGGTCATGGGCGTTAGTGTTCTTAAGGTCGTTAAATCCAAGATTAAAGTCCCCAAGTAAGATAGTTTGGGAGTTGGGTTTGTTATCTGTGGTTATGAGTGATGCAATGTCCTCTATAAAGGAGGAGATGGGACCTGGTGGTCGGTAAATAAGGTGCATAGTAGCTGTGTGGTTAGGTGATAGGGGTAGCTTAATAGATAAGGATTCAGCAGAGGGGATTTGAGCGTCCTGGATGACTTTGATGTCAGAGTATTTCTGAATATGATGGAGAGTCCACCTCCCTTCCTTTGAGTGGTGTTTCTGTCGCATCTAATAGCATAATCATTAGGTATAGCAAGGGCCAGAGATGGACCGGAGGCAGCATTAAGCCACGTTTCCGTGACTGCAAGGAGATCGAGCTTTTCGTGAGATATAAAGTCAGCGATGTCGAGAGCATGGGCAGGAAGAGACCTAGCATTCACCAAGGCTGCTTTAATGAGTTTGTCTTTTTGAGGGGATTTTTCCGGTGGTGTAGGTAGGCCGTGCAAATGGGTATGGGCTGACTTGACTGAGTCAGTGGTTGAATTGGCACGGTTGTGGTCAGTATGCGGATGTTTCATGCTGCGGGCTCTTAATTTAAGTTTTCTGGTTAAGATGCTTGGGTGGAAGGAGCGTGGAAAGGTAGGTAGGCTAGTTCTAGAGTTCAATCTAATGTTTCTAATAGAAATGCTAGGGTGGTGGGAGCATAGGAGGGTCGGCAGGCTAGTTCTAGAATTCAATCTCGAGTTTCTAATAGCAGTAGTACAAGGTTGGTTAGGAGTTGGTCTGTTAGCAAAGTGGCGGATCCAGAGTGCTGGATCATCCAGATACGGGTTAGCAGGTGTCATGGTGCTAGGCCACGAAGTGAGGGTGGTGGTTATCATGCGTGTGCAGGTGCAAGTGTCTTGATTAGGATATGGATTAGGTTGACTAGTCCAACGTCTGGTGTAGATGTACAGTTGGTGTGGATAAGAGTAGATAGGCACCAATACATGATGTGGGTAGTGTTGCTAGGAAGCAGAGATTCCAAGTGTGGTCTAATAGCGACCATAGGTGACCAGGCGCAACACAAATCAAACAAATGTGGTTTGTAGGTGACCAGATGGCGTAATACAATCGGGTGTGGCCAGTAGGCGACCGTAAGGCACAACACAGATCAGTCCGGTGTAGTCTGTGGAACATCAGGCATGATGCAATCAAATGTGGTCTGAAGGCTACCATAAGGCACAACATGCGTCAATCAAATGTGGTCTATTAGTGACCCTAAGGCACAACACGAGTCAATCAAGTATTGGTCTATTAATGACCATAAGGCACAGCACAAGTCAATCAAATGTGGTCTATAGTGACCATAAGGCACAACACCGGGCCATCGAGGACATATGTGCAGCATGTAGCAACAGTGGCCTAGCACCATGACACCAACAGCACCTAGATTTGAGACGGCACAGTAGGCTGGCATGCAACACCTATGTTTAGCAATACATTGGGCTAAAGCACAAAGCAGAGCCGCACCTAGATTTGGTAGTACAGTAAGCTAAATGCAGCGCCTGTATTTTGCCGTATAGTAGGCTGGAAACACAAAGTAGGCAGCACCTGGATTTACAGTCTCACCGTTGCAACAATAGGCTAAGGGTGTGGGTGTATCTTTGGCTTAAATCTTCTTGGTAAGCAATTATGCGGTGCCTGGAATCAGGTTATCAAGAGCGACTGGGGATGGCAGGACTCAGGTCAGGGTAGCTCCAATGGACTGACGTGCCGCGGGGCCACGGGAGGTATTGACAATAGTTTTTATGAGAGAGAGGTGCCGCAGTAGCAGGCAGCAGGCAGCAGGTTTAAACAGGACGTGGAAATGCTGTGCAGCGGATCGAGTCAGCAGAGGTCAGGTATGTTTATGTGGGAAGCTGATGGGTTGAGGTCTCTACGGCACATTTGACTGCGGGACCCAAGTTACCTATGCTGGCATGTGTTGGAGGTCCAGGGGGCCTGGCAGACGGCAGAGTCGGCAGGTAACAGGCAGAGAACAGGCTCCAGCCTTGTTCCCGAGGGCCTTGGTGTGAGAGGGCCGGCTTTGCCAGCCGGCTGCCAATGGCTGTAGTGGTAGTTGCAGCAGCCAATCGGCAGGGCCACGGCTACTACTGGGAGCCTGGTGGTAAACACCTCGAAACAGGCCTGAAGACGGCGGCCATCTTAGAAGGGCGCCTCGTGTCGAGTAGCTCAGTGATAATGTGTGCACACGTACGTGCTCTTTCAGGTGCGGGGCAAGTAGGATGAAAAGGGGGTTCTGGATCCTGGAGTGTGCTTCTGGGGCAATTAGGTGAAAACGCACCAGTTTTCCGAAGTTGAACAAAGGAGGCAGGACGTAGCGCAATAAAGGCGGCGCTTACCGTGGATACTTTCCTGAGGCGACCCGCTGCTCCTGCAGTGTCGGGGCCTCGAGGAAGGCGCTCCGGCTCATCAGCTGGATTCGGCAGATGCACACAGGCATATGTCGGATCTTCTGCAAGTCCCGAGCGCAGTCGCTCAGGATCTTCTATGGTGGGCTTGCAACAACAACATTCTCAAGGGAGAGTCTTTTTGGCAACCATGGCCGGAGATGACGGTAGTGACGGACGCCTCACTCACGGGGTGGGGAGCACACACCAACGATCTGACAATCAGCGGTCGTTGGTCTCCTTCGGAGTCCAAACTACACATCACCCTATTGGAGTTGAGGGCAATCAGACTAGCTCTGAAGGCCTTTCTGCCCTCTGTACAGGGAAAGAATGTCCTGATAATGACGGACAATACAGTCTCAACAAGAGAGGAGGGGTAGGGTCACTGCCACTGTGCAGAGAAGCAATGCAGCTCTGGTTCTGGGCAATACGAGAAGGAATCGCTCTGTCGGCAATTCACCTAGCCGGAGAGAAGAACACGGCGGCAGACGCTCAGAGCAGGCAGAGCACGGTCTCTCACGAGTGGGAGCTGGCTCAGGAAGTCCTTCTGGAGATCTTCGCCCTTTGGGGAACCCCTCAAGTGGATCTGTTTGCCAACGCGATCAACCGGAAGTGCGAACAGTACTGCTCAAGAGAATTTCTTCAAAGAGGAGCTGTGGGAGACGCATTCGTAGTGGAGTGGAAGTTTCCACTGCTGTACGTGTTTCCCCCAGTCCCTGTGATTCCTCAAGTAAACAGGAGGTTGAGAAAGTTCAGGAAAACCATGATCCTAATTGCCCCGGATTGGGCCAGGAGAACGTGGTACCCGGACCTTCTAGACATGTCCATCTGCCCTCCAATATGTCTTCCGCAAAGAGAGGATCTTCTCTCGCAAGAGGAAGGTCGGGTTCTCCATCCAGAGGTCAAGACACTCGACCTTCACGCATGGTTTCTGAGAGGTTGAGATACAAGGATTGGGATCTTCCGGATGACGTAATGGAAATCTTGCTTTCGGCCAGAAGACCAGCAACAAAATCTTTGTACCGATGTCGCTAGAACCGGTTTAGTAACTGGTGCAAAGACCAGGATGTGGACCCTTTTCAATGTGGCACCCCAATGGTGCTCTCTTTACTACTACATCTAGCTAATCTGGGGCTCCAGATAGGTACAATCAAAGGTTACCTTGCTGCGCTGTCCATTTTCAAGCGGTCCTCGGAAGAGGTTTCATATTTCAAAATACTGTTAATTATTCAATTCTTAAAGGGGCTTACTAATGTATACCCTCCAGTACCTTTTCATGTACCAACTTGGGACATAATTTAAAATGTTTGACTTGCATACCTTTTGAGCCTCTGCACTCATGTCCAATGAGGCTTTTGACTCTAAAAACTGTCCTCCATGTGGCCCTATCATCAGCCCGCAGGGTTAGCAAACTTCAGGCTCTCTCATGCAAACCACCATATACTATTTCTTATAAGGATAAGGTAATCCTTAAAGTTAAACCTTCGTTCTTGCCAAAAGTAGTCTCGGACTTCCATTTGTCACAAAAAATAGTAATACCAACCTTTTATCCTCCTCCTCATCTGGGCAAAGAAGAGGAGAGATTACACAGATTAGATCCCAAGAGGGCTCTTAGTTTTTACATCTCAAGGATGGCTAAATTGAGACAAGATGGCCAACTATTTGTGGGTTATACTGGTCATAAATTAGGCTTATCTGTAACAAAACAGACCATTTCCCGCTGGATCATATTAGCCATAGTTGAATGCTACAGATTAGCGGGAAAAGAACCACCAGATGAGCTTCGTGCCCATTCTACAAGGGGAATGGCTACTTCTGCTGCTCTAAAGAGGGGAGTCCCAGCAGCAGATATTTGTGCAGCTGCAACCTGGAAAACAATGCATACTTTTGTGAACATTGTTTGGATACTGCCTCCTCTAACGAGGGTTTATTTGCCAAGGCAGTTCTGCATTCTGTCCACGAAAACTGAAATTCGTACTCCCACCTCCTAAAATTGATACTGCTATGGGAGCCTATCACAAGATGAGGAATACGTGGGAGGACACAATCCATTCGAAGAACAAGTTACTTACCAACTGTAACGTTATTTCGACTGGATGTTCCTCCCACGTATTCCTCATCGACCCTCCCATCCTACCCCACAGTACAGTTTACGTTTTCTTATGCTTTCCTCGCACGAAGAACGCATCGGTCATGGGACACGCCTGGTTGTTCCTCCTGTGTGTGTGTGTGTGTATGTGTATATATATATGTGTGTATATAATAATATTTCTGAGGCTTGTGGAATCTGCTTAGATCACATGCTGTGCATAGGCCGACATCTAGTGGAAGCTACGGAGTATGTTTGTTTTTCGAAACTCAAAAATGGGCGTCGACACAGGGCGTGCCAGTAATACTATCCCTAGTGTGACGTCCACTGTACCCAAGATCCCTCACGCGTTTAGGATCCTCAGATTGTTTTTTTCCGCCATACTGGTCAGAAGCATCTTGCGGAGTCCCCTGGCCTTAGCCATACTTTTGCTAAAATTTTAAATCATTAATCTATTGACATCCTTCCCCACCCCAACGTCGAACTTCGACACTCGATGCCGGCTGGAGAAGAAATCGACCGTCGGCTGCTGCACGGCGGATTTGGGCCTCGGAAGGCCGCTGGCCTCGGCCCGGTCCTGGTAGGCCGCTGGCCTCGGCCCTGCAAGTCGGGAGAGTGGGGGGGTGGTACATACTCTACACTCTTGGTATATAGGTACACCTTATACATTTCCTACACTTAACAGCCCGCTGCCTCAAGGTGCGTATGGAGGGTACCCCTTTTCAATTCTGCCCCAAGTGCAACCGCAAATACCCTTGGGTCGACAGGCACGCCACGTGCAATCTCTGCTTGCCGAGGGACCACCCCGAAACGAACTGCAGAGCGTGTAGTAGGTTTAAACCTAAGACACTTAAGGACCGTTCGAAGCGTTGGGCCCACCACGCCAGGCAGGGGGCCATGGCAGCAGAGGGCGCCTTCAGCGATGGCAGCGACGCCGTACTTTCGGACGGCGAGGGCAATACGGCGTCGAAAGACAGCCGAGCGCAGGTCCCCGACCTCGGAAGGTCGTCCGGCAGGGCGGCTATGGGGAAGATCCCCGCGACGCAAGCGCTTCACATACTACACACACTAAACACACTAAGTCCAACCGAGACTCGACAACGTCGAGTTCTCGGAAAGAGGCACAGACAGAGCGGTCCGATTCGGTGTCCTCTGGGCGCTCTCGATCAAGATCGCCGCATGACTCCAGGCAATCATCCACTCTTGCCAAGAGTGCCTCGCTCCCTAGGCTAACAGAAGTTCAATCGTCGGAAGACGAAGACGACTTCCACCCCCAGGCCGCGCTCCAGGAGGCGGAGCCCGCAACTGAAGCCAGCGAGGCCCCACGATCGAAGGACAGGGACACCTATCCCGATCCTCGACGCCAGGCGTCGAAAAACTCCGGAGCCACTAAAGGACACGGAAAACATTTTTCTACGCACGGGGAGGGGGGAAAACAGCAGAAGAAACTACCTGTACATTCTTCCACACCTGTGAAACACTCCACCAACCCTAAACAGACAGACAAGCCCAGGTCTGCTGATAGGTCCACAACCAGCAAAGCTACTCGAGATAAATCCCATAGACTTGCTGAGAGAGTCATTCCCAGTTCCAAAAAATGGTCC
Source organism: Ambystoma mexicanum (assembly GCF_040938575.1). Lineage (NCBI taxonomy): Eukaryota > Metazoa > Chordata > Amphibia > Caudata > Ambystomatidae > Ambystoma > Ambystoma mexicanum. Next base: position 125,385,068 of record NC_090934.1, read on the forward strand.
AGTGAAGACATAGATAGGGTCATGTCAAGAATGTCTTCTTTGGCTGACTTTTATGATAAAAATCCAGAACATTTCCTCTCGTATGATCCACAAGGGGCAACACCCTCAGGCTCTACTGATCTTATCTCCCTGAGTAAGAAGGCCCGGTTTAAATCCCCGATGAGGTCTGAACCCTTCGAGGTACAACCTTACGCAACACCATACTCGCGGTATCAAGGAGAGGCTTCCTTTTGTGGAGACCAAGAATTTGGTATGATAGAAGAGCAAACCGGGACGGGCTACTATGGGGATGATGAGGAACAGGAAGATGAAGAGGATGACCCGGAAACATACAGAGTAGATTCCCCGGTAGAGAATGAAGCCCTGGTTACCGACTCCCCGGTCGATAACCAGCCCCTCCTAAATGAGGTTCTCGCTCGCGCAGCAGAACATTTCCACATTGACACCCACGGTGTACAGGAGGAAAGGGACTTCGCAGAAGAGTTAGTGGGAGAAAGGAGGCCGGTTGCCCAGACCATCCCTATCCTTAAATCCATTCAGCGGAGAATAGATCCGTCCCTGGTGAACCCAAACCTCACCAGAGCAGTCAATCCCAGGGTTGAAAAACTTTTCAGGGCAGCTCAGCCTGACCCTCTCTATATAAGCGGACATCTGAAGCCAGACTCCCCAGTTGTTACCAACACTCGTAAGAGGGCTGGAACACCCTTGTCTTCGTCAGAAGCTCCTCCCGACAAGGAGAGCAAAAAAACTATACGGTTTCGGCAGGAAGGTAGCCTCAACGTCCGCCCATCAAGCAAGGATTGCTAACTCCACCACCCTGTTGGCCAGCTACAACTGCCATCAGTGGGAAGAAGTCGCGGCTCTCATAGCCTCTGCTCCTGAACCGTTAAAGGGCCAATTAGCTCGGATTTCCGCAGAGGGTAGAGCCGTGTCTGGTTGCATTTTGAAAGCAACCTTCGACGCCGCGGATAACGCAGGCAGATTGATAGCAGAAGGTACTGTTATCAAGAGACATGCGTGGTTACGACAGTCTGCTTTTAAGGCAGAAACTCAGGCATCATTTAGACAAACCGGTGGAAACCGATCTGTTTGGTAAGGCGGTCGAAGACTCACTGAAAAATGCCAAAGACGAATACGAGACACTCAAATCCCTTGGCCAGTTAACCAATAAACCCCCTAACCAGAGAGGGAATAGTAATTTTCGTCGCCCACGCGGCCAAAATTCCCAGAGAGGATCTAACTATTCCCAGGGGCAGGGTACACAGTGGAACAACCAACAGTCTACCCAGGGTTACGGCAGAGGTAATGGGAGAGGTTGTGGTAAAGGCAGAGGCAGCCCCAGCAAGGGAAGGCGGCACGCCTCCACCAAAGCAGTGACGCTCAGTTCAGGGTCCCTTCTCACGCAACCCCAGTAGGGGGACGCATTTCAAACTTCATCCAGGCTTGGGAAGGGATCACATCAGACAGATGGGTGCTGTCAACAGTATCCACGGGATATTGTATAGAGCTACTGCACCGTCCCCGGAACCATTCTCCACGACAAAGAGTACACTCCTTAGAACATCAGAAGATTCTCCTCGAGGAGATCGCCATTCTTCTACAAAAGGACGCAATAGAACTCGTCCTGGGACACCAGGTAAACAAGGGTATTTATTCAACTTACTTCCTTGTGCCAAAGAAAGACTTGACAATGCGCCCAGTATTGGACTTACGGCCTGCCAACAAGTATGTCAAGCCCCAAAAATTTCGTATGACCACGCTACAAGAGGTAATCCCCCTCCTTAAAAAGGGGGATTACATGGCAACCTTGGATATGAAAGATGCTTATTTTCATATTTCCATGTTCCCAGTGCACAGAAAGTACTTGCGCTTCAAGGTGGACAGTCGCCACTACCAATTCAAGGTACTGCCCTTCGGGATAGCTTCAGCACCAAGGGTATTCACCAAGGTACTGGCGGTGGCGGCTGCACACCTACGCAGGGAGGCAATCCCAGTGTACCCTTATCTGGACGACTGGCTCATAACGGGGGTAACCCCAGGAATTTGCAGGACAAAGGACTATCGACCTCCTCCACGAATTAGGCTTCTCAATCAACGAGAAGAAGTCAAGCCTGGTGCCAAGCACCTCAAAACAATTCCTAGGAGCAATCCTGGATACCCAGGAGGGGTTGACCTTTCCTTCAGAAGAAAGAATTCGGAATATACTACGGCAAATTCCGCATTATCAGTCCGGTCAACAAATAACGGTACGCAAAGCAATGCGTTTACTGGGCATGATGGCGTCATGCATTTACCTGGTCCCACACGCGCGCCTGCATCCCATGCAGGAATGGTTGGCGAAACAGTGGTCTCAGGCAAGTGGTCAGTGGGACGATCTAGTGGTCGTTTCGCCAACACTGGTACAAAGCCTTCACTGGTGGACAAGAGAGAATCTCGCAAAGGGGAAACCCTTTTACGATCCCGAAGTACAGGGAGTAGTCACTACAGATGCATGTCTGACGGGGTGGGGAGCTCACCATCTCCACCACACAGCTCAGGGTCTCTGGTCTCACTCAGTGGCCAAGAACCACATCAACCTGCTAGAGCTTCTGGCAGTATTCAGAGCGCTTCAGGCGTTCGAGCCCCATCTACTAAACCTGTCAGTGCAAATCCGGACGGACAGCACTACAGCCATGTTCTACCTGAACAAGCAAGGAGGGACTCGCTCGCCAAATCTGTCCAAGCTTGCCCAGAAAATCTGGATATGGGCACTCAGACGGAACATCTTCCTGTCATCACAACATGTTCCAGGGGAGCTCAATTCCCTAGCGGATGCTCTGAGCAGAGACTCCCTCCCAGAGGAACACGAATGGGTTCTTCACAGAGAGGTCGTAGAAGATCTCTTCTCTCAGTGGGGTTTCCCCACTATAGACTTATTCGCCACAAGCGAAAACAAACAATGCTCAGGATTTGAATCCAGGTTCCCCCAACCAGACTCCCAGGGGAACGCCCTGTGGATGAACTGGTCAGGGATGTTTGCGTACGCTTTTCCACCAACTCCTCTCATCAGGAAAGTGGTGAACAAGATGAACAGGGAATCGATGACGCTCGTCCTAGTTGCTCCCATGTGGGCAAGACAACCGTGGTTCCCACACCTACGCAGGATGGCGGTGTGCAAGCCCATCAAACTTCCAGCCTGGTACAACCTACTGTCCCAGCACCAAAGTCAAACAGTGCACCAGCAACCCAACTCAATGAACCTGGCAGCATGGCTCCTGAGGTTATAGAGTTTGGACACCTCAATTTGCCACAGAGGTGTATGGACATCCCAAAGGAATCCAGGAAGCCAAACACAAGGCACTGTTATTTTGACAAGTGGAAGAGGTTTCTTATCTGGTGCCAGAGTAGACAAATCAACCCAGTTGATTGCACTCCTTCCACTATTGTTACATACATGCTCCACTTGCTAGATGCAGGATTGGTTTTTAACTCACAAAGTACACCTGGCAGCTCTCTCGGCTTACACCACTTCCCATAGCAAGGTGTCGTGGTGGAAAGTACCAGTAGTTAAAGCCTTCATGGAAGGAGTAAAGAGACTTCACCCTCCTATTTCAAACCCACCGCCAGGGTGGGACCTTAATGTGGTGCTAGCCAAGCTCATGGGCCCCCCTTTCGAACCCATGCATAAAAGCAGTCTCAAACACCTGACTTATAAAACGGCCTTCTTAGTAGCTATTACTTCTATAAGAAGGGTCAGTGAAATTCAGGCTCTGTCAGTGCAGGATCCCTTCTTTACTATCCATAAAGACAAACTGGTTTTACGCACACACCCTAGGTTCTCACCTAAATTTATATCAAAATTCCATGTAAACCAGTCCATCGAGCTTCCGGCTTTCTTCCAGAACCCGCAAAGCTCGGCTGAGGTGAAACTACATACCCTAGATGTGCGTAGGGCAGTCCTCTATGTAAATAAAACAAGACCGCTAAGGAAAACAGATCAACTGTTTGTCTCTGTAGCTACAGGCAGAGAGGGGGATCGTGTCTCTAAAGGTGCCATCTCGAAGTGGATTATTAACTGTATCCAGCTGTGTTACTCACTCTCTGAAAAGACTCTGCCTTTTACGCCAAGGGCCCACTCTACTAGAGGCATTGGGGCCACTCTGGCTTTCATTGCAAATGTTCCCCTTGACACCATTTGCAAAGCAGCTACTTGGACCTCTATTCACACTTTTACTCAGCATTACTGCATTGACACCCATTCCAAGACAGATACACAAGTGGGACAAGCGGTTCTAAGACACTTATTTGCTCATGACCCTTCTCACATCCCACCTCCTTCTTCTGGTACTGCTCGCTAATCTATGCACAGCATGTGATCTAAACAGATTCCACAAGCCTCAGAAGGGATACATTACTCACCGTAATCGTATTTCTGATGCTTGTATCTGCTTAGATTCACATGCGACCCACCCTTCCTCCCCTCCGAGAGAAGGCGCATGATTGCTTGTAGTCTTACCTTTCTGTCCATCTGCTTGGATTATCTGTACTCGCGCTACTCCTCATGCTACCTCATGTCCGAAAAAATACAATCTGAGGATCCTAGACGCGTGAGGGATCTTGGGTACAGTGGACGTCACACTAGGGATAGTATTACTGGCACGCCCTGTGTCGACACCCATTTTCGAGTTTCGAAAAACAAACTGTAATACTCCGCAGCTTCCACTAGATGTCTGCCTATGCACAGCATGTGAATCTAAGCAGATACAAGCATCAGAAATACAAAACAGAACTGAAGCAACGGCGGCTCAAGCTATTTATACCATCAGTGACATCGACAGAGTACGGAGTACGTCGAGGGACAATCGACGCCACAACCTCGAGCACAGCACCATCTGCCGAGGATTTTTTTTTTTTTTCGAAGCAGCGAAGCTGGAGTTAACGATTTATCACAAGATGAGGAATACGTGGGAGGAACATCCAGTCAAAAGAACGTTACAGTTGGTAAGTAACTTGCGCTTCATTTAGCAGGTGTGTTTTTCTACATGTTCTTGGGTCAATTTGTAAAGAACAAGTCGGTTTCAGACTCGCTAGAGGAACAGAATCAGCCCTACTATCCATCTGGGATCACCTAAAAACAAACGCAGACTCCAACACAACCTCAGCTCTGATTCTGCTCGACCTTTCGTCAGCCTTCAACAGTTAGTCGTGACACCCTAACCAAAAGATTGGAAGACTTGGTTATAACGGACATGGCACTACACTGGACTTAATCATTCCTAGCAGACAGAACTGAAACTGTATGGTCCTCACTATCACCACTATACTTCAACATCTACGAGACTTCAAATCTTCAAGAAATACAAAATCACATGATACAACTACGCAGCCGACACTCGAATCATCTTAAGCCGTTCACTCAACCCTAAATGAGTGTCTAAAAAAACTCTTAACTGGATGAACGCCAACAACTTGAAAATCAACCCAGGAAAAGACAAATCCTGATTATATCCAAAAACCAAGAGAACACCTACATTCCGTGGCCGATGGAAATGGGAACCGCGCTAACACCATCGAAGTTAGTAAAGATCTGGGAGTCCTGATGGAGAACACCCTAACCTTAGAACCAGAAATAAATGGAATAATCAAATGCTTCTTCCTCCTTCACACAAGAAGAATCTTACCTTTCATCTCCTTCACCCGCAATAGTCGCCCTCCTGTCTAGAATAGAGTACGCAAACAGCCTCTGTCTCGGGGTGCCAGAATACCTCCTGTAGAAACTACAAAGCTTTCAGAATGCAGCAGACGGACTGCTCAAACCATCCAGAAGAGACCACATCACTCCAGCACTAAAAATACTACATTGGCACCCAGTCAAACATCGCATCACCTTCAAAACAATGTGCATAACACACAGGGCAGTCAGAAGACAGGGAGCTGAATTCCTACAAAAGAAAATAACAATCTACAAGCCAACAAGACTCCTTAGATAAAGCAACAAAATCCTCCTGGAACAAAAACCATACCTCAGAAAAAAACTAGGGGGCGCTCCTCCTCCCAGGTTTTTGCAGCTAGTTGGAACACCTCGATAGGAATGAGAAACACCAAAGACCACCTACAATTCGGAAAACTACTAAAAAACCTGACTCTTCAACACTGCTGATTCAAAATGTTATCAACCAAACGGGAAACACAAAGAACAGGATGACAGAATTTAGGATGACACTAACACCCAGAACTGACTAGGGGAAACTCCTACTATAACAAGAGAGACAACGCTAGGTCATTTAGGACACAAGCAACCCCATGAGGACAGAAATTAGCAAACCTGGCCAACTCCTTCCAACAACCTCACCCACTCCATAAACGCCACCAAGTATCATTTGAATAGAGTTGCGTGAATGTTAACAGTTGCCACACCTGAAACAAGTTGTGGACATTGGCATGGGCCGGGCCCGGTGGAGTTGTGAATGTCAGCAGGTGCCGCCCCTAGACATATTTGCGAACCTTGGCATGTGCCACGCTTCTAAGGGGCTGTGAGCGGTTGCCTGCGTGAGCAGGTGGATAAGGTTGTGAATGCCAACCACTGCCACATCTGGATGGAGTAGTGTTGGTTGACCGATCCCATGACTGGATTAGGAATGCTATCTGTGCCAGATTTGTGCAGATTCACAAACGCCTGCTTGCCCGCAGACCGGTTTGACGGAGGGGACCGGGGCCGAACTTGGACACGGTTATGAACTTGCGTGGGCGTCGTGTGTGGAAGAGACTGCGGGTGTTGGCTGGTCCCAGATCTGGATGGAGGTGCAAAGATGCTCGCGCACCCCACCTGGAGACATGGAAGTTTAGCGCTTCACTTCCAGACAGCAACGCCAATTAACCAATCCACTAACAATATCACCCCTCTGCATGCACCTCTCGAACCATAACCAAACACAACCACAAGCCTATAACGCAACAATCCGCACAAACTTCACTACAATACAACAACAAAACAAACCACACGACTCAGCACAACAGCACACAACTGTTACCGACCGGAAAACACCACAAACCCAGCAAACGGTGTTAACCGGGTTGAGGCTGCCAACAGCACATCACCGCTCTTGCACTTTTCCAGCTTATTACCACTAAGTCACCACCCCTTCCCTTTTCAGAGCTGCCAGGGGACCACTGTGATAGACTGGTGATAGTGCGCGGTAGTAATATCCTTTAACATTCACATTAGATTTGCATTTTTATGCATAATCTCCTCCACATGTGAGTCCCCCAGCACTAGACTTAGGGATTTTTTGTCCGTTTCTCTGGAGTGAATGGGAACCTTTTTCGACACTCACTCATACTCTTACGTCCCATCCCCTTGCCTCCATACTGCATGGGCATCCCTCGCGATGGACAGGAGACGGAACCTTTTTCACCAGAAAATTGCCTTCTCCTTTAAATTTAGAGGCGCGTGGTGGTGCGGCCCTGGGAACATGCATTGCCTTTACTCTGCCCTCTGGCACCACACCTCAGTCCACTTTTCTGCGTCGACTGAAACAGGCTGAATTCACCAGCGCTCCTTGTTTTGACTTCGGCCATGTAATTGCACGCGCGGATGCTTATTTTGTCTTTTTATCATTCAGGTACTCAGTTCTCAGGCGTCACGCTCCTCCCTGGCGCATGTCGACTACTACAGGGTTCAGCAGGTGTCCATCCTACGACAGGCTCTTCCCTGCTAAAGATCCCCACGCCCTCTGCCTACGGTGCCTTGGCCCTGACCACGGCTGGCATGCTTGTACCACGCTTTCCGTGAGGTCTTTGAAGAACAGACTGGCCAGGTGCACAGAGATCTTCCACAGATCGCCTCCAGAGGACCTGAAGGACTTAGTGTACCATCGATCAAAGCCCAAGGTAGGGCCACTTTTTCCAGCGTACCCCGCAATGGAGACTCTTCCCAAGGACTCGCCCGCACAGAAGGGACTGCCTTGGTCCTGGTACAAGCACAAGCACCGAGGCTGAATCGGCTACCGGCCGCCATGCCGAGGGGTCAGTAGATCCTCCCGGTGACAGTGCTGAGGATCCAGAAGCTTCTTTTACCCGGCCTTCTCCTGAGGAGCTAAACCTTAGTACCAGCATCCTGTCCGATGGGGTGCCTTTACGCAGTCTACTCGCAGATCTGCCGAGGGCGAGCCTGGCAGGCCTCCACCTGAGGATCAGGGTAGGCCCGATCCACACTCAAGAGTCCTGGGCGGGGCCCAGTTAGCATCCGGCCGACGCCTGTCCAGGGAAGGCAGGTGGTGGGCCATGTGTCGAGGTGGGACTGGTGTCAAACAGGTATGTGGCGACAGTTTATCCTTCTGTCGGGGAGGAGCCAAGTACCCCTACTCCACCTACCCCGCCTATATTATCTGAGAAGTATGAACCAAAGTAGGACATATACTACACCAATTAGAAGACAAGAAGAGGAGCAATGACTGTGCAGTACCCATAAGAATGCCTATACCTAAGAGAATATGGGAAATAAAGTATCCATTAAGGAAACCATACCTACATACAAGACAATATGATGGTCATTTGAATGCGATTCCTGATGAAACGAAGAAACGATGACCAGGATGAATGGTAACGTCATAAGAAACTGAATAGATTCCATAAATAGAAGATAATCTGAGAGGCAGACAGTTTATGAATAATGAAGTATTATACATAAGTGACATTTTGGGATCAAGATGAAGAAACTTATGCCACAAACGTGAGGAAGATATTTAGTTAGTTTAAACGCAGGCAGCAAAGCAATCGCGAAGCTAGCCAATTGCTAATAGTAAATGGACAGCGGCAAGCGCCAACAATACATATATACCTCATCGATGCATATGGATTGAATTAAAAATGAAGGTTCCACCACGCATATTGTAGTCTTGAACAAGGAAGGCTTCCAATTCAGTGGCGCAGTTACAAAAGCAATTGAATTAAACAGAATATATTTCAGCTAAGGAGTTGGATGAGCCAAAGAATCAAGGTCTTATCAGAACTAAAATTGGCTGACATTAGATGCATTTAACGTGAAAGAACAGAAGCTCTTGTTCAAGAAGGTCAAGTATAAACAAAGACGTCAGAGGACTATTGGAAAATGCAGTTAAATACATGAGAGGCTCAATTCATGATGTCCAGTCATGTGATGGAAGAAAGTTGGACGCAAGAGATCACACCTAAGCACGGAAGACAGACCGTACCCATACTCCTTAAAAATAAAAATCCCAGAGAACAGTACAAACTCGAGGCCAACTTCAGACACTAATTGACACTGATACATTGAGATGAGGGAGTGTTCTTTTTAATTGGTGGGAAGCTGGTATCGAGACACGCTCACCCGCACCTGGTTGTTCAGTCTGCATGCTGCTCACGTAGGTGGAAAGTTATTGAGGACCACGTAGTTGGGGGTCCTATAGTTGTGTAACCAATGGGACGTTGTACATTTAGTGACCTTCATAGTGGCCATTTTGAAGGGAAAGCTTAGTTGTCCCACTTGTTGACTATCCAATTATTTCTCTCCGTTACTCCATACAGATATTACACCTATACTTAGTAGTTCACTTGGAGCCATTCCCGCTTCCCGGTTTTAGAAGTTTGCCACGTAGGATGACGTTGGTAATGACGCAGGTCTACATGTTAGTAGTGAAACACATGGTCTATACATTTTTTTTTTTTTTTTTTTTTTTTTTTTTTTAAATGAGTTGAGTATCGAGCGATTGCTGAGGTTTGTTTGTACTCCCTGTTTTACTTACATCAAAACAAACTTTTTGCCAAGCTATTCATGTCGTCTGAATTATTGTTTGATTAAAATCTGCATCCCCATCCATCTTCAGGGTATTGCTACTCATCTTAGAGTTGGAAGTCCCCAGTTCACTTCCTTCGCGCAAGGCAGGTTCCTGCTGCATCCATACGGGTAGGGCACGCCACGACAACAGCAGCCGCCCGCTACCCTGTCAGTACCACTAACCCAGCCTGCAGGGACAGGTTCTTTGAAAAGTTCCTCGGGCTCATGAAGTCTCCTCGGATGGGTGGGTCATCCTCAGGGACGCCATCAGGGACTTGCTCCCTCCAATGGCTCTGCTGTAGGCTTCTTACAGGCCGCTCTGGTCCCTGTTGAGCCTCAGAAGCCCGCTCCGGCCCCCCAACCGTTTGGGCAGGCGGTTCCATAACAGCCCTGCAGCCTCCGGTCCCCGCAGCTCCTAGCACCCACTCTGGTGCCGGACCCTCCAGACCGGCAGGTGCACACAGAGGACGACGACCCTGATACGCCATCTTCAGCCAAGGCCTTCTACGAATGTCTGGCAGGGCTGGCAGAGTACTTGGGCCTTCCTCAACCAGAGGTCAAGCAACCAGCAGAGGGCCCTCTCAGAAGTCATCACACTACGTCCCGTGGCCAGAACGGTGATCCTGATGCAGAAGGACACAGTTGACTTGGCCAAAATGGGCTGCCTGGAAAAACTGCTCTCAAACGGCCAAGTCTTTATCCATCCTTACAAAGACCACGCCCAAACCGTACACCCAGTCACAGCAGTGCTCTGAGAAGGCGCGTACGTACGGAGGGTTCAGTGGCTTCCAAGAGCGGAGGTCCAGGCAGCCAGAAAAAGGTGGAGGGAGGAGTAAGTGCTTTTTCCAGTTTCCCAGCCCTCTTGCACCCCTACCCCCCCGCTCCTCCTCCACAACAGCCTCAGAGGGAAAGCAGGCATGACGCACCCCTTCGGGTCCACGTGTCTCCAGTGGGGGGGGGGGGGGGTGGGGGGGGGGGGGTGGGGGGTGGGGGAGGCTTGCTCTTCACACACATTTCTGGTGCCAGATTTTTGTGGACCCCTGGATCCTCTCCGTAGTCTCCACGGGGGTACTGCCTCCCTATCCCAGCCTCTCCTCCCCTCCACAGGTTGGGACAGCAACCCTTTTGGCAGAGATCTGGTTGCTCATCGAGAGCAAGGCAGTGGAGAAAGTCCCAGTCTCCCAGCGAGGCTTGGGCTTTTACTTCAGGATTTTTCGCCATTCAGAAGAACCAGGCGGGCCTGAGAGTTGTGCTGGACCTTTCCACCCTCAACCTCTCCCTAACTCTACAAAATGTCAAGATGGTTACGCCAGCTTAGATTACGGAGTCATTGTGCAGGGGGAGACAGGATGTGCTCCCTGGATCAGAAGGATGCATACCTACACGTCACGATCTGGCAGCCGCATCATTCCTTTCTACAATTCCGGATCATGGGCTGTCATTTCCAATACAAGGTACTTCCTTTTGGCCTCAACTCGGCCCCCTGTGACTTTACCAGGCTGATGAACTCTGTGTTGGCCCGCCTCAGGTCGCAGAGCCACCACATCTACCCGTACCTCGACTGGCTCGTCGGGGCTACATCTCCGGAAGCAGTACACCATACTTCCCACGCTCTTATGAACACGTCTGCAGCCTACGCAGTCTGACCTTCTTGGGCCTCATTTGGGACACGTGCTCCGAGTTTTTCCCTCAGACGACAAGATCACAGCCATCAAGAGGGCCACAGCACACTTCCTCAGCAGAGAAGTGACCTCGGCTTGATGGTACAACACCTACAGGGTATCATGGCAGCAGTCCTCTTGGCCGTCCCCCACACAACTCAGGATGAGGAGGATACAGCTGCACTTTGCAGCATCCTGGAACCAGGAAAGGGGCCATCAGTCAGATCAACGTTCCTCCGTCGCTTTACCCGGACCTTAGATGGTGGTCCAGGGACTGCAACCTGCAGACGGGCAAGCCTTTTCGGCAACCTACACCACAGGTCACCATCACCACAGACTCCTCTCTCGAGGGTTTGGGAGGGGGGGGGGCACCCTGGACAACCACTACGTCCATGACACCTGGACCCAGCAGGAGTACCACATCAATTGGCTGAAATTGAGGTCCATCTGGCTGGCGCTCAGGGCCTTCCTTCCAGTCATCGAGGGCAAGGTCGTCCTCATTCAGATGGACAACTCTCGACTAATATGTTCTATGTCAACAAGCAGGGAGGTTCTCGGACCCCCCCATAACCCCACCCCCCCCTCCCTACCTCCCCACCTCCACTGTGCAGGCTTGCAGTCAGCATGTGGGAGTGGGCCCTGGAGAACATCTACCTCAGGGCGGTCCACCTGCCGGGGAATCCAACCTGGAGGCAGACAGGCTCAGCAGACTAGGAGCGGACAACTACGAGTGGCAGTTGAACAACCTGGTGCTGCAGGAGGTCTTTTGAAAATGGGTTCCCCCTCCGGTGGACCTCTTTGCCTCCCAGGGCACAAAAGTGCCAACTGTTTGCCTCCTGGCAGGGTCAGAGCCGGGACTTCCTAGGCGATGCCTTTCAGATCGGAGGGGACGGAATGACAGCATACGCCTTTCCGCCCACTCCCGTGATTCACAGGGTGATATGCAAGATCAAGGAGTCTCGCCTCCTCAGCATCATCCTAATAGCTCCATGGTGGCCAGCCAGGCCATGGTTTTCGGAGCTGCTCAGTCTCTCGAGAGAGGCCTCCCATCCGCCTGCCGACGGGCCCAGCACATGTTCTGGCGCAGCAGGGGGGCGGGGTCATCCACCCCGCACCAGAGAAATTAGCCCTCATAGCGTAGTTCTTGAACATGTCACGCTAGCACATCTCAGCCTCTCTCAGGCTAAGCTAGAGATCATACAGGGCACCAGGAGAAAATCTACCAGGGCCCAGTAAACAATCAAGTGGACCAGGTTCTGTCACTGGGCAGACTCTAAGGGCTCCGATCCTCTGAAATGTTCCCTGGACGACATGCTCTCCTTTTTGGCGCATCTTGCCCATCCAGGCGTGCAGAGGGGGGGGACACTTGCCGCACCTACCTGGCTCAACATAGTCTTGGGTTCCCTGGCGCACCAACCATTCGAACCAATGGTGTTCGCGGACATCAGGTTGGTCACCATTAAAACGGCCTTGTTAGTCGGCCTCGGCTCACAGAATCAGTGAAATCCAGGCGCTGGTCGCCTTGGAGCCATACACCAAGTTTCACAAGGACAAGTTAGTCCTACAGACGCACCCAGCATTCCTACCTAAGGTGCCGCCCACATTCCATCTGAGCGAAGAAATTGCATTGCCCATGTTTTTTGCTGAGCCCGAAGACGAGGCAGAGTTCTGCACTATTCTATCTGGACAGGACCAAGATGTCTGCAAGTCGGATGCTCTTTTTATCACCTTCGGAGGATCAAGACCAGGGTATCAGGCCTCCATAGCCCGTTTGATGGTTTCGGCCATCAAAGAAGCCTACAAGGGACAGCACAATCCACTGCCGGCCAACATGCACGCCCAATCGGTCAGAGCCAAGGCAACGCCCATCGCTTTCCAGCGGCATGTCCCTTGACAAGTCATAAGCAGGTCGGCCACATGGGCCACACCTTCGGCTTTCTACAAGCACTACTGTTTGGATGCCGGCTCTAGAGCAGACGCGGCTTTCGGACAGGCGATTCTTAGAGACCTGTTTGCTTATGGAGGGTCGCCTCTCCACCCTGAGGCTACACTCGGTCGGTTGTAATTGCCCGTGCAGTATGGAGGAAAGGGGATGGGACGTAAGAGTAATTATAAGTTACCGTAGTGACTAGGGTAATCTAGCACGTTCAAGTGTTGGGAGGCCTCGTGTTTTGCTCCATGAGCTATTCTGTTTTCACACTTTTTTCACTAAAAAAGTTCTATTTTTGTCAAAGCCTGTGTGCTCTTTCACTCCTTTGACTGGCAAGCAGGGCAGGGATCCGTTTGTGTATTTCAATGCCCCTCAAGGGCAAGAATCAGTGAAGTTTAATTTAAGATTCCAGAAGGCCACTGGGCCTATACCGCACGCCGGACCATGTCGGTGAAGGAGGGAGGCTCCCTCTCCAAGCTCCTCTCTAGCTGCGGATTGAGGAACGGGTTTGTAGTGGACAAACGCCTCCTGTGCCTCGGTCTCCATCTGGACCACAGGGAAGCAGATATTGAAATCTGCCTTGGGTTCTCCAAGCGGACCGTCAAGGATAGTCTCAGTATGTTGGCAGTGTGGCTCAACGCCAAGTCCTCTACCCTGTGCGGCAAGCAGAGGCATGCCTCACCCAGGACCGGCCCGTCCGAAGAGCAGGCTTCTAAGTCCTTTGAGGGCGCCCCATCTGTGAGGGCCCAAGACCAGGCCAAGCACCGCAAATCTGTATCCGTCAAGGTTGCTGCGCAAGTGGGTCCCGCGATGGGCAGGGCGCGCTCCTCTTCACCGCCTGCCGCCTCCTTCCATCTCCAGTCATTGCTCCAGCTCCTCCATGAAGATTAAATCGGCTAACCCTGGGAAGCTGCAGGAGAAGCTGTGTAAAACCAAGGCACAGGGAAAAGTGTCCAACCTGCCCCTTAAGGCCCAGGTGGTCCAGGCGAAGTCATTCTCGATTGAGGTGGTGGCGGCCGCCCTCTGGAAGGCAAAAGGGGCTGATCCATTTCAGGGGGCCCCGGCGGCGCTCAGGGGTATTACTGCCCCCGAGCCGGGAGGCCTTGGCCAGGCCAGTGGAAAAGAGGATGCCATTCCTAAGCCTGAGACTGAGCCCTCATGATGCAAAAAAAGGGGGTGGGCGGGTGAGGAGGGCACATATTTCTTCCTCGGATGATGAGGATCTGGTATCCGTTCTGCCCCGGAGGACTTGGTGAATGACTACTGCGTGGGAATGCGGAAGCGGACGACGGCGGGAATGAACGTGGGCGGTGGGCCCAGCAAGCCCACCCACTCCCCAAGGGATGTATCGTTGGACATAATCTCGACCCTCCACACCATGGTGTCGGAAATCCAGAAGAGGATGCAGACTACTCCTCCAGCCCAAGCGACAAAGTCGCGTGAGACTAAATGGCACCCTACGCTGCCACATCAGTCTCTGTGCATACACTCCCCCAAAACACCTCCGCCCCCGGGATACAGGGACGGTGACGACTGACTGGGACGAAGTGGGGTTGTTCCATGCCATGGTCCCAGAGCATCTGACGCCAGAAGAGACCAAGAAGGAAGATTTCCTGTATCAGCTGCAGGAAGCCAAAAGGAAGACCGTTCTGGCGGTGCCTCTCCTGGATGACGTTTGGGGACGAAGGCCTGGCGCTGATGAGAAACTTGGCATCGACTCCAGCGAAGAGGGATAGGCTGGAGAAAAAGTACTGTGTGCCGGACTCCACACCCAAGTGCCTACATTCGCAGCCTTCCCCAGACTCTGGTCTCGGCAGCAGCGAGGAAGAAGTTATCTAACCCCTTTATCTTCAGCTTTTGTTTCCCCTGGACAGCAGAGGGAAGAAGTTGGATGCAATGCGTAGGAAAATGATGTACTCTGTGGCGGTGATGACTGTCGAGGCAGCTAACGCGCTTGCAATCCTGGCCAGATATGACGGGGAGCTGTGCTATAAGATGGCCCTGCTGCTGGAGTTTCTACCCGACCACAAGCAGGTTGAGGCGCTTTAGGTCCTCCAGGAGGGCAAGGTGGCATCGGAGCATGCCATCACTGTGGCCCTGGACACTGGGTTCCGACAGATAGGGAATGGTGTCTGCATCCATCGTGGCTGGTTGAAAGCCACCAACATCTGTCAGGAGGTCCAGACGAGGGTGCTGGACATGCCATTCGGGGACAACCTATTTTGAAGGCCATTGACGAATCCATGCAGGCCTTTAAGACTGACAGACGGCCCATTCCCTGGGCACTCTACAGCAGCATCGCCCATCTTTTCGTGCCTCCGGCTGAAAAACGGGCAGATCGTCGAAAGGCTTCAGCGGGGTGTCCTCTTCAAAACGTCAACCCTCCCCATCCACACACCAGGAGGCCTACAGAGGCATTCAAAGGTTTTCAGTGGCTGCTGATTTTGTCATTCCCAAGGTGGCACGCAGGCCCCAAAGCAGGATTGAACCGGCCGGGATGTCAAGCCTCCACCCATGCACCCCAGTGGGAGGCTGGCTGGCGGCATCGTCAGTGAGTGGGAAAAGATCTCGACCGATTGATGCTGGACGCTCTCGCCCATGGACACACTCTACAGTTCCAATTAAAGTGTCTGTGGATACCACTGGTGGCCCGGCAGGAGCGGCACCTCCCTCAGCTCCTGCAGGAAGTAAAGGCCACGATAAGAAAAGGGACAATGGAACTACTTCTTGGTAAAGACCGGGGGCTGGCGGCCCATTATAGACATGCAGTGTCTGAACATAATTCAGGATGGTCCGTTGCATCACATGCTCGGCCAATTGGAGGAAGGAAACTTCTTGACATCGCTGGATCTGGAGGGTGCATAGTTACACGTCCCCATTCACAAGAAGCATTGGAAGTTACAGCGCTTCGTGGTACGTGGAAGACACTGCTAGTTCAAGGCCCTTCCCTTCCCTTCGGACTGAAGTCAGCATCCAGGGTGTTCACGAAGTGCCTGTCCCCAGTGGCAGGCCATCTAAGTTTACAAGGGATACATGTGTATTCGTACCTCGATGACTGGCTCATTTGCGCCAAGTCAAGGGAAATAGCCCTCATACACACGGAGAGGACCGCCTGGCTGCTGATGGATCTGGGGTTTGTCATGATGCCTACCCCCGGGCATCCGGATCAAGCCCATCAGCCCCGGGAGCAGGCATCCAGACGTTTACAAAAACCCCAGCAGCCCCAGCCCTAGCTGCTGGGTTCAGTCCTGGCGCCGTAGGCACCAGGCTCATAGACATTACTTATCTCATGCAGACCATGCTGCAAATAAATCCAAGCCAACGTGAGGCCTGGATGGGACTATTTTACTACAGGGACTATTTTGTACTCTGGTGTGGTCCTGGGGAACTTCTTTCCTGGGACTACTTTGGAGGCTATTTAAACCATGCCCGAACAGCAGCACATGCTTAGTGTTGTTCTGCATCCAGCAGCGTGACTCTCACCGTGCCTGCAGCCAGCATCCAGTCTTCTGCCACGCCCGCCTCGAATCTGGAGCTCCTAGAATAAATGGGAAGAAAAGGACAAGGTTAGAAAACGAACTTACTTCAAATTCCTCACCTGATTCCGGATCCATTTCATCTCCCGACCTGGAAAGTACATCAGTCCTGCACGCGTCGCTTCGCCAGCTCCAGCACGGCGCCATACTCACCAGTTCTCACAGCATCTTTCGATCTGGCACTGTCCATCATTTCTTCGCCGTACTCCGGCTCCTAGAGACACAAGAATAACAAGGTGAGCCAAGGGAATCAACAAATACCTCTTACCACCATAGACTTACCTGATTTACCACCGGCGGTGTTATTCTGCACATCTTTATATGCCGCATCTGTAAAGAGGGAGAAAAACAACTCGTTAACGCATGCAATAGTTACCGGACAGCGTTGGGTAACACACTCTTACCTGAACGCCAGCAGCAGCTACGAGACCTTCTCACGAACTCAGTTGCAACTTAAGGAAGGAAGGGGACAAGAGTGAACATCGGGCACATTGAACTCTTTGAACTTGATACTTACCAATCCCGCCTGGGACTTCAGAGTCAATGCTTACCGGAACTCTCCCAATGCCTTCAAACCAGTGAAGTAACTGGTATCTACGCGCCCCTGCAAGACACGCAGGATGGAGAGCTCATCTTTTACAAACATAAGGTGAGGTTACTAAAGGGATATCGGAGGTGATTGGTGGGGGAGAGCGAGAACAGTTGGGAGGCCATCACTAAAACCCACAGGTGGCTAATCCCTGTCTCCACTTGCAGGAAAATACTTCTTCGGGTTCAGCAGACAAGACTAGGCGGGCCAGTCCAGACAGTCATCTCTGCACTACGCATCACGTTGACGGAGACCGCAGCTGTCCGGGTCCGATCGACACCCCTGTGGGGTCCAGGTGAGCGTAACAGGTTCTCTGTCCACTATCCAAAATCCTGCTTGATACGATAGCAGAACGTGCTATTCCTGGGGGCCAGGTTCAACACGGTCTCCTACCTGGTGGCCCCTTTAAAGTGGAACGTGGCGATGCTGGGCAAGGTGCAACAGCTGTTGGCACTGAAGACCGCCACAGTGCGGACCAAGTTGCTGCTCAGCATGTCGTGCATTTACCTGATCCGACTCTGCAGGTTGCGGATGCGACCCCTTCAGGAGTTCCTGGACGGTCATGGATTAAGGTGTCCGGAAGATTTGCAGACAAGATTGAGCGATGCAGTGTTGGGGCTTGCCGCGGGCACGGATTTCCAGAGACCCCTGTACCAGGAGACTCTCCATGGACGCTTCCCTGGCGGGCTGTGGAGCCCACACCGGACGTCTCCATGCCAGAGGCCTGTGGCTACCAGAGGAGAGGGATCCCCAGATCAATGTCCTGGAGCTGCGGGCAGTGTTCTGGGCCCTCAAGTAGTTCCTTCCGTCCCTCAAGGGCAAGGTGGTGGGGGGTCTTCACAGACAATACCACCACAATGTTCTTCATCAGGAGGCGGGGTGTACCAGATCCCTGGCGCTCTCCAAACAGGCGCAGGACTTGTGGCCCTAGGCCATTGCCAAAGAGATGTTCCTCATTCCTTTTCACCTGGCGGGAGTCACAAACGCCATCGTCGACTCCCTCAGCAGTGAGCTGCGCTCTTGCCGCGAGTGGGAACTTCGACAGGATCAAGTGGACAGCCTCTTCCTCAGATGGGGCGGACCCCGGATCGATCTGCTTGTGGTGGCAATTTCCAAATGCCAGAGATTCGTCAGCAGGTTTCACTTTTCAGGGACCATGAGGGATGCGTTTTCCTTCCCTAGGAAGGGCCTGGTCCTGTACACATTGCCTCTCCTGCTGCGAGTCATCAATCAACTCAGTGCCGATGCAGGTTGATCCTCGTTGCACCAGCGTGGCTGAGGCAGATTTGGTACCTGGATCTTATCCTGTCGGCGTTGCCCCCGGTCAAGCTGTCGGTGGTCGCGGGTCTGCCCGCCAGAGAAGGTGCAATCCTACATCACAACCCAGGATCGCTGAACCTGAAGGCTTGGCTCCTGCAGCTTTCGAGTTCAGAGGGTATGAGCTGCCAGCGGACTGCAGGGAGGTCCTTGACAGAGCGTCGCCTCTAAGTGCCACAGGACCCGCAGATTCTTCCACACTTGTTGTCCTTGGCCAAGGTGGGGCTGGTGCACGCATCCATCAAGGTGCCTTTGGCGGCTATCTTTAGCTACACAAGGGCTCTGGTACAGTCTTCTCTTTGGTCCCACTGCCTCGTCAAGAAGTTCCTCAAAGGACTGTTTGAATTGTTCCCACCGCTGGGGTGGGTGAGATCCAGGAGTTATCCTGCAAACAGCCGTGTCTGACTTTAACGACACAAAGGTGGTGCTGCGGCCCACCCCTCCTTCATGCCAAAGGTTCAGTTGGAATTCGACCTCAACAAGCCTTTGGTGTTGCCTGTATTCTTTAGAAAACATTCGCTGGCTGAAAGGACTTTGCACCCGCTGGATGTGGCTTGTGCTCTTAATTCTATGGCACATATGAAGAGTTTCTGGAAGACGTCTCACCTTTTTCGTGAACTTTAATCCTGTGAACCATGGTAAGACCTTGTCCAAGGCTTCAATCTCGAGGTGGCTCTCTGGCTGTTTTGCACACTGTCACTGGTTGGCACACCGACCACTGCCCCTGTCTGGTGTGCCCCTGCTGGACATCTTCAGGGCCGCTACATGGAGGTACACACACACCTTGACAAGATTCTACTGCGTTGACAAGGATTCCAGAGGGGAGTGCAAGCTCAGCCTAGCAGTGCTACGCAACCTGTTCGCTTGAAGGTGAGCCTGTTCGGAAGGTAAGAGTAACTGCTTCTGTTGAGTCTTTCCACCTCCTGTGGTTGTAATGTCGTACTACTATGTATTTATTCATGTGAATCCATGCCATGCCCCATGCTAGAGAAGGAACACTTTATTTACCAGTAACTATTGTTCTCCAGCATGGGTCTGGCATGGATTCACATGCGAATCCTCCCTCCTGCCCTTCTTGGTCATACTGCCACTTTACGTGCTACCAAATCTGAAGATGGCTGCCAGAGGAGGGGCTTAGGGAGAGGGTAGTCATTGGCTGGGGGCATTGTGACTGAGTCCAGTGATTGGTTTAGAGTAGAAGTACAGTTGGAAAGTGAAAATGTTTTTTCTTTTATCAAGGATTCCTGGCCTGACAGGGAATATTCATGAGCATGTGAATCAATGCCAGACCCATGCTGGAGAACAATAGTTACAGGTAAGTAACTTGTTCATTCTGGCCTGTACAGCTTCATGACTGTCACAGCTATCTTAAGGAGGTGATCTGAACCATCATGTACCCAGTGCCAACCCCTAAGCCCTCTTCAGCCACTGAACCTAGGACCCCTTCATCCCCATTGATGAAACCAGTAACTTCTGTCAGTCTCGCCAGTGATTATAGGTACCCTAGGAGTGGTCAACAGGAATATTTGAGTAAGAGGATAGTGCCTTTACTGGTTTACAGGGATTACATTGGTCCAAAGTCCATTCTGTAGCACTACCCTAAACTGGCTGTGTGCGGTGGTTTACCAGACAGCGGCATGTCCACCTCTGGTAACGTCTGGTGTGGTGGAATTTGGAGTGTCCCCCTAATTTGTATTCCTTAGTGCATTTCTGCAAGATTTCTACAAACTTTAGTACTAGATGGTTTGCTAATCTAAGAAAAGCCATAGAAACAAAGTACCAGAGATAAAGACTTCAAACACATTAGTTTGCCAGTGGCTTCCCAAAATGTACCTTTGGCTACTAAAACAGTGTATCGGCATCCCTGTCCTCAGAGTAGAGGGACCAATAAAATGGGACTACAGAAATGAAAATGATTGTACGTCAAATGTATACATGGTGTCCCTTTTTGCTAATTGCAGCATGTATATGGAGGGAGTTCTTGATTGGATAAAAGGAATGTTGAGTACAGGTATTTGTTAATACATAGGGCTGTTTTGTGATTTTATAAAAATATAATTTTGAAATTTGTCAGGCAAGAATCTGGGTGTGGAACTGAGGGTCTAGTATCCTCTGCATCCTATATCCTGATTTAGTTCTTGCTCCAGAGTATTAACTATTCCATTTGTATGTCTCAAAATGTATCCTACAATAATGCTTTTAAGCTGGACTCGGTCAAATGCCATACCCTTGAATTTTTGCAGAAAGAGCAATGATATAATGCGGTGGACAGTGTAGTGGATGGCAATCCAGTACATAATTCCTTTGCAAAGCACTTGAATTTTGATGTTTTATTGTGCTGCTTATAATTGTTTTTCTGTTTTTTTTCTTTTAGAGTCGACTCGCTAAAATTGCTGGCAAAATTAAGAATCAGAGATGAAGACAGATGTGCTTTTTAATGTTTCTTTTGTTTGAATTGTACACTTTTATATTTTGTATTTTTGTAATGCTAGTTAATTAAAATGTTATTGGTGTATATCCAAGTTTCAGTATAAACTAGGCATCGTGTCGTTCTTCCATGTGTCGTCTACTTGACATGGCAACAACTGATTTTCCAGTCCTATCTGACAGGCTGTTTGCTCAATTTTTGAACTGTAAATAGTGATTGTGAGCTTTTCATATTTATATATATTTAGTATCAAGTCATGGCAAAACAACTATTAAAGCTAATGTATTGTCTGAAATTGTAGTTATGACATGAATAATTGTATGTATGGGAAGATTTCTTTGCAGAAAATGCCTTTGGTTCAATTTCTATGAAATGGTAGCAAGTTCTAGCAAATTTTTGAATGGCTTGGCTTTGAGTTTGACAAATAACTCTGCATTCACTTTGTCAATAAGGCCGCATATGGCCTTTCTGTTTGGAACAGTGTGAGAAGGAATAGGTGGTGAGAAAACCTGGGTGACCTGACTTGCATAATTAATTTTTGTTGAATTTCTATTGTTTGTTATTCGGCAGCCCGTCTATCGATCAATTATGCTGGATGGGGTCTGTGCACAGAAATGGAGCATTAGTTGATGGGATTGCCTCGTACAGTTTTAGCATAATGTGCATATTTATTTCGGTTGCCTGGCCCTCCCTTTCCTAACTGAATGGGATTGCCTGCAATGACATGCAGGCTTGCAAAGCAGATTCAACTCATGCTCTCCACTTCGTCTCTTTACATAAGCAGTCCGCATGCAAGGTAAACTGACCCATGCAAGCGTGTCTGTGTGCTGGTCCTACTCTACTTTAAGACCACAAACCACTGCACTAAACATCCTGTTTTTCCACACACATGGGAGAACCGTGTTAAGAAATGCTTAATCCATCCTTGGCTACTGTTAAAACAAATGTATGTCTCCACATCTATAGTTGGTGTTAAACCCCTGAGCTGGAAACATTTTAAAGGTTTTAATGACTTTCATCCTCTCCCTAGATAATCTTTGCATACAATATAGTGGCAATGTTTTATTCAAATGGGGCAGTCATTCCTTTTCTCTTCTCTATCTGGTCATATTTGGGATCTTTGCCATTTACTGCTAGCATCCCATAATCTAAAGTAGGGGGAATGAAGAAGCAGACTCCGTAAACAGACTTGTGTCCTATGAATGGGAGATAAAACAAACTGGTGTAAACCGGCTGTGCAGTAGGACCCCAACTGGCCCATAGAGCTGGAGGTTTCCCAACAGCACTTTAAGATGAGAAGCTGCACCCTTGAGATGGATGGGGGTGCAGATTAATACACTTGCATCAAATCAATAATGACAACTCTATAGTTTGTGATTATTGGGAGTCAGGGAGTTTATGAATATCCGCAATCGTTCGATCTTCCTTCTCGCTTCAACTCCAATTAATTTCCGAAAAAACATAACATTTATACTAAACTAGTCATCACTGACGTGTAACTCTTAAAATTTTAGCATGCAACTCTATTGGTTCTAGGAAGGTAACTTTAATATAGGGACTATATCTGTACATGGTAACGGGGAGTGGGGATTGGATAAACACTGTCAGGTGGGGCATTGAAGACCTTCTGTCACGACCTTAAACCCTGGCCAGGGAACTCTGGGCCTCTGGCCCTCGCCACAGTATTTCTACAAGGGCCCAGTAGTGCCCCTCTCGGGTACCCTGGAGCCAGTCCTGGCACCAAGTTTATGTGGCACGTGAAGTTTCCATTGGGCAATGGACCAACATGGCTGTCCCCACAAGGATCAACGTGGAACTGCAACATGCAGTCTAGCATCCAGGCCCGAGTTGAGGCACGCGCTTCGCGTTATTCTGCTCTTGCAGCGTGACGTTCACCGGGTCCTGCTGAGCATCTTTGGCCTTCAAGGGCGAGCGAAGAACAACCACGTTATTCATCCTTACCTGCTCCGCGTCCTGCTCCTCTGTCAATCCGGAATCTTCCATTGAATTCGTTTTCCTCCTCCTGCAACATCCTAGAGAGGAGAGACGAGAAGAGGACAATTAGTAAGCGATCATCCATCTGCTCCATCACCTCCAGGCTCTGCTTACTTACCAAGCTCTCCTGGAAGTCTACTGCCGTACGGGCCTCTTCCATCCGATGCCCTGCTTCCATCTGGCCACATTCTTCCAGGAATCTTTCGGCGACCTGCAAGGAAAGACAGCACAGGTTAGCCTTATTCAAAGGACGCTCATAGCGCTGTCCCCTGCGGTTTCTCTTACCTTCTCGAGCTCAGCCCTCTATATTAGCTCGACGTCTCCATCACCCCTTCTGCATCAACAAGAAATAAGGTGAAGGTCAACCGGGGCAACTACAATTACGGGCATTCTTTCTTAACCAGACTAGAGACTTACCTTAAGAGCGGAGTCGCAGCTGGTCTGGACTCCCGGGCCACGCCAGTGAAGTAACTCAGCGGAATGGTGCCCAGCTACGTGCCCCTGCTCAGCACGGCACGACGGAGAGCGCACCTTATTGAAACAAAAGGTGAGAGACTCCAAGGGGGGTTGCAAGGGGAGCACGGGGAAGGTGGGCTCCGAGAAAAGATGTTGTAGCTAAAACCGAACTCCTGTCTTCCAGAACGAGCCCTCGGTAGCGCGAGTCCCCGGGGAAGGTGCAGCGGTCTCAGAAGTATCCCAGACCAGTTGGGTGGCGTCCCTGTGGATAGAAGGTGAGCATTACACCTTCCTTCGAAATGGCTACTGTAAACCTCACTAAAAGAATGACGTCTCATTGGTTCTACTAACTATAGGACCCTAGATGACTTGGTCCACTGATTGGGTTGACAACAACCCACTCATACTTTTCCACTTGCTTAGCAGCGTGCAGAACAGCCAGCCAGGTGCAGGGAGTTTCGTCTGCACCCCCAGTTTCCTTCCAGTTATTGCTACAATCAATCATCACCTCAGTGGTCATGTGTCAATTATTTCTTTTTGGTTGGCCTCGAGACAGCTTCTTGGTCTGGAAAAGTTAAGGCGTCCATGCGTGGGTGTGAAAGTTTCATCCCTTCTTGCTCGTCTGGTCACGTGATTTTGACACTCTGAAATTCTTATTCTTCATGCAATTCATGTATTTGATTTAATTTTGCCCGCCATCTGTGGCTTATCTCGACCTTTCTGCACAGAATACTATGTTCCTCTTTCGCTTAATTGTATCCACTGTCAGACTATGATACGACCTTGGTTTCTTGGCAAAATTTATCTTCGTCTGGCTTTCTCTGTCTTTAATTCTTGATTTATTTGCTGTGAAGCTCTTTTCTTGAGACCTTTAGTAACCTTTGGTTGATTCTGCTCTTATGTATAGTGGAAGTATACTTGTATGAAGTGCTCCTTTTGAGGTAGATATGTATAGGTGGCGCTTGCCGCAATATATCTTACTACTAAGCATAAGCATGCCTCACGATTCCTTGCTTCTTGCAGTTCCTTGCATATGTACACATTTAAGCTAACTGAATATCTTCATCCCGCACATGGCATAATTTCTGACATCTTGACATCAATTATTTCACTTTAGACTCAGGATGTCACTTGTCCATGGTGTTTCATCTCCCATCATTCACAGGTCGTCATATCTTTTATCCGGGTTCTTATGAGGTTACCATTTGTCTTTTAGTATCTTTTTAGCTTCTTCAGGGATTGCATTCTGACAATCGTCATCCTGTCTCGTGTCGATATGGTTTTCTCAATGGGTACCTTACTGTCCAGGTTTTCTTGGGTATCGGTACTTCAATAGGTGAGGTTCTTCTGACGGGTAATGGGCAGTGCCGACCTGTGGCTCTCTGCTGGTTTTTGTTCATATGTCACATATTTTGGTGTGAACGTTCCTGGTACTTCAAAATGAGCGGTTGAAGTGTGAATCGAGCTTGGCACCTCCTCTACATGGCAGTACCGCCAACCATTCCCCTCCCCTACAACTTGCAAGAAAAAACATCTTTTTATTTGCAAATCTGGCCAGGAGAAGCAGATAGCTCAGTGGAACTGAACTGAAAAACATCTCTGCCGCCCATTCCGGACAACAATATTTAAGGTGGAAAACTGCAAAATGACCTTCCTCTAAATGTAACATTATTGCTAGCATTTTAATTGACTCGTCTTCATGCCACTAAAGAACACTATACATTTAAACATTATGCTTGGGAGTTTCCTTTATTGACAATTACAAATACCACGCCTCAAACATGATAGTTCATAGTCTTGCCACTTTGCTATTGGTTGGCACAATTCATTGTGTAATTGATAAAAAAAAAAAGCTCAATCCTAATTGGAGATTGACTCCCGAGGCAGCTCTGGCTGTAGCATCCCAGTGAGACGGAACACTGAAGGTGATTGAAAATCGGTGAGATAAAAACTTTGTTGCAGCCGATGGGCACACCATCATCCCTTCCCCATAATTGGCCCTCAGCCCCTTGCACTGGCAACTCCCATCTCGTTACACGTTGCCACCTCTGGATCTGACCTAGTTATCTTCTCACAATGAATAGCTGTATGAAAAAACGTGTGCGCAGCACTTCTCCTGGAAATTAATTTCTATTTTTTTTCGTTTCTCCAAGGGACTTTTTCCTCCGAACTAAATGCCCTTCTCTCAGTGGGGGTGCTCTGCTCACATCCTAGTTCTTCAATTTGGCAACGCTACTGTGTGGGCTTTCTTGTGTATCTTGTGTCTTTGCCTCCATTATGTATTAATTGGTTTATCACCTGGGAAGGCACCTGCTGTCTCGAGTCATTTCAGGCCCCTGAGAACTTTTTCCCTCGCAACAATTGCTGAACGCTGTTCTGAATCTCTTGCCATCATGACCTTGGCTGCTTGGAGCTTACTGTCTAACAGCAGAAATAAACCTTCAATTAGATGATCATAGCTTAGAAATGTGGCCTAACACACTAGAATTGCAAAATCTACAGCCAATCTGCTCCTGCTCAATACATCAACATATGTTGCTCAAACTAGAGCTGAACCTTCTCAATCCAAATAAATCAAAACATGACATTGTCTAATAATATAAATGTGATTAAAAAGAATATAAAGAAATACTTTGCTGCACCTGTATTTATGTATGCCGGACACGCCCTTAAAAGCTCCCTGAAATGTGCCAAAACTAAATCTACTCTAAATGCAACCTATCGCCACAGAAAGCATGCAATACTTATGTCACCACCAGGGATCTGATGCCTTGCTAAAGGTTTTCTTATCTTGTACATGTGTGCATCTATAAGACGTTGAACTTGCATATTTACCTCCCCCCTTTAGTTAATGTATTAACTAATAAGTCAATTTTCCTATCCCAATCATCCTTTGTAATCCATATCTTAGACACCACATACACCTTCTCCCTGTGCAGTGTACTCCTCAGGTGTTCAAGTCATAAAAGCACCATCACCATTGGCATTACAATCTACCCAATGTTCAGTGTAACGCTTGAGATCTGGAGGTGGGTTAGTGTCCCTCGGGCACCAGTTGGGTTTCCTATATGAACCATATGGTGTTCAATCTCACCATTGCATCTCGAGAGGGGTGTGGCAGCGTAAAGGGGGTTCTTTAGTGTGACTGACATAATGGATATCACTTTACCCTTTTGCAGCAACCTAGAACAATTTGGATGGCACAAGAAACGAGCACTACTATCAGTAGAAGAACTAGCACTTTTACAATATTACTTAACCAGGTGGGCACCCAAGAAAAAATGCTACTGTACTAGTCCTTGCCGACTAGTGGCTTCAGGTGGGCACCGATGGCTTCAGTTAAGCTTCCGTTCTCTGCCTCATTTGAGTGCACAAAAGTGCAGCAGAAGCTTCCTATCATCTCACACACACTCCTCCTATAGCTGTTATGAACTTGAGGACATACCGGTTTTGCATGGTGGTGAACCGTACTTCCCTGACTTCTTCCCTAATTGTGTTTAAATCCTGCTCTGTACCGTTTGTCAGCTGCGACAGCTCCCAATGAGTGATCGGCAACCATTTGGCAATGGCTGCTCTCTGGATACTAGGTGCAAGTGATGTATAAAATGTTGACGTTTTAGTAAAAAGATGAAATTCAATATGTTTGTCTGCAGGTCTATTGGAGGATTCCTGGGGAAAGTAATTTTTGCGACGGCTTCTCTGTAAGTTCAGGGACCACTTAGGGTAAAAAAAATGTAATCTTAGGATGTTCAACAAACTACGCAATAAGAGAATGCGGTACCGTCAGTGCAGGCTAACCAGGGAATAAATGCTGGGCCAGCGTCCATCAGTGCCACTACCTCCCCACAGGATCAAGCGCTCCATTGTTCTTCACCCATTTAACGCTACCCCCTGGATCTGAAACAGACTATTGTGAGTGCCTGTATCTGAACCGGTATTCATCTATCCAAGCTAGTGTCTGTTATGTTCCCAAATACTAAAACCAGTCTCGTTCATATCCCACCAATCCTTCTGCCCTACACCTAGTGAGTCCTTCCACCCCTCATCCTTGTAGTAAACTGCATGCTCTATATGTAATCGTGGTCTTGTTGTAAATGATGGCCCCCCTGCCTCAGTTTCATAATGCAACACAATATCCTTTGTTTCTGCCATTTTCTTTAACTTGACGTAATTGTCTTCATAAACATTGCTCTCCTCCACCCACTGTACCCACACACTGGAACAACCCTCTAACCCTTCATAAAGCCAGGTGAACCAAACAGTGTGCTGTCTGTGCTGGTATTTCCTGAGGGATAAAAGGCTTCTGTGGGCCTGTCGCATGTGGAATCGGGGAGCAAACAGAAGTATAATTTGCAATCTCTGCCGACTGCCCTCGTGGTTGTACCACATGTTATCTGTTTGTGTTATGCTCCTCCCTAGTGCTGCTAAAGACCAATTCTGAATTCCATGCATCCCTTTTGCTTCTGGTCACACACCTATTCATTTTTCCTAATGCATCTATATCATTAACAATATGATGAACAAAACCCCATCCATTGTGAAACCAAAGGAAGAGATAATATTTATTTTGAGGGGATTGGGTCGTATTCCATATCTATGACCGTAATCACCACAGCTGTGCTGCTTCAGAAAATCTTTCTGCGTTGATGACGTCGATACGCTGTCCTCGAGGGCCTCCGTCGGGCCGACGTCACCGGATGTTATAAGTAGGACGCACGACGCCTGTAGCCTCAGTTCTGTTTTTTCTGCGAACGTCTTTGCTTCGGAGATCTTGGCGCGCCTCGGTTCTACTGAGCCCTGTTCTTTCGGTTCTTCAGACCTGTTTCTTCCTTGGGATATTGTATGTCGTCTTCGGCTTCTTCCACCCCGCGGTCCGGTTTTAAGAAGTGTCGAGTGTGCGGGTCCAAGATGTCACTGACGGACACGCACAACGCTTCCCTCTGGTGCCTCGGGGAGGACCACGATACGGATGACTTGTCAACTGCCAATCGCTAACATCGAAGGGCTTGCGGGAGCGTAAGAAGAAGCTGTCGGTTGGTAAGGTGGCCAAGCCCCGACAGTCGCGTTCCACTGGTCTTTCAACGGATGATTCGAGGGGCGACTCTCCGCGTCGTCGTCTTGAGTACGGGGGTTCTCGGTCTGGGAGTCGGTCCCGCCATTCCTCTGCCTCGTCCAGGCACGCCAGGAAGTGCCGTCACAGGTCGCCTTCCTCGTCCGAGGACTCCGCCCGTCGGCGGGTTGCTTGTCCCAACAAGCATTCCACTCCTGAGGAATGGGATTCCTTCCAAAAGGAGATGTTGGCGATTTTCTAATCGCTGGACTCTGGTCCGTCCGCGCCGTCGAAAGACGCCAGCCATGACCGTTCTAGAGACGCTGCTTGTACGCCTTCGGGCTCGAGCGGTCGTCGTGACCACCGGGCACCTTCGAGGTCCCGGTCAGACAAGGATGGTCGCTCTAGACATGCCTGGTCCTCGACGCTCTCGAGACCGCGAGAACTTCTGAAGTCTTCGAAGAAGACATCGACGCCTGTGGCGCCAAGGTCGTAGACGGACTCTCTTGAGGCTATCGGCGCCCAGGCTGTCGCGACACACTCGGGGCTCTGACCTCGAGGCCACGTTCGACGCCAATTCCGTTGCCGCCCTCGATGCCTTTCGAGGCGGCGTTGTCGGGGTACCCCGTGGCACAGGGAAACCCCCAGAAAGGCTCTGGCTAAGGCTTAACATGTCTTTGTTCCTTTTTCTGTACCCTCCTTCCAGCCTCTAGATTATATTTCTGAGGTGGATGAGGGGTCTGAGGAAGGTGAGGTTCCTGCAGAGGTTCCTGATGACCTCCTTTCTGGTCATAGCCAACTTGAGGACCTGCGTCAGTCGTTGCACGATGCCAGTGGTCTTGACACCTCTCCGGAGGTGGAGTTTGGTAGGCCTGAGCCTGGCACGCAAGCCGCGTCCTCATACCGGCGACTGATGTCGAGGGTCACGGATTACCTGGGGTGGTCGCCCCCCTGGGGATTTTCAGCAGGATGAGCTGACTGATATCCTCGACCAAGGTCCACCAACTGACCCGGTGCTGCTATTCCATATGGCCTTGCAGAGAAGGGTGGCTGCGGCTTGGACTTCTCCGTAGAGTCTTCCGGCAGTGAGCAAGTCCTTGCCGAAGGAACATTGCCCAGCTAGTGCCGATCCCTGCTACTTGACCACACACCCCACTCCGGAGAGTTTAGTGGTGCAGGCGGCTACAGCCCCCGCAAAGCAGGCGTCGTACCCTACCATCCCTCCTGATGGGGACGACAAACGTTTTGACGGCTGGGCGAAGGTGTTTTCTTCTGGGGGTATGGCGCTTCAGGCTGCCAACTCCGTTTGTGCCTTGTCTCGTTTCCCGCACGCTCTGTGGAACTGTATTTACCCGGCTGATCATATTCCCAAAGGGGAGGAGCGGGAAGTTTTTCTTGCTATCGTGCAGGATGGCAAGGATGCCATGTGTGAATCTGTTCAGTCGGGTCTGGACATGGTTGATTGCGTCAGCTGGTCCATGGCGGCGAGCACCGTAATACGCAGGTTTGCGTGGTTGAGGAAGTCGGGGTTTGGTCCTGATGTGCAAGCCCGGCTCCTCAACATGCCCTTTGATGGTGAACATCTTTTTGGCAGCAAGGCTGACGAGAGCTTTGAGAGGTTGCAGACATCCAAAGGTGCAGCAAAGTCGTTGGGCGCTGCAGTTTGCCAACCTCTGCCTTTTCGTCCTAGGGGACAGCAATGGATGGGGAGGTTCCTTTCGGTATTACTCATCCTTTAGTAAATCGAGAGTAGCTGCAAGTCAAAGGGGCCACCGTAGGAGTGCCAGAGGTGGAAAACAGGGTACTTGAGGTGCCAAAGCCGCTCGGGCAGTTGCCTCTTTGCCCTCGGGCACTGCCACAGCCGCTTCAGCTCTGTCATGAGGCCATGTCCCATGGTTCGCCGGTTGGGGGAAGGCTGGCGCAGCATCTTGTAGAGTGGCGTGACATTACTTCAGATGTGTGGGTTCTGGAGATCATATCCCACGGCTACTGTCTTCCTTTCCGGCAGAGGCCTCACGACAATCCACCAGGGAATCTCTCTTTGAAGAGTCCGGATCTGCTCCTTGCGCAGGAAATCAAATCCCTGCTGGAGAAAGGCGCCATAGAACTGGTGCCTGTAGCGGAGAGGAACAAGGGATGGTATTGCCCTTATTTTTTGATTTCGAAGAGACTGGAGATTGAGACCCATCATGGACTTGAGCGGTTTGAACAATCTCCTGCAGGAAGGACAAGTTCAAGATGGTTACTCTTTCTCAAGTCCTCCAGGCCCTTCAACTTCAGGACTGGTTGGTGTCTCTAGACCTCAAGGACGCTTATTTTCATGTGCCGATCCATCCCAAGAAGTACCTGAGGTTTACGGTAGGCGACTCACACTTTCAGTTTTGGGTCCTACCGTTCGGAATGAGCTCTGCCACGAGGGTCTTCACCCAGCTCATGGTGGTGTTGGCAGCGTATCTCAGGAAAGGGGATTCAAGTCTACCCCTACCTGGACGATTGGTTGATCAGGGCGCGCTCTCCCGAGCAAGTCCTGGATCATCTGTCTGTCACCTGCCACTCCCTTCACAAACTGGGCTTCTCCCTCAACTTAAAAAGTCTCACTTGACGCCAACTCAGCGGCTCCAGTACATCGGAGCAGTGCTCGACACGTCCCTGGGGCAGTGTTTTCCTCCCCAGATGGGGGCTCATCACATTCAGCAGATGGTGCATGTCATGATTCCTGCCCCTCATGTCCTCAGCCCTCCAAGATGTCAGGCTGGAGCCAGGCCGAGATCACCTACATGGCCCTCAAGGGCCTCTCCATCCCTCCAAAGACCCACTTGGAGTCAGACTTGGCGCTTGTGGCACCAGACTCACTCACTCTCATAGGATAACATTGGGGATTGGATTTATAGTGCATTGATGGGGACAAGATGGATGCCCCCACATATTTCGGTTCCCAGAACTGCATGTGCAGTCTAGTCTTTTGGGTGTGGTTCAGCCCAGAGATACCTGGGATACCCAGAGACTATTTAAGCCACGCCCAGGCTGAGAAACATGCTTTGTGTTTTCTGCACCTGCAGCGTGACAATCACCGTGTTCGGATCGGTCTCCAGTAGGACTACATCTTTCTTCTGCGCTCAGCTCCTGCAAGAACACCGTTAGGAACAGCCTTACATTGCGGCGCTTCTGCGCATCATTCATGCTCCTTCTGTTCTGCGGGCATCTTCGGTGGTGTCCTTCCCATCCCGGCACGCCGCTTCCTAAGGGAAAAGAACAGAAAAAAGGCATTAGTAAGCATTCAGCAAATCTTCGCTTATTTTTTAAAGACTGTACGAGCTTCAAACGCTTACCTGAATCCCAGCCGCTCTGGGGGAACTCTGTCTCCGGAACTTCTCATCCATCTACAAGAGGGAAAAGACACTCAAGGTTAGTGTGGAAACATGTAGAGGCGCTGCATACTGCGCTTACCGCATTTCTTAATGACCGGCATCCACACTGAAAACGACGCGGCACCTAAAAGACACAGAAAAAGAACTCGGTTCAATACAAATACGAAAGGGTCGCATCGCGCTCTCAACTCACCATCAGAGCTACTCATCTCAGCAGCACGTCGCCATCCCCGGACGCCGGCCATCATCTAAGGAAGGAAAGGAACAAAGTTAGAGAACTGTTCAAAAGACTCATTATACTTACCTGTCGGACTCTTGCCAGTGAAGTAACTAGGCAGCAACGAGCCTGCATCAATCAACGCGCCCCTGCGCTGAAAGCAGGACGGAGAGCACACTTTCCAAGGAAATAAGGGTCAGTCTCCAGACGAGTAGACTCCAGGGAAGGGTTCGAGATCGTAAGAGGTCAGAACAGGCAGAGTGACGTCCCCGTGGATACCAGGTGAGCGTTACAGTGCACAAGTTTCAACATGCCCAGAGTCTCCCAGCGTTCGAGTTCTTCAGGTTGCTCGGCCTCATGGCATCCTGCATTCTTCTGGTGCCAGAGGCCAGTTTGCGAATGAGATCTCTGCAATGGGCTCTCAAGATGCAGTGGTCAGTCCTCTGGCAGGATGTCGACCCCGTTCAGGGGCCGCCCTCGGTCGCCCAGGACCTTCTGTGGTGGGCCGTCGAAAGGCAATCTGATGAGGGGGGCTCCATTTTGGCTACCCTGGCCGGAGGTGACTATCGTGACGGACGCATTCCTCACAGGATGGGGAGCTCATGCCAACGAGTTGACAGTCGGCGGTCGTTGGTCTCTGTCGGAGTCCAGACTCCATATCAATCTGTTGGAGTTGAGGGCCGTCAGGCTTGCCCTGAAGGCTTTTCCCCCGACTGTGCGAGGAAAGAATGTCCTGATTCTGACGGACAATACAGTGGCCATGCACTACCTCAACAAAAAGGGGGAGCAGGGTCACTTCCCCTGTGCAGGGAGGTGATGCAGCTCTGGTTCTGGGCCATCCAGCAGGAAACTTCGATCTTGGCAGTTTATCTGGCCGGAGACGAAAACGAGACGGCGGACGCTCTGAGCAGGCAGAGTGTGATCTCTCACGAGTGGGAGTTGGCTCAGGAGATTCTCCGGGAGATCTTCGCCTTTTGGGGGACCCCTCAAGTGAATCTCTTCACCTCCAGTGTCAACCGAAGTGCGAAAGGTTCTGCTCGTGGGAATTTCCTCCAAAAGGACCCTTAGGAGACGCGTTCGTGGTGGAGTGGTCATTCCCACTGCTGTATGCGTTTCCTCCAGTCCCCGTCATCCCGCAAGTGCTGCGGAGGTTACCTAGGTTCGGTTCCCGGATGATCCTCATTGCTCCGGCATGGGCCCGGAGGACGTGGTACCTGGACCTTCTCGACTTGTCCATCTGCCCTCCACGTCGTCTTCCCTACCGAGACGATCTGCTCTCACGGGAGGGCGGTCCGGTTCACCATCCAGAGGTCAGATCCCTCAACATTCATGCTTGGCTTCTGAAAGGTTGAGGTACAAGGATTGGGACCTCCCTGAAGATGTGATGGAGGTGTTGCTTTCGGCCAAACGGCCGGCAACAAAGTCCCTGTACCGTTGGAGAAAGTTCTGCGACTGATGCAGGGTCATGAATGTGAATCCTTTTTCATGTGACATTCCTGTGGTTCCCTTTTTTTGCTTTCGTTAGCCCACAAGTGGGTACCATTAAAGGTTACCTGGCGGCGCTGTCCATCTTTAAGCGCTCGTCTGAGTGTTCTTATTTCAAAATTCCTTTAATTTCTCAGTTTCTCAAAGGGCTCACTAACGTGTTCCCGCCGTCACCTTTCCAGGTGCCTGGTTGGGATTTGAACATTGTTCTAAAATTCCTAATGGGTGCTCCGTTTGAGCCTTTACATTCTTGTCTACTGTTAACACTTAACTGTATTTTAAACTGTATTTTTAGTTGCGGTCACTTCCGCTTGCACAGTGAGTGAGTTGCAGGCACTTTCAGTTAAGCCACCCTTCACTGTGTTTCATAAGGACAGGGTTGTCCTTAGAGTTCGTCCTTCCTTTCTTCCGAAGGTGATGTCGGAATTTCATTTAAGCCAGAAGGTTATTCTTCTGGCATTTTATCCTCCTCCACATCCTGGTAAGGAAGAGGAGAGGCTCCATAGGTTGGATCATAGGAGAGCTTTAAGCTTCTACATTTCCTGCATGTCCCGGATCAGAGTGGACGATCAGCTCTTTATTGGTTACGCTGGAAGGCGTTTGGGACAAGCTGTTACTAAGCAGACTTTGTCTAGATGGATTATCTTGGCAATTTCTGAATGTAACCGCTTTGCGGGCAAGGAACTCCGGTAGCCCTACAGGCCCATTCTACTAGGGTTATGGCTGCCTCTACTGCCCTGCAGAGGGGTGTTCTTATTCGTAACATCTGTGAAGCAGCCACATGGGCTTCGGTCCATACTTTGTACGACACTACTCCCTAGATTCTATCCATGGGCATGATATGGCCTTTGGCAAGGCGGTCCTTTACTCTGCAATTTTATTGAACATTCTAAATTTCTATATTCTGAATTCTTTTTCCCTCCTCCATATGTTGGTACTGCTTTGGGAGTCTGTCATAGATATGGAATACGTCGGAGGACCCAATCCCCTCGAAGAACAAGTTACTCTCTTACCTGGTAACGTTCTTTCGATGGGATGGTCCGAAGACGTATTCCATATCGTTCCCTCCCTGCCGCGCTACAGAATTTCTTTTGCGATTGCAGCTTATGTTTCAGCAAGGCTTTCTGTGGCCATAATGGCAGAAGATTGGTGCCACACGGTCTGGGGAAAAAACTACAACTGAGGCTACGCGCGTCGTGCGTGCTACTTATAACATCCTGTGACGTCGGCTCGACGGAGGCCCTCGAGGACAGCTCATCGACGCAGACGCCGAAAGATTTTATGGAGCAGCACATCGAAAGAACGTTACCAGGTAAGAGAGTAACTTGTTCTTCATTACTCTTGTTCTTGTCTGCTGTGAGTTTGAATAAGTATAGTCTCCTAAAGAGGTGAATTGAGGTCAAATAGTCACTTAGCAGCCAGTTACTTCTCTTGTTTCTTCCCCAACCCCCCTTTTTCTCCTGCCTTTGTCTCTCTGGATGTCTGATAGGTGGTACCATGCATTGGACAGTGTTTATTACCTTTCTCTTTCCGCGTCCTTTGCTGTTTGGTGTTCCCACTGAGTTTTGGATGCATTAAAAAACCTAGGTTTTATTTGGTTATTGAGTATGGATTGCAATCCTTGGGTTAGCCAGACGGTTAAATCTGTATATTATCAACTGACTCATAAAGCCTTTTTTTATCCCTTATCTCTGAAAAGACTGCGCAATGGTAATGGGTATAATTACTAATTCAAAATGACACTACTGCAACTCCTTCTTATGGGTTCCCAAACATTTCAAATCAACAGACTGCATGCTGATCAGAATTCTGCCATTAGGCTGATCTTCATGCTGCCTAGAAAGGCAACTGTTCTCGCCATATTGAAGAGCCTTAAGTGGCTGTCTGTACAGCAGAGAATTCTGTGCAATATGCCTTGTCTTTAAGTACATCCATGGTTGTGCACCAGTTTACCTTACCACAAAAATTCAGGCTTACTGCCCGCAACGACAACTTTGATCTATGGACCAGCTCCTTTAAACAGTTCCATTTGTGAGAACATCCACTTGAGACGGGCGGTTCTCTTCCTTTGGATCTCGGTCCCGGAACTCTCTTCTGCTGGAACTTTGACGGATTGATTCATTGACTATCTATAGGAAGCAGTTAGAAACGTATCTCTTCATGTTAAAGTGTTTGTATAACTCTGTAAACCCATGAGATAGCCTTATGCAGTTTGAATTGGTATTTCTGCATCAGCACCTAGATGCAGTCTCTGCTTGGTCCCTACAGGGTATGCGTGTTAACAAATCCATAAATCAAATCATGACTCCCATTTTGCTTTTTTCACTGTGTATATATAGCCTTGTTATGCTCACCTGGTCTCTGCGGAGGCGTTGAGGCACGGGTGCAGACCTCCCGGGGGTGAGGTCGCTCGGGTCCGACTTTGCCCTCTGTGCTTATGTGATGACTGTTGGTAATAGGTTATGCTGCCCGGGACTGCTCCTGCGTGGAGAATAGGGGGTGTGAGTATGCCAATTTGTGCGCATGATCCCCTTCAGACCCCTCCTCCCAAACCGTGGTACCCGTGGGATGCGCTGTCCCTGGAAAGCTCACCTGTTGATTAGTTTTGGCGAGCACTCCATCCTGCTGCTTCTGGCAGGGGCGCTTGTATGATCTAGACCGAGTTCATTCACTGGTCCCTTGCACGTGGTAGTCCAGTCCTGCTGCGACTAAGCCACTATGCTTCAGGTAAGTGTTCCTGTTTTCCTTTCTTTTCTCGTGTGTTTTTGTTGTATTGTAAAGTTTGTTGTCTTGCTGTCTGTTCCACTTTGGATGTTTGCTTTTTTGCTTTCTTTCCTTTGCTGGTGATATTGCCGGCCCGGCAGAAGCCGCAGAGCTCGTGGCGGCAGCCGGTGGGAATGAGGATCAAAGCTGCAGCAGTACAGTAGCTGGTAAGTTAACTATAAGGGGTGCGCTAGGTTCAAATGCGGCGCTGCCCTGGTCTGTCTTCTTCACAGGGTCTGAGTTTGTGGATGGGGAGTGCAGTGCTGCGGCGTTGGGATCAAGATTACTGGATGCCGGGAGATGAGTCTGCAGATGAAGCACTGGTTACCTGGAGGTGAGTATGCAGGAGAACGCCTGCTTTCAAAGGTAAGTAAATTGGTCCAAGCGGCATTGAGCGTCGCGTTGCACGCCAGTGTACAGGAATGCGAAGCACCGGCTTTAAGGATGGAGCTTCTGAAGCCATGCCCACCAGGGTTAGCCTGCCTGCCACACTCGATGAGTCAGCACATGAGGATGTTCTCTGGAATAAAGGCTTTCAGCTCCTGGAAAGTTCTTGTAAAATAAAAGCATTCCTGCACTGAAATAAAGTAAAAGCACTCCTGCACTGAAATAGTGTTCCTGCTCACATCTCTATATGAGCCTGGCACCAGGACTGAGTCCCGCCAGGGCCCCTGTGTATATGGGTCCCAAAGGGACATAAGTGGGTCAAGTGACCCATTGCCCCCCATCACTAGATGCAGTGGTTTTTGTGTTCTGAGGCCTGTGGCCATGACACTTGTCACATGGGGATTCTGATGGCTTGTGTGATGCCCTGTTGCCACTGGAATGGTGTCATAAATTCCCTCATCCGCTTCCTGTGACATGGGGTAATGTGCGACCTGGGGAAATATTGCCCTGCACTTCAGCGTGATGCGGACGCCCGCTATTCCTCTTACTTTTAAGAGACTCACATTGTGGGGCTGCTGGCCCATATTTCTTTAGGCACCCTGTTAAAGTCCTCTTGGATGTGTGCTGATAGGTTTTTTGTATGATGTATTTCATGGGGATCCATTTCGTTCTACAACCATCTGTTATGTTATGCATATCTGAAACACCATCTCCCCTAGGTCATTGTTCTGTGAATGGCTGTTAGTCAAGTCTGTCAAGCGCTGTGGTGGGTCGGTGCATAAGACCGTACGCCATTCAATGTCATTGTCTGCACCATTCAAAATCACTTTGCCCTTTGCTGCTTCTAAAGTGTATTGTGATAGTGGTGCCTGGTGCCACTTCCTTGTGAATTGCTAATCCGAACAAACATTCTGTGGGTAATCTGTGTGGTCCTCTATTCTGTGCACCCATCCTAACAGTATTTGCACCTGTGATTAATCCCTGGATGGTGTCGGGCATGTTAGGCTGCTACCCGATAGTCCCCCTGTGGGTAGATCTCATGGGGAGGGAAGTTCCCCATGGAATTAGTGACAATACAGGGAGAACATGGTTGGTTTCGCCATAAGCACACTTAACTCTAAGCCTTTCGAAGGGATTGGTTCCTCCGACATATTCAACATCTATGACGGGTAATCACCACAGCTGTGCTGCTTCGGGATATTTCCTGCATCGATGATGTCGATATGCGGTCCTCGAGGGCCTCAATAGATCCAACGTCACCGGATGCTATAAATAAGACACACAACCGCGTTGACTCAGTTCGTTTTTTTTCCGTGAACGTGTTCGCTTCGGAGATCTCGGCGCGCGTCGGTTCTTCGAACTTGTTTGTTTGTGAAGAGATCATGTCTTTGTCTTCTTCTACCCTGTGGTCAGGATTCATGAAGTGTCGGGACTGCGGTTCCAAGATGTCACTTATGGACCTGCACGACGCCTGCCTCTGGTGCCTCGGTGAGGACCACACCCCGGGTGACTATGACGATTGCCAGTCGTTAACATCGAAGGCCTTGCAGGAGCGGAAGAAGCTTTCTGTCGGTTGGGTTTCAAAGCCCCAAAAGTCGAAATTCGCTGGCCTTTCACCGACGATTCGATAGGCGACTCTGCGTCCTTGGTGTAAGTCTAGGGGGTGTCTGTCCCAGAGTGGTTCCTGCCATTCCTCTCACCTAGTCCGAGGACTCCGCCCGTCGGCGGGTTGCTTGTCCCAACAAGCATTCCTCCCCTGTGGAATGGGATACATTCCGTAACGAGATGGTAATTTTTGAATCGCAGGGCTCCGTTCTGTCCGCGCCTTTGAAAGAAGCCGGCAGGGAACATGCTAGGGCCACCGCTCGCACGCCTTCGGGCTCGGGTGGTCGGCGCGATCATTGGGAGCCTTCAAGGTCCCGATCGGACAAGGTGGATCGTGCAAGACCTGCCCGTTCCAAGTCCCGGTCCTCGACGCCCTCGAGACCGTCGGAGCCTGTGAGGTCTTCGAAGAAGATGTTGGCGCCATGTCCGTCGAGGGACTCTCTCGAGGCTTCTCCACTGAGGAAGCCATCAGCGCCGAGGCCGTCGAAGGACATGCTTGGGCACTGCCTCGAGGCCTGTGTCAAAGCCATCGGCTACACGCTCGATGCAGATTCCCTCAACGCCTTTCGAGGAGGCTTTATCAGAGGTGCCCCGAAGACTGGTGGAAACCCAGAGGAAGGCTCTGGCCAAGTCAAAAAATGTGGCTGTGCCTTTTTCTGTGCCCTCATCCAGGGATTTATTCCAGCCTCTTGATTATATTTCTGAGGAAGGTTTTGTTCCTGATGAGGTTCCACTGCGCCACTAATGGATTTTCTGCAGGATGACCCGACAGATATCTTGGGCCAAGGTCCACCATCTGACCCGGTCCATATGGCCTTGCAAAGAAGGGCGGCGGCGGCTTGGACTGCTCCGGAGAGTCTCCCGGCAGTGGGTATGTCGTTGCCATAAAAAGAACCGCCCAGCCACTGACGACCCCGGCTACTTGTCCATGCACCCTACTCCGGAGAGTTTGGTGGTGCAGGCGGCTAAGGCCCCAGCAAATCGGGCATCGTATCCTACCATCCCTCCTGATAGGGACGACAAATGTTTTGACGGTTGGGCAAAGAAAGTCTTTTCTTCAGGGGGTATGGCTTTGAAAGCAGCCAACTCTGTGCCTTAGCACGTTTCACTCACACTCTGTGTAATTGTTTCATTGACGGCTGAACATATTCCCGAAGGGGAGGAACGGGATGGCTTTCTTGCCCTGGTACAGGATGGCAAGGATGCCATGTGTGAATCTGTTCAGTCGGGTCTGGACGTGGCAGATTGCGTCAGCAGGTCCATGGCGGCGAGCACCATGATTTGCGTGGTTGCGGAAGTCGGGGTTATGATATGGCATTTGTAACGCGCCTATACACAAGGGTTTCAAGTGTTTCAAGGCGAGAGATGTGCAGGCCCGACTTCTCAACATGCCCTTTGATGGTGAACATCTTTTTGGCAGCAAGGCTGACTAGAGCCTTGAGAAGTTGCAAACCTCCAAAGCTGCAGCGAAGTCGTTGAGCGCTGCAATTCTCCAACCTCCGCCTTTTCGTCCAAGGGGACAGCAATGGAGGGGAGGTTCCTTTCGATACTACTTGACCTTTGGTAGATCGAGGGGTGCTGCAAGTCAAAGGGGCCAATGTAGGATTACCAGAGGTGGAAAACAAGGTACTCGAGGTGCCAAGGCCGCTCGGGCAGTTGCCTCTTTCCCCTCAGGCACTGCTGCAGCCGCTTCAGCTTAGTCATAAGGCCATGGCCCATGGTTCGCCGGTTGGGGGAAGGCTGGCGCAGCATCTTGTAGAATGGCGTGCCATTCCTTCAGATGTGTGGGTTCTGGAGATCATAGCCCACGGCTACTGTCTTCCTTTCCGGCAGAGGCCTCATGACAATCCACCAGGGAATCTCTCTTTGAAGAGTCTGGATCCGCTCCTTGCGCAGGAAATCAAATCCCTGCTGGAGAAAGGCGCCGTAGAACTGGTGCCTGTAGCGGAGAGGAACAAGGGATGGTATTCCCCATATTCTTTTATCCCGAAAAAAGACGGGGGGGAGGGGATTGAGACCCATCATGGACTTGCGTGGTTTGAACAAGCTCCTCAGGAAGGACCATTTCAAGATGGTTACTCTCCAAGTCCTCCAGGCCCTTCAACTTCAGGACTGGTTGGTGTCTCTCGACCTCAAGGACGCTTACTTTCATGTGCCAATTCATCCCAAGCACAAGAAGTACCTGAGGTTCGCGGTTGGCGACTCGCACTTTCAGTTTCAGGTCCTGCCATTCGGATTGACCTCTGCCCTGAGGGTCTTCACCAAGCTCATGGTGGTGGTGGCAGCGTATCTCAGGAAAGGGGGGGGGATTCACGTCTACCCCTACCTGGACGATTGGTTGATCAGGGCGCGCTCTCCCGAGCAAGTCCTGGATCATCTGTCAGTCACCTGCCACTCCCTTCACAGACTGGGCTTCTCCCTCAACTTAAAAGTTCCACTTGGTGCCAACCCAGCGGCTCCAGTACATCGGAGCAGTGCTCGACACATCCCCGGGGCAGTGTTTCCCTCCCCAGGTGAGGGCTCATCACATTCTGCAGTCTCCCGGCGTTC
This sequence comes from Ambystoma mexicanum, assembly GCF_040938575.1. Classification (NCBI taxonomy): domain Eukaryota; kingdom Metazoa; phylum Chordata; class Amphibia; order Caudata; family Ambystomatidae; genus Ambystoma; species Ambystoma mexicanum. Next base: position 125,426,180 of record NC_090934.1, read on the forward strand.
AAGTTCTTGAGGTTGCTATGCCTCAAGACATACTGCATTCTCCTGGTGCCAGAGGCCAGGCTGCGGATGAGATCTCTGCAGTGGACTCTCAAGATGCAGTGGTCACAGTCCTCCGACAAGATGTCGGATCCCGTTCAGGTGCCGCCCTTGGTCGCCCAGGATCTTCTGTGGTGGGCCGTCGAAGGCAATCTAATGAAGGGGGCTCCATTTTGGCTACCCTGGCCGAGGTGACTATTGTGACAGACGCATCCCTCACAGGATGGGGAGCTCATGCCAACAAGTTGACACAGTGGTTGTTGGTCTCCATCGGAGTCCAGACTCATATCAATCTGTTGGAGCTGAGGGCCATCAGGCTAGCCCTGAAGGCTTTTCTGCTGTCTGTGCGGGGGAAGACTGTCCTGATTCTGGCGGACAATACAGTGGCCATGCACTACCTCAACAAAAATGGGGGGGGGGGCAGGGTCTCTCCCTCTGTACAGAGAGGCGATGCAGCTCTGGTTCTGGGCCATCCAGCAGGAAATTTTCGATCTCGGCAGTTCATCTGGCTGGAGATGAAAACGAGGCGGTGGATGCTCTGAGCAGGCAGAGCATGGTCTCTCGCGAGTGGGAGCTAGCTCAGGAGATTCTCCTGGAGATATTCGCCCTTTGATGGACCCCTCAAGTGGATCTCTTCACCACCAGTGTCAACCGGAAGTGCGAAAGATTCTGCTCGTGGGAATTTCCTCCAAGAGGAGCCTTGGGGGACGCGTTCGTAGTGGAGTGGTCCTTCCCACTGCTGTACGCGTTTCCTCCAGTCCCCGTCATTTCGCAAGTGCTGCCGAGGTTCGGAAACCGAATGATCCTCATTGCTCCAGCATGGGCCTGGAGAACGTGGTACCCGGACCTTCTCGACATGTCCATCTGCCCTCCACGCCATCTTCCCTACCGAGACGATCTGCTCTCACGGGAGGGGGGGGGGGGTCAGGTTCTCCATCCAGAGGTCAGGTCCCTCACCCTTCATGCTTGGCTTCTGAAAGGTTGAGGTATAATGATTGCGACCTCCCTGAAGACGTAATGGAGGTGTTGCTTTCGGCAAGAAGGCCTGCAACAAAATCCCTGTGCCGTTGCCGAAAGTTCTGCGACTGATGCAGGGTTATGAATGTGGATCCTTTTTCATGTGCCATTCCTGCGGTTCTGTCCTTCTTTTTTTTTTTTTTTTTTTTTTTTAAATTTTTTTTTTTTTTGTTAGCCCACAAGGGCCTGCAAGTAGGTACCATTAAAGGTTACCTGGTGGCGCTGTCCGTATTTAAGCGCTCGTCTGAGGAGTGTTCTTATTTTAAGATTCCTTTGATTTCTCAGTTTCTGAAAGGGCTCACTAATGTGTTCCCCCAGGTGCCCGGTTGGGATTTGAACCTGGTTCTAAAATTCCTAATTGGTGCTCCATTTGAGCCTTTACATTCTTGTCCTTTGAGACTGTTGACCTTTAAAACTGTATTTTTAGTTGCGGTTACTTCCGCTCGCAGAGTGAGTGAGTTGCAGGCACGATCTGCTAAGCCACCCTTCACGGTGTTTCATAAGGACAGGGTTGTCCGGCGTTCTATCCTCCCCCACATCTTGGTAAGGAAGAGGAGAGGCTCCATAAGTTGGATCCGAGGAGAGCTTTACGTTTCTAAATCTCACTCATGTCCTGGGTCAGAGTGGACAATCAACTCTTTGTAGGATACACTGGAAGGTGTTTGGGACAAGCTTTTACTAAGCAGACTTTGTCTAGATGGATTATCTTGACAATTTCTGAATGTTATCGCTTGGTGGGTAAGGACCCTCCGGTAGGTTTACGGGCCCATTCTACTAGAGGTGTGGCTGCCTCTACTGCTCTGCGAGGGGTGTTCCCATTCGTAACATTTGTGAAGCAGCCCCATGGGCCTCTGTCCATACTTTCATAAAACACTAATCCCTGGATTCTATCCATGGGCAGGACTTGGCCTTTGGCAAGGCGGTCCTCTATTCTGCAATTTAATTGGGCATTCTAAATTCTTTTTCCACCTCCATACGTTGCTACTGATTTGGGGGTCTGTCATAGATGTGGAATATGTTGGAGGAACCAATCCCTTCGAAGAACAAGTTACTTTCTTACCTGGTAACGGTCTTTCGATGGGATGTTCTGACGACGTATTCCACATTATACCCTCCCACCCTGCCCTCTACAGAATTTCTTATGCGATTGCAGCTTACGTTTCCGTGAGGCTTTCTGAAGTCATACTGGCAGAAGATTGGTGCCACACGTTCTGGGGAAAAAAACAACTGAGGCTACAGGCGTCGTGCGTATTACTTATAACATCCGGTGATGTCGGCTCGACTGAGGCCCTCGAGGACAGCGTATCGACGCAGAAAATTTTTCAAACCAGCACAGCTGTGGTGATTACCTGTCATAGATGTGGAATACGTTATCGGAACATCCCATTGAAAGAACGTTACCAGGTAAGAAAGTAACTTGCTCTTCGAAGGGATTGTGTACTCCGACGTATTGCTTATCTTTGATAATACGTTTCCAGATTGCTGGCCTCGGAAATTTTTTCTGCAGAGGGCGCTGCGCGTCGAAGTCTGCCGAGTCGATGTCCCTCGATGGCCACCGTATCGGCGCCGACATAACCATGCCCATAAATAGCCATGCGCTGCGTCCGTTATTTAGTTCCGTTTTTCTGCGCTTCGTGGGGCCTCGGAACGTCGTTGTTCAGTCAGGTTTACTATCTATTTCGATTCGAATATTCCTTATTGTTCTCGATGGCTTCTTCATCAGAACCGATGACGCCACGATCCGGCTTCAAGAAATTTCGAGACTGCAGTAAAAAAATGTCAATAACGGATCCACATAGGGTCTGTTTATGGTGCTTGGGGTCCGAGCACCATTGTTCGGAGTGTGAGGACTGCATGTCCTTGACGGCGAAAGCCCTGAAGGAGCGAAAGGGGAAGCTCGAGAGAGGTAAGTCAGCCAAATCCTCCTCGAAGGTTTAGTCGGCTGAGTCGAGGCATTCGTCTCCTCGCCGTCAAACATTCCCATTCTAGATCTCGAAGCAGCTCCCACCATTCGTCGAAATCTAGACACACAAAAAAGAGACGTTGAAGGTCCCATTCCTCCTCTTCTGTGTCCCCAGAAAGAGTCTCCTGTCCCACCAAACAGTTCTCAAGCTGAGTGGGAGGAATTCAGAAAGAAAATGTTAAGCGTCTTCGAGAACGCAGCCTCGACCCCCTCGAAGACAGCCGAGGGTGATACCCCGGCTGGAAAAACCCCAAAAATCAAAACGCCGCGAGTCGCAGCACCCGGCGAACATTCCACCTGAGAGCGCCATGAGCCATCGGGTAATAAGGCACCGTCTTCGACGCAGTCGTCGAGGGTTCCTTCGACGCCGTTGTCGAAGATTCCTTCGATGCACGGATCGGCGCCATCGACGCCGTTGTCGAAGGGTTACTCGACGCATCGGTCGATCGACTCGACGCCGATGAAAGAGGACCAAGGCTCCACAGCCAACGGTGACTTGAAGGGCCTCCGGCATGACGTCAAGACCATCGTCGATGCCCTCGAGTAGGATCCCGATCCTCTCGAGTTCTTAGAGACCCCTTCTAGTTTTTTCGACACCGTTTTCGGCGCCTTCGAAGCCTGTTGCATCGGCATCGACGACATCAACATTTTCTCATCCAATAACGACGAGTTTGGCTCCTTCGGCCCTAGAAATGGGTTTTACTCCATTTCAGAGGTCAGAATACCCTGGCCTTTCTTCAATTTATGAAGAAGGGGAAGATTCTGACCAGGAAACATTTGGATTACAGAGAACCACGCTGCCTACTGCAGAGGATTTCACCTCTGAGGAAAGAAGGCTGAAGGAACTACAGGAGTCACTTCATGAGGCAAGTGGGCTGGACACTTCCCCAGAAGTGGAATTTGTAAAGCCAGACCCAGGGGAACATGCCGAAACACCATATAGAACCCTGATGGCAAGAATAATTGAGTTTATGGGTTGGTCTGCGCCTTCACCTGTTTTCCAACAGGATGATCTAATGGATATATTGGACAAAGGCCCACAGGAGGACCCGGTGGTCCCCTTCCATGCAGCCCTACAAAGAAAAATTGCATCTAATTGGGAAACTCCCGAAGTTGTCCCTGCAGTCATTAAGATTGTCAACAAAGTATAGGGTAGCGGCTGCTGACCCTGAATACCTGTCAAAACACCCAACCCCAGAGCGCCTGGTGGTTCAAGCGGCAACTTCATCCAGCAGTAGGACTGCCTACCCTACTGTCCCACAGGATAGGGATGACAAGAGGTACGACTCTATGGCAAAGAAAGTTTTCTCTGCCTGTATTATGGCGTTGAAGTCCATCAACGCCACCTGTATGCTCGCCAGGTTCAGTGACGCAATATGGGAGTGTGCTTCATCAGCGGCTGACTGCATACCCGAAGGAGAGGAAAAGGAAGCCTTCCTTAACATCAATAACGATGGCAAGGATGCCATGTGCTTATCACTTCAAATGGGCATCCAACCGCTGACAGTATCAGCAGGGCCATGGCGGCAAGTACAACAATCCGCAGGCATGCGTGGTTGCGAAAGTCGGGCTTTGCCCCCGATGTACAGGCCAGACCTTTGAATATGCCCTTTGACGGCTCTTCATTATTCGGGAAAAAGGCTGATGACAGTCTGGAAAAGTTACAGACTTCTAAAGCAGCAGCAAAATCCTTAGGAGCTGCTATCCGCCAAACTCCTTTTTGCCCCTCAGGAACCTCTGGGAGCGGAAAGTCCTTTCGCTATTATTCCGCATTCGGGAAAGGCAGAGGACAGCCGGCTCAAAGAGGCCAAAGGAGATCCACCTGAGGTGGACGGGTCAAAAGTACTAAGACCGCAGCAGGTGCCTCTTTACCCTCGGCATCTGCATCAGCCGCCCCCAAACCACTCTGAGGCCTTCCCACACAATACACCTGTAGGGGGCAGGTTAACTCACCATCTGACGGAATGGCAGGCTATAACGTCAGATGCTTGGGCATTGGAGACAGTTGCCTAAGGTTACTGCCTACCCTTTCTACACATCCCTCAGAGTCCTCCACCGGGGAACAGCTCCCTAAAAGTTCCAGATCCGCTCCTCTTGCAGGAAATTATGGACCTGCTAGAGAACGGTGCCATAGAACCGGTACCTGTAGCGGACAGGAACAAGGGCTGGTACTCCCCTTACTTTCTCATACCAAAGAAGGATGGAGGACTGAGACCCATCCTGGACTTACGAGAATTGAACAAGTTCCTCAGGAAGGACAAGTTCAAGATGGTAACGCTCTCTCAGATCCTTCAAGCCCTCCAGCTCCAGGACTGGCTGGTATCTCTGGACCTTCAGGATGCTTATTTCCATGTGCCAATCCATCTCAAACACAGGTAATACCTGAGGTTCGCAATTGGCGACTCTCATTATCAATTTCGAGTTCTGCCATTTGGGCTGACCTCCGTCCCGAGGGTCTTCACCAAGCTGATGTCTGTAGTGGCGGCGAGTCTAAGGAGGGAAGGGATCCACGTCTATCCCTACCTGGACGATTGGCTGATCAGGGCCATATCTTCGGAACAGGCCCAGACCCAGCTAGATTATGTCTGCCTCTTCGTTCACAGACTGGGCTTCTCCCTCAATTTAAAGAAGTCGCAGATGATGCCATCACAGAGACTCCAGTTCATTGGAGCGGTCCTGGACACTTCCCTGGGAAAAGCCTCGCCACCAGAGGCGAGGGCTCAAGATATTCTACAGATGGTCACCAAGTTTCAAAATGCCCAACGTCTCCCAGCCTTTGACTTTTTGAGGTTGCTAGGCCTCATGGCATCCTGTATCTTCCTTGTGCCAGAGGCTCGCCTCTCAGGGAGAATGACAGATCTCCTCCGGATTCCAGACAAGGTAGCCCACGACCTTCAATGGTGGGCCTATCCGGAGAACATCTTGAAAGGAGAGCTGTTTTGGCAACCATGGCCGGAGATAACAGTAGTCACAGACGCCTCGCTCACAGGGTGGGGAGCCCATGCCAACGACTTGACCATCAGCGGTCGTTGGTCTCCATCGGAGTCCAGACTACACATCGACCTATTAGAGCTGAGAGCGATCAGACTAGCGCTGTAAGCTTTCCTGCCATCAGTACAGGGGAGAAATGTCCTGATAATGACGGAGAACACGGTGGCCATGCACTACCTCAACAAAAGAGGAGGCGTAGGATCACTGCCATTGTGCAGAGAGGCAATGCAGCTCTGGTTTTGTGCAATTCGGGAAGGAATCTCTCTATCGGCAGTCCACCTAGCCGGAGAGAAGAATTTGACAGCGGACGCTCTGAGCAGGAAGAGCACAGTCTCCCACGAGTGGGAGCTAGCTCAGGAAGTCCTTCAAGAAAACTTTGCCCTTTGGGGAACCCCTCAGGTGGATCTATTCGCCACAAGCACCAACAGGAAGTGCGATCTGTTCTGTTCAAGGGAATTTCCCGCGAGAGGAGCTCTAGGAGATGCGTTCGTAGTGGACTGGGAGTTTCCACTCCTTTACGCGTTCCCACCAGTCCCTGTTATTCCTCAAATGATCAGGAGGTTGAGAAGATTCCGGAAAACCATGATCCTAATTGCCCCGGATTGGGCCAGGAGAACGTGGTACCCGGACCTTCTAGATATGTCCATCTGCCCTCCAATCCGTCTTCCACTCAAAGAGAATCTTCTCTCGCAGAAGGGAGGTCCGGTTCTCCATCCAGACACCAGAAGCCTCAACCTTCACGCTTGGCTTCTGAAAGGTTGAGGTACAAGGATTGGGATCTCCCTGATGACGTCATGGAGGTGTTGCTTTCGGCCAGAAGACCAGCAACAAAGTCTTTATACCGCTGCCGTTGGAACAAGTTTTTCAGCTGGTGTAGGGAAGAGAATATCGACCCTTTTTCATGTGGTACACCAACGGTGTTATCGTTTCTATTCTACTTGGCAAACTCAGGCCTTCAAGTTGGCACTGTAAAAGTCTATCTCGCAGTGCTTTCTATCTTCAAGCGCACTGCGGAGGAACCATCGTATTTCAAAATTCCTCTAGTGGTACAATTTCTCAAGGGTCTAACTAATGTTTACCCTCCAAAACCATTCCAGGTTCCATTATGGGACTTAAATTTAGTCTTAAAATTCTTAATGGGCACTCCATTCGAACCTCTTCACTCTTGCGCATTGAGATTTCTCACGCTTAAAACTGTCCTATTGGTAGCACTAACATCTGCTAGGAAGGTGAGTGAGTGTCATGATCACTACTTCCAAGAATGCAGGACCTGCCCAACATCCTTGGAAGCAGGCTCATAACCTTCATTCCGGGCACCAGCCGGCCCCTATTGGGACCTTTTGGACCTTGTCCTGGCGCCGGTGGCGCCAGGCTCATAAAGCTCATCGGTCCCGGCACTGGAAGCGTCGGGCTCATAACATGTGTAAAAATGCTTGGGTGGACCTACCTACAGCAGACCATGCTGCATACTCACCAACAAGATGACGTCCACATCCTCTTCTGACAGGGACTACTTTCTTACCTGGGTGGGACAGGCTCCACTCCTTGGATCAGGAACACTGGGACTCTTCTGGAAACTGGAACCCTTTCCTTACCTAGGCGAGGCAGTGGAAGAAGACGCCTAAGCACTCCTGCACACTATTTAAACCACGCCTGATTGATGCAACGTGCTTCGCGTTATTCTGCATCAGCAGCAGGACGCTCACCGAGTCAGCTCCAGTCTTCCAGTGAAAACTCCAGCTCCAGCACCTGTGGGAACAAACTCTTACCTTCCTGGGATCCTGTCTTCAGCCGCACCTGCCAGCACAAAAAAACAGGTTAGCAAAAGCCAACTTAAAGCCAAAAGCCAGCATTTTTACTAACCCGATCCATCGGCATCTTCCAATCCTCACGCCGCATTCCTTGGCAGTCCATCAATCCCTGTAAAGGCAAAGAACATTGATCAGTCATTTTGCATATTTTGATCTGCTTACCTGTGCGACGCACGCTCTGGATTCCAACAAGCGCTGCATTCCCGCACCTGCAAATAAAGAAAGACAGTAAGGAGCGCTTTTAAAACCATCAGCCGGCATTCTACTTACGTGCCTTCATGCGTGCCATCTTCCTACTACGCGCGCTTGCACGAACTTTGGCGTCCATGAACCAATGCCTACCGCATCCAAAACCTGCAAGAGAAAAAGAGACATTAAAGAGTGCATTTAAAACCATCAGCAGCTATTCAACTTACGTGCCTTCACGCGCGCCATCCACCTACTTACGCGCTTGCACGTACTTTGGCGTCCATTAAACAACGCCTACCGCATCCAAAGCCTGTAAGAGAAAAGGACTTCATTAAAGGTGTTCAGATACATATAAGGAACCGATTGTGCAGTTAACGACGGCCTCGCGCTCAAAGTTGTCCTCTGCAAGTAAGAGGTTTACAATATCACCAGTGGAGTAACGGGTATCCGCGCCCCTGCACCAGTCGCAGGATGGAGAGCCCAGCATTCACCTACTTAAGGTGAGCACACCTATCCTTTGGGCCTCAAGGAAAGAGAGTGAGGAAGAGAAGTCCGTCCAACCACCGTTCATTAACCCCTTGTTCTTCTGCCTGCAGACACCTCACTCTTCAAGTCAGGCATACCGTGAGAAGAGGTCCAGCCCAGGGAACCAGCCGAGTCCTGCGCTTTACAATTGAAGACACAGTAACAACCCAGTCAAGATCTGCGCCTCTGTGGGAATCAGGTGAGAGTGAGCTACAAGCTCTCTCCTGTAAACCCCCACATACAATCTTCCATAAGGACAAGGTTGTCCTACAGGTGAAGCCTAATTTCCTCCCAAAGGTGGTTTCTGAATTCCATATTACTCAGAAAATTACCTTGCCTTCATTCTACCCTCCTCCCCATCCGGGGAAAGAGGAGGAAAGGCTACACAGGCTGGACCCTAGGCGAGCTCTCAGATTTTACATCAGCATAATGGCTAGGATCAGGCAAGCAGACCAACTGTTTGTAGGATACTCTGGTCACAAGTTGGGACTACCCATAACAAAACAAACCATCTGCAGGTGGATTATTTTGGCCATCCTGAAATGTTATAGACTAGCAGGGAAAGAGCCATCCCAAAATCTCAGGGCTCATTCAACCAGGGGTATCGCAGCCTCTTCGGCTCTCCAGAGAGGGGTACCGGTCTGGGACATATCTGTGCCTGCCACATGGTCGTCCGCACATACATTCACAACATTTTACAATCTGGATTCTTCCACTGCTCAAGAGACCAGATTTGGCAAGGCCGTATTACATTCGGTCCATCCCTAAAGGGATACATAACACTATCACTCCCTCCTCCAATTACATACCACTGCTATGGGAGTCTATCAAAGATAAGGAATACGTCGGAGGACACAATCCCTTCGAAGAAAAAGTTACTTCTTACCTGGTAACGTTCTTTCGACGGGATGTTCCTCCGACGTATTCCTTATCGCCCCTCCCATCCATCCCTGCAGTGATAACTTCCCTTGTGGTTGCAACTTTCGCTCCTTCAAGGTTACTAACCGATTCAGGCATGTCTTTTCTTATGCTACAAAACGGAACTGAGCAACGGACGCAGCGCGTGGCTATTTATGGGCATGGTGATGTCGGCGCCGATACGGTGGCCGTCGACGCGCAGCGCCCTCTGCAGAAAACATTTCTGAGGCCAGCAAGCTGGAAACGTAGTATCAAAGATAAGGAATACGTCGGAGGAACATCCTGTCGAAAGAACGTTACCAGGTAAGAAGTAACTTGTTCTTCTCTCTAACACCATCTCAAGTGTGCCGATCTGTTTCCATAAAACAAGGGAGTACTGAGACGAGGACCAGTCCCACACACTCATGAGTCCTCCAGATCAATACCGAGATGAGGAGAAGGTGCAGAAGGATAGAGAGCACCTCTTTGAATTATACTGAGCAGTCTAGTTTTTGTGGACTTCCTATTGGCCAAGACACAAGGGAAGTTCAAACTGAGTGAGAGATCCTGGAGGAACTGTGGAGCCAGTGGTCTGGGTGCTGAGTGGAGCAACCAAGGAAGGGACACTTTCCTGTCAGCAAACACGCTCCAGATAGCTCCACTGTGGTCCAGCTGTATCTGGAAGCAGGCAGACTAAGCACCAGCTGATCAAGAGAGCTGAAGAGCGTGGTGGCCTGGGATGTTCTGCTGGAAAGCAGGAAGCAACTGTGGAGCTGCTGCAGATATCTAATGCAGGAGGGAGGTCTCTGAACGGGGGCAAGAGCCCCAGAAGCAGCTGACTGACCAGTGAGCAACCAGAGAAGAGTTGGGGAAACTGGGAGGCTTGCAGGGAATCCAGAGACTGGAGAGACTTTATTGCAGTGGGACATGGGTCGGTGCCCTGCATCCAATGAGGAGTGTCCTCTAGAGGAATCCTCTTCGTGGCAGACTCTGGCAGCGTGGAAGACCAGGGCTGCCAATTTCAAGAGGGCTAGAAACCAAAGGGGTCTCGGACCCGAGAGCAAGAAATCAAAGGGGTTTTGGGCCCAATTATGAATACCTGGCAGGATAATGAACTGGGTACAAGAATTGGGAAAAGCCAAGAAGGAATTGGGATCCACACCCAATAACTAACTACACACAAAATCTGTGTTATAATCAGTGCCTGGCAGGATAGTGAATCAGGTAGGCTGTGAGCATTGTGAAAAAGACCAGGAGAATTCCTTTGTGCTTGTGGACACTGTAAAAGGAAGCCAGAGAAGGGTGTCCTTCTCTTGACATGGTCAAGAGACAAGACACTGTTCTATGTTCATTATTGGAACCTCAATTCAAGGATCCTTTTTTGAGACTTGATTTGTATTCCATAAGACCAACTTTTCATTTTGAATCACCCAGAATGGAACTTTTTCGGCTGTCATACCGAAGAAAGGAACCATTCTTCTGAATCGAGAAGACCTATCCTTTTCTTGTGTCTATATAGTGTAAGGGTCTGTAATAGGTTTTGGACACAGGACAGTAGACTGCTTTAGACTGATATCCTGACACACTCCTTAGTATTAAAGGTAGGGACAACCCCTCTTAGAACTAGGGTCAGACATGGTTTTTTCTTTTATTTTACTACCAATGAATGCCTATAGCTGAAAAATGCCTCCTGTGTGCCGGTCTCCTACTTCCACACACCATAAAGGAATAATTCTGTGTAAATTGGTGGACCTTGCAGAGCACTGTGGGCCCAAAGTGTTTGTTTAATTGCACCAATGCGTGTTATACACACCTGGGGTGCAACCCACTATACCCTTTTTGGAAAATGAAATTGTCTTGTTTAGTTTACTCATTCTGCCCAATATGTTAATTGGTGTTTGTTTGGAATACAACAAAGGTGTTACAACTTCTTACATGCCAAGGGTGAGGGCTAAATTGTTAGTGAAAGGAACCATTGCAACAGCCCCAGAGAATCCCTGCGTGTCCATTATGTTGTCATACCTCTTCCCTAATACAAGACTTGGTAGCTCCTGTGTCTACCAAAAATGGAAATGTTTTGTCATCCAACTTCACTGCAACCTGGGGTTCCTCTTCTGGGTCTGCAGTTACTGCAAGGACTTGGTTCGTCAGAGCTCCCTGTGGGCTATTCTATTGTGCATTCATGTCTGTGCCTGGGAATGTGTAAGGGTTTCCTCCCAACACTGGTTCCTGTGTAGTTTGGTACTGCGCCCTGCGGTAACACATTTTTGTCCCATTACTGAGCAGGGGATTGTGCCTGGAGGTGTTTGATGGTGGGTATTAGAGTACTGTCCAAAAGCAGCAGTGGCTCCATGTAGTTTGTGCATCTGGGTAACTGGGGACATCTGCTGTGGGGTGTGGGCACCTGGGGGCATCTTCTGTAGGGTGTTTTGGACATTTGTGGGAAATATGAATTGCATCTGTTTGGGTTGTCTCTGTGGCTGTGTGTGATACGTTATGGTCCGGTGTATATAGGGATTTGGGGCTAGATCTTTATCCTCTGCAGGTGCCTCCCTCTGGAGCAGCAGCCTCCCTGCCTTTCTCTACCAGAAACTCCTCAAGACCTTCCTCCTTTTTCTCTCTGCCTCGCTCCTCCGTCTCGCCCCTTACTCTGTTCAGATTTTGCTGACTGGTTGCCCGGCTCACCTTGAGTCTCACAGGTCCCAGGCCCCCCTGCCTGTCTTTGCACTTGCCTCCAGGCCTACCTCTGCACTATGCTTAGCACTACTACACTTTCAGCATACGTTTCATGAGAGAGGTAACCATTCTGCATTTAAACCCATGGCCCTGCTGGACTGGGCGCACTTGGCCACCCTCACCCCACCTTTCCTTACCTTGCACTTCCGGCTGTACACTTGCATGACCTATATTTACTAGGACTAGTAAGTTCAGTCTTGTCCCCCATTCTGTCTCCCCTCCCTAATGTAGTTACGCTTGAAACACCTCATGCGCTTGCACTAGGAGAAATGCCGTTAGGCCTAGTATGCTAGTTACTTTTTGTTAGATCATCGGAAACCTCAAGGCCTAAGAATGACTACTTTATTTCCCTGCTCCCTTCATGCCTTGAAGCACTTCACTTGTGCGTAAGCGCTGTACAAATAAACAATTATAAAACCACCAGGCCATACTGTACTTGTTTCTGCTCCTACACTCTTGTGCGTAGTGTCCCATTCACTCACAAATATTGAATGGTCTGCCGAAATGTGGTCTTGCTCCTCTGAATCCAGTCCCCCCCCTTTCTGTGAAAGCCACTGCTTGCTTGTGGTAAATATACTCCCTGTGGAAAATAACCTACTTGTGCCACTGGTGTTGGATACCCTACTTGTGGGGATAATCCATCCCACTACCCCCTCCCATCTGATTGTATTCATGGTGCGCTTCTGGGGTGCTTGTAATTATTGCTGCTTCTATGCTAAATTTTGCTAATTTCTTTTGTACCAGTTTTGTATTTGTGCTTAGTCAATCATGCTTCTTCCCTTTTCCTGTTTTGCTCTGTAGTAGTGTACTGTGTGCTTTTATTTCTGCCCATCCTTCCGTCTCAGTTCCTACCACTTTCCCTGAATTCTGCCCGTACTGTTTCAGGGAGACCTTTCACCAATATACGTTAAAATAAAAAAAACTCGGATGTTCTTATTCCATGGCGCCTCAAACCGCCAAATAATTATCTGTTGAATGCACTGTGCAGGGTCCTTATCTGACCCCATAGTGCGAACTAAAATAGACTGCATGGCTTATGTATCTGGGTACATTTCCCTTACTACTCTCCATGTGTGTGCTCGGCAGTTACTGAATGGCGTGCCTTCATGTTCATTACTGTTCAAAGACACCCTGACATATCCTGCATTTTTTTTTTTCCCCCTAAGTGCTGCTGCCTGCTCACTCTGTACCAAGACAAACAAGCTTTTTTTGTTGTTGTTGTAACTGTTTTATTAGTAGGTTGGGCTCATGGAAAAATTACACTGCGTAATGCAGATGCAGACAAATTGTTCAGTGTAGATAATGCATCTTGTGCACTTGCGGGTCAGCTGCCCCCCCCGCCCCCCCCATTTCCTTCGGGTATCTCCCTCACAAGTAATCCAGCTGCTATGGGGTGTCGGGGAGCCTGCAGGTACAGTCCTGCCAACTTGGGTTTAAATGTTAGGGCTGGGAAAGTCTGATCGTAGTCCAAAAAGGGGAGCCCACATGTTGGTAAATTGGTTATCCTTTCTTTGCTGCCGTAACTTTTTCAGCCACCAAAATGTCCCATACTTTAATCCACCAAAGAGAACTGGCCCTTCTTGGGACTTCCAGCAGCGGGCAATCGTTATACGTACAGCCAGCAACAGTTGTGTAATTGATTTGGCTTGTTCCCCAGATTTAGGATCTGTCGCTTCAATTGGAGCCCCTAGTAGAAGAGGCTGGGGGGACACATTGGAGCGAAGTCTGGCTCGCATGACTTGGAAGAAGTCTCAATTAAAGTTTTTGCCATTATTGAAACCTGGATGGGTCATAATAAATTGGCTCTTAACAAATCCAAAACTGAGCTAAGTTGGATCAACTCATATGCTGAAAGAAATTGGCCCACTTTATGATAGTTTTCACCCAGGTGACGAAATAATTACTCCCTTGAAAAAAGTGAAGACGCTAGACGTTACATTTGATGAGCGACTCTCTATGAAGCAACATGTTAGCAGTCTAGTCTCATCCTAAGCTTACTATATAAAACTATTAGCACATCTAAGCCCTCATTTCACAAAACAATGTTGATACTATTGCCAGAGCAATTATAGGGGCAAAAATTGATTATTGTTCTGGCCTGCTAATGGGTATGAACAAAGCTGATCGAAACAAACTCCAAGTATGTCAAAATGGAGCCATGCGACTTGTTATGAGACTCCAGTGTAGAGACCATGTCACGCCAGCCCGACGTTCTCTTCATTGACTACCTGTGGATTCTAGAATTCTATTCAGAACCTTGACCATAGTACAAAAATGCAGACAGGGGAATTGAGCCTGTGTACCTACAGCATCTACTTCCTGCAAGAATGAATGGCAGAGACTTGATCGAATAATCGGCATCTGTTAATCGTTCTAAAATGCAGAACTGTAAAGGTTTCCAACTCTGCTTTCTTTGCTATTGGGCCTAAAGTCCGGGACTCTTCCTCCAGAGTTGAGAGGGCTTGAATCTGGAGGTTTTTAAAAAAAAAACTGAAGACCTACCTTTTTAACTTATTTTTGGGATTGTTTCTCTTGCCTTTTTCCCATATGTGTTGACTGCTTGCCAAATGAAATATTTTCCAATTGTATTTGTTTTCTATGGAAAGCAGAGTTTAAAGTAGTTCTTGGCCAGAAAAAACTATTTTGCCGTTATCCTTCAATGCCTCCTGATAATGTGGCGGCGGGCTGCAACTCACCACTGAACAGGTATGCTTTTTTTATGCCCTGGCAATACAAGCGACAAACTAGGAACTTGATGACAGGCTACATATTGATCCTCCTATAAATCAAGATGGAGGACCACGATATACTCTACACTGAATGGAGCTCAAGAAATTGCTAAAACTCCTCAAGTGATTTACTGAGCAACCTCAGTTCGTTAGTTTTTCCTTTTTAAACGGTGTCTTCAGAAAGACACACTACAGTTCTCTGGCAACATTGTTTTTTCTGGGCAAAAAGGCAGAGAGCAGGTGGAGGACCATGTGTCTATGTGAGACAGATATCAACCAAGTATGTGGCCTACAGCATACCCTTCATTTGCGCAGGGCAGGTTCCCACTGCGTCTGTATGGGCAGGGCACGCATCTGCTCCAGCAGCCGCCCGCTACCCCATCAATATCGCCTACCACTCCGGCCTGTGAGGACAGATTTTGTGAAAGGTTCCTTGGGCTCATGAAATCTTCCCGGATGGGTGGGGGGAGGGGGAGTTATCCTCTGGGACGCCATCAGGGACGTGCAACTGCCAATGGCCCGGTGCCGCAGGTGCCCCATCGCAGCTTCAGCTTGAGCAACCAGCAGAGGGGGTCCTCGCAGAAGTCCTCGTGCATCCCACAGCAAGAATGGGGATCGTGATGCAGAAGGACGTGGTCGCCTTGGCCAAAAAGGGCTGGCTCAAGCCCCACTCGGTCCAGCCGGTCGATTGACGCCAAGTACAGGCTGATGGAGGGGGGGATACTCTTGCTATCGGCCCACCCTCAGCCGCACTCTTCGGTGATCGCGGCAGCATCGCTATACTCGAAGCCGCAGTCATCCTCTGTCTCTTCCTCCGCAGCTCATGCTGGCAGCCGTTAACCAGAGGCTTTGGCGGGAAATTGTGATTTCTGGCGCAGAGCCAATCATGATGCAGGGCGGGACTGGCAGAGGCCAAGATCGTGGCACAAGACATCATGGAGTCCACCGTGGCCCACATTGACAGCTCTGGCTGGGCCATCTGCATTGCCCCAGAGAGAACGGGTTGGCTCTGTGCTACTAAGTTCATCCCGGATGTCCAGATATGCAACTTAGACCTTGTGTTAGAAGGGGGTGACCTCTTCCACTCCATCACGGATGAGGAGCTGGACAAAAAGAAAAACCGCTCACAAATGGCAAGTCTTTATCCATCATTACAAGAACATGCTTAAAACATACACCCAGTCACAGCAGCGCTGTGACAAGGGGCGTACATATAGAGCGTTCCACGGCTTCCAAGAGCGGAGGATTAGGCAGCCTGTCCGTTTGCAGACCCAACATCGGTGCAAGCAACAAAAGGGTGTGGGGGGCTGAGTAAGGGCTTTTTTCAGTCCCAGCACCTCCGCAAAAGCCTCAAAGGGAAAGAAGGCATGACATGCCCCTTTTGGGTCCACGTGTCTCCACTGGGGGGCTGGCTTGCTCTGCATGCACATTTTGGGCGCCAACATTTTGTTTACCCCTGGATCCTCTGTAGTATCCATGGGGTACTGCCTCCCTAACCCAGCCTCTCCTCCCTCTTCCCCTCCGCTCCCACAGGTTGGACAGCAACTCTTTTGGTCGAGAGACAGGCAGTGGAGGAAGTCCCAGCGACGCTTGGGCTTTTACTCCAGGATTTTCGCCATTCAGAAAAAGAGCCAGGTGAGAGTTGTGCTGGATCTTTCCACCCTCAACCTCTCCTTACAAAAAATTCAAGATGGTTAGACCAGCTTTGATAGGGGAGATATTGTGCAAGGGAGACTGGATGTGCTCCCTGGATCTGAAGGAAGCGTACTTGCACGTCCTGATCTGGCAGCTTGATCATTCTTTTCTACGATTCAGGATCATGGGCTACCATTTCCAGTACCAAGGTGCTTCCTTTTAGCCTCAATTCAGCCCCCATGGTCTTTACCAGGCTCATGAACACTTGGCCGCCCTCCTCAAGTCTCGGGGCCACCACATCTACCTGTAGCTCGACGACTGGCTTGTCCGGGCGACCTCTCCGGAAGCGGTGCACCACACTACCCACACTCTTATGAACACACTGCACGAACTGGGTTTTTCACTCAACCTCAAGAAGTCGCAGCTGCAGTTTACGCAGAGACTGACCTTCTTGGGCCTCATTTGGGACACTTCCTCAGAATTCTTTCCCCTCTGAGGACAAGATCACACCCATCAAGAGGGCCTCGGCGCACTTTCTCCGCAGAGAAGTGACCTCTGCCTGGTGGTACCAACACCTACTGGATCTCATGGCAGCAGTCCTTTTGACCATCCCTCACACGAGACTCGGGAAGAAGAGGATGCAGCTGCATTTTGCAGCATCTTGGAACCAGGAGCAAGGTTCCCAATCAGAGATGATCAACATTCCTCCATCGCTTCACCCGGACCTCACCTGGTAGTCCAGAGACTGCAACCTGCGGATGGGCAAGCCTTTCTGGCAACCTACCCCACAGGTCACCATCACCACGGACTCCTCTCGCGAGGGTTGGGGGGGGGCCCACCCTGGACAACCACTGTCCATGGCACCGGGACCTGGTCTGAGTAGGAGTACCACATCAATTGGCTGGAACTGAAGTCCGTCTGGCTGGCTGTCCGAGCTTCCTTCTGGTTATCGATGGCAAGGTTGTCCTCATTCAGACAGACAACTCAAGCAGGGAGGTACCAGATCCCCATCACTGTGCAGACTCGCTGTCAGCATGTGGGAATGGTCCCCTGGAGAACAATATCTACTTCACGGCCGTCCACCTGCTGGGGGGCATCCAACCTGGTGGCAGACAGGCTCAGCAGACTGGGAGCGGACAGCCAAGAGTGGCAGTTGAACAACCTAGTACTGCAGGAGATCGTCTGCAAATGGGGACTCCCCCCAACTGGACCTCTTTGCCTCCAAGGACAAAAGGAAGGGCCAACTGTTCGCCTTCTGGAAGGGTCAGGGCCCGGGCTCCCTGGGCAATGCTTTCCAGATTTGGTGGGACGGGGTAATCGTACGCCTTCCCACTCACACCGCTGATACACAGGGTGATATGGAAGATCAAGGAGTCTCGCCACCTCAGCATCATTCTAATAGCCCCATGGTGGCCAGCCAGGCCATGGTTCTCGGAGCTGTCCAGCTCTTGGAGAGACCACCCATTCGCCATCTGCTGGGCCCAGCACATCTTCTGGCGCAGCAGGGGGGGCAGGGTCATCCACCCTGCTCCACAGAAACTAGCCCTCACAGCGTGGTTCCTGAGCAGATCACGTTGGGTCACCTCAGCCTTTCCCAGTCTAATCTAGAGATCATACAGGGCACCAGGAGAAAAGCTACCAGGGCCCAGTATAAGAGCAAGAGGACCAGGTACTTCCACAGGGCAGTCTCTAAGGATATCAACCCCCTTGTATGTACCTTGGACGACGTGCTCTCCTTCTCGGCGCACCTCGCCCATTCAGACGTGCAGGTGGACACTTGCTGCACTTACTTGGCAGCCATTGGGGCCTACAGAAACTCAGAGGAGGATGTCTTTTCCTCTTCCAACCCGATTGTCAAACATTTGACGGGACTCGCTATACTCTACCTGCCCCTCAAGAGGCCACACCCCGTGTAGGACCTCAACATAGTTCTGGGTGCCCTGGCGCACAAACTATTTGAACCAATGCGTCTGCGGACATCAGACTGGTCACCATTAAGACTGCCTTGCTAGTGGGCCTCACCTCGGGTCGCAGAGTCAGTGAAATACAGGCACTGGTCGCCTTGGAGCCCTATACTACGTTTCACAGGGACAAAGTAGTCCTGCGGACACACACAGCATTCCTACCTAAGGTGCCTTCCGCATTCCATCTGAGTGAACAAATAGTACTGCCTACATTCTTTGTTGATCCCAAGGATGAGGCACAGAGAGTTGTGCACTGCCTAGATGTCTGGCGTGCCCTGAAATTCTACTTGGACAGGACCAAGGGCTTCCGCAAGTCGGACGCATTTGTCCCCTTCGGTGAATCAAGACCCGGGTATCGGGCCTCCAAGGCCTCCGTAGCTGTTGGATGGTCTCGCCCCTCAAAGAGGCATACGAGGGACCGCATAAGCCACTGCTGGCCAACATGCACGCCCACACAGTCTGAGCCAAGGCCACGGCCATCGCATTCCAACGGCATGTCCCCTATCCTTCCCTCCTCACTAAGTCTGGAAATAAAGTTTAAAAAGAATATCTTGGCCTCAAACCCTGGTCTCCCTATTGCTGATACCTATACCAGCGCCTCTTCCCATATGATCTCTGTGCTCTGTCCTGTCTCCTTCTCTCCCATTAATGGTGGCACTCGCTGGAAAGTCCTCATGGCTTCATTTGACTTCTCCAGAGTCATCCTTAATATCTACCTACACAGCACTGTCATGGTCCTCAGGCCAATCTACTCCTCTTCGATAGGTGGTTCCCTCGCCTCATCAACTTCCTTTCATCTACGACTGTCCCCTCCTCTCATTCCTCGGCTACCTTCACCACTCTTCCCTCCTCCTCTGCCCCTCTTCTGGCTACCTTCACAACTCTGCAGGGTGTACCTCTGATTTCTACCCCTCCCCGGCAGGTCTTCAAGGCCGGCAACCTTCTTCATCTTGCCACTCTCGCTCTACTGTCAAACACTCCTCTGACATCTGCCACCTCCTTGAAGAATTGGACCTTGATGTCCTCAGTCTTATGGAGACATGGTTCACGGCCAGCTCTGCCATTAGCTTTGACACTCTCCTCCCTGATGGTTACAAGATCCTCTCTGCACCCAGATCCACCCGGCCCAGAGGGGGTGTAGCCCTGATCCTTCCCGAGTGGATTCCTGCCACTATCAATCCTACTCAGATTTACTCCTCTTTCGGATGCCTTGTCTGCAGGCTCTCAATCTCTCCTAGCCACTCTCTTGCTGTTGCTACTTTCTACTGGCCCCCTGGGCAAATCACCTCTTTTCTTTCTGAGTGGGCTGACCTCTCCTCCTCCCTCCTGACCTCTACCACTCGACGACGACTCCTTGGTGACCTCAACATCCACCTCGATTCTGCCTGTCCCTCATCTCTGCTCTTTCGCAACCTTTGCGATTCCCTCTCCCTCTTTAACCTCCCCTCTGGCCTGATGCACTCTGCAGGACACACACTTGATGTCCTGATCTCCTCTGGCCTCCCCCTCTCTATCCCTCTGACCACTACTCTCTCCTGGAGTGACCACTGCCTTCTCTCCTCTCTCACTATTTCCCCCCCCAAGCCAAGCTCACCCCAACGCTACCACCTACCTTCTTGGACATCCGACTTATAAAGCGTGTCAGTTGAGGCTTTCGCTGCTACCTTCTCCCCCACCCCCCCTTCCCCCTTCTCCTCCTACTGGCTGACTCACACCCGGACACAACCCTGTCCCTTCTCTACTCTTTCATTTCTGCTACTCTTGATGCTCTTGCCCCTGTCATGAGGATCCACTTGAAGTCCAAAGCCAAGTGTAATTCCTGGTATGACTCCGACCTAGCTACACTTAAACGTAAGTGTAGGGGCAGCTGAGAGGAAATGGAGGGCTTCTTGTTCACCCTCTGACAAACTGGCCTGTCGCCTGCTCCAAAGGCAAAACCAACTCTGTCCGCACCAAGAAGAGAGTCCACATTCAAGCCAGTGTCTCTGCGGCATCTAACAACTCGGGTGAACTCTTCAAAATCTGCAAGGAGCTTGCCAACCCTGCTGCAGTCTCTACCCCTCCTCATACCTCCCAAGCTCTCTGCAATGACCTTGCCTCTCACTTTATCTCAAAAACCCAGGACATCTTGTCCACCCTCTCCTCCCCTCCTATTCCCCCTCAGTGTGCGCTTGCTAACCCCTCTTTAACCACCCCCTCCCTCATTCTCTTCCTTTCCTCTCTTCTCCCCTGATGAGGTCGCTAGACAAGTCTGATCTATGAAAGCCTCGTCAAAACGGGTTCATCCCTGTTCCTCTAAAACCATCAAGGAGCACATTGACACCCTCGTTCCGGCCTTTGACGATTTTTGCAACCATTCCTTTGCTTCGGCATCCTTCCTCTCCCCTCTGAAACACTCCCTTGTGCATCCTCTTCTCAAGAACCCCACAGATGATCCTTCCTGTCTGGCTAACTATCGCCCAATCTCCATTACTCACTTTCTGGGCAAACTCCTGGAAAAGCTGGCCATATCTCAGCTTAACCCTCATTCTGATTATGTTGGCTGTCTCCATGACCACCAGTCTGGTTTCAGAGCAGCTAGAAGCACGGAAACTGCTCTCCTGAACATCTGTGAAGGTCTGCTTTACAACCTTGACTCTAGCATTCCCTCTGTCCTCATCCTACTCGATCTCTCTTCTGCCTTCAACACAGTCAACCATACCATCCTGCTCAACCGTTTCTGTGAGAATCTGGGTAACACTGATCAGGCTCTGGCCTGGCTGACCTCTTTCCTCTATGATCGTCCCTCCCAGGTCCAACTGGGGTCCTTCCTATCCTCTATCTCCCTCTCTACCTGTGGTGTTCCCCAGGGGTCTAACCTCTCGCCCTGGCTTTTCAACCAATACCTGGCAACTCTCGCCCGCTGCATTGCCATTTTATGCTCAAATTTACAGTGCTACGCTGATGACGCTCAACTCATTTTAAGGCTGCCCTCGGCCAGCTCCTCTCCCTCCCTCATTGCTGATTGCCTAACTGCCATTTAATATTGGTGTGCCGCCAATGATCTATGTCTGAATGCCAACAAGACCGAGATCCTCCTCATCGGCAACCCTTCTCCATCCTTTCCCCTCTCTTTATGGCCGGCCTCGCTTGGCCCTCCTCCTATCCCCACCTGCAAGGCTAAGAACCTCGGGTCATCTTTGACTCCACACTTTCCTTCTCCGCACACATCTCTGAGGTCTCTAAAAAGTCAAACTTCCTACTGCACCTCCTCAGAGGTACTCTTCCTTTCCTCTCCTTCTGCCAGAAGCTCGCTGTCTCCCAAGTTCTGGTTCTCTCTAGGTTGGACTATTGTATCAGCCTCTTTCTAAATCTACCTGCCGCTACTCTGAGTCCTGTTCTGGATTAGTTGCAGAGGGTGAAGAGACTTGACCTTGGCCTCAAGACCTGGGATCGTATCTCTCCAGCTCTGAAATCTCTCCAATGGCTCCCAGTGGATGCAAAGATTAAATTTAAAACCCTCTGCATTGTCCACAAGGCTTTCTTGGGCCTGGGTCCAAAATACCTTCAGCTATCCCTCCGCGAATACCTCCCCTCACGAGCTCTTCGCTCCTCTACCTCTAACTCCCTCAGGGTCAGTCATTTCTCAAAGAAACGAGCCGGGGTAGATCGCTGTCTTTGGCTGGAGCCTCCCTCTGGAACAGCCTCCCTGCCACTCTAAAACTTGAGGCGAACCATCTCTGGTTCCGGAAGCACCTCAAGACCTTCCTCTTTGCATCTGCCTTTGCTCCCCTCGCTGATCTGCTCTCTCTTGGCACTGTGCACCTGGCCACCCTCTGTCCCCTTGGCCCAGGTACCTGCTCACCCTGCCACCCTTCTGCACTGCCTCCCGGCCACCCCTTCCACTGGGGACTGCATCTGTACCCATACAGCCCTCCACCCCCACATTTTCTTCTTTTTATGCACTTACCCAGTTCTTTTGCCGTAAACACAGCACTTGCTGCACTACCCCTGTTTATTGCTCCATTATCTATTTTATTTGTATTTATTATTCACCTGATTATCCTCTGCTCTGCACTTTCCACTCTCCCCCTTCCATGCACTTTTCCCCTTTCCCTTTCCCTAGCGCTTGCACTTTCTTAATGCCACTGGGCCTAGTAAGATCGTTGTTTTGTTCTCTAATGTTCCCCTCCCTTGCTGTGTCGCGCTCTGAAACCCTTGTGTATTAGCGCAATATAATTAAAATATCATATCCCCTAGCAAGTCATAAGCAGGGCGGCCACATGGGCCACCCCTTTGGATTTCTGCAAGCACTACTGTTTGGATGCCGGCTCTAGATCAGACGTGGCTTTCGGACAGGTGATACTTAGAAACCTCTTTGCTTAAGGAGGGTCTCCTCTCCACCCTGGGGTACACTCAGTTGTAATCGCTGATGCAGTATGGAGGAAAGGGGTCGGGATGTAAGAGTAATACTCCTACGTCCCATCCCCTTTCCTCCATACTTTTGGGACATTCTGTCCTATGGGACGGGACCAGAGCACTTTTTGTAAAAAAACATAAAATTGAAAAATGTGTCCTTCTCTTTTCATGTGGGGTACCGCGCATGGCCGTAACCCAGCCCTCCTTAGCTCTGCCCTGCGCATTGCCCTTCAGCCCTTTTCTCCATGCGGTCGGGGCTGGACGCACTAGCATCACCGGAAAACCTTTTTCCTTCCCGTTGTCCTTCTCTCCTGCTCCGGTTCTGCAGTCGTGTAGTCCTCAGTCTATGCTGGAGCATCTGGGACTTGCCACTTGTACCTCTTGCGAGCGTCGCTTCGCTAGGGTGGATCCCCATGCGCTCTGCTTGAGTATCTGGGACCGGATCACCGTTGGGACTTGTGTTTCTTCTGCAACTCCTTTTTGGTCTGGGCACTTCAACGTCGTCTTCGTCGGTGGGAGGAGATCTTCCAGAAGGTTCCTCCACTGCATTTCCAACTTCATTGACGGAAAGAAGAGACAACCGGTAAGTTCCTTACTTTTCAGTGCACCCCGGCTGGGGGACTCCTTCCCGGGGTCCTCCACGTCCAGGAGGATCTTAAAAAGCTCTACTACCGGGGGATTCCCTGAGGTGCCTCGCAGGCCTAATAGGCGTACCGGGGTTTTCACCAAGGGTTTCTGTGAGGGGCCTGCCTGTACCGGATCACGATCTGAGGTTCACCGATCAGGTGCTAATAGCCAGCATAGTCTTGCTGAGGCATTGGGTACCGGAGTGCGCCGGGGTGCACCCTGAGGCCTCTGAGGCTTTCTGTACCGAAACACGGTTCGAGGCCCCCCCCTTGGGGGAGTTAAGACTGTTCCGAGGTTCCTCTTAACAAGGCTAAGCTGTGTACCAACAGAACGGAGAGGCCTGTTAAGGTTTTGTCTGTGAGGTGGATTCTTCAACTTTCCCGCGCTCGTGGTGTTACCGGTTCTGTTGAGGGGGCACAGGGAGAGGTCATCGACCATAACTCCTCTGTTACCAGCATTGCAGAGGTTCCTCCTTTGGAGACTAATTTTAGGGACAGGATGTCCAGTAAACATCTGAGGCCCCATGGTACCGGCTTTGCCAAGGATCCTTGTGTCAAAGACTGAAATTTCAGTCAAGTCCCCTGAACAATCTTTTGAGTCAACGCCTCATATACACATGTGATGCAGTTCTCCTCAGATGTTCACAAAATGGCTGGCGTTCCTGTGTGGTCTATGGCAGCCATTTTGGATTCTTTCCTCACACCCACACTATTGTCGGTGGGTGCTGGCAACCTTCTTTTTGGTGGACAACCTTATCCAAGCGACAGTGTGAATCACTTCCGCGCTTCCTATGACTGGCGTGCTCGGTGCCACTACCACATTCGGTCTTGCTTCCTCCTACATCTGCCCCATTGGTCTATGTAGACCCGGTTGGTGGAAGGCCCTCTTGGCCCTCTTCTCTACGTTTCTGGGGTCATGTTCCTCCATGAGAGGCCTCTGCCCACTCCGGCGCCTAAGGTCTCGGCAAAGAATGACTTTTTGGGAAATGTCATAGTCTAATGACCTCTGATCCCATGAGGGAGTGCTTTAAGGTCCTCTTTAGGGAAATCTGCCCTCAGACTCTGTTGCCTGCCCCGAAAGTTCCTGTCACGGCACCTGTCGCCCCGGCGATAGCTCCTCCTCTGCTTCCCGGCCCTCCTCCCGCTCTTACGCCTCTGCCTCCCTTGTCACCGGTGGCCAAGTCTTCAGCAGAGCGTGATGTCAATCTGACGCCTGTCACGTTGCAGTCGGGGGATCCGAATGCTCTAGACGACCCTTTGGCAGATGAGGACAGTGATGACCAGGATGTGACTTCCGCAGCTGCGGCTCAAGTTATGTTCAAGGAGGACAAATTGCTCGATTCCTTGGGCAAGAAGATTTTTGCCAATTCGGCACTGCAATTGCATCCGGCCAACGCAGAGCTGATCCTGGCAGCGGCGAATTTGAAACTGGAGAGGTTTGGCTGACTTCCAGGAGTTAATTCCTGACGAAGGGTTAGAAGACTTTAAAGGCGGCTTGTCAGACGCTAGTGTTGGTGCAAGATATGCTGGAGGCTGCTGCGTATCATGGTGATACCTCGGCTTGTGGCCTCATGCTGGGGGTGGACACCTCTCGTCAGGCTTGGCTTCATGCAACAAGGTTTTCGAAAGAGGTCCAAGATAAAGTTCTGGACCTGCCTTTTGATGTTAAAGGATATTTGTACCGCACACTATCACCACTGGAGTGGTCCCCTGGTGCTCTGGCGGCTCTGAAAAAGGGAGGGGGGGGTGAGTTAGTGGGAATGAGCTGGAAGAGTGCAAGAGAGCAGTGATGTGCTGTTGGCAGTCTCAACCCGGTTAGATCTGTTGGCTGGACTTGGAGTGTTTTTCAGTCGGTAGTCGTTGTGTGAGTCTGTGTGGTTTGTTTTCTTGTTGCAGTGTAGTGAAGTTTATGCGAATAATTGTGTTTATAGGATTGTGGTTGTGTTTGGTTAGAGTTTGAGAGGTGCATGCAGAGGGGTGAAATTGTTAGTGGATTGGTTAATTGGCATAGCTAACATTCACATTTCTATCTAAGTGTGGCCCACGCCGATATTCACGATCCTATCTAGATGCAACGCATCTTGATGGCAAAGAGTTGTTTCATTCTTCAACGGATGACAAGCTCACCAAGAGCATGCAAACTGCCAAGTCTCTGTCGCTGCTCGTGAAGGCCCCAGTCAGAGATCTGAATCCCTATCTCAATCCTCTTCAGGCTTTAGAGGGTTCCAAGATCGTAGGTCGCGCAGGACTGTTCCTCCACCGGGTAACTCCCGCCGGAGACAGCAAAGTGGCTGTTTTTTTCTCTCGGTCGTCGGCCTCCTCTTCAGGGACAGGTAGTGTAACGCTCACCTGGTATCCACAGGGGCGCCACCCAGTCCGGACTGCTTCTGCCCTTGCACCCCTTCTCTTGGACTCTTGTTTGGCTGAAGAGCAGGTCTGAAAACACAGGAGTTAGGTTTAGCTTGACTGTCTCCTCCAACCCAGAAGCCACCTCCCTCATGGGCCCAATGACCCCTTAGTGCAATCCTCTCCTTGCTTTTTGATATGGTGCGCTCTCCGTCCTGCCACTCAGCGCAGGGGTGCTTTGGGGATGGGCACGTCGCTGCCTAGATACTTCACTGGTGCGGGCCCTTCACAGTCGACCTGCTGCGACTCTGTTCATCAGGTAAGTCTTGCTTTTACAGTTTGTCCTTTATTTTACAATTGTCTCTATCAATGTCTTTCTTTTGTTTGTAGGTGCTGACGAAGTTCTCGTGATGGCGTGCTGCCTGAGTTGTGCACGAGATGGTAAGTGAGCGTGGAGCGTGGCGCCATGTGCCTTTCTTGTGCTAACCTGTTTATTGTCTTTCTTGCAGGCCGCAATGCTGATCCGGACTGTGCATGCCGAGAAGATGGAGAGCGGTGAGTAGTGTTGAGTGAACCGCCTACTGGCACTCTGCGTAGTAATTGGTCCTTTATTTTCTTCTTGCAGGTGGTGGACCCAAAGCGAGTTCAATGCAGCTAAGCGAGCGCCTTTGCTGTGCTGTTTTAGATGTGAAGAATAAACGCTTACTAATGCTGCTTCTCTGTCTCTTTTTTCCCCCAGGTTGCGGCTTCTTTGATGGAGCGAGGTACGCCGAGATGCTGGATGTTCGGGTTACTGGAGCGGAGTACGAGAGCAGGGCTCGCTAGAAGGTAAGAAAATGCTAACGGTGTCTTATCCTTGTTCTTGCTGGTAATCAGGTCCGGCATGCAGAAGAAGATTCCAGCAGACCGTGGTGAACGTCATGCTGCGACTAGCAGAGCAACGCGAAGTGTATTCTGCAACTTGGGTGTGGCTTATATAGCCTGCAGGTATCCCAGGTGCCTCTGGGCCTGGCCACACCTACAATTATAGACTGCATGGCTCAGTTAGGGAACTGAGCCATGTGGGAGCATCCATGTTGTAAAAATGCCATTATGGCCCCAATTCACTGGCTTTACACATGAGCCTTGCGCCAAAGGTGCCAGGACTGACTCCAAGAGAGTCTGGGGGGACATGACCAGGCCCTTGAGGCCCTGATGGAGGTACCTGGTGCAGTCCAGATGGCCTGATGTCCAAGGCAGGGACAGGAGTCATGACAGCACCACCCCGTACCCCCCCCAACCCACCAGGCCCCTCTCAGGGGTCGGTTGGTTCTCGCCTCTAGTCCGGTCTTAGTGGGATAGTCACAATGGTTACTCGAGTTTCTGGTTGAACTGGTTTTAAGAGACACATGGAACACAGGATGAATATGCATGTTAGGAAGCAAGGCCAGTTTAACTGCAGCTGGGTTTATAACAGCTTTGATGGTAAAAGGTCCTAAATATCGTGGGGGAAATGTCCAGGTTACCTTTATAGGCACATGTTTTGAGGCTAACCAAACTTCGTCTCCCACTTGGTAGTTTGGGGCCCTCTCATGACGTTGATCTGCGTATTTCTTTTGGCGCTCCTTGGCTTGACGTAGGTGTTTTTTACAGCACTTGTGAAGGCTTGAGAAATGATGGTGTGCAAGGGTTTAATAGCCGGCATTTCCAGTGTCGTTGGAACATCCAGTTTGGAGGTGCGAGGATGTCTGCCATATATTGTTAAAAATGGGCTCTGTCCCATACTGCTGTCCAGGGAATTGTTATACGCATACTCCGCTACCCACAGCAAGTCCTTCCAATTTCCTTCCACTTGATGTAGCATGCAACGTAGGTACTGTTCGAGCATTTGGTTCGTTCTCTCTGTTTGGCCATCCGTTTGGGGGTGGGGGGGTTGCTAGTGGATAGTCTGATGTCAATTTGAGCCATTGAACAGCATTTTCTCCAGAAGTTGGACACAAATTGGGTACCTCGATCAGAGATCAGCACAGACGGGAACCCATGAAGGCGTATGATGTGTTCGAGGAATACCTTTGCCAGGCTGGACACATTTGGGAGACCTTTAAACGGCAGGAAATGGGCCATTTTTGAAAAGAAGTATATAACCACTAGAATGGTATTGTATCCTTGACTGGATGGTAAACCGGTGATAAAAAGTCAAGCGATAAAGTATGCCAGGGTGCTGGCGGAATCTCCAGTGGTCTGAGGAGCCCGCTGGTTTCTGCTTAGACGATTTATTTTGTGCATTTACACTGCAAGATATGATGAATTGAATCACATCCTTATGCCACGTGGGCCACCATTAACTTCGCTTTACCTTGGCTAAAGTTTTAGCAATTCCAGGGTGGCCCTCGACTAAGGAGTCATGATACCCTGAGATGACCTGGACCTGAAGCTCTTCCTTTGGTAAAAACAAACTGTTTCCGAAGTACAGTAGTTGGTCCTTGATTGTATAGGGTTCTCCCTGTGAATCCCATTCTTGTAGCAACTCGGGAGTCATCTCGTGTCGGATCTCCTGCCGCAATTCTTCCTGAGTCATCGTGGTTGTAATGCCCAGGAGCTTGTCACTCGGGATGATAGCCACGGGATCTGGGGTTGTGCATACCAGTTCATCCGTACCCATGCGGAAAAGGGCGTTGGCTCGTCCGTTTTTGACTCTGGGTTGAAAAGTTATCACATAATCCTTTTACGCGAAGAAAAGGGCCCAGCGTAACTGTCATGAGGATTGGGCCTTGGCAGTTTTTAGGTATTGCAGATTTCGGTGGTCTGTTATCACAGTGATAGTGTGCCTGGCACCGAGAAGATAGTGTTGCCAGGTCTTGAAGACTGATTTGATGGCTAGGAGCTCCTTGTCTGTGATCGCGTAATTGAGTTCAGGTGGCGAAAACCTACGGGACCAGAAGGCTACAGGGTGTAGCTGGCCGGTTTGTGGATCCCTTTGCGAGTGAACTGCGCCACATTGCCATGCTGGAGGCGTCTGTTTCCACCACACATGGCCGATCCAGACGAGGGTATCGCAAGATCGGGGTGGAAGTGAATCTCACCTTGAGTTCTTGGAAGGCCTTTTCTGCCTCTTCCGTCCACTGGAACTTCTTGTTGCACTTTCTCAATAACGATGTGATTGCATGCACTATTTGAGAAAATCCTGGAATAAATTGGCGGTAAAAATTTGCATAGCCCAACATGCTGTGGATTCCTTTGAATGAATTTGGGGCTGGCCAGTTTAGAATGGCATCGACCTTATGTGCATCCATTCGTATTCCTTTCGGAGTGAGGATGAAGCCGAGGAACTCCACCTCGGTGACATGAAATGAACATTTTTCGAGTTTGGCATAGAGATGATGCTGGCGGAGTTTCGCAAGGACGGAACGAACATGCTTCACGTGGTCTTGTTTCTAGGCTGAGTATACCATGATATCGTCTATGTAGACCAGAGCACAGACATCAATCCGCTCTCTCAGGACATCGTTCATGAAATACTGGAATGCAGCGGGGGTGCTGCAAAGGCCAAATGGCATTACCTGGTATTCGTACGGGCCATATTTGGTGCGAAACGCGGTCTTACATTATCTCATTTTTTTACTCGGACGAGATGATATGCTCCTCTAAGGTCCAATTTCGTATAGATTTGGGCATCTTTGACTTGGTCTAGCAATTCCGGAATAAGTGGCAGGGAGTAACGATTTTTAACAGTGATTTGCTTTAGTGCACGAACGTCGATGCAAGTCCTCAAATCTCCTTCCTTCTTCGGCACGAAGAATAGGGGAGATGCTGCTGGTGACTTCGAGGGGCAAATAAAACCATTAGCCAGGTATTGCTCAAGGTAGGCTTTCAAATGTTGGTTCTCTGGTTCCGTAAGAGCATAAATTCGACTGCAAGGGATTTGGGCTGCTGGTACCAGATCGATTTGGCAATCACAGGGCCTGTGTGGGAGCAAGGTGTTAGCTTGTTCCTTTTGAAACGCATCCTGACAGTCCTGATATTCACTTGTTAGAGTACCGATCACACCCAGGGTTATTGCTGTGTTTCCACGGACTGATGGGCTGGCAGTTATTGACTTTCTTCCATTGTAATAGCAGTTGCGGGTACAGCCTTTGGAAAAGACCAGTTTTCGAGCACACCAATATAGATACGCGGATTGTGTGCAACCAGCCACGGCATCCCAAGGATCAACTGGAACTGAGGCGCCTTGATGAGGTCGAAAGCAATAGATTTTTGGTGGCCATCCTGACACAGAAGGGTTAGAACTGTTGTGCACTGGGATACTGGGCCGGAAGCGATTTCTGTACCATCTACGGTGGTCACTGTCTCGGTGGTTGACTTAGGGCATAGAGAGAGCCCCATCTTTGCTGCAAGATCCTGGTCCATATAATTCCCAACTGCTCCGCTGTCGATATATGCTTCTACAGTATGCATCTTAGACGGTTGTTGGTGGTTGATTAGAATCACGGGCAATGCAAAATGGGAGGTCTGTAGTTCACTTTCTTCGTTCGACAAATGGACCCCTACATTTGCCGGGCTTGGTAGTTTTCTGACTTTGTTCGTGGTTTCCTTATCCGTGGCTCCCACGGTTCTCCTTGGTGGCTTTACTGGACACACTTTGAGGAAATGACCTGCTTTTCCGCAGTATAGGCATAACTGCTGTTCCCTTCTCTTATCTCTTTTAGCTTTGGTTAATGGCGGTCTCACCCATCCCAATTGCATCGACTCCACCGAGTTGCCTGTCACCCGTGGAACCTGGTCTTTGGACCGCACGAACATAGGGCGAATGTCTGGCCTTCTCTGATCTGCCCTTTGGTCTTGCAACCTGTGATCAAGTTGAACCACAAGGTTGATGAACCCCCCACAGTCTTTCGGCGGATGCACCACTTGGGCAAGTACATCCTTTAGCTCTCCCCATAGGCCCCGATGAAATGGCATGGTCCTCTTCTCTTCCGGCCACCCTGCTTTGACCACATGCCTGTTAAAGGTCGCTATATATGTTAATAAGTCTTGGTTTCCTTGACAAAGAGACAAGAGTTAGTTATCTACTGCCTTTCCATGAGTACGACGGGTGAAGAGCTTTTCCATCTCTTGCTGGAAACCCCTAAAATCACGTAACAGAGGGTCATCCTGACTGACGAAAGGTACTGACCAGTCTCCAGTACTGCCACTCAAATAAGACAACTCGAAGGCAACTTGCGACTGATCGTTAGGGAAGGCTCCAGGTCTGCAAAGGAAATGGAGACGACACTGGTTCATGAAGGTGGCATATTTCCTAGGGTCCCCCATGAAACGCTCCGGTGGGGCTAACGGAACTGCTCCTGAAAGAGTGATTTGTACCGGATTGATCAGTGGTGTTGGCATTGATGAAACGTTCCCAGGCAATGGAGCTTGTCTGGCCTGTGATTGGAGAAGCTGTCTACCTAGCTGGTCAGTGCGTTCCTTTGACACTATCAATTCCCTCCACAATGCATTGGTCTCCTGCCTGGCTGAATGTACTTCTGCGCATAACTGCCCCAACAGCTGAGCTAACTGGTCGGTTTCTGAGGTGGATTGTTTTGTGAGGCTTTGCGTTCTGTAACGGTCACCTGGTATCCATGGGTGCGCCACCCAGTCCGCACTGCTTCCGCCCTTGGACCTCTTCTCTTTGACTCTTGTTTGGCTGAAGACCAGGTCTGAAAACACAGGAGTTAGGTTTAGCTTGATTGTCTCATCCAACCCGGAACCTACCTCCCTCATGGGCCCAATGACCCCTTAGTGCACTTCTCACCTAGCTTTTTTTATAAGGTGCGCTCTCCGTTCTGCCATTCAGCGTAGGGGT
This sequence comes from Ambystoma mexicanum, assembly GCF_040938575.1. NCBI lineage: Eukaryota > Metazoa > Chordata > Amphibia > Caudata > Ambystomatidae > Ambystoma > Ambystoma mexicanum. The sequence continues at coordinate 125,457,864 of NC_090934.1, forward strand.
GCGTTGAAGATGGGCACGTTGCTGCCTAGTTGCTTCACTGGTGCGGGCCCTTCAGAGTCCAGACCTGCTGCGACTCTGTCGGGTAAGTCTTGCTTTGACAGTTTGTCCTTTATTTTGCAATTGTCTCTATCAATGTCTTTCCTTTGTTTGTAGGTGTGGACGAAGTTCTCGTGATGCCGTGCTGCCTGAGTTGTGCACGAGATGGTAAGTGAGCGCGGAGCGCCGTGCTATGTGCCTTTCTTGTTCTAACCTGTTTATTGTCTTTCTTGCAGGCTGCGATGCTGATCCGGACTGTTCGTGCCGAGAAGATGGAGAGCGGTGAGTAGTGTTGCGCGAACCGCCTACTGGCACTCTGCGTAGTAATCGGTTCTTTCTTTTCTTCTTGCAGGTGGTAGAAGGCCTGGAATGGTCATGGACCCAAAACGAGTTCAATGCAGCTAAGCGAGCGCCTTTGCTGTTTTAGATGTGAAGAATAAACGCTTACTAATGCTGCTTCTCTGTCTCTTTTTTCCCCCAGTTTGCGGTTTCCTTGATGGAGCGAGGTATGCCAAGATGCAGAATGTTCGGGTTACTGGATGGAGTACGAGAGCAGGGCTTGCTAGAAGGTAAGCGAATGCTAACAGTGTCTTATCCTTGTTCTTGCAGGTGATCGGGTCCGGCATGCGGTGGAAGATTCCAGCAAACCGCGGTGAAAGTCACGCTGTGACTAGCTGAGCAATGCGAAGTGTGTTCTGCAACTTGGGTGTGGTTTATATAGCCTGCAGGTATCCCAGGTGCCTCTGGGCCTAGCCGCCCCGAAAATGCTAGACCCCATGGCTCAGTTAGGGAACTGAGCCCTGTGGGAGCATCCATGTTGTAAAAATGCCATTATGGGCCCCAATTCACTGGCTTTCCAAAGGCGCCAGGACTGACTCCAAGAGAGTCTGGGGGGACATGACAAGGCCCTTGAGGCCCTGATGGAAGTTCCTGGTGCAGTCCAGATTGCCTGATGGCCAAGGCCAGGGGCAGGAGCAGGAGTCAGAGTCATAACAGGTAGTTTCTCTGCTGAAAAGTCTGCAAAATTATATTTTTTGGCACTCGCAAGAGACTCTGGTGAGAGGACGAATCTCGTCTTATCTGGAGGCGTGGCAAACCATCAACGACGACCGGTGGGTTTTGTCCATCGGGCGGGCTTCCGCTTGCCCCTCCCCCACCCTTCAATCCTCCCTTTCAGCAGTTGGGGATGCCCTCTCTCAGAGCCGAGGTCCAGAAGCTTCTAGATCTCAGGGCTATAGAACCCGTTGCCCTAGTGGAATGAGGGGAGGGCTTCTACTCTTGTCTGTTTATAGTGCCAAAACCCAACCAGGCTGGCCTGTGCACCATTCTAGACCTTTCCCAGTTCAACCTTTCTCTTCCCCGAAGAGAAATTCAAGAGGATTATGCCCTGCCAAATAAGGTATTCTCTTCAGAAGGGCGACTGGCTCAGCGTTGTGGACTTTCAGGATGCTTATCCCGATTTGGAGCCTGCATTGGAAATATTTGCGGTTCTACCTGGGAGAGGAGCACTACCAGTTTCGTGTGCTACCCTTTGTCTAAGCTCGGCACCGCGTGTCTTCACGAAGTTGTCACTCATCGCAGCCTTTTTAAGGCTGCAGGGTATTTGTGTATCCATATTTGGATGACTGGCTTCTGCGCAGTCCTTGTCCGGTGAAAGCCTTGAGCAATCTTCAGTCTCTCCTTCAGCTACTCTTCAGTCTTGGGCTGTCAGTGAACTGGCGGAAATCCTCCATGACGATCGATCTCTCAGGACCTGATATTCCTGGGTTTACGTTGGAACACGACGGTAGGGTGTACGTAACGGTGGACAGGATGGCGGATCTGTTAACCATGTGTCAAGTCTTCATTTAGTCTGAAAGCATGTCCACATGGTGGTTCCAGAGGCTTCTGGGCCTCATGGCCTCGTGCATGCTTGCTCTTCCCCTCGTGCGTCTCCAAGATGCGACTTACACAGTTGGCTCTTCGGAGCTCCTCGCTTCAGGCAGTGGACCCGGACACCAAGATGGTTCTGCTTCCACCCGGCATGATAACAGATACCCTATGGTGGTCTTCTTCCAGCAGTCTGTCGGTGGGTGTGCCCTTACAGGAGCCCTCCCCTCAGGTGACCATTACGACGGACTCCTCCCTTATTGGGTGGGGCGAGACGATGGATTATCTTCAGGTTTTCGAACTATGGTCGCTGCAGGACAGACAATTCCACATAAATTATCTGGAGCTTCTGTTGATTTTCCTGGCACTCAAAGCTTTCAAGCAAGGAATTGTGAACAAGGTGGTCTGAATCCGCACGAACAATGCAGTATCCATGTTTTACATCAACAAGCAGGGGGGGGGGCGTACCAGGTCACTTCTCTTTGTAGATCTAGCCATTCAGATTTGGGAATGGGCCATTCAGCACAGTGTTTGGCTGTTGGCGGTACGCATTCGGGGCCAGCTGAATGTAACGGCAGTTTCTCTCAGCCGGTGAGCGGTGGTCAGCTATGAGTGGGGGCTGAACACGGAGATCCTCTCCAACCTTGCTCGCCATTGGGGCACACCAGAAGTGGACCTCTTTGCGACGTCATTGAACAGGAAACCACCTCTTTATGCTTCCAGGAACGTGGATCAGAGCTTCTTTCCTGGGGCAAGCTCTCGAGATTCCGTAGCACAACATGAGGGCCTACGCCTTCCCGCCTCTTCCTTTGATTCAATGGGTGCTATGCAAGCTCAGGAACACGTCGAATTCCACTCTCCTGTGGTGGCCAGCCAGATTCTGGTTTGTGGAGCTTCAGTATCTGTCAGTCTGCTCACCGATCAGGCTTCTGCTGATTCCCGACCTGCTTCACCAGAGCGATTAGCAGATGTGGCACCCCTCCCCACAATCATTCAGCTTGGCGGCCTGGTGCCTGAGTTCAAATCTTTAGAAAGCTTCAATTTGTCTGCGGATAATATGCGTAGGCAATGTTAATCTATTGTCAACGTGTCTATGGGGACTGGGGTGTGGCACCACAGTCAGGGCTGCGCATGCTCCCAGGATCTCAACCCAGTGTGCCTCTAAATTTAAAGGGGAAGATGTTTTTTTCTAGTGAAAGGTTCCGTCTCCCGTCCCTTTGAAGGGACGCTCATGTAGTGTGCAGGAAAAGGGACTAAGAGTACGTTAGTCAATACGGTGAGTAACTTAACATTTTTGACCGCAGTAATCCGTCCCATTGTGGATCTCCTTAGTCGCCAATTTCTCTAGTGTTTTAAAAAGGGTTAGCCGCAAATAAGTCCTTGGGTGAGGCTGTGATGCGAACACCCAAGTATTCAATTGCTTTCGCGTCCCACCGGATTGGACAGAGGGATTCAAAGGAGATAATTTTCGGTAAAGACATCCCACCCCCAAAGCCATGGATTTCCTATCATTTATTTCAAAAGCTTCCACCTGGCCAAAGGACATTAGTTCTTGAACGGCCGCTTGAAGGGAGGGTCGGATGTTAGTTAATGTAAGTAGGATGTTGTCAACATAAAGGGATACCTTGTGTTGGGGACCCTGTGTCATGATCCCCCCCCCCTGATTGCCGGATTGTTACGTATATGCTGAGACAGGGACTCCATAATTAGGGCATCCTTGTCGCGTCCCACATGTGAGGGGGACGGGTTGTTTGTTCCCGATTTACCTGAATAGAGTGTTATGATATATAATTGGCCGAGACCCTTCTACTGACTGACGCAAGGAAGGACCACATTGAAATGCCTTGAAGGTTAATTGCATGAAGGCCCAATCCACCTTATCTTGGTGGCATCTAGTGCCTGAAGGGCCAGTTTTCTCTGCCCTGCAGTTTCTGTCAGATTCAGAGCTCGCCTAATCAACGGTTTTTCCCCCCAGAACGAAACCGGTTTAGTCAGTATCAATCCGTGCTTGGAGAAGTGGAGCCAAGCGGTTGGCCAATAATTTAGAATAGATATTTGGATCAATGTTTAAAAGATATTGGCCTGTGGGAGGCACAGTCCTTTGGATCTTTGTTGGGTTTTAACAGCAGGATTGTGGTGGAAGTCTGCATAGAGGTGGTTATATTTCCCGACTCTCTGAAAGAGTTAGTTGGGCTTGGAAGAGTTTATAAAATTTAGTTGAAAAACCATCAGGGCCCGGGGCTCTAGCTTTCAGGGCTCCAATTACTGCGTCCACTTCTTCCAGCTGAATTGGGAATTCTAGGGCTTCATTATCCTCCTGAGGGAGGTGTGGTGAAGCAGGGAGTTTCTGCCATCGTTTCCATCAAGTGGGATTTCGCTAACTGCAGTTTAGCCTATACCCTGTATTGGCACCCCTTGCTGGTCTTGACTATTGCATCTTTTATATTGGGCTAACTTCCTAGCCAAGACTTTGTTGGCCTTGTTGCTTTTGACATAATACCCTTGTTTCGTCATTAAAAGAGAGGGAGTTATCGCTTCGGCGTAAAGTGCCTCTAGCTTGTTTCGGGTAATTCGAAGGGCTTGGTGAAATTTAGGGGACCAACATCTTATTTCCCCTCGATCTCCAGGATTTCCTGTTCTCACTAAGCTTGAACACATCAATCTCCAGGATTTCCTGTTCTCACTGAGCTTGAACCTGTTTTTTCCACTTGTAGTAAGCTGCAGTGTGGGCTATTAGGACTGCCTTCATGGCGTCCCATGTCGCTGCTGATGATGTGAGTTTGGTGGGGGTTTTCCCGGAAATAGTCCTTTATCGGTTTAGCTTGCACATCCCTATGGGCCATGTCATTTAGGATTGGGTCATACAGTTGCTACTGTGGCCTGCGGGGGTTGTTCACTGTTTCTAACCCACAAGAGAACTGCGGAATGATTGGAGAGTACCATAGGGGAAATGGACACCCTGTCAATAAATGGCATAAGTTGTTGGGGGGGGGGGGCGGGAACACTAGAATTGGGTCTATACGGGAAGAGGAGCGATTGACTTGAGAGAAAAAGGTGAAGTCTCGTTTCCCTGGGTGTAACACTCTCCAAGAGTCCACCACCCCCAGTATTGTATTTGATTATTTATATGGCGCTCTTTCCCCATTTCTATGGCCTCAATACGCTTTGTAATACGAACGCCCTTGGTGACAACGGTCAATGTGGTGGAGATTCTAGGAGTTTGGATGCTTGTGTGCTTTTCGCTGGCTTAGGATAGGTGGCTGGCTAGAATACTTAAGGCAATCTTGAAATCTATGGCCGGGGGTTGGAGGGGTGGGCGTCATGTGTCTCGTCCATCATGGCATCAGAGACCCCGTTAAAGTCTCCCCCAATGATAACCTGACCCTCCAGGAAGGGAAGGACTATGGCTCCTAAATCTGAGGAATTGATCTTGTCCCTTTATTGGGCGCATAAATCGAGACTATGGAATACATCTGCCCGAATAACATACCTTTCACTCCAATACTAACGACCTACCAATTTTTGTATGGTGTCAAGCTCCTTGAACAAGATGCCTTTCACCTATAGGATAGGCGATACCCCAGTTTTTAAACCGTTGGAAGCCAAGAATTGTTTAGGGAAGTCTCTGTTCCGTAGGCGAATAAAATCTGAAGGGAGGAGGTGGGGCTCATGCAGGAAGATCACTGAACAGTTTAAGTCGGGCGTCACTTAATAAACTCGTTTTGCTGGGAAGTTCAGTCCTTTGATGTTAAGTGACACAAAATGATAATTCCGATGAGGTAATGTGATATCTCCAGGGGCAGAGCCTTCCATAGAGGGGAAGGGGCCAATAGACTTTCAGCTGCCATCATGAGTTTGTATACATCCAAAGCCATGTGCCAACCAAGGTTTTTACAACTAACAAACGTAGAAACAAAACTTCAAAAAGGTATTCAAAAATACAGTATTTTAACTGGAGGGGCAGCACTAGAGGCGGAACCTTAGGCTGAAATATAGAATGTATCACAAGGGGAGTAGCCGCCGATAAATGTTAGAACATACTACCAGTTCTGTATGTTTGTTTGGAGCAAGAACATTTTTGGTGTTATCTAAGTCACCTGTGATCCATCCTTATGCTCTGGTATTGGGATCCATTAAACAACCCGACTATTTATTGGTCATTAGTACACTTCTTCATAGACTTGATCAGGAATTTTATGCATGAGTTTTATTTCATGATACTCAATTTTCTGGCTATGAAACAGTCAAGGAGTACAGTGTGGGTTAAACAGCAACTGCATTGCAGAGAAGTACAGACAAAATACAAAATAAACAAGCAACAACATAGTGTAGACAAGTATTTGTTGCAAAAATGAATGCTGCACAAGTGTAAAACATATGGGTGGAAGAAATCGACTGTCTTTCTAAAATACAAACATCCCCATATGCTGTGCGTTTTGCTGTAATCTATTGGTGACCAATCCTCGGTCTATGTCGGGAACAAGACTTCACAAGAATGAAAAAAGGATGGGCAGAAAACCAGCCTGCTCCTAGGATGTTTCGGCTCCCAGATGCGTTGCCTTCTTCTGGGCCTCAGGATCCTGTCTTCCTTATGCTTGGGTCCGGAATGGGCGTAGGAAAGGAAGGGTAGTTGGAGCAGTGAAGATAGTCGATCTGGTTGAACTGGTCGGAATTGAGCGAGGTCTGAATGCCATCAATCGTGGTAGAAGGGCAAAGTTGGAAGTTGGAGATCCACCAGTTTCCTTCTTGTGTTAGTATAAGGCTGGAAGGTCTATGGAGTATTAGGAGTATGCTGCTGTGGACCAATGGTATGGCTCGTACAAGCACAAACTATGTGCGCAGTTCTGGTGAAAAATCAGTGCCTCTGGAATACTGCGTCTAGGTACTACTGGGTGTCACAATATGTAGCCCATAGCTGGGTAGTTAAGAGGAAGCATGGCTACATATGCTTGTCATGTATGGGGGGCTATGATGAGTAGACGTTGTTAAGGATTTCAATCAGGCACACACCTGGGTCTTGCCTAGCATGTAATGCACAAATTAAATACTTATTTATATGTCTATAGGTTCAATATTCTGAATGATATACCACTCATATCCCACCCATCTCAAAATACCCCCCAGGTCACACAACCAGGAATCGGGCTAGTTGGTAAAAGTAAATATTTGTTTAAAATTCAAATCAAACACAAATCTTTATATATATATATATATGGGGCAGCAATCACCAAGTGCTTACAATACACAGTTTTGGGTTGTGAAAAGATAACGTTTAGGTTAATATTTCCCCCTGCAACGTTCTTAAGGCACAAATGAGGCACAATTACAGATGTAAGTAAGCAGCAGGTATTCAGGAATGAAAGACAGTGTCTAGAGTTTGAATGCAATCTTCCCTCCCCAAACAAGAGAGAAAACCGTTTTGGGGAAATTGAAACTTTTTAAACTGACAGTTGAGAATGGCTTTGTGAAACAAGGAAAAGTGTGCAAAAATGCTTAAATTGATAAAAATTCCTATGAGAGCAACACTAAACTGGTCCTAAAACACATGAGCTACACGATAAACAACAGTACACACGTTAGATCAGAATGGAGGTAAGAAACACTTTGGATGGGAAAAGACACATGTAAAACCTTTGTAAGCTGTACATTTGCGGCAAAATTTCACTATGCCATTTTTGATCAAAACGGGTCAAATACACTGTTCCTGATGCGTTAAAGTCTCCCCCAATGATAACCTGACTATGGCTTCTAAATCTGAGAAATTGATCTTGTCGATGCGGTTCTTAGTTGTGGATGTAGCTAAGGGTCTTAGGTGTAACTGAGAGTTGAAATTAAGTCTCTAGCTATACATTGAAGAAGTTATGGACATTTTAATAAGAGGCATTTTAGAAAAAATACAATACAATAACAATGATGCTCTAAACTAGGGTATTCAGGCTGGTCTGCGGAAACCAACCCCGGCACCTCTGTGTCCGCCTTGGAGGACTCAGTCGGATTACCCGTGGGATAATATTAAGGGTTTAGGATTTTCAAAAGACAAAAGGATTTTCAAGAAATTATTACTATTACAAGAAATCAAAGCAAGGTTACAGACTGGTGTGACACTATTACAAGTTCTTAAGTTAAAGAGAGGATGGGTTGCGATTGGGATAGGGCAAGGCAATATACTATGGGTTACTATTATTCCTGTTGATTCTTACTATCCACTGTAATTAAGAATGGACCGTCAGGGTTCTGGTCATCGGATCAGGTCTACCGGCAGCAGGGCACTTCTGGCAGGATGATCAGCGGGGCGGTTTGGGTCAATTGGACTGCATCTCAGACTGGGTTGGATTGGCCCTTCTGGTCACTGGACACGGTAGATTAGCAGGATGCGAGTTTCAGCAGGCAAGCATTAATGGTAGCAAGCCAGGCTGGATCAGAATTAATTTCCCTTAAGTTTGGGATGTTTGGATTTGGGCCTAGCTAAAAAGGGTTCAGCAAATGCTAAGGCCTGGGTTTTGCAAAGAAGTCTGGAATCAGCTGCAAGATGAAGAAGTCAGGAACAAGATGAAGTCAGGAACAAAACGCTGTGCGGAAATCAGGATGTGGTCAGGAAGCAGTGTGTCCCTATGTGTGGTGAAGTTCCTATATTTATCCTCCCAAGTGACATTACACATTTTATGGTGAGGGCAGAATTTCAAACCACACCCCCACAGCTGTGAGTGGTCAAAGGCACTTGCCTTGTTCTGGTTGTCAGTCAGAAAGAGCTGTCATATTTTATTATGCAATTTAGGAACTCCCACATTGATTTGAACCCTAATTTAACTTTCCCATAAAGTATACACATTTTTATAATTATGCCCTCTACTAAAATCAGACACATGCATTACACATTTGATGGGTTATCCTGGCGTCCAATTCCCATCTCTGTGAGAGCTGTCTTTGTCGTTCTGCGGAATTTTATGAATTTTAATCATAACAGTTTGGTCTAACCATTTCTAATTTAATACATATCTGGTGATGACCCCCTAGAACATGTGTATACAATATCATATTTGCAACATTCATAGTTTTGCCACAATTGGGGTTTTGGTGTAACTTTGGTTCCTTATGTAATAAGAACTCTTACCAAATCTTCAACTGTCTAGCATGAGTTCAGATTTATAAGTAAGTATTTTTCACTTGTCTACTTTTTTGGCTGCCAGGTTAAATGTCATAAAGTTCTGAGGCAAAATAAGTAATTTCCATTCAAAATCCATGTCAGGTTTATTTTTTCTTACTTCCCAAGTGAGCAAATGGCCAGTCCTTTGAAGTTCACTGAGAAACCTCCTCCACATCCTGCCCCTCCTTTGGGATGATGGGTGTCCAAGCCTTCATTTGTCCTTGGGTCAGCCAAAGACGCATGGCTAATGAGGTCTTTGTTCTAAATATGCGGGAACCTCCAGCACCCATTAAGCCTTCCTGGGAGCAGCTTAGTGTCAACATGGAGTGTCATCTTTTCCAGGCTAGGCACTGTCCAATCAGAATTACCCAGTTAACTCCAACTTTGTTACTTTAAGATTCACCTACAAGCTTTCATTTAAAAGATATAAAATGAACAGAGTTTATACTGGATTTTGACAATTAAAGGAATTAAGCCCTTCACAAAAAACATGCTTTAAACAGGCGAATTTTGCACTTCTTCAGAGAAACAACACATTTAAACTGAGCCTTTTAAATCAGAGGTTTCCTTTGCAGCATACACACATTTAACACAGCATTATTCTGTCTTTGAGTGCTGAGATTTGTTTTGCATGAAATACATTTCTTAGCTGCTGTCAGTTAGTGAGGCCCGGTTTCTTCTGACTGCACTGGATGATCTGTAGTTTCAGCACACTTTTAATTTCAATAGTTCACATGGAAAATGACTGAATTTAGCACCAAAACAGCAATTTGAAGGTTGCAATTGGTTGGGAAAGCTGCAATTTAAAAGACATTTTTGGTTTTTAGCCCACTTCTGTGTCCTTGCTTCATCTTACATGTAACAGCACCCACTGGCATTCTCCTGCAGTGAGTTCTGCTTTTACACCAACCATGACTGTGTGTGGCAGGGGTGTGCAGCCTTTTGTGATTTATGAACTATGCGCAATTTTCCAGATTTCTGCACGCACCGGGGTTAGCGCATCTATTTTTGGCTGTTTCTTTACCCATTGGCAAAGGGGTGCAGTGGGGCGCATCGGCATGGGTAAAAATATCCCACAACGTCGGGGAAGATTCTCTGAAGTGGAGCTGTATGTGATACACTTAAAAATACAGGGCAGATTGCCCCCAACGACCTGCAGGTTACATCTCACTTGAGGCCGGTCATAGGCCACATGAAGTCTGTAGTTAACTCAACACTACTCTGCCCCCCTCCGTATTTGTTACCAATTTACATATGCTAGGAAGCTCCATTTGCTGCATTGCCCTTGATTCCTGGATGTAGTGGGGGTTTCCCGGGATTATGACCTTTGAGTACCCTCGCCCAAGTGGTACACTGCATCCCGTGAGGGAGCAAGATAAGGATTCATCCTCTTTGTTTTGCGGGGAGGAGCTCAGAATTCCCTCTGCTTTTCCAAAGCTGCTGATGGTACGGGATGTCCACTTGAATGTGAATTGTAGAGATGAGGGAAATAGCCAGCAGTATTTGATATTCTGATGCAGCAAGAATAAGGTCAGTGGCCGCAGAGCTCTTCGTTTCTCAATTGAATTGTGACAGTGGCCAAGTCTTGAAAAACCTGTAGAGCCGAGCCTTGAAAAGTCAATTTATCCCGAGTGTGGCCCACTGCTAGAATCTCCTGCTTGGTGGTAAAGAAATGGATCCAGGTCATGGCATCGGGAGGAGAGTTTCATGATGGGTCCCTGCGAGTTTGCAATCTATGGGTACGATCCAGTAGGAACATTGATGTATCAAGATGCGGCAAGCGTGCTTGGCTTGGATGAATTCTCCTACAAATTCTTTCAAGGCTTTGTCTGAGACAGATGAGGGCTCGCCTCTAATGCATAGATTATTCCTTTGGGCCCCTCTTCTCTGTGTCCTCCTGCTTACTGTCCAAAATCTAATGCCTCTTTTCCAGGGTTCCAATTTTTTGTTGTATGTCCACTAGCATGGTCGAGTGGTCCAGAACATGGTCTTCCGTTTCCCCCAGTCTTTGTTCCACTTCCACGACTTTCTGGTCCAGGTGGTCTAACTTTGTGGAGATCTTGCACATGCAGTTCCGAAACTCACATTTGATGTCCATCATAAAGGATTGGATGTCCTCCTTAGTGGCCAACTGAGCGGTAGAGTGATCTAGGGCCTGAGGTGGGGACTTCGGCAGATCCGCCTTTTTCCTCTTATCTGGAGGAAGTAGCATTGCGGATATATCTGTGTTTTTCTGGGATGTGGACTGTTTTGACATGGTTTCCCATTTCACACGGGGCCCTCTCCTGGTTGGGGCCGCGTCCGGGCAATATGTGTTAAAGAGCGAGAGCCCGATTTCCAGCAAGCCAGAGTGGTCAGAGGGCCCTGGGGAGGCTTGTTCTTGGTAGTTTCGTTAATGGCTTCAGATGGGCCCAGTGGGGAGACCCAAGAGAGTGAGCCCACCACAAGGTGGTTGAGTTTGTTTTCCAAGCCACCTCAGGGTTTCCTGGGTGTAGGGGGGATCAGGAGGCCAGTCTGTTAACGAAGGGGCGAGTGCTCCGTGACCTGAAAACGGCTGCTTTCTTCAGTCTTGGGTAGATGTTATAAGGATATATAGAGGGATCTTGGTGCTAGGAAACCCCAATACGGTCTACCTCATTCTGCTGTAGAATAGAAAAGTTTTCAGGGACCATCTAAATTCCAGATGATTCGTGATCTGTTTTAATGCAGGTGGCAGGGCATTCCACAATCTACCCACTGCCACTGAGAATGCTTGCCTCTCCCATCCTAGCACGCCTATAGGCGGGGGTCCCCAGAAGGCCAGCTGTCCGTGAGTGCAGACCGTGCATCGGGCGGTAGCGAACACATTTTTCCTGCAAACAGCCAGCCCTAAGTCCAAGCAGATCCCGGTGAACTAGACACAGTGATTTGAAGTCAATGCGCTTGGACAACTGAATCCAATGCAAGCATCGAAGGGTGGGGGTGATATGGGCCCCAAACGGGGAGCCAGTGGCCACCTGTGCTGCCGGCTTTTGCTGCCGCTAGATCACGCCTGTTGACTGGGCTCGATGGAGCAAGTTACAATAGTCTATTCGACTAAGGCAGCTACCACTTGTGGATGAAGATGGGGAGGAATGAAAGGGAGTACCTTACGCAAAATCCTAAGTTGGGAATGCTCCGATTTACAAACTGCTGCCACTTGCTGAGTAATGAAAGGGTGGCAGAAATAGTCACCCCAGATGTTTCACTACAGAAGCTGGAGTAGGGAGGTTGCCCAGTGATGATGGCCAGAAAGCAGGCACCCAGAGTGACAACCCCACCAGTGCACCCACAACCAACACTTCAGTCTTGTCCCTGTTGAGCTTCAGCCAGTTCTGGTTCATCCAGACCCCCACTTTCCCCAAGCACCGACATAGGCACGACGACATCTCTGCATGGTCAAGATTGAAAAAGACCAGTATCTGTATGCCTGCATATGAATCGCACCTGATGCCGTAAGAGCGGATGAGACCCAGAAGAGGCTGAATATAGATGTTAAAAAGTATTGGGACAAGGCGGAATCCTGTGGTACACCACAGGAAAGGGGGAAGAGGGGAATGGAGGCAAAGAGATAGCTGGGACTGCATGGTAGGATTATCAATGGTGTCGAAGGCCGCTGACAGATCTAATAATAGCAGAGCCCTGACACCGCCTTTATCAACCAGTCTGGTCATGTTGTCCATCACTGAGACCAGGACACACTAGGAGAGAGATAGGCCAGACGCTAGAGGGAAGTGAAGGGTCAAGGGTTGGCTTTTTAAGCAGTGGGATAACTATTGTTTGTTTCAGCTCGGCAGGAATACAGCCCATCTGACAAGAGAAATTAACTGCTTTGCAGATCCAAGGTAAAATGCCAGAGGAAATCTTGCAGGATCATTAGGGGAACGGGCTAAAAGGGGGATGCTGACTTCAATGGCCTTGCTGATAACCTCTTCAGAGAAAAAGGAAAAATGCGCTCAAGTAGAACGGGGCTTGAGACTTCTCTCCTCACAGGGTTTGGTCAGGAGATCACGGTCTACAGGATTAGCCTGAATATTGTACCGAATATTTTCAATTTTGATGGTAAAGAAATTAGACAGCACGTCACAGAATTCCTGAGTTGGAATCACTGGATTGGCCGAGTCTTATACCGAAGAGAGTGATTTTACCACTACAAAAAGCTCTCTGGGTTGGCTAAGTGCCTTATCAATCTTGTGAGTCAGAAAAGCTTTTCTGGTTTTCCTAATTAATGCATGATAGTCCCCTAGTATGCTGTTTAAAGGCTATTTTTACTGCCTCGTCCTAGGCAGCACGCCATTTTTGCTCTGCTTGCCTCAGGACAAGCCGAGCAGTCTTAAGCTCAGCAGAGAACCATGGTTCTGATAGACGCTTGCACGTCTGAACACTCTTCAAAGGAGCAACTATATCTGCTGCTCTTTACAGGCAGCTGGTAAGCACTGAAAAGTAGAGTACTGGCGTAGAGCTAAAGCTAGTATTAACCAGGCCAACCAGAGTCTCTAGGTATACATTGCACCACTTCTGTCGTAAAGCCTTAGGTAAGGGAATCTTAGTAGGTGGCTTAGGGAGTTGAAACTGAAAAGAGATCAGATAATGATCTGACCATAGGACGGGCTCAATGGATAGAATCATCAGAACGTTGAGTTATGCGAACAGTAGGTCTAATAACTTGCCAAATCTGAGTAGGTTCTTCTACAATTTGATTAAGACCCATATCTAATATACCATCAAAAAACTGGCTAACAATTGGAGGTTGAGGCGAATTAAATTTGAAATTGAGATCACCTAAAATCACAAGGCAGGTAAATTTCACCTGTAGCTTTGCAACAAGATTCACAAATGGGTCAAGAAACCCGGTAGGTGACCCATGGGGTCTATAACGGACAGAAAAATGCCAAGAACAAGAGGCCGCAAATCATACCAACAGTGCCTCCATAGGAACTTGTTGGCCTATGACAATCTGTACCACCTTATTGTTAGCTTTTAGATTATCACCACCCCTCTGCCAGGATGCGCGGAGGGACGGTCAAGATGGAGTATCGTATACTCAGGTCGAAGAGCTTGCTCTAGTGTGGGTGCTGATGAATCTGTTAACCAGGTTTCCGTTAGAAATAGAAAATCTGGTGAGCGATTGCTCAACAAGGTGTTAATTGAGAGTGCATGCACCTGCAAAGAGCTTGTATTCAGGATCATAGCACACATATCACAGTCAACATCCACGTGTTTCGGGCTGATAAGTGGCACATCCATCCCTCTGGAAATACTGTGGTAGGTGGTGCCAGATCCAGAATGGTTTTACGAGAATGCTATGGTCCCGGCCGTCCTTGGCCCGGACGAGCAAAGACAGGCTTGACTTTAGCGCAACTTCAGCGTATGAGGCCCTCTCCCGCTGTGCTTGACCACTGTGCTGCCAGGTGAGCCTTTCCGGTTAAGGGGCACATGGTATTACCTTAGCCAATCCGCTGTCTTGCCTGATGGAGGTAGAAGGCAGACTCAGAAGTCAGTGCAATGCTCATGAGGATAGCTCAGGGGCAACATGCTCACCTTGGAAACAAGAAGACGTGGAGCAACACAGGTTTGATCCCTGGGTTTGCACTTAGAAACCTGTTAGTATTAAGTGTGTTACAAATAAGCTATCATATCATGGAAAAAAAGCAACAGCAGCATCCAAGCCGAGTCTCGGAGTGCCCTGTGGCCATGCACCCTCAGCCAGCCATTCCGGCTACAAGGAAATTAAAAAGAATTAAAATAAAATAATAAAATCAATTTTAAAATGATAGTGTCTGCAAGTAAAGAAGCACCCAGTCATGCGTCAAGGCAAGGGAGCAGGAAGACCTGTTTCCTAAAAGGCACAGACAATTATGTTTTCAATGTAAAACAAATCAAGAATAAAAAGGCAGGAGCTCAGAGCACCGTACCAAAATTATGTGCGACAGGTCCGCTAGGCTATCGTTGACGCCATGATGCATTCCCACCCTGGCGGTAGGGGCCTCCAGGCAGCCTGCTCACAGCTCAAAGCCCGGGCGAGGTCCTGCTTCACAGGTTGTCCTCATCATCCCTCATAACATCTCGCACCTTCATCTCCTGGGCTTAGGCTGTAACGAGGAGTGGGAAGTGCTGAAAATTACTCAAACCTGGGGCTTCATGTGGAAGCCATTAGCCAGGTTTGCTGTATTATCTCAGACTGCTTCACCAAGATACCTCGGTGCGCCTACGACTTAACCAGGAGGGCTATTCGACCCAAAAGGTGATGCAAAATAGAGGGGTTAAGCAGGGTTGCGTTACAGCGCCTCTTATTTATAACCTGTATGAACATGACATCCCGGCGACACTTGCAGAGGTCAATAACTGTCCACCAAAAATAGGTGATGTGTTATGTGTGGCGTACGCAAATGATTTGGTAGTCCTCGATAACACGATTGGTGGTCTGAGGCGCTCTGCCCATGTTCTTTGGGAATATGCTAAGATCAATGGCCTGTCCATCAATCTGGAGAAGACTAATGTCCTGAGATTCACTAGGAAAAGAGTAACCCGTGTGAATCTGACAGTACATAAACACACAATTCTATACGCCCCGTCCTATCGCTACCTTGGAGTGGAAATAGAGCCCCTAGGTGACTATGCTCTATGTAAACAGGAACGCATTACCAGGGCCCTTCAAGTGATCTCACTCATTGCATCTTTTACTAGCAAACAAGGGGGCTTTACTTTGTGGGGAACACGCCACCTCTACATGCAAGTTTTCGCACCCATGGTCATTTATGGCCTGGAATCGCTGCTGACGGTGAATTTGACATGGCTCCAAGTGTTAGAGGGAAAGTTCTGGCGACGTATGTTGGGGCTTCCCCCGGGGGTGCCGATGGCCCTGATAAGATTAGAACTGGGCCTGCCCTCACTTAAGGCTTTGGTATTAAACAGAAGAACTGGGTTTTATCTTAAGATGACAAGTGGATCTTCCAATCCCCTGCTAAGAGTCTTACACCAGGAATTAAGCAAAAAACTTACCACCTCATCTTTATATAAAGATATGGGAAAATTCCTTAATGAAATTGGTTGGACTCATAAAGGGACAAGTGTGACCAAAGAAATGTTAAATGCACTGGGGAAAAAGGTGGACCTTTGGGATTGGCTGGAGAACTTTGCTCATCTGGACACCCTCAAATCATACCGTTTTGTGAACTATAGAGTATATAAGTTCATGAAACCGCAGGACTACCTTTTCCTCTGTCCCACTAGAAGACTCCGCCGTTTCATTATTCTGTTCCGATTAGAACAACTACCTACCTTATCTATCATAGGAGCAAGGGAAAATATTCCTACAGCAGAGCGAACTTGCCGAGTGTGTAAATCTCCCTTGTGTCAAGAGACAGCTAGACATGTATTAACTCAATGTACGGCACTTAAGAAGACCATTGTCCATTACCTGGGTGAATTTGTGCATGACCCGCTTTCTATACCTAAATCTCCATTCTGGCAGTATTGTACCAACACTACCAATATGCACCTATTTATAGCACTTTATAACGTCTGGCAACAGATAGAACTTGGATTGGGAACCTAAGCACACCCAATCAATCATTAACTCTTATGTAGTTCATTAGAATTTCTTGCAAGCTTGTTAAAGTACTTGTAAACAATTCCATGAAGTGAGTTGTAGTGATTTACGATTGATGATTTTATGTTTATGATCTTATATGTATGATTTTATATGAATGTTTATTAATATATGTGTAAAGTTTGAATTTATTTTCATACTACATCACATTAAAGAATTTGAATTTGGAAGCCATTAGAGCATCCGATCCGCATCAACAGCACTGCTAGCCACATACAAAGTTTTTGATATCCCCTCCAGCCAGGATAATCCCTGCTGTCTGTTTCTCAAGGGCATACATCCACTTGCCTGCCCCTGCTGTGATGGATGGCAAGTTCTTAATTACATTTTCCTTTTCCATATTTGGCCAAGGTACGCACTGAGGCCTCTCTCAACCTTTCTGCAATAGGAGGAACTGTGACCCCTGCATTTGGGCCTGCTATGTCACCTCTTTCTTCTTAGTACTTAGTACAGCTATTTTGCTGGGCTTTTTCCTAAGCCGCATGGACCATGATGGTGTTCAATCTCTGTCCTCCCCAGTCGATGATATCCTACTTCTGTTCTCCCAAAAGACTCTGACATCGTTTCTTCTGTTTCACCACCACCATCGTTGCTTTCTGCCTGTGCCTCACCACGCTCGCTATCTACTTCTACAGTAAAGAAGCCTGTGACAGGTTTGCTGTGAAGTTTAAACCTAGGTGTCCCTGATGTCCACTTATCTTTTGCGACCGTTGTGCACTGCCCGTCCTCCTGCAAGCTCTTCCTCTGCTCCTCTCAATAAATAGTCTACCAGCCATGATGTATTTTTCCCTATTTCTGAAAGTACCAGGTTCTAAACGGTGTTTGTCGTTTAATAACTGTGTCTGATGTTTTTCTAATAGCCTCTGCTGGTTACTTTTTGTCAGCCCTATATCATAATTTACAGGTGTATAACGGGGATTAGTATGTGCTGCTGCGGGCTGTAGAGGAAAGAACCCATGTGGGGGTTGGTGTGCAAGGCACCATACCCTTCTCATTACTTTTAACTACCTTGTCATTAGGGCGTCTTCTTCCTCAAACATTTTCCACAATTCTTTTTTTATTTATTTTTTGAAACTTTTGTTTATTGGCAGAAAGTTGAGACAGGTGTGTCACACATTATACAGAGATAAACAGAAAACATAATATCGCAATTAGGCATTACATCATGCACTTTTCGCAGCTGCAATGAGTGGGGAGGGGAGATTTGACAGACCGAGGGAACGAGAGGTGCTCAGTACTTATGGTGAGCCGGGGGCGAGCCGGCGGGGGGTGGGGCTCCCCTCAACCTCATCTATATTGTTCAGGTAGCTGCAGAATTCAGTCCACACATTTTTGGGGCAGGATGATATGGTTAGGGATCCAACACACTTGCACCCAGGTGAGGGCCTTCAACCACATCTCAATGGTGGGGTGGAGCGACGCTTCCAACATTGTAATATGCATCTTTTAGCGACAGCAGCACTTACATTTAGGAATTTTGACATTTTTTTAGCATTTTCTCCGGACCATATCCCGAACAGAAGGGCCAGTGGATCAAGGTCCACTGAGGACCCAACTATCTCTGAGAGCGCTTTCGTTACCTCCACCCAAAACTTGCCTAGCGCAGTGCAGGACCAAAACATATGTATGTGATCTGCCTCTTCAGATTTACATTTCGGGCATATGTGAGACGGGGTATGTGTAAATTTCGCGACTCTGTGCGGTGTATAATAAAGCCTTTTAAATGAGTTTATATTGTATGCAGCGGAATCTAGCGCTAAGGGAGACTTTGCGCGTGTGTGCACACATTTTGCTCCACATTCCTGCAGTGATTTCCATTTCCAGCTCAATAGCCCAAGCTTCACGTGTTTTCAGGGATACATTCTCTAGTTCTTCCAGCTGCATTTTATACAGAGAGGATATTATGCCCCTACTGCCCGTTGAGATAGCTATGTATTGAAGTTCGGGTGAGTGTGGGGGCTCATCTGGGTAGGAGGGCCACATTGCATGGACCGCCGCTCTTAGCCTAAAGTATTGTAATAGTTCTAGCGCTGAGTTGGAGTGTTCGGGCCGACATGTTTGAGGGGTGATGAATTTACTGCCGGGGTATAGATCAGTTAGTGCTCGATAGCCCAGTTTCTCCCAGTGTCGCAAGAAATGCTGGTCGTGTGTGGGGCAGAGTCCTGGAAATTGCCGTATGGGGAGCCATTTATAGTATGGGCGGTGCTCTTGTTTCACATTTAAAATCCTATTCCATGCTCTGATCGTGGTGGCCACAGGATCTGAGGGGGCGTCTGTCTGGAATGTGCGGTGTAAGTGGAGGGTCATGAAGTTGGTCCCGTCACCTGCCTGTTTCTCTAATTTAACATGAGGGGGGGGTTCGAGTGTGCGTACCAGTGCGTAGCGTGTTGGGCTTGAGCCGCGATCCAGTACAGTGTCAGATCTGGGGCTGCAAAGCCCCCTTTTGCGTAGGGTTGGGTCATGTGTTGCCACTTCTTGCGGACAGCCGCAGAATGCCAGAGGAATTGGGCTCACGCCGTGTGGAGCCTCTTGAAGTATTGCTTCCGGGGCCACACTGGTACATTGGCGAAGATATAAAGGAGCTTGGTGACCGCGATCATTTTAACTAGGACAGTCTGCCCGCTAGGGACAGTGGGAGGTTGCGCCATTTGAGCATCTTGGATTCAATGAGCTGTGCTGTTGTCTCGTAGTTATCCGTCAGTAAGGAGGCTTTGGTTAGTGATACCTGCACCCCGAGGTACCTGATGCCCCCAGGGGACCAGCGTAGTGGAAATTCACATGACGGTTGTTGGGTTGCCACTGTAAGAGGAAATATTTCAGATTTGGAGTAGTTGATGGTAAAGCCCGAGTATGTGCCTATTTTTGTTATGTCGCGGATGACATGGTCTAGGTATGTTGAGGGGTTTCTGACATATAGTAATACATCATCGGCATATAATGAGATGATTTCCAGTGTTTCCTGTAAGCATATACCCTTGCGGGTGTGTCGATTCCTGACGTGGTCTGCCATAGGTTCAATGGCGAGCGCAAAAAGGATGGGGGAGAATGGACATCCCTGGCGGGTAACCCTGTGTAGCGCAAAGGGAGAGGAGACAATGGAGTTGACTAGCACCCTGGCCATTGGCCCTGTATATAGCAGTTTTATATAGGAGATCATATCTGGTCCCACCCCCATTTTCCCCAGCACAGCCCATAGGTATTGCCATGAAACCATGTCAAATGCCTTCTGGGCGTCCAGCATAACCGCCACTGCGTCTGCCTTTGGGTCGATTCTGGACATTACATTGAATAGACGGCGGATGTTGAGTGCGGTAGAGCGGCCAGGCACAAATCCACTTTGGTCAGCGTGGACCAGGTGAGGCGTAAATGGGAGGAATCTATTCGCTATTATTTTGGCAAAGATTTTCATGTCCGTGTTGATAAGGGATAAGGTCCTATAGGAGCCACATTCGTATGGGGGTTTCCTTGGCTTGGGGACGGCGGTGATTAGGGCTTTCCTCAGGGGGGGGGGGGTGGTTAACCGAAGTGATTCGGTCCAGACCCCGTACAGTACGGGAGCTAGGATGCAACATGTTCCAGGTAGAACTCTGATGTGAGCCCATCGGGACCCGGGGCCTTGTTCTTTGGAAGGTCTGAAATTACCTGGACTATCTCATCCAAGGTGAACGGGGCATCGAGTTATTCCTTGGTGCTTTGGGAGATGAGGGTCAAAGCGATGCTTTCCAGCAGATCGTCCAGGTCCTGGGCTGTGTGTTCTGGCTGGGGGCCATATAGATTGGCAAAGAAACTAGTGAAAGTGTCAATAATGGCTTCGTCAGACCAGTGTCGTAGGCCATGTTCATCTAAAATGTTATCTATTCGGGGCCTGCCTCCCTCAGCGGGCACTAATTTGGCTAAAGTTCTTCCAGGTCTGTCGCCCTCACCATATCTTCGGGCAGCCACGGGGCGAGCATGGTACTGCACTTCGCTAAGGGCGTATGATTCAAAAAGTTCTAGTTCTGTTCTAATTTTGGATAGAATTACCGGGGCTGGCGCAGAAGCATATTCTTGTTCTAGAGTCTTGAGCTTAGTTTTGGAGCTATTTAGGGCCCGCCTTATGGCTTTCAGAACCCCCGCCTCCCTTGAGATGCACATCCCTTTGTATACTTTAAATGCTTCCCAGCGAGTCCCCTCTGGTGGGTCTTGTGTGTTGTTATTCTTGCAAAAAACGTGTTTATGTCCGAGAGGATCTCAGCTTTAAAGACAATGTCAGACAAAGCCTCGGATTTAAATCACCAGGCGGGGCGGGCGGCCAGAGTGTTACCCAATTGGATCTGCAGAAGCACGGGAGAGTGGTCAGAGAGCATGCGTGCGAGGATCTTAACATCTGTCACCCTGCCCACCCAGCACCCCGACAGTAGGAACAAGTCTATTCTTGAACAGCTATCATGTACTGTCGAATAGAAGGTGAAATCTCTGTCTTGTGGTTGGAGCGTTCTCCACACATCGTGTAAATTGAGGGAATTCATGTGTGTAAGGAGTCGTCTAGCGGCTCGAGTCGTGACCCTGCGGGGGGTGGTTGTTCTATCCAGGATATTATCAAGTATCAGATTCATGTCTCCCCCCCCATATGACGGGAATTTCTACATATCTTGAGAGGATGGCAATTACGGCGTCTATAAACTCAGGGGAGTCAGAGTTGGGACCATATGTGTTCACGAGCAGGCATTCGTCGTTGTCCAGGGTGCAGTGGAGAATCACGTATCTGCCCTCTGTGTCAATGTGGGATGTGTGGAGTTTGAATTTTACTGATTTGTGGATGAGAGTTAGGACTCCTCTAGATTGGGTGGAGAATTGGGTATAGAATCTATTGGGGCCCCAGGACTGTGCTAGGTTAGATGATAGGAGTTTCAGAGCGTGTGTCTCCTGCAATAGGAGTGCCTTGATCCCATGTCTTTGTGCATATGCTGTGATCCTTCGGGACTTTGTGAAATTTGTCAACCCCCGAACATTCCATGTCAATATTTTAATAGCCATGCTGACATTTTATGGGACATCCCAAGTAAAGGAATTGTCTCTGTTTACATCCATTCATATTGCGGTGATGTGGAGACATGCTGGCAATCTATGGAACATCCCAATAGAAGGATCCATCTCTGACTACTACCATAGGTGCTGCGGAGGCATAAACATGCCCCTCTTTCAAACCAGTCTTCTCCTTCCTGCCAATTTTTGTAAAACATTCCCCAACTACACCACCCCCTGCCCTCACCGCACAGTAAGAACCAGCAGTGTGATAACACCCACCCATGCAGTGACCAAATGCATGCCATCCCCAACTTGGCGATGCTCGGTATACACCACTCACAACAGAAGTGTCAGAGTGCCATAACCAACCGGGCCACTCCCACACTTTTGACCAATAGGGGCAAACCTGAAACCCGAGCACAAAAACTGGTATTGCAATCGCAATGGGGGTCGCCATTGCCGTGTGCCCACTTGAGCTAGTAGTGCGGTGCAAAGGCGCCTCTAGGGCAGCATTGGGGTTACAGTGTACTGTGTTTCGTAGGGGTAAGAATGACGGATGGTAGCAGGTGAAGAGAGATGTGGTCTACATTGGTATATAGGGAATGCAGAAGAGCTCATTCATTTTCCATCTGGTCATTCATGGGCGCTTCCAGTGGGATCTGTGATTCAATAAATTTGACTGCTTCGTCCGGGACCGTGAAAAAGTAAAGCATTTTATGGTAGGTGAATTTCAGGCGTGCCGGAAATAGAATTGCGTATTCAATTTTCCGTTCTCGCAGCATTTTCTTCACCCCATTAAATTGTTTGCGCTCCGCCTGAACCCCCACGGAGAAGTCTGGGAAAATTGTAATGATTTGCGAGTCCATTCTTAGTTCGCCCTTCTCTCGCGTGAGGTGCAATATATGGTCTCTGTCTCTGTATCTGAGGACTTTAGCTATTATTGGCCTGGGGAAGTCACCAGGCTTGGGGCAGGGAGCGAGTGAGCGATGCGCTCGCTCGAGTGTGAAGAATGGTGAAAGTGGAGGGTCGCCAAGGAGATCTTTGAGAAGTGTCTCAACTGCCAGTTCCATGCGGCCCTTGAGTGCAGTCTCCGGAACCCCCATGATGCGGATGTTTCTGAGTGATCTCGATTCTAGATCATCACACTTGGCCTTGACGCTTTTGATGTCATGCACTAACAGTGACACAGTGTTTTGTAGGGTGAGTACATTGTCCGCGTTTGCACCGAGTCTGGTCTCGGCCTCGGTAATCCTGGTGCTATGTTGGTCTAGTTTGGACCTAAGTGAGGCTACATTTGCATTTATATTGTCCAACTTCTCGTGGAACGATGCAAAGTTCTTTGCCATGGACTCCATTATTGCCGTCCGGTCTGGCCGTGGGGGGTCCAGTGGGTCCTCCATGTCAGTGTCATTGGAAGAGGTGGCCCCCTGCTCAGCCCTGGGTGTCGGCGTGGTGAACTTATCCATGGTCCCCGTCTTGGTTGCACCTCGAGACTTGTTGGGCATCACGATGGTAGGTGGTATTGTTTGTAGGTGTGGGAGGCCGCTGTTTGCTCAATTCGGGGGAAGAATGGCAGGCCCGGGGGGCAGCTGAGCAAGGTGGCGTGGGGGGGTGGATCCTGTGTCAGTGAGTGAGAGTGTCAGAACACCTGCAGTTGGAGCCCTTCGCAGATGTCAGGCGGGGGCCACAAGGGTAGCGTTAGGGAGTCGCACCTGGTGCCTCTGATCAGAAGAGGACCACAGGGCCCCACCCCAAAGCGTAGAAGAGGCAAGTCACTCGAACAAGGACAATTTCACAAGGAGGGCAGAGTAAGCCTTAAGTACCAGGGTGAGGCAGACGCTTGGGGGGGCGAGGCGCAGGGGGATCTCTCCACCAGCCCAGCAGGGCAATTTTGATGGTTCCTTGTGTCGGGGGCCAGGGTGTGGGGCCTGGGGCAGAGCACCCCCCCAGGCCGGTGATGTTGCAGTCCGAGAGCCAGCCGGGGCCCGCGCTCCTTTATTGATTCTTTCCTGGACACCAACAATAGGAACTCCCTAAACCTTGTTGAGTGCAGTCCATTTCAAATCCCTCTGCAATAGTGGAGAAGACAGATGCATTCAAGGCAGAGGAGAATTCTGTCCACTAACCATCCACAGGGAGCACTGTGGGTCACTGCTGGTTGGACCACAACCTGCCACCCTGTCAGCTGCAATGGAGGAGAGGAAACCCCTGCAGGTGCCAGCCTAAATCCCTAGAGCAGAGCAAGGAGCACTCACAGAGAGAGAGAGACTCAGATGTCGCACTTCATTTCGCCTAGTGATCCCACCCTGCAGCTTCATCCCTCTCCGTCCAAGCGCCAATCATCTGGAATTCCCTTCCATTACACATTCGCAACAAGGAAAACCACCTGAAATTCAGGAAGGCACTTAAAACCTGGCTCTTCCCAATACTCTCCTAATCTACTGCTCCCCGTAAATACACCACTAATAAATGCCCCTGCATCAATCACAACTCAGGGGCCGGCAGCTCTCGCAGCGGTTTCCCCTGACACACCACCGACTGGTACTCCAGGTAGGCCAGCAGCTTTCGTTGTGGCACCCCTGACCCTCCATCAACCCACCCACAACAACATTCCCACCAGACAAGCAATCCAGGTAAACCAGCAGCTTTTGCTGTGGCACACTGGCAACACTCGCTACACTCCCACCATGCCCCAACCCGCTGGCTCACATGAGAGACGACTAACATTGAAAAAAGTAACCCAGGGTAGCGCACGCCCATCACTATGTAACTCCCTGTCACTCTTAATCTGCATCGCTCACTCAGGGAAGCTCTCAACACTAGCAATCTCCCACTACTAAGGCATTCCCAAATCTAGGTTCAACTACCCATCTATTTCTGTTGCCCTACGGAAACCTACTGTACAATAGGCTGAAACCTGTGGCACTATGAAGCCTAGACGCCCCGGCCCACCATGCAGGATTCTCAAAACTAGATGTAGCCTCATTCCTTGTTGATCATATGATGAGACCTACTGTATTTTTAGACCAAAGCTTGTTTCACACTATACAGGATTCCTAAATACAGGTGTAGCCTCCATCCTTGTTTACTGTATGATGAAACCTACTGCACTGTTATACCTAGGCCTCTCTCCCACTGTACAGGATTTTCAGATCTAGGCGTAGCCTCCGTCTTTGACTACTATATGCCTAAACCTACTGCACTGTGAAACATAGGCCTTTCTCCCACTATGCAGGATTCTCAAATCTAGGGGTAGCTTCCATCTCTGTTTAATATATGCAAATACCTGCTACACTATGAAAGCTAGGCCCATTGGTATAGGACTCTCAATTCTAGACCTGGACATATATTGCCCGAGCCGAGCAATCTCGGAGCCCATGGTGCGTATATCTTCACACCACTAGTGTGGACACAGGCCGCAGTCATGGCCAAGCATCCTTGCACAATAGAATACGGCTACAGCCAAGTACATCCGGTCTAGTGTACACATAGCCATCCAGACTGAAACACCTGCTGTACCTCAACACCTCTGCCATACAGCAACCTCCGTCCGAAAGGAATCGGTTATTGCTGACTTCACATACTCTCTCAACAATAGCAATCTGTCTCTAACCCTCAAAAACACCCACCCATGTGTCTGACCACTCTTTGGCTGCTTAGTCGAGCCTTGCCAGCCACCCAGGTCCTAGAACGGCAACATGCACACATGCATCTCCTAAGCTAAAATCCCTAGAATTTCCAACCACATTGACTACAGTCACCAAGGGCATTCAACCGAGGAAAAAGCGCATTGAGGCCACACAAGCGGGGAAAGAGCGCTATATAAATAACCAAATATAAATACAAAATACATCAGGTCCTCGAAGGCAAGAGAAACAAGACTTGGCCATCGGCGGCCCTGGCAGCTGAAAGCTCGGGAGTGTGTCCTGAGAGCTGCTCTTAGAACTGTCATCTTGTGCTGGGGAAGCCCAAGACTGTACTGTGCTACAAGCTCCCATCTTACCCTCTGTCCAAAATGTGGGGAGGATGACCCAGGCTACTACATCCTGATATATTATTGGAGAACACTTCTTTCTTTTCTTGAACTATCCCACAGCCCTTTTTGTATTAGTTATGATGTTTGGCAATATGTTTCTTAGTATAGGCCCTTTTTATTTTGACACAACGCCATTAGGACCGCCTTATTTTTCATTTGATGGTCGACTCTTGCTTCCATCTTAGATATAGGTTTAGATTAGGCGTTTTTCCAACCTGCATACAACATTCATTGTTTTATAAACACCCCCTGGACTGTGATCACTTGTGTCTGTCTTACTTGTTGCCACCATGAGTACCTCACAGTGCCCACTACCATAGTCAGACACCCAGGTTTAATTAACAGGGGATGGGAGAACAAGTGAATGACAAAACCAAACAAGCAGGTCAGCAATGCTATGGGCATGCACAATTTACTGCACTAACCTAAAGGGGTAACCCACCCCACGTCTATGTGGAAGCACTAGACCTGGTGGTTAGGACTGAATGCATATAAGTGTGAATTTGAAAAAGAAAAAAAAAGGGTACTAGATATGTTAACCAGTAAGAAAATACTCTTAGAAATCCCTAAATTGGACACCAACATGCCTTTTAATTTGGACCTCCCAGGGCATACTAGCAAACTTAATACAAATGCACACATTCTGTAGGGCAGGAGGTCTGCACCCGTTGGATCTCCAGATGTTCTGGACTACAACTCCCATGATCCCTCACCAGTTACTATGCTGACTAGCGCAGGTCGGAGTTGGAGGTCAAAACATCTGGTGAGCCAAAAGTTGAAAGTTCCCTGCTGTAGAGGGTAGGCAACATTTTGAAACAAATACCAGAGGTTTCTGTGAATTTGTAATACAATTTACAACAGTTACTTTAGCAATGCATTTTGTGACTAAAAGTAGCTATAATGTTAAAATGCATGAACCGTATGAGAAATGTAGAGCATGACTTAAAAAATGCACTAACAATCACAGGTCAGTACTACAATTATGATTCTTAGTCCATGGCTCACTGAACCCCTTGTGGGTACAAGAAAACTGTCCATGGGTAGGTACCCCCAAAGTCCATTTAGGAGAGTTCCAGAGAGGTTGAAACTTCCATAACAAACCATGGGAGAAGAGTCAATGGGCCATCTGCTTGAATGTAGGTAAGTGCGTGCTAACCCAGAGGTGCTAGATCTGCAGCAAACAACTGCAGGGAACACCAGAAGAGATCCCAAAGAAGAGATGCAGAGGTTGATGGATGAATGAGAAGCTCCAGAGGAAGATGTAGCAGAGCAGAAGGACCCCCAATAGAAGTCTATGGTAAATGTGATAGGTACTCGCTGACTAAGAATCTTGACCCCGGAATAACGGGACTACTGCGGGTGAATATGTTGAGAAATCGTCCAGCCCCAGACATAAAGGTGTGTACTCAAATATGTAGGTTTTGCAAAAATGATTCCAGCAGCACGAAACAGAATGTTTGTTGGAAAGGAAACCCCCATGAATATGTAGCAACCTGAGGAGACGAAGTCACCCTACCAGCGGCACCTCCTCAGAGGTATTCTTCCTTTCCTCTCCTTCCCCCAGAAGTTCACTGTCTCCAGAGCTCTGGTTCTCTCCAGGCTGGACTACTGCAACAGCCTCTTTCTAATCTGCCTGCTTCTACTATCCAACCTCTGCAACTCATCCAGAACAGGACTGCGAGACTTGTCCTTCGACTCAAGCCTAGGGATTGTATCTCTCCAACACTGATATCTCTGCACTGGCTCCCAGTTCCTACGAGGATTGAGTTCAAAACCCTCTGCATTGTCCACAAGGCCTTCTGGAGCTTGGGGCTTCAATACATCCAACTCTCGCTTCCTAAATATCTTCCTTCTTGAGCTCTTCACTCATCCGCCTCCAATTCCCTCAGGGTCAGTCGCTTCTCCAAACAAGGAGTTGGTGGTAGATCTTTCTTTGGCTGGGGCCTCCCTCTGGAACAGCCTCCCTCCCTGAAACTTGAGTAGAACCATCTCTGGTTCTGGAAGTACCTCATGACCTTCCTCTTTGCTTCTGATTTCTCTCCTCCTCTCCCCTGCTGAAATCCTGACTGAAACTGCACTGGTAACCTGGCTACCCTCTGATCTCAGACCCAGGTCCTCTCCCCCACCAACTGCACACCTGCACTGCCTCCCGGGCAACCCCTACACTTGGGAGGGCTGTTTCTGTATCCCTACAGTTCCCCCAACTCCTGACACTTGATGTCTGCACTTACCCCTGCACTTGCAACAAGCTGGCCGCATTTTTACCTATTGTTTTTATTTATTTTATTTATTCTTTACTGTTGATCCTATGTATTGCACTGCCCCCTCCCCCTTGTCCGTGCACTTTCCTATTTCCCCCTCCCCTGCATTCACGTGATCTCAATGTCACCTGGCCTAGTAGGATTGTTGTTTTTGTCTTCCCTCTGTTCCTGCTCACTTGCCTCGTCGCGCCTTGAAACACTTGTGTATAGGCGTGTTATAAATGCCATATCATGTCATATTAGCATGTTGACTGTGAAGGCCATAGGTTTATGCTAGTCCCCCAATTACTATCCCCTTCACCTTTTGGGTTTCCCGAATCTGAATCAGAAGTGGTTTGAAAAATATGGCGTATAGTAAAGGTGAAAGTGGGCATCCCTGTTTGGTGCCTCTACTCAAGGACATTGGCCTTGACAGGGTTCCATTCAGGGCTATCCGCAACGTTGGTGAGTTGTAGTTGGCTTTCATCATTTGCAGACAGTCTGCCCCAAATCCCATGTATTGCATGGTGCGGAAGAGTTGTGTCCACTCCACCCTGTCAAAATCTTTCTCCGCATCTAGGGACACCAGAATAGCTGGGGTGTGGGTCAGTTCTGCTTTCTCGGTTAAATAACTCACCCTGCAAATGTTGTCTGAAGTTTGTCTCGTAGGTATGAATACTGATTGGTCCGGGCCTATGAGTGTTGGGAGCAGTCAAGTGATCCCCTCCGCCAGAATTTTTGTGTACAATTTTGCGTCCAGATTAATTAGGGCTATCGGGCGGTATGACCCCGGGAGTGATAGGTCCTTGCACTGTTATGTTCCCTTTTATCTTGACGCTGTTGAACAGGTTGGTTAGTTTTGGTGCTAGTACATCTTGTAATTTCCTCTAAAACATGTCTGTGTACCTACTAGGGTCCTGGTGCCCTATATCTTGGAAAATGTTTTATTGCACTGAGAACTTCCTCAAACTGTATGTCCCCATCTAGTATCGCCTTATCTGAGTCTGAGATAAGGGGGAGATTGAGTTTCTCTAGGTATTCCTTTTGTCTGTCTTCCAGTGGTGCATCTGACTTGTAAAGGGTCTGGTAGTAGTCCCTCAATATTTCCCCCATATTCTCATTAGATGTCCTGATTTGGCCTTTTTTGTCTTGTAATTCCATTATCGATATCCACCGGCCCTTTTCCCGTAATTGTCTTGCCAGTAGTATATCCGCCTTGTTGGCGCTGATATAGTATTTGTGTTTTAGGTGCAGGAGCGCTATTTCCGCTTGTTTGCTTTGTATCATTCCCAGTTAGTCTTGTACATGCTTCAGGGCTGGATTTACTTTCCTACTGGGGTTGTTTGCTACCTCATTCTGTAGCCCTTTCAGTTTTCCCTCTAGTTCTTCCTCCCACCTGTTTCGCCGTTTGTCTCTTTGTGCTTTTATAGCTATCAGGTTTCCCGCAATACCGCTTTGAAGGCCTCCCATACAATGTCTTGTGGAGTTTCACCTGTGTCATTATTGGAGAAGTAATGTTCGATCTATATCTTTTATAGCTTCAACTACAAGCTGATCTTGTAATATGTCTATTGGGAATTTCCATGTCCAGATCCCTCCCCGTGTCATGTGTATGTTAAATGTTGCCGTAATTGGAGCGTGATCTGTGAGGACAATTCGTCCTAATTCAGTGTTGTACACCTTTCCCTCTAGACTTGTGGATGCCCAGATGTAGTTTATTCTAGACTGGGAGTTGTGGACATGTGAGAAGGGGGTGAAGCCCTGTGTTTTCCCTCTTATGGATCACCATATGTCTTGGAGTGCTAGTGTTTCGAAATGTCCTTTTCAGGGCTTTTAAGGGAGCGTTTTTTCCCCAGTTGTGACTTTGAGCTTCTATCCAGCCTGGGGTCCCACGCTAAATTAAGGTCTCCCCTTACTATAATCTAAAAACGACCTCAAAATTAACTTCTGGGGGATCGTAAACCCCACTTGGGATTCCAAAGTTGCCATCCATCCTAATCCCCCTGGGCCTCGGAATGACTGATCCTGGGTGGATCCCACCCCTTGGCAGGGTGTGGTTACCTCCATTTTCTTACTTGTACAGTTTCTGGATTTGTGTGACTTTCATTTTTTTCTTCCTCCCCGACTTCTTTTCACCACTGTTTTCCAGCCCTCTGGTTTGTTTTCATGGGCCTTTAGTTCGCCTCTGTGCCTGTTCCTGATCCTCTTCATCTTCTTGGTGTAGGATTTGTTCCCCTTCCTCGCATGTCGTGATCCTATTTTGCCACCCCTCCCATGTAAACAGGAGCCCGAATGGGAACATCCATTTGTATCTTACTTGGTTGGCCGTTAAGTGCTGGACAACTGGACTCATTCTTCTTCGCTTCTGGAGCATGGAATGTACAAGGTCCTGATATAGTTGTACTTCTTTCCTGAGCACTCTGTGATCTCATTGTTCTCGCCTTTTTCAGGATTTTCTCTTTTTGGCCGTACAACGTCAGCTCTGCCAGCGCGTCCCTCGGTCGTGACCCTGGCTCGACTGATGTCCTTGGGCCTACTCGGTGTAGTCTGCCGACCTGGACTCGAGATTCCGACTCCCCTGCCAGAACTTCCAAGAATAATTGGAGGACCGTGTTGGCCAGATCTTTGTTGTCCACCGACTCTGGTACGTTTTTTATTCTAATATTGGATCTTCTTGATCTGTTTTTCAAATTTTCACAGTGGATTTCTAAGTTGCTGGATAGGCGAGATAGGTGTTCTAGCACCTCGTCTGTTTTTAGGGTGTCATCCTCCATGTGTTGAACCACTTTTTCCTATGTGTTGGTTCTTTTCTCCAGTTTCGCAATGTCTATCTTTACTTCCTGTAGGGATTGTTTCATGTCGTCTTTTACTGTTTGGAATTGTTCATGGTAGGAGAGTAGGAACTGGCTCTGGAATTCTTTGAAGCAATTTTGCATGTCTTCTTTTGTCATCGTTTTCTCTCCCATTGCTTGCCGCTCCTGTGAGGGAGGGTCTCGATTGGACTCCCCAGTCTCGTTGTCGTTGTGTCGTCCGTGCTCCACAGCTGCTTTAAGTTTTTAGGTTGCTTCCCTTGTGGGGACTGATGTGCTGCGGTCGTGGTTTTCAGTCTGGATTTGGACATATATGCTGGTGTTATATTGCTTTTGCATCACTCCCCGTGGCTCGCCTTGAGCTGTGGTATAGACTAGTTAGGGCTGGACCTTTAGTAAGGTCCCCCCTCTGTACGTCGCAGATGTATTTGTTGGTGTTTGTTAGTTGTCTTGCTTCTTCCCCTTCCCCTCTCCCGTCCCACTCTTGGGGAGGGGGGAGTTCTTTCTCATGTTTATTTTCACTGCACTCTGCACTGAGGGTCAAGCGTGATCTTGCTTCTCTTGCCTTGTTTATTATATGTTGCCCCTTATTATTCCCTTTTGCTTTGGGGGGGCCCCGTGTGGGGGTTGGCAGTTGTTTCTTTGTGTTGGGGGGGTACCACTGTGTTTCTGAAGCAGATGAGGTTCAGTGCTATGTCCTTTCTTCCACGTGCCAGCCTCCCCTTTGCTTGATGCTGGAGGCCCTCTTTGTTCCTTACCCCCTCTGCATATATTGGCCTCTTAGCTTCTACATGTGTTTACAGGCGCACAATGGTGTGATCAGAGCACTCTTTGTGGGCCGCTTTGCACCTCTGGGCAAGACCCTCCCGCTGGGTCCCTGCCAGTACTCACGTTGCCGCCGAGTCATGTCCACATGATGTGCCCTTTGCCGGATATTTTCTAGGGCTTCTTGTCGCTGATGTTTCCTTCCTCGGGTCGGACTTTGACGGGGTGCGCCTCACACTCCGGTCTGTTGGGATCTCGTTATACATCCTCCCTGGCGTGTCGCTGCTGTTGCGGCAGGTGTTTCCGCCTTCCCACCACTGTGTCCGTGGCTTGGTGTGGCGGTGGGCGTTTCTGCCTTCTCGCCACTGTGTCCTTGGCTCCCAGGTTGCCTTGGTTGCACTGTGGGGCACCGCTCTCCCGAGGCTCTCCGCTCGCTGGTCTGTCTTGAACTACAGGCCCATCCACTTGGTTGATGCTGAGTATGGCGCACCCCCGGCTGGATCCCTCACTCCCGATGGAATACTTTCCTCCTTTTGCTTTTACGTTCCCGGGGAGGGGCTTAGGCCGGCATCCTCTATCCCTTCTTCAGGGCCCTTTCTTTCCATCACTGTCTCTGCTCACGGCCTGCTTGGGGGCCTCTGTAACCCTGGACCCATGTTGCGGTCTGTGTCTGACTCCGGTCTTCACCGCACAGGGTGTATTCTGAGAGCTCTCACCTGGAGCCAAGGCGTCCACCTCTTGTTTCAATTACTGCTCCATGGGGGTGTGATTCACCAACGGAATCACTTCTTTGTTGTGCTTATTGTCGTTTGCCCGGCGGGGAGAGAAACCTACAAATGTCCTCCTCTGCCGGCTGCAATCCTGGAATCCAGGATTTCTTTTTTTAATATATAGCCACAAAGAGATACACACATATCTTTATTTTAATTTCATGTGCCTTTTTCATTTCGTTTTCAAAATTCTTTTAATCTTTTCCACACTTTGCTTTGGTTAATTCTGGAAAAGATCAAGATAGGTTGCTGAAAGAGCCTTTAGAGTTGCAAATGTATCTTTCATGGCAAATTGCAAAGATATTGCCATAAGGTATGCTAAATTATTACTTTCACAATGCATGCTCTTCATCTGTGGACCTTTGCAATTTAACATGCACTGAAATATTGGTGACAACATTTCACTGCATAGCACAATGTACATATCACACAAGCACCATAATATGAAACCCAAGGTCATGTGGGGGTAACAAGATCTTTACACATGTATCTAACCATTGAACCCCCAAATCTCCAATCATCAACACTTATTCTTGTTCAGGTCCATGCTTTTAGCAATTCACAAAATGAATTAAGCCTCATAAATAGTTTGTCCTTTTACAGGTTAGTTGTGACATTACTAGTGATATATAATATGAAAATTACATCATTACTGCTCTGTGGTCAGTTATTATAATTCAGTTGTTATGTATCATTGACAGCTGCTTGAAACAGCACAGAACAGCATTTCAGCTGCAACCACAGCACGGAAAGTGGTGACAAGGTTTTTAATTTGTTTCTTGTAACATAGTTTTTTGTGACACTTCTCAACTATTCCTTGACAAGGAACTGTTCATAGGTGTATGCTTATTTTTGTGCATGGAATTTAACACACCGGAAGGCAAATCGACATGTTATTACTTATTTTAGAGCACAAACTGGAAAAACATGTTAAACTTTTTTTTTGTTAACCTGCTAAAACAACTTTTCTGCAACATATTGGATTTAAAAAAAGCTAATATGCAGCTTCCAAACCGATCCTCCATTGATTATGTGCAGGGAAATGGAAAATCTCGTACAGTACATTAAGCAAGAGGTCAGGTATTAAATTAGATGATCACATATCCATGTTTTCTAAGGCATAAACTATGCTTTACTATACATAAAAACAATCTATTTGGTAACGGAACCGCCTGAATGACTTGCAATAGCGTTATAATGTATGGTTGTGGGTATGTTATCCAAAATATGCATTCATTAATAGATCAAAGTTGTGAGTTCAAGTGGTGTAATGTGTTCTACATATGACAGTTGCACTATTAACACCATTTGCGGATTGTACAATTAACACTTTGCAGTGGAAAAAAAAGTAAATGCATCTTTTGCACAGATATACACTGCACTCTTGGATAACTACAAGAAGATCCTTGAAACTACAGTCAGCTGGATTTTCATTTTCAAAACATTATCCCCTTTAAATTCTAATAAAATGTTCTTTATTTCTGAAGTATGCAACTGGAAATCTTTTGCAAATATTTACTTTTTTTTCAATCGTAAACTAGCAGTTTCAATATTTGCAAATGATAAAACCGAACAATGTGAACATGCAAAAAAAGCACATCCCATTTCAAACTTGCTACTTCTACACTTAAAAAGATAATGATACAGTCAAGCAAAAATGTACAGTCAAATAGTAATGCTTAATGGCTGCTGACTGCAACATGAATGTATTAAGGGTGCATCTAGGCAAGGTTAAAACTGAATTACTTTGAATAGACTGGATTGAGACCATAGTCTATGCGCAAGGTGATGATCCACGGGAGCCTGTCATCTCTGGACAAGCCCCTAGGAGTGTTGCCACAAAATATGGGATCTAGGGGATCACTACGCCGCCCGTTATTCTGCCAACGCAAATGTCAACTCCAATTACGGTGCGGCGCAGTGATCAGATAGATCACATTTTCCTGCATGCCCCGGCCGCATTGTCCTACACACTCCCGTCCCCACTTACCTTTATGGTGGCACACTTCTGTGGGCTCCGCTGACACCCCACTCTCCCTGCGGGGTCAGTTCCTCCACTTAAGTGGGTCTGAGCTGATGCCACAGGGACCTTTATCATTTTTTTAAAAAAATGCTACTTTCTTTTACCCCTCTTACAAAAGAAGTATACAGGGAACACCCCGCAACCCCTGACTCCCATAACAATGACCACGGGGAACGGGGGACACGCCCGCAACCCATGACTCCCATAACAATGACCACGGGGGACACGCCCACAACTCCTGACTCCCATAACAATGATCACGGGGAACGGGGGACACGCCCGCAACCCATGACTCCCATAACAATGACCACGGGGAACGGGGGACACGCCCACAACTCCTGACTCCCATAACAATGACCACGGGGAACGGGGGACACGCCCGCAACCCCTGACTCCCATAACAATGCCCACGGGGGACAAGCCCGCAACCCCTGACTCCCATAACAATGACCACGGGGAACGGGGGACACGCCCGCAACCCCTGACTCCCATAAAATGACCAAGGGGAACGGGGGACACGCAACCCCTGCTCTGCTTGGTCGCAGTAATGGCAGTCAAACTTGTTTATAATGCTCACTGCGAGTTAAATGTGCAGTCAGCATTATAAAGACACAGGAGGTAATCCATGGATTATTTGCGCCGAAAAAAACGGGATTTGTGCGCCATTCTGCCCGCAAATCCCCATTTGTTGAACAGGGATTTGAGGGCAGAATGGTGCACAAATCCCGTTTTTTTGGGTGCAAAGAATCCATGAATTACCCCGACAGTATTTGTACGTTGTCAATACATGCAGAGATTTTCACCTTTTATAACCTATTTCTTACGATTTCGGCTTAACCTAATTTTAACAAATGAAATCATTTTTTTTTTTAAAACTGGAACCGGTTGAAATCTGTTTCAGGGCAGTGCCTGATATGCGCTGACTTTATAAATGTTCAGGCACTTATTGATTAAATGCGAAGCCCTCTGTGAGTTGCAAGATTTAGTAGATAAGTTTCATTAAAAAATTGGAGTGCTACAGAAGAATTCTGGGATAGATTGTCTCCGGAAAATAAGTCTAAATTAACAATTGCGGTTTCAAGATTCCTACAGAAAGTAAACATTTCCTAGTCTATCGGGTGGGTCTAATGGCAGAGATTAAGAACATTGTACTGGAAGGATAACATGGATTTTAAACGTTTTTATTCTAATTGTTCTTAAAAGACCAACATGGTGTAACTTTGACTGAGGATGAATTTTACTGTCATATACATTTTAAATAAGCATTTTGAACTATGGTTAAAGTTGTGTATTTATGTGTAAGGTTAGAGGATTAACCAATTCACATTACTTTTTAAAAAAGTGTCATGCTTAGACTACCCCGCTACCTCTGTTCTCATGAAGAGCACAAAATGTATGTCATTTCCGTACACTGCAAAGTATTTATATGTTTAATATGTGGATTTTTGTATTTTAAAGTGTGGAATTACCACCTCAAACAAAATCACAGTTTAAAAAAAGCATACGAAAACATCCATCCATTAAACATTTGTTATAATTTGCACAAAATCAATAGAACATTGTCTTTAATTCCCACAGAAAGCAGAATCGCCAACTAATAATTATTCAAGAAGATGTTCTGTGTTTTACAGCCTGAGCTTTTGGTGTGATCCCTATGGTGGTGAAAACCTGCCACACCCATGACTCCTACGGCTGGTGGAACATTTCCATCTCATCCTCCTCCTCTGGATCATTTGCTGTTGTGCCCTGGCTTTTTACTGCTCAGTGTCCTCCATCTGGTGGTCGTGTGGGCGATAGAGGGGTGTGCTGTATTCGTAGCTGCCATCCTTTGTTGAAGGCTCCCAGACAGGAATACAAACTTGCAGATAGAGCAACTCTCTCTAATTGGATAAATGGGTGGGTTCCTTCGGTGTGTGCGCTTTGCTGAGCTGGAGGCTGAAATAAAGGCCGGAAAAGGTGGAAGAATTGGAGAACACAATTAGAAATAGTTGTACCACCTGTACATGGTAACAGCTTCTTCTTTAAAGTTAGGTAGGGAGTGAGGAAAATAACTTCATATGTGTTCATGAACTGTGCGTTCAGAGTGAGTACTATTTAGTCGTGCCCAAGGACCGTGATTGGGTTAGAACGTTCGTGAATGCATCAGTGTAACTGCTGTAAATAATTGCTTTTTAATTATTTAGCACTAGGAAAATGAAGGAGAATTGGCGTGGGTTTCAAAATGAGAAGATCAGGAAAGCATAACAGGTTTATGATTAGAGGAAATGGGGATGATCACATCATCTCATTTTTGATCACTTATGTCTTCTGTGAATCACTAGGGGCGTTATTTTCATGTGCAAGTTTCACAACGATATTGGTATATGACTTTTACCTCAGAAACCTAGCTCATTAGTGTTGTCCTTATGGCCTTGCTTCACAAGCTGATCTGTTCAGCCAGTGGGAGTGTTGAATGACCCAGAAATATAGAGACCTAGGCTTAGTAGCCTTCGGTGTGGGTTGCACTTCTTAATATCCACTTAGTGGTTATAGTTTACAGTTCAAAACCTTCAAATTAAAGGAATGGTGCGGTCAGAAATATTATTGTCCCTACGGTTCGGCCATGTGTTTTTAACCATACATTGATCGATTGTACAAACATTTCCTATGCACCTTATCAGAGTTTTCGTCTTTTGTACACAAGCGAAATCAGGCCGCAGGGCACGCCCATCTTGTGATAATCTTGTCAGTTGACACACCGCCCAGGGTGGACTGCCTTTGCGGCACTAAATCATATCCCCTGCCCCTGAGCCTGGCATCACTAGACGCGTACCGCCCATTTCACAACGCCAAAGCACGTCTCGTGTCAACATTCTCTGCGCTTCAGCTAATGATGTGTCGCCATGGTAATGGCAGGACGTCTCTTTCCTCAATAAGTATAAACAGACTGTTTCACAACACACCATCAGATTTTCTATTCCATTCCTCTCAATGTATTTCTTTGAGTATTCTGTGACTCGTTTCTGTGCTCTGGTCAGCTACCTTCGTTGCTTGTAGCCTGTGCAAACAGTTACAAGTACCATCGCTATACATTATATTCGTTTGTATACCACACAATGGCAACAATAATGCCCTACCAGTACGAGCACGAGTATTCTGAGGTGGAATTACTGGAAAGAGAAAGATGCAGAAACGATGGGGCTTCGGACGACAGTTGGGAGGACGATTCAACAGATCAAGAGCCTGAGCCTAGTCGCATGGACAGTGTCTCCACCTGGTGTACCTGCAATCGGTGCGCGCTAATACCAACCGAGGTGGAGAACTGCTGCTGCAGAGAAAACTCTGTATGCTTGTCCTACATATCGCAAGGCGAGTCACGGCCGCAATGCGTTACCGAGCAGCCAGACTTCAGGGCAGCCTACATCACACGGTCCGTGTTGAGGATTTTGATGGTGCTTATGCACGAACTTCGTGCAACAGTTCGCCCTTGTAATCCAAGTAACGAGTAAGTATACTCTGGTTGTGATGTCAGTTAGGCCACTACTATTTCATGGTTGTCTCCTATATTGTCGTCACTTCAATATATCATTGTCATACCAATTTAGTCTTGCAATTCTCTAGTAATAGTCATATAAAATTCGTTCAATATTATGCAGTGTCTAGGTAGCATTTGCCTTGGCAAAAATGCTATTGGATACAAGAATTGTCATTGACAACTAAGGTTTAATACACTTATCTTGGTCATTTAAAAACAGTTTGTATCTTTCTCTTTCACAGGTGGTACAGGCTGGTGGCCTATCGTTCTTTTACATGGTGGCTTCGTGGGAGGCTTGGACACCGCGTTCGATCAGTAATACCCGCCTGTGTCGTTGGTGCCATTAGAGAAACTTTCCCCAATGACAGCGGTCAGTACAGGGGATTTTCCCTCACTGTGCTGCAACCGGACCTTTACAATGTGTAGTAGTTTTGTGCCATCAAAATAAGAAACAAAATAAAACAAAACACAACATATTTTTTGTCAATGGTTATTTCAGTGAATCAACTGTGTCTCCATTCAGCAGTGCCTTGTCTGCACGTCCCAGGCCCATCCATCTCCCCTCCATTAT
The DNA here is from genome assembly GCF_040938575.1 of Ambystoma mexicanum. Classification (NCBI taxonomy): domain Eukaryota; kingdom Metazoa; phylum Chordata; class Amphibia; order Caudata; family Ambystomatidae; genus Ambystoma; species Ambystoma mexicanum. The sequence continues at coordinate 125,496,279 of NC_090934.1, forward strand.
CAAAGGCAGTTGGCACCAGTGGATGTGCGTTGCCAAGGGGTGCTGTCAGGGGCGCGAACGGCCAAGGTGCCAAACACCATGTACACTTCAAAGGTATCTTACGCGCAGGGGTCATTGTTCATATGCCCTCCTCAGACCCTGTGTCTCCAGGCAGGCTCCCCTTGAAGCAGGCCGCGCCCCTGCAATCCACATAATATCACGACATATACACGTCATTCATTCACATACACACCCCTTTTTGTAATTCTTTATAAACCACTTGATATTTATCATGTGAACTTCTGTGACCGCTGCGAGTCAACTCGTCACTGTGCTACCTGTGAACATCTCCCTTTTCTCCTGCCACTAACTACTCTGCTTGCTGAATCTAACTGTTTGTTGGTCAAGGTAAGGGCATGTATCCTAATCATATCTCCTTCATCTGTACATTTTTATCTATTTCGAACTAACGTACTCAGTAGTGCTATGTTCATTTGTCTCATTGCCATTGACTTGAATTTCATTTGTTATGTTATCGATATGTGAATTTTCATCGGTGTCAATTGGCATCCTTCACGGACCTTGTCTATAATATAAGCATGTTTCCTTTTGATGCACGATAGTACATTCAAGGGACGAGTAACATGTTCTGATTTTCACCACATCAATGAATTGTTTATGAAAGTTGTCCTATAATACAGCTACCCACGCTGCACTGGTTTTGCTGTGGTGACCAAAACAAAGCTTGCATGGAAGAATGTATGGTATAATTCCTTCTTTCTCACATTTTTATGCAAAGTAAATTTCGAATAATGTTGACCTTTTATTTTGCAGAATTTACAACAATGCCTGCATGTTCGATTTTCAGTTGCCCTTCGGAGACCCATGACAAATCTGAAGGCACTACAATGCATGTATTCCCAAAGACTGTAGATCGAATTAGAGAATGGGTCAGATATTGCGTATATGCACCGGCAGAGCTTGAAAGTAGTGTCAAAAAAGTCTTGGAGGACAAGAGGGGTGATCGATACCGCATCTGCAGCCGGCACTTTACCTCGAATATGTACGACACATTCTTGTACACAAAGAAGAATCAACTGAGAACGATTCAAAAATTGCTCCCAAACGCTATGCTGACTCTATTCGTTCACATGCTGCCACAGGTGAGTCACGGTTCCGGATTTAGCTTTAGGCCTTGCGGTAGTGGGTAGGTAACCAAATGGATTGATTGGTATTTTAGGTGTAAATGTCACTTATAATACTTTCGATATTTATATGATTGTATAGCTTTTTAAATAATGACCATTTTGTTAAACATCAGTCCTTGGTTTTAGAACCCTCATAGAAAATTGATTTATGGGCACAGATAACTATGCTATAGTATGCATTTAAATAAGCATAATGTTCTCGTATTCAGTCTCCTTAAATGCCAATTTTTAATATTAGCATTTCTAAATCAAATAATACTTTCCCTTTACAACTCCATGACTATGCACCGAATATGAAGAAACAAGATTCAACATCCATGTCTTGCCTGGAGTCATCAACCACTTCGAGCGCATATCAGGTAATCTTACTTAGCTATTCTGTTCCAGACTTGTTTTATGCATGGAATTTGAGATAATGTGATCATAATTACATATCGTGTAATTCTTTTATACAATGTTTCATTCGTGGTTTGCTATTGATATGTACCTTTGTCGTCGTCCCAAAGTGTGTGTTCAATTTCCAATATTTTCATCCATACTAATGCAAGTACTGTGTTACATGGAGTTGCTGGAGTGTCCTCTACAATTACATCATCCCTTGTAGTCGATCCGGAGCCAGAGGTATGCGTACTGACAGTACCTTCTAATGAAAGAAAGTCAGTCTAATTTTATTTGTAATACAAATGACTTACTCTTTTCTAGGGATGTATACAAGATCTGTATATTGAACGGGAGGCACGTGGATCCGACTCGGTGCACCAGCTTGCTGTTGGTGATGTTAGAGTAAAGAAGGTTTCAACGAAAAGAAAGAAAGATAGGGTTATTTGTAAACAGTTTCTATTTTTAGCAATTGTTTTGTGCTGAGGCCTTCATAATATGCTTTTTTTTTAATGTAAATTGTCCGATAGTGTATGTTGGATTTACATTGAACATCCTTTTTCCAATCTGTCCTGTAGTTGCCCGATGGTGTACGGACTATGCAGACACAGACAGTGACACAAATGAGAGATGCTGCTTGCCAAACTGTTTTCACCATGGAGGAAATATTAAGTGAGGTGCAGCATGTTCCGACTCGAGATGCCTTTGTCCAATGGCCAGAAAATTAATTTAATGTGACCGGCGAATCCAGCAAAGTGTTTTTGGACCATAGTTACAATGCGACTGCTCCACCAGATGAAGGTGAAACTGAATGTATTGAAGATACTTTTGAATTAGTCGCAGAGCATGTGACACAATGGACACCCGCCAAAAAAGTGGCACCCAAAAAGCAGTCGACATTGATGTTTTCTCCTATTCACGGTCAAGTAACAGATGTTGAAAAGACAGAGACTGTGGCATCAATACAATTGACCGATGAACTAGACAAAGATCTCAACTATAGTATATCCAGTTTGGCTGATATGTCCACAACAGTTCAGTCCGAAACAACGTTAATGCAGGATGACAGTTTAATAAAGGAGGCCAAATACATAGTATTCGACAGCTGCTTGATAGAGATTATAAAGATGATTAAATGTGTGCATTCAGTGAGAGGGCAAGTATGTGGGAAGCCATTGGTGAATGTGACCCGTCTAACACAAGGCAGTAACCTCAAAATACATGCCACCTGTGAAATGTTACATAAAACATTTTCATGGTCCGCTCAACCGATGCTGGGGAAACTACTGTGTGCAGCAGCTTTACTTTTCAGTGGCTCTAGTTTCAGGACGTTATCCAGTTTCTGTCAGTTTGTGGGACTCCATTTCATTTCTAAAACGTAGTACTACAAATATCAACGTGATTATCTATTCCCTGCCATTAGTGAAGCTTGGAAAATTGAACAATTGTCTATTCAAAGTACATTCTCCGACAAATGGTTCAGGCTAGCCGGAGATGGACAGTGTGACAGCCCCGGATTTTTGGCTAAGTACTGCACATACCACTTTCAGGACATGGAAAGTAAACGAATTGTGACTTTGGTGGTCGTGCAGGTGTTCGAATGTAAATCCTCAGTGGCCATGGAGAAACTTGATTTTATAAAATCACTGGAAGATCTACTATCAAGGGGAATGCAAATCGACCTCCTAGCCACGGACAGACACATTTCAATAGCCAAGACAATGAGAGAGCAGTTTCCAAATATTAAACATCAATTTGATGTATGGCATGTTGCCAACTTAACCAATAAAAAAATCTCGGCTGCAGGGAAAGAAAAAGGTTTGGAACGTATTTCACAGTGGTCCCAGTCTTTCAGCAACCATCTTTTGGTAGAGCTCCAAAACATGTATGGGTCTGTGGAAATTCTACTGGAAAGATGGCAGTCACTAATGCACCACTGTTCCACCGTTCACCACTGGACAGAAAACCAACATTTCCACCAGTGTGAACATGGCCCTGTGTCCCCGGAACAGGCACGGAAGAAGTGGTTCATTCCAGCTTCACCTCCACACAAAGGCCTTGAGAAGATTGTGTTTGATAAAACTCTATCAAGAGATCTGAAGGGACTCACAGAATTCTGTCACACAGGCGATTTGGAGGTGTTCCATAATATGTGCCTAAAGTACAGGCCAAAGAGTTGCATTTCGGCATCGGAGGGATGAAATCTAGGACATTACAAGCGGTATTAGCGCATAACGAGAATTTAGGCCGTGAACAATCTAGGACTGCAGGAAATTTAGGGATGCTTCGCTACACTATGGCCTTTACGAAAAAGAAGGAAAAATGGGTGGTCAAGCTAGTATATGAGGAAATGGAATTCGATTTTGTTAAATATCCTATTATTAATGTCTTAGAGATGCATACTCATGGTATTGCGTGCGATTTTCTTCAGAGCACACATACATTGCCACAAAACAACATCCATGTCCACCCAAAGCAGAGCTCATTGAACGGTTCAAATCCCGGTACAAATGATTATCATCTGTTTTTATTTTTGCCAAAAATGTTTTTATGAAGTGTTCAAATAAAATATGCAATTTCTCTTTTGAAGTCTATCCTCTTTGGCCTTTTTAAAAAAAAAAAAACTAGTGCAATTTTTACGATTGCCATACAATGTAACACTGTGCTTTCACATATCACAGTTTCGTCGAGCTACTCTGGGACCTTCATTGATCGGGGTAGGGCCAGATGGATAACAGTGTGTAAGAATCTTTGGGTTTCGGCAGTTGCCTTACTATACAGTTACCCAAGCCCACCTAGGCTACATAAGATACTAGGCACGCAAGAAGTACTGACTGTGAAAACATGCCATGGGGTAGGAGGCCGTGAGATAAGCAGAGGTGGGGCTATTGCTAGACACACTTTGACTCTGTTTTTGTGTTTCCTCGACTACAATTCTGGAGTAGGGCGCATTCTGTCATTGCTAAGTTCCCCTACCCCTCAGCAGCGCCACGAACAGTGAGCAGTGACAGCCCCCACATTTTTCCTCCATGGCCCGTGCTTCACAATTCCAGTTCTCATGGATGCGTTGAGATGAGATGTTGCAATCTAAGAATGTATGTTCATTGTGAGTGAAGGTCACCAGCTTTGAATTTTTGCTTGCGAGCTGAGGAAGCCCACGCGTCGCACACACAGTATAAGGTTCTATTGGTTTTTTACCTTGAGAGACAGGGACCATTTCGAAAGGGATTGAATTGAAGGAGGGGTGTAATAACGTAAGATATGATAAGGTTGTCCATTCCAAAAATGGACTTAGTTACATGTAAGTTCAGTTTATGAAAAATCGTTGACACGAACGGAGTCTGCGTTACGATCTGCATTACACCAAGAGAATGGAAATGCCGAATATAATGTAAGTTTCACTTTAGACGATTTATACCAGAACTAGTCCAAACATCAATAGCTGACCGTTATTGCTGGGTTACATTGAACTCGTTCGTTCTGTGTGACATATTGAAATGAAACGCAAGTACAACCTTTGTGTGCTGGTCTTTCTACCGGGCACATGGGCAGTCCAGCATCAACACGCATGTCAAATACCACTCGTTTCACCCTGGTTCAACGATAATAAATCATTACATTGTCCACCTCGAATTGTTGCCTCAGCTTCCGCATTACGTTTAGAGCTGAACATACTCCATTGCACTATCCTCAGAAGCAAATAGTGGAGGACTTTCCACGTTGTGTTCTCTCTGTTCACATTGTGTCACGTCTGTGCTAATAAGTAAAATGATTAATTGTAATAAAGATCGGCTACTAAGACCCGTTTCTATTTTTATGTTTTGCAAACAGGTACATCCTGCCGTTCTGCGATTGTCATCTATTCCAGACCGCAACCAATGGTTTCTTCAACCACCAGCTGCAGCTACATGTCAATCACTGGATTTATTTGACTCTTATTTTGGGACGATTGCCAAGGGCCGATATGCCCTTATGCTGTACCAGCAATTAGGAGCAACATAACAACCTTTATGGTGGTCTAATGCCAAGTTGATGCACAAGCCTTGCAATTCACCGTCTGACCAAAGTGCTTCTTTTACCCAAAATGAGCACCCTGTGTACCCAAAAGGAACTACGCATGACTCACGATAAACATTTGCGGATCGAGAGCAAAAGCAAAAAAAAGTTCCATTTTGATTGAATATGTCAATCGCCGAATGTTCTCGAAGCATTTAATGTGAAATAAATTGTACTTTACCAATTGTACAGTCTTGCTGTTTCCTTTTAAAGTACAGTTTCATATTCCGAATTGTGACACGCTGTGTTGTGAGACAATGTGGGTTGTGTTCCGGGTTCTGCGTCAAGTCGTGTAGGTGACGACTGGGTGTGTTTGGCTACGCTTCCCAGTAACGCCAGGGAGAAAGGCGGAGAATATCAATGTTTGGTGATGTCAGGCTCAGGGGCGGGGTATATGATTTAGTGCCGCAAAGGCAGTCCATCCTGGCCGATGCGCCAACTGATAAGATTATCACAAGATTGCCACGCCCTGCTGCCTGATTTCGATTGTGTACAAAAGAAAACTACGGTAAGGTGCATAGGAAATGTTTGTACGATCGATCAACACATGGTTAAAAACACATGGCCGAACCATAGGGACAATAATATTTCTGACCGCACCATTCCTTTAACTTTTGCTTTCTCTGTGTAATTCCTTATATGAAGAATAGTTCTTGATTTCTTTTGTTTTTTAAATAAGGTTTTAATTGGTTAAATTTAAGTGCAGATGGAGATTCTGCCAATGCATTTTGGACTAATAATAGTCCTTCATCTGGGCCTGTAATTCTCATCTGATCTATATACAGTCAGTAATAGTTTACCATCAGCATTAAGTAATATGACACCCAGTATAATACATAATTTCTCATGTTCATATGGGCATTCACCCAGGTGAAATATTGTTAAGGCCATTGGAGACCCCCATTTTGTTCCATGTTCGTAACATGGAATTTTGATCAGTTATCATAACATCATGATTATATTTCATAATAAGATCAAATGTACAATGTTTTGTAGTACACAAGCACATGCCAATGTTTCACACAATCCAATAATTATGTACGTTTCATGTCATTATGATTGCGTCCAACATTATTCATTGAATGCATTAGGCCACAAGACGTACCAACATAAACAGTACAACAAAAAATAGAGAACATATAGAGAACACATAGAGAAGAATGTCAGCATTATATGCCTTTATGCCTTTAGTCATACAAGTATCTATTCTGTAACAGTTAATCATACATGTCTTATTCTGTGACAGCATCAACCTGTTGATATGTTGACTTTACCCATATTAACAACACCCATCGGTGTACATGTAACACTGTAACCAAGAGAAGATAATCATTCCTGTTCGGCATTGTGCTTCTTGCTAATACAAGTAACTAGGTGTGAATTAGCATCTGTGGTTAGCCAAGAAGATGAACGTGGGAGTTATCATCATTCTCATCCACAGCTATCGTTATTGTGGGATGCATGCTGAATGCTGATCATAAAGGGAATTCATACAAAATGTTCAAAACTGTCTCGTTCTGAACCAGCAAAGTGGCGTTCTGCCGGAGTTCTGTAGAGAGGTTTCACATTAGTGATTGTATCTTAAAAGAATGCCATCTTTATTTGGGATATTCTGTGCCTCACTTACCGCTGTCAGTTGTAGCAAATCTATGTATTCTAGTATTAGCGCTGCCGCTCTTCTCGAAATGAATGCTGAAGTAGAAGCAAGGTCATCTCTGCTATTATAAACTAATGGTTGTCATAGTGATCATCACATGGTGCCACTGGTACATCATCTTTATCCAGATTTCCTGCATCTGTAATGGCTGTGGGAGTTTGGGGATGTTTTTTTTAAAAAATATTTTTATTTTATTTTAAAATCAAATAAACACACTACAACTGTTTCAAAATATAGAAAGCATCATATTCCAGCACATTTTCCTCAAAACTCCCCAACTCCCCCCTACCCTCTTAAACTAGAGCCGATTCTCACATGTCGTTTACGGGAGCCTCATTGGGTAGCACAATACTTAGGCAGTCATCATCCGGGTCCTCTGTTTCGTTGTCACCCTGGTGAGGGTTTGCCAACGAGGCCACCAGTTGCCGCCAGGCCAGCAAGGGCCCTATTTCCTCCTCGCCCCCCCTGGTGACCGCTTCAAACCAGACTACAGATTCAGCTTCCGCCCACCTCAAGAGGTCCGTCCACCATAACTCCACCCTAGGTCTGTGGGCCGCCTTCCAGCCCATGGCAATCCTACGTTTGGCCAAAACATAAGCCAGGTCCTTCATCTTGCTTATGTGTTTCAAATGCCGGGGTCTAGGAAAAAGCCCAAGCATGCATGACCAGGCCGATTCCACATCCAGCAACACCCCCCCACCTGCCAGTTTTGTCTTGACCTCGTCCCAAAATCTATGCACCTCCGGGCAAGCCCAAAACATGTGTAGCAGTCCCGCATTCACCTCCCCACACCTGGGGCATTGCTGCGTAGTTGGTCCCCCAAACTTTGCAATCTTCCAGGGGGTTAAATAAGCCCTGTGGGTAACGTACAATTGAAGCTGTTGGAATCTCGCGTTTCGGGACACCTTTTTGTGGTACCTCTGGGCCCGTTCCCACTGCCCATTGGTCATGGGTCCTCCCACCTCCTCCTCCCAATCTTGTCTCAATTGGAGCAACTCCTTCCCTGCCCTTACTCGGAGGAGCTCATATATCCTCGATATTTTGTGCCCGCCCTCTGATACATCATACATGGTTTCCAGGGAGGCGTCTGGGTCTTCCGCTAGCACTGTCTCAGGACATCTTTCTCTAGTCTTTTTCACAAGCCTAGTGTAGGTTATATATTGGCCACCATGTACTCCCGTCTCTTCCTCCAACCTCTGAAAGTCCACTGCCTCCCCTTCCTGCCATATGTCCCCGAGGGTGGCTAAGCCTACCTGTTCCCAGTATCTGCGGACCGATTCAAGTAGTTGAGTCACTCCCGCACAGCGCCGCCAAACGGGCCTGCTGGGAGTACAGCTCCGAGTCCCCCCAATCTTCCATGTCCTGTGCCAGTTCTCCCAGCCCAGCCTCAGTAGCCGCCCCTTGCCCACCAGTTTGTCTCTGCACAACCACACCACTTCCATCAGAAAGTATGGGGCTGTATCTCCACGCAGGAGCCTGGCTTCCGCCGAGTCTTCAGCCGAGAGCCACCTGACCACGTACTGCAGCTGCCCCGCCAGGTAATAGAGTTCAAAATTGGGCAGGCCTATTCCCCCCCTGTCACATGGGTTCTGGAGCTTCCACAGTGCAACCCTATTCCTAGAGCTGCCCCACACGAAACCCCTGCACACGCTATGAAGTTTCACGAATAGGCTCCTAGGTATCAGAAACGGGACGTTTACGAAGAATTGCAAAAGTCTAGGCAGGACCACCATCTTGAGCAAGGCCGCCCTCCCTATCATGGTCAGGGGCAATCTGGACCAAAATACCATGCTGTTCTTGATCCCCTCTATCGCCTTTTCCGTGTTGTGCTTGTGTTCTGCCTCGACCTTGTGGTAAATGTTTATTCCCAAATACCTAAATGTCACGGGCTGCCATGGTATTGGCAGGACAGGCAGCCTCTGCACCGGGACATTCCTATATCTGCCCAAAGGGAACAGACTGGACTTTCCAGGGTTCACCGATATGCCCGAGAGGATAGCGTACCGTTCTATTACCTCTAGCACGTACTGTAGGTTTTCCTCTGGGTAACGCAAATAAAGGAGCATATCATCCGCATATAATGATATCAGATGCTCTCCACTGGCAGTGCTTATACCCACCTCCCCATATTGTTGTTGCAGGCATATTGCCAGCGGCTCTAATGCCAGTATATATAGCATGGGTGACCAGGGGCATCCTTGTCTGGTACCCCTGCAAAGTTGCCAAGAATCTGAGACTGTGGACCCTGTCTTGACCCTCGCCTTTACGGGTGCTATAAAACAACTGGACCCATCTGAGGTATCCAAGTCCCATTCCGTACCCCTTCAGGACCACTTTCAGCCAGGGCCATCGTACCGAGTCGAAGGCCTTGACCGCGTCTAAGGACACTATAGCCAGCTCGCCCGTGTCTTCCTCAGTTTGGTCTATGACATGGTGTAGCCTCCTGTGGTTATCGGTGATGTTCCTACCTGGAACATATCCCGTCTGATCTGGGTGTATCAGTTTCTTAATCACCCTCTTCAGTCTATTAGCCAGCACCGCCCTGAGTATTTTGCTGTCCTGGTTAAGCATGGACAACGGTCTGTAAGACCCGCACTCCACGGCCGGCTTGCCTGGTTTCAGGAGTGGGATGATTACAGCCTCACGGAGGGACAATGGGAGTTCTCCCTGCTCATAGGCCTCGTTGAAAGTGGCAAGCAGTGGCTGAAGCAACTCTTGCTGGTATGTTTTGTAGAACTCGCTGGCAAGCCCATCCGAACCCGGCGCCTTGCAAGTGGGCAAGTTCCGAATCACCACCTCCAGCTCATCCGAGGTGATGGGTGCGTCTAACTCAGTGCGTTCTAGATCATCCAAGGTGGGCAGCTCAATGTCCCCCAATGTGTCCAGTATGTCTTGACACATATCCTCCCCGTGTCCTCATACAAGTGTCTGTACAACTTAAGGAATTCCTCATTTACCTCTTTCTGGGTGTTGCATATGCTACCTCTCTCGTCCTGAATCTAACTAATCACTGAGCGGGGGGGGGGGTCTCACTCTTATACAGCCAGGCCAGCAGTCTGCCTGGCTTGTCGCCCCCTGCGTGTATCCTCTCCGTATATTTCCTGTAGTTGAGCCTGCACAGTCTATCCCAGAGAGCGCTGCAGGACAACTTTAGCTCCTCTACTTTGGTTCTATTACCATGAGCGGTGCTCTCGCAACGCGTGAGATCTTCTAGCTCCCTTTCCACCTCCTGGAGTTCCCTTTCGACCCCCCCCTGTAGCCCCTTAGCTTGGGAAATAGCTACCCCACGCACCACCACCTTAAACGCTTCCCACAGTGTGCCCACAGAGCTTACGCTTCCCGTATTTATATCAAAGTACTCTTCGATGGCATCCCTCAGGCCCTCCCGAAACCCCTCGTCCTGCAGAGCTTCGGTCCTAAGTCTCCATGTAGGGATCTGCGGTCGTGGGGGCTGGTGTCGCCAGTCTACCACCAAGGGCGAGTGGTCCAATATGTCAAGGGTTTTGACCCATGTTGAATCAATAGACTGGGTAGATGTGGGGATGAGCTGTTGCCGCCCATTATTCTATCCCAGAACAAACTAAATCAATAGACTGGGTGGATGTGGGGATAAGCTATCGCCGCCCACATTCACGCCAGAATAGGAGAACTGCGCAGTTGGCACGAGACCACTCCAAAGATACAACATTCTTGTGGGGGGTTCCACATCACCACTCTACTGTAAGGATGCCATCAAAACAATGTTAAGCAACAAATATATATTTTATAGAAATTGTGATAACTTATTGTAACCAAATGACAGGAATGTACAACTTTGGGAGTCTTAGTTTGAAAAATGCCCTCACGATTTGAGTCCAAACTCCAATTTGTACCATGTTCTGGGGCAAAACCCCGCTAATTATGAATATTGTAGACAATGTGTTTAAGCTAGAGACATGGAATATATGTGGAAGGGAAATGTACCTTTGTATAATATTTGATGAAAGTCCCATATTGCAAAACCCACTAAAATCGAAAATAAGTTGCCATTTTTGAATGCAAGCTCCTAGAAACGCCAGACGCGGAACAGAGACTACCTTAAGCAAGGTGCCATATGTACATGTAATGTCAACCACTTGTGTACCTGGGAAATATGTATTTGAATCAAATATAGATTTGTGGGCAAATTGACCAGGGGACGATCCTCTGACCCATAAACAGACCTCATCACTCTGACTCACAACCCAATTCCCCCAATCATGGGAGAGGGGAGAATTGGGCCAATGACAAGTAGAGAGGTGCAGGCTCAGTTATGCCACGCACACACCCACTTCCAAAACACATAAAAAGAGACTGCTGGGACAGGTAGAGGGATTCAATTCCATTTTCTGCGGGACGCTCTGCCAGGAGACTCCAGACTTCACATCCATCAATCTCCAAAGACCAGAACTTTACTTCAGAACTTAAAGCAAGGGCCTAAACCCACAAAATGAGAACTCTTCTCAGCAGGCCTCAGCATCCTTAAAATCATCTGCAAACTATCCCACAGCCGGGCGAGCTGTCTGAATTCTGTGCCAAGAACTTTTGCCAGTACCCAGAAAGCAGTGTTACATCCAGAATCCACTTGATCTGGACCGGAAGCAGACCAGAGATCCAGAGAACCACAGGCCGCTGTATCCAGAGAGCTGACCCAGATCGCTGTGAAGTGCCGAGACCAGAACCGGAGTCCAGTCCAAAACCTGACCAGATCCGTGGCGAGGCCCATTCCTGCCCAAAATATATTGTGAGTACCGCCAGAACTGCAGAACCCAATCTCTTAGTTTAAATAATCTAATCCAAACTATTTTAACCTAATTAGAACAGCCTCCTAGAAATCGTGTCATCTGTCATATGTAAAGCTGCACAACTGTCACCTGTCAATTCTGCAGCTGCAAGCTGTCACCTGTCATTTTGAATTTTACTTTAAATCCGAAAATCTACCTTTATTAAATCGTCTGTATCTCTGGAATCGTTTGTGCTAGGAACGAGATTTAGAATCTAGGCTTTCCAACGAACCTAGAACCGACTTCCTACTCCCTATACTTTTTCCGCAATCGCGATTTACGCACTCACGAAATTTACCGCGATTTGTGATTTGGCTCAATTTCTCCACTTGTCAAAATAGCAGTTCCATTCTTTCCTTTGTTAAAATCCGTTTGCAACCTGGTAATAACTCATAGAGCATTGCTAAAGTGAGCCTGAACTAATACCAAGAAGTATCTCTCCCTCACCCTGAACCTCCTGCAGGGAATTAAAATCAATTTTAGCAATTTCACTTCATTGCCACCACATTTCAAAGTAATTCGCCTGTGTTTAAAACTCATACCTATTTTCCTCTAAGCTTGCTGGGGGGGGAACTGCATTTCATATTGCATTTTGTTGGAATTCTTGAAGAATGTGTGCTCTCCTTCCATTTCTTACATTGCATAGGGGGGGGGGGGGAGTGAATTGTCAAGGAAAAGTGATTACATTGTCTTTTGTTGAAGCCATATCAAGTTGTTTTCTGTACTGCATTTCATTCATCATTGCGTTTCCTTGAACCATATAAAGCATTATTTCCCACCTTATTCTTCTGTTCCTATTCATAAGTTACCTCTTGCTGATTACTGCTCATATTCACAAGTGTAATATCCATTATCAATTTATTTATATAAGTGTGATATATATATTGTTTACATTTTCAAATAAACCTTTTAATTTGCAAAACAAACCTACTTCTTGGCTCAGTGGGGTCAGGGGGAATCTAAGAGGGGGGTGTTATACAAGGGTTGTCATCCAGAGTACTGAACTGGACATAAAAATACATCAATAAGGGTTTTCCTCAGCATCCCAGACTAGGCATTGACTTGGCTGTAGTGTTGATTGAACATCGCTTCCTTTAGTGGGGGCTCGTCCGGGATATTCTGGGTTAGATTTACCACTTGTGCAGATTAATACAGTGTGCCGACTGACCCGATACACATATCCGGTTAGATCACCACGCTGTTTTACACTGTGAAAGCATCCCTCAAAGGAACGCTCTAAGGAAACGGTCTGTTTTGCAAAATAAAATACAAACTTCTGTAAGTCAGGAAGGAACTCAAATTCCAGAATGACGACCTTGGTAGATATGAAAATAGCCAGAGAGCCCTTCTTACATAAGCTATTTGTGAGAGGTGAGTGGACTCATCAGGACCAAACGGTCTGGTTGCAGGCAATCGCGCAACAGGTCACTGAAACAGGGTCAGATACATGGAGAGATCAGGGTCCATTACATGTGGCCCTGAGTGAATTATATATGGCTTCTAAGGCCAAAGATGAACACAATAAGATTTCCAGGATAGCGGCATATTTGTATCTATATATGGGAGCCATGCAGGACAAATTTGCTGAAGGCCAAGATCTGGCGAATAGGCAACAGATGGCGTTAGAAAAGGCCCAATCTGACCTGGTCTCTTCTGAGCAGAGGCTGCAGAGGAGCCTTGAGTCAGAAAATGATAGTAGGCAGTATATCATTAAAATAAAAGAGGACATGGATATACTGCAACAGGAAAAGACAGACCAGGATACCAGAATTCTGGCTTTGCAGAAGGAGCACCAAGACAGTTTGGACTCCTTACTGCAGAGCCAGAAAAAGCTGGAGCAACAGATCAATTTCAACAGGGCATGCACAGAGCAGGTAGCCACAATGCAAATCCAACTAGACAGAGAGAAAGAGGAAAGCAATACATTGATTTTGAAAGACCTGGATACCCAGGCAGAGTTTGATGAAGAACGCCAGAAAGCTGGTGCCTTTCAAAGGCAGAGGGACGACCTGGCGTCACAAATGCAGGCTCTTGGTCAGGAAAGAGATACCTTAGGCCAGGAAGTCTGCCATTTAAAAAGAAAAATTGAAGAAAATCACTTGGCCCTCCAGGGGCTGGATGACCTCAAAAAAGAACATCAGGGCTTGCTAGATAACACCAGGAGGGTGGAGGAGGCTCTGGCAAGAAAGGAGCAGGCCAGTAGGGATGGGACTGAAAAGGTAACCCTCCTGCAGCAGAGACGGGCCCAGTACTCCAGGACCAATCAGGAGGCACAGAGAGAGAATGACGCTCTCTGCCAGCACAATGATAGGCTCCAGCAACAGGTAGCGATTTAGGAGAGACTGATAGTCTAGTAAGGCCTTAACTGAGGAACTGAAAGCACAGGCTCTTGCTTTGCAACAGGAAGCAGGGGCGGATAGAGATGAGGTTCGCTGGGAAAGAGAAACTCCTGAGCATAACCTCAGGAACCCTAGTACCAGAGGCCTTCATCTCTCCCAGTCCCTGGACTCTGCCACCCCCATGTCCCCTCGCGCACATGAGCCCAGGGCCACGGGGATGGCAGATTACTATCCAGCTAGAAGTATGGGGCTCATAGGCCAGTACCTCCCAGGAATGGATGAGCGGGTATCCGGGTATGGGCACCCAAGCACAGTGCAATTTAGTGGGGAACCCCAGGAGAGTAGGCCCATTAAGGGCATCCTGAAAACCTCTGCCCAGTTAGGTCAGTGGGGGGGGTACCCATCAAATCCTGGCAGCAAGGAGGGATCTGAAGACTCCTCTGAGACCAGGTCCCCACATTCTGCCAGCCTTTCCCAGGCTCGCAGAATCCGGGAAAACCTGGAAGATCAGTCGGGCACCTCTGGGAGCAGTGCTTCTGAGTCAGAGGATGAATGGACCAGGGTTACCCGAACCAAAAAGGCCAATAAGGCAAAAAGGGCCTTGCTTAAGGACCCATTGAAACAAATAAAGGCAATAAGGAGTGTCATCAAGCCAAGTATTCTGTTTGGGAACGCTTGGAGCTCTATGAGCAAATGATGGAGACTTTCCATTTGAAGGACAGCAGTATCTGCATCCAGTACGTCAAATGGACCTTCTCACCAGAATACTCCAGTTTCTTTGCAGGGCTGGAGGATCAAAACCATTCAAGGTGGTCCACATACAGGGCGGCCATCTTGAAACATTTTTCTGTGCAAAGAAATCCTCAGGAGGCTCGCAAGGCAGCCTACAATTTGCAATGTGGGGAGGATCAGGCCCCACAAGAGTTTGTGCAAGAATTAAAGCGTGCTTTTGCGCAGACCACCAGAAGGGTGCGCACGGATAGCAGAGAATTTATCAATACGTTTTTCCATGCCTTACCCAAATACATAATGACCCAGCTCGTGAGAGATTTTCATGAGAAAAGATCTTTAGACTGGGTCATTGAACAGGCTACCCGGATCTATGAGGTGCAGAAGCCCATCGAAAATAAAAAAGAACGTGCAGAAAAACCCCAAAACCAACAGCACCCCTGCTGCTGCCAAGGTGGCAGAGGGTAAAGGTCACCCTCGTTTTGGATTTGGAGATGGGGGGACCTAAAAACCTACCTGCACCAAATAATTCACAGCCCAGAAGGCCCTCGGGCCAGTCACAGACAGGGAGTCGAGGAGGTAGTCCCACAAATGGGGTCCCCTGCTCCCCTGACTATGTAAGTCCCCGCTACAAGGGAAACCGACCCATCCTGGGTTGTGTGGACTCCTCCAGCCCAAGGGGGGGGATCCAGCCAAGCACCTGACCCCGGGAACTTCCCTCCTAACTTCCCCCAGGAGGGCAGAAATTCTCCAAATCCTGGGCAGAACTTTTTCCCCAGGTATCCGCCCAATTTCCAGCCCCAAAATCATCCATCCTTCTTTCCCCAATTCTCTGAGCCCAGACAACCTAATCCGGGAGAGGGGAGGCCAAGGGTGGAGGGGTACCCAAATCTTCCCAATCCGGGGTATTACCAGAGAAGGGATAGCTACCCTTTCCGGGATCAGCCCAGGGGAGAAAATAGAGCCCCGTATCAGCCTGAGCGGGTTTCACAACTTGAGCGCCAAGTCCAAAATATGCACGGGATCTGGGTCACATACTGAGGGCTCAACAGAACCCTCAGATGAGCATGCCACCGCAGAATGCCCCAAACTCTGGACCTGGTGCTCCAGAACAATGACGGGGGCAGCACCCCGATAACCCACCGGTTTCAAGGGAGGAGGCACAAGGGGAAGGGGGGTGTAAAGCCTTGGAGGAAGCTTCCTTCCCAACTTGTAAACAGCCCCTGGAAAACCAGGAACCGGAAACAAAATCTCCTGCCCCTGAAAGCCTGCCTCCCAAGGAGCAGAGGGGGGTAGGAGAAACAAAGGACCCAAACAGGCCCAGTTTGTGGAGGAGGTACAGATCTTCCAATTTGAGGGAGAGGGATCCCAAGAGGATCCTGGGGAAAGGATCTTCTCCTTCAGAGATGGGGAACTCCTCCCAAGGAAAAATGGGTCCCAAGTGATGCCAATTCAGACTGGGGAGATGTGGAGACTGAGCTACCGCCGGCCACCATCTCATCCCAGAACCAACAGCAAGAAAATCCCCTGGTTCAAACCCATCCTGGTGACTGCCTCCATAAAGGGGGGAGGGTGGCCCAGAACTGGAACCAGGGGAACCCACAATGGCTCTGATCTCCAGTTGCCAACTTTTTCTTTCAGATTCCCCAGGCTCTTCACAGAATTCTGCCCAAATCTCTTCGCTAGCAATGTCCAAAACCAGAAAGTTAGCCCACCAGTTGTCCAAGAATGTGCATTATCTGTGCCCCCTTGAGGAGAAGGAGGGAAGATATTATGCCCCGGTACAAGTGCAGGGGCAGGGTACAATTTTGGCACTGGTGGACACTGGATCCCAAGCTACCCTTCTGTCCAAAAGGGCGTTTGATGAACTAAATGCAGGAAGGGGGAGAATTACCGTATTCCTCTCTCCTCTCTTCCTGGACAACTGCAGAACTTTGACGGGAAGGAAATTCCCGTCGAAGGGACTGCAGACTTGGACATTAAAATTGGGCGACACAAGGTGAAACACCCGGTCATAGTAGTGACTCCAGAGGGCACCCCTTGTTTACTAGGGAACGACCTCCTGAGAAGGTTGTCACCCCTAATAGATTGTGTAAACAAGGTCCTCTGGACCCAGACTAGCCGACCAATAAAATTAAAACAGAGTGTCAACCATGTTAGTTTAAATGGCACCTGCCACATGATTGAACAATAATCTGACCAAGTAGAATTTCACTTCCAGAACAACCAAATTCCAGACGTGACAGTAATAGCAGTAGGACAACAGACTGGTGATGGGGGGTCCTCTCTATTTCCGAGAATCAACCTTCCTTCCAGTTTAAGGTGGTATTCCACACTGGAAGGAAACACCCTGAAATTCTTTACTAATCCACAATCAGAAACTCCCACTCCTATAGTCAAGAAAGATGTGAAATCAGCTCAGAGCCTGGCTGATATTCAGCAAATTGGAGAGCAGTTGTTCATCCCTGTTCAGTTAAATGATGGGAAGGACTCTGTTCTCGCTCGAGTGTGTGTGAACAACGGTAAGAGCTTCATCAGCAAAGCCATGTTCCGCCAACTCCAAAAAGATCCAGCCATTCCCACATTCAAACTGACAGACAAATGGGAAATGGACCTGGAAGCACCTAATTCCAAACATCTCCTGCCAAGCAGGTGTATGCTCAAAATCTCCATTGGCAACAAGAGCATAGTCCATAATTGTTGGGTCGTGCAAGATGTCACTGCCGCCTTTTACTTAGGCAGTGACATTCTCTTTTTTTTTTAAATAAATCTTTTTTTTATTGGTTTGGTAAACAAAGAACAGGCAGTGACATTCTCAATCGCTTCGCCATTAGTTTGGACCTAATAAACTTCAAAGCTTGGTCCCGATTAGTGGATAATCCCATGGGCTTTGATGATTCAGAAAAAGCATTTAGGTCAGCTCAATCGCTACCTTATGCAGTTGAAATTCAGATTAAAGAGGAAGTCACCATCCCAGAAAGGACCCGACAATTCTCCCTGGAAGTGAAAGTTAAAAGAGGACATAAATTGAAAAACCCTGATGCTTATATGCATCTAAATGCTTCTCTCCAACAGCAAGGGTTGGGGGTAAACCCAACACCATTAGTCAACATAGAACATGACACCATTCCAATAGATGTGGATAACAGCAACTTAAAGAGTATTACTCTAGTCGCAGGCACCATTATTGGAATGGCGGTTGATGACCGACATTTTTCCATTGATCTAGGGAATGAACTGATAGGACCGATCCCTAAGGTCTGTTTTGACAGTGACAGTGAGGACAATACAACACCAGACAGGATCTTCACCCGGCAGGGGGGGAACTTCCTGGTGTACACTTCTTGCCCTTATGGTAAGGAAGATGTGACTTGTGACTTCAGGAGGGATAAGGTGATTTTCCAGGTCCATGAGGGCTGCCTTTCCCACCTGAAGCCTCCAGTCCAAATCAGCACTCTGACCAGGGACTTCTCCACCCAGCTGGAGGAGGCCGCTGAGATAGCCAAACCAGAAGTCTTTCCAGGCTTCAGGCAGATGGTGGAAGAGAGAGTCAACCTAGCTGATGCCTGTGTGACTCTGGAACAGAAGCAAAAGTTGAAACAAGTTTTCTTGGATTTCCAAGATCTATTTGCGGTAGACTCATATGACTGTGGTCGCACCGACATCCACACCACAACAATTCCCACGGACCCTGGAATGACTCCAGTGTTTGTGAAGCAATATCGCTTGCCTCTCGCATCCATGGAGTCCCTTACTGAAATAATTAAGAACCTTGAGTCCCGGGGAATAATCCGTCCAGTCCACAGCACTTTCAATAATCCGGTGCTGGGAATATTGAAGCCAAACGGCCAGTGGAGACTCTGCGCCGACCTTAGGGAGCTCAACAAATGGGTCCATACTTCCCGATGGCCTCTGCCCTACATTGACCAAGGGCTGACCCAGATTCAGGGGTCACAAGTATTCACTGCAATAGACCTGACCAATGGATACTGGACCGTGCCTGTCAGTAGGGAGGACCAATACAAACTAGCTTTTACCTTTGGGGGCCAGCAGTACACATGGACCCGGACTCCCTTCGGATACCTCAACTCCGGCAGTGAATTCAACATTTTCCTACATAAGGCCATGCCCGACCTGGGTGCGAGGGGTAACCTGGCTTATGTAGATGATGTCCTCATCAAACGTTCATCTGTGGAAGAACACATAGCGGAGATCCATTATGTTCTGATGCAGTTGAGGGCCGCCGGAGCAAAACTTTCCTTTCAGAAAGCACAGTGGTGTAGAACCCGTGTTAATTTCTTGGGGCATGAGATTACTCCTCAGGGTCTCTGTCCCCAGGAAAAGAAAGTGGAAGCACTCCAGAAACTGAAGGATCCCACAACTCTGCGGGAACTAAGGAGCCTCCTTGGACTGACTAATTACAGCAGAAAGTTCATTGAGGGCTACGCAGAGATCACCAGACCCCTGATTCATCTCTTGAAGGGGGTGGTCAAGTGGGAATGGGGTCCAGAACAATCCGAGGCAGTAAGACAACTCAAGAGAAGCCTCTCACAAGCGCCTTGCCTAGCTTACCCTGTCAGAAACAAGGAGTTCTTCCTGGAGACAGGGTTCTCTAATACGTGCTTGACGGCAGTATTATACCAAAAGCATGACAAGGTCAATAAAGTAATCTCCTATGCGAGCAAAACTTTATCCTCTGTGGAGGAAAAATTCAACGATTGTGAAAAGGCACTCCTGGCAACGGTGTGCGTATTGAAGAATTACCGCCCGTTCATCCAGGGGGAACACATCATAGTGGAGACTCCACACCAGCCTCTGCAATACCTCCAAAGTGACGGAAATGTGAGTAATCCCGAATTACTTCCTGGATTCTGTCAATGCAAGGCTTTCCTATGGAGGTCAGATATGGCCAAAACAAGAAGAGTCCCCTCGCGCAAGGTCTGGCTGACTTGCATGATTGTGCCAGAGAAAACTGTCTCAAGGACGAAAGTCTAAAAACCAAGGACAACATGGAGGCATACCTTAATTCCCCCCACAAAGTCTTTGAAGAAGACAAGTGTGAGGGAATGCCCACTGTCTATGTGGATGGATGCTCTTACCATGTTGACAACAACGGGGAGAAAGAACTGGTGGCCGGCGTAGGGAATGCATGGGTGAAGGAGTTTCCTGAACCCTCCGCTGGGTACAAAATTGGTCCCCGAAGTAGTCAGGTGGCAGAATTGATGGCTGTGCATCAGGCCATCCTCACTGCTGTCCAACATCAACTCCACGAACTGGTCATAATCACAGATTCGGATTATTTACGGAATGGGTTCGTGGAGTACCTGGTTAACTGGAAATCCAGAGGCATGTTATGTGCTAATAACAAACCCCTGAAACATGGGAAGTTAATCCAAAATATTGATGATCTGGTCACATCGAATGGGATGACCATCTACTGGAAAAAGATCAAAGGTCATTCCAAAAGTAGAGGGACCAGACAAAACTGGAAATGATTTAGCTGATCAGCTGGCCAAAACCGGGGCCATCCAAGGGGATCTAATAGAAATAGAGTCCCTGTTGGGGGAAATCCAGGTCACTGCTATCACTAGGTCCCAGACAAATGCTTACAATGATCTTTCAACTGCACAATGGAGTAAGGAGACCCCTGATGCTGATTTGATTACAGCTCAGAAGGGGGATCCAATAACTGGTAAGTTTTACCAACACATTGAGGACCCTGAGAACTTTCCCCTGACGGATACCGATTATATTGGGGAAAGAGGACCTAAGAGTGTTGATGAAATGTCCAAAAAGTTTTTGAATCCAAGACAGTTTGTTGGTAAGGAAATCCCAAGCTGGCCATGATCAGTGGGTGGTCCCTACCTCATTCTGAAGCCTGATGTTAAGTCACGCCCATGATGCGGCCACCGCCGGTCATAGGGGGTTTCACACAACACTGGAAATCTTAAGAGAGGTTGCATACTGGCCACACATGGGGCAGGACCTCGACCAATACTTGAAGGGGTGTCTTGTGTGTGCACAATTTCAGCCATCATCCCTCACACACCGTGCGCCTCTCCAAAAGAGGGGGATGACACTGCCATGGTCAGATTTGCAAATCGACTTTGTAGGCCCTGTAATCCGCTCATCTAGAGGAAACAAGTACATGTTGACCGTTACATGCTTGTTTACCAAGTGGGTGGAATGTCTCCCAGCCCCAAATTGCAAGGCAGAAACAGCAGCTGCCCTGATAATTAACCACATCTTTTCCCGTTTTGGTCTACCTCAAAGGATTGAGTCAGACAGGGGTAGCCACTTCACCAGTGAAGTAATGACGAAGATGTGGGAGATACTGGGGGTCAAAGGGAAGATACATATTGCTTACAGGCCAGCTTCTTCTGGAGCAGTAGAGAGATACAACCGAACCATTGTGAGCATATTAAATACATTTGTGGCAGATTCTGGGCCAAGTTGGGATATCCGATTACCTCTGGTCCTAATGGCCATCAGATATACCCCTTCATCTGTAACCAAAATGTCACCATTTGAGTTGGTGACCGGACGCAAGGTGGTGCTTCCCCAGCATCTGCTCTACAGGACCCAAGAGCAGACACTGATAAATGCCTCCACAACTCATGAGTATGTGGAGAATGTAAGGAAACACCTTCAGCATGCTTTTGCCTATGCTCAGCGGAATCTAGAAAGATCAGCTGATAGCATGAAAACCCACTACGACCTGAAGACCACCAGGAAGGAATATACTGCGGGGGACCGGGTCTATCTATACAATTTCCAAAGGAACCAGGCCAAACAGCGAAAATTCTTGCCTACATGGAAGGGACCGTTTGAAATTATAGACAAGATCTCCCCTGTTGCCTATAGGATCTGCATCCCCAAAGGCAGTTTGGCAGAGGGGGAAGATAAGTGGGTCCATATAAATCAGCTAAAGTGTTGCCATCCCAGGCACACTCTGCAATAACTGGAGGAGTCCTCTGCAATACCAGAGGGGACCGCTCCAGAGTAATTCAATTCCAACCCTAAAATATCCCACATATAGTCTCTAAAATATTATGATTTGGGAAAAAAAAATGTCTTATGATTGTATCTTGTTTTTTGTTAAAATAAGAACGCAAATGTTTTGACTATAAAATGTATATGCCACCCCACTATATCAATGGTGGGGAAGAAATGTCTACGGATAGGTATTGCCGCTTTCCTTTGTCGTCCTAGGAGAAAGAAAACCTGGAGACTGGCCAAGGAGGACGATCTCGAGACCGGGAGCAGAGACCCAAGGGGCCTGGGGTACCGCTCAATATTCCCATCAGGACCGGCGAGGAGAACCGATCGATCCAACTGGGTGGAGGAAAAGATGCTGAACTGTGCCATCTACTGAATTGGAAGAAGATAATGGGGACATACCAGTGCAAGGG
Source organism: Ambystoma mexicanum (assembly GCF_040938575.1). Taxonomy (NCBI): domain Eukaryota; kingdom Metazoa; phylum Chordata; class Amphibia; order Caudata; family Ambystomatidae; genus Ambystoma; species Ambystoma mexicanum. The sequence continues at coordinate 125,518,839 of NC_090934.1, forward strand.
CTCAAAACCTCCTTTGCACCCGACTTCCCCTCGACTTGAATCAAAGCGTAGTCGGGTGGGGGGGTTTTGTCAAGGGTTTTGACCCATGTTGAATCAATAGACTGGGTAGATGTGGGGATGAGCTGTCGGCGCCCATTATTCTATCCCAGAACAAACTAAATCAATAGACTGGGTGGATGTGGGGATGAGCTATCACTGCCCACATTCACGCCAGAATAGGAGAACTGCGCAGTTGGCACGAGACCACTCCAAAGATACAACATTCTTGTTGGGGGTTCAACATCACCACTCTACTGTAAGGATGCCATCAAAACAATGTTAAGCAAGGGCCCTATACTATCAAGCAAAAGACCACTCTATTGAAAAGCAGTAATTCAAGACAACTCAAAAATGGATGCAGTACCGACAAATTCCCCAAGGTGGCGCTAGCGGTCTAAACTCTGACAGGGAAACTGTATTTAGGAGTTGCAAGAGGGCAGGGACTTCAAAGCTTGTTGGTTAATTGAAAATCTTAGCCACTTGCTGTTCCCAGAGGCCAAGAGGCTGAGAACTCTTAACACCTCAGAGATTCCCACACCAGGAGGCAGGATATCACATTACCCTGTTGATTGATTGAGGAGAGACTTCCAGGCAGCTTGCTCGAGCCCACACAAAAGGCTCTTTCTGTTGAATGGGGTATGTTAATTTTGAGTGTTTCCTGTCAACAGCACTCTGCCAGCAAGGAGAGACATGTGATCACTGACCCACCCAGACTTCTGGAGGCGGACCCAAACACTTGGGGAGTTGAATTGCAACAAATATATATTTTATAGAAATTGTGATAACTTATTGTAACCAAATGACAGGAATGTACAACTTTGGGAGTCTTAGTTTGAAAAATGCCCTCACGATTTGAGTCCAAACTCCAATTTGTACCATGTTCTGGGGCAAAACCCCGCTAATTATGAATATTGTAGACAATGTGTTTAAGCTAGAGACATGGAAAGTTACTGGGATATATGTGGAAGGGAAATGTACCTTTGTATAATATTTGATGAAAGTCCCATATTGCAAAACCCACTAAAATCGAAAATAAGTTGCCATTTTTGAATGCAAGCTCCTAGAAACGCCAGAGGCGGAACAGAGACTACCTTAAGCAAGGTGCCATATGTACATGTAATGTCAACCACTTGTGTACCTGGGAAATATGTATTTGAATCAAATATAGATTTGTGGGCAAATTGACCAGGGGAGGATCCTCTGACCCATAAACAGACCTCATCACTCTGACTCACAACCCAATTCCCCCAATCATGGGAGAGGGGAGAATTGGGCCAATGACAAGTAGAGAGGTGCAGGCTCAGTTATGCCACACACACACCCACTTCAAAACACATAAAAAGAGACTGCTGGGACAGGTAGAGGGATTCAATTCCATTTTCTGCGGGAGGCTCTGCCGGGAGACTCCAGACTTCACATCCATCAATCTCTAAAGACCAGAACTTTACTTCAGAACTTAAAGCAAGGGCCTAAACCCACAAACTGAGAACTCTTCTCAGCAGGCCTCAGCATCCTTAAAATCATCTGCAAACTATTCCACAGCCGGGCGAGCTGTCTGAATTCTGTGCCAAGAACTTTTGCCAGTACCCAGAAAGCAGTGTTACATCCAGAATCCACTTGATCCGGACCTGAAGCAGACCAGAGATCCAGAGAACCACAGGCCGCTGTATCCAGAGAGCTGACCCAGATCCCTGTGAAGTGCTGAGACCAGAAACGGAGTCCAGTCCAAAACCTGACCAGATCCGTGGCGAGGCCCATTCCTGCCCAAAATATATTGTGAGTACCGCCAGAACTGTGCAGAACCCAATCTCTTAGTTAAAATAATCTAATCCAAACTATTTTAACCTAATTAGAACAGCCTCCTAGAAATCGTGTCATCTGTCATATGTAAAGCTGCACAACTGTCACCTGTCAATTCTGCAGCTGCAAGCTGTCACCTGTCATTTTGAGTTTTACTTTAAATCCGAAAATCTACCTTTATTAAATCGTCCGTATCTCTGGAACCGAGAATTAACGAGCTTAGAATCTAGGCTTTCCAACACACCTAGAACCGACTTCCTACTCCCTATACTTTTTCCGCAATCGCGATTTACGTACTCGCGAAATTTACCGCGATTTGCGATTTGGCTCAATTTCTCCACTTGTCAAAATAGCAGCTCCATTCTTTCCTACGTTAAAATCCGTTTGCAACCTGGTAATAACTCATAGAGCATTGCTAAAGTGAGCCTGAACTAATACCAAAAAGTATCTCTCCCTCACCCTGAACCTCCTGCAGGGAATTAAAATCAATTTTAGCAATTTCACTTCATTGCCACCACATTTCAAAGTAATTTGCCTGTGTTTAAAACTCATACCTATTTTCCTCTAAGCTTGCTGGGGGGGAACTGCATTTCGTATTGCATTTTGTTGGGATTCTTGAAGACTGTGTGCTCTCCTTCCATTTCTTACATTGCATAGGGGGGGGAGTGAATTGTCAAGGAAAAGTGATTACATTGTCTTTTGTTGAAGCCATATCAAGTTATTTTCTGTACTGCATTTCATTCATCATTGCGTTTCCTTGAACCATATAAAGCATTCTTTCCCACCTTATTCTTCTGTTCCTATTCATAAGTTACCTCTTGCTGATTACTGCTCATATTCACAAGTGTAATATCCATTATCAATGTATGTATAGAAGTGTGATATATATATATATTGTTTAAATTTTCAAATAAACCTTTTAATTTGCAAAACAAACCTACTTCTTGGCTCAGGGGGATTCTAAGAGGGGGGTGTTATACAAGGGTTGTCATCCAGAGTACTGAACTGGACATAAAAATACATCAATAAGGGTTTTCCTCAGCATCCCAGACTAGGCATTGACTTGGCTGTAGTGTTGATTGAATATCGCTTGCAGATAGTACTCGGGCCTTGTATTCCACCCCTTCTATGTCTCTCACCATCTCGGCTGTTACAAACATGTAATCTAACCTTGTGTGCAAATCATGTGGCGCTGTGTAGTGTGAGTACTGTCTATCCGTGGGATGCAGCCTTCGCCACGCATCCTCTAGGCCAAGGTCTTTCAGTAAGGTACTCAGCGCTTTAGCTGCCGGTGCCGTTTTTCCTGCCCTGTCCTTGGACCTTTCCATTCTGGGATCTACGGTACAGTTAAAGTCCCCCCCCCACACTACCATACTCCCTGCCAGGGAGCCAAGTTTACCGTAGAGGGTCCTAAAGTAAGCCGCTGTATCATTATTGGGGGCGTACACATTTATGATGTGTACTTCTCTGTTTTCCAAGAGACCCGTTACCACCACCATTCTACCCTCCGGGTCCACCGTAGAATCAAGCACCTGAAACGGCACATGGGGCGCCACCCAAGTAATAACCCCTCTAGCATACGCCGAGTACGCCGCCCCCACAACAGTGCCCTTCCATTTCCTCCTGACCACCTCCAGCCTTTCCCTAGTGAGGTGGGTCTCTTGCAGCAGGGCTATGTCTACGCGCATCCTCTTTAAATACAACATCACTTTGTTACGTTTAAGGTAGCTGTTGAGGCCCCGTACATTCCAGGTCACAATTCGGAGATTACCCGATGCCATCCGGTCGGTCTATCTCCATCCCATCCCTTCCCTTCCCATAATTTTCACTACATAGGGTCGTTCCCTGGCTCTTTCCCTTCTATTCATGAACAGTGCCCGCCTCCCCCTTCCCCAACTTCACACCACTGCACACAACTCTCCCCCCTCCCTGCCAACCCCCAACAATAGCCCAGCTCCATCCCTGGATCTCAGGCCTACCCACGTCTGGACCCGTCTCGTGTCTGAGAACGAGGACCCTGCGGGGTGTCACCACTCTAACAGTGACCAACTAAATATACTACTATTGGGTGCAGAGGTTGCTCCCCAGGAGCTCCCAGTCGTCTGTTTAGAAGTGAATTCAACGGGACCCGCCGGCAGATACCGTGACTTCCCCCCCACAAGCACAATATCATACTATATTCCAGTCCCAATGTCATAACTATGGCCTCACGGGCGCCTCTGCAACGTGCTACTTATCTCCAGCCGCTTCTGTCTGGGCATCCGATTCCTGAGGTCGACCTTGCATATCCAACCATTCCATCGCTTCAGTCGGCGTCTCAAAGAAGAGGGATCTGTTCTTATGAAACACCTTTAACCTGGCGGGGTAGAGTAACATGTAGCGGTGGCCTGCTTCTCTAAGCCTCCTCTTCACCGTTCCGAAGTTCATTCGACTCCGTTGTACGAGCAGCGTATAATCTGGATACGCCGTTATATTCGCTGACCCCCTTTCTATCGTGCCTCCTTTCCGGAAAAATTCGAGAATCTTCTCGCGGTCACGATAGTTCAGGATCTTCGCGATCAACGGCCACGGGGGGGGGGCTCCTGGGGCCGGTCTCCTGGTCAGGGCCCTATGCGCCCTTTCGACCGCAAATCCCTGGGTCAGCTCCACGCCTGTAATCTCCTGCAAGAGCATAGTTTCAACGAAATCCGTGGGGTTCGATCCTTCCATTCCCTCCAGAACCCCCACTATGCGAATGTTGTTGCGCCTGGCGCGCCCCTCTGCCTGCTCTGTCCTCCAAATTGCCCACTCGTTGCACGAGGGCATGAAGCTCCTTGGCGTGAGTATTGCACGCCTCCGTGGTCGGGGCCAACTCCTTCTCTAGTTCCCCAGTGCGCTCCGCGATCGTTCGCATGTCCTGGCACAACAGGCTCACCTCTTCTCGGACCGCTCCGATCTTAAGGTTTAGGCCCTCTTGCAGCTCTTTCATGGCCAGGCCCAGCTTCGTCTCCCAGGCCACCTTCAAGTCGGCAATTGCTGCCAGCACCTCCTGGATAGTACCCGGTGGGTCCATCGCCGCCGCGGGGGTGTCTTTGCTCTTGCCCCGTTCCGCGCCCGAGGGTGACCTAGCATAGGCCTCCATCGTGGGCTGTTTGATCCGGGGTCGCACCACCTTGGAGGACATCCTGCTGCGTCGGTTGGGCCCGCGCGCCCAGCTGTATCTTCGGCGCTGCAGAGTACCTCACGGGGTTCACTCGCCGGCCCCTTCACAGCGAGGTTCTGCTGAACCCGGGTTCACTTTGCTAGCCCGCCATGATCCAGGGCCTCCTCAGTGGGGGCTCGCCCTTATGTTCTTGCCTTCAGCCAGAGGCGCATGCGACACGTCTATCTGGTTGGGCTCGCCCACGTTCCGACCAACTTTGTCTTCCTCAGCTCCACAGACCATTTATGGCCCTTTGTCCGCAGGCGGACATCTTGGGTGCTGCCCTTCCATTGCACGACCACCACCTTCCTCAAAGTCTAGTTCCGTGGATATGCAGTCTCGCTAGAGGGGAGGGCACTCACCATGTGCCCCCCACTTTCATGCGCCCTTGGATGCACCGTGGGCACGCCAATAACCATCGCTTCTTCCCAGGATCAAGATCGGATCATCGGGAGCTCCTCCAAGGAATGTCCTCTCATGTAGCCATCAAGCCACGCCCCCCTTTGGGGATGTTTGACCATAATCCTGTCCATTGGTTGTTGTCTATTGATTGTTCCGCTTCCCTTTACCAGTTGGCCATGAAACATATTTCCCCTGCTTCTTTCCCTTCTTTAATTAGGCCATATATTGCCCCCACTAGGTCTTTGTCTCCTGCGTTGGTGGTGACACATTTTTTCGAATGTGGTCAGGTCTCTTGTTGACGCCTCTTCTACTTTGAGGTCCTGAAGCCAGTGTCTCAATTGGGCATAGTGGAATCTTTCCCCTTCTCCCACTCCAAACTCCAGTTTGCACGAAGAGAAGGCTTTATCTTGCCTCCCTTGAACATGTCCCGTATATTATGGCACCCCCCATCCTGCCATTTTTTTTTTTTTAAATTAAAAGTTGTTTTTAAAGTTTGATTAACAAACATTTACAACATCATCAAATTCAATTATTAAAATCAGTTCATAGAAAATTAAATTGAATTCATAGTAAATTAATTTGAATTCATCATTACGCATCGTATTACATGTTCTGGTATATATCCGAAAAAATAGGCCAAATTCATACTTTTCTCATACGTTTGAATTACTAACAAGCTTGACCTTGAGAGTTATTTCATATTTTCTTTCTCATCTAGTTCAAATTCCAATTTTTCAAGAAATGCACATAATAAAACAATTACTTTCGTTGAATATCCCCACATGAATTTTTTCCAACACCATTCCCTTGCTTCCTGTGTCATACCTAGCACCTGTGAACCGATTAACGTATATCGCAAGGGTTCGAAATGTTCACAATAAACAGTAAGGTGTTTTAGATTTTCTATCCAGATTTTGCCCTCACAAAATCTACACCATGGTTTGTGTCCGCCATTAGTGTTTTTTTTCCCATTTGATGGTTTTCTCAAAAGTGTGGAACAGATTAAGTTTAAATCTCAGGTAGGAGTGTCTCTGTTCGCCGGGAATTTAATCAAATAAGATTTGCGAGGCAGTCTCGCTGTTGCAAATTTTGCCGCTTCAGAGTATAATTTTTTTGCTTGCATATCTTCTATTGTTACTAACCAATCCTGCTCGTATAAGCGTTTCTTTACATGTCCCATGCGAAATTCTAGATCTATTGGTTTCAAACCACATTCGGCCAGTTTTTTTATCATACATTCTGAAAACTTCAACAACGATATAGGTACTCGTTTCCCAATCATGATTAGAAATTCCACATACAATGACTGTTGCTGTGGAAACATCATCTTTCCATAATTTGTTAACTGTCGCCAATGGAACCTGGTTGATAGAGCAGAGATTCCTAACTCCTGTCGTAAAATACAATTTGGGAGTGATTTTGGTAATCTCAAAGTCGCTTTCCACAATTGCCCTTGAATTTGGTCTAATATTGAGTCTATGTTACATAGACATAAATCAAGTCCATAAAGTAGAATTGCTTCCACTTTCAGCATATAGAACTGCAAAAGTGGTTCCATTGAAAATTTACAATGCTTCGCAAATACCATCCGCATTTGTGCCGTTAAAACATTTTTTTTTTACATTTAAGTTTGCAAACCACGTTTTTCTTGAGGGTGAGTCAATGACATCATACCCCAGATATCTCATATTTAATGCAATGGGCATATGGATAGTATTTATCGACCATTGCATTTTGGGAAGTTTCTTTTTCATGTTTTTTAGTATAAAGATACTTGACTTCTCGACGTTACATGTTAGGTTGTTTTTAAAAAGATACGCCGCAAATATTTCCAATTTTCTTTGTAGGCCATAAGGGGTTCGATCAAAAATTAGGACATCGTCTGCAAATGCAATCCATTGGATACGCAAATGTGCCAGTCTTGCTGGAAAGCATAATTCCGCGTTCCATATTGTCTCAATGTCAGAGATGTATAGGTTAAACAGGGTAGCTGCCAAATTGCACCCCTGCTTAACCCCCACCTCGGTTGTAATCGGGACTGTTGTTGAACCAGAACTGTTGATGCGGACCAAGTATGAAGTGTTATAATGCAATTTGGCCAACATAGCAATTAAATGAGGCGGAAACCCCATTTCATCCATCTTTTCCCAGAGAAGAGTCCTGATTACACAGTCGAAAGCTGCTGTTAAATCCACGGATGCCATATACAATGGACCTGTGTTCGGAATATTCGTTTGTGCAATTAAATGCGCCAAAACAGTCGCATTAAAGCAGTTCCCATTCCGGCGCGAAAGCCAATCTGAAATATCGAAAGTATGTCCCGTTGTTTAATAATCGCCTTCAGCTGTTGTAACAACAAGATAGCCAAGGTCTTGGCACTTGCATCCATCAAGGCAATCGGGCGAAAATTGCTTGGATTTGTTTTGTCACCTTTCTTATGAATTGGAACTATAACCGATTGGAGCCAGGATGGAGGAATAGTAGAAGAGCGAATAATCTCGTCAAATTGAGTTTTTAGTATCGGAGCCCATAATTGGACATTTTCTTTCAAAACACATGGTGGAATACAATCTGGACCAGGCGCTCTTGATTTATTCAACTTTCCAAGTGCCCATGTGATATCCTCAAGTGACCAACCCTCAAATTCTTTCAACGGTTTGTTGGTAAAGTTGTCAGCAAGTGCTTTAAATCTTTCCGGTAAAGCACATTTTTTTTTGTAATATTGTATCCATAATTCGGCACTTATACTGGAGCTTTGATTCACCGTTTGTTGGAAGTCATTACCCCTTAGGAGTGACCAGATCGAGCGCCTGTCATTTTTGCACAATGCGGCTATCATTGTTTGGTTCGTTGAGTTATGAAGGTAGATTCTATAATTTTTTATGTGATTGCCATATTTATTAAGTACCTTTCATTTCTGTTTATAATATTCACTGTTAGATAGACTCATTCCATTTAATTGCAAGATTTCATTTTTCTTTTGTTTCTTTAGGATTGCAATTCTAGTAGCCATTAAGGCGACTACCGGCGGTTTTGTTGTTTCTTTAGTTTTTTGAGATACCAAATATGTGAGCGCTATTGTAATAATTATTGAAATTTGTCTAATGGTTAAGACTGTTGTTTGTGAATCCGTTTCCGAACAAACCTAGCGTGAATTGTGCGTTCCTGTATATCGGACTGAGGGTTGACGGGAATGTGGTGAACTTGAACCGCTTTGCCACCACACGACCTATGAGTTCCCACCAGGGTTTTGATTTCACTGCAATACAAGTTATGGGGTCTGTCGTCCTTGGGCAGCTATAGGACCTCACCGAAGTGTGCACCCACCACTGCCCTGTCCATTTCTCTCCACTTTTTCTCGTGGTCGACCCTTTACTAGTCCTTGATGACTTTGATCTGTGCTGCGTAATAGTAGGCTTTAAAGTATGGCCTCCCCATACCCCACTTGTTCCTAGGTAACAACATCATTTTGTTTGAGTTTCTTGGTTTCTTGGTGTCCAAGATGAAGGCCCTTGTGAGTTTCCAAATAGCCTGAAGTATGACATGGGGATTCTTATGGGAAGGGCCATAAATACATATAGCAGTTTTGGTAAGAGGACCATTTTCAGAACATTGATTCTGTTCATCCAGGAGATGGTTAAAGGGCCCCAGCTATGCAATTCCTGATGGACGCCAGTAAGGGGGAGTAGTTAGCCATGAATAGCTGGCCTATAGTTTTAGTGATTTGGATTCACAATCATTTTATATTATGAGTATGGGAAGCTGTATTTCAGCTCCCTCTCCCTTTCCGGCAGTGTAGACATGTTTAGTATTGCAGATTTATTTCTGTTTATATTTAGGCCTGTGACCTCTCTGAATTGGGCTAGCACTTTATCTATTGCATGGAGGATATTTCCCCGGGTTAGTTATCGTTAATAACATGCTGTCGGCGAAAGCTACCACATTGTGTTCCCTACCTTCGAAAGGAACCCCCTCTATTTAATTTGTGTCTCTTATCTTGCTCAGTAGTGGCTCTAGGTGAATGGGGCATAAGAGCGGGGACAGGGGGCAGCCCTGTTTTGTTCCTCTCGTTACTGCCACTGGATCTGACAGGTCTCTGTTAATTAACAGGCATAAGGAGGGTTTGCAGTAGTTGGTGGCCATTTTGGCCATAAAGGATTCCCCAAATATCATTCTGTTCATGCTGTGGAATAAGAATTGCCACTCTACCCTGTCAAAGGCTTTTTCTGTATCCAATGCGACCATTAGGGCCGGTGTGTGTGTCTTGTGTGTGTTTTGTTGATTTATTTCGACGATGTGGATGATTCTTCGGGTGTTAACGTATGTCTGTCTGCCTCGTATGAAGCCTGTCTGATCGGAGTCTATCACCTTGGGAAGGAGTTTCTCCAGGCGATTTGCTAGGATCTTTGTGAAGACCTTGGCATCCATGTTGATGAGCGGCCTGTGTGAACCGCATAATGTCGGATCCTTTCCTGGTTTGGGCAACAGTACGACTTTTGCCTCCTCCATTGAGGGTGAAATCCCTCCCCGTACCCCAAACTTGTTGAAAAGGGAGGCTTTGCGAGGGGCCAGAACTTCCCTGAATAGTATATAAAGTTCAGTCATAAAACCGTCTGGGCCCAGCGCTTTATCGGATGGGAGTGACGAGATTGCTCTGCAAACCTCCTCTATGTTGATATCTTTCTATGGGTCTGCCCTCTTGTGGTTTGATATTTTTGGTAAGCTACAGTTTTTCAGGTTTTCTGGTTCTGACTCTTTGGGTCATCTGATTTGTATAGGTTTGAGAAGTATTTCGTGAATTCCTTCCTGATGGGCACTTGTTCAGAGCTTACTCCCCCTTTAGTGTCCTGATCTTTAGGATGGTCCTATCTTTTTCCTCTTTACTCAGCATCCTTGCTAGGAGCTTGTCTGCTTTGTTCACTTTCATGTAGTATCTCTGTCTAAGATGCATTATGGAGCGCTCACCTCTACTGGTTTGCATGATTTCAAGTTGGCCCCTAATTGCCCTATACTCCCTTCTAATTTCCCGTCATCCCCAGTGTCATCTTGAGCATAAGTACCCTCAGTTTGGCTTCTAGGTCCTCCTCTAGGAGTCTACGCTCCTTGTCCCTTCAGGCCTTTATCATTATTATTTTTCCCCGTATGGTGTCCTTGAATGTGTCCCAGATCATGAGTGGGCTTACTTCCTGACTGTGTCGTTGGTTTGGAAGAAGTTCTCCATCCCCTCCCGTAATTCCCCTTTCGGGTTCACATCTTTGAAGACGTGTGCTTGATATTTCCATCTCCATGGCCCCGGGGAGTTTAGTGTCCTATTAATTTTCAGTGTGATAGGGGCATGGTCAGATAGAGTTATTGCTCCCGCTTCTATATGGCCACTCACCCTAGCAGGGATCTTGGGACCCAAATGTAGTCTGTTCTCGCTGCTGACCTATGTACACAAGAATAAAAATTATAGCCCCTAGTATCCCCCCTCAGTTCCCTCCAGGCGTCTACCAGTAATAGGTTGTTTTAGGGAGAATTTTGATTACTGTGCTAATCCCTTCAACCTTGTAGACCCCATCTATTTTGCTGGATTTAGGACTTTTTAATGTTAACTCCTGAGTGAGTGGGACCCTTTTCTCACTCTCTCGTGTTTTTCCCTGATGTGGATTTTAGTTTTTTACTGTTTTTGAAGTCTGACAAACTCCATAGGCATCTGATTTCTGTATGGTGACACAGAGCACCTTCAGTGCAGTGTCACTGTAAGGTTTAAATACCTTCTCTTGGTTGAACTACAGCTCCCAAGAATAGTAAGATGAAATTAATCGTACTTACCTTTTCGCTTTGTAGGTCCAGCACACACCATCTTATGTGGAATGCTGGGGGGGTTACTTAGTAGCCCCTTATCCTACTTTTTCATGTAACATTTTTTGTTACCCTCACTACTTTAAATGGCTGGTGGAAGTGGTTTAATGTGTACTACAATTGTGCTTTTCTACCGCAGGCTGAGCCCTCAGCTGCAGTACATCACCTATGGGTGTCCGTTTTGTCAAAATGGCCCGTCTTCTTTTTTCACCATTTTCTGTTTGTGAGGTCTTTCCTGGCTTTTACTCTGTGCGTTAAGATAGATTTGAGCCCTTTGTATGTTTTGCCTTTGTTGGGCTTCAGCCCTGAAGCCCGCCCCTGGCTCCAGTTTATCTGAAAGGGCAGGAAGTGAGGGAGGTTCCTGAAACTACCTTGTCCTTTGTCTCTAGGAGTGCCTGAACAAAACCAGTTCTGATTGGCTGTCTGGCTGGCTGTCCTAAAAGGACAGCCACACTGCTGTGTGATTGACCACCTAGGCTGTGCATCAATGGGAAAACTTGGTAATAGGAGCAGGTTTTGGGACTATATTCAGAGTTCATCACTGGAAGAAACATCAGATGAAGAAACAGTGAAGAGAAGCCAGCTGCAACCTCCTGAACCTCGAAGTACCGGTGAAGCCCTGCTGTTGTGGTGACTAACTAACCCGAGACGAACTCCACTTTGGCGCAATCCCCGACTTGCTGTGCCTCTCGATTGCTGCAGAAGCCCAATGCACAGACTGCAACATCTGCCGTGGAACGAATCCAGCCAAAAGCTCCAGGAGCCTCCTAAGGACACTCCAGAAGCAGGAAATCCCTCACCAGAGTCCAGGACCGACGGAGAAAGGAAAGTCCAACCAGGGATTTATTTTGCATCAGTGCTTTTTGTGAAGCGCTGAAACCGCAAAGTGCTGATAAATCGAAGAGAGCCCGCAGCTGCCGACGACCTTCCTGAGGACTGCCACAGGAGCCCTCCAGACGTCCTCCCCCTTGTCCCCACAGCTGAGGCCCAAGAACCAGACTCTGCAAATCTATAGCAATATGGAATCCAGCTGGACCACTTTTCTTCTAACCAGAGGTATTGTTTGGGCTTGGGGGTACAAGTCGTGCTTTCTCACTTGAGATTTGCACTTGCTTTTTTGAGATTTGCACTTGCTTCATTTTCTTAGTTGATTTCATCTCTCCTTTGCTCAGGCCTAACAGCTTGTGTATCCTCAGTGATTTCCTTTTGAACAATCTGACTTTTTGAAAGATTTTTATCCAAGAAGTGCATCAGAACTATAGACTTTGTCCACATGACTTTGGCTGTCCTGGCTCCCTAAAGGCTCTCTTCTGGAATGTAAGCCAACAAGAGCTCAAAGAATTTCATAACTATTGTTAAGTGACTTCAATTCAGCAATCCCACTAAGTCAGTGCCTCGTCTGGGACGCCCAAGGGAAGCCCTTATTTATATATTTTTATGACAAGTTATACTCTGGATGATAAACCCTTATATAACGCCCCTCTCTTTGAATCCCCCTGACCTCACTAAGCCAAGAAGTAGGTTTGTTTTGCAATTTAAAAGATTTATTGGAAAAATTAAACAATACATATATATATCACACTTTGATGAATAAATTAATATTTGATAGCACACTTAGGCATATGACAGTGATCAACAATGGATGATGTTACACTAGCACACTGATTTAATTACTTAAGAGTTAGTATAGGAAGGAAAAGGTAACTGAGAATGCTTTGATGGTTTCAAGGAAAAATGATGGAAAGAATGCAGTACAGAAATAACTGATAGGGTTTCACAATATGGTGTGGAAGGTTGCCCAGAGCAATTGCCAGTGGTTTAGATTAATTCAAAACCTTCCACCCATCACTTTTGTGGTCAGTTTGTTTCTCCTTGTGAGAGAGGGTATGCCCAGACGTGGGTCCCTTGCTTGCTGTGCCACAGGGAACCAGGCTGCACCTCACTGAGGAGGTCCAACAAGGCCGAAACATGTCTGGGGTTGCTTGGTTTTCTGTGCAGAGGGGACCTGGCCTAGCAGTTCGGGCTGGGCTGCTACCTGATGTGGCAGCAGCTGCTGACTGATTTGCACATGGCTGGTCCCCTTTTGCAATGGCGCAGACGGGCTAAAAAACGGTGGTGTGGAAGGTTGCCCAGAGCAATTGCCAGTGGTTTAGATTAATTCAAAACCTTCCACCCATCACTTTTGTGGTCACTTTTTCCCTTGTGGCAATTCACTCCCCCCTATGCAATATAAGGAGATGGAAGGAGAGCCACAATTTTCAGGAATACAAACAAAATGCAATACAAAGTTCCAGTTCCCCCCAGCGAGCTTAGATCACAGGGATGATTTTAAAACACAGGCAAAATACTTTAAATGTGATTTGCAAAGAATGGAAAAATATGCAAAAATGATTTTAATTCCCGATAGGAGATTCAGGGTAGGTGATAGCTATTTAAGATTAGTTCAAGTCACACTGGCAATACTCAATGAGGGATTAGCAGGTTGAAAACGAATTTTAGCAGTTCAAGCAAAAGCGGCTATTTTGACAGGAGACGAAATAACTATAAGGAATAGAAAGTCGGCTTTAGGCTTGTTGGAAAGCTTAGAATCTTAGCTTTCAAATGAAAATGAAAGTTAAATCTCGTCCCTAGCCCACGGTTCCAAAGATACGGACGATTTTGTGGAGATAGATTTTCTGAAATGAAATTAAAGTTTCAGAATGACAGATGTGCTGTGGAAGGTTTTGGATCAACAGGATGGACACACAATTCTATGATGCAGTTCTAGATAGGTGGAAATGGTTTGAATTAGATTATTTTAAACTAAGAGATTAGTTTGCACAGTTCTGGCTGAGTACTCACACTATAAATTTAAAATAGGCCGTCAAGGTCTGATCAGGTTTGGACTGGACTCCTGACGGGTGGTTCTGGAGTCACAGCTCTCTGGGTCAGCTCTGCTCTGCACTTCACAGCGGTCTGGTCTCTTGTTCTGGCAAAAGTTCTTGGCACTGCTGAAAAAGTTCTGAAGTCTGGATTCTAAGTTCTGGAGATGGTCCTTCTGGTTATTGTCTGGTCCGGCAAAATGCTTCGCAAGAAAGTGGAAAGTGAATGCCTTGCCTGTCCAAAGCAGTCTCTTTTTATGTGTTTTGAAAATGGGTGTGTGCGTGGGCATAACTAAGCCTGCCCCTCACATCTTATCATTGGCCAAGCTCTCCTCTCTCCCTTGATTGGGGGAAGGAATGGAGTGTCATCAGGCATTAATTTTATGGCATACAGAAAGAACACTCCCCTTGTCAATTTGCACCCAAATCTATTTTTGATCCAAATACATATTTATCTATGTACCATTTTTCTAATATTATATGTCCAGTTAACATATGTTCTGTAGCACCAAACCATCCGATCCCTGTCTTTGTAAGATGTCGTGTCCACCTATGACAGAATCCTGCCCTTTTCATCGAGAACACAACCTCTAAACTTTTCCAGAATTTACACAAACATGCACAAGGAATATGGGCATCAGATGATAAAGTGTCAGATTTTTAACATACAGACATTCGGAGTAATACCTTATTTTCCGCTGCTACCCCCAGAACATACCACAGAGTCCTAACACCTCTTAAAATGTGCACAGAAAAATCACAAGAATAATGATATTAATTATATAATTTTGACAAGTCCGTACTATGAATTATCCATCTTTTTAAAATTATGCTCTGGCCCAGAGGGGTGTCGTTTCCCAAAGCACATGGTGGAATTTCTGGTTTGTCCACTTCCTCCAACTCAAGTTGCTCACAGAGGCACTGCTCCTCCCAGTTTCTCCCAAGAGGAAGCCATTTACGACCCCCCCCCCTAATTTAACATTTGCCTGAGCCAAGGAAGGCTCATTGTTCTGTTTCCCTGCTCCCAGGTACTCCTCCCCTGATTCAATCAGAGAGGTGTAATCTCCTTTTGGTGGGAACAGCAGAAGGCTGCCAGGCCTGCGAATGCAGTGGCTGAGCAAGTTTCAACTCCTGTCGGGGGTAGTTGCTGGGCAGGATTCAATCTCTTCAAGCCAGGCTTCAGCCAAATGTCACTTTTGTTCCCAGTTTTTCTTCAGTCAAATCAAATTTACAAATTCTACACATGCAGCTAGAACGCTGATTCTAAATTCAAAACTATGGCATTTAAACAGTTGCAACCTATGTGACACTCAAAGTAGGTCACTCATTTATTTTAAACATTTCGATTTTAGTGGCTTTAAGTCCAATTTCACTTCAGCTGCTGACATCCACAGCTCAGCCAGTTTTGTTATAAACATTGTTTTGGGCTCTTCATCTTTCCAGATTTTGTATGCACACAGGACTACATTCTGCCAAATGTCTGCTGGTGTTCAGTGAGATTTTTGAATATCTTGAAATGTTTAAAATAGGCATTTTTATCTTGCATTTCAGAGAAACAAAGGTGATTTCAAAGCGCTTTTTTTGAGCTAACAGGCACTGCTGTTTTTCCTTTGGCACCACGTTTCACTCATGGCACTTCTGGCCCATCACGCTCGCACTGGTGGGTGGCAGGTCAGGCGACCATTTTGGTGTGCACAAAACTGCTCGGTTTTCCTGGATTCTGGCACAAATGTGGGCTTTTCGGCCATCTTGGATTTTCTAAGCCCACTGCACCAAATGTTGCAGCATAATAACTTGAACGTGGGTCAAGACACCCAACAAGCCCCCCCCGCCCGACTGCGCTTTGATTTCGAGTCGAGGGGGGAGTCGGGTGCAAAGGATGTTTTGATCCACGCGCTGGGATGTACGCATCATCTTCTTCCGATTCCGCAGATGACAAAGTTCAGCCTCTTTTCCTCCATCAGGGTGGATCGATCGGTTCTCCTCGCCGGTCCTGATGGGAGTATTGGGCGGTACTCCGGGCCCCTCGGATCTTTGCATCCGGTCCCCAGGTCGTCTTCTGTGGTCAGTCTCCATGTTTTCTTTCTCCTAGGATGACAAAGCAAAGCGGCAATACCTATTCGTAGACATTTCTCCCCCACTATTGATGTAGTGGGGCGGCATATACATTTTATAAATCAATAGACATTTACATTCTTATTTTTAAAAAAACAAGATATAATCAGGAGACATTTTGCATTCAAGAATCATATTTTAGAGACTATATGTGGGATATTTTAGGGTTGGAACTGAATTACTCTGGAGCGGCCCCCTCTGGTATTGCAGAGGACTCCTTCAGTTGCTGCAGAGTGTGCCTGGGATGGCAACACTTTAACTGATTTATATGGACCCACTTGTCTTACCCTTCTGTCAAACTACCTTTGGGGATGCGGATCTTGTAAGCGACTGGGGAGATCTTGTCTACGATTTCAAAAGGTCCCTTCCATGTAGGCAGAAATTTTCGCTGTTTGGCCTGGTTCCTTAGGAAATTGTATAGATAGACCCGGTCTCCCACATTGTATTCTTTCATGGTAGTTTTCAAATCGTAATGGGTCTTCATGCTATCAGCTGATCTTTCTAGATTCCGCTGAGCATAGGCAAAAGCATGTTGGAGGTGTTTCCTTAAATTCTCAACATATTCGTGAGTTGTGGAGGCATTTATTAATGTCTACTCTTGGGTCTTGTAGAGCAAATGCTGGCGAAGCACCATCTTGCGTCCAGTCATCAATTCAAACGGTGACATTTTATTTGCAGATGAAGGGGTAGATCTGATGGCCATTAGGACCAGAGGTAATCAGATATCCCAACTTGGCCCAGAATCTGCCACACATTTTTTTAATATGCTCACAATGGTTCTGTTGTATCTCTCCACTGCACCAGAAGAGGCTGGCCGGTAAGCAATATGTAGCTTCCTTTTAACCCCCAGTATCTCCCACATCTTAGTCATAGCTTCGCTTGTAAAATGGCTACCTCTGTCCGACTCAATCCTTTGGTGTAGACCAAAGCGCGAAAAGATGTGGTTGATCATCAAGGCAGCTGCTGTTTCTGCCTTGCAGTTTGGGGCCGGGAGACATTTGACCCATTTAGTAAATAAGCATGTGACCGTCAACATGTACTTATTTCCCCTAGAGGAGCGAATCACGGGGCCTATGAAGTCGATTTGCAAATCTGACCATGGCGGTGTCATCCCCCTCTTTTGGAGAGGCGCACGGTGTGTGAGGGATGTTGGCTGAAATTGTGCACACACAAGACACCCTTTCAAGTATTGGTCGAGGGCCTGCCCCATGTGTGGCCAGTATGCAACCACTCTTAAGATCTCAAGTGTTGTGTGAAACCCCATATGACCGGCGGTGGCCGCATCATGGGCGTGACTTAACATCAGGCTTTGGAATGAGGTAGGGACCACCCACTGATCATGGCCAGCTTGGGATCTTGATACCAACAAACCGTCTTGGATTCGGAACATTTTTGGACATTTCATCAACACTCTAAGGTCCTCTTTCCCAATGTAATCGGTGTCCGTCAGGGGAAAGTTCTCATGGTCCTCAATGTGTTGGTAAACTTACCAATTATTGGATCCCCCTTCTGGCCGTAATCAAATCAGCATCTGGGGTGTCCTTACTCTATTGTGCAGTTGAAAGATCATTGTGAGTATTTGTCTGGGACCTAGTGATAGCAGTGACCTGGATTTCCCCCAACAGAGACTCAATCTCTATTGGATCCCCTTGGATGGCCCCGGTTTTGGCCAGCTGATCAGCTAAGTCATTTCCAGTCTTGTCTGGTCCCTCTACTTTGGAATGACCCTTGATCTTTTTCCAGTAGATGGTCATCCCATTCGATGTAACCAGATCATCAATATTTTGAATTAACTTCCCATGTTTCAAGGGTTTGTTATTAGCACATAACAGGCCTCTGGTTTTTCCAATTAACCAGGTGCTCCACGAACCCGTTCCGTACATAATCTGAATCTGTTATTATGACCAGTTCGTGGAGTTGATGTTGGACAGCAGTGAGGATGGCTTGATACACAGCCATCAATTCTGCCACCTGACTACTTCGGGGACCAATTTTGTATCCAGCGGAGGGTTCTGGGGACTCATTCACCCATGCATTCCCTACGCCGGCCACAAGTTATTTTTCCCCGTTGTTGTCAACATGGTAAGAGCATCCATCCACATAGACAGTGGGCATTCCCTCATACTTGTCGTCTTCAAAGACTTTGTGTGGGGAATTAAGGTATGCCTTCAGGTTGTCCTTGATTTTTAGACTTTCGTCCTCGAGACAGTTTTC
The DNA here is from genome assembly GCF_040938575.1 of Ambystoma mexicanum. NCBI lineage: Eukaryota > Metazoa > Chordata > Amphibia > Caudata > Ambystomatidae > Ambystoma > Ambystoma mexicanum. The sequence continues at coordinate 125,537,295 of NC_090934.1, forward strand.
TCTGGCACAATTATGCAAGTCAGTCAGACCTTGCGCGAGTGGACTCTTCTTGTTTTGGCCATATCTGACCTCCACAGGAAAGCCTTGCATTGACAGGATCCAGGAAGTGATTCGGGAATTACCCACATTTCCGGCCTGGATTCGGTCACTTTGGAGATATTGCAGAGGCTGGTGTGGAGTCTCCACTAGGATGTGTTCCCTCTGGATGAATGGGCGGTAATTCTTCAATGCCCACACCGTTGCCAAGAGTGCCTTCTCACAATCGTTGAATTTTTCCTCCACAGAGGATCAAGTTTTGCTCGCATGGGAGATTACTTTATTGACCTTGTCATGCTTTTGACATAATACTGCAGTCAAGCATGTATTAGAGAACCCTGTCTCCAAGAAAAACTCCTTGTTTCTGACAGGGTAAGCTAGGCAGGGCGCTTGTGAGAGGCTTCTTTTGAGCTGTCTTACTGCCTCGGATTGTTCTGGACCCCATTCCCACTTGACCCGCCCCCCCCCCCTTCAGGATATGAATCAGTGGTCTGGTGATCTCTGCGTAGCTCTCAATGAACTTTCTGCTGTAATTAGTCAGTCAAAGGAGGCTCCTTAGTTCCCGCAGAGTTGTGGGATCTTTCAATTTTTGGAGGGCTTCCACTTTGTTTTTCTGGGGACAGAGACCCTGAGGAGTAATCTCATGCCCCAAGAAATTAACATGGGTTCTACACCACTGTGCTTTTTGGAAGGAAAGTTTTGCTCCGGCGGCCCTCAACTGTGTCAGAACATAACGGATCTCCACTATGTGGTTTCCACAGATGAACTTTTGATGAGGACATCATCTACATAAGCCAGTTTACCCCTCGCACCCAGGTCGGGCATGGCCTTGTGTAGGATAATGTTGAACTCATTGCCGAAGTTGAGGTATCCGAAGGGAGTTTGGGTCCATGTGTACTGCTGGCCCCCAAAGGTAAAAGCCAGTTTGTATTGGTCCTCCCTACTGACAGGTACAGTCCAGTATCCATTGGTCAGGTCTATTGCAGTGAATACCTGTGACCCCTGAATCTGGGCCAGCCCTTGGTCAATGTAGGTCAGAGGCCATCGGGAAGTATGGACCCGTTTGTTGAGCTCCCTAAGGTCGGCGCAGAGTCTCCACTGGCCGATTGGCTTCAATATCCCCAGCACCGGATTATTGAAGGTGCTGTGGACTGGACGGATTATTCCCCGGGACTCAAGGTTCTTAATTATTTCATTAAGGGACTCCATGGATGCGAGAGGCAAGTGATATTGCTTCACAAACACTGGCGTCATGCCAGGGTCCATGGGAATTGTTGTTGTGTGGATGTCGGTGCGACCACAGTCATATGAGTCTACCGCAAAGAGATCTTGGAAATCCAAGAAAACTTGTTTCAACTTTTGCTTCTGTTCCAGAGTCACACAGGCATCAGCTTGGTTGACTCTCTCTTCCACCATCTGCCTGAAGCCTGGAAAGACTTCTGGTGGTTTTGCTATCTCAGCGGCCTCCACCAGCTGGGTGGAGAAGTCCCTGGTCAGAGTGCTGATTTGGACTGGAGGCTTCAGGTGGGAAAGGCAGCCCTCATGGACCTGGAAAATCACCTCATCCCTCCTGAAGTCACAAGTCACATCTTCCTTACCATAAGGGCCGGAAGTTTACACCAGGAGGTTCCCCCCATGCCGGGTAAAGATCCTGTCTGGCGTTGTGTTGTCATCACTGTCACTGTCAAAACAGTCCTTGGGGATTGGTCCTAACAGTTCATTTCCTAAATCAATGGAGAAATGTCAGTCATCAACCGCCATTCCAATGATGGTGCCTGCGGCTAGAGTAATACTCTTTAAGTCGCTGTTATCCACCTCTATTAGAATGGTGTCATGTTCTATGTTGACTAATGGTGTTAGGTTTACCCCTAACCCTTGCTGTTGGAGAAAAGCATTTAGAAGAATATAAGCATCAGGGTTTTTCAATTTTTGTCCTCTTTTAACTTTCACTTCCAGGGAGAATTGTCGGGTCCTTTCTGGGATAGTGACTTCCACTTTAACTTGGATTTCAACTGCATAAGGTAGCAATTGAGCTGACCTAAATGCTTTTTCTGGATCATCAAAGCCCATGGGATTATCCGCTAATCAGGACCAAGCTTTGAAGTTTATTAGGTCCAAACTAATGGCAAAGCGATTGAGCGATTGAGAATGTCACTGCCTAAGTAAAAGGCGGCAGTGATATCTCGCACGACCCGACAATTATGGACTATGCTCTTGTTGCCAGTGGAGATTTTGAGCATACACCTTGGCAGGAGATGTTTCAAATTGGATGTTTCCGGATCCATTTCCCATTTGTCTATCAGTTTGAATGTGGGAATGGCTGGATCTTTTGGGAGTTGGCGGAACATGGCTTTGCTGATGAAGCCTTACCGTTGTTCACACACACTCGGGCGAGAACAGAGTCCTTCCCATCATTTAACTGAACAGGGATGAACAACTGCTCTCCAATTTGCTGAACATCAGCCAGGCTCTGAGCTGATTTCACATCTTTCTTGACTATAGGAGTGGGAGTTTCTGATTGTGGATTAGTAAAGAATTTCAGAGTATTTCCTTCCAGTGTGGAATACCACCTTTAACGGGAGGGAAGGTTGATTTTCAGAAATAGAGAGGACCCCCCATCACCAGTCTGTTGTCCTACTGCTATTACTGTCACATCTGGAATTTTGTTGTTCTGGAAGTGAAATTCTACTTGGTCAGATTTTTGTTCAACCATGTGGCAGGTGCCGTTTAAACTAACATGGTTGACGCTCTGTTTTAATTTTATTGGTCGGCTAGTCTGGGTCCAGAGGATCTTGTTTACGCAATCTATTAGGGGTGACAACCTTCTCAAGGGGTGCCCTCTGGAGTCATTACTCTGACCGGGTGTTTCACCTTGTGTCGCCCAATTTTGATGTCCAAATCTGCTGTCCCCTCGATGGGAATTTCCTTCCCGTCAAAGTTCTGAAGTTGTCCAGGAAGAGAAGTGAGAGGAATACGGTAATTCTCCCCCCTTCCTGCATGGGCGGCGACAGCTCGATCCCCACATCTAACCAGTCTATTGATTCGGATTTAGGTTCCCCGGGTTCCGGTTCTGGGCCACCCCCCCCCCCCCTTTTTGGAGGCAGTCACCAGGATGGGTTTGAACCAGGGTGTAAAGATTGTTAGGGGGGGTCTGTACTTCCGCTCTCTAGATGGTAGAAGAGAGGCACGGCGGACCCCAGCCAAGATTCTCTATAAGGTAGCAATGGACAAGCAATCAAGGCCTAGCTTCTCAGGAGGTGATGCAGGCTGGTTCTTAAGTACAGTGTAGTCCCCGAACCCCCACAAAGCAATGTCCACACACTGTATTACTGAAAACACAGTCTTTATATAATTAATATTCAAAGGTATGTACATGATCACAATAACGCACTTTGTACTCGGAGGTCAATAATGATAAATATCTACAATTCTAAAGTGGTACCACTAGTGTTATCCAATCTCCTTAAAGTGCAACAACTGTACGCTTAAACTGTCACACAGATTAATAACGAGGAAACCAGCAATAGAGATAGGAAGGAACGCAAGATGGTTGAAACAATAGGCAGAATGCTGACCCATACCACTAGGCACAGTTCTGTGTGGAGATCCCCCCACCTGGGCAACCTGTAAAATAAGATATATCGCACAAGCCCAGTCCATATGTTCAATAGTCTCACTTCTTCCTATTAAGGTTTTTCCCCCCCCAATGTACCTGGTGGAGTAGAGTTCTTCGACGATGCGTCGACCGATCCTTCTTGAGTGCCTCCCTTTCAGGCGGGAGCCACAGATCGTCGAAAGGTGTCGGGGAACTTGGCGTTCAGCGTCGGGGAATCGACGGCCCTTCTTGAGTGCCCTCCCTTTAAGGCAGGAGTCACGTGTCGTCGAACGTCCGATGGTGAACTACGGCAGGGAAGTGGCAGCTTCGTTCCTAGCGGTGCTCGTCGACGACAGAGCGTTGGCGTCCTGCAAGGAGGAGGCGTGCGGGGCACCTCGATGACGATAGTTCTGGACCGTAAAGAGATGATGAAGAACTGTGGCCCAGCAAGGGCGTTGAGTCGTCGGCGTCTCTGTGGTCTTTAGGTGGCGGGATACCCACCGGTGGATGCTCCTCGGCGTGTTGACGGTCGGGCCTTCTCCAGCGGGAGACAAGCGGGTGACGATGCAGACGAGAGCGTCCGATGATCAATGAAATTTCTTAGGCAAACGGGAGCACGGTGGCTCCGGTCGGCGACGGCGGTCGTCGACAGCGGCGGACAACAGTCCGAGTGCTTCTCCTTGGAGTTCCGCAGCAGTCCCCATATCGGGTCGGCAGCCTGTCGAAGGTCTGTCTACCAGGGAGCGTTGGCAAAGGTCAGCTGTGCACGATGGTCCCTCGTAGCTCGGGAAGAGGGTGCCTTACCAGGTCCTCTCTGGGTCAGTCCTTGAAAACACAGCAGCTTTCAGATTGTGAAGGAGAGACACGGCACTTCTTCTCGTCCAGCAGGGTTTCAAGGTCAAGCGTCGGTTATTCCAGTTACTCGTCGTAGTGGACTTCAGCTTCTGAACACGATTCCTAGCAGTGAGAGGTCCCCAGATATACTGTTGATCTCACATTCATTCCGCTGGGTCGCACTCAAGCATCCAATCACAACTACGGGCATTCATGCAGGCAGGCAGCCAATCAGGCACAAGAGGTATTCAGGCCATTCCCTTCTCTTTAGACACTCACAACAAGTTATGTGTATTGGGACAAGTAGCGAGCCATTAAACACTCCAAGCTGCATTCATACCGGTTTCGGGCAGGGTTGTCTCAGTCATTGTGTCAACCACCAGATACTAGACACCCACAACACAGAATGCATGTTCGTCACACACTCTATTCACCCAGGTCCCACCCACAGGAGGTACCCACAACATACATCACCGGGAAGGCTCCAGCTAGTCTGGCCGGGCCTTCACAACAACACCATATATGGCATTTCCACCCAACAGTCACTCAGGGGGAAGGGACAGAGTCAGGGCTTCCCAGGACTTTGGGAAAACAAGGTAATGGGGAATAGAAAGCAAGGGGCCACAGGGGCCATCTTGTTTTCCATCAGGAATCAACGGATCCCAATGGCAGGGTCGGGGTATCCCAAAATGGAGGATACTCCGTGCACCTGTAAATTTCAGCATGGAGGTGCTACCAGCCCATACCCTGCTCTGCGGGCCACCCACAGGTGCCCAAAAACATACACTAGGGGCACAGGGTTGTACCCCCACCCATGGGTGCCATAAGGGTATCCCACGGGTCCGAACACCAAACCAAAAGAGAGAGAGCTGCACCGCCAGGAGTCCCACAGGAACTCCTGTGTGGAAAATACGACAGAACACACAATATAAAACAGTAAAGGACAAGGATACGGAGGCCCTGTCCCTCCGATGCATTTTCAGCATCACACAGGGGTTTTCGGTATTGTTGGTTCTGGGATAGAATGATGGGCGGCGACAGCTCAATTCCCACATCTACCCAGTCTATGGATGAGGTTTTGGGTTCCCCCGGTTCCGATTCTGGGCTGCCCCCCCCCCTTTTGGAGGCAATCACCAGGATGGGTTTGAACCAGGGGTTTTCGGTCTTGTTGGTTCTGGGATAGAATGATGGGCGGAGACAGCTCAATCCCCACATCTACCCGGTCTGGGTTGGAATCCCTTGGGACCCATTTTTCCTTGGGAGGAGTTCCCACATTTCTGAAGGAGAAGATCCTTTTCCCAGGATCCTCTGAGGATCCCTCTCCCTCAAATTGGAAGACCTGCATCTCCTCCACAAAATGGGTCTGTTTGGGTCCTTTGTTTCTCCTACCTCCTCTCTGCTCCTTGGGTGGCAGACTTTCAGGGGTAAGAGATTTTGTTTCCGGTTCCTGGGTTTCCAGGGGCTGTTTACAAGTGGGGAAGGAAGCTTCCTCCAAGGCTTTACACCCCCCTCCCCTTGTGTCTCTTCCCTGGGAACCGGTGGGTTATCGGGGTGCTGCCCCTGTCATTGTTCTGGAGCACCAGGCCCAGAGTTTGGGGCATTCTGCGGTGGCATGCTCATCTGAGGGTTCTGTTGAGCCCTCAGTATGTGACCCAAACCCCGTGCCATATTTTGGACCTGGCGCTCTAACTGTGAAACCCGCTCAGGCTGATACGGGGTTCTATTTTCTCCAGTGGGCTGATCCCGGGAAGGGTAGCTATCCCTTCTCTGGTAGTACCCCGCGTTGGGAAGATTTGGGTACCCCTCCACCCTTGGCCTCCCCTCTCCCAGATTAGGTTGTCTGGGCTCAGGGAATTGGGGAAAGAAGGATGGATGACTTTGGGGCTGGAAGTTGGGTGGATACCTGGGGAACAAGTTCTGCCCAGGATTTGGGGAATTTCTGCCCTCCTGTGAGTCCACACATAACCCAGAATGGGTCGGTTTCCCTTGTAGCGGGGCTTACATCATCAGGGGAGTGAGGGACCCCATTTGTGGGACTACCTCCTTGACTCCCTGTCTGTGACTGGCCCGAGGGCCTTCTGGGCTGTGAATTATTCGGTGCAGGCAGGTTTTTAGGCCCCCCCATCTCCAAATCTAAAACGGGGGCAACCTTTACCTCTGCCACCTTGGCAGCAGCAGGGGTGCTGTTGGTTTTGGGGTTTTTGGGCTGATTCTTATTTTCCACCGGTTTCTGCACCTCATAGATGCGGGTGGCTTGCTCAATGACCCAGTCTAAAGATCTTTTCTCGTGAAAGTCTCTCACGAGCTGGGTCATTATGTATTTGGGTAAGGCATCGAAAAACGTATTAGCAAATTCTTTACTGTCCGTGTGTACCCTTTTTGTAGTCTGCGCAAAAGCATGCTTTAACTCCTGCACAAATTCTTGTGGGGCCTGATCCTCCCCACATTGCAAATTGTAGGCTGCCTTGCAAGCCTCTTGGGGATTTCTGTGAACAGAAAAATGTTTCAAGATGGCTGCCCTGTAGGTGGACCATCTTGAATGATTTAGGTCCTCCAGCCCCGCAAAGAAACTGGAGTATTCTGGGGAGAATGTCCATTTTACATACTGAATGCAGCTACTGCTGTCTTACAAATGGAAAGTCTCCATCATTTGCTCATAAAGCTCCAAGTGTTCCCAAACAGAATACTTGGCGTTCTTGTGATAAGGGGTGATGACACTCCTTATTGCCTTAATCTGTTTTAAGGGGTCCTTAAGCAAGGCCCGTTTTGCCTTATTGGCCTTTTTGGTTCGGGTAACCCTGGTCCATTCATCCTCAGACTCAGAAGCACTGCTCCCAGAGGTGCCTGTCTGATCTTCCAGGTTTTCCCGGATTCTGCGAGCCTGGGAATGGCTGGCAGAATGTGGGGACCTGGTCTCCTTTGTCCTGTGATGTTCAGAGGAGTCTTCAGATTCCTCCTTGCTGCCAAGATTTGATGGGTACCCCCCCCCACTGACCTAACTGGGCAGAGGTTTTCAGGATGCCCTTAGTGGGCCTACTCTCCTGGGGTTCCCCACTAAATTGCACTGTACTTAGGTGCCCATACCCGTATGCCTGCCCATCCATTCCTGGGTGGTACTGGCCTATGAGCCCCATACCTTTGGCTGGATAGTAATCTGCCATCCCTGTGGCCCTGTGCTCATGTGCGCCAGGGGACATGGGGGTGGCAGAGTCCAGGGACTGGGAGAGATGAAGGCCTCTGGTCTAGGGCTCCTGAGGTTATGCTCAGGTGTTTCCCTTTCCCAGCGAACTTCATCTCTGTCAGCCCCTGCTCCCTGTTGCAATGCAAGACCCTGCGCTTTCAGTTCCTCAGTTAAGGCCTTACTAGACTCTATCAGTCTCTCCTGCATGGCTACCTGTTTCTGGAGCCTATCATTGTGCTGACAGAGAGCCTCATTTTCTCTCTGTGCCTCCTGGTTGGTCCTGGAGTACTGGGCCAGTCTTTGCTGCAGGAGGGTTACCTCCTGAGTCCCATCCCTACTGGCCTGTTCCTTTCTTGCCAGAGCATCTTCCACCCTCCTGGTGTGCTTTAACAAGTTCTGATGCTCTTTTTGGAGGTCACGCAGTCCCTGGAGGGCCAAGTGATTTTCTTCATTTTTTTCTTTTAATTGGCAGACTTCCTGGCCTAAGGTGTCCCTTTCCTGACTAAGAGCCTGCATTTGTGCCGCCAGGTTGTCCCTCTGCGTTTTAAGGGCCCCAGCTTTCTGGCGTTCTTGATCAAACTCTGCCTGGGTATCCAGGTCTTTCAAAATCAATGTATTGCTTTCCTCTTTCTCTCTGTCTAGTCAGATTTGCAGGGTGGCTACCTGCTCTGTGCATGCTCTGTTGAAGTCCAGTTGTTGTTCCAGATTTTTCTGGCTTTGCAGTAGGGAGTCCAAACCTTCTTGGTACTCCTTCTGCAAGGCCAGAATTCTGGTATCCTGGTCAGCCTTTTCCTGTTGCAGGATATCCATATCCTCCTTTATTTTAATGATGTACTGTCTACGCTCATTTTCTGACTCCTGGCTCCTCTGCAGCCTCTGCTCAGAAGAAGCCAGGTCAGATTGGGCCTTCTCTAATGCCCTCAGTTGCCTATTTGCCAGATCTTGGCCTTCAGCACATTTGTCCTGTATGGCTCCCATATGTAAATATAAATATGCCGCTACCCTGGCAATCTTGTTGTGCTCATCCTTGGCCTTAGGGGCCATATATAGTTCAATCAGGGCCACATGTAAGGGACCCTGATCTCTCCATATATCTGACCCTGTTTCAGTGATCCGGGGTGCGATTGCCTGCAACCAGACCGCCTGGTCCTGATGAGCCCACTCACCTCTCACAAATAGCTTATGTTAGAGGTGTTCTCTGGCTATTTTGATATCTACCAAGGTCGTCATTCTGGAACTTGATTTCCTTCCTGACTTACAGAAGTTTGTATTTTATTTTGCAAAACAGACCGTTTCCTTAGAGCGTTCCTTTGAGGGGTGTTTTTACAGTGTAACACGGTGTGGTGATCCAACAGGATTTGTATCCTGTCAGTTAGCACACTGTATTAATCTGCACAAGTGATAGATCTAATCCAGAATCCCCGGCTCGAGCCCCCAATCTGTTAAGTGACTTCAATTCAGCAATCCCACTAAGTCAGTGCCTCGTCTGGGATGCCCAAGGGAAGCCCTTATTTATATATTTTTATGTAATCTCCTTTTGGTGGGTACAGCAGAAGGCAGCCAGGCCTGCGAATGCAGTGGCTGAGCAAGTTTCAACTCCTGTCGGGGGTAGTTGCCGGGCAGAATTCAATCTCTTCAAGCCAGGCTTCAGCCAAATGTCACTTTTGTTCCCAGTTTTTCTTCATTCAAATCAAACTTACAATTTCTACACATGCAGCTAGAACGCTAATTCTAAGTTCAAAGCTATGGCATTTAAACAGTTGCAACCTATGTGACACTCAAAGTAGGTCACTCATTTATTTTAAACATTCGAATTTAGTGGCTTTAAGTCCAATTTCACTGCAGCTGCTGACATCCACAGCTCAGCCAGTTTTGTTATAAACATTGTTTTGGGCTCTTCATCTTTCCAGATTTTGTATGCACACAAGACTACATTCTGCCAAATGTCTGCTGGTGTTCAGTGAGATTTTGGAATATCTTGCAATGTTTAAAATAGGCATTTTTAGCTTGCATTTCAGAGAAACAAAGGTGATTTCAAAGCGCTTTTTTTTTGAGCTAACAGGCACTGCTGTTTTTCCTTTGGCACCACGTTTCACTCATGGCGCTTCTGGCCCATCACGCTCGCACTGGTGGGTGGCAGGTCAGGCGACCATTTTGGTGTGCGCAAAACTGCGCGGTTTTCCTGGATTCTGGCGCAAATGTGGGCTTTTTCGGCCATCTTGGATTTTCTAAGCCCACTGCACCTAATGTTGCAGCATAATAACTTGAACGTGGGTCAAGACACCCAACACTATTTGAATGCCAATGACTACAATCTTCAATTTACTTTACAAGATAGCACAACCTTGGTTATTTGTCTGGATTTGGAACTGTACATTGAGAATTACATTATTCACACAACTCTTTTTGTGAAACCAACTGCAGGAAATAGCATTCTTCACGTGAAAAGCGACCACCCTAATCATGTCATCCTAAAGATTCCATATGGAGAACTGTTGAGAATAAAGAGAAATTGTACTGATAATCAAGAATTTGAAAAACATGCAAGAGATTCAATTAAAAAATGTAAAGAGAGGGGCTTTGATCGTCAGCATCTCCAGAAAATGTACCACAAAACAAAATTACGCACAAGAGCAGATTTGCTTATCAAACCAAAATCAAGTCCTTCAGTTAAGACCAATAAGGTGCGGTTTATAACTACCTATAGCTCTGACATGCAAGAAATTAGAAAAATATTACTCAAACATTGGCCAATTTTACAACTTGATGAAGACTTATCCACCGTATCTGGACAGTATACCGAGACTAACATTTCGAGAAGCAAAGAACCTAAAGAATATCTTAAGTCCGTTGCACTTTCTGGCCCAAAATCAAGATATTGGCCTCCCACAAATGTGGAACCAGAAGGCACTACATGAAAATTACAAGTGAGGTAAAAGCAAATTATGCCCTTATTCAGCCAATAGCAAGAAAGATATCCAAATGCCAAAAGGAACAATCCGGAAAATGTCTCAGTTCATAAACTGCAACACGAAATATGTCATGTATGGCATCCAATGCACCTGTTACGAAATGTACATAGGAAGCACTATTCGGCCTCTCAAGATAAGAATAGCAAAACATTTGAGATCCATCAAAAACATGGACCTAAGATTTCCCTTGGCCTACCATTTTCAACAGGAACACAATGAAGACTCTGTGGATAATATTAAATATTTTAGACTTGAGAGTGTGCGCATGCCTCCCAGAGGAGGAAACAGGGAGTAAATGTAAAGAGGCATCTTGGATATGCTTAATGGACACTTGCCTTACAGGTTTAAATGCAGATACAGAGATTAATAATTTATTTTAAAAACTCTCATTATTCATTAACCAGTCTTGTGACACCGAGCAACGTTACTAAATGGTTAATAGCAAGTTCAGCCGCAGGGTTTATTTTTCATAATGCATGTCAATGTCCTAATTTATAAATGTATTTTTGAAAAATGTACATTTTTTGGGTTATATGCTCAGCAGGAGAGAGGGGGACATAAAAATATAATTTTCTTTAAAGTTTTCCACTTACACTTTTGATTTCAGATCCAACGTAAAGATTGAGTCAAAAATAAAAATGGTATTGTAATAAAACTATTTCAAAATGAAGGGTAAAAGTAGTGATCACATAACAATAACAAGAACGCGCATTATCATGTTAAGCAATCAAAATGAGCCCAAAGCAAGAGGAAGTATGCATGATTACGTGGTCACCCACAATAGCATGACTGCGTCATGCTACTATAAATAAACGGCCATGTTTCCCGTGGTTATCATGCCGCAAGGAAAACCTCTTAAATGGAAAACCGGCACGCAATCCGATAATAAAGGTAAGCGGTAGGGACGCCAATTTAAACTATTAAAACATTTATACTTACTCTCTGAATACTTGAACTCTGCTATGCAGCAAGTAGTTCAGCAAGTTTAATGGAACACGCATTTTTATATTGTGTAGGAATGTAATTAGATAAACACACGGGTAAAACTAAGAAGTGTTCCATTGAAAAAATTGGCCATTATGGAGTGAATATTGAGCCACAACACACATACATTAGTGAGCATATAATTATTTTGCAATTAAAGGTTGTTTTGTCTGCAATCATAAGTAGAAACTGACTAAGTCTCAAAAAATGTTATACAAAGTATTGCCAAGACTGATATGAAGTCTTGTTTTGTTTTAGGTTACCTAATCGATTTTCATTGTTGAACACTCCAATGAACCACCCCAAAAAGGTGGAGAAACATGTGTTGAGGGACTACAACGTATTTCAACAACAGTTAACAAGATGTATTTAATTTTCTACTTGAACTTTATTATTAAAAACAATTGTTCTTGGTGCAACAAATCGGATCCTTTCCTCTTGTTCATAGTCAGCATCAAGTATATTGGACAGCCTCAATATTAATTGGACCCTATTTTGCAGCCGATCAAACCATATAAAAATACATTTTTCATTTACAATTAACTCAAGGAAATTAGGGACTCGCCATCAGTTGCTATAAGGCTGTGGTTACACATCAAATGCCTTTGAGTTAGTTAAGCTGGCATTAATAGTCAGATTTGGGAAGACTCTTTCCCAGTGCCTTAAGAGGTTTAGGACGCTCAAAAAGACTGGTGGCACCCTTTAGGTTACCTGGGTGTGTGAATGTTTGAAGAACTTAAATGGTTGGGTTAAGGGTTACAGAGTGAACTCCTTTGTAGGAATGAGAAACCTTTTTTTACTTGAAATTATTTTTGATGCCTGCTCTCCTGAGCTGACACAGCACTTGGCTGACTCTAAGGAAATGTATCCTAAGAAACTAGCACAGGCTGCTGACTTATGGGCAGCCAACAGGGCTTTCTGGCCATTCTGGGGCTACTCACAAGAAGGAAGAGGGGGGAAGGAGCACAAGAAAGAGGGTAAATACAATTCCAACCACCCAAAAGAGGGCCACAAACAAAATAAGGGTAAATCCCATGGGAATCCTTGTAGGTCTAGTGAACCCTCTTGTGCCAAACCAGAGGGAGGTCAGTGAAAACACCCATTCTCAAGAACATTTAGTAAATGTTTTGTATGTGGGTCTGTAGACCATGTGAAAGGGGATCCCAGATGTAAGGGTAAACCTTCAGGGATCCAGACTGCCTCCTTAGCCGTTATCCCTACGGGAGAAGCACAAATGGCTAGTTTCACCTACTGGCTGAAGACCCGATTGGAGTTCAAGCCAGTGTTTATTTAGTGTCCCAGGGTCTGTGGGAACAACAGAATGTGGATTTTTAGAATACCATTCCAGATACCACCAAAGAGTATTATAAGGACAGTGTTCCTGTAGATGGTCGGAAGACTCCTGCCATAAGAGATACTGGGGCAAGCATTACAGTGGTTGCTAAATGTTGTTTTTTAAAGCCTGAGGATGTAGCTAACACACCCAAATGTCCCACTTGTCAAACGTCCCACAATGTCAAACTTGCTGGAGGCCCTATCCAAATGGTTCCTATTCGGCCAGCTCTCATCCAGTGCAATAACATGACTGTTAGGATCCTGTTACGCTCACCTGGTCTCTGCAGAGGCATTGGGGCATGGTTGCAGCCCTCCCTGAACTTGAATCACCCCCTTCAGGCCTCTCCCTCAGTAGAACAGCTGTTAACAGTGGTACGTGGTGATACTGCTCCTGCGTGGAGATAAGAGTGTGTGAGTGCACCTATCTATGATTGTTGTACCTCTCGAACCCTTCACTCCAAAGTAAGGTTTCTGTGAGCATACGCTGGCCCATAAAGCTCACCTGTGAATTATGGAAGATAAGCTCTCCGTCCTGCTACTTCTGGCAGGGGCGCATTGAATGGGATCTAGTTCCTTCACTTATCTCTGATAAGGATTAGTCCAGTCCAACTGCGACTATGCTTCTCCTTATGATTGGTAAGTCTTTCTTGAGCTCTTGTGATAATGTTCGTTCTGTTTAATGTCTTTATATGGTGCTCCTATTTATGCCCACAATAATGTCTCTCTTCTGTTTTCTTCCCTTAACCGATGGTAAAGGTTGGTGAATCCGAGCACGCTTTGCACTCCTTTCGTTGATGTTATTGAGGGCCACTGGACGATTGTATCCACCTTTCGTGTATCCATATGTACGCCTTGTGGTGTGGGCATGAAACCGAGAAACTCGACCTCGGTTACATGGAAAAAAGAAATGTCCAACTTGGCATACAATTGGTGTTGTCAAAGCTTCTCTAAGACTGCCCGGACATGGCCTACATGTTCTTCCATTGAGAAGATAAGAATGTTGTCAATGTAAGCAAGAGCGCAAACATCCAGTAGTTCACGGAGTACATCATTCATAAAGAATTGGACCGCCACGGGGGCATTGCATAGCCCGAAGGGCATGACCTGGTATTCAAAGAGGCCGTACTTCGTGCAGAAGGCCGTTTTCCACTGGTTTCCCTCTTTTACTCTTACAAGATAGTATGCTCCTCTTAAATCCAGTTTTGTGTATATTTGAGCATGTTTCACTTCGTCCAGGAACGCTGGTATAAGTGGTGAAGGATATCAATTTTTTACTGTGATCGGATTGATGGCTCTATAGTCGATGCAAGTTCTTAAGGCCCCCTCCTTTTTAGGCACGAAGAATAAGGGTGAGGTGGAAGGTGACTTGGACGGGCGAATGAAACCGTTCGCCAGGTACTGATCCAGGTAAGTTGTAAGATGCTGATTTTCCTGTTCTGTCAGAGCGTAAATTCGGCTGCAAGGGATATGGGTTCGGGTACAAGATCTATTTGACAATCATAGGGTCTGTGCGGGGGCAGAACGTTGGCTTGCGCTTTTTTGAAGACATCCTGGTAATCTTGGTTTTCAAGCGGTAAAAAGCTGATGAGGCCCAACACGATTCCTTTCTTCAGTTTCAGATTGGTGTCATCTTTTTTGTAACATGTGTCGGCATAATCATGAGGAAATGTCAGAACTTGTTTCCGCCAGTCGGTCCTAGGATTGTGGGTCTCCAGTCAGGGCATTCCCAATATCATCTGGAACTGAGGAGCACCAATGAGATCGAAAGTAATGTCCTCTTGATGCCTGTCCTGACACAGAAGCTTGACTTTCTCGGTGTATTGTGTCACCGGGCCGGATGATAGCTGAGAACCATCCACAGCAGTGACATTTTCCGATTTCTGCTTCTGTCGGAGAAGAAGGCCTATGCGGAGAGCCAAATCTTGGTCAATGTAGTTACCCACAGCTCCACAATCAATATATGCCTCCAAGGCATGTATTTTTGATGGTTGCTTGTGATTCACCAAAAGCACTGGAAGGACTGGATGTGAGGTCTGTATGGATTCCTTTTTCATGCTCGACAACCGGACCCCTACATTTGCCGAGCATTGGCGTTTCCCGAGTTCTGTTCTTCTTCATCAGTTTTTTCTGTTGGCCCAACTGTTTTCTTGGGTGGTTTTAACGGGCAGTCACGGAGGAAGTGATCTACTTGTCCACAATATAAGAAAAGCTGTTGTTGTCTTCTTTTTTCCCTTTCTGCTTTGGTAAGGGGACTTCGTAATCCACCAATTTGCATTGGCTCAGACTGTTCATGTGGTTTAGTCTGATTCTCACGAGGTCGTATGTAAACTGACCGCCCCTCTGATCTAGCTCGATCCATTTTCCGATTCTGCAACCTATGATCGAGTTGCACCGTCAGGTCTATGTAGTCCGTACACCTCTCAGGGGGATTCACCACTTGCGCCAACACACCCTTAAGTTCTCCATTTAACCCTCGGTAAAAGAGTGTAGTCCACTTCTCTTCTGGCCAGTTGGTCTGGGCTATGAGATGATTGAAGGTTGCAATATAGGTTAATAGATCTTGACTCCCTTGTCTAGAGCTTGTCCTTGAGTATGACGGGCAAACAATTTCTCCATCTCATGTTGGAAATTCCCAAAGTTCCGGACTAAAGGGTGATCTTGATTTACCAAAGGTATAGACCAGTCCGCCGCACTACCTCCTAAATACGAGAGTACAAATGCCACTTTGGCTTGGTCATTAGGAAAGGCTCCTAGTCTGCACAAGAAATGAAGGCGACATTGGTTCATACATACAGCAAACTTGTTTGGGTCACCGATGAAGTGCTCGGGAGGGGCTAGAGGAACTGCTCCTGGAAGAACCACCAGAACAAGTGTTGAATGTTGTGGTGTGGAAGAATGAGAAGAATGGGTCACTCCAGGCAGTGGAACATGTCCTGCTTGTGCTTGTAGCATTTGTCTTGCCAATTCGTCAGTTCTTTCTCGAGTTACAATAAGATCCCTTCGTAATGCATTGGTTCCCCATCTTCAAGCATGCACTTCAGCCTGTAATTCCTCTAGTAAGAGGGTTAACTGATCTGTTTCTGAAGTTTCCATAATGCCCAGGCAGAGAGTATTAGATGCTTTGCGTTCTGTTACGCTCACCTGGTCTCTGCGGAGGGGTTGGGGCACGGTTGCAGCCCTCCCTGAACTTCAATCACCCCCTTCAGGCCTCTCCCTCAGTAGAAAAGCTGTGAGCGGTGGTACGTGGTGATACTGCTCCTGCGTGGAGATAAGAGTGTGTGAGTGTGCCAATCTATGATTGTTGTACCTCTCGAACCCTTCACCCCAAAGTACAGTTTCTTTGAGCATACGCCAGCCCATAAAGCTCACCTGTGAATTATGGAAGATAAGCTCTCCGTCCTGCTACTTCTGGCAGGGGCATGTCAAATGGGATCTAGTTCCTTCACTGACCCCTGATAAGGCTTAGTCCATTCCAGATGCAACTATGCTTCTCCTTATGATTGGTAAGTCTTTCTTGAGCTCTTGTGATGCTGTTCGTTCTGTTTAATGTCTTTATATTATATGTTGCTCCTATTTATGCCCGCAATAATGTCTCTCTTCTGTTTTCTTCCCTTAGATGGAAATGTGGCCTCAATGCAGCTCTCAGACGCGAGACTCGGCCGGATGGAAGATGGATGCTACCGCGATGTTCGACAGCAGGTAAGTGATGGTTTAAGGAAAGCGTGAAGTATGGTGAAACACGCAACCTTAAACGGACAGTTTTTTCGATGTCTAACCTTGTCTTCTGTTTTTCCTTGCAGGCAATGCTGTCGATGATGGAGTGTGACATGCTCCGGTGCAAATATGAAGACAAGGCGTTCCGGAAAGTGTAAAGATGAATACTTGGTTCGCCGAAGAGATGTACAGGTAAGAACAGCTTCCCTCAGTTGGTAAGTATGCTGGCAGGAAGCAGGATGTCCAGGAAGCAGGACCTTCAAAGGTAAGTCTGACTTCAGGCGACGGTGAGCGTTACGCTGCTTGCAAGTGCAGAATAACGTGAAGCGTCTGTCTTATATAGCTGAGATCGTGGGCACGCCCATTAGTGCCGGCTTACCAGCCACACCCTGCCACTCCTAGAGAGTGAGCATGTGCAAAGGCAATCCATTAGCCGCCACACCCAAGAATACACTTGGGGCTGCTTACTGGATGGAAGGTTAATGCATCTGAAGTGCTATGCCTATAATAAAAGCTTTTTGGTGTTAAATGGATGTTCTTGTTTACTTTTGTTCATGAGCCTGGTGCCAAAGGCGCCAGGACAGTGTCCAACCAGGTCTCCTGTGCATGTGACCCCTGCATGCCTGTGCCCCTGACTTCATGACCATGACAGATCCCTGTTAGTGTACAGAATTAAGTGCCAGGGAGAGTCCTATTGGGGAATGACTTGAAGGCTCTTAGAGTAGGACCAACCGACTTCAGAGGAAGCAGGTACTGGTGACATAGAGCTAGAAGGAAACCTTCCCTGCATTGATGATCTGGATCCTAGAGACCATCCTGAGCTTCAGACTTTACTTGCAGAAGGTGGACCGTCTAGGACAGACTTCAGCATAGGACAAAGAGAGTGTCCCTCTCTAGAAGGTCTGCATCAGCAGACAGCTTTCCAGCTGGAAGGGCAAGCAATAGCCAGGCAAGCATAGGCTTTACTAGAAGGATGGCCTCCTCTACAGTGAACCTACTGAGTCTACTGCAGGGGACTACAGGAGACTGATGGTGCCCCAGGAGGTAAGACAAAAGTTTCTACAGTTGGCATATGAGATCCTTCTGGCTGGTCACTTGAGTTTCAAGAGGACCAAAGAGAGGCTTTCTCTGTACTTCTACTGCCCCAAGATGGGGGCAGATGTAGATAAGTTATGTATGAGCTGCCATACTTCTGGTAAAACTGGGTCCAAGAATATGGCACCTGTAGTGCCCCTCCCTGTGGTGGGAGTGCCTTTTTAGATGGTGGGGATTGACATTGTTGGTCCCCTATACCCTCCTACCTCGTCAGGCAACCGATGTATATTGGTTGTGGTAGACCATGTTACCAGGTACCCTGAGGCAATACCAATGTGAACTGTTACTGCTCAGGCAGTAGCTAAGGCCCTCCTTGCTATTTTTACCAGGGTGGGGTTTCCTAAGAAAAAGTCATCTCTGACAGGGGATCAAACCGTATGTCCCACTACATGCAGACCGTGGGGAAGAACTGTGGAGTGGCTTCCAAGTTCTCAGCAGCCTACCATCACAAAACCAATGGGTTGGTGGAGAGGTTTAAC
This sequence comes from Ambystoma mexicanum, assembly GCF_040938575.1. Classification (NCBI taxonomy): domain Eukaryota; kingdom Metazoa; phylum Chordata; class Amphibia; order Caudata; family Ambystomatidae; genus Ambystoma; species Ambystoma mexicanum. The sequence goes on from NC_090934.1 coordinate 125,555,520, forward strand.
CATACAATGAAGAGCATGATAGGTGCTTTAGAGGAACCCCTTTGAAGAAAGTGGGGCCGTCTACTGCCATGCCTTCTCTTTGCTTATAGAGAAGTCCCTCAAGCAGGGGTGGGTTTTAGCCCCTTTGAACTTCTTTATGGTCATCCTGTCAGGGGCCCTTTGGCCCTGATTAAGGAAGGGTTGGAGAGTGCTCCTTCCCTACAGCCAGTGAGAGTCAGTGACTATGTGCTAGGCCTCAGGAGGAAGATGGCACTGATGATGACAGAAGCTTCAGATATGACATGATATGATATGGCATTTGTAACGCGCCTATACACATGTTTTTCAATGCGCAACGAGGCAAGGAAGGGGGAATAGAGGGCGGCCAGAGACAACAATCTTACTAGGCCAAGTGACATTGAGATCGGGCAAGTGCAGGGGAGTGGGAGGGGAAAAGTTCCTGGGAAAAAGGGAGGGGGGCAGTGCTGTACATGTGATCAAAGCAATAAGAAGAAGTGCAGCCAGCAGGTGGCAGGTGCAAGGTTAAGTGCAGAAAGCAGGTGTCCAAAAAAGTGCAGGTAGCGGGGACTGTAGGGTTACAGATACAGACCCAAGTGCAAGGGTTGCCGGTAGGCAGTGTGGGTGCGCCACTGGGCAGGCAGGGACCCGGCCCCGGAATCATAGGGTAGCCAGTTGACCAGTGCAGTATCAGACAGGAAATAAGCAGGGGAGAGGAAGCGAGAAGGCAGAAGCAAAGAGGAAGATCTTGAGGTGCTTCCGAAAACCTGAAAGCTGATCAGGCTCTGGTCAAGCATTGGCACGACCGAATGGCCAACCTGGTGGAGTTTACTCCAGACCAGTTAGTATTGGTTATGGTTCCTATAAGGCAGATGGCCTTACAGTACAAGTGGATTGGACTCTTCAAGGTTGTAGGCCATCTTGGAGAGGTCAATTATTTAGTGGACTTGGGCAACCCCAAGAAGGCCTCCTGGGCCTATCACACTAACCATCTGAAGGCGTATGTTTCCAGACCAGAATTAGCAGCTTTGCTCTTAGCCTCTGATCAAGAGGAGGAGGAGAGCAAGCCTCTCCTTGATCTCCTCTGGGGACAACCTTCAGATGAGACAATTGAAGGAGTAAAACTCTCTTTAGATTTGACTCTGCAGCAACAGGAGGAGTGCAAGGCTCTGTTAAATCAGTTTGCCTGCCTGTTTTTTCTCTCTGATGCCAGGCTTGACCCCTTGGGGACAACATGATATTCTCACTGGTGACAGTCTCCCTGTCAAAAGCAGGGGCTACAGGATGTCAGATCATGGCAGATCTCATATAAAGGAGGTCAAGAAGATGCTTGACCTTGGGGTTATTGATCCATCTACCAGTCCATGGGCTAGTTCAGTTGTACTAATGCCAAAGGCAGGAACCAAAGAGTTGAGAATCTGCGTGGACTATAGGGCCCTAATGCAGTCATCATGACTGATGCCCACCCTTTACCAAGGACAGATGAGCTGGTGGACAAACTTGGTTCAGCCAAGTTCCTCAGCACATTTGACCTGACCTCAGGCTATTGGCAAATAGCACTGACAGACCATGCCAAGGAGGAAACTGCATTTGCCACCCCAGGAGGCTTATACCAGTTTAAGGTTATGCCTTTTGGACCCATGAATACCCCTGCTACATTTCAAAGGATGTTGAATCAAGTTCTGAATGGGTTAGATGACTTCTGCATGGCATACTTAGATGACATTGTAGTGTTCAGCCCCACCTGGGAAGAACATCTTCACCACCTAGGATATCTTTTGCAGGCTCTGGAACAGGCTCATCTGACCATAAAGGCTAGTAAATATCAAATTGGTCAGAGTAAAGTGGTCTCCCTTGGCCATGAGGTAGGCTGAGGTGAAATAAGGCCATTGCCTAGCAAAGTACAAGCTGTACAAGACTGGGCCACCCCTACTACTCAACCACACGTGAGAGCCTTCCTAGGTCTCACTGGGTACTACTACAGGAATTTCATAGAGACTATGGGGCCATAGCTTCTCCCTTAAATGTAATCTCCTCACCCAAATTCCCCACGAAGGTCAGGTCGAATGAGGAGTGCAATAAGGCCTTTGAAGGACTGAAAAAAGCCCTTTGCAAGCACCAATCTCGAGAGCTCCTAATTATAACCAATCCTTCATTATACAGACAGATGCTTCTAATATAGGGATAGGTGCAGTTTTCAACCAACTGGATGTGAAAAACAGGGAGCACCCCATCTGCTTCATCAGCAGAAAGCTGAAGGACCCAGAGAGAAGGTGGGCCATTGTGTGGTCTCTGACGAAGTTTAAGCCATAATTGTATGGTTCTAATTTCATTATTCAGACTGACCACCAACCCTTGAGATGGTTAATGCAGATGAAGGGGGAAAATCCTAAATTGTTAGATGGTCAATCAGCCTTGAAGGGTTTAATTTCACTATAGAACATAGGTAAGGGTGTAATCACAAAAATGCTGATGGTCTCTCCAGAAAGTATGATCAACTGGAATAAGAGATTCATCCAGGAGTGGATTAAATCCTCCTGTTCCTTAGTCAGGGGGGGCAAGTGTTAGGGAGAATTTTTATTTCTGTGCTAATTCCCTTCAACCTGAGACCCCCAGCTCTTTTGCTGGACTTAGGACCTTTTAATTTTACCTCCTGAGTGACTGGGACCTTTTTCTCACTCTCATTTGGTTTTCCCTGATTTACATTTTATGTTTTCACTGTTTTTGGAGTCTGACAAACTCCATAGGCATCTGATTTTTGTATGGTGACATACAGCACCTTCAGTGTAGTGTCACTGAGGTTTAAATACCTTTTCTTAGGTGAACTACAGTTCCCAAGAATAGTAAGATGAAATTAATCTTATTTACCTTTTCTCTTTGTAGGTCCAGCACATACCATCTTCTGTGGAGTGCCGGGGGTTACTTAGTAGCCCCTTATCCTACTTTCCCTTGTAACATTTCTTGTTACCCTCACTACTTTAAATGATTGGTGGTAGTGGTTTAATGTTTACTACCATTGTGCTTTTTTTAAATAATATTTTTATTTGATTTCAACTGACGAATACAAAATTAACAGGAGCATAAACAGTAGAACTTTCTAAAATACAAATCCCCCTACATTCCCACAACAATTCATTAATAATGTCGACTCATTGGTTTACAATGATAGCAACTAAATCAAACCCTCAACCATGCTAAATTCATTAAACAATTCACTTAATTATCTGAGGGTTGTAGGGGAAAGCTGCGGTAAAGCAGGTAAGAAGATGGTATGAAAGGAGGTAAGGGGAAAGATTAATGGAAAGAGGAAGACAAGAAGAAAGAAGGAATGAGAAGGAAAAATAAATTGAATTCATTGGGTTCATCATTTATATTAAATGCATAAATCTAAAGTCCTTAAAGTAACATCACCTGTCAATAGTTCATAATGATAATTTCATTGGGTCATCCTTGCACCCTAAGAGTTCGTAAACATAACATCTGCAGCCATACTATGGGTTCATGAAGTGCTTTAGTAACTGCGGTTGAAAAAACATCTGCTCTCTATCATAAACATATTCTAGGAAAGGGTCCCAGGTTCTCCGGAATCTCGGGAGCTTACCCTCCAAGATGGCTGTAAGTTTTTCAAGTCCGAATAGTTCCCATACTTTAATCCACCAATAGGCAGGCTGTGGGCCCTCAATCGATTTCCAGAATCGGGCTCTCGTAATGCGGGCCGCATTGAGCAGATGCGTGATCAAAGTTGCCCTCTGCCCCGACATAGGAAAGGTCCCATCGTCTGATACATCCCCCAACAAGATCACTCTTGGGGCCACAGGAAGTAGAGAACCTGTGATGTCTTTGATTTTTGATCTAATCTCCAACCAAAATGTTTGTATGACCGGGCAATGCCACCACATGTGAGCTAAGTCACTCTGCTCCCCACAACCATGCCAACACGAATCAGGGTATTCCAAATTAATTGAGTGGTGTCTACTTGGAGGCAAGTACCACCTAAAGCAAATTTTGATAGCGCCTTCTTTTACAAGCGTACAGCGGGAATTAGCGTGGGCTCTGCACCAAATCCGCTGCCAGGAGTCATCTGTGATGTCAAACCCCAGCTACCCCTCCCAAGCCTTCATGTACGGGAGTTTCTCATCTGTTGAGGCTCTCTCCAGTAACTGATATCACGTGGATATTCTGTGTGACTGTTGGCCTTCGAGTATTCTAAGTTCGATGCCCAGTGGAGCCCTCCCATTCGCCTGTCGGGTCCCCTTGTTAGTGAGCCAATGCCGCAATTGTATATAGCGGAAGCGTTCAGACTCCGGGAGACCAAACCTCTCCTTACATTCTTGAAAGGTCAGAGGCTCCTGATTAACATATAGGTCTCTCAGTCGTAACGGGGCTTCCTGGCACCAAATACGATAAGCTGCGGCTGCAAGACCCCGTGTGAAGGCTGGGTTAAGGGTAACGGGAGACAGCAGGCCCAGGCCCAAAGGGATCCCTCTCTGTGAGCGCGCTTTATCCCAACATTTAAGGGTACATATAGTAGATGACAACAGTCCCGCTCCATGATTTCGAGCCTCCCTAGCCAAGAATGGATAATGAGCTAGAGGGACTGGGGCTACAGCTTGTTCAATCCCCAACCACCTAGGAGGGTCCGGGGAATTCCGCCAGGAGAGCATTACGGCTACTTGAGCTGCCCGATAATAACGTGGGATTGAAGGAAGACCCAGGCCCCCCATCATTCTACTCCTTGTCAAAATCCTCCCAGCAACCCGGGGTCTTTTCCCCTGCCAGATAAATCTGTATATCTCTTTTTGAATATTCAGAAGTTCAAACTCTGGAATAAGGACCGGCAAGGAATGGAATACATATAGCAGTTTCAGGAGCAGCGACATCTTGACCGCCGTATCACGGCCCAACCAGGAGATCTCCTGGGGGTCCCAACGCTGCAACCACTCCCCAGCCTCCCTAAACAAGGGGGGAATGTTCGCTCCATAAAGACCCGCAAACGTAGAAGTCAGCTTAATACCCAAATAAGGAATCCCCGTTGTCGACAAGGGTATCTGTGACAACCCCCGTAATACTACCAGTGTCTTGGGACTTTCAGTTAGTATCATTCCCTTTGATTTGGCCGGATTAACCTTAAAACCTGAAATCGACCCAAACCTATCCAAGAGCTCTAGAAGGGGAGGGAGCGAATGCTGGGCATCGTTCAAAAAGCAAAGCAAGTAATCGGCATACAATGCAATTTTATGGCACTGACCCTGCCAGTCAAAACCTAAAATATTAGGGTGCAATCTAACATGTTGCGTCAAGGGCTCTATTGCAAGGGCAAAAAATAGGGGTGACAGGGGACAGCCTTGCCTGGTGCCCTTGGCTAGTTGAATTAATGGGGTCCAATCCTTATTCATTTTCACCTTGGTGGAAGGTATCTGGTAATTAGAGAGTATTCATTTGATAAAATCCAAGCCAAAGCCAAACCCCTTCAGAACAAACTCTAAATATCCCCACGACATGCTGTCAAATGCCCTATGGGCATCCAAGGACAGTAGTGAGAGTCTCCCTGGGATATTCGGGGCGAGAGCGATCAAGTTGACGGCACGACGCACATTATCATAGGTAGACCAGTTATGTATAAACCTTGTTTGGTCATTGGCTATCAGGGATGGGAGAATTGCCTTCAAGCGACCTGCAATTATTTTCCCAAGTAGTTTAGCATCCGTATTCAATAGCGCAATCGGCCTATAAGAGGCACTATCTCTAGGATCTTTCCGAGGCTTCAAGACCAATGTCGTTGCCAACTCTGCCATCGGCCCAGTCACCACCCCGTTTCTCCACATGGTATTGAAAAGCTTTGTTAAATGAGGGGAGAGCTCTGCCTTGAAAGTTTTATCAAATTTGTTAGTGAAACCATCAGGCCCCGGGGACTTACCCACTGGGAGAGAACGAACTACCGCTTCTGTTTCCTCCAGAGTTATTGGGTCCTCTAAACTCTCACGGAGTCCCACCGATATCTGTGGTAGATCCGCCTCTCTAAGAAACTCTCCCGCCAACAGTGGATCTGTCATATGCGAGGCCGCATGGATTTTAAAGAACCGTTCTATGATCTGAAGTTGCCCGGATTCAGCAAAAACCTGTCTCCCATCTTCCCCCCGCAAAGAGGCTATATGGTTACGTTTAGCCTGTTTTTGGAGTTTAGCTGCTAGAAGCCGGTTTGCTTTATTCCCTTTAGAATAATAATGCTGTTTGGCGCGCATAATGCCGTAAGCCGCCCGACCCATGTGGTGGGCTTCAAGTGCTTTTTGCGCAATGCACACATCTCTAAGGGCTCTCCTAGAAGCCTTTCTTCTATGCGCCTCTTCCGCAGTCCGAAGCTGCGCTTCCAAGTGGGCCTGAACCTGACTCTGAGCCTTCCTGCGTTCCGTAGCCTGTGCAATGACTTGACCCCTAATAACAGCCTTCGCTGCATCCCACACCACACCAAAATCCACGTCCCCAGTATCATTAAGCAGGAAGTATTGATTTATACAGTTTGAGATACTGGAGCGGGCTTGTGGATCCATCAGAATAAAGTCATTTAAGCGCCATGGCCGGGGAGAGACTGGGGATTCAGTGAATGGGGACACAACTGTCAACCCCGGGGCGTGATCGGACAAGGCTTTCGGGAGGATCTCAATTTCTATGGTCTGGGAGATTAGAGTGTCTGAGAGGAGGAACATGTCCAGCCTAGAAAACCCCCTATGCACAGCGGAATAAAAGGTGTATTCCTGTTCCCCCTGGTGGAAAAATTGCCAGGCCTCTATCAAGGAATTCTCTCGGAGGAGAGTAGTAAGTGCCATGAAGTGTTTTTTATCAGACGGGGTCGGAGGGAGGGATTTATCCTCCAATGGATTAATCACAGCATTAAAATCTCCCCCAATTATAAGATCTCCCTCAGACTGTTCACCCAAGATTTTAGAGACAGAGGCAAAGAATGAGTCTTGACCGACATTGGGTGCATACAACGATAAGAGGGACACCTTCTTCCCGTATAGTGTAGCCACTACCAGAACATACCTCCCCTCCCTGTCCCGGAACGTCCTATGGACTTTTAGTGGTGTCCCCCTCTGAATTAGAATGGCCACCCCACAACGTTTCACACCCAAAGAGGCGCAGAATTTGGTTGGGTAATGCTTATCGTTCAATCGGAATTCATCTGATGCCATTAAATGAGTTTCCTGCAAGAATAGAATAGTGGGGTTATATGTCGCTAAACGCTGGAATAAGGCCTTCCGCTTAAATGGGGAGTTGAGACCCTGGACATTAAGGCTTAGACAGATCACATTCGGGGCAGTCATTCCAGTATTCGCTCCATTTTCTTACCATCATCACCCAATTGGGCGCCCCCATAGGGTCCACTACTCCCCCCCAGGATCCCCATCCTCACAGCCCAAGCCATAAAGAACAGTACCCGGCCTCAAGCAAAGCATAGAACCCACTTCGGAAGACCCCGCATATATCATAACACGCAGTGCTTTCTAAGTCAGTAGGGACGTTACAGGCATAGACTTTTTGACAACCTCTATTTTGTTCTGTTCAGGCAGACCCAAGTTTAAAAGACAAGACAAAATAAGAAAAGCAATCCACATTAGGGAAACACAAATAAACATTTCCAGAAAAAGGAGTGCAAAAGCTTGTAAGCTAGTAACGCGCAAAACTCTCGAGGCTACCATTAGCCTCATCGGTAAGTTCAGTAACCATAAACTTTCAATAACAATGGGCGCAATCCATCTGGGGCGCCCCATGCCAAACGCTAAAATAAACCTAGCGATCCATACTGGTCATTCGCTGGCCGCACACTTCATAACAAAACCACATTTCTGAAATCTTCGTAAACCTTGGTAAGACTTTTGCTCAGCAACTTCAGACATTCCCTGGGGGTACAACATGGTTTAACTAGGAATTTGATTAGGAAGTCAATTTTGCCCCATGGTACCATTGTGCTTTTCTACCGCAGGCAGAACCCTCAGCTGCAGTACAGCAACCATGGGTGTCGATTTTGTCAAAATGGCCCCTGTCTTCTTTTTTCACCATTTTCAGTTTGTGAGGTCTTTCTTGGCTTTTACTCTGTGCGCTGGTCCAGATTTGAGCCCTTTGTGTGTTTTGCCTTTCGTGGGCTTCAGCCCTGAAGCCTTCCCCTGGCTCCAGTGTGTCTGGAAGGGCAGGAAGTGAGGGAGTTTCCCAAAACGTCCCTGTCCTCTGTGTCTAGGAGTGCCTGAAGGAAACCAGTCCTGATTCGCTGGTTGGCTGTCCTGAACAGCCACCCTGCTTTGTGATTGACAGCCTAGGCTGTGCATGAATGGGAAAACTTGCTTAAAAGGCGAGGGTTTTAGGGCTAGATTCAGAGTGGACCACTGGAAGAAACATCCAATGAAGAAACTGTGAAGAGAAGCCCGCTGCAACCTCCTGGACCTCGAAGTACCGGTGAAGTCCTGCTGCTGTGCTGACCTCCTTTTTCGAATCGACAGAGAAGCTCTGAAGGGATGAATTCTTCACTTGTGTTAGTGGGACTAACTAACCTCGAGACCAACTCCACTTTGACACACTCCCTGACTTGCTGTGCCTCTCCGTTGCTGCAGAAGCCCAATGCCAGGGGTCGAGTGTCCATAACTGAGTGCAATGTCTACCGCAGAACGAATCCAGCCAAAGGGTCCAGGTGCCTCCTAAAGACACTCCAGAAGCAGAAAATCCTGATCCAGAGTCCCCTCACCAGAGTCCAGGACCGAGGGAGCAAGGAAAGCCCAACCAGAGATTTGTTCTAAATCAGTGCTGTTTGCGAAGCACTGAAACCGCAAAGGGCTGCTGAAGCGAATAGAGAGCCGGCAGCTGCCGATGACCTTCCCAAGTACTGCTTCAACGGCTCTCCAAACGTCCTCCCTCTTGTCCCCACGACTGAGGGTCAGGAAGCAGGGTCTGCATAGCTATAGCAAGACGGCATCCAGCTGGACAACTTTTCTTCTAACCAGAGTTACTGTTTGGGGGTTCGGGGTACAAGTTGTGCTGTCTCACTTGCACTTGCTTAACTTTCTGAGTTGATTTCAACTCCCCTTTGCACAAGCCTAACTGCTTGTGTATCCTCAGTGATTTCCCTTTGACCAATCCGACTTTGTGAAAGTCTTTTATCCATGAAGTGCATCAGAACTATAGACTTTGTCCAACTGACTTTGGCTGCCTTGGCTCCCTAAAGGCACTCTTCTGAATCCATTGACTTTGGCATTGCTTGTCCCTCCATAGGCTGTAGCCTGTTGAACACTGTCATTGCTGGGAAAGGCTTACCTAGAGTTCATGGGAGGATTCAGATGTCCTCACCTTTTTAAGAAACTGTTCTAACCTTTTTATTTTCCTTAACCCTTCCTTTCTGCAAGACAGAGTCTACAAAGTATATTGGTGTGATATATAACTGCAAATACTATCCTTGTAACTGCGGTCACTTCAGGGTGTAGGAGAAGTGTATTGAGCATATCCAAAGAATATTCACCAGCTTTATTGATTCTGTAAAGTATTTCCAAAGTTTACTTGAACTGTTACAAAGAATTGCCCTTTTAAAGAATGCTTATTTAAAACTGATATTAAATAAATAATAACTGAAACCTTGAGTGTAAGTGTTACTTGGTTACTTTTATTGACGGATTTGATTTGTACAGCTCTACAGCTCACATGTACCCCTCTTGAGATGGGCCTGGCTGCTCAGTCACACTACCAACTTGTGTAGTACAGACCTATACCAGAATAGTGGGTTACCTAATGCCAAGCAGAACAGTCTTGTGTAGTCACAACCAGTGTGACTGCACCAATTCTTACCTAACAGGTTGTTAATTTTCCCCCACAATTCCTTCAAGGGTTTGCTATGGGAGTAAGAGATTCTAGCGCTTCTGTCCCTTTCTGGGTACCATGCTAGATTGAAGTCGCCTGTGAGTATTATTTTCTCTTTCGTAGATCCCTCCAGTTTTTGTAGTGTCGTTTGAATAAATAGGTCTTGTCTTGTGTTGGGCGTGTAAATGGTCGCCCGCATGATAATCTCCCCCATCCCCTGGAGGAGTTGGCGACATACCTCCTTTAGTGTCTCTGTTTACGTCTATCGTCCTAAGGATTGGGTAGTGTCTCACTGCTACTAAGATCCCCCTCTTTTTCAATGAATCATTTGATTGTTGGATCTGGTTGTAGCCTTGCAATCTTATCTTGTGTTTATCTTTCCCTTGAACATGGGTTTCTTGCAGGGTGATCGGGTCTGGGTTTTCTCTTTACAGGAAGTGTTCTAGTGTTTTCCTTTTTATTGATGAGTTTAGGCCTTTAATGTTTAGTGATATGACTGAGTGTTTTCTCCCTAGCCATTGTTTAAGGATTTTCTAATTGCGGGGCTTAACTTGTGAGTGTATTTGATTTGGTATGGACCTGGTTCCCCTCCTATTCCCTGTCCTTCTCCCAGTATGGCTCTACTTGTATGCTGATTTCTTGTTCCTGCCTGGACCCCTCCACCCCCCTCAATCCCTTCTGTGCCCCCCACCACTGTGGTAACTCAACCAGCCTCTAGCCTCTCCTGACTCTCCTCTTCAGGGGTTGAGGTCCCATCCTCCCTCAGCATTCCCCCCTGCAGGTCGCGCCCAACTCATATCTCGAATCCAAGAGTCACCCTCCTCCCCCTTCCCACCCCAACCGCAGTTACTTTGTGTTCCCCCTACCCGGGTGCATTTTGCTCCATATATTTTCGCACAGGCTTGCGTTTAAGTGGAGGAGTCCCTGTTTGTGGAGTTGTTTTCCTGTGGGGCCTTCTGCATAGTTCCTGGGCCCCTCAGTCTCCTTTTTTTACTTGCTTTCTTCTTTGACTCTTGGGTGGTCCATTCCCACGCCTTTCTTTTTGGATGGTCTATCGTTAGGCCCTGGGTATTGCTGCTGGTTGAGTCAACCTCTATTCCCAGGATGTTTGCTCCTTCCTCTGTCTACGTGATTCTCCTTGGCCTGCCTTCAAGCTCGAACAAGAGGCCGAAGGGGAAGGCCCATCTATATTTGATTCCTCCTTTTATTCATTCCTGCACTATTGGTCGCATCAGCCTTCTCTCAGTGAGCGTGACCTGGGAGAGGTCTTGGGTAGTGGAGCCGTTGAAATTGAGATCATTTGTTTGTCTAGCGGTGGCAAGGACCTTTTCTTTTTGGGCGTATTCATGCATGGCTACCAGGGCGTCTATTGGTCTTGCACAAGGTTCATTTCTTTTTGGACCCACTCTATGGATCCGGTCCACCATGATTTCAGCCGGGTCCGCAGCGTCCACCAGATCTGCAAAGGTTTGTCTTATTGTCTGGGGTAGATCCGCGTCTCCCACCACTTCAGGGATTGTTTTAATTCTTATATTCACCCTCCTCTATCTGGTTTCGAGGCCCTCGGTTGGGATCTCCAGGTTGTGGGTAGCCCTAGCTAAGTGTTCCATCAGGTACTCCATTTTGTGAGAGTCATCGGCCATCTCTTGCAGTGCTTTTCTCATTTATGTCCCCTCTCGCTTCAAGCATGTGTAGATCTCCCTTCACTTCCTTTAGTGCCCACGCCAGGTCTTCTCTCATTTTATCCAGTTGGGATTGACTAGTGTTCGCCATCTTATCTCCAAAGTTCTGGAAGCATTGTTTGTGGAACTTCTGTGTGACCATTCGCTAAAATGGCATCTCCAATTGAGGGGCCTCATCTTCATCCCTGTCTGTCTCTTGTTCAGCATCAGGCTGTGCCCCCCCTCCTTCCTCCACATTTTCTGAAACGCACCTTGGTGAGTCTTTTTATTCCTTCCCGTGGGTTCTGGCAGTCTCTCCCTCTGTCTTTTCACATCTTGTCTTGGTCTGTCGTTGTGGGTAGGGGTGGGTGAGTGGTCCCTTGCCAAGATTGTTTGTGTTTTGATTCTCCTGGTTCATTGGAGTGGTTGGAGACCTGAGTCAAAGGGCTCCTGCCGAGAATTATCATGGTCCCCTCACCAGCCCCCATACCACCCTTGCAACCGCGGACTCACTTTTATTGGCTTGGCCTCAGCCTCTATTGAAGCTTTGTTGTAGCTTCTCTGTCTATTCTCTTCTTTTCATCAGAGAGGGCTTCTTATCTCTGCTCCACTTCAGCTAGCTCCTGTGCCCCGGGCTGGAGGTTTACTAGTACTCCTCCTGGTTAGCTTTCTACCCAATTTCAGTAGGGGTCTCCACTCCATTGTTGCTTTTCTCCTTCCTTGTGGGCCTAGAGGTTTGTTGCCCCTGAAGGGGTCGGTAGCCCGGGGCCTTTGACGGGGGCACTTGGACCGGGGGTGGGCCGTGGAGTCTTAACGGTTTTGCTCTTCAGAGCTGCCGTCTTCTCCAACTGGCTCCCGCCTCCTGGCCTGGCTCCTTTTGGAATGGCCCGTACTTCTCTGGGCTATGCCGGCCTTGGGTGGTACTCCCCTCCACCTCTGGGAAGCCGGGTCAGTTGTTTGTTTCTTTTATTGATTTATATAGCGCACCGAACCCGGGGGTATCTGGGCGCATTACAAGTGAGTTAAGTTTTCAGTTGCACACGGCAGAAATTACATTACATGCATTATGTACACAATTATGCAGCAGGAACATACAGAATTACATACATTATGTACAGAATTATGCAGCAAGGATCACACAGTGTGACAGGACACAAAGCAATTGGTATACAGTGGATAATATGCCACATGATGCACGTTGAAGGGAAAACAACGTTAGGTGACGACTATTAGTGTAGGTACGTGACAAAGAGTGAGACAGAAGGGAGGGAGAGGGAAAAGGACATACAGAACATTACATTACAGTACTAGGCCTGGCAACATTTCAGATTGATTGGTAGTTGGTTATCAAATGCGCCTGTACTTGGGTATTTCAGGCAACAACAAAGCTAGGGAAGGAGAGAGAGGGAGGACAGGGCAGACTAACTCGCTAGGCCTAGTTCATTCAAGGTTGTGCAAGTGCGCAGAAACAGGAAGTGCAAGGGAGGGGGAGGGGGTCAAGTGTGCCCACTCCAGCAGTGGCCTAGGTTATGTGCAGAGTAGTTGCCCCTCTCATGGAGCATGATGCAGTAGTACCAAGCAGGGCGCAGGGGTCCGCAGGCAAGTGCAGGACTGACGGGGGAGCCGGGGGCCTGTGAGGCTCTGGAGGTGCACCAGTTGACCAGTCAGCAAACTGAGCAGGTTGGGGGAAGAGAAAGAAAGGGGGAAAGCAGGAGAGAAGAGAAAGGATGTTTTCAGGGAAGAGGAAGAGAGAAAGAAGAAGAGAAGAGGAAAGTCTTGAGGAGTTTCTGGAACTTAAGGAAGTCCGTATCGAGATGGACAGAGGCAGCAGGGAGGCTGTTCCAGAGGGAGGCACCTGCAGAGGATAAGGATATACCACCAGATCTCTGTTTGGAGAAACAGCTCACCCGCAGAGAGTTGGAGGAGGCCTAGTGGAGGGCTTTGGAAGGAGAGTATTTGGGAAGAGAGCATTGTAGATAGTAAGGGCCCGCACTCCAGAATGCCTTGTGGACTATGCAGAGGGACTTGAACTTGATCCTTGCAGCCACTGGGGGCCAGTGGAGTGATTTCAGTGCCGCTTGAGGCCAAGGATAAGTCTTGCGGTTCTGTTCAGGATACGCTGAAGAGGTCAGAGAGTAGAAGTAGGTAGATTGAGAAACAGACAGTTACAGTGGTCCAGTCTAGAGAGAACCAGGGCGCTGGCGGGGGAGAGCCTCTGGGGGAAGGTGAGAAAAAGGTAGAATACCTCTGAGGAGGTGCAGCTGGGATTGCGACTTTTTGGACATGTCCGAGATGTGAGAAGAGGAGAGAGTAGAGTCGAAGATGACCTCCAGATTGTTTGCCTCACTGGTGGGTGAGAAGACGCAGGGCCAAGGGTGGCCGGCCAGAGTGAGAGTGGGAAAGCGGGAGAAGGAGTACCATTGAGGATGATCTCTGTCTTACTGGCATTAAGGCAGAGATCATTAGCAGTACACCAGGACTGAGTTGCGGACAGACAGTCAGGAATGAGCAAAGAGGAGGAAGAGGCCGAGGGTAGCCTGAAAGAGAGCTGTGTGTCTTCCGCATAACACTCGAAATTGGATGTGAAGGCAGAGATCTTGTGGGCCAAAGGGACCATGTAGACATTGAAGAACCAGGGGGCTAGATTAGATTCTTGGGGGACACCACAAGAAGAGATAGTGATAGTGGAGAGAAAGGATCCAAGTTCCACCTGGGAAGGACGGTCAGAGAGAAAGGACGCTAGCCATACTAGTGCCTGATCTCTAATGCCCAGGGTATCACAGAGACAGGAGATCAGGATGTCGTGGTTTACTGTATCAAAAGCAGAAGAGAGGTCAAGGAGAATGAGGACAGAGGGAAGTTAGTGTCAAGGTTTGAGAGCAGGTCTTCATGGGTGTTCAGAAGAGCGGTTTCCGTGCCTCTGGATGCTCTGAAACCAGACTGATGGTTATGGAGACAACCCACAGATTCAGTGTGGAGGGTGAGCTGAGAGATAGCCGGCTTCTCAAGGAGTTTTCCCAAGAAAGGAGTGATGGCGATCAGGCGATAGTTTGCCGGGATAAAAGTGTTGGCAGTGGGTTTTTTGAGCAGAGGGTGCACAAGGGAGTGCTTGAGAGAAGTGGGCAAAACTCCAGTGGCGAAGGAGAGTTTGCAGAGATCTGCCAAGGCTGGAGCTATAGAGAGCCAATGTTGTCCTTGATGGTTTTCGAGTGGCAAGGGCCCATTTGTTTGTAGGCGGCTTTTATAGACCGGATTTGTCTAGAAACCTTGTCAGGTGTGACAGAGGAGAGAAGAGGGGCATGCTTGGGGCAGCCAAGGAGGGCCCAAGAGAGGATGGTGAATGAGTGGGTGCTGAGGAGAGAGAGGACATGATTAATTCCCATATAGAAAAATCACAGGATGAGTGTTGTTCGAGTTTGAAACTAACAAAGTTCATGCCCAGTGTGTTAGAGCCGGTATAGACAATCCTTGAGTGACTATTTTTTGGAAACCCTTGACTTCTGTACAGAAGGGGGTGTCCTTAATCCCACAAAAGAAGTAACCCTAAAACTCTGCCTGTCAAGTGAATGTAGAGTGTGTAAAACTAATTTTCCCATTAATTCAAACAAAAATCCAAAAGCATTCCATTTCCCTTGTATGAGTGGTGCAAAACGAAATGTCCCATTTATTCCCATTTATTCTCGAACCAGAATCCCCAAAGCCTTGCATTTCACCTTATTGTGTGTGAAAAACGATTTTTCCCAGAGAGTTCATTCCCAAACCATTCCTTTCAAATAAAAAGCCAAAACGATTTTTCTATCGCACTCTCACTCCCCGTACCTTGCCTTCACACCAAAGTGGTCATCTCTGCTGGATGCCTGGAAGGTGGGGGTTGCTGGGAGAAAAGAGCATGGTAACAACTGAGCAATAACTGTGTGTCTTACATGTTTCTATGGGTTTAATTACAGGACATCTGATGTACAGGGATGACTGCCCCTCTCTAAACGTTACCTGTGTGTTGTACTATCTGAAAGTCTGTTAGAAATATGTCAGTCAATTGGTGCAAGTAATTTGAAACTGTGATGTTGCGGAGTGCCACAGGGTTGGTGGCTGATGTTTTGGTGACTCTTCTATTATTTTTCAAAACCTAAATAAATATATAGTCGTACTATAACCGATCTGGTTCCTAGCTTATTGGTGGTGAAGCGAGTATTTGCTGAATGGGACTCTATAAGTTGGAGGCCTCACTAAAGTTGAATCTGCAAAGTTCTTTGTTGTGCGCCACCTGGCGTGGGACAGGGTGCGGGAGGGGGGGACTCCCTGAGTTGAGAGTGACCGCCCAAGAAATCATGACACTTCCCATAGATTTCAGTCTGGTTACTGTCCAGTTGCACATTGTGATTTTCTCAGAGAGGGTACTGGCACTGTAAAACCACTATGGTGGGGACTGGTGCAATGTAAAGGTTTACCACTGCTTACCTAAGTAAGTAGGTAAGTACCACTACTTACCTAAGCGAGACACCAGACCCTGAGGATCCTGCAGTCTTTGCAATGCATGTGCGGTTGAGTGATTCTGGTGGGAGCTGAGAGATGTGGAGCTCTGTTAGAGCAAGTCTGTTCTGGCATTCACAGGAAAGCCTGCCAACATGGGCAGTGCCCTATATAAAGCTTTGAGCTGCATTTCTGAGAGAGAGCGAAAGGTGGTAGGACTTTAGGAGCGGCACAGAAGAGACGTAGGTTAAGATTTGTCCAACTCTGTTGCAAGTAATGTCGAACAGAACACCTGGGTAGAGTTAGGCCTAGGCGGTCTCCTGTGGTTAGCCGGTACTGCAATAAGTGGCAGGTGATGCATAGGGGGGCCGGCTATGGGCATCCAGCAGGCCTCAGGGTGCTATGGGCATCCAGCAGGCTCCAGGGTGCTATGGGTCATCAGCACCGTAGAGGGTGACCGGGGGACACCCGGTCTTAAGTGGGGGTAGGGCAAGCCATACCCACGACCATGAGGACCTCGGCCACCTTGCTGGCACAAGGGTCCTACAGCAGCCTGGCCTGCTGGGGCCATTGTCACACGGTGTGGGCCTGCAGCCCTAAATGAGAGACGGACCAGTCGTTCCTCTTTGTGAGTCTGCAGCCATTCTAATGCACGTGTCTGCAGGGGCTCCTTTTATTAGCTTGAGCCATGACATAGTCATGGCCCACTTTAAAAGGGCAATACACATGGGAGGGACAGAAACCCTTAAAGGGGCAACACCCTTGGGAGGGTCACACAACACAGCAGCAGGGTTTTGGTGGAGGAAATCGGTATTTGGTGGCAGCAGGGGCGAAAAATTGTTGGGGTGGTGGAGACTGAGATGGTGGTCAATAGTAAGATAATGGTGATATAGGCTGAGGTGGTGGAGATGGTGAGCAAAGGGAGGGGAGGAGTAGTTTAGAAATTCTATAGCATTGTGTTTGAATGGCTAAAGCTATGTTATTGACAATGCGCACACTGTCACAAGCACACACGCACGTACACACATGGGGCACTCTGCCATACATTGCTGTATTTATAAAGTGATATTCAGACCTGCTTTTGGTTATTTCACATTAGTCAAATTGGGTATGATTTGCACATGTTTGTGCTAATACAGCATTGTGTTCTAAAACATCAAGTTTTCAAGTTTTCAGGAAATATATATTTTTTTTCATATTTATTTTCTGGCAATGTATATTCAAAACCAAAAGCCAGGCCGAGCGCTTAAGTGAGATGCTAAATCGAGGGAGGGGGTCTTTTTAGGGAGCGTGGCCTAAGCATTGTTGTGCTTAGGCCATGCCTCCTAATGAGAGCGCCCCTCCCCCTGCCTAAAGGGGAGTGTTAGGTAGGAATTGATGCAGTCACACTGTGTGAGACTACACACCACTTATCTGCTTGGTATTAGGGAACCCACCTTTTGGTATAGGTCAGTACTACACAAGTTGGTAGTGTGACTGAGCAGCCAGGCCTATCTCAAGATGTGTAAATGTGAGCTGTAGAGGTGTACAAATGAAATCCATAAATACAACTAGCCAAGTAACACTTACACTCAAGGTTCCGTTATAAATAGTTATTTATTTAATTAACATTAATTTTTAAGTAAGCGTTCCTTTAAAAAGGCAATTCATGTAACAATGTAAATACACTTTAAAATTGCTTTTCAGAATCAGAACAAGTTAGTGGATAATCTTTGGATATGCTTCTTACACAATTCCTACACCCTGTGGTGACTCCATTCACAAGCACAGTAATGGCATTTATATATCACACTAGTTATACTTTATAGCTTCTGAGCTTGCAGAAAGGAAAGGTTTAAGGAAGGAAAAGGTTAAACAGGTTCTTAGTAAATGTGAGGTCAATGAAATCTAGACAGGCCTTTCCCAGCAGTAACAGTCTACACCGAGTTACCACCTATGAGGTTCAAACAATATCAAAGTCAATGGGCTAGAAGAGTGTTCAGGGAGCCAGGGCAGCCAAAGTCAATTGCAACACAGTCTATGAAGCTGGGACACTTCTTAGAATGAAAGTCTTGCGCACAGTCAGAGAGTTTGTTAGAAAATCAATAGTAAGGTCACAAGCTGTTAAACCTGTGAGAAACAGAGTTCAATCAACCCTAAAAGCAAGCCACTGCTATTCCCAACCGAGAAAAGCACAGCCCAAAGACAATGGGGTAGGTTCCCCAAGTCTAAACAATACCTTTAGTTTGAAGAAGAGTGGCCCAGCTGGATTCTGTCTTGCTACAGCGGCGCAGACCCTTGTTCATGAGCTTCAGTTGTGGGGACAAGAGGGAGGACGCAGCTGGATTCTGTCTTGCTACAGTGGTGCAGACCCTGTGTTCCAGAGCTTCAGTTGTGGGGACAAGAGGGAGGACGGCGGGAGGGCTCCTGCAGAGGTACTAGGGAGGTCGTCGGCAGCTACGGGCTCTTTTTGGTTCAGCGGCACATTCGTCGCTTAGTAAACAGCACCGTTGCGGATCTCGGATACCGGTTGGGCTTCCTTCACTCCTTGGGTACTGCACTCTGGTGAGGGGACTCGAGCTCCAGTCGTCCTGCTTCTGGGGGGTGCTTAGGAGACTCCTGGAGCTTCTAGCCAGATTTCAGATAATGCACTCCACTATGGATTCCTCGACCCCTGGCACTCGGTTCTTGCTGCAATGTAGAAGTATAGCCAGGCGGGGAAGATGGTCTAGTGGAGTTCGTCTTGGGTTAGTTGGTCCCACTAACCCAAGGGGAGAAGTCATCCCTTGCCGAACTTCTCTGTCGAATTGATAAGGAGTTTCAGCACAGCAGCAGGGCTTCACCAACCAATTCAAAGGTCCAGGAGGATGAAGCAAGCTCCATTCACGGTTTCTTGATTGGGTGTTTCTCCCAGTGGTTGACTCTGCCTCTAGTCCCCAAACCCTCGCCTTTTAAGCAGGTTTCTCCCATTCATGCACAGTCTAGGCTGTCAATCACACAATCAGGACTGGTTGCATTCCGGCATTCCTAGAGACACAAGACAGGGGAGTTTTAGGACCCTCCCTCACATCCTGCCCTTCCAGACACACTGGAGCCAGAGGCGGGCTTCAGGGCTGAAGGCCGCCAAAGGCAAGACAAACAAAAGGCTCAAACCTGGCTCAACGCTCAGAGTAAAACCCAAGAAAGACCTCACAACCCAATGGTGAAATGGTGAAAAAATAAGTCAGAGGCCATTTTTACAACATGGTCACCCATGGGTGCTGTACTGCAGCTGAGGGTTCAGCCTGCGGTAGAAAAGCACAATGGTAGGAACAATTAAACCACTGCCACCAGCCATTTAACATACTGAGGGTAACATACAAATGTTACCTGAGAATGTAGGATAAGGGGCTACTAGGTAACCCCCCAGCGCTCCACACAAGATGGCGTGTGCTGGAGCTACCAAGAGAAAAGGTAAGTAGTGTACATTTCATTTTACTGTTCTTGGGAATGGTAGCTCACCCAAGAAAAGGAATTTAAACCTTATGAGATTTCTAAAAGGATGTTTCTGTGACACTGTACTGAAGGTGCTGTGTGTCACCCTACAAAAAGTAGATGCTTCTGGAGTTTGTCAGACTCCACAAACAGTGGAAACCCTTAATCCAAATCAGGTCAAAACACATGAGAGAGTGAGAAAAAGGTCTCTCTCACTCCAGGGTTAAAATCAAAAATGTGTAAAGTTCAGCAAAATGTCTGGGGGTCTCTAAGGTTGAAGGGCATTAGCACAGAGATTTGAATTCTCCCTAACAGGGAAGGGGAGCTGTTAAGAGCAGGAGAGCTGGACACACTTGCAGTATTACCTTTAGTGCACCAAGACTCCTCCTGTTTTTTTCCAAATCACGTACTCAGAGCTTGTGATGAAAAACCAAAATGAGAGGCTGGGTGCAACAACGGTGTGACACAATGCACCCCAGCTCTCCTCCTGTGCCTACACCATCCAGCAGACAGCCCTTTCATACAAGGAGTTGTGTGGTTAAAGGGATGCCTGCAGGGGTCGCTGATGCCACGCAAGGAACACTAACCACTCGGCTCCTTGAGTGAAAGGGAGGGCTCTGCTTGTTGGATGTTAAATCTGAAACAGGAGGTGGGGGGGGGGCTGGTTTGGCTGCTCTGCCCCTCTTTTTGTTTCTGAGTAAAGGCCCAACATGCAACAGAAAGTCCTTTAACTGAGCAAGCGCTGCACAGTGAAAGGGCTGCCTGCAGGTGTCACCACTTCGGATTAGAAAACAAGAAGAGGCAATGCCTTTTCTTATTTCTAATCTGAAGTGCTGACACCTGCAGGCATCCCTTTAACTGTGCACAGCGCTGCTCGGTTAAACTTGTTGCCTGAGGGAGATAGTGTGGCTGGGGCTATTTGGGGTGGGGAGAGGAAGCTCTGGCAGGGCCCTGGCACGAGAGTCCTTTTTGGAGACTGGCAGGACTGTGCCTCGGCTAGCCCCAGCCCACTTAAAGTGCAGGTAATGCCCATTCTACACTTTAGGCTGGAGGAGCAGTTTTGCGACGGCATTGCAAAAGAAGAAAGCGCAGATTGGTTGTGAGTAATTCAGATCTACATAATACCTTATAAAAGACATTCCAAAGGGGCGGAGCTTGCTACAGGGAAGCTCCCGAACGCCTGGTGAAGCAGACCAACATCCATGGAAGGGTAGAGCTGACAGGACCGGATGGGAAGAGATGGCCCCAGCAGCTTTTTCTGATAGAATGTCCAGGCTAATGCACTTATGCAGACTAGTTGTACATTTGGGGTCCTTTTTCAGTTCAACATTTATTTTTGGGGTTATATACACTGGCGACTTGAATAACTGGGTCAGTATCAAGTTCATTTTGGATTCTTCCATCTCTCGTTCTAGAGGGCCTCTTTTACTTTCACAGCTCAAATCTGGAAACCCTGGAGCGGATATAACACCCCAACACTCGGACAAGCCTAGGGCTCCGAGGCCGCTACGGGGGTGATTTGGTGCAGAATAAAACTTCCATAACACAAAAGCGTAACAATTCGGGGAATAAAAGAAACCACGTGATACAACATTAAAATGTATCACACTTTGACAAGCACATACCAGTCCAAATAATAAAACACTACACCATCCAAAAGCCACATGAGCTGGAAGCCCATAGATTCATCGTATGCAGGCTGCCTGCACGTGTGTGCCAGGCGAACCGGCTCGGACTAGATTGTCTAACCTCAGTAGCCAGGCTATTGCCATTGTGTAGCTGCTATTCCCACCTAACCGGATTATGACGGCCAGCCAGTGCTTCCCAGGGCCCACTGCCAAGAAGGAGAAGAGTGGCACCCTCCACTAGCCCAAGGGCGCTTCAAATTTTATCCTTGGCATGCGTAATGCCCCCAATCCCCGTTTAGTTGGACTCCACCCAACAGCAGTATTCGTCTTCTCTGTGTGGTCTGCCTGGAGCATCAGTCACTAGACTCAGGTGATGCAAAGCTATGCCTGGCACGTTATTTCTAAATATCTTCACACCATTGTTTTTCGTAGTAGGTGTCATATTTGATCTGGTTTCTATTATGCGTCAAATGTTAATGCATTCAGATGCAAATGGTACATAAAAAAAGCCGTGCAATGCACTGCCCGAATACCTTCTCATTACGAGTTCAGAAGTGTGCTGAACGTTTGGGGGCAATTCTCTTGCCGTCACCTTTTTTTGTGGTAATGGAATTACCCCTTTTTACTGCACTGCTGATTTCTGTCTTTGCGGGTGAAGTGGACGATGTACCCCTGTACATTGTGGAAGGTACATCCTCCCCTTTGCCTCCAAAGATTGGCTGATTTACTAAAGTGGAATTACCGTTTGCGGTAATTCTGCAAATTGGCAACGGACTCCAACAGTGAGGATTAACACTGCCGTACCACCACTCCTAATCCGGCGGTAAATCCACCAGTCCTAGTGGCTGTACCAGATCAGTCTGGCAGTAAAATGGATGAAATTTCGGCGCACTCGTATGAGTACAAATTATGCTCTCTGGAGTATAACTGATACAGCAACCAGCCATTGTTGTTTTTCCCTATGACTCGGCCTCCCTGTAGGTGGCGCTGTTCGCTTGTTGTTAAATCACAAATACTTTTTTCTATTTTCTGTACAAAGGCGACCGTGTGAACTTGTCAATGAGTGAAATATATTTCAACTGCGTCACTAAGTCTACCAGAGAAGAAAAAGCGTGGCCTGCTTATTCGCTCGCCTTCTCTTTGTTAAAATTGCGACGCGTCGAATGTCCAGAACCTACCACAAGTGGTCAAAGTTTCAATATATATCTAGTGGTACCCTGGTCATGGTAAGAAATAAATAACAAAAACAAAAAAAACAGCAGGTCAAGGGGTGGGGGCTTAATAGCTTATCCTTTTATTCAGTGGTGGAAATGGAAAATAAAAGTGTTATTGTTAATCATCACTGGCCAAAAATGATACATTGAAAACTATACTTTCATGTGGGCTTTAAAAGGGGTAAATTTAGAACTAAGAAAGGCGACGTAGACGGTAGTTTAAAGCTTAGAGCAAGGGAAACAACTATCACTGCTTATTTTTTGATTAATTAAAATTTCTGTATTACTGCACAGAGAGGGGAACTGGGTGCCACCGGCCCCAGCGCAGTAGGCCCAGCTTCGCCTCCTCTGCGCGGGCTCCCTGACTCTGGCAAACTCTGCTGTTAGTTTCCCTGTGAGGGTAAGGCCGCGCTGGCAGATGAGTGAGGGTGCAAATGCTCACCCCCCTGCAATTTCCTAACTCAGCCCAATCTCATGGTAAGGTGAGGTGGGACCAAAGTGAGGACTAAGGACGGATGTTGGGAGAGTAGGGAGGAGCAAGGAAGTCTCGAGGAGGATAGCTCAGGGGGAACGTGCTCCTCTTGGAAGCAAAATGACATAGAGCAATCCAGGTTCGATCCCCGGCTCTGGCTTAGAAACCTCTGGGTGTTAAGCTCGATATAAATAACCAAGTATAATTATAAATAGAAAGGGAAGAGTGCACTGTACAATGTAGAAGGCTATACACCTAACTAATGGTGTGGGGCAGTTCTTTCTCAATCCTTGTCTGATGGCGTTACATTCTGCTCTGAAGCTTTAACCATGCTGAAGATATGGTGTGCACGCGCCTGTGCACAATCCTACCTGCATCATAGTTTCCAACATGACCCATTCCAATCTCTAGCTGCATATCCAGCCCTGTTTTTCTCTTTGCATTCTGGGATTTGTAGTTCTGCGGTTGCCATTATAAAACTCAGACTTTAGGTCCCAGAATGTAAAGAAAAAAACAGGACTAGATAAGCACCTACAGATTGGAATGGGTCATGTTGTTGGCAACTATTGTGTAGCACCATCCACCCCCAAGGAGAAGCACCATACCGCCTACATTTGCAAATAAAAACCTCTAAAATATATGGCCCCACCCATAGTCAACAAGACACCTCCCAATTGCACAAGGCTCCACCCACATGGTCCGCACACATATCAAATAGCTAATCTCAGCTGTTGTAGCTACCAATAGAAACACGTTTGCAGTTTGTACTAAATAGTGGAATGCAATAAATGTTGTTTTTATTTGAAAAACTATTTCTATTATAATCTTTGCACCACACAGCTGCCTCCCCAAAAAAGTTATTTGCTTATGCAGTAAATCAATTCCTTCAGTTCCCGAAATGATATTGATTGTGTGATTGACAACGTGCACAAAGCTGTACAAAATGAAACTCTGTTTGTGCTCTCAAAAACGCATTAACCATTTTTACAGTGCCACACAACATTCCATCCGGAGACGGCCTTCGCGCCTCTTTAACTTGATTTCAGGGACTTATACCCTTAAACATTGCTTTGAGTAATTGTGCGAGAGAGCTTCATAACCGGAAAGAAAATCCTATATATGCGCCTAAGTCATACCAATGGCCCCTGTGCACTATACAAAACACCAAAATATACAATGTTTGTGTTTCTTCTATGTTAGAAGAAAGGTTATTTCTTGGAAATTTCTGTATATTTGATTTACTATTAAAGCCACTAGGTGGCGATATCATCTTACTTTTCTTTACTTCAGAAAGCCCGCTTGACGGTCGTACTATCACAGACCTGGATAAAGAATTGAAACTCGGAGAGCCAAACTCTTCCAGGAGAAGCGCCTTAAACTTAAAACCCGGAGTCTCCGGGCTAAAGCCGGAGTTTAAGCAGGTATGAGCGTCACACACACCGACTATGAACGAGTCTCGCGAAGCGCAGGACTCGATACTTCTGCAGCGTAGGGAGCGGACCATGTTTTCTTTAACCCCGCAAACTCCTCTTTTCCCTGGCCTGATCTCCAAAGCCGTAGAACGCCACCCACAAGACAAAGATGGACCGCAGCTATGTCATTTCCTCTCAGGGACTTCATTAAATTCCATTTCACCAAATCCTCTTTTTTTACAGCAAATAAATGTGGGCATACCCCCTCCTTTCACCCCACACCGTTCTAAATACGTACACCCACAGCCTATCTACATATTTGCAGTTGAATGTAGAAGAGTCTGTATGGTGAAATGGTATTCGAGGAAAGTAGAGGTAATTCGCACACTCCAGCGACATCATCGTACCAATTGGCTCCTGAGGCTTCAAGCCCCTCCTCCTTTTGATATCAGATTTAAGCACTCTGGGCGCTAGATGGTGATGAATGAAGGATTCCACAGTGCATACAGATGCCATAGACACTCATGATGATAAATGCAGTGAAGTCTTTTGACACTCACTTCCGGCCCACAAGTACGATAATGTACCAATTACCTAAGGCAGGAGTTTCCACATGTTCAGACCTCAGATGCAAATAAAATGGATTCTCTGCACCCCACAGAAATGTGGATTATGAAAGACATTTTTTTCACACCACGAGACAAGGTAAAAATGAAGCGATGAACCAAAATGGATGTATACTAATCTTCAAATCAGCGCTTTACATGGGCCTAGTTCACCTTCGATACCGTAGAATGGGTTACCACTACCCAAGTTAGAATGTGTGAGGGCTTTCAGCTCAGAGTAGAACCCTGATGCTGCAATGCCAAACGCGGACACCTTTAAGCTACCTCCTGCCTAATAAAGCAACTGCGGCCTACCCACCCACAACGAGAATCTGCTTGTTATTTCAAGGGGTTGGCATGGGGGACATGGTGCTCATGACTAATGCGGGGGAGGAAGCGAGAGTGAGTTGAAAGCAAGCATGCAAAAATGGGGCACAGGGGCCTAGTGTGGGCTGTTGCAGCTAAACCAGAGGACGCGCCGAGCAAAGGGACACCTGGGTGGACGCTGCCGCAGCCGCATCGCTCATCAGGTCACGGGAGGCCCCCGCTTCCTCCTTTGGTAGTAACAGATGGGGGAACACTACCCAGACAGGGTGACTCTAGGTGACATGAAATGGGTGGGGCGGAGGAGCCCCAGGGTGTGACAAGGACAGGGAGGGGAAGGAAAACTGCCCCATCCTACAAAAGGTGTTTTATTAGCACAGAACACGCAGGCCAACACCCTCTAACTTTCAGGACAGGCAGGGAGGAACACTTGTGTATAAGCGCGATACAAATAAAATATCATATCATAAATACTCCAGAGACAATTGGCAAAATATTCCTCAGTCCATTTCAAGGTTTAGGAAAATTGAAGCACAGACAAGTAAAACTTGTACATAGACAATTCTGTACAACCAGCCACTCAAGCATTTTAGAGGCATACTATTCAATTTAAAACATCAAGTCGAGAAACAATTGCAGCACCTAACTGACCAGGACATTATTGACCAGTTTCAACTCCTACTCCTTGGGTCTTCCCAATAGTCCCAGTACCGAAGAAAGGATGGGACCAACAAATACGAATATGCATTGATATGAGATGCATCAGGCTCCACACATTTCTGATATGATTGACCTCTTAAATGGCCAACTGTTCTCTTAAAATGCGACCTCAACAAACGTTACCACCAAGTTGAATTAGCGCCTGTCAGTAGATACATCACGCCTTTTGCAACACATTTGGGCCTATAACGCTACAAGCTGATGACTTTCAGTCAAGGAAGAAATATTCTTCGGGGAGATACGTAAAGTGATACAGCATGTACCACAATGCTTAAACTACAGCAATAACATCCTCAACTTTGGAGTCAATCAAGAACAACATGATGATGTGTTACAAAGTGTGTGCATGGTTCTAGAAGGCACTCATCCAATGCTTAACAAAGACATGTGCGAATTTAGCAAAAGGACACTCAAATTCTTTGGACATATATTCTCTAAGAAAGGCATCGAAGCTGGCCCCCGGAAAAAAAAACTCTGCACTCATTTCAACCTCCATACCTCACAACCTATCAACCCTTTGTTTATTCTTAGGCCTGTCAAGTTACAGCATACAGGGTTTTGCGCCAATCAGGGCCCCAATGCGACAGCTCACAAAACAAGATCATGTGTTCCCATGGTCTCAATGTCAAGATGCACAATCCGTCACAGATTTGCAATGGCAATTCGTATATCATACTTTGAATGAAATTTAGAAACAGAACTAAGGGTAGGTGCCAGCTTCATAGGATTAATGTCTGTTCTAGCCTATTCAGACAACAAAGCCGGACAACCCAAAATGTATAATCTCATATACTTGGAAGCTTGACTGAGATGGAACTCGCCTGCTGCAAGGCTGAGAAGGAAAGTCTGGTGGTCGTATGGCATGCAAACATTTTCATCTTTTTCTATTTGGGACAGTTCACAATAATAATGGACCATCAAGTACTCCTTGCCGTTTGTGAAAACCCCAAAGCATGGCTACCTCTAGGAATTGCCCAGTGGGGTTTATGGTTACAAGATTACAAATTCCAAATAATACAAAAACCTGCCAAGGAAAATACTCCAGCAGACTTCTTATCAAGACATCCATTGTCGACATGCAATCCTAGCAAGTCCATTGCAGATTGTTACATTAATTAAGTGACACACCATGCAAAGCCGTTGTGCATATCACTTAAGATCAAAGTCAAATCTGAGCAAGATGACACTATGTCAATCATCAGAGAATGTCTACTCTTGGGCAAGGGGAAACATGCAATGTCCAAGGCTAAAGAGGAAAATATACAAGATGTGAGGGAACTGTAAATCGTCCCACGAATGAAAGACTAACTATTGCTACATGACTCAAATATACTTCAAAAACTGTAGGACCGGATAGTGTGGAGGTGGCACGTGAAGGTCAGAGAGTTATTGTTTCTACCAAGCGACTACTACGTCAGAAAATATGGTTTCCACAGATGGAAAATTTGGTAGAGAACATTCTAAAAAATGGTCACGCATGTCACGCTATAAGCCTTCACATCAATGCAGAACCATTTCCAATGTCCACTCTAGCAGATGATATCTATCTATCTATCTATCTATCTATCTATCTATCTATCTATCTATCTATCTATCTATCTATCTATCTATCTATCTATCTATCTATCTATCTATCTCTCTCTCTCTCTCTCTCTATCCATCCATCCATCTCACCAGCGTCTATCTATCTATCTATCTATCTATCTATCTATCTATCTATCTATCTATCTATCTATCTATCTATCTATCTATCTATCTATCTATCTATCTATCTATCCATCTATCTCTCCAGCGTTTATCTATCTCTCTCCCTCTCTCTCTCT
The DNA here is from genome assembly GCF_040938575.1 of Ambystoma mexicanum. Classification (NCBI taxonomy): domain Eukaryota; kingdom Metazoa; phylum Chordata; class Amphibia; order Caudata; family Ambystomatidae; genus Ambystoma; species Ambystoma mexicanum. The sequence continues at coordinate 125,583,136 of NC_090934.1, forward strand.
CTCTATCTCTCTATCTATATTTCTTTTGTATAGCGCCATACGCCCATAGGCCTCGAGGCGCTCACAATGGACAAGAGCAGGCACATAGAACATAAAGCAGCGTGAGTCTGGTGTTCTATGGTAGATTTAAATTTGAAAGGGTAAGCTGTCCGTAAATCAAACAACCATGTCTTTAGTTGTTTTAGTTATGGGAGGGGATTGCAGTTGATTTTATGGGCCATTTCAATCTGACTCGTAGATGTTAGTATTAAGATACCCAGACCTGGGGTCTCATCAACAGCTGCCTCACATCACCCCTGCTCTTGTCCGATTTTCACATCTATGGTAGTGAAATCAGACAACGGGCGCCCCTTTTGTGAGTCATGACTTTCAGAAGTTTGCAACCTGAGTGGGTTTTCATCATAACTCTGGGCACGAGGAAATGGCATGGTTGAGTGTTTCATGGGTAACATTAAAAGAAAAGTGCAAACATCACACATCTTCCACGTGCCCATCGTCCAATTTCTTCTATGCACTTACTCTATCAGAATTGTCCCTGGACCTAGTATGATGGCAACCTCGTCTGTCCCTCCCGCTCCCCTTAGTCGTCCCCTCCCTCCAGCACTATCTGAAATGTCGTCAAGCCTAGTATGATAGTCGCTTGTTTTGTTCCACCCCTCCCTTTCTGCACCCCTCTCCCTCACCTTTTGTTTTTCTCCGGATCTACCAGAAATGTCATCAGGCCTACTACGGTAGTCGTAGTAAGTGCTTAGAAGCCGGCCATCTGTCAGCCCTACCTCATCGTCTAATCCTATGCCAAGGCAGGACCAAAGTGAGGTATACTCCCTAGACAGATCTATGCTGGCAAGCAGCGAATGAAAGTTTAAAAATAAAAGACTAAGTGAGACTTCTTCTTCATCACTGGAAACCATATGACAAAGGGTTCATGAAATAGATCTATCCCGTCATTGGTGGTAGAAGGATGCAAACATCTATAAGAGCTTGGATACCCAACCAATGGTTCCCATCATGTTTACAAGACCTAAACGACTACAGTCTGCAGGACTCATGAGATAGATCCATACCTTCAATAGTGGTAGAATGATCAAACATCAACAAGAGAAAAGAAGTCCAAACAGCTCTTCCCAGCATAATGACAAGACCCAAGGACTCTGGTCTGCAGGGTTCAGAAGATACATCTACCCCTTCAATGATGGTGGAAGGATGCAAACATCTACAAGAGCTTTGAAATCCAATCAACTCTTCCCATCATGATGACAAGGCCCAAGAGACTGCAGTCCGCAGGGTTCAGAAGATAGATCTATACCTTCAGTGGTGTAGAAGGATGCAAACATCTACATTGGCTTGGAAATCAAACCAACTCTTCCTATCATGATGACCGGAGACACCAGTAGGATGGGCTTTGGAGCCACACTGGGACAGATCTGTGTACAAGGGAGGTGAAACAAACACCAAAGTTCTCAAACATTGTCAAAATGCTCAGAACACCCTCACTGCCCTGTGTCCCACCTCTCGCACAGCCTAACAAACCCACAAAAACTAGGAAAGGGGAAGTCAATTTTTAGAGCATCAAACTTCCTTTAGGAAATGTGAAGCCACTATTTAGCTGAAGGAACTTAATTGCGTCAGTTCGAGATTCGAGGCTCCAAGACATTTGCATGCCCTAACCCTGACACCAGGTTCAACTCAGTTGGTCTATCTGGTCTTACCAGTGCAAGTGTGGGTGTCTTTTGCATTGAATGGCTTGCTGATAGTTGAGTCTTGCTCCCTTCTTCGGGTCCCATTCTTTCCCTGTATAGATTTAGTACTGATTCTTACACCTGAACAAGGTGAGCCAACATATATTCGCTGCAGGTTCTGTGGGACTGCTGTTCCTCACAAGCAGCAGTAGCTACAGAGTCCCCACTTTCAGTAGAATTGACAATACTGTGCTTTGTGGAGAGCCTAGATTCTCATCTACTATATGCCGTATATGCCTCCCAGGTGTATGTCTCATCAGTAGCTATAGAGTCCCCACTTTCAGTAGAATTGACAATTCTGTGCTTTGTGGAGAGCCAAGATTCTCATCTACTACATGCTGTATGCTTCTGAGGTGTATGTCTCATCAGTAGCTACAGAGTCCCCACTTTCAGTAGAATTGACAATACTGTGCTTTGTGGAGAGCTTAGCTTCTCATCTACTACATGCCGTATGCTTCCCAGGTGTATGTCTCAGAGTCCCCACTTTCAGTAGAATTGACAATGCTGTGCTTTGTGGAGAGCTTAGCTTCTCATCTACTACATGCCATATGCTTCCCAGGTGTATGTCTGATCAGTAGCTACAGAGTCCCTACTTTCAGTAGAATTGACAATACCGTGCTTTGTGGAGAGCCTAGCTTCTCATCTACTATATGCCGTATGTTTCCCAGGTGTATGTCTCATCAGTAGCTACAGAGTCCCCACTTTCAGTAGAATTGACAATACTGTGCTTTGTGGAGAGCCTAGCTTCTCATCTACTATATGCCGTATATGCCTCCCAGGTGTATGTCTCATCAGTAGCTATAGAGTCCCCACTTTCAGTAGAATTGACAATACTGTGCTTTGTGGAGAGCCAAGATTCTCATCTACTACATGCTGTATGCTTCTGAGGTGTATGTCTCATCAGTAGCTACAGAGTCCCCACTTTCAGTAGAATTGACAATACTGTGCTTTGTGGAGAGCTTAGCTTCTCATCTACTACATGCCGTATGCTTCCCAGGTGTATGTCTCAGAGTCCCCACTTTCAGTAGAATTGACAATGCTGTGCTTTGTGGAGAGCTTAGCTTCTCATCTACTACATGCCATATGCTTCCCAGGTGTATGTCTGATCAGTAGCTACAGAGTCCCTACTTTCAGTAGAATTGACAATACCGTGCTTTGTGGAGAGCCTAGCTTCTCATCTACTATATGCCGTATGTTTCCCAGGTGTATGTCTCATCAGTAGCTACAGAGTCCCCACTTTCAGTAGAATTGACAATACTGTGCTTTGTGGAGAGCCTAGCTTCTCATCTACTATATGCCGTATGCTTTCCAGGTGTATGTCTCATCAGTAGCTACAGAGTCCCCTCTTTCAGTAGAATTGACAATACTGTGCTTTGTGGAGAGCCTAGATTATCATCTACTATATGCCGTATGCTTCCCAGGTGTATATCTCATCAGTAGCTACAGAGTCCCCACTTTCAGTAGAATTGACAATACTGTGCTTTGTGGAGAGCCTAGCTTCTCATCTACTATATGCCGTATGCTTCCCTGGCGTATGTCTCATCAGTAGCTACAGAGTCCCCACTTTCAGTAGAATTGACAATACTGTGCTTTGTGGAGAGCCTAGCTTCTCATCTACTATATGCCGTATGCTTCCCTGGCGTATGTCTCATCAGTAGCTACAGAGTCCCCTCTTTCAGTAGAATTGACAATACTGTGCTTTGTGGAGAGCCTAGATTATCATCTACTATATGCCGTATGCTTCCCAGGTGTATGTCTCTGCTGTCTTTTGAAGTCCCCTGACCAAGTGTTGCAGGTACCCTGTAGAGATAGGGGACTCCTAACTTCCATGATCCTATGTTCCAAGAAGAACCCCTATATGGCAGCAGCCCCTCCAAAAGTGAATATGATCTATTGGGATTCCTGTTGTCAAATGAGAAAGTATATCGTGCCTCCTATTGCAGTGAATATATGTATATTGGCCTACACCAAGGTGCTTGTAAGTCACTTGCGAAGAAATCTGTGTTGCAAGGTCCTGACCTTAAAATCAATGTAAGCCGCTATTTTAGGTCAATCCGTCATTTTAGGTTTGCTTTGTAAAGTCACCGGGCCTCATTACGACCCTGGCGGAAAGGGGTTTGCGGTAGCGTTAGCTGCGCCGACCCCTTTCCGCCAATTACGAGGTCCCTTAGCGCCATGGCGGATTTAACACCTGCTTTTAGCGGGCCTCATTACGACCCAGGCGGTAAGGGGTTTACGGCGCCGTAAACAGCGCCGACCCTTACCGCCTGATTAGGAGGTCCCTTAGCGCCATGGCGGATTTAACACCTGCTTTTAGCAGGTGTTAAAATCCATGGCGCTAAGGGACCATGGAGTTAATTACGCCACCGTAATTTACGGTGGCGTAATTAACGCCTTCCCCACTCCCATTATGCCCTATGCGGCAAAAATGGGAATGGGGAAGGGTAAATGGGACATGGGGATTTACCGCCCCGCCAAGGTCGGAATGGGGCGGTAAAGTCACGGCCCAGGCGGTAACTTACCGCCTGGGTCGTAATGAGGCCCACCCTGTGAGTTTAAATGGTGGACGATGTCATTCCGAAATATAACATGGCCGTCTTGACCTTGCATGTAGCTAATATGTAACTTGCCTGCAGGCCACTTGTTGAGGTCGTGAACTGAGACCTTGTCCTTCGTTGACCTGTGTATAAAGGATTACTCGTGCAATGAAACTAATCCGCGAGCATATGTTGAGAACAATGTATTCAAATACTGAACGTAGAACACTTGTTTAACTACATTGTATTAATGTTTGAGAAGACCTGCATGGGTAATCCCAGAATACACAGTTGCCGTGTAGGCTTGTTGATATATGTATTAAAAGCAAACCAGTTACATGTGGATATGCGAACTCGGCATGAACCCTAGATCAGTAATGTATTAGAGGAATATTAACCCGAAGTCGGGTTGGACATTGTGTTCGCAAATAGTATAAAAGAGCAATGAATTTTAATGTACAGCGTCTCTCACTGAACACACTGAACCACGCTGGAGTTCGCTGTGTTGAACTGAGGACCGATAGCTATCTGATTTTGTTCTGTTCTTTGTAACTGAATTCAGTATAAAGTACTTTGTATGTTCCTTTGTAACCAGTGTTCGTTGTATTTCCTTTTGGGGTACTCAGCCTCGATATTTTGATTTTGTTTTCACACTGTGACTTTCCCATGCCTTGGCATGTGGGTCTAGAGAAGGTGGCCAAAGGATCCACCCCATAATGCCCCTTGCTGTTCGGGGAGGTATGTGTGCATACATGTACATATTTATGCCTACCAATGCCATTGTGGTGCAGTGCAATACCACCTACATATTCCATCTGTAATGGAAAGTCATGTCTATAGCATTCCTCAAGTCATGCCAGGCCCACAAAGTGGCCATTTGCGTGGCTCCTGCCTCAGGTACTTTGTGCACCTTAGTTGAAGACTTGCAGACTCACAAATGACTGTCATCTATACTAGATAAACTCTTTAAAGCTTGGCATTACTTCTCTTGATTATGTGCACGAGTAAATGGTTATCTTAAGTAATCTCTTTCCGAGAAGAGAAAATTCTCTTCATCACAGACCATAAGACATGTTTTAATTTACCAGAGAGTATCAGAGGAACATTCGGGGAAAGTAAATGTGTACTTTTTATTAACCGTAAGGGCACTGTGGTGAAGGACACTCCTGCAGGGCCCTGACCACCTTCAGGAGAATCCTGCCCTTGAGATCTCAGATGACATCAACCTTTTTTGAAGTTGGCCATTACCGTGGTTTATCTGATGTATAATAATGATATATTGGGGGTCATTACGAGTCGGTGGTAGGGGATACCGGGCACCGGTAAGGAGACTGGTTCCAGTAATCCCCTACTGCCCGATTCCGAGGTCCCCTAACAGGAACCGCAAGGGACGTGTGGTCGGACCACACGTCCCTTTCGGGTCCCGCTAAGGGACCAGGGCGCAAATAATGGGTTTGCCATTCGCGTACCCGTTATTTGCACGCTCCCCATTACCATTGAGCCCTATGGGGGCTCAAATTGGAATGGGGAATGGTTTGTGCAATGGGGACTTACCGGTCCCGCCAGGGTCGGACTAGACCGGTAAGTCCCCATTGCACAACACCGGACACGGTCACGGTATGGGAGCTAATTGCTCCATGGCTACCGCCATACTCGTAAAGACCCCAATTCAGTTCACAATTAAACCTGCTGTAACCACTTGGGTACAGGCGCGTTATAAATGACTTATCATATTATATGATATTCAAGCTAAGTCCAACTAAGCATCTATAGCCAATGGAAATGCCAAACCATTGCCAGAACCCCCTGCCGGCATCGTACACCTCACTTTTCCTGTCCTTCAGAGGGTCTAAATTCAGGCTTAGATATCCCAAAGACATCCCAACCATTTAATGTCCTCTCTTTGCTGACCAACCCACATCTCACAAACCTCTCACCTCTGTCCTTAGCCTCGCTCTCCACCCTAGATTGTACCATTACTGACCCGAGTACAACGTGTAGATTGGGAAAACATGCCACACATGGGGTACCAATTGCTGCTTCCCATAGGGTGATTTTAGAGAATATTAGAATGACAAGCAAGGATAGAGGCAATACCTTATACACAATAAACAAATAATAAGAGGTAAAAGGCCATGCAACACAAAATAAGTAAGAAACAAAATAGAACAAGTTAGAAGAAACAGGAACATCAAAAAGCCTCATCCTTCCAAGCCATAGGAGGGATTTTATTAGCTGGACCCAGTGAGGCTCTTATCTACTAGGTCTCTCGGACAATGGACGTCAGGAAAGATGACCAGCTTTTTGTGGGTTATGCTGGTGGCCCTGATGTGTGACCATGCCGACCCTGTCAAGGTGGATTATCCTGTGCATCTCGGAATGCTATGATCGGGCTTGAAAGGATGTGCCTGAAGGTCTCACAGCTCATTCGGCCAGAGAAATGACCAGGGGTGTTGCTAGGTCTGGAAAAGACCCGGGGCTATGCTGATGTCGGAACTGTTGGGACTGGGGGCTAGCTAGCCTTTTGGCTGTAGCTCCTGAGATTATATCCGGGGCTATAACCAAAAGGCCAGGGGCTTTAGCCCCCTTAGCCCCCCCCTAGCGACGCCTCTGGGAATGACTGCCACCTTCCTGTTCTGCACATTTGCCAGGCAGCTACATTTGCAAAACATTACTGCTTGGATCTCCAGTCAGGACACGATGCTCGTTTTTGTAGAGCGGTTCTCCAGAGCTTTCTGGTATAGATGGTGTCCTTGCTTTCCTCCCTTCTCGAGGTATACATACTGCTTAGGGAGTGCAACATAGAGGAGGGATCCATGGGAGGACGGAATCCATTAGAAGAACAAATTGCTTACCTCTTGGTAATGTTCTTTATGATGGATGCTCAATAACGCCCTCCCATCCTGACCCACTGGGCAGATAGAAAGGACAGTTTTAGGTTCTGCGGTCCCTCAGCCTCAGAGTGCTATGGAATAAGGGTAGAACTAAGGTCATGGGGCACAGCTGCTCAATATATACCGGCCCCGACATCATGTCAGCCGTGGGTGCGTAGACACATCGAGCGGAGACAATGCAGAGGCACACTGCACCCCCGGTGTCAGAAAGGTTTCCGAAGAGCAGTTGTGACAGGATATCCATCTCATTAATGAGGAGTCGGTTGGACGAACACGCATCAATGGTGTAAGTATTTTGATAATTACCCAATTTAAAGGTGCGCAGTTTATGGATCCTTGAAGAGTAAACAACTGAATTGACCATCCCTGGATTTTAACGTTGAGCGGTGTCAACCCAGAGGTTTAAACTGTTCACAGCAGTGAGCGCTTAACCCTGTGAGCTATCTGGCTGTCTTTCTGCTGTAGTTACATATTAAAAAAATACAAAGAATGAATCGCTAGCAACTGGCATCTATCACAGAAAAACAGGTACATGCGATGGGTGCATTTCCCGCCAGCATCTCCCTCCGTTTACGGAAAATCAGGAACAGGGCTAAGCAGTTCCTTTGTGCAATATTCTATAATTCGTTTAAATCACCAGCAGAGAAAGACAGGCTGCCCCACGCATTACACGACAGGGGACTGTAGTTAAAGAAATAATTACAGCTGTTCTTCCAGACAATAGCAGCATTGCCGGGATGCCGCCAGTAATGCAAATTACTAGCATTATTGTATTGCCAAGCCAAAAACAAGCACCCATGACATCAAGCATCTTTTAATTATGTTGAACACAAGGCCCTGTGCCCACACTGATTGCTGTCGGCTTTACAATGCCTAACATATGTCCAAATGGCACTGCAATGATGTTGTGGGAAACCGATCTTACCTCCATGGTTGGAGAGTTAATGAGGGCAGGGTCCTTTACCGGTTCTACGTGGTTAAACCATAACATTTTGGGCTTTTCTTTTTGGTTATGCCAGCCCCCATGCCCCCTGCCCGACCCCATGGCTCCCACTCTCCTTAACCCAACTCCTGCATAAACATATATTGTATAAAATCTAAAAATCTAAATATATAAATATTTGGTCGACTCAATCAAAGTGACTCGACTGCATACTGCATTTGTTCAAAAATATCACAGTGCAACCACTGCAAGATCCCCTTTGTTTTACGGATTAGAAGCTAAGAGGATTGAGCAGAGTTGGCATGTTTTTGACCACCACCAAGAAGTCACCATACAAAAATTAGACAGACTTGACAGAAATGTAGGCATCACTAAGGTTGACATTTAATCATACTGTAACATTAAGTAACTTGAATGAAAGACAAAAGAATAGAAACATTTAAGATGGTGGTATTCATGTTGGCACTGTAAAAACCTTATTTGTCAAAGAGAAGGTTAGGGGAAGTGATGTAGGATAAAGAATTGATAGTGTTGGAAGGCAAGTGTACGCCTCTTGAGCCGGACTCATTAAATAGCTGTGCTTTTAGAACAAATTTTTGTTTTTTTTGTTTTATTTGTATGTGTTCGTTTAGAACTTTACAAAAGAAAATCAAGAAAAGGCGAGAGAATGACTTTCACTAAAATAACCCAGAAAGAGTCTGATAGTTTCACGAGGGGTGGGGCCGTTTGGACTGTATCCTCTGCATGGTGAGTTGCAGAATTTTGGTTGAAGCTAGTAACCAGCAGTTTCGGTCCCCCCCTATCAGTCTGTTCCAGCACGTAGCTTCATCCCATCCGTGTTCCTCTGGGCTAAAGTGCTTTATGTAGGCTGATCTTAAGTCTAAAGTTGCTGGGCATGAGATCAATAGGTGCCTGATGGATTCGGTTTCGTCATTGCACAAACGGCATGTGTTGGAGTCAGAGAGGCCTCGAATCTTCAGGATCTCATTTGTTTCCAGTAGGTTTAGCCGGATTCTTAACATGTAGTTTCTTGCTCTCCTGTTAGGAAATTTCCGGAGATATTTCATCGGCTCGTTTAATTTGGTGAGCATGGTGGGAAGGTGGAGAAGGAGTTTATTTTTGTTAGCCAGGTCTTGGGTCTGTATCCAATCTAGTTCTTTCAATTTCTTATAAACTCTCAGCGGGTTTGTAATGAGGTCAGCTTCCGTGCACGTCACTGATTCTAAACTGGACGTGATTTTGTTTTTCCAGGTTTGTAGCATTTTGACTTTGCCATTTTGTAGTTCTTTGTTCAATAGACCAAATATTTGGTCAGTGTCGGCCATGATGCATTTTCTGAATAACCTAAGTGAGTTTAGGTTTACTGTTGCTGTTAGTGACAATAGGCTAAGTTCCTGGCGAATTGCAACAATGGATGTAGATTTTGGAAGGTTCAGGACTGATTTCCAGAACTTGCTCTCCAGTTTTTGCCAAGTTCTTTCTGGGATTGTTGGCATAGCCTCTGTTCCATAGGTAATTGACGGAACGACTTTTTTCTTATAAAAGTCTATTACCGGAATGCACGAAAATTTGCCAAATGTTGTGTCGATTGCTTTTGCTTGTGAGGCTAGTTTCCCCAACTTTATTTCCAACGCGATCTGCATAGATATTTCGTTTTTTGAAGAGTCGATCTGGACACCTAGGTATTTGTAGTCGGGTACCAGCTCGATCTCTTTACCCTCTAAATACCATTTGAATTTTCCAGAGGATTTGTTTTTCTTCCCTCCTCCTTCCAGAGTCATTATTTTTGTTTTTTCTTGATTTATTTTTAGGTTGTTTTCGGCTGTATATCTCAGGAGGTTTGTTAATTGTCTCTGGAGGCCGATCTGAGTTTGATCCAGGAGGATTAGATCGTCAGCATACAAAAGGTAGCTTATTTTTGAGGCTGCGAGGGACGGCGGAAACGTGTGCTCCAGGTCTACAGAATCGCCGTAATCTCCAAGATATGCAAGGAACAAGGCAGGTGCTAGCGGGCATCCCTGTTTTACCCCTCGCCCGGTCTGAATTTCTTCTGACAGGTCGCCTCTTTGGGAGAGTCGAACCCTGAGGGAAGTGTCCGTGTGGAGAGCTTTAATTGGTTGGAATATTTCTTGAGGACAATTCCATCTCTCCAGTTTGGCCCATAGGCGATGTCTGTCGACGAGGTCGAAAGCCTGCGTTAGATCTATAAAGGCAATGAAAATCCGTGATTTTTTTTCCCAGGCTTTACTTTTTAGGGTGCTAATCGCTAAGATGTTCGCCATCGTTCCCGTATTTTTCTTGAAGCCCGATTGGTAGTTGTCGTTGCATGGGGCTTTTTCGGCCCAGGATTGAAAGCGGTCCAAGAGTAAACTTCCAAAGACTTTCCCAATGCAATCCAACAGGGCAATAGGGCGGTAGTTTCGAGGATCGATGATGTCCCCCTTTTTGTAGATGGGGACGATAATAGCTTTTGTCCAGGACGGCGGCAAAGATTGCTGCTCGGAACATTTCTGAAAGATGGAGGCTAAAAGAGTAGCCCATTCCTGGCAGTTGTTTTTCAGATCGATGTTTGAAATCCCGTCTGGGCCCGCAGCTCTGGAAATCTTTAGTTTTTTTATATGGTTGCTAATTTCTTCTCGGTCATTCAGTTGAATCCAAGCTGACTTCTGGATTGTGCTGTCCTGACAGGTGATTTGGGCGGTGGCTTGGAAGACCGAGGAGAAGTGCGTGATCCATTTGTGCTCTGGCATGGCATTGATTGTGGAGTTGTGCAATGAAGGCGCTGTGGATTTCAACAAGGACCAGAATTCTTTTGCTTTGTTGCCATTGATGGCTTTTAGCATTTTTTCGGCGTCTTGTTGGTATAGACGGTAGCGATGTTCTTTCACCCATGATTTGTAAGTTGTGGTTGCCGCTTTTAGTTTTTCTTTATTTGACAAGTCGTTTCCTAGTTGTCTTTTAAGTTTTCGCAGCTCCCTTCTTTTGGCCACCAAGGTGGCATCATAGGCGTGCTTTGGAGGTGCATGAGCTGGGGTTATCTGTTTTGCGTTCGTTCGATGTTTTAACAGCAGAGGTACATAATCAAGATTCTTTGCGACCTTGGATTTTTCTTCCCCGGTGTAATTTGCCAGCAGCGTTTTTACCACTCGGGTTGTCAAGTTTAACCGGTTTCCACGGGCGTTTGATTCTATTTCCATAGTATAAGGCTCAAGCACCCTGTGGTGATTTGCCAATGACATTGTCAGCTGGTTGTGGTCGCTGGCTGTGGTCTGTCGGACTTCAAAGGATTGAACTTTGTTCAGAAGAGGTCTGGATACATAGATATAATCTATGGTCGCTTTTAATGGACCTTGTTCCCAGGTTGGCAGGCGGTTATTGTTTGGGAAGGCGAAATTCAGATTTTCGAATTTTCTAGAGGACATCAAGGAAGACCACAAGAGGCCTCTTTTCAATGCTGTTGTAGTTTGCGAGGATGCATCTAGTGTTCGTGGTTCTCTGGGGCATTTGGCATTCAGATCCCCACAGATGATGATTGAAGAGACCTGACGTGTTGCTTGGATTTCATCAATCAGGTTTTCCATCATTTGGAGGTAGGACTGATGGTTTATTGCCGCCGGGTTCCAGTAAGTGTTTATCACCACTATTTGCTGCGGAAGAGAGAGGGGTTTTTCAGACCATTCACATAAAACTGCTAGGATTGACAGATTTGCTTGAAGGGTTGACTTGAGGGTCAACCCGATTCCCTGTCGGCAGGCCAAAAGGAGACCTGAAGTCGGCCGACCTAAGGCTCCTTTATTGGCTGGGGCCAGAATTATGTCATACCCATCCATGGCTGGGTTGTGTCTAAGCCAGGTCTCTTGAAGACAAATAATGTCAAATGAGGCTAAGTTTGCATCGCCCGTTGTGGTGAGATGTAAGTGGCCTCTCGTATTCCATGAGCAGAAGTTTAGTGATGGTGTGAGCCGGTTGACATTCCGTTTTCCCTTGGGCTCTGCTGGGTGACCGGCGAGTTGCTATTTGGATTTGGATCCTTGTGATAGGGCCTTAGGGAGCCAGGCCCACAGCTCCTGTAGTTTTGCGGTTGATTTTTGAACTGTAGAGGCGCTTTCTGTTTGGGCTCTGTAGATTGATTTGTTGTTTTCCGCCGTAGACACAGTCTTAGTCAAGTTAAGGCGATTTGGTTGATCTCGCTTCAAAGAAGTCTCTTCTGTAGGCTCGTTCATCTCGGCGCGTCTAGGGGTGACGGATTTAGGTTCTCGATGGCTTTCAGGTAGCTTTGAGGGTGGATTTGCCACTGTTCGAGTTAGCCCTGAGAGACTTTGTGACTCCACTTTTTGGTCTTGCCCCGAGGTTTTAGACTTTCGGGTCGATTTTTTTTCTAGGTTCACTTTTTCCCTGTTGGGCCCCTTTTGAGGCTCACTTGGCACTGTGTAGCCTAGCATAGCCAGGTCGCTTGTTGCATCCTTAATTTTCGACCTTATATGCTTCGAGATTGGATGAATATAAGCTTTTGCTCTTTCGTTTCGAATGGTATGGATCAACAATTTTTAGATCGGAGGACTTGATCTTCCGGAGGGTCGGTATCAGGCTAAATAGCGTGAGGATCCCTCGTCTATTCAGTATAATGTCGTCATCATTTTCGACATGTTGTTCAAGCTTGATCGGGGACACCCCTGTAGAATCAAGTCTTTTCCGATGTTGTTCGGTCCTTGAAATAAAGTGGGACCGCGAATATTGCTCCCTCTTGTCGGGTTTTCTTGGTTCTGGGTGTGTATTTTCTTTGAGCTTTTGTTGGGGGTCCCGAGGTTGACGTGCTTCCTGTGTGCTAAGTCGGTAGCTAGAGGCTAGCTTTTTACGAGTTTGCCCCTCGCGAACTGGGGGATCCATAAATGACACCACTCTTGAGCTCGTTGGGCTACAAGAGGTGGCAGGTTTTCGACGATGGAGTAGTTTTCTGCGCTCTTCCAAGGTGAAAAAATGAAATGGAGAGTCCTCTTCTAACAATTCTTTAGAATTTTCTTTTTTTGCGACTTGGTCTACTTTAAATGAAGTAGATTGCTGTTGTGATGAGGTGGGTGATTTCTCATGTTTTTCGGGTGATAGATTTTCCATGTCTTCAAGATGTTGGGAGATATTCATCAGAACCTCGTCTTCTAGGAAGTTTTCTTGTAATCTAGAAGAAGCTTTTTGTATTAGTTGAGGTGTGGTCGGACTCCGGGCCGAGGTTCTTGTTTTTTCATTCTGTTTTGCTGACCCAGAGTTTGATCGCAGTGCTGAGGTTTGATTCTGAGTTTCGGGTTTCCCTCCACGAGGGTTGGTTTTTTTTATTTCCCGTCTCATGCCAGTAAACAGAGGGTATGACTGATCTGACTCGCTCGCTGGGTTGTTCGGAGGGCGAAAAACGTTTGCCGTTTCTTCTGTAATGTCAATCACCTCTTCTTGTTCAGGGATTAGTAGACCGGCGGCCTGTTGATTATTAGGGAGAGTGTTGGGGGGTGGAAATAAGTGTCCAGCTGGGGAGTTTTGAGCTCCCAATTTTTTCCCCATGTCGGATGGAGTGGGAAAATTTTCCATACCTTTATGGTCGGTTTCTATGGCTTGCTTTAGGGTTTTGAATTTATCATCTAAAGCGGTGATGTAACCTTCCAGAAAAGTTAATTTCGAGAGCATTGTGGCTTGGATAGCTCAGTTGTCTTTCAGATTTTCATTGATGCCCTCGTATAATTTGGTAAACGGATTCATTGCAATGGTGATAGCTGACATTATTGGGAGGAGATCTCTCTTTTGCTGCGATGCCGGCTCCGTTGGCGGACCCAGCGGAGAGGGACCTTGTTTTGGAGCAGGCGAAAGTGTACTGGACTCGTTTAGGATCCGTCTTACTGTGGGCGAAGAGGTCAGATCTGGAAGGCCGCCACTGAGTCGCCCCGATAGATGTGATTTTGAGGGGAAGACGGAAAGTGATCCGTCTTGCCTGGTGCGAGTCAGCCGTTCCTTAGTTTGGCTGATCACTACAGCTTTCTTTGGGAGCATTTCAGACTCGTAGTCAGATTGAGGGAAGATTTTCTTTCGTGATTCAGAAGATGGGTCTTGCGAAAGCTGGGACCCTGTCTGTTCTAGAGTTTCGAGTGAGCTGGTTCAATTTGATTGGTTTGACTGTAAGAGTTCTTCACTGGCTGGCTGTGGGGTTTTGCAAGTAGCTGGAGCCAGGTTTTCCTTGAGTAGGGCTGATTGCGTCGTGTCAACGAGCTTTTCTGAGTGAACGATAGCTTGAACAACATCTATGGGTTGTTTCGGCGTGGCTTTCCTCTTTGGTGTGTCCTGGGTACCCGATGTTTGATGTGAGGTCGGGTCTGTTTGGTTTGCTGATTTCGCCTGTGAGACCTGTTTTAAGGGAGAAGCGGGTTGGATGTCATTTACGAGGTTTTGGTGTTGGACACAGGTATTTGTCGGAACGAATATTTTTCTCGCTTTTTCTGGTGGTTGGCACGTTTTTATTGCCTCCAGTATTTCCTCATCAGTGAGGTCCGCTTTCCTCGAGTGCGTCTCTGGTGCAAAAGCATGGAAGAAATCTGTTACAAGGGTGGCAACCGATGGTATTGTTGATTTCGGGCCCCGGTGGTTTTTTATTGTTTGGTCGTTTTTTTGATTTTTTGACATGTATGGTTTAGTTATATTTTTTTGAGGTTTTTTTGTAGTATTTGAAGGGACTTTCTTCCTGCTGGATCTTGCGTTTCCTGTGTCAGAGGACTCCGTCTCTTTTCTAGTGCGTTTTTTGTTGTTTTTCGCGTCCTCCGAGGGCGCGGGCAGTGGTGGCAAAAGCTCTTCCAGAGCTGGGGCCTGCGCTTCATTTCCTATAATCCCTGGGGCTCTAAGCTCATCTGCTGAGTCGCAAGAAAAGGTGTTCGGTGACTTGCTTGGAGGCACTTGGGGTTTTAGTTGTGTTGGTGCCTTGCTGGCTCGATTTTCCTTAGTTTTTCCATGATATTCAGTGCTTCTGGGCACTACTGAGGGGTCTGTTTTGCCATTTCGTGTTGGCTCCGATGAATAAACGTCTTCTTCGGCAGTGGGTGTGGCCCCTTGGCCGGCTAGCCCACCCCACTGTGTGTCGCATCCTGCCGTGGGGTTGGCTCTGGAAGTCGGCCCCTCCCCCAGAATGACCCGCGGGTGCTCAGCCTCGCTTGGGGCCATTTCCGGGGAGGCCGTTGTCGAGTGAGCCAGGCCTTGCTCGTCCTCCCGGACACCTCGCGGCACGCGATCTGCACTCCCCGCCAATGCGGGTCCCTCCCCCCGCTCTCGGTCCTCGATCCTCCCTCCGGAGGCCATCGGGTCCCGGGGCAGTGGGGGTGGGAGTCGCGTGCGAGGCCGCGGTTGGCAGCCGCCATTTTCCGCCGTGGCCAGTGCAGGAGCTCGCCGGCGCGGGCTCCGATGCACCCACGAGTCGCCCTCGAGGTCCAGGCTCAGCGGGACTGATGCCGGAAGCACATCCTCCAGGGTCCGTCGATGCAGGTCCTCCGTCTCCCCTAGACCTGTCTTTTGGTAAGTTGATGCTAATTTTGAAGTGTCGGGCCCGGATTTTTCTAGGGAATCCTGTTTCCCACGGGCATTTACAGTTGCGCCTGTTAAAGTTTTTGAGTGTTTGTAAGGTGGTCCCGGCATGGGATAAGATTGTACACTGTGTTGTTGTGGATTTTTTTCTGCAACGGGGCGGGAGTGTGCACTTCGCAGCTGGCGACCCTCCTGTGTGTCCTTGGGGTCTCGGTCCGTAGTTGTGACTATGGAGGTAGAGTTCACTGGGGATGCCGCTGTTTTCATTGTTTCAGCCGTGCACAGACTGCCACAGACTGCAACTCTGCAGCCAACTCCGCGGCCGCTCCGCGGCTGAATGGTGATTTTATGGGTCCTCCCACAAATGCAAGTAGACACGGTAGAGAGACTCCTGTCTCTGGAGCAAAGGTTTGGAGTGACTGCCACAGACTGCAACTCTGCAGCCAACTCCGCGGCCGCTCCGCGGCTGAATGGTGATTTTATGGGTCCTCCCACAAATGCAAGTAGACACGGTAGAGAGACTCCTGTCTCTGGAGCAAAGGTTTGGAGTGACTGCCACAGACTGCAACTCGAACTAATATTAAGATGTTGGATAAGAGTGAGTATGGCATTGAAGAGGTACCACCGGGAGAGATTGGGGGTCATTCCGAGTTTGGAGGCAGCCATGGTGCTATTAGCCTCCAAACTCGAGTCCAGGTCCGGGTAGGCGGAATGGGGACTTACCGGGACATTCCAACCTATGCTGACCCTGTAAGTCCCCATGCCAAATACCATTCCCCATTCCCATTCGAGCCCCCATAGGGCTCAATGTAGCTGGTCTGGCAGTATTGTGCTTTGCATAGGGGCGTGTCAGGGGTTTTCCAGTTGCGACTTGCGAATACGGTTACTATTCGCAAACAATTCCATGAATACGCAGGTTGTGTATTTTTTCTTCAAATTTTTTCTTCTGCACTCAGGCCTCCGCAGTGTCCTTCTTGGCACGCTGCCCTTGTGCGATTTCTTCGCAAAATTCCTTGAATCGCCCCCTTTAATGTTCACTTATGCACTTTCCTAGGACTGCGCTTGTTAAGAGAACAAAATGCCGGAAGTGTCTCATTTTAAGATTTGATCCTCTCCCATTAACTCGAAATTGAGATTTTTATCCTTACTTTATTTTTTCTCATACTATTGCAATTTGTATCCTTTTATTCCTGTGTTTTGCTTGTTTTTTTCATATCATAATGTTGTATTTATTCATTTGATCTTTGGTTTGCTCTTGTACTTTTATGGCAAAACAGCCCAAATGAAGTATTTCAGAGTGACTAAATTGCGGTTGAGGCCTAATTATGAGGTGGGCGGTAAGGGATTACCGGCACCGGTAAGGGCACCGGTGCCAGTAATCCCTTACCGCCCTACTACGAGTTCCCTTTGCAGGTCCTTCCTTAACGCCTGTTTTTTTCAGGCGTTAAGGACGGGACCCGCAAAGGGACTCTAGAGCTAATAACGGTACCGCAATTTGCAATTTGGGGAATTACCGGTCCTGCCAACCTTGGAATGGACCGGTAATTGCTCCATTCACCAGGGCGGAGTCGGAACGAGTTTGGAGGCAGACATGGTGCTAATAGCGCCATGGCTGCCTCCAACCTCGTAATGAAGCGTTGACCCAATTAATATTTCTCTTAGAGATATTGTTTGCAAGCCTACAATTTTAAACAATTACATTTTTTTTTATACTGCTGCAAGACTAGACCCGGCTTGATTAAATCTTTTCTGCTGGAAATGCCCAGAAACGACTATGAGGTACTTTTTCTCTGGGCCTCATTACGAGGTAGGTGGTAAGGGATTACCGGCACCAGTAAGGACACCGGTGCCGGTAATCCCTTACCACCCTATTCCGAGGTCCCTTAGCGGGTCCCTTCCTTAACGCCTGGTTTTACCAGGCGTTATGGAAGGGACCCGTTAAGGGACTTTAGAGCTAATAACGGTACCGCAAATTGCGGTATCGTTATTAGCTCCATCCCCATTCCCATGGGGGCTCGAATGGGAATGGGGAATGGTTCTCGGAATGGGGACTTACCGGGTCCTCCAAGGTTGGAATGACCCGATAAGTCCCTATTTCGGGAACCCGGACCTGGAATGCGGTAAGGGGGTAGCCATGGTGCTAGTAGCACCATGGCTACCTCCTACCTCGTAATGAGGCCCTCTGACTTACCTAGGGCCTGGGTTGGTTTTCTATACCTTAAAGGCGAGTTTACGTAAAACCGCGGATTTTAACATTGGGAACCAGAGCTAAGAGTAGGGGAGACAGACTTTGGCAGCCCCCTAAACTGTTGGGGGGGGGGGGTTCCTCACTCTATTTACCCACAGAACTGTTCATCCCGCTTGTCATCGTATTTGTTCTTATTGCTTAATATAACCTATAGAAATGGCGATAAAATGGCAGACGTGCCCAGGGACTCTCTCACTGACACAGAAAAAGAGAAAAAACCTAGACTTACTATCGATAGAAGAGGCAAACAAACTGCTGATTGACACTGAGGCTCAGCTGAGTGACTTCAGCCCCCACAACACAGACTCTGATGCAGGCCGTGATGTTTTGGGTGAGGGTCCAAAACAAGACAGGGAAAAGATATTGCCAAGTTAATACAGCAAAAGCTCTGTTTTAATTTACCCCCCAAGCAACTTCATAAGCAATAGAAAGATTCTTACAGTGACAGACCATCATCAATAATTGATGAAGCTGAAAATGTAACCCAATATGAGGTTATGTGTAAAGCAGAACAAGAAGGAGGCTGTAGTTTTGTGGTGCCTACATTAATCCACGCATCTACAGATCATTCGATAGATACAAACCAATGTACCTACTTTATCTAATTATTCAAGCCCAATATGCCCAAGAAATAGCTGTGACTAAAGTGATCTATGGCATTCCAACCTCCAACCGCTTTGCAATATTAGAGTACTCTTCAGCACCACATTCCACAATGGAACACCCTCCAGTTCCAGATCTTAAACCAGACCCTAAACTTCTAACATCAATCACACAAAGCACTACTCCAGAGGTCGCACCCTTTCTAACCGGACCTATACTGGTCTTAGACACCAAAAAAATCGAGCAGCAGACCACGCAACCCCAATTACATCCACCAGATGTGGTTTGGGATAGACCCCAGATGAATGATGCAATGAAACTCTGACATATCAGATATATGTAACTAATTTGACAGTTTAAGATCGGTAGTCGATGAAATTGCACCCAAGGTTTCTTATTGGCACAGCTCTCCTCCTCAGAGAATTTCACATGAGGATACCTACTGTAATCGAGCACTTATAGAGGCCCAGGTAGTAAGTAGAGATCCACAGACAGACCGCGGGCCAATAACTATGAATGGACCTAACGTCAGTGTGAAGATTCCCGGCCCTCGCAGGTTCCTCAAATCATCTCTTACACCATTGCTTAATGTAATCAGTAGGTATGATACAACCGGCAACACATTTCAGACACGCTACGGCAAACAGACAGCGGATAGGAACACATGTTGATCCATAATATAGGCATGCGTTCTAGGCGTTTTCCTGATCGACTTCTGCCCCAAGGAAGCTGTAATGCAAGCATGAATTCAATCCTAGAACATACTGCAATGTCAAACTAAGTTTCTATTAATATTTTCATTATGATGGACATCCTTAGTCTTGGAAGCGGGGCATTTGAAAGCAAATAACCACTAATAAACAAAGTCATTCATTGGTTACGCCACGAGAGGGGCCGTCTGTTAATTATTCGAGAAGATATTGGATGTTCACAGTTCTCACGACCCACTGAATCCATCAATTGATACTATTGCTAAAAATCACAGAATTACTAGATGTTTTATTGGTGATTGACTTAAGATGTTTTCACCAAAAGACCTCCAGGTCTTCCTTAGATTTTGCACTCTTGCTACTCCAACAACTCCACAGCAACCAAACAATTCCCGAGTCAAAAAATCTGTATCACACCTCAAAACACCAGATACATAGAAGGGCACATCCAAAGTGAAGCTAGCAGACCCACAATCCATGCTTGAATTAAATCTCCCAGTCCATGCTGACTACACCCTGCTCCAGACACAACCCCTGTACAACACAGCAAGTCATTTTGAAATGACCTTGTTATCATAGAATATAGCGGTCTATCAAATAAGATGGCAGACACAGAATGGCATCTTTTCCTGGAACAGCACCACATAATTTGTATACAGGACAGTTGGTGGACCGATAACCCTCATAAAGCCGGCCATACTATCTTTACGATCGCTGCTGTGCAGGGCCCAAAAGGTCGCCCAAGTGGAAGGCTGTCCGCATGGATTGATACAAAGTTGAACATTAATGTGAAAATGATTGACACAAAATCAAATGACCTCATGTGACTTAGGCTAGAATTGTCCACCGGCAAGATGTTGTTGTTATCTAATATCTATGTTAGACCTAATAAACACGGTTCCAACACCCACTCACTCCGTAAACTGGATGAATTAACACAACATTTTGTTTTCCCTACCCGAGACTCAGTGAGCATTTTTAGGATATGGGTAGATGATTTCAACACCCAAATTGAAACCTCTGAAAATGTCAATAATTTGATGACGGCTGAAGACGATCATTGGGGGAATCCGCAAGCTAGACTGCCCACCACCTGCCCTCATTTGCCTTTTTTCTGGATTTGCAGGGATGTAATGGCAAATTGTGAGGGGATCGTCCTGCTCATTTTCAAGCAGCATTGACTACATTTTTCTAGAGGACCCACTCCGCCTTGAGTTGACGGCTCAATCATTTATAAATGCATCTCTCAGAAATACACTGATGCCTCTGAAGTCAGTATCCTCAACGACAGAAGGCAGAGTAGGTGGGTCGAATTTGATTATTACAATTCTGCCCTGCTAATTTCTTCTGTGATTGTCCCAGTTTTTTAGACATTTTATACTGACGAGCAACCTTGGACAGTATGTATCAAACTCTTGCCAATGAAATTTCCCCCCCAGTGACAATCAAAGTAAGGGAAAGGACATTTCTCGAAATTCCTGGTTCGATGGCCGATGTAGGGCTGCAAAAATTACTCTTTTGTCAGAGATTAAAACACTCCATGACAAAAACCATATACCTATGGCTCGGGCGACTTACGAAAAGCGAATAGTTTCCAAAAAGAAAGAGGCTGAGCCAGAAAATGGGAGATATTAAAGGAAGCCGCACTGGATAAAGGTCAACCAAGTTTTGACAAGTCATCTAGATATGTTTTCTGATAACTCTATTATGAACCATGAAGGTAAAATGGCAATTACTGAGGAGGCGTGGCTTGAACGCTTTCGTAACGTTTACTCGCTCACAGCGGCTAAACACACCAAGTTAATACCTGCACTAGCATGAATAGAGAACTAGAGGTGGAAAATTCACTAACTTCCCAGAAAGCAGGAACGGCTCCTTGCCCTGACCGCATTGCCATAGTCCTTTTCATGACCGATTTGCAGATTCAGAGTGCACTATCGTGTTGGTTTTTAACAACCTGTATTTAACTAATTCCGTTCTCTTCAGTTGACAATCAACGAGAAAACCCAGCCATTTAAAAAAAAAAAAAGCCGATCGCAACTACCCAATAAGTTCAGACCAACATGTTTTTTAGATAGCCTTTCGAAGGTCTATCGCAAAATATTTCTTAGCCACTTTGAAAAATGGGTAACAGGTTTTAACTTCATTTCTGAATTTCAAGCTGGATTCCGGCCAGGGAAAAGTACTGTAGATCAGGCCTTCTGCCTCTTCTTCATCCTGACCAAGTTTGTGACTTTACGGAAAGGGCCACTATACCTTGTGTTTGTAGATTTGCAATCTGAATTTGATCGAAAGAATATATAGGACTTTTTAATTAACCTCAATATTCTGTGACGAATCCCTAGATGTTGTGACTATTCCCAATTCGGGGAGCCCCTTCCCATGAAGCCAGTGAGGTGAGGCCAAAACCCCAATAGTCTCCCTGGGGGTGGTACACAGTGGGGGGGATATCATGGGGAGAGACTCTTCCTCTGGGGACAGGGACGAACATCTACGGAAAACACGGTATAAACCCCGCCCAATTAACCCTCCTAAGCCTATGCTTATGGTACACCCCAGTAATATACCCAACCACCCCATGTACCTGTGTAGGGCCAGTGACATAAATTCCACTGAGCCGAACATGAGCCCAGACTACCCAAGAGACTACCGAAGCATGACTTACATCACAAAGGCTGGGATGAGGAGGAGGTGCGGAAATATTAAGATCAATGCCAAATGTAGGTGTGAGCATTCCAGTTCTCCACTAAGGGCTGCTACCAACACCAACTTAAAAACAGAAGATGGATTAGGGAGTTTGTCAACCTATCCCTTGAGGAGCCGCGAGCGATTAAGTGGTTCGGTATGGAAGAAAGAAGAAGCTGCTGACTGGGATGATGGCATGGAGTTGTTGCTAATTGGTTCAAAGTGGAAGGGCTGAATTGGAAGCTGACAAAGCAGAGGTCCACAGCAGAGAAGAAGCTGTATTGCGCCATTGAAGCCAGATGCGCAGTCTGTGAGAGATCAGAGACTGCAGAGCTGCCGCAGTTCATCAGAAGGCAAGGGAAGCCCTGGAAAAAGCAAAGCAGAAGAAAATAATGCTTAAGTCCGACAGGAGGCGGCCGGTGAGAACCCAAGCGGTTTCTGAGCTGCTGGGATGGTTGCTGAGGACCGAATAGAGTCGAGGGAAACTCAGGAGAAGATAGCAGAGCAGAACCCACAGAGCAGGGGCAAGGGCACCCCTGGAGGAGAAGTGAACACTGAGAGAGTTGAACCCAAAGAGAGAAAAAGACATGTCTGGGCACTGCACCCATGAGAGAGAAGAAGTACAAATCATCTTCTTCGTGTCAGTTTCTGGCAGGAGAGCAAACCAGGTCTGCCAAACCAAGGCAGAATAGAAACACAGGTCTGGGACCCACAACCATGAGAGAGATGGAGTCTATGTCATTTTGTTCATTGCAGTACCTGGCAGGAGAGTAAACCAGGTTTGCCACAGCCAAGCACTAGAGAGATACTGGTCTGGGACCCACACCCAAAAGAGAAGAGAAACATAAGACATCTTCCTCGGGCCAGTAGTTCGCAGGAGAGTGAACCAAGTCTGCCCAAGTCTAGGAACAAGGAAACCTGGCGCTGGGACCCACTATCTGAAAAGGCAAGAGAGAGCGACCCTCTGATGTGATATGATATAAGACATTTATAACATGCCTGTACACAAGTGTTTCTAGGCACGACAAGATAACAGAGGGAAGACAGAGGGAGGACTAGACAAACAATCTTACTAGGCCTTGTGTCATTCAGATTGTGCAGATGTGAGAACAAGAAGTGCAAGGTAGCAGGGAGGGGAAAATAGGGCAGTAATGCTCTGTGCAGCCATGGCAGTGCAGCTCTGGGTAGTGCAAGCAGAGCAATAGACTGTAGGGTTACAATTACAGCCCCTACATGCATGGTAGGCCCGGAGGCAGCGCAATGGTGACTGATCAAGAAAGAGCCTGGTGCCCAGCGAGACTCTGAGGGTAGCCAAGCAACCAGTCGCTACAGCAGACAGGAAGGCCAGCAGGGGAGGGAGAGAGAGGAAGCAGAGGAGAAGAGGAATGTTTTGAGCTGCTAATGGAGCTTCAGGGGGTCCAGCTCAAGTTTGAGAGGGTCGGGGAGGCCATTCCAGAGGTAGGCCCCTGCAGAGGAGAGAGATCTACCCCCATCTCTCTGCCTGGAGAAGCGCCTAACCTTTAGAGAGTCAGAGGTAACTGAGCGAAGGGCTTGAGAAGGAAGGTATTTTTGAAGAGACCATTGGATTTTTGGTGCAGGCCCCGTCCGCAGAAAGCCTTGTGGACAATGCAAACGGTCTTGAACTTGATCCTCACAACCACCGGCAGCCAGTGGAGAGATTTCAGGACTGGAGAGATATGGTCCCTGGGCTGGAGGCTCTCCCTTGTGGCTGTACTTGGCAAGCCAGAAGACCAAGTGGGCTATAATGGGGAAATATGGGTCAAGAAATGTACATGCACATGAACTAGTGAGGAAGAAGGAAAACAGTGAAACAAGAATCATCAGGGGAAGGGTGTCATTCCCCCTGTGTATCGCTGATAGAAAAGGGACTGTGAAATCAAGATATAAGGTGAAGGGAATCTTCTCCTGGTAGTGCTACGTCTATAGGAAAAAGGACAATCTAGCCAAGAGGCCAGGCAAAGGGAGTCATTCCCCTTGAAGAGACAGTGGGCCTCATTACGACCCTGGCGGAATTTTTCCGCCGGTGGCGGACTTTACCGCCATGGCGCAAAGTCCCTTTACGCCATGGCGGATGGCGGATTTACCGCCCCATTCCGAGTGGAGTGGAGCGGTAAATCCGCCAATCCCCATTCTGCCCTTCCCCATTCCCATTCTATCCCATAGGACATAATGGGAGTGGGGAAGGCGTTAATTACGCCACCGTAAATTACGGTGGCGTAATTAACGCGAGGGTCCCTTACCGCCATGGTTGGGTCCCTTACCGCCATGGTTTCCTCCGCCTGCGAAAAGCAGGCGGAAATCGGCCATGGCGGTAACGGAACTCGTAATTGGCGGTAAGGGGTTGGCGCAGCTAACGCTGGCGTTAACCCCTTACCGCCAGGGTCGTAATGAGGCCCAGTGAAGCCAGAGACCAGGAGAAGGAAGCCATTCTCCTGGTAATTGAACTTGCAAAAAGGATCAAACCACAGAATATTGTGATCAGGGGAAGAGAGTCATTCGCCCTGGGATGAGGAAACAGAGAACCTTTTCCTACACAGAGGGTTACAAGATGGACAATCCTTTGCCTGGGTAGTATTGGGACCAGGGGAAGGGAGTCATTCCCCCTGGTTAAGAACTTGAAACTAGAACTGTGCTATCCAGTCCAGGAGAAGGGAGTCATTCTCCTGGACAAAGAACATTGACGCAACTTTCGAGTTTTGACACAGGACAGTGGACTATTGATTTACAAGGACATTCGCTTCGACTCATTCGCATTTTATATGAGGCAGGGAAATTCCTCATAGAAGTAGGGAAAGTTAGGTTTTCCCTTTGCTTGGTGAATAAAAGTCTATAGCAACCACTATGCCACCTGCTTGTCAGTCTCCTCCTTCTACACGCTTACAATTCCCACTGATATTTTCCACCCAATATTGACAAAGTACGAGAGCAACACAGAGTTCATTAGATTTGGGCAAGACGGTGCTAGAACCAAAGGATTCCCTGTTTCTTGTGGCCTTTACCAGGGATGCGTTCTCGCCCCTTTGCTCTTTTTATTATGCATCAATGAACTCGTCACACAAATTCCTCCCACAGAAGCTGACGTTTCCAGGATCACAAATCCTAATACTATTATACGCCAACGATTCTGTGCTGACCTCAACGACCAGAATGGGAGCACAAAGCAATTAGAGACAGTCCTCCAATTCTGCAGAGATAGAAAGTTGACCATCGATCGCTAATGACATAATTCTCACAAGATCAAAGCTAACATCAAATTAAATGCTTAGTGAGGTAGACTCTTTAAATTACCTTGGAATCAGATTCCATAAGGATGCTAAATGAGATTCTCTGCGCGAAAAAAGTGAAATGATTTAAAAAAGACGCACATGACTACTAGTCCCCCTAAACCACCAGCAGGGTTGTCACCTACCCCTTGTGGTTTTAGAGTTCTAAAATGCCCAAGCATTGTCAGCAGCCTTGTATGGAAGTGGGTTATGATATGATCTGTTATTTATAATGCGCCTAATACCCAGAGGTTTTAAGCACGGACCCGGGGATCGAACCTGTGGTGTTCTGCGTCGTCTTGCTTACAAGGCAAACACTTTGCCCCTGAGATATCCTCCCGAGACTCCCGGGCCAGGGAAACTGTAAAGAACTTAAGTGTAATTGAAAACAAATTTGTTAAAGCAAAGCTTGGGGTTACCGATCAGCACTCCCACAGTCTCATTATTTATGGAAGCAGGAGTAAAGTTGATCACTTTCGTAGCCCACTGCAAACGCCTCCTGTACTGGCTCCATTTGCACGAATCCAACCACTTGTCGTAGAACAATGACAAGGTTTGGAATGTTATCGACTCCCCAGGGGGGCCAAAACATGCCAGTGGAACAGACACATAAAAACTCTGTAGGGCAATTTAGGTCTCACACGCTTATCATGTGGTGATGCTAAAATTACATCAGAATTGTCCTTGAATAAAAACGAAACTAACTGTCATGTACTTAAAAACTCAGATGTTTGGAGCTACACACCAATCTATGTTCTGTGGTGAACCAGAAGAAAGAGTCAGACAACTCTGTGACATGTTCAAAAAGAGTTTTATTTAAATTGAAAGAAAACTCCTAACTTGCCCTATTTCTATGAGAGAATTTCCCTACCTAACAAGTAAAATAAAGCGTGCATGTCAAGTCCAAATAAAAAAGCCTTCTGTCTGAATCCTAAGGGGCCGACTAGCTCCACCACTTTGGAAAAATACCTAACTCAAAAGAAAAGAGAGGCTTGTTTAGTTCGCTGGCCTCTCTATGGCCCAATTGAGTTGACTAGTTCTTTAAAGTTCTTGTAGATTGGGCCTCATTACGACCCAGGCGCTGGACCATGGTGCTATTAGCACCATGGTCCATGCCGGTCTCCGGCATGGTGGATGGCGGAATTACCGCCCCCATCACAAGGTTGGCGGGGGTGGTAATTCCCCATTCACCATTTGCCCTTCCCCATTCCCATTTTGCCCCATAGGGCATAATGGGGATGGGGAAGGCGCTAATTACGGCACCGTAAATTACGGTTGCCGTAATTAGCTCCAAGGTCCCTTAGCGGGTTGGATTTTAACACCTGCAAAAAGCAGGCGTTAAAGCCTCCAACCCGCTAAGGGACCTTGTAATCAGACGCTAATGGTTTAACGGCGCCAACGCTCTTTACGGCGCCGTTAAACCATGAGCGCCAGGGTCGTAAATTGTCTTCACAATTTTGGTACCAAATCCTTTTTGAAAATGAACAACTATCTTCTGTCAGGGGTTCCCTCACCCTATACTAATGAATCTGTTTCCTTTTTAAAAATATTTCAATCACTCCAGGATGATTTGAAAAAAAACTTCTTTCTTTCCCACCTTCGTAGCATTGGAACTTCTCAAACGTCTGTTTGCTCTATGGTAAATAATCTTATTTCTCAGTATACACTTAAGCTTATGGATCTTGCACAGTAGCATAACAATGCCCCCCGTGCACTATGCTGTACGTGTTGTGGAGTTTTTTTGCCTCCCTTTAACATGGGACGTCTGTCTGTTTTTTCTTGACACTCTTGACGGTTACTTCAACTCTGATGTACGGTTTCTGTATCTTTTCCCACGCTTACTTAGTGAGGGCCTTGTGCCCATTTCACTCTCTGCACTTTGCATACTTTGTCAGCTATTCTGGCCTTGTATTATATTGTTTGTATCCCTTTTCCTTATAGATTACAAGGGGCGGGTGCCAGTTATGTTCTCTTGATTGTTCGTAGTATTGGCGGCTATCTCAGCCTTTGAGTAGAATGTTTCATATAGTTTGCTCTCTGGCTCAATGGGGCCATGTGCCCATTACATTTGCTTTGTCTTTTCCACATCCATGTATCTTTCTCACCTCCACAGATACATAGCATCCCTTTTCCTTTCTGTGGCTCTTCAGGAGGGAAAGATGCTCGTTAGCGGGAGCTCGAGATTTCCGGCTATCTTGGTGTTGGTTGCTGGATGCCAGGCCCACCACTGCTCTTCAGTGGTCACGCCACCCAGAAAGACGGTTGTCTTTCCGTTCTCTGTCTCACCTTGAACGGAGCCTCTTGCTTGGTTAAGGCACCCGATGTCCAATCTCCAGCTGACGGGTTTCTCGTTCTGCTCATCACTTCTCGCTCCATGGCTCATCGTAGCTCCGCCCCTCAAGGACGTAGGGGCTCTGTTTAGTACTTGCTCTCATCCCACCATGGGAGTTACCGCTCCATTCACAAAAAGTTTGTGTCTTATACACGTCATTAGAATGAATGCAATTGTGTCTTTCTTTCAGGAAGCCAATAGGGTCACAGAAGGATATTTGTGATTCATAGTTGTAACAGGAAATGCAACTGTTTTTGCTGACACACCTATACACAGATAGGGTGCTTTGGACAGGGAGTTCCATGCTGGAATGAGAGTCCTTGACCCCAAGAGGAGAGTCAATCCCAGTGAGGTCCCGCCTACCCAGTCCCTAGTGCAGATCTTGCGTAGTAGGCTCACCTCCCTAGCCTCAACAGGGCTGGCTCCCTTCTGAGCAGAAGGGGCAAACTAACCAGATTCATCACAGTTCCCAGGATATCTCACTTTTAATGTTAACTTAGATGCTTGTTTGCCTTCCATGTGAGCCCCCCCGACTCCGTTGTAGCTTAATTTAAAAAGAAAAGAAAAGAAAAAGAACTCTATCCCCCACCCAGTGCCTACTGTGCTCCTTGTCCCCGGCTTCCATTCTCTCCCAATTCCCTATCCGCCTGCCACCCCTTTCACCACCCGTGATTAGCTGCTACTGAGGGCATTCTGAGCCCTGCCTCCATGATTGGTGGACGAAAATCCATTTAAGACAACCATCCAGGGCAGCCCCTTACCCATGCAGCCCCTGCAGCGAAGGACCCCCAGGCAAATCACAGCAGCTCCTGATGAAGCCACTCCAGACCGTGCTGGCCTGTGTTAGCCTGTGGTGCCTGCAGCCGTCAACCAGCAGCGACTGACAAGGTTGGTGCGGTCTGGACAGGGGAGAACAGCCATTAGTGCTCCCCTATGAACTGTCCAACCATCTAAATTACACTCTTCAAAAATTGTCGTAGCTCTGTGCATCTAGAGACTGCACCTTCGGCATTACTTAAGCAAAAGTGTGTCCCTCGCTATATCTTGCATCTAGATAGACTATGTTAAGGTAAATTATAACCCTTTGCCACTGCTTTCATCTAGATAGACTGTGAAGTTGGTTAATTCCTGCATCTATACAGATTGTGTTATGGTAAACTGTACCCCTCTGCCACACCTTGCATCTAGATAGACTGCGTTAAGGTAAATTGTAACCCTTTGCCACTCCTTTCACCTAGATAGACTGTGTGAAGTTGGTTAATCCATGCATCTATGTTGTTACGGTAAACTGTACCCCTTCGCCACATCTTGCATCTAGATAGACTGCATTAAGGTAAATTGTACCCCTTCACCATATCTTGCATCTTGCTAGACTGTGTGAAGTTTGCTAATTCTTGCATTTGGATAGACTGTGTTGAGGTAAATTGTGCCCCTCCGCCATTTCTTAACTGCCTACTTAGTCTCCATAGTCCCCACGGCTGTATCCCACACCGCCCACAGCTGACCGAAATTCAAGGTTATTATATCAAAAGATACACAGATAACCCCACCATCCAAATCCAGGTGACTACACCTTACTTCCTCTCTAGCACTGCGCTCAAGTCTACTTTCTCCTTAAGTACCCCAACTAGCTGCGCCACATCCTGCTCTATCCAAGTATCCCGAAGCACGTTTGCCCTGACCAGATACCCTAGGCCAGGTAAGTGCACAAATCAAGGGTTGTATCCAAGTGGAGGTACACTGTTCCACAGACACACAATCGGTTACTCCCTTTACACAAATTAGACAGAATGCCACACTCTGGACAAATCAGTGCATCACGCTTGTACAGCACTAGGTCTGGTGAGAACCCCCACGCCCAAACTCGTCTAGCACCAAAACACAACCTTCCGTCCCAACCCAGCATCCTACACTTCTCACCGTCCCACCCTCCACAAAGCCTAACCCCCCCTGCCCTGACCTACTATGCCCCATTCGTAGATCCTGCTCTGCTCATTCAGGTGCGGCCATTCTCACCTTCCCACCCCACACCAGCCACTAACCACTCAACCTCCCCAACAGCATGCACCACTCCCCAACAACTCAGCACCAGCAACTCACATTTCCCCAGACTCAGAGCAGCAATAGCAGCCTTGGCCATAAGCCACGCTCCACAGCCCCTCATACTAGCACCCACACCCACGGGCTGCCAAAAAGCCTAAGAAAGGCACAGACCAAGGCCACCACAAGCACTTCCCAGACTCACCCGTCCTCCATCCCATTCCGCAAACCCTGCCACCACACTATAGGACCCAAGCCTCCCCATCAACACCAAACCCAGTTCTATCCCTATTCCCTCCATCTTCCACATCCAATGTCTCACGTCCCACAGACCGCACATTCCCGCCTGCACATTCAGCCTTTTTGCCCACACCCACCACAACTACCTACTCCCACATACTACACCACGCTGGCCGCCACACCCACCATCCAGCTCATTTCACAAACCCTGCCACCACAATAAAAGACCCAAACCTCCCCTCCAACACTGAACCCAGTCCTATCCCTATTCCATTAATCTCCCATAGCCGATGTCCCAGGTCCTACAGACCGCACCTCCACCCCCTCCCTGCACAACCAGCCTCTTTGGCCCTACCCACCACAGTTACCTCCTCTTGCCCACCTTACCCGCTTAGGTGCAGCCTTCCGCAACTTCCGATCACTTCGCCCGCCCTCACTAAACTCACCACAGCACCTCCAACCACTGACCCAGGACATACAAGGGCACTCCACCAACTAACATGCATACTCATCAACGCCAGGCCAGCCCCAAAAATAAATTCCATATCTTTGACCTCATTACAGAAGGAAAACCAAACATTCTTTTCATCACTGAGACCTAGTTTGTAGACGACTATAAACCCATCGCGCATGAGGCCTTCCCCCTAATTACAACGTTACTGTTCCAAACAGAGAGCAAAGAAGTGGAAGACTAGTGATACTGAAAAAACACCAATACCCACTGATAACTAGGGACATCTCATCCAACACTTCAGACTACGAGTCCCTCATGGTGAAACTGCAACTGTCACCATCCACCTCGCACATTTTCCTACTCATTTACAGACCCCAGGCTACAACAAAAACTTTGCAGACACACTAGGCGAAGCACTGGCCACCAACCTCATCCTCCATCCACCACTTACCATTTTAGGAGATTTCAACATCTGGTTTGACTCACCCTCAAACTCCATGACCCAATCATTCACAGACAATCTAGAAACACTCAACCGGACACACTACACCTCTGCACCCACCCACACAGAAGGCCACACCATCAATGTGACCTTCAGCACCACCAACCTATCTACCCTGCCTCCCCGCCCGCTATCATGGTCTGATCATTCAGCAATTTTCTCCTCGATACCAGTGACCACTGCAAACAGTGGCCATTGCAGCACACATAAACCACTAACCCCTACTCCCCCGATCCCATTATGGAATAAAGTCGTTATCATCCCAGATCTAGCAAACTCCCTCCTAACTCTCTCCCAACACTCGCCCTCCATGTAAATCCCTCCTCCAATCAAAATCTTTGACCTCTGGCTTTCAAATTACCTCACACCCCTGACCCCAACAAAACGGTTTTCTCTCAGATATAAGGACCCACTCACAGGTGGTTCACCCCCAACCTCAAAGCACTAGAAACCCTCAAGCACCACCTGGAACGGACCAGGAGAACCTCCAGTTCGGCCCAGAACTAAACCACCTTAGCAAGAATAACCGGAGTGTACATATAAGAGATCAGGAAAAGCAAGAACAAATTCTATGGGAAAAGAATCCTGAACGCTCGAAACCCAAGTAAGGAAATACATAGAATCATCTCCGAATTCAACTCCCCGGTCTGCAACAGCCCCACCCCCACCCCACCGCTCACCCAAGCACTATGTGACACCTTATCACTACACTCCCACAATGTTGCTATTAACAGACATTCAGACATCATCTCTAAATTAAAACACATGCCACCACACACTGATGACCCACTTATCTAGGGCATCATTATGAGGTGGGCGGTAAGGGATTACCGGCACCGGTAAGGGCACTGGTGCCAGTAATCCCTTACCACCCTACTACGAGTTCCCTTTGCGGGTCATTCCTTAACGCCTGTTTTTTTCAGGCGTTAAGGACGGGACCCGCGAAGGGACTCTAGTGCTAATAACGGTACCGCATTTTGCGGTACCGTTATTAGCGCCTTCCCCATTCCCATTGAGCCCTATGGGGGCTCAAATGGGAATGGGGAATGGCCCTGGTTAATGGGGAATTACCGGTCCCGCCAACCTTGGAACGGACGGGTAATTGCTCCATTCACCAGGGCGGAGTCGGAACGAGTTTTGAGGCAGCCATGCCATCGTAATGAGGCTCCTAGCCTCAGGGCCTCATTACGACTTCGGCGGTAGCCATGCTGCTATTGGCGGCATGGCTGCTGCTGAAATCGGGTCCGGGTTCCCAGAATGGGGAATTACCGGGCCATTCCAAGTTCGGAGGGCCCGGTAATTCCTCCCTCTAGGAACCCGAGCCCGGACCTTTCCCATTCCCATTTGAGCCCCCATAGGGCTCAATGGGAATGGGAGAGGGTGGAAACAATGACCCGATTACGAGCGGCCCGTTATTTGCTCCCTCTTCCCCTTGCGGGACCCGGTGAGGACGCCTGGTTTGACCAGGTGTTACTTACCTGGTCCCACGAGGGGAGCTTGTAATGAGGTGGAACGGGTTTAACGGGTCCGCCTCCTTTCTCGGAGCCCGTTAACCCGTTCCGCCTCAGTCGTAATGAGGCCCTCTGTTTCTCTCCAATCTCACACCAGGAGTTCCACTTACTCCTAGCACAAAGCCGCCCATCAGGGTCCCCTGAGAATCCCTGCCCACCCTACATCCTCAAAAACATCCTAGTCTCAACCTGCACACCCAGCATCACTCGCTCAATCATCAACCACGCACTCTCGTCAGGATATTTCCCGGAAACCCTAAAAACCTCATACATCAAACCTACACTCGACCTACTCCTCTCCCAGAACTACTGGCCAATCTCTAACACACGCTTCATGGCCAAACTCATGGACTGCACTGCATATAAGCAGCTTAGCTTATTCGCTGAAACCAACAACCTCCTAGACCCTGCACAATCAGGCTTCAGGCAGCTCAGAGGAACAGAATCCACCCTAGTGTCAACCTGGGAAGACCTAAAAAGAACAGCGGATGCAGGAAGATGCGCTCCACTAATCCTCCTTGACCTTTCAGCAGCATTCAACACCATTGATCACCCTATCCTCCTGAGCAGGCTACAAACACTAGGAATCAAAAACACAGCCCTCGCATGGATCTCCTCCTTTGTCTCCAATCTCACCCAAATCACACTCCTCCAACCGTTCAGTTCCTCCTCTTGAACAGTAACAATGGGTGTGCCACAAGGTGCATCCGTTTCCCCCTAATCTTCAAGTTCTACTTTAAATGTCTGCCCTCAATCATTCACTCCCACAACCTCACTTGCTACAACTAAGCAGACGATACCCAGATAATCCTTAAAATCCCTAAATCACCAGGACCCAAGAGTCCAGACCTGCCATCGTGTCTCTCAGATATTGGCCACTGGATGACTACCAAACACCTCATCCTGAACCCAGGGAAAACTGAAATCCTAGTCTGAGGGAAACTATCGCTCTGTCCCCAACCAATTCCTTGGCCCCAATCCCTAGGACCCACGCAGTAACTGGCAACTCAGTGAAAAACCTGGGATGCACAATGGACACAGGCTTATCCCTCTACACACACACACAACCTCTGTATCTAAAACCTGTTTCTTCCATCCATGGATTCTCAGGCGTATCTTCCCTTACCTCACCTATCCCCACCGTTTCTTGGCCATCAACTGCATCATCCTCTCACGCTTAGTCTACGCAAACTGCCTCTACCTAGGCGCTCTGGCGTTCCAACTAAGGAAACTTCAAAGAATCCAAAATGCTGCAGCATGCCTGCTCATCAGTTTGCCCCAAAGAGAACACATCAGCCCTACACTAAGCATACTCCACTGGCTCCTGATTGGCCGACGCGTTGCCTTCAAAGCCATGTGCATCACCCACCGGGCCATCCACAACACAGGCCCGGAATTCCTCCAAGAGAAATTCCAGCGCTACCACCCCTCAAGAAGTCTCATATCTCATACAGCATATTGCCTATTGGTCCCACCCTACAAATCCTACAGACTGGGCGGATCCTCGTTCTCTGTCCACATGCCGCTCATCTGGAACGCCCTACCCCTACGCATTCGCAATATTGAAAACCACCTGAAATTCAGAAAGGCAATAAAAACCTGGCTCTTCCCTGCACCCCCCTAAAACCCTTCCTACCTCCAAAATATATCGCTGAACACAACAATACTCCTACCTGCCAATCACTGCATGGATGCCGGCAGCGTTTGCAGCGGTCAACCATGACAAATATCCCCCTGCCCATGGACAGCAACGCTCCTACCAATACCCAGGGATGCTGGCAGCTTTCATTGAGGCATCCCATAACAATCTTTCGCCCTCCAGTTGCTCCCCTCTTCCTGTAGGGTCCTCGTCAACTCTAGCACCCTCGCCAGCATCGCGGTTCATACTATCATAGCAAGTGGAATTGAAAATAGCGAGACCAGCCATCCACTTCAGACAAAGAAAAATAATTCCATCCAAGCATACGGTACGTATACCTCACACCACTTCAGTGGACAGAGGCCACAGGCACGGCCACCCATCCATACACCATAGAATACAACTATGGCTAGGCCATTTCTACCTAGCTTCACACATAGTGGTCTGCACTGAAATACCTGACGCACTTTAACATCTCTGCCACTAGCATGCAGTGACAACCTACGAAATAAAATTTGGTCTAGCTGGACTTGGAGGAACTTGGAACATCGACTCTTCTTCATAAATAGCTCTCTATCCCAATCTACCATCAGCACCCAACCACGTCCCTGACTTGGGAGGCTTAGTAGAGCCTAGCCAGCCATCTAAGTCCTAGTCCGGTGAAAATGCACAAAAGCATCTCTTTAATTATACTCTTACACACGGACTGCGGTCACCGAGGGCGTTCAAACCACAAAGCGCATTGAGGGCATATAAATGGAGAAAGAGCGCTATATAAATTACAAAATACAATACAATATCTTAATTAAATATACCCAATATATAACCAAGTACTTTATCTCAAACTCAGATTGTATGTGTTCCCGACAGCTGACTCCAACTATAAGTGGCAACCAGCGGCCGACAGATATTGCTCCTTTTTACTACTGATGATACAACTGTACACTTTCTACTGGAATGCCCCAAATACCCTGCCTTGAGGCATAGGTGGTTCTTTCCTATTATTCAGAAATATCAGGCAATTTCACTCAACAAGGCTTTTTTTTATATGCAAACGCTCTATCCATGATGATGTCCTTTTCTTAGCAAAAGCTTGGCGGGTGAGATCAAGACAAATAAGTATTTAAACCGTTTTAGTTTAGTATTTTATACTGTTTTTAACATCTTCTTACCTATATTTTTAAATGTTGTAAGATATATTGTGAGGCAATGTTGTGTATTTTCTTGTTATGAACTCTTTTTGGGCTGGATTCCGCAATAAAATCAATATGATGAGGATGGCTAAATTTCAAGGATCTCCACTTACACATGTCAAAATTGTTAGGTTTGGAGACTGGAGCTACAATGGGGAAGACTTTGGGAGCAAGTGTGGAATTATCAGGGTGATGTGATCTGGAGCAGTGGGCTGTGGAGAGCTAGTCAGTGTATTGACTGGTTAGTGGCTTAGTGAATGGTTGTGAGATCCATTTGCTGGATCATCCAAAAACCAGGCAGTGAATGATCTTCTTATGAGCAGATATTGCAAACAGGACAGTGGCTTTCCTCAGAGCAAAGCACTGGTTCAGGTCCATACGCTTCAGCCTCTATTAGAGTTTGCATTCCCAAATGTCAGGAGCCCACTTGAAAAGGCTCTGTCCCACTCATGATTAATAGGTATACTGCTACCTGGCTGATGCAATGGGAACTGATTTTCCAAGCTATCAACACATTGCCATGCATATCCTGTCACTGTGCATGCACAGTGCATACGCAGACATGCCTTCGCCATTGGTCGCGTGTGCGCTAAAACCTATTTGCCTTTTGCTGCTGATCAGTGTTGACTTGAACCTGCTTCACTCATGCTCTAGGATGTCCACAGCATGGGATCCCAAGGTACATTTATTACCCAATTTGATAAAATGTTATTGATCGAATGGTACATCTGACCGAGTTCAGCCAGTACAATTCAATTGATTTAGTTTGATCTAATTGGGTAATACACCGAACATGGGGAGCGGGGGCTGCGGGGGTGTCCAATGCTCCCCATGTTTGGTT
The DNA here is from genome assembly GCF_040938575.1 of Ambystoma mexicanum. Taxonomy (NCBI): domain Eukaryota; kingdom Metazoa; phylum Chordata; class Amphibia; order Caudata; family Ambystomatidae; genus Ambystoma; species Ambystoma mexicanum. Next base: position 125,619,076 of record NC_090934.1, read on the forward strand.
TTATGGGCCTTGGGCGGTTGCAGGGGTGTCTGCTGCTTTCTGAAGATTGAAGGTGGGAGACAAAGAAGGTGAAAAGGGGTCACTGTGGCATTGAATCCGACCCGTGTTATAGTGACGAAACTGACACCGCAGAGTCAGGAGAGGCAGCGGCTGTGCAGAAGGTAAAATGGGTGGCATGGGGGGATTTATTGGGGGGTGAGGGGACCTGGATTTGTGGGGTTTGGCCACAGTAAAATTTAATTAGTCGCGAAATTGGCTACAGTCAATTCCGCTGCGAACAATTCTGCCACGGCCAAATCACATAGATCAATTTCTAGCTCGTTTTTATTTCCTCCTTCTGCGCTCTTTTAGTTATGGATATTAGGTGGTGCTGAAAGCGCTACCTATAAAGCCGAAACTATTGTCATTAAAATAAGAGCTTTAACATAAGAGCTTGAAATAGGGGTTTTGTCTTGTGCTTTTCAATATGCACAAGACATATGAAGATGGATTTATGTATTTTGGCTATGTGTTTTATCCATTTGATGCCCATTGCTAAGTGAAATCTATAGGATTTTCCTCCCATTTCCACCCGGTTTCCCTCCAATCACACCCCTTTTTCAACTCTTTGGCTGAATTTGTACTGTGAGGTGAATTGTCTGCCATTTTACCCTCCAAAATGGCGGCTGCCATGTTTTAATGTTATTAAAAAGTCATTTGACTTGATTGATGCTTAAACATATATTTTCTGCAGCTTTCAAGTTATGTTACACATTTTACTGTATTTTGTATTTAAAATAAACAAGGTACTGTAATAGTTACATTTTGGTTTAAAATGTCTCATCTAGTGATTTCTGGGAGCTTGGTCAGTGTTTTTGATGTAAGGAGCACCCGATTGGTGGTGCAGTAAGTGATGTCAGTATGATGTGGGTGGCTCCCCAGTCTGTTTGTGGTTAGCCAGGGAGGCCCTTTTTTCAGCATAATAGGTAAGGATGTTCATTTTTGTCGTTATATGGTGCGTGCACTCTCTCTCGTTTTGGTAATGTTTTCTTCTCTTTCATTTACTTTTTTCAATAAAAAGAGCCTTTGGTAGACCTCCGGCTGTCACAAAGGCAGCGGCAGGCAGCCTCATGAGTAGGTGTGCGTGCAGATGAGACCCGTGTGGCTCACAGTGAGTTTCCAGGTAGCGTGGGTTCACATCCACTATCACAGCATTCACAGTTCAGTGCTCTGATGATTCTGAGTCTCAAGTCAAGTCCTCCAGGGAGGCTGGCCCGCTGATTACCCATCTCAGTATTCACAGCGGCACATGCGTGACTTCTTTGGTCATTTTGTTTCCTCTGTATGTCTAGGAAAATGGCGAAGCAGTAGAGGGAGTGAAGCGGAGATTGGAAGCAAGGAAGGGGTTGGATGGGCTGTGAGAGGTCAAGGCTGGTCGACCACGGAGCTGTGGCATGGGGCAGCAATGATCATGAGCCGAGTCCTACCGAGGCTCCTTACGGAGCCTATGAGGCTGGGCTGAAGGCCTGACGTATTCAAGGGTCTGGCCAGAGAGAGGCCGAAATAGTCCAGTCCCTGGTTAAGTCCTTTAAGCACAGGTACTGGGGTGAGACTGCCTTTCGGGGCTGCATTGATCCTCCCAGCAGGATGACAGAGCCTGCAGCCAGTGTGGGTGTTGGGGGGGCTGGAAACATCAATATCAACCTCCCGCTGCCCCGGGCTCAGCCGCCTGGCCTGAACCACAACCCACCGATCTCGGTGCGTGACCGGCTCGTCCATGCGCTCTTCTTCAAGATGGCTGTGAAACACACCTGGGTGCTGCCAGTATCTTGCAGGAGGGTCCTTGTGTACTGCTAAAGATGAGGCGTAATGGTGGAGTGAGTTGAGACCTCAGACAAGTGAACCAGGGCGTTGTTTAACCAACGCCACATAACTTGATGTCTGTCAATTGTTGATTGTGAGGCACAACGGTGGAAACTGTCACTGAAGGGTAATCACGTTTCTTGTTTACGGTGACAGCGTTGGTTAATGCTCGCTAATTGTAGCGTTGTTTTATTAACATTGCTTTTAAATGGCAGCGCAGCATGTTGCAGTGTTGTAAAGCGCGCATATGAAGGCGAAATCTCCAATTTTGAAGTGCGAAATGAGAGCTAGGTGCTGTAGTTCTGTTGGTTAATGCAAGCTCCAATGGAAAGAGCGGTGGGAAGTGACAGAAGCTTCCTTCTCCACTTCATTCGAAAAACTGGGCTGGGGTTGATGTACTACTATAGCGGAAACCCTAGTCGCTGTTCATGCTTGTGGTATCCTTGTTACATCAGCGAAGCCCAGTGCTCGATATTGTGTTCATTGTACATTTATTGTTGAACATGTCTGTCAAGGGTACTCACTTCTTCTTTCCCTTAGACCAGCCTTTTTGAGCTACATGCAAGGCACCCATCTCCTGGAGGGTGTTGATGGGCTGGCCTGGGGCAGAAGCTTGACTGAGGATAACAGAATCATCAATTGTCTTGGAAAAATACATATTAAGAAGGTTCATACCCTGTTGGCTTACTTGAAAGTCTCTTATTTCTTCTGGCCTCTCATTTTTCGTGGTGATGGCTTGTCTCTGTGATGTTCTTTGTGGGGCCTCCAGGTTGAGTTGGGGCTTCTTGTGATGTGGCTGCTCCATAGTTATCGGGAATGGAGTCATCTAGTCGCCTGAACTCTGGGCCTGATTCACGGAAGTGTTTATAATGGTGCAATCCCATAGGAAAATGTTCTGTGCATCAGGCCCTAAATGTTACGTGCTTTCTACTGGGTCTTATTTGCTCCTGATTTCATCCGAAATGATGACCTTTTTATACAGGCAACTCTTTCCATCCATCTTGTAGCAGTCCATCGTTTTGCCCCGTTCAGGAGACTTGAAATGGAGGGCAGAATTCAGATAATTAATCTTTGTTTGATTAGGCATTCAGGTTTTTAGCTCCTCCTTGATTTCCAGGATCTATTTTGTATGTCTACGATCGAATCTGTGTCTGATTGCCGCCTTGTGTTTAATTTACTGCCTTGTATCATCTACGTCAGGTGAAGCATTTTCTTGTAGGTCCGATATCAATGCTGGACATAGCTCCGATCTTGGTTTTCTCGCTCCAGTGGATGTGTACTCCCGTGGATGTGTTCGGTGTCATCCTGTGAGCTGGTAACGCATTACGGGCAGTTTGTTTTCCGCTGAGTCTAGTTGCAAGCTCTTTTATGAATCTGTTGTCTCTTTCAACCTGGCCATTGGCCTCGGGTAATATAATGCTCTCTTGTGGTTTATCGATTTCCCTTCTTAGGCACAAAGACAATTCATTGGATGTCAGTTGGACGCCATTGTCTGTTATACATTCTGACTGGTGCCTCTTGCTCTGGATCAGGGGAACAATGATTTTTGATTGTTGTGGAGGTGTTCATGTTAGCGACTAAGGGTCTGATTCAAGAAGCGTTTCATAATGACACAATCCCATAGGAAAATGCTCTGTGAATCAGGCCCAAAGTGTAGTACTACCTACTTGGAGATAGGTACTGTATTTGGACATTGGTTATTTATAACACACTTAATACCGGAACCAGGATTCAAACCTGTGTTGCTCTGCGTCATCTTGCCACTGAGCTATACTACCCATGCAATAATCTTCTTCTGTGTTATCAAGAGTACCAACGAAAGTCATTCTTAGCTTATGCTAAATGCGGTCTGGGTATTATTGTCCTTGTAGTGAGGCTTCCCAGTTCATACCAGTTGTGCAATATTGTACTTTGTGATCTACATCATGGCCCATCACATGCTCTCAATCCTTTCTTTGTGAGCATTGAATCTAGGTATCGGTTGTGATCTTTTCCCACTAAGTATTTCTTACAGTGATTGATGGTATTGTGACCTTGTTGTGTATGCCAATATTGTGGTCTGTTTTTTGATCTGAGAGTTTACAGTGGGGCTGGAGGCATGGTTGAAGTGATTTCTCCATAGGCCATCCTTGTTATATACCTGTTTATTGTTTGCGGTCTTTCTCTTGATGCAACATCCATGTGGCGTCGTCTAATGTCCATTTTTTGTTTTCAGCCATGTTTCCTATGGTGGCAACTATGCGTTTATTGGGAGCCCTTCATCCTTCATAGGTTTTGCTGGTGTTCTAGAGTGGCAGTCGGCTTGTCTGTTGTTCCATGCGGGGACATGTTCAATGTCAAATGCAAGTTCTTGAAATTTGGATGCTAGACTCACTTAACAAGGAGTGGACGATTTGGTTCCCCCTGTATTCAATATGTTCACCAATGTCTTGTGGTCAACATACTCAGGGGTATATGGCTAATTCGGAACACCTGCCCCAAACATGGCTTGAAATTGTTTACTGCCATGCACATGCCCCCATCCCCTTCTGAATGGTGGAGTAGTTCATCCATTAAATCCTGGATGACCTCCCATTGCCTTACTTTAAAGGCCGGAAAGAATGAAGTCCTATTCTTTCCCGCTAACACTCTCTTGTCACAGTCTCCTCCCACTTCCATTTCTTTTCCTCCCTCCAGTCTATCTATCTCTCCCACTGCCCGTAATCTTGGTCTTTACTTCTATTCTAATCTTTCCTTTACCCATCATATCTCCCTTGCATCTCGCCTGTCGAATTCATCTCTACAATACTCTCAGAGTCTGCCCTTTTCTCACTTTTCACGCTGCGAAACTTCTTATTTCTTCGTTACTTTTCTCTTGACTATTCTATTGTTCTGTCACGTTTTTTTGGGTCTTCTTTGTTCACGTTTTGCTCCTCTTAAATCAATCTACCATTATTATATTCTCTCACTCTGCCTTCTTTCTTATCGGGACTCAATCGCCTCTCTTGCCTCACGCGGTTGGCTGTCTTTCTATTCTGAGCTTGAATTTAACTTTCTTTGCCTAGTTTATAAATCCCTTTACGGACTTGCCCCTGACTATCTTGCATCTCTCCTTTCATTTTATTCTCCTTCTCGTTCTCTCCATTCTTCTGGTCCTTTTAGACTGAATGTTCCCCGTGCCCCATGTGCTCCATCCCGCTTTCGTTCATTTCAGCTCCTTGCTCCTCTTCACTGGAACATGCTCCCTCTGTCTCTTCGTTCCATTACTTCTTACTCTTTGTTCTGTTCCCTCTCTAAAAACTCACCTGCTTCAGTCCTCTGATTGATTGCTACCGGCATTATCCAAACCCTGATTTGCATTGCTGATTTTATGTACCATTGATTTTCTTATGTAAAGCACTTTGACAAAGGCGCTATATAAAGCACAATAAAAATACAAATACAAATCTGTGTGTCATCATTGCTCTTAAAGTGCATGCCAGGAAGTGTTGCTTTCCCACTTCCTGTGTTTTGCGAGGGTCACTCTGATCCCCCACACACCGGTATCTGTTATGATGAGGGTGTCCTTTTATTGTGCCAAGGGGCTTAAGTGACTGACAATTGAGTGCTGTCACTCTTCTCTCCTCTTTGTGGGCAGTCTCTCTCGCTCCTCTCTGTGTGCTGTCTGTCTCGCTATGTGAGCTATCTCTCTGTGCGCACTCTCATTCGCTCTTTCTTTCTGCACTGTCTCTCTCCCTCTCAACCTGAAGAAATCCCCTCTCTTGTGCCCTCATTCCATCTTCTCCAAACTCCCCTTTCATGGCAGACCTGACTTTTTTCTCATCCTTCCTCTCGCACCCTCGCTTTTTCTCTTACTCCCCCACTCCCATCCTTGCTCGCTCATGTTTCCTCTTGCTCATCATCAATGGCACCCTTTCTCAATGGGTTCCTCCCTTTCTCTATTCCCCTCTTCATTCTAATGCACACCTGCATCCCTTCTCACATCCGCCCTTGAATCCTTGCGCTATCCTCCTTGCAGCCTGGTGCCTATAAATGCAAAAGGCAAAGAACAGCCGTAAATGCCAAAACTATTGGCTTTGCCAATGCTTGTTTTTAATTGACCTTGGATAGCTCATGCCACAACATTCTACCCTTTAAGCAGGTGCATTATGAAAATGTAAGTCTGGGGTGGATTTTTCTCACAGAAAATGCTTGACTTCATTTTGAGGTGTAAGAGTTGTGAGGCCTCATTATGAGTTTGGTGTTGCTGCAAAAATGTGGAGGTAATTCCGTTAACGCCACTTTATTTGGTGGTTACGCCAATTTTACCATACCGCCAAAAACTGAGTTTCACCTAGAAGTGGTGAATTCCATGTTGGAGGTAAATCCACCAGTTTAACGCCGTAAAAAAAGTTGGAATTACCATGCATCTTGCAGTGAATCCACCAAAAATTCCCATAGATTTCAATGGACTCCAGAAATGGAAATGCACATCTCCATACCACCACTCATAATCCCATGATAATGCCACCATGGGATTGCCGTTAACGGTAAACCATTTTGGCAGTAAATCAGGGGATTTACTGCCAAACTCGAAATGATGTCTGCTGCTGCTGAACGTTTGCCTCCACCACGGCCAGATACTTTGTGGGAAAAATCTGTGCGCATCTTGCTCCACACACATTTTTCATGTTGGTGGAGATGGTGGGGATCCCAATGGATTCCACCTGTTTTTTTGCTCCTGTTAAAACCAAGCGAAAACCATTGGGATTTATATGATGCCATTCACCGTGCACTTGCATGGTGGGGAGCATTAACAATTGTTTTTTGTGAAGGTTGTAAACAGGCTCTGCATGTTATTCCCTGATTAAAAAAAAAAATAATAATATGTGTAATTTTGTTCAAGAACAAGATTGGGTCATTTGTGCAAGGTTTCTTCCCTTTTCCCCTCCCATGGGAATTCACCCCCCTTCCGACCAGATTCTGTCGGCCCGTAGTTCTTATTGGTTGAGGAAAGTTCTGTGGGATATCTTCAGGTGACCTCCCTCCGGATTAGTCTTGGTAGCCGGGGTTTGAAAGTTAATGCTGGGTAGGAATGGTCATAGTCCAACAGTGTGTACCATACATCTATGAATTTGTGTAGCAGCCCCTCTTTCGCTGCTGTGACCTTCTCCGCCACTAGGACGTCCCATATTTTGATCCAACATAATGCAATCAATGAGCCCTCTGGAGTTTTCCAGGTGCAATCGATTGTGATCCGTCCTGCCAGAAGTAATTGGGTAATGAGTTTGGCGGTCGTCCCCATTTTCGGATAAACCTTCTGTATTGGGGTACCTAGGACGATCCCGTCTGGTTCTTTCGGGTGTTTAGTGCACGTATTGGATTCACTTGAAGAAAGGACTTTATCCCAGAAGGCCTGGACGATGGGACAGTCCCACCACACGTGCAGGAAGGTGCCTTGCGCTCCACACTTTTGCCAGCGGTTCAGGTCCAATGAGTTCTGGATGTGGTGGAGGCACTCTAGGGGAGTAGTACCATCGGAGGAGTAGTTTGAGGGTGCATTCTCTGTTTGTGACACACATCGATGAGGAGTAGCTTTTCGTCCAGTTGTCCACCCAAGAATTATCCTCGATTGAGTGTCCCAAGTCTGCCATTGGGTCATGTATGCGGGGCAATGGGATAACATGTCATCTTGTAGTAGTCTGTACAGTTTAGATGTATTTCCTCTGGTTGTATCTCCCTGCAGGCTAAGTTCGATGGGGATAAGGTCCTGTGTTGCTCTTTGTCTCACTAGGGGGTGGGTGTACCAGTGGCGGAGTTGGATGTAAGAGAATGTGTCAGTCTCGGTCAGTTTAAAGGTTACTTTGCAGCTCTCAAACATGCGTGGTTGCCCATTTTCAAACAATTGTGTTAAGGTTTGCAGCATGCCCCTCGCCCAATTCTTGAAGTTTGTGGGGTGAATTCCAGGGGTGAAGGTTGGGTTGTGAAAGATAGGTGTATTTGGGCCTAGGCATCCGGGATGCCTTTGGATTTCATTGCCCAATCCCATATTTTTTGTGTGCATTTTGTAGAGGAGAGAATACCCGGCCTGAACTTTCATGCTAATAGGGAGAAATACGGGAGGAAACCGAGGGGTAGTGGTAACCTAGAGTGTTCGATGTCTACTGACTTTGGCAGGTAAGATGGGGAGAGCCATGCAGGAAATCGTGACAGCTGTGAGGCCCCAAATAGTATGGAGAGCAGTGTTTTAAGTGGGATTAGAAATTGAGGAGGGGCTTTAACAAAGGCCTACAGGCAAGGCCAGCCAGGGGCGGCGAGTACGGGGGGCTCCGGGGCCCGGCCCCCCCCCCCCCCGGCAAAATCAGGTCGGGCTCAGCCCCCCAGGGCCAGAGAGAAGTGATGCGGTATCGATGGCCCTTTCCATCGATACTGCATCACTTCTCTCCGGCCGTGTAAAAGCGCGAGAATGTCCAGTTAAGCCCTCCCCTCTAGGACTCATATTGGTGTATGGTCCTGGAGGGGAGGGCTTAGGGGCGAACCGGAAGCTGCTGCTGTAAAAGCCTTTCTTACTACAAGCTGCTCTGTACTCGACCCCCTTCCTACTCGACCCCCTTCCTGTGACCCACAGGGAAGAACAGGAATATCCACTACTGGGTTATAATGCCAGAAACCTTTAGGGGTGCAATTATGCTGTGATGTCCTACGAGCAGCGTGGGAGAGCGGTGTTACTTGCACTGTTTGGCCATGTAATAGTACCTTCAGAACATCGTGTCTATGGTATTTGCATGACATGGCGTGTGCAGCAGTGTCTTACAGTGATAAGTGACAGTCTCTGCAGAGCGCCTAGAGGTCTCATGCAGCTATCCTTCATGTCTGCTGTGGGTGGTGCATCCTGCGCTGTGCTGTGCTGTGCATTCTCGTACACACACATGCAGAGCTGCAAGTGAGGGGTGCAAGCAAAGGAGGGAGCTCAGGATGTCCTGTCCACATGCAACACTGGGGCAACCTAAGAAGACAGCAGTCTGCTGGGAGTTCATTATGATATGACATGATTTGATAGGTTATTTATAACGCACTTTATACCCAGAGGTTTCTAAGCGCGACCCGGGGATCGAACCTGTGTTGCTCTGTGTCGTCTCGCTTCCAAGGCGAGCACGTTGCCCCTCAGCTATCCTCCCGAGACGTTGCATTATCAATCATGGTTGCTTGCTTTTTGGTTATCTGGTACAGGTAGGCAAGATGTTTCGCATTATGTGGGAAAAACGTGCAGCTTTGAAAAAAAGATTTGTTGCTTGTCAAACAAGTAGGCAGCTTTGCACATTTTTGAAATATAAAGTTGACCCTTTCCTTCCCAGATGACGCAACTCACCACCGTGAGCTGGGGTGGGGACCTGGCTTCCACGTCCCTGAAGAATTGCCTATGAAAATGTCACTGAAGGTTACCTTGGCCCACGACCCATGGACCATTCCTTATGTTCTGCTGGGCAGCTCCCTTCTGGCAATGGAGTTGTAATCACGGCTCCCAGGAATCAAACTGTCCTGGAGAGCCAAGCAGGAAGTCCCTTGCACCTAAATCAATCTATTTATGTCTTTATTTATCTACAGGAGAAACATGGGTGGACATACATAGATTAAGGACAACCTACATTGGAGCGAGCCCAGGTATCTTCCACTTTCCCACCGCCGTCACGCGCCTTCGGGACAAAGTTAGACCATCCACCCACCCAACCCCTATAGGCTAGCAGTTGTCGGCTGTGAACTGGTTTATCGATCTTTTCCAATTGATTGGGAAGATCAGATTGCGTAACTTATACTGTGTGCTTTTTTTAATGTTGCATAATGTTTTGTGTTGGATGCACTTCGACATCCCTGGGCACCCCAATTGTTTTGTGTTGGGTGCACTTCTTTCTACATCCCTGTGCTACCCAATTGTTTTGTGTTGGGTGCACTTCTTTCTACATCCCTGTGCACCCCAATTGTTTTGTGTTGGGTTCACTTCTTTCTACATCCCTGTGCACCCCAATTGTTTTGTGTTGGGTTCACTTCTTTCTACATCCCTGTGCACCCCAATTGTTTTGTGTTGGGTGCACTTCTACATCGCTCTGCACCCATCTTGCTTTAACTATCACAGATTTGCAATGTGGCGAAACCTACCTGAGAGCTACAATGGGCCAAGCTCGATAAAATGCTGTTGCTTTGCTACGTGGACACAAAGATGAAGCTGCACATCTGGATGTTGAGGCCATTGCAGATGAATTTATTCAACAAACTGTTGTCCGTAAAAATACATTTATCCCGGGGAAAGTGCTGCAATGAAAACAGTTCACCTGTTCTCCTGGCTGGCCAATCTACAGCAGCACTATTGTAAGTTTGAATTGTTGATGTTTTATTGAACTATGGCACCACACACGTCTTGCTTGGTAGTTTTTAATCAGGAAACATCTTTACTTCTCGTTTCCCTTGAGTTGGGAAGTTTGTTTTGGTGGTGGTGGTGGTACTCCACCTTGCAGCTGTACCTTCATTTTAGCAAGCATTTCATTCTCCCATCCTAGTTGTGTTGCTCTGCCTTTTGAGGGAGGGCTACTACAACCTGGATGATTATAGAGGGGTGGAGTAGGGGCAGTGATGGCTTACTGGAATGCAACTCGAAGGCTTAAATCTCCTTCTTACTTGACTTTAATATTTGCAGTACATGCTAGCCAATGTTTCCACTGTTCTGCGCTGCATGCGCCTCTATCCCCCTGGGCGATGTTGCACCAAGTTGGCGACTACATGCAAATTTGCGGTAATATAACTGTCACTGATTCACTTCCTGTATTTGAACCCCCCCCCCCCCCGCCACCGGGAAGGAAATTCATAACTCGGCTCCCTTGAGGCCAGCAGCTTAAGCAAGGACCGACTCCCCAATGATTAGATCATTAGATCCCGCAAATATGTATTTTGGGTCACTCAGTATAGTCTCAGGAGGTCTTGTTTTCAGACAATCTGCACCTTGTAAATACATCTTTCTGGTTGATTTAGCAATAAATTGCTGTCTATAAATAAATTGCTTTCTCACTCTGTATATTAACAATACAACTGATTCTGTAAATGTATCACCTATAAGAAAGGGAATGGGACAAACAGCACGAATGTGGGTTCCTGGCTGCTTTACAGAAAATCAAGGTCATTTTGGGAAAATAAGAATGACCACATATTTCAATATTTGCAAATGTGTCTGTGATAGTGATTCGAGCATGTAATCCTTTTGAGCAAGTAATGCACAGTGTGATCGGTGCTCATGTCATTTGTCACTGCACCCACCCTAACAGTAACATGTCTGCAAACCAAGAACCATATATACCCAGCTCTCGAATTTGGAGCTTGGGATGTCCTTCTTGCACGGCTCATAACTTGCTTCCCAATATTATTAATTATTATTATTATTATTATTATTATTATTATTGTATTTACTGAGCATGCACCTAGCTTTGGGAAGCAGTGGAGTGCTTAACCAATCATAGGAGGAAGGGCACAGAGAGGGAAGCTGAGATACACATGAGCCAGTAGCAAACAATGGGGGAGGGCAGGCAATTTGGCAAGCAACTAGGGGTGGAACCAGTAGGGAGTAGATCACGCAGTCTCAGTAGGGAGTGGAGGGTGTGTACCTAGCCATTCCTTGAAGTAGTGGGTCTTGAGCTCCTTTCTCAAATATAGAAGCGAGGGGGGTATGTTCGGTGTTGATGAGGGAGGAGTTTCCAGAGTCTTGAGGCATAGACAGAGAAGGCCTGTCTTCTGGTTCTTTCCTTCCTGAAATGGCGGAGTTAAAGTGTGCACATCGCCTTAGCTCTGGTGAACCGTAGGCCTCAGGAAATGCTGAGTTTCTCAGTGAGGTAGCTTGGAGACTTCCCTAAATGCCTTCCTCTCACAGCTTGTACATTGATTGCAGTACTTGCTTATTGCGCTTCAGGTCAGTGGATGTGAGCGCGGCCTGGCTTAGAAGCAGATTTTGGAGACTGCCGGGTAACAGCCTGGCTAGCCTAGCCATTAACTCCTGACAGAGAGGACCGTGGATAAGCATGTGTTAGCATCACAAGCCTCTTCATGCTGTTTACAGGTCCTGCAAAATGCCCCTTAGTATCATTTGGATGGCAGACTGGTTCCATGCCATTCCTTGACAGACACCAACGGCAGGGATCTTCACTGTAACATGTTTGGTGTGCCTTCTCTCCTCTCGCTCTTCCCCCTTTCACACACTAAGATTGTTCTTTACCAGACTGTCCTTTTGAAGGGGGAGGTCATCCCTTAACCCCTCCTGCCCACACACTTCTCTGCCTACCTTGCCACTCACCTTGCTGGGTCTCTTTGGTGCTCCTTCCGGCACCTCTGACGCTTCCTTCATGCCACTACGTCGGTCACCTCTCCAAGGCACACCCCACGCCTGCGAACACTCTGGGAGTTTTTTTCCTGGGAATATTTCACTATAGATTGTTGGGATTAAAAGGTGGGCACCTTTTACACTTTGCCAGTATAGTTATTGGAAAATCTCCCCTTTCAGGTAATTTTCTGGTGTTGATTAATGTTTTTTAAATGCTAATGCTCTTTTGTCTGGTGCACTTTCTTCTAAGGGGAAAGGTCACTTGAATCAAATTTGTGTATTTTACATTAAGATATGTACACTTACTGTGCGTATATTCATAAATGCAAGCTTTTGATTTTTGCTATGGGGCCAGAGTTTCCCACACCTGGTGATGCGAAGGAGCCGTATCCATCCCATAGTCAAAACACCACATTTTCCAGCAGCAATGAGAAAGAAAAGACATATGATTTACAGGAAGATATAAACATAACATCTCAGCAACAGTCACCTAACCTGCTCAGTTGCCGTCGAAACATTCTGTTATGGGATTCCCTGCTTCCCCTTTCGATTCCTGCACCCCGCCAAACACTTGTGGCCTGCTCACCCCCTCCAAATCCGATACTGGACATAACATTGGGCCTCATTACGAGCATGGCGCTAGCCTTGCCTGTATGGCAGGTACGGGTACCGCCATGCTCGCAACCGGCACCGCCTCCCGCGATTGGGCAATAACCAGACCATTACGAGATGAGTGGGCTGGTAATTGCCCATTTGTGGGTGGCGGTAATGCCGGGCTCCCGATCCCCTTTCTGGCCCATAGGGCAGAATACGGGTGGGGAGCATGGTTGCACCGGCACTGTTGATAACGAGTTCTGTTGGTGGGTGCCGCATAGCCCGCCAGGTAATCCCTGGCGGGCTGTCAGGGACCCACGAGCAGAACTCGTAATACGGCGGCCTGGTATGAAAGGTGCCGGTGCCTTACCGGCACCGTTCATACCGTGGCCGCCACGCTTATAATGAGGCCCATTGTCTTTGTCTCCTGCCTTACTAATGGCCACATGTTTTTAATGTAACTGCCCATGATATTTTCTATATTAAAGAATCATTAGGTGAAATAATTGTCTGTAATATAATGGGTGACGGGTCACCATTTATGCAAAAAAAGGGGGCCTGCACATTTTATGCCGCCCAGGGCCCCGCAAATCCTGGCAACTCCCACTGGTTTATTGTGGCTGACGGATGTACTCAAAACGGCAGAAGTGTGATTTACAAATGCCAATCAACAAACCCAAAAAATAACTTAACACATGTTTAAGTGTGTCTTTAAACACAATCATCATTTACATTTTGCTCTGATTCTATAGGGGTTTATTATGAGACGGCCCGTTAAAATAATAAAGTTGCCAAAACACCACATCCTGATCAAAGTGTGTACGAGACAATAAGTGCCGGGTCTCGGAAATTAGTGACAGGGCCGAGCCCTGGCAAAAAAAAACACAGATTAAGCACTTGAAGGTCGGTACTAGCAGTTTTGCAATCAATGCTACTAGCCAGGAAGACCGGTGCAACACACAGACAGCCCTTTAGCAGCGTATGCTTGAAGAGCAATTTTAAAGTGGATCATGAAACGAATATATGAACATAAAACAGGGGGGGGGCACTAATTTGACAAATATTTGTTGTCATTTTATGAAAAACTCACAAGGTCAGGAACATTTGCCACCATGAGAGGCAGCCCTGAAATACTTGCATAAGCTATTTTGGCGCAGTAGCAATTTACGCGCTGGCGCGCCACCACTGATGCTTGTAACATTGCATCAACTCCCGTCTGTGTAACGACTCTGGAGTCAAATTCAAACTAATAGCCGATGTGTCCCTATTAATTCTCCGGACCTAATGAAGGCGGCGACCCCCTGCCGGGCACCTTGCATCAGGCTCCCCGACATTGAACCTTCTTCTGGGGGGCTTCGTCAGATAATGATGCCTAAAGGTAGCCCTTGTAGGCCCTTTGATCGATGGGCGCTATCAAATGTTGTCAAAAATAGCCCTGTGTACAGAGCACGGATTCATCACCACGGGCGCCGTGCAGGTGGCCGCTGATGCTGTGACATTGTGCGGAGTAAAGAGGCAACCGTGCCCGGTGCTGGAGGAGGCGGGAGCTGGGTGGCGTGCACTCTCTTAATGAGCTATCCTTTGAGCCAAACGGGCCTAGTGCCATGGAGGTAAATGAGAATGTATGTCCTACCTGCCCTCTGTCCCTCCAAGTACAAAGGGGTACACACTGTCAATTTCAGCTTTGAGGGTGAGGTGTGTGGGTGTGGTCCTCCTCATGGCCAGGGCTGTTGCTAGGTCTGGAAAAGATCTGGGGTTACGCTAGTGTCGGGACTGGCGGGACTCGGGCGAGCTAGCTCCTGACCTCCTATCCGGGGCTACATCCAAAAGCTATAGCCCCCGCCACTTCCCCAGCATCCCCTAGCCACCCCTCTGTTCATGGCCCAAGGCAGTTACAACACCAATTTCCAATGCACCTTCCGAAGTGCTTGGTTGTGTTTTTGTAGACTTCTGGGTTTTCTATAATATGGGAATCATAGGATTGTAAAGTAATCTGGTTTCTGCAGCTGTTGGTCTGCCATTCAATGGCAGATCCAAACGATAGGACTCAAGGCAGCCATTTTGTGAACCGGTGACATTTTATTTTGAGCTATGTCCACTTACTGTGCATATATTCATAGATGCCAACTTTTGATTTATGCTCTGGGGCCAGAGTTTGCCACACCTGGTGATGCGAAGGAGCCGTATCCATCCCATAATCAAAACAGCGTATTTTGCAGCAGCAATGGGAAAAAAGCCATAGGACTTACAGGGAGATATAAACATAACATCTCAGCAACAGTCACCTAACCTGCTCAGTTGCCGTGCACTGTGTAAGTCCTGATACAGGTTAACTCGGGCTTCTTTTCCTAAACACAGCTCGTGAATCTTTTGTACAGAGCTCTTCTGCTTCCCAGCTTGGCCTGTGCTATGGAAACCCCCTCGTGCATTTGGTAATAATGGTTCTGCAGCAAAAATGCGCTTGCAGAGCGCGGGTTTGAATCCGGGCGGGCTAACTCAGCCTTTCATCCTCATGAGCTCGATTAAAAGAAGGGGCAGCGCTGGGAAGCTGCAAGACTGCAGAAACAAATGCAATATAAAAGTTATTATTATCATCAAACACAGCAGATAACCTGCCTATTTCAATGTAAGGAAGAAGTCTGCGGCTCATCGCCAGAGGAACTGGACTGCGACTCCCCTAATACCTCACCATTGACTACGCTGGCAAGGGCCAATGGGAGTTGTAGTCCAAAACATCTGGAGAGCAAACGGTTGCAGATTTTTAATTGCTTACCCTTCTTCCTCTTTTAGAGCCCAATGCAGCCTCTTTTAAAGCCCTCTCCACTCCCCCATGGTAGATGTCTGGCGGTAAATACTTCCGGTTGTCTTCCAAGGGAATAGCACTGGCAGAATACCACCTTATTTCAAGGAGAAATACCACCTTGAAAGTCCTCCTATGTTTAGCTCCATCCTACAAGGTGAAGGTAACAATTGCAAAAAGCTCTTTAATATTTTAAAACTTTTTTTTCTTTACATAAAACCCGCACTTCCCGTTAAATACCGGAACAGTTTTTTTTTCATGGGAATAATAGGAATACTGTGAAGGGTAGAATGAAAAAATCGGCCTTTCTCCGACCTTCTCCCGACTTTTCCAATACAAAACATGGGAGGGTTAGATTCTACCCTTTTCTGAATTAAAAAAAAAACTACAGCCGTGGTAAAGAAACCATTTCTATTCCCAAAATGTGGGTGAAGAGGATAGCCATTTTTTAAAAATATGTTCTGCGTGAATTCTTTGAAAATTAATCACTGGCTGCATTTCACAAAATCCACTACCGTTACTTACCACTGATACAGACAGTGATATTGCGGTAAATGGGCAGATTCTTCTGATTACCACCGGCGGTAACGGCAATACAAACCAGCGGTAACTGCCCAAAAAATCCACCTAATCTCAGCCATGTGTTTAGGTGTTTCGTTGGGCGCTACAGTTTGCTTTGGGATACGTGGGCACCGGGCAAATTGCAAGCATTAGGTGCTGTCTTCAAACTGTGCGTTTTGCTCCTCCACGGGCAGACAGAGGGTGGCAATCTTGGGCCCAGGGCACAATACGAGGGTACACGTGGGTGGACGGCGCCCAACCACTTTTTTTCAGATGATGGACACTGTATGTCCCCCCCTTGTTTTTTTAAAGATCCGGAATACCCCTGCCAAGTGTTCGAACCCAGGGCTTTCGATGCTAGGCCAGTTACCTGCACGACCACAATGAAACGTGTGAAAAGTACCCTGCACTGGCATTACGCTTTGCAGGGACTACTTCGATACAGATTCTTAGATATAAAAGATGGGCTTTTGTCCTTTTACAGCAACTTACTAGACAATCATCCTTTGGTTTATGTGTATGCGTCCTTGATTGGCAAAGGCACATTTGTCGCATGCAGTTCCTTTAACTCGAAAGGGCCAATGGAATGACATTTTCATGTTTACTTCGAGGTGTTCACTTCCTATGACGTCACTTCCCCCGCATATGTTAATGAGTCCTCCACTATTTTTTCCCCAGGATTTGTTTCCTAGTTGGGCCTCTCCAACCTAAGCTTTTCCTGGGTAAACATGGTGAGAGAGATAGGCGCCAAAGGGGGGCACCCCCTAGTTGTTGCGTTTCCCCCCTAATTGATGCCCCGAACCCCCCTCACCCCGCAACTCCCTGGCAGGGGCACATTCAGGGGTCTTAAAAGTGCTCCTCCTACCAGCAGCAATCCGTTCTTTACAATCCCTTTGGTTACCTATCCTGTTCTTTCTTCTGGCTTGATGCTCACCACAGGATTGGTGGGCCATTAAGGCAGGGGCCATCTATATTAAAAGCAGACTTCCCATATGCTGGGCACCCTATTGCTTTCTACATCTGCCAGAACAACAACAACAACATTTGCAAAGTGAAATCCCCCAGTTTTCTTTAAACTGCGTTTCATTATTTCGGGCCACCCCTTTACATACCCTGTGCTTTTTGTGCCCCTTCTTTTGAGTTTTATCATGGGGTATACTTCTAAAGATATGCTCTACTTGGCAAACTGCCACATAGAAAACACAGGCCTCCATTGTGCTGACAGAGGTTACTGGGAAACCGATCAGTGTGTTCATGGGTGCCAACTTTTGATTTTAACTGTAGGGGAAGAAATATTACCCACCCCTGCCCTGAATATGAGCAAGCGATCAGTTCAACCAGCACCCCCTGCCCTAACAGTGCCTTTTATTTTATAAGGAACTGCAAAAAGCCATACGATTTACAGCCAGCTTTAAGCATATTACATTTCAACAACAATCACTCAACCTGCTGAGCTACCTCGGTAGCTTTTGACCTTAGGATGTGTGTCTCTCTGCCTTAAAAGAATTCAACATTAGATATGGATCCCTGATTATGCACAAAATGACTGCATTCCCTGCACTACATGGCTCTAAAGAGTATAGTGTTACCAGCCACACTGAAACTGCTCACACTCTCATTTAGGATGTATAGCCAGAACCTGAAAACTCTCTTTTTACGGAGGCAAAGTGAGGACCCTGCCACCATTGCTGAAGAACTAAGGGGGTGTTACCCTCCTTCCCCACCTCTAACTCACGCCCATGTGTGATATTTCTGCTGTTAAACTGTCTTGTGCTATGAGTGATATCTCATCCCTTACACTGTCTGTTTTTCGAATGCATGGTATTTGAACCTGATCTGTGAGTGATGTCTATTCTGCTAAACACCATCTCTAATTAACTGCATATTATTTGAAGATGATCCTGGAATGATGTCTGTTTTGGTTAACCTGTGACTTCTTGTTGAGTGCATATTATTAGGTGGTTGAATTTAGGAGTGATGCTTTATAATTCAATCTTGCTTGTTTGCACATCGTGCATAGCAACAAGCAGGATTCCTACATTGAACAATGACTAAGAGCAGGTGACTTTCTCATGTATAAACCAGCGGGAACATCAAGTGCTCCCAAATTAGCGCTTGTCAGGTGTGAGATACTAAACCAGATCTCACTGCATTCTGGTACTTATAAACCTGCTTTGTGGTCTGAAACTAAAACTACAATGGCTAGAAAAGAATGAATACTGAATGAAGTGCGCTGAAAGCAAGGACATGAAAGGAATAAGCCAATTTGATCGACAAAAATCGATCGAATGGTATATTTGACCGATTTCGGCCAGTACCATTCGATAGATTAAAAAAAATACCAAATATGAAGAGCAGAGGTTGTGGGCTTGTCCCCAGCTCCCCATGTTCGGTATTTGTGGGCTTTAAGGGTGCATTGGTGTCCCCCGCTTCCTCAATATTGGAGGCGGCGGACCAAAAGAAAAAGAAAAAAAAGCCTGAAAAAAGAAAAATTGTTCCTGGGGTGTCGCATCAGACCCGCGTTAGAGGGACGGAACTGACGCTGCAGGGAACAGGAGAGGTGGCAGACGGAGAAAAGGTATGTGGGCCGGTTTGTGGGTGTACTGGCAGATTGTGGGGACATGGGTTTGGTTTATTTAACCCCAGTAAAAACGTATTTGCAGCAAAAATGACTACGGTCAATACAGCTGCAAATGTGTCTACCACGGTCAAACAATCGAAATCCACATGAACATCTAAGCTCTAACGGGCACAACTCAAGAGCTTTCTTTCTTGCATAATATTACATATCGTGTAAAGAAGAAGAAGTGTGTTAGTCATGTGCTCCCATAGCCAACCCTCCAGACTGTTGGGATATTTCCAGGACTAAAAAGGGGCTTGAAAATCTTGTCTCAATGACATGTCATTATGTAGTCACTCTAGCCGACTGCCCACCGGCCCCCACTGACACACAACTGCAAACCTTTAATGGTAGTCTTGGGGTATAATTGCCTGGCTAACAAAAGATCATATTCTTTCCTGCACGGCCAGGATTATTTGGTATCAGCTATTAGTACCCGGCGAGAGTCAAGCAGAATGCAACATGCATTCTGATTGGCTCTCGCCGGGTCGTTACCCGGCCGAGAATCCTTCGATTCTCGGCTGGAATTCCAGCCACCTTGTCCTCAGCTGGGGGCGTGGCATCCCCGCTCTGCGCCTCCACATGGCTGGAGGCTTCCATCGTCCCCCGCCGGGCACGCAGGTACGTATTTATTTTTTATTCCTCTCCCAACCCCACTTACCTTCTGCTCCTTTCTTTTTTTCGGGAGCGGCTGCACTGGGAACACTTCTGTTCCTAGCGCATCCGCTCCCGATGGCCACCATGCAAAGGGACACGGACTCTTTTTTTTCCCTTTCCCGGCAGCCATTTCCTTGGTTGTTTCTTTTTTTCCGCCCCGAAACGCTGCAGCGTTTTGGGACAGAAGAAATGCTTTTAGTGCCGCGGTCATGCAGATATTGCGGGCCGGGGTATTAATAGCAATATACCCTGAGTGGCGGGGGCAATAACTATGGGCCCCGCGGCATTACCTGAGTTGGTAATGCCCCGCCACTCAGGGCATATTGCTTAAATATTATCCTCATCAATAATATCACCATACATATAGCCGTGGGGTCAGGCCATAGGCAATATTATTAGTGGGGATAATTTATGGGGTAATTGGGATCGGGGATTGCAGTGGTATCCCCCGCTGCATTAAAAAAAAATGATGGGGGTTGAGAGGGTGTCCCCTGCAGGTTCCATGGCTTAAAATCGCTGCAACAATATGGCGATATTTTTGTATGGTGATATTTTTGCGCGGATATTAACACATGGAACCGATTATTCCAAGTAACCTTCCTCTATGCAACAGAAAAATAAGGTTCAGTGCAGCACAGAGCACAGAAGAAGTGCAGAAATTGTGCTCCACCTAAACCTGCACATTACTCTTCTCGCCCTCTCTATCTCGCTACTCCCGCTGATCTCACTCACCTCACCCATCTATATTGTCCTTTCAATATTTATCAAAGTCCTTTTTTTGATGCAGCTAACCAGCCTACCTACCCTAAAGACGTAACCTCCAAAATGTTAATGCTCGAATGATGGTGGAGTCCTTTCTCTCCTTTCAGTGTTCCATGTGAGTTGGTCAAGCATAGAATGTGCACGCTGAGGCTAATTTAAGCGTTCACCTCTGACATCTGTGTGAAACCCGAAGCCACACCTTTGAATTCTGACCTGCATTCTTCATTCATTCTTCATCCTTCAGATTTGATAGATTGAGTAGAGTGAGTACCTTCAAGAGCCTACTTTTCTTTCCTATTAACCAACCCGTGGAACTCAATGCAGAAGACGTGTACGGCCTGTGGCACTGCTCAGAGATTCACTCTGCTGGGGGCTTTCCAGCCCCCATTTACCCCCAGAGTGTCTATTGGGAGTACTGTGTTACTCACTGAAACCTAGAAATAAGGGCGTGCACATTCCATAGCGTCTCTGTGCATTTGACAGCATAGCTCTTTGGCAATTGTGAATGGTAGCACATAACCCAAAATTAGCACTGCCAGAAAAGGAATCCTGTCTATAGCCCAAATGGAGTTAAGAATTAGCCCAAAAGTAGGCCAACCATACGCTTCTCAATAGGCCTAAATGTTCTGTTCAGAATATGATTTGCATGCATGAAACACTACTTGTTTAGGAGTTGGGTATCAAAAACAGCAAATCACAGAGACCAAAGGGGGTGGAGGCATAATGGCGGCCTGAATGTCTAGCTCCCCGAGGGGCGGCCAAAATTGGCAATCTCTCCCGCTGTGGTGGGATGAGAACCCACTACTCCCGCCGGGCCCCCTAGGTTGTCAGGAGCACAGGGATAAACAAACACCCATAGAGGATCAAGGCTCCGTGGAGATCCGACCCGTTACTGCTCTCACCACCCCTTCTTCCAAGGTGGGTTCAATTTTAGACCCGGGCATCGAGAGACTTGCAGGCGTAGACAATCCAAAGAGCTAGCTAGACAGGGTGGGTCTATGATTGGTGAGTACTTATCAGAATATTATTGGTGCGATGCATGGAGGGAATTGAATCCTGACATGGAAGGATATTCCTTCTTCAGCGTCCACCAGACCTACACTAGAATTGATTACCTGTTGGCCGAGGTTGGGAATACGTACCTTCCACTGGCGCTGTCATTATCCCGGTGTCCTGGTCAGGCCATAATATGGTGATAATTTGGATGGAGCTGGGGTTACCCTGTGGGTTGTAAAACAGGTTGGAGGTGCAATTGTTTACTAATGCCTTGAGGGAAGACATGAAACCTTTTTTTAGGGAAAATGATAATGGGGAAGTGGGGTTGGATGTGGTTTGGGAAGCAGGCAATGTACTGCCAGGGGATTTCTTATGGCAGAGGAGTCTAAGAGGAAGAAGATCAGTCGAGCACTGGCGGATAACGTTATAGAGGATATAAGAGCCCTGTAGGAGACATATAAAAGTGGAGGGGGTAACAGGGAAGAGCTATTGTAAGTTATCAAACAGGCGAGATTAGCGTTGTACGACCATCATTTGACCAAGTCTATCAGGACCTACGAATAACTAAACAGCAATATTATGAGAAAGGGGATAAAATGGGCTTGCCGCTGGTGAATAGTGTAGTGAGGAAGGTGCGTAAGCCAATGGATGACCAGGGAATGGAATAGATACAACGCGAGGTGGTGGCTAGTTGCTTTGCAGTCACTATCGGATGCTATATGCTAGGAAGGAAGATGGGGATCCCATGGAAATGGACAAATATCAATTTCTGGAAGATATCGTGCTCCCACAGCTCAGAGTGGCACATGCAGGACCCCTGGAGCAGGCCAATACGTTGGAAGAGGTCAAGGGCGCCATCCATGGTCTCATTTCTGGGAAGGCCCCAGGGGAGAATGGATTCTCAGCCTGTTTTTTTTAAGACCTGTAGCAACATGTTGGTGCTGTTTTTGGCCAAGGTGTTTAATGGTATAGGGAGGGCAGTGATCCGCACCTCCACTTGTTTTTGAAGGTTGTTAGAAGGCTGATTCTGAAGTACGGGAAGGATAGGGGCCTGTGCTCTTCCTATAGGACAATATCACTATTGCCAGCCCTTACGTTAGCAGTACCCGATAACTACCAAATACTCAGAGCAGATAGATCTAATGCCAGAGGAGGCGGTTTAGCCCTCATAGCTAAAGCTAACCTTGCCATAAGACTTACGCCATCACCTCAACTCAAATCCTGCGAAATGCTCATCGCTAAACTTCCAATCTCCAATTGCCGCACTCTATCTATTTACCTACTATACAGACCCCCGGGCCCTATCAGCACCTTTGAGGAGGATATATTCAGCATTCTTGCTAATAATACCAAAGATTCCTCATAAATATTATTTCTGGGTGACTTTAACCCTGGATTCAATGATCCTGCAGACAAAAAGGCTCAGGCAGTAGCTAACATCTTCTCAGTACAAGGACTGACCCAAAGAGTATCTATACCGACCCACGTCAAAGGAAGGACCTTAGACTGGGTGGCTGACCTGAATTTGCGAAACCTGTATTAACGCGGTAACCCCACAACTGTGGAAAAACCACCACCTGGTTGCCTTTACCCTAGCAATAAACAGACAATTGACCAGAGACAAAGTCATGGCACCACCCCTTCCTACCAGGAGCAAACAAAATATCACGTCGGATAGGTTACTACCACATATCCTACCATCACTAAACCTACTTCCAAGTGTCTCTGACCCCAACCTCCTTGTCGAGGTTTACAACAATACTATAGCCAAGGCTTTAGACATTATTGCACCTGTCAAAATGCGCAAAACCAAACAGCGTGCACATCTCAATGCCTGGTTTACACCACAACTTAAAGACCTTAGACTACAAAAAAGAAAACTAGAATCTGTATGGCGCCACACTCCCTCGGATGAAAACAAGTTGCACTTGACTGACTTTGCAAATAACTATAAAAAGGAAATAATTCGTACTAAAAAAGACCTTTATATGAAAGAATCACCAATGCCAGTTCCACCCTAAGGAACTATTTGTGAATCTACGAGAAATGGAATCCCCTATTTCTCCCACAGACAACGTGCCCTAGGACAGCCCATGGTGCACAAGCATACAGAATGCCTTAGCAAACAAAATTACATTACTCCAAAACAAGATTGCTAATTAAAAAGCCACCTTGGCCAATCTTGAACCGCAATCCACCAGTCCCCTTGAATCCTCCAGCACACTAGAACCATTTAGATTCTCCAAAGTATCCATCCACGAAACTCACAAAACTGAACAAATTATCTCATACTTGAAACCATCTAACTGCCAGGGCGACAACTGTCCCGCCCAAATAATCAAAGACGCAGCAAGAGACTTAGCACCGTTAATCTTGAAACTTAACAACGCCTCCTTCAAGACAAATACTGTCCCAAGCAACCTAAAAGAGTCCTGGGTTTTACCACTGCTAAAAAAACACTCTGGACCCTTCCATCCCAACAAACTACAGGCCTATTACCACAGTGCCCTTCCTTCTTAAAATAATTGATGAAGTAGCGTATCTGCAAATTCAGAACTACCTTGAGGCCAAACATCTCCTAGGTTCCCGCCAATCCGGCTTCAAGCCACAACATGGCACGGAAACGGCACTAATCGACTTAAAAACCCAAATTGATGAGCTCAAGGATAAAGGGAAAACTGCCATGCTACTCCTCCTCCACCTGTTGGCCGCCTTCGACCTGGTGGACCATGAAGTTCTGTGCAAACACCTGGTCTCGGCTGCCCACTTCTCAACGGACGCAATAGCATGGGTCCAATCCTTCTTATACAACAGAACAATGAGAGTTTTCTCCGCCTCAGCATCTGCAGACTCTATCCAGATCACATGCAGCATTCCACAAGTATCGTGTGTATCACCAACCATGTACAATATGTTTATAAAACCTCTGTTTGATAAATTGGATAGGCTGGGTGTCACCTACACTAACTACGTAGATGACACCCAAATCCTCATTCCCCTCTCGGGTAATTACGACAAGGACACGGCTTTGGTAAATGAAATCTATCTCCTCATTCAGGCATGGATGGCAGCCCATGGCCTCTGCCTGAAGGACAAAAAAACAGAGCGTCTGATTCTAGGATCAGCTGCCAACCTAAAAAAACTGAATTCCAACTACTCTGCCTTCAACATAGACGGAAATACAATTAAGGTAGTTAAAGAAGTGAAAACTTTAGGTTTTTACCTCAATTCTACTTTAACCCTAAGCAAAGAGGTAAATTCGATGGCGTCATCATCCACCTACATGTGCAAGCTAATCAGGGCCATTAGGCCATTTTTATCCAAAACTAGCTGTATTATCTTCTCTAACGCACTAATACTTCCAAAATTGGATTATTGTAACACCCTATACTTAGGTGCCAACAAGTATATCCTAGACAAAATCCAAATCTTGCAGAATAATGCGTTAAGAACGGTTCTGAATATACCCAATAGAGAACATGTTTCAGAAATCAGAAGAGAACACCATTGGCTGAAGATAAATGTCAGCATTCTGCTCAAAACAGTCTCCCTTACTTTCACTTTACTCCCTTACCCTTCTAAAGCGGCCAATTCTTTCTGTCTGAACATACCCAGATTTAAGCTAAATAAATCTGGAGGAAACAGTTTCCCAGTGAAAGCCGCCCAGTCCTGGAATGCCCTACCTCCTTTTCTCAGAGCCGACCAATCCTTCCTCACCTTTAGACGCAATACCCTGAACTGGCTGCGTCCCAATGACATATGATCTTTAATGTACCGAATACTTTGTATATGTTGCTCTCTTTTACTATGTGACAACTATTGTATAATTCTGTTGTATTCTTCCTGTATAATTTCTGATGCCTTCCTTCCTCACTATGTATCCTGTCTCACTATGTAACCTGAGCTTGAAGTATTCTTGTACATGTTGCGCCCAGTTACCTACGGGTTTGGTGCGCCTTACAAATGAATAAACAAACAAACAAACAAACGCAGACACCAAGGTGCTAATGAGAATCTAAGCCTCTAGATTGGAGGAGTACCTCCCGCAACCAAGATACAACTTAATGGTGATGGCCACGCCGATAACTACATGGTATCAGATCTTCCGCGCCACAGGTCCCACAGGACTGTTGGGATCCACGTCTAGACCACTGCTTCTCCCAGATCATTTAGATTGCAAAAAATATATTAAAATATGGAAATGAGTATGGGCCAGTGTAGGGGGGAGCCGGGTGTGTTATGGGTGGGGACAGTTTGCAGAGTGGGAAATCACATAGGGGGAAGATAATCAGTAGTGTTGAAATTTAATTATGTAGGATGTAGTATGCATATACACACGATGGTTACAACATGAACTAACATTGCGTTAACGAGTAGGCCTGAATCCTCGCAGTGAGTGTTTTCATAGAGACGCAGAACTGCAAGGCATTATCCCTCACTGCACCAATGGATCCCGATTCCCAGGTGTGGCAAAAGGAGCACACACATGCCCCCACAACAGCTAGGCCTTTGAACTAATTAGGAAGAAATGTGTGTAGCCTAAGAAGTGAAGGGCTGAGACCTAGTACCAAGGCTGTGTTCCTTGGAGCAAAGGCAGAGGTCTTTGGATGCCAAAACAAGATCTAAGATTTAGGTCACTAGCATCCCCCAGAACAATGGTTATTCCATTTGAAATACCAGATGTGCAGGGAAATGGGCTTCAAACTCTTTGTGAACTGAATTGATTAGTGGGACACTAGGTTTAGTCTCCGGAAGGAGAACTGATAAGGTGAAGTGGGGAACAACATGATTTCTGTTTTGTGCCAAGGAGAGTTAAGAATGGTGCTCAAACAGTAGGGAGGGGCATGATGGGGGTGCCAATGTGTCTGGAATGAGAAAAGGGCTGCTTTGCTCGAATCACATTATCACATTGATAAGCAGGTGTATGTCACTTGACTAGGATCGAAGGTAGGGTGGTGCTAGCTGATGTTAACCAATTGCTTTTCAGCATCCCATGATGGACGAGGACCTTACCCATGTGTGGTGAAGATGAGCAAGAAGACAGAGGTACCATTTGGAGGATGGGCTATGTGTAATCATTAGTATGTATATAGATGTTAGCCAATGAGGGTGAGGGATTAACATTTTATATCGAGTGCGTCATGAGTGACGATTTGTGTGTTTATAACTTGAATCTTGTACGAAAGACGTCAGAGTGCTCTATGTCAGTGGATTTGTAGTACCCTTTCGTATACAAAATACAAGCTCTGGTCATTGGGAGTTGCCCCACAGGACCACAAGTATCAGGTGCTCAAGACCTTCCTGAGAACCCTACTCCCTGGGACCCATAACCAATCAGCCTCTGTGACAGGGTGGAAAGCTGCGTTTTCAAGCACCACCCACTGCTTCTTGATCTGGGGATCAAGGTGTTCAAGGATGGCTTGCAGCTGCCATGCTTTATAGTATGACTCAAAGTCTGGGTAAGCCAACCCTCCAGCGATCTTTAGGCAGTACCAGGGTTGCATAGATGATACTATGTGATGCAGGGTGAGTCTATGTTTCGTGAGTACCTATCAGAGTATTGTTGGTGCGTTGCATGGAGGGAATTGAATCCTGACATGGAAGGATATTCCTTCTTCTCCAGCATCCACAAGATCTACACTAGAATTGATTACCTGTTGGCCGAGGTTAGGAATAACCCCCCTTTCTCCGGGAGGCTGTCATTATCCCGGTGTCCTGGTCAGACCATAATATGGTGATGATATGGATGGCGTTGGGGGGGTCCCTGTGTGTGGTAAGACAGGTTGGAGGTGCAACGACAACAACATGCTTTTCCAGGGCACATTTGTTACTGAAGCCACGTGTGGCGACATGAAATCTTTTTTTTAGGGAAAGTGATATTGGGAAGTGGGGTTGGATATGACATGACATAATGTGTTGATGTTTACTGACAGACGTCCCATGAAGTATTGTTATCACTTTTGTAAAAATCTATAAAATACGATTTGCACAAAAATAACAGCAAGTCATTTACATAGACAAATGAAATAAAGGTTTTACAGCAAGAGAACATCACTTTCAGACACAGAGGCGAGGGAATCGTGATAAAAGAGCATGCAGACCAACATCCCTATTCCATGTTGGAGATACTATTCCAGTCTTGGTTTTCACTTTGCATTATGGTGCGTGTAGTCCTGGGTTCATAATGGGGAAACTAACAACTACAAGTCCCAGAATGCACCTTTAAAACCAAGAAACCAAGACCGGACTAGTATCTCCCTGAACGAAATGGGCCATGTTGGCATGTATGTGAGAGATCTCCTTACAGGAAGCTTTTAAGTGATGTCCTCATGTCTGGAAGGCTCGGTGGAGTACATGCAATCAGTGGTGTTCCCTTGCCGTGAAGCCTTTATTTCATGCAGTTAGACTGCATTCAGGGAGGTCACCAACTCCACTCTCAGACCTTTCAAGTATCACCGGTGTTCAATGGCCACGTTTCTAGAGCCCTTAATCTAAGGATATTTATAAACTCGGGCATAACCAGACAATCAGCAAGAGCCATCCCAGCCCCAGTCTTCATGAGGTTATCGCTCTGCATAAGAAAATCAGCAAGAGCCATCCAAGCCCCAGTCTTCATGAGGTCATCGCTCTGCAATAGACAATCAGCAAGAGCCATCCTGTGGAATCAGAAAATACAATAATAAGGCTTTTACAGCATGCAAAAAGAAATACACCAACACGGGCTTGTAAAGATTCCCAGAATCTTTATTACAATACTGAACAGTTTACGAAACAAAGTACACAAATAGCTATTTGGCCATCAGTACATCACAGAGACCACCAGCAGGTTCAATGTGAGCAGTGAACAGGAATTGCTAGCTGGACATCAGCATATTTATACAGTTTCTTCATAAAGATGTCCAGCCTCCTACAAGTTAATCATGTACTAGGCTAGGGTTTGCGCCTGGTTCATTCCTAATTTACATATCTCGTGCATGCGGTTTAATTCTTATTACATTTACTAACAAGCACTATTATTCTCTGGTTTTAACTTTACACTCTTTACACATTTGTTTCAATGCAGGTCAAACAGACGTTTTGCATGTCATGTTTAAATAGCGCTATTGTTTTTATATACTTGTAGGTTAGCATCGCCCGATTCAAGTAATCCCCTGATCCCGAGGTCAACAAAGGACAAGGTCTACATGACCCTAACATATAGCCTGCAGGCAGGTTGGACATTAACTCGCCTACAGAGGTTGAAGAGGTTAAGCAAGAACAAGAGAAAACAGGTCGGCCATTTTAGGCCACAGGGTGACATTGCGCGATAAACTAAAATGGCGGCTTTAACCTAAAATGGAGGCTCGATTAACTAAAGGTTATGACCTTGCGATGCGGATTTCCTCGCAGAGCGACTGGGCATAGGCCAACATATACAATGAGGACGAAACAATATTATATCAGTTTTAACATTCCCAGCCCCAGTCTTCATGAGGTCATCGCTCTGCAATAGACAATCAGCAAGAGCCATCCCAGCCCCAGTCTTCATGAGGTCATCGCTCTGCAATAGACAATCAGCAAGAGCCATCCCAGCCCCAGTATTCATGAGGTCATCGCTCTGCATAAGAAAATCAGCAAGAGCCATTCCAGCCCCAGTATTCATGAGGTCATCCCTGGAGGCTCGATTAACTAAAGGTTACGACCTTGCGATGCAGATTTCCTCGTAGGGCGACTGGGCATAGGCCAACATATACAGTGAGGATGAAACAATATTATATCAGTTTTAACAAACCCTCCTTTTTGGCCTATGCCAAGTGCTAAACTACCTCCAATCGCTTTACGACTAACTCCACATTTCAACGTCTATACACCCCGAATCATTATCAGACATATCTATTGCCATCAGATCAGACACTAGAGTTTCTGTCAATACATACTCCTTGGAAATCTTGTCTGGGGCGTATATTTTATGCCCTAATACACTTGTTGCTTGCGCGCAACACCCCCCTAATACCGAACATATACCAGGGAGACACTGTATACAACAACAAAGGAATAGAAAACTACCCAAGATAATCAGCAGGGCCGAAAACAACTTCCATCCCCACGACCGTAGGAGGTCCCAAAACCATGCACTAAGTTCCCAGTTTCCCTCAGGAACATGTACTTGCGAACTAAGAACATGTAGATTTTGGATCGCCCTAAAGATCGTTGGAGAGGAGTCTGGTACGTAAATGCAGCAAGCGGAACCCACTAATTTACATACTCCTCCACGCTATGCCAGAATGACATCTAATGCCATCCGGTTCTGAAGAGCTACTAATCTTATCGCTTTCTGTTCTAACGTCATATTATAGAGTATGTCAGTGGTCCGGTTGATGGTTTTCTCCAGTACTCTCCCCTGATATCTTCTGAATTCATAATTTGCCCAAAAAATGGTACAAAGGATTTCATGATATCTCCTAGAGTCTGCGCTGGAGTATCCCCCTTCACATCTCGTCGTGGACGAGTCTTCAAAATTTCTGCAGTACTGGCAATAAATACCCCAGGTAATAAAATCCCTAAATAGCAGGTTCCTTGCCAATCCCTGGGCAACCATGGAAATGCCACATTACCGCAAACGAAATAGACAGGTTCACCTACATACAGAGGTCTGTTCTCACTAGTCAAATTCGCAACGTTGGCGCATCTTCTAAAATCACCCATTGACCGTGTTCCATTCCTCTGTATGCAGAAGGAAACTGAATCGGGGCTATGGTTAACAGAATAAGACGGAGGCGTGGCATCCTTATTGCCTATAGGAGCCATTTTGAAAGAGATCAAAGACTGAAAAGGACGAGACAATCTATCAGAGGGCCTAACAGAAGCAACGTTTGGCTTACTCCTATTTGCAAACAGTGAGCATCCCAGGGGTATCAAAACACGTTTTTCAAAACTATTCAAATTTGTACCATCAAAGTTCCCTGAGATGCTCTCATTCCAACGGCCAAAGAATAGTGCGCTCAGAGAAGCATAACAAGCAGTTGTCAAAGGTAAAGGATGAATGTACCATCCTAGCCCCTTATCCCCATGTTGCGGTAAATGCGAGCAGAACCAGCAGTTGGTTCTATTAAAAATTGCATGAGTGGCATTCATTATTAACAAAAGAGTATTATTCTGATAGTTCCGTCTTCTCCCCTTACTCGCTTGATCATTGTCTCTGCTAGTCACATATTTATCTACAAGTTCAGTGCGAGCGGTAGCGGGTGCAGGCATTGTAGTCTTCAATCGAAAAACACCAATTGTTCGTTTGCTGGCGACTCCAGTAGCGCGTCTTCTTAATGTCTTTCCCACAACCCTTAGCCAACAGAATCCTTTTGTACAGTCGGGCCAAAAGGCAAGCCCTCAAATGATTTCCTCAATCGCACAGTCAAACCGTGCCGTACGTCTATCTTCTTGGACGTAAATTATATTTCACAATTTCCGGAGCTGAAGGATCAGAAAAAAGTATGTCGTCACTTCCCACTGGAGGTGGCGAGTGAACGGAAATAGGATCAGAAAATGGATGATCCGGAAGTACCACTGTTGGAGAGTGCGGAGACAAGATGGCCGTTTTGTCTGGCCTTACGAACTCTGGAACGGTCTCCGATACTCTCTTGTCGGTTGTTGCTGTTTCGGGCTGTTGTTCGGGCACGTTGGTTACAGCATTGGAAAGGGATTCTGTGTCTTCTGTATCGTATGGCACGGGCTGCGGGATCCGTTTGGTGTGTGTTGCATGTATCCAGTTCTTTCGACCTGCTACCCGCACAGCAGTCTGGGTGGGTAGCAGGACCGAGGTGCAAGGCAAGACGACCTTTCGAAAACTTTCGTGAGGATCCAGTCCCCTGGTCGTAGACTGTGACCGGGACCCTCATACCGTACAGGTAATGCCTCTCACACCTGCTGATAAATTGAAAATAGACTTTTAGTCAACTGGTTACAGTAATCTGAAAGAAGCACATTCTCTATATCCCGCAATAAGTGACTCTTTGGCATACCCCAAATATTAGCAGGCCTCCCCATTACCACCTCAAAGGGAGAGAGCCCAGTCTTAGTTTGAGGGGTTGTTCTCATTGACAGTAACACGATCGGTAAGGCGTCTGGCCATTTTAACTTGGTGCCAGCACACGTCTTAGCGAGCTTGTTCTTTATAATGCCGTTGTGCCTTTCCACTAATCCGGCACTTTGGGCATGTCTGGCCGAATGGAACCGTTTATCAATCTGTAATCCCTCGCATATTTGTAGGATTACAGCAGCGATAAAGTGTGGCCCATTATCCGACCAGATGACTCTCGGCAGCCCGAACCTAGGAAAGAACTCTTTCAACATAGTTTTTGCCATGGTTATGGCTGCTGCATCTCTAACAGGGAAGGCCTTAACCAACTTGCTAAATGCACAAATAACCAGTACGTATTTAAGATTGTTACAACGTTCCATCTCAATAAAATCAAAGTGGATGACCTCAAACGGAACAAAAGGTGGAGCGAAACTTCTTCTAGGAGTCGAGGTACCTTTTCCTACATTGTGCTGCAAGCAGACCATGCACCCTTGGACAAAGCGCTCCGCAATTTTGAAAATGTTATCATTGGCCCATACACTATGTAACATTTTAGTCAATTTATGCGCACAGACATGGGTCGGACCATGAGCCATGATGACCATCATTGTAATGTAGGCATCAGGGAGTAACCATTTTCCTTCAACATTGTCTACCCAACACCCATCCAATCTCCCTGCACCCTCAACCCATTTCTTGGTCTCCTCTGCAGTAGCATCTGCTTGAATGTCTTTTACAGAATCGATACTTTCACCAAAAGTACAAACATTTACAGTTTCCCTTACAGCATACATTTCTGAACTAAAATCAGTGGCAGTTTGTTTAGCTATTTGATCAGCGAAAGCATTCCCTTTTCCTATATCATCTGTAACCTTTTGATGTGCTGTACATTTCACAATGGCTAACTGAATAGGGAGTGCGAGCGCTGAAAGTAATCGCACTATTAAAGTGCCGTGCTGTGTTTTTGTGCCATGTGAGGTCAAGAAACCTCGTTCCTTCCAAAGCCTACCGAAGTTGTGAACTACCCCAAAGCCATACTGACTATCGGTATATATATTTACTGTAAGTCCTTCCAAAAGTTCACAAGCTCGAGTTAATGCTATCATTTTTGCGGCCTGCGCGGAATTATGCATCATTCTTTTGGTTTCCACAATCGTGCTTAAGGTAGTGACGGCATGAGCAGCCGTGGATGTACCATTCGGAAGTTTGAAACAGGAGCCATCACAAAATAGCTCTACTTGTGGGCTATTCAAAGGCATGTCTTTCAAATCGATTCTACCTTTAGTCTCTTGTTCTGTAGTGTAAAGGCAATCGTGTGACATTTCATCACCATCAGCAGTATCTTGTGGGACAGGTAAAAGTTCAGCCGGATTTAATACACAACACCTCTGAATTTGAATGTGGGGAGCAAACAAGATCAATTTGTATCTTGTCAATCATGCAGAAGTAAGGTGTTGCGTTTGAGTTCTATTTAATAAAATATCTACAGAGTGAGGTACCATTAGGGTTAACGCATGACCCAGGACCATGCCCTCACTCTGTTTTACAGACGCAGCAGCAGCAACGACAGCTCTCAAACATCTCGGCAAAGCGCATGCAACACGATCAAGGACGGATGAGAAATAGCTGCACGGCCTATTCTTCTCTCCATGTTCCTGCGTTAACACAGCCAAAGCACATCCATCACGTTCATGCACATCCAACACGAAGGCCTTTTCATAATTTGGAGTTCCTAAAACCGGTGCCGAACACAGCGCGGTTTTGAGCAAATCAAATGCTGTCTGGTGTTCCAAAGTCCATGGCAATGGCAAAGAAATGCCCTTCTTTGTCAAAGCCAGCATTGGTTTAATCGATAACGAAAAGTTAGGGATCCACAATCTACAGTAAGAAGCCATACCTATCAGGGCTCTAACTTCCTTCTGCGTATTTGGGACAGACATGCCAGAAATCGTTTTTATTCGTTCAGGTGTCAACCTTCTTCCCTCCTTTGACAGGAGATAGCCGAAATAGGCGACATCCTGACAACAATATTGGAATTTTTTGAGTGAAGCTTTGTGTCCATGTTTTGCTAGATGACATAGCAACAACATGGTGCCTTCTTTACAGGCACTTTCAGAATCAGCAGCCAAGAGGAGATCATCTACATACTGTAGTAACGTGCAGTATCGAGAGTATCAAGTTGCTCTTTCAATGCTCTACTATAAATACTTGGACTCTCGGTGTACCCTTGTGGTGCACGAGTGAATGTGAACGAGCGTCCACCTAGGGTAAACACGAACAAATACCTACTATCCTTGTGTATAGGAATACTGAAAAACGTATTTTTGAGGTCAACAACGCTAAAGTGAGTGGCAGAAGCTGGAATCATAGTTAGTATCATTGTAACATCAGGTACAATGGGAAATTGAGGAGCCACAATTTTGTTAATAGCACGCAAATCAATTATAAACCGAAAAGGAATCGCATTATCACCTTTTTAATATACTGGGAAAATCGGGCTGTTACACAAACTACCTGTAATTTCCTCAATTACTCCACGATGTTCAAAATCAGAAACGATACATTTCAAAGCCTGTTCGCCTTCAACTGTGATCTTATATTGTGGGATGCGAGGCAATTCTACTCCATGATTATGAATAATTTAACAGGTTCAATTTGCAGAATGCCCACATCATTATCATCAATTGCCCATAAGCATTCTGGAATGTTACTGAATTCTGGCGGTAAAGGTCGAGTCAAAAACTGAGAGGCGAGTGATTGCTGAGGTGAAATTGTTAACCGAACTCCGTCCGAGGAGCAATATATTACTGCATTCAATTCTTTCAGCAAATATAACCCCAGCAAATTCTCCCCACAGTTTGTAGTAAGTAGAAATGGACACTGCTCCGTGGAGGGACCCAGTGTTATTGGTACCGGCAAAGAGACCGAACAAACTACAGGTGTGCCTGAAAACCCTACAGAGACGTTGGACTGCCCTGACAGGGGAATGTTTGGAACCCGTGAATGGTCAATGGAACACTTTTGTGCTCCGGTATCTACTAAAAATAGATGCTTCCTATTTCCCACCGCCATCTCAACGTAGGGACCTTTCAGATGAACGGGAATAGGCGTTGGTTCCAAATCCTGCTTTGGGCAATCCTAACGAAACAGAATGTCGTCAAAAGGAAGCTCTTCAGAGAGGTACGCGGCAGAAGCATGATCAAAAATGTTTCTATTATCCACACTCAAAACTTGTTTATCCTGTGAAGAAGGTTGCTGTGATTCTGGCACAAACTGACCTCTGCCAGGGACTTCTGCACCTGGGCGACCTCTGGATCGTCTACCCATGTTCCCAAATGACCTTTGCTGCAAGGTCAGACATTGTGCGCGCCAGTGACCTTCCTGTCGACAATAGGCACACTGGTTAATGGTCACCGGCGCCAGGGCGCCCTTCCCTGTGGAATGTATTGACCTCTAAATTTATTACCCCTTCTAGGGTTTCTAACAATCTGCTGCAATAATACTTTTGTTTTCAGGTCACCCTTTCTTTTCTCAAGTTTTTCCTTTTCATTATTTACACGATTTTCATAGTACTGAGCCATGTGCAGTACTTCTGATTGAGACTTCGCCTGCCAAGCGCTTTCGGAGGACATAATCTGTAACTGGATGTCAGGCAGCAATCCACGTACAAATTTGTCCACAAACAGCCTTTTCCCTGACTCTGTGCCTAAGTCTTGTCCACTGAAATCTGAAAATACCTGTTCAAACCGATTGAAGAACTCGGTAGCACCCTCAGACTTTCCTTGGACACAGGCCATAAGCTTGTCCCAAATGATTCTTTTTTCAGCAACTATAGTTTTTAATTTTACAATAATACTATCTGGCAAAGTTAAAATCACTTGAGGCGGTCGCTCGCCAGCTGGTATTTCTCTGTCGAGCCTAACCATGTTATGCCATGCATCTCCTAACCCAGGTACATCATCTACAGTCCTAATCTGTTTCCACAAATCAACTGGTAGGAGTACGGGGAATAATAAATCAATATCACTTAAGGTAAATACCGATGATTGTAAGACCGACTCTATTTCTTTATAGAACCCCGTCGGATTCTTTCTTATATCAGGAATAGATTACTTTATGGTGTTCACTTCCTGTCTCGAGAATGGGACGTGAACAAACTGTGATACATAATGTGCAGGAATGTCCACAGCGACTATACCTCGTGCAGCATCGGCCGCAATCTCAACTTTTGGAACAAATGTCGGAGGGACCTCTCTCATAGGCAACTGAGAAGTAGGTAGCTCCGAACGCTTACTAAGCAACAGAGCCAAATCAAGTGCTAAGGCAGTCGAAGAGGTATCCATCGAAAAGGCTCTCTTATAAACACTCAACAATTCTGCGGGACAACAAATCTTTCTTTTCACACACTCATTCTGCAGGTATTCTACCATAACCTGCATCACTTTCTTTTGCATTTCTAACGTATACTGACCATACGTGTCATATACTTCATCTGGAGTTATCGACATATCCGAAATCCATTTTATCGCATCCTTTGTACAAATTTGCACTTCCTCACCTATCAATTCACGGCAAAGGAGAAAAACTTTTCTGTAAGAACATAGTACCTAAACTATCACCATCTGTTTCTTCATTCTGTAACTCTTCCAACTCCTTCCTATACACAAAAATCCTCTTGACATGCTCATATACTTTCTCAGCAGTATCTCTAGACAACGCTAAGGTGTTCAAATCCCGTACCCTTGTGGGAGATCTACATCGTTTAATCTATTCCACATTATGCTCAAATGAATTCCTAACCCTTCAATAAAAACATTTTTCTCAGGAATACTTTTCAGATTTTTGAGTGTGGAAAAAACATCAGCTTGTTCGCCCTTCTCCATACAATGTTTAGCCCAAGCAATTAATTCATTCTTTTTATCTGGGGACACAGTATTACGAGTCACAACCCTTGATCCTGTTCCCTGGTCTACTACAAGCGATGCAGAATCACTTGGAAGAGGAAGAGTAGGCACATTCTGAATGTCAATAGGTGGAGGCAAGGGGGCAGGCAAAGGAACAACGGCTGGAAGAACAGCAGGAAAAACAATAGGAAGGACCGGGGGAACTATAGGAGGAGGAATAACGACAGGAAGGGGCAAAGCACCAGGAGGAGGGACGTACGGGGGTGGAGCAGAGGCATCAGGCCTTCGTTCATGTAAAAGTTTGTTAATCAATTCATCGGACGTATGAAAATCTTTTGAAGGGTACATTTTCTGGATGCCTAATTGAAACGCTCTGTCCGTGTTCCTAACTGATTCCAATCGTTTATTTTGATCATATAACAGCGCCTTTTCGGCATTCGTCATATGTCGACGCATATGTTTCTCTCTACTTTTCTGTTGCTGCAAAGCTTCTGTTTTCCAACTATGCAATGCATCAAATGCTGCAGGTCTAGCCTTTTTCTTTACCAATACAGACTCTAGATATTCTATACGAGGGATTTCAAAGCTACCATTGGTTGGCCACCGAAGATTAGAATTATGTCTGGTCTGTCTGTGCCAAATGTCATTAAATGCTATACTACCAAAGCCTTTCTTACAGTACATAGTACATGCCGGCGACCCCTCCTGTGGTGCGGGATTGCTATCTTCCAAAGATTGTCTGTTACTGCGGAATAATGCCCTGAAGCAGGCAGACAATTTCCCAGGCATATCAGAATTCTGGTGTTACCTGGTCAAATAATTGTGCTTTCGAGTACAATGCGCCAAATTCAAATTGTCAGGGTTAAATTAAGAATCGGGTCACGATTCACCTGATCAAAGGACTGGGAGGCCCGATCGGGTTACTAAGGACGATTCTAAAGACCCACGTGTCTGGTGATTTCGTCAAATTTACCCACCTCGATATATGGACCCTCGTCAAGACGTCGTCTCGGGCTACAGTTCACCGTTCAGGGATCGGATCGTGCTGTTCTGTCGAGGAATTTGCTTCTCGTCCAGAGGGGCCGTTTTGTTGGCACCGTCCGATCCCGGTCCGATAGCCGAGCCAACCTTCAACGAGACAAAGTGAATCTTGAGGGTCCCTATTCGGGCGCCATCTGTGGTATCAGAAAATACAATATTAAGGCTCTTACACCATGCAAAGAGAAATACACCAACACAGGCTTGTAAAGATTCCCAGAATCTTTATTACAATACTGAACAGTTTACAAAACAAAGTACACAAATAGCTATTTGGCCGTCAGTACATCACAGAGACCACCAGCAGGTTCAATGTGAGCAGTGAACAGGAATTGCTAGCTGGACATCAGCATATTTATACAGTTTCTTCATAACGATGTCCAGCCTCCTACAAGTTAATCATGTACTGGGCTAGAGTTCGTGCCAGGGTCATTCCTAATTTACATATCTCGTCCATGCGGTTTACTTCTTATTACATTTACTAACAAGCACTATTATTCTCTGGTTTTAACTTTACACTCTTTACACATTTGTTTCAATGCAGGTCAAACAGACGTTTTGCATGTCATGTTTAAATAGCGCTATTGTTTTTATGTACTTGTAGGTTAGCATCGCCTGATTCAAGTAATCCCCTGATCCCGAGGTCAACAAAGGACAAGATCTACATGACCCTAACATGTAGCCTGCAGGCAGGTTGGACATTAACTCGCCTACAGAGGTTGAAGAGGTTAAGCAAGAACAAGAGAACACAGGTCGGCCATTTTAGGCCACAGGGTGACATTGCGCGATAAACTAAAATGGCGGCTTTAACCTAAAATGGAGGCTCGATTAACTAAAGGTTATGATCTTGCGATGCGGATTTCCTTGCACAGCAACTGGGCATAGGCCAACATATACAATGAGGACGAAACAATATTATATCAGTTTTAACAATCCCAGCCCCAGTCTTCATGAGGTCATCGCTCTACAATAGACAATCAGCAAGAGCCATCCCAGCCCCAGTCTTTATGAGGTCATCGCTCTGCAATAGACAATCAGCAAGAGCCATCCCAGCCCCAGTCTTCATGAGGTCATCGCTCTGCAACAGACAATCAGCAAGAGCCATTCCAGCCCCAGTATTCATGAGGTCATCGCTCTGCATAAGAAAATAAGCAAGAGCCATTCCAGCCCCAGTGTTCATGAGGTCATCCCTCTGAAATAGACAATCAGCAAGAGCCATTCCAGCCCCAGTATTCATGAGGTCATCGCTCTGCATAAGCAATCAGCAGGAGGCATTCCAGCTCCAGTATTTATGAGGTCATAGCTCTGCATAAGAAAATCAGCCTGAGCATTAATAAGGTCATCGCTCTACATACGAAAATCAGGAAGAGCCATCCCAGCCCCAGTATTCATGAGGGGATCACTCTGCACTAGACAATCAGCAAGAGCCATTCCAGCCCCAGTATTCATGAGGTTATCGCTCTGCATAAGCAATCAGCAGGAGGCATTCCAGCCCCAGTATTCATGAGGTCATCGCTCTGCATAGGAAAATCAGCCTGAGCATTAATAAGGTCATCGCTCTACATACGAAAATCAGCAAGAGCCATCCCAGCCCCAGAATTCATGAGGTCATCACTCTGCACTAGACAATCAGCAAGAGCCATTCCAGCCCCTGTATTCATGAGGTCATCGCTCTGCATAAGACAAACAGCAGGAGCCATTCCAGCCCCAGTATTCATGAGGTGATCTCTCTGCATAAGCAATCAGCAAGAGCCATTCCAGCCCCTGTATTCATGAGGTCACCACTCTGCACTAGACAATCAGAAAGAGCCATTCCAGCCCCAGTATGCATGAGGTGATCGCTCTGCTTAAGCAATCAGCAAGAGCCATTCCAGCCCCAGTATTCATGAGGTCATCGCTCTGCACTAGACAATGAGCAAGAGCCATTCCAGCCCCTGTATTCATGAGGTCATTGCTCTGCATAAGACAATCCGCAAGAGCCATTCCAGCCCCAGTATTCATGAGGTCATCGCTCTGCATAAGCAATCAGCAAGAGCCATTCCAGCCCCAGTATTCATGAGGTCATCGCTCTACATACAAAAATCAGCAAGAGCCATCCCAGCCCCAGTATTCATGAGGTCATCGCTCTGCATAAGCAATCAGCAGGAGGCATTCCAGCCCCAGTATTCATGAGGTCATCGCTCTGCATAAGCAATCAGCAGGAGGCATTCCAGCCCCAGTATTAATGAGGTCATCGCTCTGCATAAGAGAATCAGTCTGAGCATTAATAAGGTCATCGCTCTACATACGAAAATCAGCAAGAGCCATCCCAGCCCCAGTATCCATGAGGTCATCGCTCTGCATAAGCAATCAGCAGGAGGCATTCCAACCCCAGTATTCATGAGGTCAT
This sequence comes from Ambystoma mexicanum, assembly GCF_040938575.1. Classification (NCBI taxonomy): domain Eukaryota; kingdom Metazoa; phylum Chordata; class Amphibia; order Caudata; family Ambystomatidae; genus Ambystoma; species Ambystoma mexicanum. Next base: position 125,658,608 of record NC_090934.1, read on the forward strand.
CGCTCTGCATAAGAAAATCAGCCTGAGCATTAATAAGGTCATCACTCTACATATGAAAATCAGCAAGAGCCATCCCAGCCCCAGTATTCATGAGGGGATCACTCTGCACTAGACAATCAGCAAGAGCCATTCCAGCCCCAGTATTCATGAGGCCATCGCTCTGCATAAGCAATCAGCAGGAGGCATTCCAGCCCCAGTATTCATGAGGTCATCGCTCTGCATAAGAAAATCAACCTGAGCATTAATAAGGTCATCGCTCTACATATGAAAATCAGCAAGAGCCATCCCAGCCCCAGTATTCATGAGGTCATCACTCTGCACTAGACAATCAGCAAGAGCCATTCCAGACCCTGTATTCATGAGGTCATCGCTCTGCATAAGACAAACAGCAGGAGCCATTCCAGCCCCAGTATTCATGAGGTGATCGCTCTGCATAAGCAATCAGCAAAAGCCATTCCAGCCCCAGTGTTCATGAGGTCATCCCTCTGAAATAGACAATCAGCAAGAGCCATTCCAGCCCCAGTATTCATGAGGTCATCGCTCTGCATAAGCAATCAGCAGGAGGCATTCCAGCCCCAGTATTCATGAGGTCATAGCTCTGCATAAGAAAATCAGCCTGAGCATTAATAAGGTCATCACTCTACATACGAAAATCAGGAAGAGCCATCCCAGCCCCAGTATTCATGAGGGGATCACTCTGCACTAGACAATCAGCAAGAGCCATTCCAGCCCCAGTATTCATGAGGTCATCGCTCTGCATAAGCAATCAGCAGGAGGCATTCCAGCCCCAGTATTCATGAGGTCATCGCTCTGCATAAGAAAATCAGCCTGAGCATTAATACGGTCATCGCTCTACATACGAAAATCAGCAAGAGCCATCCCAGCCCCAGAATTCATGAGGTCATCACTCTGCACTAGACAATCAGCAAGAGCCATTCCAGCCCCTGTATTCATGAGGTCATCGCTCTGCATAAGACAAACAGCAGGAGCCATTCCAGCCCCAGTATTCATGAGGTGATCTCTCTGCATAAGCAATCAGCAAGAGCCATTCCAGCCCCTGTATTCATGAGGTCATCACTCTGCACTAGACAATCAGAAAGAGCCATTCCAGCCCCTGTATTCATGTGGTCCTTGCTCGCATTAAGACAAACAGCAGGAGCCATTCCATCCCCAGTATTCATGAGGTGATCGCTCTGCTTAAGCAATCAGCAAGAGCCATTCAAGCCCCCGTATTCATGAGGTCATCGCTCTGCATAAGACAATCCGCAAGAGCCATTCCAGCCCCAGTATTCATGAGGTCATCGCTCTGCATAAGAAATCAGCAAGAGCCATTCCAGCCTCAGTATTCATGAGGTCATCACTCTGCATAAGAAAATCTGCAAGAGTCCGCCCAGCCTGAGCTTTAATAAGGTCATCGCTCTACATACAAAAATCAGCAAGAGCCATCCCAGCCCCAGTATTCATGAGGTCATCGCTCTGCTTAAGCAATCAGCAGGAGGCATTCCAGCCCCAGTATTCATGAGGTCATCGCTCTGCATAAGAAAATCAGCCTGAGCATTAATAAGGTTATCGCTCTACATACAAAAATCAGCAAGAGCCATCCCAGCCCCAGTATTCATGAGGTCATCACTCTGCATAAGCAATCAGCAGGAGGCATTCCAGCCCCAGTATTCATGAGGTCATCGCTCTGCATAAGAAAATCAGTCTGAGCATTAATAAGGTCATCGCTCTACATACGAAAATCAGCAAGAGCCATCCCAGCCCCAGTATTCATGAGGTCATCGCTCTGCTTAAGCAATCAGCAGGAGGCATTCCAACCCCAGTATTCATGAGGTCATCACTCTGCATAAGAAAATCAGCCTGAGCATTAATAAGGTCATCGCTCTACATATGAAAATCAGCAAGAGCCATCCCAGCCCCAGTATTCATGAGGGGATCACTCTGCACTAGACAATCAGCAAGAGCCATTCCAGCCCCAGTATTCATGAGGTCATTGCTCTGCATAAGCAATCAGCAGGAGGCATTCCAGCCCCAGTATTCATGAGGTCATCGCTCTGCATAAGAAAACCAACCTGAGCATTAATAAGGTCATCGCTCTACATATGAAAATCAGCAAGAGCCATCCCAGCCCCAGTATTCATGTGGTCATCAATCTGCACTAGACAATCAGCAAGAGCCATTCCAGCCCCTGTATTCATGAGGTCATCGCTCTGCATAAGACAAACAGCAGGAGCCATTCCAGCCCCAGTTTTCATGAGGTGATCGCTCTGCATAAGCAATCAGCAAGAGCCATTCCAGCCCCTGTATTCATGAGGTCATCACTCTGCACTAGACAACCTGTCTTTTCCCTTGTGCCCTCCACCTGGAAGGATGGCCCCCTCGACCACCGTGGGACCCGGAATGCTGCTTCTCCACCTCTGCAGCATCCGACGATGCCATGCCAAGATGGCCGCCGTGCTTCCTTGTTCGTTTTGCACCGTCCTCGGTGCTGGAGGCACGTCCCCTTCTACTGCCTCCTGATTGGCCCCTGCCCTCCTCAAATGCAGAGACCCGACCTAGCCGTGAGGCGAAGCCGGGTCCGCGCATTTAAGGGCAGCGCTTAAGGGCTCCTTCCTGTCTTTTCCCTTGTGCCCTCCACCTGGAAGGATGGCCCCCTCGACCACCGTGGGACCCGGAATGCTGCTTCTCCACCTCTGCAGCATCCGACGATGCCATGCCAAGATGGCCGCCGTGCTTCCTTGTTCGTTTTGCACCGTCCTCGGTGCTGGAGGCACGTCCCCTTCTACTGCCTCCTGATTGGCCCCTGCCCTCCTCAAATGCAGAGACCCGACCTAGCCGTGAGGCGAAGCCGGGTCCGCGCATTTAAGGGCAGCGCTTAAGGGCTCCTTCCTGTCTTTTCCCTTGTGCCCTCCACCTGGAAGGATGGCCCCCTCGACCACCGTGGGACCCGGAATGCTGCTTCTCCACCTCTGCAGCATCCGACGATGCCATGCCAAGATGGCCGCCGTGCTTCCTTGTTCGTTTTGCACCGTCCTCGGTGCTGGAGGCACGTCCCCTTCTACTGCCTCCTGATTGGCCCCTGCCCTCCTCAAATGCAGAGACCCGACCTAGCCGTGAGGCGAAGCCGGGTCCGCGCATTTAAGGGCAGCGCTTAAGGGCTCCTTCCTGTCTTTTCCCTTGTGCCCTCCACCTGGAAGGATGGCCCCCTCGACCACCGTGGGACCCGGAATGCTGCTTCTCCACCTCTGCAGCATCCGACGATGCCATGCCAAGATGGCCGCCGTGCTTCCTTGTTCGTTTTGCACCGTCCTCGGTGCTGGAGGCACGTCCCCTTCTACTGCCTCCTGATTGGCCCCTGCCCTCCTCAAATGCAGAGACCCGACCTAGCCGTGAGGCGAAGCCGGGTCCGCGCATTTAAGGGCAGCGCTTAAGGGCTCCTTCCTGTCTTTTCCCTTGTGCCCTCCACCTGGAAGGATGGCCCCCTCGACCACCGTGGGACCCGGAATGCTGCTTCTCCACCTCTGCAGCATCCGACGATGCCATGCCAAGATGGCCGCCGTGCTTCCTTGTTCGTTTTGCACCGTCCTCGGTGCTGGAGGCACGTCCCCTTCTACTGCCTCCTGATTGGCCCCTGCCCTCCTCAAATGCAGAGACCCGACCTAGCCGTGAGGCGAAGCCGGGTCCGCGCATTTAAGGGCAGCGCTTAAGGGCTCCTTCCTGTCTTTTCCCTTGTGCCCTCCACCTGGAAGGATGGCCCCCTCGACCACCGTGGGACCCGGAATGCTGCTTCTCCACCTCTGCAGCATCCGACGATGCCATGCCAAGATGGCCGCCGTGCTTCCTTGTTCGTTTTGCACCGTCCTCGGTGCTGGAGGCACGTCCCCTTCTACTGCCTCCTGATTGGCCCCTGCCCTCCTCAAATGCAGAGACCCGACCTAGCCGTGAGGCGAAGCCGGGTCCGCGCATTTAAGGGCAGCGCTTAAGGGCTCCTTCCTGTCTTTTCCCTTGTGCCCTCCACCTGGAAGGATGGCCCCCTCGACCACCGTGGGACCCGGAATGCTGCTTCTCCACCTCTGCAGCATCCGACGATGCCATGCCAAGATGGCCGCCGTGCTTCCTTGTTCGTTTTGCACCGTCCTCGGTGCTGGAGGCACGTCCCCTTCTACTGCCTCCTGATTGGCCCCTGCCCTCCTCAAATGCAGAGACCCGACCTAGCCGTGAGGCGAAGCCGGGTCCGCGCATTTAAGGGCAGCGCTTAAGGGCTCCTTCCTGTCTTTTCCCTTGTGCCCTCCACCTGGAAGGATGGCCCCCTCGACCACCGTGGGACCCGGAATGCTGCTTCTCCACCTCTGCAGCATCCGACGATGCCATGCCAAGATGGCCGCCGTGCTTCCTTGTTCGTTTTGCACCGTCCTCGGTGCTGGAGGCACGTCCCCTTCTACTGCCTCCTGATTGGCCCCTGCCCTCCTCAAATGCAGAGACCCGACCTAGCCGTGAGGCGAAGCCGGGTCCGCGCATTTAAGGGCAGCGCTTAAGGGCTCCTTCCTGTCTTTTCCCTTGTGCCCTCCACCTGGAAGGATGGCCCCCTCGACCACCGTGGGACCCGGAATGCTGCTTCTCCACCTCTGCAGCATCCGACGATGCCATGCCAAGATGGCCGCCGTGCTTCCTTGTTCGTTTTGCACCGTCCTCGGTGCTGGAGGCACGTCCCCTTCTACTGCCTCCTGATTGGCCCCTGCCCTCCTCAAATGCAGAGACCCGACCTAGCCGTGAGGCGAAGCCGGGTCCGCGCATTTAAGGGCAGCGCTTAAGGGCTCCTTCCTGTCTTTTCCCTTGTGCCCTCCACCTGGAAGGATGGCCCCCTCGACCACCGTGGGACCCGGAATGCTGCTTCTCCACCTCTGCAGCATCCGACGATGCCATGCCAAGATGGCCGCCGTGCTTCCTTGTTCGTTTTGCACCGTCCTCGGTGCTGGAGGCACGTCCCCTTCTACTGCCTCCTGATTGGCCCCTGCCCTCCTCAAATGCAGAGACCCGACCTAGCCGTGAGGCGAAGCCGGGTCCGCGCATTTAAGGGCAGCGCTTAAGGGCTCCTTCCTGTCTTTTCCCTTGTGCCCTCCACCTGGAAGGATGGCCCCCTCGACCACCGTGGGACCCGGAATGCTGCTTCTCCACCTCTGCAGCATCCGACGATGCCATGCCAAGATGGCCGCCGTGCTTCCTTGTTCGTTTTGCACCGTCCTCGGTGCTGGAGGCACGTCCCCTTCTACTGCCTCCTGATTGGCCCCTGCCCTCCTCAAATGCAGAGACCCGACCTAGCCGTGAGGCGAAGCCGGGTCCGCGCATTTAAGGGCAGCGCTTAAGGGCTCCTTCCTGTCTTTTCCCTGTCCTTTCCATGGACTTGCCTGCAGCCTACCATCCTGGTCACCCAGCGTTCCTGGCAACACCTGTTGCAGAGTCACGGCTCAAAGGTAAGGTGTGCACGCACCTCCGCTTGCCCCTCCTGCTCCATGTCCGCCTTCCCCTCAGAACCTACCGAATACCCAGCACCGTTGTGATCTTGACTTTGCAGCACCTTCGGACTCTTCACTGCCCTCCAGCACCAGTTGACTTTTGTCTTGAACTCTCTACCTGTCAGTGGACCCTAACCCTTAGTGCCACTACAATCATTGCGTTTTGGGCACTTCCTATCTTGCATGCCATCTTCTACAGTCTCTAATTCCACCGCAGTGGATTATTGTAACTTAACACTGTTAATTACTGCTTGTAGTGGTCTTTGCACTAATTCTGTATACCACACATCTGCCGTCCATTGCTTTGTGGGATTTCCCCCAACCTCATAACAAACACATTGCACTTGTTTGATCCATTATCTATACATGTTCATGTGTTGCATTCACTGTTTTTAAACTGTTTTGAACTCACCTCGATTGCCTACTCCTGCATACTTGTGCCTTGTACACCTGCTCTGACCTTCCACCTCCCTCCCCCTCCCCCCCTTTTCACCCCCTTCCCTCTCCCTCTGGTCGTCTCCCTCCTCTCTCTTCCTTTTATGCCTTAGTGTGCCCGCCTCTGTCGAGACTTGGTCCCGTTATGGCCCGACAAAGCCATTGCTTGTCCACTTCTTTCCCCTGCCTCCTGGACCTTCACTACCTCCCTACCACTGCTCTGCACTGTCCCTACGCACATTCCTGAGGTGCCTACCCTGTCCTATGCACCTCAAACCCACCCGCTTCTACTTCTACTCTCACTTGCCTGCATCTCCCTCTCCTCTGGGGACCTAAAACTCTTCCTCGAGGTCTTCCCTCCTTGCACTTACTCCTATCATCCGTTCCCTAACCGATGATATTAGCTGTCTGTCCCCCCTCTTACCCTTTGTTCTCCATTCCCCCTCCCCTGCTTCCAAATTTACCTGATAAATTTGGCTCAGCAGTTGTCTTGTTCCTCCTCACCACCTCTATCCCTGCCCCCCCCTCCCAACCCTCCTCCTCTTGTATTCCTCCTGCACTGCGTAAATTGTCGACAGACATAGTAATGTTACTGCTTGCTTTGTTCTCCTTCTCCTTTCCCTCCTTCCCTACTTGTTTCTTTGGCACTTGCACTATCAGAAATGTCGTCAGGCCTATTATGGTAGTTATTTTCCACATTCTATATTGCTTCAAGGACTCTACTGAATGTACTGTATTTCCTATGTTCCCTCCCTCCTTGAAGCGCTTTGAAACACTTCTGTGTATAGGCGCTATATAAATAAACAATCATATCATATCATATCATAGCAAGAGCTATTCCAGCCCCTGTATTCATGAGGTCATCGCTCGGCATAAGACAAACAGCAGGAGCCATTCCAGCCCCAGTATTCATGAGGTGATCGCTCTGCATAAGCAATCAGCAGGGAGCCATTCCAGCCCCTGTATTCATGAGGTCATCACTCTGCACTAGACAATGAGCAAGAGCCATTCCTGCCACTGTGTTCATGAGGTCATTGCTCTGCATAAGACAATCCGCAAGAGCCATTCCAGCCCCAGTATTCATGAGGTCATCGCTCTGCATAAGCAATCAGCAAGAGCCATTCCAGCTCCAGTATTCATGAGGTCATCACTCTGCATAAGAAAATCAGCAAGAGCCCTCCCAGCCTGAGCATTAATAAGGTAATCGCTCTACTTACGAAAATCAGCAAGAGCCACCCAGCCCTAGTGTTCATGAGGTCATCGTTCTGCTTAAAACATTCAGCAAAGGCCATCCCAGCCCTAGTATTAATGAGGTCATCGCTCTGCATAAGACAATCAGCAAGAGCCATTCCAGATTCAGTATTCATGAGGTCCTTGCTCTGCATAAGACAATCAGCAAGAGCCATCCCTGCCCCAGTATTCATGAGGTCATCGCTCTGCAATAGACAATCAGCAAGAGCCATTCCAGCCCCAGTATTCATGAGATCATTGCTCTGCAAAATACAATCAGCAAGAGCCATTCCAGCCCCAGTATTCATGAGGTCATCGCTCTGCATAAGACAATCAGCAATAGCCATCCCAGCCCCAGCCCCAGTATTGAAGACGTCATTGCACTGCATAAGACAATCAGCAAGAGCCATCCCAGCCCCAGTAGCCATGAGGTCATCGCTCTGCATAAGACAATCAGCAAGAGCCATCCCAGTCCCAGTGTTCATGAGATCATCACTCTGCATAAGCAATCAGCAAGAGTCATTCCAGCCCCAGTATTCATGAAATCCTCACTCTGCATAAGACAATCAGCAAGAGCCATCCCAGTCCCAGTATTCATGAGGTCATCGCTCTGCACAACCAATCAGCAAGATCCATTCCAGCCCCAGTATTCCTGAGGTCCTCGCTCTGCATAAGAAAATCTGCAAGAGCTATCCCAGTCCCAGTATTCATAAAACAATCAGCAAGAGCCATCACAGTTCCCATTATTCATGAAGTCATTGCTCTGCACAAGCAATCAGCAAGAACCATTCCAGCCCCAGTATTCATGAGGTCATAACTCTGCATAAGACAATCAGCAAGAGCCATTCCAGCCCCAGTATTCATGAGATCATTGCTCTGCAAAATACAATCAGCAAGAGCCATTCCAGCCCCAGTATTCATGAGGTCATCGCTCTGCATAAGACAATCAGCAAGAGCCATCCCAGCCCCAGCCCCAGCCCCAGTATTGAAGACATCATTGCACTGCATAAGACAATCAGCAAGAGCCATCCCAGCCCCAGTAGCCATGAGGTCATCGCTCTGCATAAGACAATCAGCAAGAGCCATCCCAGTCCCAGTGTTCATGAGATCATCACTCTGCATAAGCAATCAGCAAGAGTCATTCCAGCCCCAGTATTCATGAAGTCCTCACTCTGCATAAGACAATCAGCAAGAGCCATCCCAGTCCCAGTATTCATGAGGTCATCGCTCTGCACAACCAATCAGCAGGATCCATTCCAGCCCCAGTATTCCTGAGGTCCTCGCTCTGCATAAGAAAATCTGCAAGAGCTATCCCAGTCCCAGTATTCATAAAACAATCAGCAAGAGCCATCACAGTTCCCATTATTCATGAAGTCATTGCTCTGCACAAGCAATCAGCAAGAACCATTCCAGCCCCAGTATTCATGAGGTCATCGCTCTGTATAAGACAATCAGCAAGAGCCGTCACAGCCCCAGCCCCAGTATTGAAGAGTTCATCGCTCTTCATAAGACAATCAGCAAGAGCAATCCCAGCCCGAGTAGCCATGAGGTCATCGCACTGCATAAGACAATCAGCAAGAGCCATCCCAGTCCCAGTATACATGAGGTCATCGCTCTGCACAAGAAATCAGCAAGAGCCATTCCAGTCACATTATTCATTAGGTCATTGCTCTGTATAAGACAATCAGCAAGAGCCATCACAGCCCCAGTATTCATGAGGTCATAGCTCTGCATAAGAAAATCAGCAACATCCATTCCAGCCCCAGTATTCCTGAGATCATTGCTCTGCAATAGACAATCAGCAAGAGCCATCCCAGCCCCAACCCGAGTATTGAAGAGGTCATCGCTCTGCTTAAGACAATCAGCAAGAGCCATCCCAGTCCCAGTATTCATGAGGTTATCGCTCTGCACAAGCAATCAGCAAGAGCCATCCCAGCCCCAGTAGCCATGAGGTCATCGCTCTACATAAGACAATCTGCAAGAGCCATTCCAGCCCCAGTATTCATGAGGTCATCGCTCTGCATAAGCAAGCAGCAAGAGCCATTCCAGCCCCAGTATTCATGAGGTTATCACTCTGCATAGGAAAATCTGCAAGAGCCCGCCCAGCCTGAGCTTTAATAAGGTCATCGCTCTACATCGAAAACCAGCAAGAGCCATCACAACCCCAGTGTTCATGAGGTCATCGCTCTGCATAAGCAATCAGCAGGAGGCATTCCAGCCCCAGTATTCATGAGGTCATCGCTCTGCATAAGAAAATCAGCCTGAGCATTAATAAGGTCATCGCTCTACATATGAAAATCAGCAAGAGCCATCCCAGCCCCAGTATTCATGAGGTCATCGCTGTGCATAAGCAATCAGCAGGAGGCATTCTAGCCCCAGTATTCATGAGGTCATCGTTCTGCATAGGAAAATCAGCCTGAGCATTAATAAGGTCATCGCTCTACATACGAAAACCAGCAAGAGCCATCCCAGCCCCAGTATTCATGAGGTCATCGCTCTGCATAAGCAATCAACAGGAGGCATTCCAACCCCAGTATTCATGAGGTCATCGTTCTGCATAAGAAGATCAGCCTGAGCATTAATAAGGTCATCGCTCTACATATGAAAATCAGCAAGAGCCATCCCAGCCCCAGTATTCATGAGGGGATCACTATGCACTAGACAATCAGCAAGAGCCATTCCAGCCCCACTATTCATGAGGTCATCGCTCTGCATAAGCAATCAGCAGGAGGTATTCCAGCCCCAGTATTCATGAGGTCATCGCTCTGCATAAGAAAATCAGCCTGAGCATTAATAAGGTCATCGCTCTACATATGAAAATCAGCAAGAGCCATCCCAGCCCCAGTTTTCGTGAGGTCATCACTCTGCACTAGACAATCAGCAAGAGCCATTCCAGCCCCTGTATTCATGACGTCATCGCTCTGCATAAGACAAACAGCAGGAGCCATTCCAGCCCCAGTATTCATGAGGTGATCGCTCTGCATAAGCAATCAGCAAGAGCCATTCCAGCCCCTATATTCATGAGGTCATCACTCTGCACTAGACAATCAGCAAGAGCCATTCCAGCCCCTGTATTCATGAGGTCATCGCTCTGCATAAGAAAATCAGCCTGAGCATTAATAAGGTTATCGCTCTACATACAAAAATCAGCAAGAGCCATCCCAGCCCCAGTATTCATGAGGTCATCACTCTGCATAAGCAATCAGCAGGAGGCATTCCAGCGCCAGTATTCATGAGGTCATCGCTCTGCATAAGAAAATCCGTCTGAGCATTAATAAGGTCATCGCTCTACATACGAAAATCAGCAAGAGCCATCCCAGCCCCAGTATTCATGAGGTCATCGCTCTGCTTAAGCAATCAGCAGGAGGCATTCCAACCCCAGTATTCATGAGGTCATCGCTCTGCATAAGAAAATCAGCCTGAGCATTAATAAGGTCATCGCTCTACATATGAAAATCAGCAAGAGCCATCCCAGCCCCAGTATTCATGAGGGGATCACTCTGCACTAGACAATCAGCAAGAGCCATTCCAGCCCCAGTATTCATGAGGTCATCGCTCTGCATAAGCAATCAGCAGGAGGCATTCCAGCCCCAGTATTCATGAGGTCATCGCTCTGCATAAGAAAACCAACCTGAGCATTAATAAGGTCATCGCTCTACATATGAAAATCAGCAAGAGCCATCCCAGCCCCAGTATTCATGAGGTCATCACTCTGCACTAGACAATCAGCAAGAGCCATTCCAGCCCCTGTATTCATGAGGTCATCGCTCTGCATAAGACAAACAGCAGGAGCCATTCCAGCCCCAGTTTTCATGAGGTGATCGCTCTGCATAAGCAATCAGCAAGAGCCATTCCAGCCCCTGTATTCATGAGGTCATCACTCTGCACTAGACAATCAGCAAGAGCTATTCCTGCCCCTGTATTCATGAGGTCATCGCTCGGCATAAGACAAACAGCAGGAGCCATTCCAGCCCCAGTATTCATGAGGTGATCGCTCTGCATAAGCAATCAGCAGGGAGCCATTCCAGCCCCTGTATTCATGAGGTCATCACTCTGCACTAGACAATGAGCAAGAGCCATTCCTGCCACTGTGTTCATGAGGTCATTGCTCTGCATAAGACAATCCGCAAGAGCCATTCCAGCCCCAGTATTCATGAGGTCATCGCTCTGCATAAGCAATCAGCAAGAGCCATTCCAGCTCCAGTATTCATGAGGTCATCACTCTGCATAAGAAAATCAGCAAGAGCCCTCCCAGCCTGAGCATTAATAAGGTCATCGCTCTACTTACGAAAATCAGCAAGAGCCACCCAGCCCTAGTGTTCATGAGGTCATCGCTCTGCTTAAAACATTCAGCAAGGGCCATCCCAGCCCTAGTATTAATGAGGTCATCGCTCTGCATAAGACAATCAGCAAGAGCCATTCCAGATTCAGTATTCATGAGGTCCTTGCTCTGCATAAGACAATCAGCAAGAGCCATCCCTGCCCCAGTATTCATGAGGTCATCGCTCTGCAATAGACAATAAGCAAGAGCCATTCCAGTCACATTATTCATGAGGTCATTGCTCTGTATACGACAATCAGCTAGAACCGTCGCAGCCCCAGTATTCATGAGGTCATAACTCTGCATAAGACAATCAGCAAGAGCCATTCCAGCCCCAGTATTCATGAGATCATTGCTCTGCAAAATACAATCAGCAAGAGCCATTCCAGCCCCAGTATTCATGAGGTCATCGCTCTGCATAAGACAATCAGCAAGAGCCATCCCAGCCCCAGCCCCAGCCCCAGTATTGAAGACATCATTGCACTGCATAAGACAATCAGCAAGAGCCATCCCAGCCCCAGTAGCCATGAGGTCATCGCTCTGCATAAGACAATCAGCAAGAGCCATCCCAGTCCCAGTGTTCATGAGATCATCACTCTGCATAAGCAATCAGCAAGAGTCATTCCAGCCCCAGTATTCATGAAGTCCTCACTCTGCATAAGACAATCAGCAAGAGCCATCCCAGTCCCAGTATTCATGAGGTCATCGCTCTGCACAACCAATCAGCAGGATCCATTCCAGCCCCAGTATTCCTGAGGTCCTCGCTCTGCATAAGAAAATCTGCAAGAGCTATCCCAGTCCCAGTATTCATAAAACAACCAGCAAGAGCCATCACAACCCCAGTGTTCATGAGGTCATCGCTCTGCATAAGCAATCAGCAGGAGGCATTCCAGCCCCAGTATTCATGAGGTCATCGCTCTGCATAAGAAAATCAGCCTGAGCATTAATAAGGTCATCGCTCTACATATGAAAATCAGCAAGAGCCATCCCAGCCCCAGTATTCATGAGGTCATCGCTGTGCATAAGCAATCAGCAGGAGGCATTCTAGCCCCAGTATTCATGAGGTCATCGTTCTGCATAGGAAAATCAGCCTGAGCATTAATAAGGTCATCGCTCTACATACGAAAACCAGCAAGAGCCATCCCAGCCCCAGTATTCATGAGGTCATCGCTCTGCATAAGCAATCAACAGGAGGCATTCCAACCCCAGTATTCATGAGGTCATCGTTCTGCATAAGAAGATCAGCCTGAGCATTAATAAGGTCATCGCTCTACATATGAAAATCAGCAAGAGCCATCCCAGCCCCAGTATTCATGAGGGGATCACTATGCACTAGACAATCAGCAAGAGCCATTCCAGCCCCACTATTCATGAGGTCATCGCTCTGCATAAGCAATCAGCAGGAGGTATTCCAGCCCCAGTATTCATGAGGTCATCGCTCTGCATAAGAAAATCAGCCTGAGCATTAATAAGGTCATCGCTCTACATATGAAAATCAGCAAGAGCCATCCCAGCCCCAGTTTTCGTGAGGTCATCACTCTGCACTAGACAATCAGCAAGAGCCATTCCAGCCCCTGTATTCATGACGTCATCGCTCTGCATAAGACAAACAGCAGGAGCCATTCCAGCCCCAGTATTCATGAGGTGATCGCTCTGCATAAGCAATCAGCAAGAGCCATTCCAGCCCCTATATTCATGAGGTCATCACTCTGCACTAGACAATCAGCAAGAGCCATTCCAGCCCCTGTATTCATGAGGTCATCGCTCTGCATAAGAAAATCAGCCTGAGCATTAATAAGGTTATCGCTCTACATACAAAAATCAGCAAGAGCCATCCCAGCCCCAGTATTCATGAGGTCATCACTCTGCATAAGCAATCAGCAGGAGGCATTCCAGCGCCAGTATTCATGAGGTCATCGCTCTGCATAAGAAAATCCGTCTGAGCATTAATAAGGTCATCGCTCTACATACGAAAATCAGCAAGAGCCATCCCAGCCCCAGTATTCATGAGGTCATCGCTCTGCTTAAGCAATCAGCAGGAGGCATTCCAACCCCAGTATTCATGAGGTCATCGCTCTGCATAAGAAAATCAGCCTGAGCATTAATAAGGTCATCGCTCTACATATGAAAATCAGCAAGAGCCATCCCAGCCCCAGTATTCATGAGGGGATCACTCTGCACTAGACAATCAGCAAGAGCCATTCCAGCCCCAGTATTCATGAGGTCATCGCTCTGCATAAGCAATCAGCAGGAGGCATTCCAGCCCCAGTATTCATGAGGTCATCGCTCTGCATAAGAAAACCAACCTGAGCATTAATAAGGTCATCGCTCTACATATGAAAATCAGCAAGAGCCATCCCAGCCCCAGTATTCATGAGGTCATCACTCTGCACTAGACAATCAGCAAGAGCCATTCCAGCCCCTGTATTCATGAGGTCATCGCTCTGCATAAGACAAACAGCAGGAGCCATTCCAGCCCCAGTTTTCATGAGGTGATCGCTCTGCATAAGCAATCAGCAAGAGCCATTCCAGCCCCTGTATTCATGAGGTCATCACTCTGCACTAGACAATCAGCAAGAGCTATTCCTGCCCCTGTATTCATGAGGTCATCGCTCGGCATAAGACAAACAGCAGGAGCCATTCCAGCCCCAGTATTCATGAGGTGATCGCTCTGCATAAGCAATCAGCAGGGAGCCATTCCAGCCCCTGTATTCATGAGGTCATCACTCTGCACTAGACAATGAGCAAGAGCCATTCCTGCCACTGTGTTCATGAGGTCATTGCTCTGCATAAGACAATCCGCAAGAGCCATTCCAGCCCCAGTATTCATGAGGTCATCGCTCTGCATAAGCAATCAGCAAGAGCCATTCCAGCTCCAGTATTCATGAGGTCATCACTCTGCATAAGAAAATCAGCAAGAGCCCTCCCAGCCTGAGCATTAATAAGGTCATCGCTCTACTTACGAAAATCAGCAAGAGCCACCCAGCCCTAGTGTTCATGAGGTCATCGCTCTGCTTAAAACATTCAGCAAGGGCCATCCCAGCCCTAGTATTAATGAGGTCATCGCTCTGCATAAGACAATCAGCAAGAGCCATTCCAGATTCAGTATTCATGAGGTCCTTGCTCTGCATAAGACAATCAGCAAGAGCCATCCCTGCCCCAGTATTCATGAGGTCATCGCTCTGCAATAGACAATAAGCAAGAGCCATTCCAGTCACATTATTCATGAGGTCATTGCTCTGTATACGACAATCAGCTAGAACCGTCGCAGCCCCAGTATTCATGAGGTCATAACTCTGCATAAGACAATCAGCAAGAGCCATTCCAGCCCCAGTATTCATGAGATCATTGCTCTGCAAAATACAATCAGCAAGAGCCATTCCAGCCCCAGTATTCATGAGGTCATCGCTCTGCATAAGACAATCAGCAAGAGCCATCCCAGCCCCAGCCCCAGCCCCAGTATTGAAGACATCATTGCACTGCATAAGACAATCAGCAAGAGCCATCCCAGCCCCAGTAGCCATGAGGTCATCGCTCTGCATAAGACAATCAGCAAGAGCCATCCCAGTCCCAGTGTTCATGAGATCATCACTCTGCATAAGCAATCAGCAAGAGTCATTCCAGCCCCAGTATTCATGAAGTCCTCACTCTGCATAAGACAATCAGCAAGAGCCATCCCAGTCCCAGTATTCATGAGGTCATCGCTCTGCACAACCAATCAGCAGGATCCATTCCAGCCCCAGTATTCCTGAGGTCCTCGCTCTGCATAAGAAAATCTGCAAGAGCTATCCCAGTCCCAGTATTCATAAAACAATCAGCAAGAGCCATCACAGTTCCCATTATTCATGAAGTCATTGCTCTGCACAAGCAATCAGCAAGAACCATTCCAGCCCCAGTATTCATGAGGTCATCGCTCTGTATAAGACAATCAGCAAGAGCCGTCACAGCCCCAGCCCCAGTATTGAAGAGTTCATCGCTCTTCATAAGACAATCAGCAAGAGCAATCCCAGCCCGCGTAGCCATGAGGTCATCGCACTGCATAAGACAATCAGCAAGAGCCATCCCAGTCCCAGTATACATGAGGTCATCGCTCTGCACAAGAAATCAGCAAGAGCCATTCCAGTCACATTATTCATTAGGTCATTGCTCTGTATAAGACAATCAGCAAGAGCCATCACAGCCCCAGTATTCATGAGGTCATAGCTCTGCATAAGAAAATCAGCAACATCCATTCCAGCCCCAGTATTCCTGAGATCATTGCTCTGCAATAGACAATCAGCAAGAGCCATCCCAGCCCCAACCCGAGTATTGAAGAGGTCATCGCTCTGCTTAAGACAATCAGCAAGAGCCATCCCAGTCCCAGTATTCATGAGGTTATCGCTCTGCACAAGCAATCAGCAAGAGCCATCCCAGCCCCAGTAGCCATGAGGTCATCGCTCTACATAAGACAATCTGCAAGAGCCATTCCAGCCCCAGTATTCATGAGGTCATCGCTCTGCATAAGCAATCAGCAAGAGCCATTCCAGCCCCAGTATTCATGAGGTTATCACTCTGCATAGGAAAATCTGCAAGAGCCCGCCCAGCCTGAGCTTTAATAAGGTCATCGCTCTACATCGAAAACCAGCAAGAGCCATCACAACCCCAGTGTTCATGAGGTCATCGCTCTGCATAAGCAATCAGCAGGAGGCATTCCAGCCCCAGTATTCATGAGGTCATCGCTCTGCATAAGAAAATCAGCCTGAGCATTAATAAGGTCATCGCTCTACATATGAAAATCAGCAAGAGCCATCCCAGCCCCAGTATTCATGAGGTCATCGCTGTGCATAAGCAATCAGCAGGAGGCATTCTAGCCCCAGTATTCATGAGGTCATCGCTCTGCATAGGAAAATCAGCCTGAGCATTAATAAGGTCATCGCTCTACATACGAAAACCAGCAAGAGCCATCCCAGCCCGAGTATTCATGAGGTCATCGCTCTGCATAAGCAATCAACAGGAGGCATTCCAACCCCAGTATTCATGAGGTCATCGTTCTGCATAAGAAAATCAGCCTGAGCATTAATAAGGTCATCGCTCTACATATGAAAATCAGCAAGAGCCATCCCAGCCCCAGTATTCATGAGGGGATCACTATGCACTAGACAATCAGCAAGAGCCATTCCAGCCCCACTATTCATGAGGTCATCGCTCTGCATAAGCAATCAGCAGGAGGTATTCCAGCCCCAGTATTCATGAGGTCATCGCTCTGCATAAGAAAATCAGCCTGAGCATTAATAAGGTCATCGCTCTACATATGAAAATCAGCAAGAGCCATCCCAGCCCCAGTTTTCATGAGATCATCACTCTGCACTAGACAATCAGCAAGAGCCATTCCAGCCCCTGTATTCATGACGTCATCGCTCTGCATAAGACAAACAGCAGGAGCCATTCCAGCCCCAGTATTCATGAGGTGATCGCTCTGCATAAGCAATCAGCAAGAGCCATTCCAGCCCCTATATTCATGAGGTCATCACTCTGCACTAGACAATCAGCAAGAGCCATTCCAGCCCCTGTATTCATGAGGTCATCGCTCTGCATAAGAAAATCAGCCTGAGCATTAATAAGGTTATCGCTCTACATACAAAAATCAGCAAGAGCCATCCCAGCCCCAGTATTCATGAGGTCATCACTCTGCATAAGCAATCAGCAGGAGGCATTCCAGCGCCAGTATTCATGAGGTCATCGCTCTGCATAAGAAAATCAGTCTGAGCATTAATAAGGTCATCGCTCTACATACGAAAATCAGCAAGAGCCATCCCAGCCCCAGTATTCATGAGGTCATCGCTCTGCTTAAGCAATCAGCAGGAGGCATTCCAACCCCAGTATTCATGAGGTCATCGCTCTGCATAAGAAAATCAGCCTGAGCATTAATAAGGTCATCGCTCTACATATGAAAATCAGCAAGAGCCATCCCAGCCCCAGTATTCATGAGGGGATCACTCTGCACTAGACAATCAGCAAGAGTCATTCCAGCCCCAGTATTCATGAGGTCATCGCTCTGCATAAGCAATCAGCAGGAGGCATTCCAGCCCCAGTATTCATGAGGTCATCGCTCTGCATAAGAAAACCAACCTGAGCATTAATAAGGTCATCGCTCTACATATGAAAATCAGCAAGAGCCATCCCAGCCCCAGTATTCATGAGGTCATCACTCTGCACTAGACAATCAGCAAGAGCCATTCCAGCCCCTGTATTCATGAGGTCATCGCTCTGCATAAGACAAACAGCAGGAACCATTCCAGCCCCAGTTTTCATGAGGTGATCGCTCTGCATAAGCAATCAGCAAGAGCCATTCCAGCCCCTGTATTCATGAGGTCATCACTCTGCACTAGACAATCAGCAAGAGCTATTCCTGCCCCTGTATTCATGAGGTCATCGCTCGGCATAAGACAAACAGCAGGAGCCATTCCAGCCCCAGTATTCATGAGGTGATCGCTCTGCATAAGCAATCAGCAGGGAGCCATTCCAGCCCCTGTATTCATGAGGTCATCACTCTGCACTAGACAATGAGCAAGAGCCATTCCTGCCACTGTGTTCATGAGGTCATTGTTCTGCATAAGACAATCCGCAAGAGCCATTCCAGCCCCAGTATTCATCAGGTCATCGCTCTGCATAAGCAATCAGCAAGAGCCATTCCAGCTCCAGTATTCATGAGGTCATCACTCTGCATAAGAAAATCAGCAACAGCCCTCGCAGCCTGAGCATTAATAAGGTCATCGCTCTACTTACGAAAATCAGCAAGAGCCACCCAGCCCTAGTGTTCATGAGGTCATCGCTCTGCTTAAAACATTCAGCAAGGGCCATCCCAGCCCTAGTATTAATGAGGTCATCGCTCTGCATAAGACAATCAGCAAGAGCCATTCCAGATTCAGTATTCATGAGGTCCTTGCTCTGCATAAGACAATCAGCAAGAGCCATCCCTGCCCCAGTATTCATGAGGTCATCGCTCTGCAATAGAAAATAAGCAAGAGCCATTCCAGTCACATTATTCATGAGGTCATTGCTCTGTATACGACAATCAGCTAGAACCGTCGCAGCCCCAGTATTCATGAGGTCATAACTCTGCATAAGACAATCAGCAAGAGCCATTCCAGCCCCAGTATTCATGAGATCATTGCTCTGCAAAATACAATCAGCAAGAGCCATTCCAGCCCCAGTATTCATGAGGTCATCGCTCTGCATAAGACAATCAGCAAGAGCCATCCCAGCCCCAGCCCCAGCCCCAGTATTGAAGACGTCATTGCACTGCATAAGACAATCAGCAAGAGCCATCCCAGCCCCAGTAGCCATGAGGTCATCGCTCTGCATAAGACAATCAGCAAGAGCCATCCCAGTCCCAGTGTTCATGAGATCATCACTCTGCATAAGCAATCAGCAAGAGTCATTCCAGCCCCAGTATTCATGAAGTCCTCACTCTGCATAAGACAATCAGCAAGAGCCATCCCAGTCCCAGTATTCATGAGGTCATCGCTCTGCACAACCAATCAGCAAGATTCATTCCAGCCCCAGTATTCCTGAGGTCCTCGCTCTGCATAAGAAAATCTGCAAGAGCTATCCCAGTCCCAGTATTCATAAAACAATCAGCAAGAGCCATCACAGTTCCCATTATTCATGAAGTCATTGCTCTGCACAAGCAATCAGCAAGAACCATTCCAGCCCCAGTATTCATGAGGTCATCGCTCTGTATAAGACAATCAGCAAGAGCCGTCACAGCCCCAGCCCCAGTATTGAAGAGTTCATCACTCTTCATAAGACAATCAGCAAGAGCAATCCCAGCCCGAGTAGCCATGAGGTCATCGCACCGCATAAGACAATCAGCAAGAGCCATCCCAGTCCCAGTATACATGAGGTCATCGCTCTGCACAAGAAATCAGCAAGAGCCATTCCAGTCACATTATTAATTAGGTCATTGCTCTGTATAAGACAATCAGCAAGAGCCATCACAGCCCCAGTATTCATGAGGTCATAGCTCTGCATAAGAAAATCAGCAACATCCATTCCAGCCCCAGTATTCCTGAGATCATTGCTCTGCAATAGACAATCAGCAAGAGCCATCCAGCCCCAACCCGAGTATTGAAGAGGTCATCGCTCTGCTTAAGACAATCAGCAAGAGCCATCCCAGTCCCAGTATTCATGAGGTTATCGCTCTGCACAAACAATCAGCAAGAGCCATCCCAGCCCCAGTAGCCATGAGGTCATCGCTCTACATAAGACAATCTGCAAGAGCCATTCCAGCCCCAGTATTCATGAGGTCATCGCTCTGCATAAGCAATCAGCAAGAGCCATTCCAGCCCCAGTATTCATGAGGTTATCACTCTGCATAGGAAAATCTGCAAGAGCCCGCCCAGCCTGAGCTTTAATAAGGTCATCGCTCTACATCGAAAACCAGCAAGAGCCATCACAGCCCCAGTGTTCATGAGGTCATCGCTCTGCATAAGCAATCAGCAGGAGGCATTCCAGCCCCAGTATTCATGAGGTCATCGCTCTGCATAAGAAAATCAGCCTGAGCATTAATAAGGTCATCGCTCTACATATGAAAATCAGCAAGAGCCATCCCAGCCCCAGTATTCATGAGGTCATCGCTGTGCATAAGCAATCAGCAGGAGGCATTCTAGCCCCAGTATTCATGAGGTCATCGCTCTGCATAGGAAAATCAGCCTGAGCATTAATAAGATCATCGCTCTACATACGAAAACCAGCAAGAGCCATCCCAGCCCCAGTATTCATGAGGTCATCGCTCTGCATAAGCAATCAACAGGAGGCATTCCAACCCCAGTATTCATGAGGTCATCGTTCTGCATAAGAAAATCAGCCTGAGCATTAATAAGGTCATCGCTCTACATATGAAAATCAGCAAGAGCCATCCCAGCCCCAGTATTCATGAGGGGATCACTATGCACTAGACAATCAGCAAGAGCCATTCCAGCCCCAGTATTCATGAGGTCATCGCTCTGCATAAGCAATCAGCAGGAGGTATTCCAGCCCCAGTATTCATGAGGTCATCGCTCTGCATAAGAAAATCAGCCTGAGCATTAATAAGATCATCGCTCTACATATGAAAATCAGCAAGAGCCATCCCAGCCCCAGTTTTCATGAGGTCATCACTCTGCACTAGACAATCAGCAAGAGCCATTCCAGCCCCTGTATTCATGACGTCATCGCTCTGCATAAGACAAACAGCAGGAGCCATTCCAGCCCCAGTATTCATGAGGTGATCGCTCTGCATAAGCAATCAGCAAGAGCCATTCCAGCCCCTATATTCATGAGGTCATCACTCTGCACTAGACAATCAGCAAGAGCCATTCCAGCCCCTGTATTCATGAGGTCATCGCTCTGCATAAGACAAACAGCAGGAGCCATTCTAGCCCCAGTATTCATGAGGTGATCGCTCTGCATAAGCAATCAGCAAGAGCCATTCCAGCCCCTGTATTCATGAGGTCATTGCTCTGCATAAGACAATCCGCAAGAGCCATTCCAGCCCCAGTATTCATGAGGTCATCGCTCTGCCTAAGCAATCAGCAAGAGCCATTCCAGCCCCAGTATTCATGAGGTCATCACTCTGCATAAGAAAATCAGCAAGAGCCCTCCCAGCCTGAGCATTAATAAGGTCATCGCTCTACATACGAATATCAGTAAGAGCCATTTCAGCCCCAGTGTTCATGAGGTCATCGCTCTGCATAAAACATTCAGCAAGGGCCATCCCAGCCACAGTATTCATGAGGTCATCGCTCTTCATAAGACAATCAGCAAGAGCCATTCCAGCCACACTATTCATGAGGTCTTTGCTCTGCATAAGACAATCAGCAAGAGCCATCCCAGCCCCAGTATTCATGAGGTCATCACTCTGCACAAGCAATCAGCAAGAGCCATCCCAGCCCCAGTAGCCATGAGGTCATCGCTCTGCATAAAACAATCCGCAAGAGCCATTCCAGCTCCAGTATTCATGAGGTCATCGCTCTGCATAAGCAATCAGCAAGAGCCATTCCAGCCCCAGTTTCCATGAGGTCATCACTCTGCATAATAAAATCTGCAAGAGCCCGCCCAGCCTGAGCTTTAATAAGGTCATCGCTCTACATACGAAAACCAGCAAGAGCCATCACAGCCCCAGTGTTCATGAGGTCATCGCTCTGCATAAGCAATCAGCAGGAGGCATTCCAGCCCCAGTATTCATGAGGTCATCGCTCTGCATAAGAAAATCAGCCTGAGCATTAATAAGGTCATCGCTCTACATACGAAAATCAGCAAGAGCCACCCAGCCCCAGTATTCATGAGGTCATCGCTGTGCATAAGCAATCAGCAGGAGACATTCTAGCCCCAGTATTCATGAGGTCATCGCTCTGCATAAGAAAATCAGCCTGAGCTTTAATAAGGTCATCGCTCTACATACGAAAATCAGCAAGAGCCATCCCAGCCCCAGTATTCATGAGGTCATCGCTCTGCATAAGCAATCAGCAGGAGGCATTCCAACCCCAGTATTCATGAGGTCATCGTTCTGCATAAGAAAATCATCCTGAGCATTAATAAGGTCATCGCTCTACATATGAAAATCAGCAAGAGCCATCCCAGCCCCAGTATTCATGAGGGGATCACTCTGCACTAGACAATCAGCAAGAGCCATTCCAGCCCCAGTATTCATGAGGTCATCGCTCTGCATAAGAAAATCAGCCTGAGCATTAATAAGGTCATCGCTCTACATATGAAAATCAGCAAGAGCCATCCCAGCCCCAGTATTCATGAGGTCATCACTCTGCACTAGACAATCAGCAAGAGCCATTCCAGCCCCTGTATTCATGACGTCATCGCTCTGCATAAGACAAACAGCAGGAGCCATTCCAGCCCCAGTATTCATGAGGTGATCGCTCTGCATAAGCAATCAGCAAGAGCCATTCCAGCCCCTATATTCATGAGGTCATCACTCTGCGCTAGACAATCAGCAAGAGCCATCCCAGTCCCAGTGTTCATGAGGTCATCGCTCTGCATAAGCAATCAGCAAGAGTCATTCCAGCCCCAGTATTCATGAGGTCCTCTCTCTGCATAAGGCAATCAGCAAGAGCCCTCCAAACCCTAGTATTCATGAGGTCATCACTCTGCACTAGACAATCAGCAAGAGCCATTCCAGCCCCTGTATTCATGAGGTCATCGCTCTGCATAAGACAAACAGCAGGAGCCATTCTAGCCCCAGTATTCATGAGGTGATCGCTGTGCATAAGCAATCAGCAAGAGCCATTCCAGCCCCAGTATTCATGAGGTCATCACTCTGCATAAGAAAATCAGCAAGAGCCCTCCCAGCCTGAGCATTAATAAGGTCATCGCTCTACATACGAATATCAGTAAGAGCCATTTCAGCCCCAGTGTTCATGAGGTCATCGCTCTGCATAAAACATTCAGCAAGGGCCATCCCAGCCCCAGTATTCATGAGGTCATCGCTCTTCATAAGACAATCAGCAAGAGCCATTCCAGCCACACTATTCATGAGGTCTTTGCTCTGCATAAGACAATCAGCAAGAGCCATCCCAGCCCCAGTATTCATGAGGTCATCGCTCTGCACAAGCAATCAGCAAGAGCCATCCCAGCCCCAGTAGCCATGAGGTCATCGCTCTGCATAAGACAATCCGCAAGAGCCATTCCAGCTCCAGTATTCATGAGGTCATCGCTCTACATACGAAAACCAGCAGGAGCCATCACAGCCCCAGTGTTCATGAGGTCATCGCTCTGCATAAGCAATCAGCAGGAGGCATTCCAGCCCCAGTATTCATGAGGTCATCGTTCTGCATAAGAAAATCAGCCTGAGCATTAATGAGGTCATCGCTCTACATACGAAAATCAGCAAGAGCCATCCCAGCCCCAGTATTCATGAGGTCATCGCTGTGCATAAGCAATCAGCAGGAGACATTCTAGCCCCAGTATTCATGAGGTCATCGCTCTGCATAAGAAAATCAGCCTGAGCTTTAATAAGGTCATCGCTCTACATACGAAAATCAGCAAGAGCCATCCCAGCCCCAGTATTCATGAGGTCATCGCTCTGCATAAGCAATCAGCAGGAGGCATTCCAGCCCCAGTATTCATGAGGTCATCGCTCTGCATAAGAGAATCAGTCTGAGCATTAATAAGGTCATCGCTCTACATACGAAAATCAGCAAGAGCCATCCCAGCCCCAGTATCCATGAGGTCATCGCTCTGCATAAGCAATCAGCAGGAGGCATTCCAACCCCAGTATTCATGAGGTCATCGCTCTGCATAAGAAAATCAGCCTGAGCATTAATAAGGTCATCACTCTACATATGAAAATCAGCAAGAGCCATCCCAGCCCCAGTATTCATGAGGGGATCACTCTGTACTAGACAATCAGCAAGAGCCATTCCAGCCCCAGTATTCATGTGGCCATCGCTCTGCATAAGCAATCAGCAGGAGGCATTCCAGCCCCAGTATTCATGAGGTCATCGCTCTGCATAAGAAAATCAACCTGAGCATTAATAAGGTCATCGCTCTACATATGAAAATCAGCAAGAGCCATCCCAGCCCCAGTATTCATGAGGTCATCACTCTGCACTAGACAATCAGCAAGAGCCATTCCAGACCCTGTATTCATGAGGTCATCGCTCTGCATAAGACAAACAGCAGGCGCTATTCCAGCCCCAGTATTCATGAGGTGATCGCTCTGCATAAGCAATCAGCAAAAGCCATTCCAGCCCCAGTGTTCATGAGGTCATCCCTCTGAAATAGACAATCAGCAAGAGCCATTCCAGCCCCAGTATTCATGAGGTCATCGCTCTGCATAAGCAATCAGCAGGAGGCATTCCAGCCCCAGTATTCATGAGGTCATAGCTCTGCATAAGAAAATCAGCCTGAGCATTAATAAGGTCATCACTCTACATACGAAAATCAGGAAGAGCCATCCCAGCCCCAGTATTCATGAGGGGATCACTCTGCACTAGACAATCAGCAAGAGCCATTCCAGCCCCAGTATTCATGAGGTCATCGCTCTGCATAAGCAATCAGCAGGAGGCATTCCAGCCCCAGTATTCATGAGGTCATCGCTCTGCATAAGAAAATCAGCCTGAGCATTAATACGGTCATCGCTCTACATACGAAAATCAGCAAGAGCCATCCCAGCCCCAGAATTCATGAGGTCATCACTCTGCACTAGACAATCAGCAAGAGCCATTCCAGCCCCTGTATTCATGAGGTCATCGCTCTGCATAAGACAAACAGCAGGAGCCATTCCAGCCCCAGTATTCATGAGGTGATCTCTCTGCATAAGCAATCAGCAAGAGCCATTCCAGCCCCTGTATTCATGAGGTCATCACTCTGCACTAGACAATCAGAAAGAGCCATTCCAGCCCCTGTATTCATGTGGTCCTTGCTCGCATTAAGACAAACAGCAGGAGCCATTCCATCCCCAGTATTCATGAGGTGATCGCTCTGCTTAAGCAATCAGCAAGAGCCATTCAAGCCCCCGTATTCATGAGGTCATCGCTCTGCATAAGACAATCCGCAAGAGCCATTCCAGCCCCAGTATTCATGAGGTCATCGCTCTGCATAAGAAATCAGCAAGAGCCATTCCAGCCTCAGTATTCATGAGGTCATCACTCTGCATAAGAAAATCTGCAAGAGTCCGCCCAGCCTGAGCTTTAATAAGGTCATCGCTCTACATACAAAAATCAGCAAGAGCCATCCCAGCCCCAGTATTCATGAGGTCATCGCTCTGCTTAAGCAATCAGCAGGAGGCATTCCAGCCCCAGTGTTCATGAGGTCATCGCTCTGCATAAGAAAATCAGCCTGAGCATTAATAAGGTTATCGCTCTACATACAAAAATCAGCAAGAGCCATCCCAGCCCCAGTATTCATGAGGTCATCACTCTGCATAAGCAATCAGCAGGAGGCATTCCAGCCCCAGTATTCATGAGGTCATCGCTCTGCATAAGAAAATCAGTCTGAGCATTAATAAGGTCATCGCTCTACATACGAAAATCAGCAAGAGCCATCCCAGCCCCAGTATTCATGAGGTCATCGCTCTGCTTAAGCAATCAGCAGGAGGCATTCCAACCCCAGTATTCATGAGGTCATCACTCTGCATAAGAAAATCAGCCTGAGCATTAATAAGGTCATCGCTCTACATATGAAAATCAGCAAGAGCCATCCCAGCCCCAGTATTCATGAGGGGATCACTCTGCACTAGACAATCAGCAAGAGCCATTCCAGCCCCAGTATTCATGAGGTCATTGCTCTGCATAAGCAATCAGCAGGAGGCATTCCAGCCCCAGTATTCATGAGGTCATCGCTCTGCATAAGAAAACCAACCTGAGCATTAATAAGGTCATCGCTCTACATATGAAAATCAGCAAGAGCCATCCCAGCCCCAGTATTCATGTGGTCATCAATCTGCACTAGACAATCAGCAAGAGCCATTCCAGCCCCTGTATTCATGAGGTCATCGCTCTGCATAAGACAAACAGCAGGAGCCATTCCAGCCCCAGTTTTCATGAGGTGATCGCTCTGCATAAGCAATCAGCAAGAGCCATTCCAGCCCCTGTATTCATGAGGTCATCACTCTGCACTAGACAATCAGCAAGAGCTATTCCAGCCCCTGTATTCATGAGGTCATCGCTCGGCATAAGACAAACAGCAGGAGCCATTCCAGCCCCAGTATTCATGAGGTGATCGCTCTGCATAAGCAATCAGCAGGGAGCCATTCCAGCCCCTGTATTCATGAGGTCATCACTCTGCACTAGACAATGAGCAAGAGCCATTCCTGCCACTGTGTTCATGAGGTCATTGCTCTGCATAAGACAATCCGCAAGAGCCATTCCAGCCCCAGTATTCATGAGGTCATCGCTCTGCATAAGCAATCAGCAAGAGCCATTCCAGCTCCAGTATTCATGAGGTCATCACTCTGCATAAGAAAATCAGCAAGAGCCCTCCCAGCCTGAGCATTAATAAGGTCATCGCTCTACTTACGAAAATCAGCAAGAGCCACCCAGCCCTAGTGTTCATGAGGTCATCGCTCTGCTTAAAACATTCAGCAAGGGCCATCCCAGCCCTAGTATTAATGAGGTCATCGCTCTGCATAAGACAATCAGCAAGAGCCATTCCAGATTCAGTATTCATGAGGTCCTTGCTCTGCATAAGACAATCAGCAAGAGCCATCCCTGCCCCAGTATTCATGAGGTCATCGCTCTGCAATAGACAATCAGCAAGAGCCATTCCAGCCCCAGTATTCATGAGATCATTGCTCTGCAAAATACAATCAGCAAGAGCCATTCCAGCCCCAGTATTCATGAGGTCATCGCTCTGCATAAGACAATCAGCAAGAGCCATCCCAGCCCCAGCCCCAGTATTGAAGACGTCATTGCACTGCATAAGACAATCAGCAAGAGCCATCCCAGCCCCAGTAGCCATGAGGTCATCGCTCTGCATAAGACAATCAGCAAGAGCCATCCCAGTCCCAGTGTTCATGAGATCATCACTCTGCATAAGCAATCAGCAAGAGTCATTCCAGCCCCAGTATTCATGAAATCCTCACTCTGCATAAGACAATCAGCAAGAGCCATCCCAGTCCCAGTATTCATGAGGTCATCGCTCTGCACAACCAATCAGCAAGATCCATTCCAGCCCCAGTATTCCTGAGGTCCTCGCTCTGCATAAGAAAATCTGCAAGAGCTATCCCAGTCCCAGTATTCATAAAACAATCAGCAAGAGCCATCACAGTTCCCATTATTCATGAAGTCATTGCTCTGCACAAGCAATCAGCAAGAACCATTCCAGCCCCAGTATTCATGAGGTCATCGCTCTGTATAAGACAATCAGCAAGAGCCGTCACAGCCCCAGCCCCAGTATTGAAGAGTTCATCGCTCTTCATAAGACAATCAGCAAGAGCAATCCCAGCCCGAGTAGCCATGAGGTCATCGCACTGCATAAGACAATCAGCAAGAGCCATCCCAGTCCCAGTATACATGAGGTCATCGCTCTGCACAAGAAGTCAGCAAGAGCCATTCCAGTCACATTATTCATTAGGTCATTGCTCTGTATAAGACAATCAGCAAGAGCCATCACAGCCCCAGTATTCATGAGGTCATAGCTCTGCATAAGAAAATCAGCAACATCCATTCCAGCCCCAGTATTCCTGAGATCATTGCTCTGCAATAGACAATCAGCAAGAGCCATCCCAGCCCCAACCCGAGTATTGAAGAGGTCATTGCTCTGCTTAAGACAATCAGCAAGAGCCATCCCAGTCCCAGTATTCATGAGGTTATCGCTCTGCACAAGCAATCAGCAAGAGCCATCCCAGCCCCAGTAGCCATGAGGTCATCGCTCTACATAAGACAATCTGCAAGAGCCATTCCAGCCCCAGTATTCATGAGGTCATCGCTCTGCATAAGCAATCAGCAAGAGCCATTCCAGCCCCAGTATTCATGAGGTTATCACTCTGCATAGGAAAATCTGCAAGAGCCCGCCCAGCCTGAGCTATAATAAGGTCATCGCTCTACATCGAAAACCAGCAAGAGCCATCACAACCCCAGTGTTCATGAGGTCATCGCTCTGCATAAGCAATCAGCAGGAGGCATTCCAGCACCAGTATTCATGAGGTCATCGCTCTGCATAAGAAAATCAGCCTGAGCATTAATAAGGTCATCGCTCTACATATGAAAATCAGCAAGAGCCATCCCAGCCCCAGTATTCATGAGGTCATCGCTGTGCATAAGCAATCAGCAGGAGGCATTCTAGCCCCAGTATTCATGAGGTCATCGCTCTGCATAGGAAAATCAGCCTGAGCATTAATAAGGTCATCGCTCTACATACGAAAACCAGCAAGAGCCATCCCAGCCCCAGTATTCATGAGGTCATCGCTCTGCATAAGCAATCAACAGGAGGCATTCCAACCCCAGTATTCATGAGGTCATCGTTCTGCATAAGAAAATCAGCCTGAGCATTAATAAGGTCATCGCTCTACATATGAAAATCAGCAAGAGCCATCCCAGCCCCAGTATTCATGAGGGGATCACTATGCACTAGACAATCAGCAAGAGCCATTCCAGCCCCACTATTCATGAGGTCATCGCTCTGCATAAGCAATCAGCAGGAGGTATTCCAGCCCCAGTATTCATGAGGTCATCGCTCTGCATAAGAAAATCAGCCTGAGCATTAATAAGGTCATCGCTCTACATATGAAAATCAGCAAGAGCCATCCCAGCCCCAGTTTTCATGAGGTCATCACTCTGCACTAGACAATCAGCAAGAGCCATTCCAGCCCCTGTATTCATGACGTCATCGCTCTGCATAAGACAAACAGCAGGAGCCATTCCAGCCCCAGTATTCATGAGGTGATCGCTCTGCATAAGCAATCAGCAAGAGCCATTCCAGCCCCTATATTCATGAGGTCATCACTCTGCACTAGACAATCAGCAAGAGCCATTCCAGCCCCTGTATTCATGAGGTCATCGCTCTGCATAAGAAAATCAGCCTGAGCATTAATAAGGTTATCGCTCTACATACAAAAATCAGCAAGAGCCATCCCAGCCCCAGTATTCATGAGGTCATCACTCTGCATAAGCAATCAGCAGGAGGCATTCCAGCGCCAGTATTCATGAGGTCATCGCTCTGCATAAGAAAATCAGTCTGAGCATTAATAAGGTCATCGCTCTACATACGAAAATCAGCAAGAGCCATCCCAGCCCCAGTATTCATGAGGTCATCGCTCTGCTTAAGCAATCAGCAGGAGGCATTCCAACCCCAGTATTCATGAGGTCATCGCTCTGCATAAGAAAATCAGCCTGAGCATTAATAAGGTCATCGCTCTACATATGAAAATCAGCAAGAGCCATCCCAGCCCCAGTATTCATGAGGGGATCACTCTGCACTAGACAATCAGCAAGAGCCATTCCAGCCCCAGTATTCATGAGGTCATCGCTCTGCATAAGCAATCAGCAGGAGGCATTCCAGCCCCAGTATTCATGAGGTCATCGCTCTGCATAAGAAAACCAACCTGAGCATTAATAAGGTCATCGCTCTACATATGAAAATCAGCAAGAGCCATCCCAGCCCCAGTATTCATGAGGTCATCACTCTGCACTAGACAATCAGCAAGAGCCATTCCAGCCCCTGTATTCATGAGGTCATCGCTCTGCATAAGACAACCAGCAGGAGCCATTCCAGCCCCAGTTTTCATGAGGTGATCGCTCTGCATAAGCAATCAGCAAGAGCCATTCCAGCCCCTGTATTCATGAGGTCATCACTCTGCACTAGACAATCAGCAAGAGCTATTCCTGCCCCTGTATTCATGAGGTCATCGCTCGGCATAAGACAAACAGCAGGAGCCATTCCAGCCCCAGTATTCATGAGGTGATCGCTCTGCATAAGCAATCAGCAGGGAGCCATTCCAGCCCCTGTAATCATGAGGTCATCACTCTGCACTAGACAATGAGCAAGAGCCATTCCTGCCACTGTGTTCATGAGGTCATTGTTCTGCATAAGACAATCCGCAAGAGCCATTCCAGCCCCAGTATTCATCAGGTCATCGCTCTGCATAAGCAATCAGCAAGAGCCATTCCAGCTCCAGTATTCATGAGGTCATCACTCTGCATAAGAAAATCAGCAACAGCCCTCCCAGCCTGAGCATTAATAAGGTCATCGCTCTACTTACGAAAATCAGCAAGAGCCACCCAGCCCTAGTGTTCATGAGGTCATCGCTCTGCTTAAAACATTCAGCAAGGGCCATCCCAGCCCTAGTATTAATGAGGTCATCGCTCTGCATAAGACAATCAGCAAGAGCCATTCCAGATTCAGTATTCATGAGGTCCTTGCTCTGCATAAGACAATCAGCAAGAGCCATCCCTGCCCCAGTATTCATGAGGTCATCGCTCTGCAATAGACAATAAGCAAGAGCCATTCCAGTCACATTATTCATGAGGTCATTGCTCTGTATACGACAATCAGCTAGAACCGTCGCAGCCCCAGTATTCATGAGGTCATAACTCTGCATAAGACAATCAGCAAGAGCCATTCCAGCCCCAGTATTCATGAGATCATTGCTCTGCAAAATACAATCAGCAAGAGCCATTCCAGCCCCAGTATTCATGAGGTCATCGCTCTGCATAAGACAATCAGCAAGAGCCATCCCAGCCCCAGCCCCAGTATTGAAGACGTCATTGCACTGCATAAGACAATCAGCAAGAGCCATCCCAGCCCCAGTAGCCATGAGGTCATCGCTCTGCATAAGACAATCAGCAAGAGCCATCCCAGTCCCAGTGTTCATGAGATCATCACTCTGCATAAGCAATCAGCAAGAGTCATTCCAGCCCCAGTATTCATGAAGTCCTCACTCTGCATAAGACAATCAGCAAGAGCCATCCCAGTCCCAGTATTCATGAGGTCATCGCTCTGCACAACCAATCAGCAAGATTCATTCCAGCCCCAGTATTCCTGAGGTCCTCGCTCTGCATAAGAAAATCTGCAAGAGCTATCCCAGTCCCAGTATTCATAAAACAATCAGCAAGAGCCATCACAGTTCCCATTATTCATGAAGTCATTGCTCTGCACAAGCAATCAGCAAGAACCATTCCAGCCCCAGTATTCATGAGGTCATCGCTCTGTATAAGACAATCAGCAAGAGCCGTCACAGCCCCAGCCCCAGTATTGAAGAGTTCATCACTCTTCATAAGACAATCAGCAAGAGCAATCCCAGCCCGAGTAGCCATGAGGTCATCGCACCGCATAAGACAATCAGCAAGAGCCATCCCAGTCCCAGTATACATGAGGTCATCGCTCTGCACAAGAAATCAGCAAGAGCCATTCCAGTCACATTATTCATTAGGTCATTGCTCTGTATAAGACAATCAGCAAGAGCCATCACAGCCCCAGTATTCATGAGGTCATAGCTCTGCATAAGAAAATCAGCAACATCCATTCCAGCCCCAGTATTCCTGAGATCATTGCTCTGCAATAGACAATCAGCAAGAGCCATCCCAGCCCCAACCCGAGTATTGAAGAGGTCATCGCTCTGCTTAAGACAATCAGCAAGAGCCATCCCAGTCCCAGTATTCATGAGGTTATCGCTCTGCACAAGCAATCAGCAAGAGCCATCCCAGCCCCAGTAGCCATGAGGTCATCGCTCTACATAAGACAATCTGCAAGAGCCATTCCAGCCCCAGTATTCATGAGGTCATCGCTCTGCATAAGCAATCAGCAAGAGCCATTCCAGCCCCAGTATTCATGAGGTTATCACTCTGCATAGGAAAATCTGCAAGAGCCCGCCCAGCCTGAGCTTTAATAAGGTCATCGCTCTACATCGAAAACCAGCAAGAGCCATCACAGCCCCAGTGTTCATGAGGTCATCGCTCTGCATAAGCAATCAGCAGGAGGCATTCCAGCCCCAGTATTCATGAGGTCATCGCTCTGCATAAGAAAATCAGCCTGAGCATTAATAAGGTCATCGCTCTACATATGAAAATCAGCAAGAGCCATCCCAGCCCCAGTATTCATAAGGTCATCGCTGTGCATAAGCAATCAGCAGGAGGCATTCTAGCCCCAGTATTCATGAGGTCATCGCTCTGCATAGGAAAATCAGCCTGAGCATTAATAAGATCATCGCTCTACATACGAAAACCAGCAAGAGCCATCCCAGCCCCAGTATTCATGAGGTCATCGCTCTGCATAAGCAATCAACAGGAGGCATTCCAACCCCAGTATTCATGAGGTCATCGTTCTGCATAAGAAAATCAGCCTGAGCATTAATAAGGTCATCGCTCTACATATGAAAATCAGCAAGAGCCATCCCAGCCCCAGTATTCATGAGGGGATCACTATGCACTAGACAATCAGCAAGAGCCATTCCAGCCCCAGTATTCATGAGGTCATCGCTCTGCATAAGCAATCAGCAGGAGGTATTCCAGCCCCAGTATTCATGAGGTCATCGCTCTGCATAAGAAAATCAGCCTGAGCATTAATAAGGTCATCGCTCTACATATGAAAATCAGCAAGAGCCATCCCAGCCCCAGTTTTCATGAGGTCATCACTCTGCACTAGACAATCAGCAAGAGCCATTCCAGCCCCTGTATTCATGACGTCATCGCTCTGCATAAGACAAACAGCAGGAGCCATTCCAGCCCCAGTATTCATGAGGTGATCGCTCTGCATAAGCAATCAGCAAGAGCCATTCCAGCCCCTATATTCATGAGGTCATCACTCTGCACTAGACAATCAGCAAGAGCCATTCCAGCCCCTGTATTCATGAGGTCATCGCTCTGCATAAGACAAACAGCAGGAGCCATTCTAGCCCCAGTATTCATGAGGTGATCGCTCTGCATAAGCAATCAGCAAGAGCCATTCCAGCCCCTGTATTCATGAGGTCATTGCTCTGCATAAGACAATCCGCAAGAGCCATTCCAGCCCCAGTATTCATGAGGTCATCGCTCTGCCTAAGCAATCAGCAAGAGCCATTCCAGCCCCAGTATTCATGAGGTCATCACTCTGCATAAGAAAATCAGCAAGAGCCCTCCCAGCCTGAGCATTAATAAGGTCATCGCTCTACATACGAATATCAGTAAGAGCCATTTCAGCCCCAGTGTTCATGAGGTCATCGCTCTGCATAAAACATTCAGCAAGGGCCATCCCAGCCACAGTATTCATGAGGTCATCGCTCTTCATAAGACAATCAGCAAGAGCCATTCCAGCCACACTATTCATGAGGTCTTTGCTCTGCATAAGACAATCAGCAAGAGCCATCCCAGCCCCAGTATTCATGAGGTCATCGCTCTGCACAAGCAATCAGCAAGAGCCATCCCAGCCCCAGTAGCCATGAGGTCATCGCTCTGCATAAAACAATCCGCAAGAGCCATTCCAGCCCCAGTTTCCATGAGGTCATCACTCTGCATAATAAAATCTGCAAGAGCCCGCCCAGCCTGAGCTTTAATAAGGTCATCGCTCTACATACGAAAACCAGCAAGAGCCATCACAGCCCCAGTGTTCATGAGGTCATCGCTCTGCATAAGCAATCAGCAGGAGGCATTCCAGCCCCAGTATTCATGAGGTCATCGCTCTGCATAAGAAAATCAGCCTGAGCATTAATAAGGTCATCGCTCTACATACGAAAATCAGCAAGAGCCACCCAGCCCCAGTATTCATGAGGTCATCGCTGTGCATAAGCAATCAGCAGGAGACATTCTAGCCCCAGTATTCATGAGGTCATCGCTCTGCATAAGAAAATCAGCCTGAGCTTTAATAAGGTCATCGCTCTACATACGAAAATCAGCAAGAGCCATCCCAGCCCCAGTATTCATGAGGTCATCGCTCTGCATAAGCAATCAGCAGGAGGCATTCCAACCCCAGTATTCATGAGGTCATCGTTCTGCATAAGAAAATCAGCCTGAGCATTAATAAGGTCATCGCTCTACATATGAAAATCAGCAAGAGCCATCCCAGCCCCAGTATTCATGAGGGGATCACTCTGCACTAGACAATCAGCAAGAGCCATTCCAGCCCCAGTATTCATGAGGTCATCGCTCTGCATAAGAAAATCAGCCTGAGCATTAATAAGGTCATCGCTCTACATATGAAAATCAGCAAGAGCCATCCCAGCCCCAGTATTCATGAGGTCATCACTCTGCACTAGACAATCAGCAAGAGCCATTCCAGCCCCTGTATTCATGACGTCATCGCTCTGCATAAGACAAACAGCAGGAGCCATTCCAGCCCCAGTATTCATGAGGTGATCGCTCTGCATAAGCAATCAGCAAGAGCCATTCCAGCCCCTATATTCATGAGGTCATCACTCTGCGCTAGACAATCAGCAAGAGCCATTCCAGACCCTGTATTCATGAGGTCATCCCTCTGCATAAGACAAACAGCAGGAGCCATTCCAGCCCCAGTATTCATGAGGTGATCGCTCTGCATAAGCAATCAGCAAGAGCCATTCCAGCCCCTGTATTCACGAGGTCATCGCTCTGCACTAGACAATGAGCAAGAGCCATTCTAGCCCCTGTATTCATGAGGTCATTGCTCTGCATAAGACAATCCGCAAGAGCCATTCCAGCCCCAGTATTCATGAGGTCATCGCTCTGCATAAGCAATCAGCAAGAGCCATTCCAGCCCCAGTATTCATGAGGTCATCACTCTGCATAAGAAAATCAGCAAGAGCCCTCCCAGCCTGAGCATTAATAAGGTCATCGCTCTACATACGAATATCAGCAAGAGCCATCCCAGCCCCAGTGTTCATGAGGTCATCGCTCTGCATAAGACAATCAGCAAGAGCCATCCCAGCCCCAGTATTCATGAGGTCATCGCTCTGCAATAGACAATCAGCAAGAGCCATTTCAGTCACATTATTCATGAGGTCATTGCTCTGTATTAGACAATCAGCAAGAGCCGTCGCAGCCCCAGTATTCATGAGGTCATAGCTCTGCATAAGACAATCAGCAAGAGCCATTCCAGCCCCAGTATTCATGATATCATTGCTCTGCAATATACAATCAGCAAGAGCCATTCCAGCCCCAGTATTCATGAGGTCATCGCTCTGCATAAGACAATCAGCAAGAGCCATCCCAGCCCCAGTATTGAAGAGGTCATCGCTCTGCATAAGACAATCAGCAAGAGCCATCCCAGCCCCAGTAGTGATGATGTCATCGCTCTGCATAACACAATCAGCAAGAGCCATCCCAGTCCCAGTATTCATGAGGTCATCGCTCTGCATAAGACAATCAGCAAGAGCCATCCCAGCCCCAGTATTCATGAGGTCATCGCTCTGCAATAGATAATCAGCAAGAGCCATTCCAGTCACATTATTCATTCGGTCATTGCTCTGTATAAGACAATCAGCAAGAGCCGTCACAGCCCCAGTATTCATGAGATCACTGCCCTGCAATATACAATCAGCAAGAGCCATTCCAGCCCCAGTATTCATGAGGTCATCGCTCTGCATAAGACAATCAGCAAGAGCCATCCCAGCCCCAGCTCCAGCCCCAGCCCCAGTATTGAAGACATCATCGCACTGCATAAGACAATCAGCAAGAGCCATCCCAGCCCCAGTAGCCATGAGGTCATCGCTCTGCATAAGACAATCAGCAAGAGCCATCCCAGTCCCAGTGTTCATGAGGTCATCGCTCTGCATAAGCAATCAGCAAGAGTCATTCCAGCCCCAGTATTCATGAGGTCCTCACTCTGCATAAGACAATCAGCAAGAGCCATCCCAGTCCCAGTATTCATGAGGTCATCGCTCTGCATAAGACAATCAGCAAGAGCCATCCCAGCCCCAGCTCCAGCCCCAGCCCCAGTATTGAAGACGTCATTGCACTGCATAAGACAATCAGCAAGAGCCATCCCAGCCCCAGTAGCCATGAGGTCATCGCTCTGCATAAGACAATCAGCAAGAGCCATCCCAGTCCCAGTGTTCATGAGGTCATCGCTCTGCATAAGCAATCAGCAAGAGTCATTCCAGCCCCAGTATTCATGAGGTCCTCTCTCTGCATAAGGCAATCAGCAAGAGCCCTCCAAACCCTAGTATTCATGAGGTCATCACTCTGCACTAGACAATCAGCAAGAGCCATTCCAGCCCCTGTATTCATGAGGTCATCGCTCTGCATAAGACAAACAGCAGGAGCCATTCTAGCCCCAGTATTCATGAGGTGATCGCTCTGCATAAGCAATCAGCAAGAGCCATTCCAGCCCCAGTATTCATGAGGTCATCACTCTGCATAAGAAAATCAGCAAGAGCCCTCCCAGCCTGAGCATTAATAAGGTCATCGCTCTACATACGAATATCAGTAAGAGCCATTTCAGCCCCAGTGTTCATGAGGTCATCGCTCTGCATAAAACATTCAGCAAGGGCCATCCCAGCCCCAGTATTCATGAGGTCATCGCTCTTCATAAGAGAATCAGCAAGAGCCATTCCAGCCACACTATTCATGAGGTCTTTGCTCTGCATAAGACAATCAGCAAGAGCCATCCCAGCCCCAGTATTCATGAGGTCATCGCTCTGCACAAGCAATCAGCAAGAGCCATCCCAGCCCCAGTAGCCATGAGGTCATCGCTCTGCATAAGACAATCCGCAAGAGCCATTCCAGCTCCAGTATTCATGAGGTCATCGCTCTACATACGAAAACCAGCAGGAGCCATCACAGCCCCAGTGTTCATGAGGTCATCGCTCTGCATAAGCAATCAGCAGGAGGCATTCCAGCCCCAGTATTCATGAGGTCATCGTTCTGCATAAGAAAATCAGCCTGAGCATTAATAAGGTCATCGCTCTACATACGAAAATCAGCAAGAGCCATCCCAGCCCCAGTATTCATGAGGTCATCGCTGTGCATAAGCAATCAGCAGGAGACATTCTAGCCCCAGTATTCATGAGGTCATCGCTCTGCATAAGAAAATCAGCCTGAGCTTTAATAAGGTCATCGCTCTACATACGAAAATCAGCAAGAGCCATCCCAGCCCCAGTATTCATGAGGTCATCGCTCTGCATAAGCAATCAGCAGGAGGCATTCCAACCCCAGTATTCATGAGGTCATCGTTCTGCATAAGAAAATCAGCCTGAGCTTTAATAAGGTCATCGCTCTACATACGAAAATCAGCAAGAGCCATCCCAGCCCCAGTATTCATGAGGTCATCCCTCTACATATGAAAATCAGCAAGAGCCATCCCAGCCCCAGTATTCATGAGGGGATCACTCTGCACTAGACAATCAGCAAGAGCCATTCCAGCCCCAGTATTCATGAGGTCATCGCTCTGCATAAGAAAATCAGCCTGAGCATTAATAAGGTCATCGCTCTACATATGAAAATCAGCAAGAGCCATCCCAGCCCCAGTATTCATGAGGGGATCACTCTGCACTAGACAATCAGCAAGAGCCATTCCAGCACCAGTATTCATGAGGTCATCGCTCTGCATAAGCAATCAGCAGGAGGCATTCCAGCCCCAGTATTCATGAGGTGATCGCTCTGCATAGGAAAATCAGCCTGAGCATTAATAAGGTCATCGCTCTACATACGAAAATCAGCAAGAGCCATCCCAGCCCCAGAATTCATGAGGTCATCACTCTGCACTAGACAATCAGCAAGAGCCATTCCAGCCCCTGTATTCATGAGGTCATCGCTCTGCATAAGACAAACAGCAGGAGCCATTCCAGCCCCAGTATTCATGAGGTGATCTCTCTGCATAAGCAATCAGCAAGAGCCATTCCAGCCCCTGTATTCATGAGGTCATCACTCTGCACTAGACAATCAGAAAGAGCCATTCTAGCCCCAGTATTCATGAGGTGATCGCTCTGCTTAAGCAATCAGCAAGAGCCATTCCAGCCCCAGTATTCATGAGGTCATCGCTCTGCACTAGACAATGAGCAAGAGCCATTCCAGCCCCTGTATTCATGAGGTCATTGCTCTGCATAAGACAATCCGCAAGAGCCATTCCAGCCCCAGTATTCATGAGGTCATCGCTCTGCATAAGCAATCAGCAAGAGCCATTCCAGCCCCAGTATTCATGAGGTCATCGCTCTACATACAAAAATCAGCAAGAGCCATCCCAGCCCCAGTATTCATGAGGTCATCGCTCTGCATAAGCAATCAGCAGGAGGCATTCCAGCCCCAGTATTCATGAGGTCATCGCTCTGCATAAGAAAATCAGCTTGAGCATTAATAAGGTCATCGCTCTACATACAAAAATCATCAAGAGCCATCCCTGCCCCAGTATTCATGAGGTCATCACTCTGCATAAGCAATCAGCAGGAGGCATTCCAGCCCCAGTATTCATGAGGTCATCGCTCTGCATTAGAAAATCAGTCTGAGCATTAATAAGGTCATCGCTCTACATACGAAAATCAGCAAGAGCCATCCCAGCCCCAGTATTTATGAGGTCATCGCTCTGCATAAGCAATCAGCAGGAGGCATTCCAAACCCAGTATTCATGAGGTCATCGCTCTGCATAAGAAAATCAGCCTGAGCATTAATAAGGTCATCACTCTACATATGAAAATCAGCAAGAGCCATCCCAGCCCCAGTATTCATGAGGGGATCACTCTGCACTAGACAATCAGCAAGAGCTATTCCAGCCCCAGTATTCATGAGGTCATCGCTCTGCATAAGCAATCAGCAGGAGGCATTCCAGCCCCAGTATTCATGAGGTCATCGCTCTGCATAAGAAAATCAACCTGAGCATTAATAAGGTCATCGCTCTACATATGAAAATCAGCAAGAGCCATCCCAGCCCCAGTATTCATGAGGTCATCACTCTGCACTAGACAATCAGCAAGAGCCATTCCAGACCCTGTATTCATGAGGTCATCGCTCTGCATAAGACAAACAGCAGGAGCCATTCCAGCCCCAGTATTCATGAGGTGATCGCTCTGCATAAGCAATCAGCAAAAGCCATTCCAGCCCCAGTGTTCATGAGGTCATCCCTCTGAAATAGACAATCAGCAAGAGCCATTCCAGCCCCAGTATTCATGAGGTCATCGCTCTGCATAAGCAATCAGCAGGAGGCATTCCAGCCTCAGTATTCATGAGGTCATAGCTCTGCATAAGAAAATCAGCCTGAGCATTAATAAGGTCATCACTCTACATACAAAAATCAGGAAGA
This sequence comes from Ambystoma mexicanum, assembly GCF_040938575.1. Lineage (NCBI taxonomy): Eukaryota > Metazoa > Chordata > Amphibia > Caudata > Ambystomatidae > Ambystoma > Ambystoma mexicanum. The sequence continues at coordinate 125,697,701 of NC_090934.1, forward strand.
GCCATCCCAGCCCCAGTATTCATGAGGGGATCACTCTGCACTAGACAATCAGCAAGAGCCATTCCAGCCCCAGTATTCATGAGGTCATCGCTCTGCATAAGCAATCAGCAGGAGGCATTCCAGCCCCAGTATTCATGAGGTCATCGCTCTGCATAAGAAAATCAGCCTGAGCATTAATAAGGTCATCGCTCTACATACGAAAATCAGCAAGAGCCATCCCAGCCCCAGAATTCATGAGGTCATCACTCTGCACTAGACAATCAGCAAGAGCCATCCCAGCCCCTGTATTCATGAGGTCATCGCTCTGCATAAGACAAACAGCAGGAGCCATTCCAGCCCCAGTATTCATGAGGTGATCTCTCTGCATAAGCAATCAGCAAGAGCCATTCCAGCCCCAGTATTCATGAGGTCATAGCACTGCATAAGAAAATCAGCCTGAGCATTAATAAGGTCATCACTCTACATACAAAAATCAGGAAGAGCCATCCCAGCCCCAGTATTCATGAGGGGATCACTCTGCACTAGACAATCAGCAAGAGCCATTCCAGCCCCAGTATTCATGAGGTCATCACTCTGCACTAGACAATCAGCAAGAGCCATTCCAGCCCCTGTATTCATGAGGTCATCGCTCTGCATAAGACAAACAGCAGGAGCCATTCCAGCCCCAGTATTCATGAGGTCATCGCTCTGCATAAGCAATCAGCAGGAGGCATTCCAGCCCCAGTATTCATGAGGTCATAGCTCTGCATAAGAAAATCAGCCTGAGCATTAATAAGGTCATCACTCTACATACAAAAATCAGGAAGAGCCATCCCAGCCCCAGTATTCATGAGGGGATCACTCTGCACTAGACAATCAGCAAGAGCCATTCCAGCCCCAGTATTCATGAGGTCATCGCTCTGCATAAGCAATCAGCAGGAGGCATTCCAGCCCCAGTATTCATGAGGTCATCGCTCTGCATAAGAAAATCAGCATGAGCATTAATAAGGTCATCGCTCTACATACGAAAGTCAGCAAGAGCCATCCCAGCCCCAGAATTCATGAGGTCATCACTCTGCACTAGACAATCAGCAAGAGCCATTCCAGCCCCTGTATTCATGAGGTCATCGCTCTGCATAAGACAAACAGCAGGAGCCATTCCAGCCCCAGTATTCATGAGGTGATCTCTCTGCATAAGCAATCAGCAAGAGCCATTCCAGCCCCTGTATTCATGAGGTCATCACTCTGCACTAGACAATCAGAAAGAGCCATTCCAGCCCCTGTATTCATGTGGTCATTGCTCTGCATAAGACAAACAGCAGGAGCCATTCCAGCCCCAGTATTCATGAGGTGATCACTCTGCTTAAGCAATCAGCAAGAGCCATTCAAGCCCCAGTATTCATGAGGTCATCGCTCTGCATAAGACAATCCGCAAGAGCCATTCCAGCTCCAGTATTCATGAGGTCATCGCTCTGCATAAGAAATCAGCAAGAGCCATTCCAGCCCCAGTATTCATGAGGTCATCACTCTGCATAAGAAAATCTGCAAGAGTCCGCCCAGCCTGAGCTTTAATAAGGTCATCGCTCTACATACAAAAATCAGCAAGAGCCATCCCAGCCCCAGTATTCATGAGGTCATCGCTCTGCATAAGCAATCAGCAGGAGGCATTCCAGCCCCAGTATTCATGAGGTCATCGCTCTGCATAAGAAAATCAGCCTGAGCATTAATAAGGTTATCGCTCTACATACAAAAATCAGCAAGAGCCATCCCAGCCCCAGTATTCATGAGGTCATCACTCTGCATAAGCAATCAGCAGGAGGCATTCCAGCCCCAGTATTCATGAGGTCATCGCTCTGCATAAGAAAATCAGTCTGAGCATTAATAAGGTCATTGCTCTACATACGAAAATCAGCAAGAGCCATCCCAGCCCCAGTATTCATGAGGTCATCGCTCTGCTTAAGCAATCAGCAGGAGGCATTCCAACCCCAGTATTCATGAGGTCATCGCTCTGCATAAGAAAATCAGCCTGAGCATTAATAAGGTCATCGCTCTACATATGAAAATCAGCAAGAGCCATCCCAGCCCCAGTATTCATGAGGGGATCACTCTGCACTAGACAATCAGCAAGAGCCATTCCAGCCCCAGTATTCATGAGGTCATCGCTCTGCATAAGCAATCAGCAGGAGGCATTCCAGCCCCAGTATTCATGAGGTCATCGCTCTGCATAAGAAAACCAACCTGAGCATTAATAAGGTCATCGCTCTACATATGAAAATCAGCAAGAGCCATCCCAGCCCCAGTATTCATGAGGTCATCACTCTGCACTAGACAATCTGTGGAAATCGACATAATACTGTGACCCCAATTGCATTGTTTGGATGTATGTTGGCCTACGCCAAGCTGTCTAAAAGAACATCGTGTACGTAGGTTCCGCGGCAAGGTCTTGACCTTAATGTATTGTGTAAACCGCCATTTTGGATTTAGCCGCCATTTTAGGTACTCTTGCAGTGTGGAAGTCACCCTGAATCACAAAATGGAGGCCGAATGACATTTCGAGTAAGACTCCGGCCGTGGTGACCTCCGCACACGTGAATAAATGATATGTCCGCAGGCCACTTGTTAGGGTCACGAACTAGGACCTTGTCCTCTGTTTAACCTGTATGTAAATATGTAACTGTATCAGCGGAACTGATCAAAAGTATGTAAATTGTGTGTTCGATCTGGCTACGAACCCTAGCCACGGTTCCGAGAATGGTTAACTTGTGAGAGGGCTGGCCAATGCAGGACAAAACGTATAAAAACCCACGTATCCCGATGATCGCTCTCTCCCACTTTCAGTGCGAACCTTACGTTGAAGGTTCGCGTATTAGTCAGAGGGCTGAATAGCTATCCGTATGTCAATTGACTTTGGTAACTTTGTAACTTTGAAATAAAGCGCTTTGTATGTCCTTTGTAACCTGTGTTGGTGTGTTTCCTTTTGGGCTTCCTGGCCTCATATCAATTTCTTTGTTTCCACAGTTGGCGCCCGAATAGGGACCCTCAAGATTGATGCCGGATCTTTGAAGGTTCACGCAGACTATCGAATCGGGATCGGACGGTGTGATTCTGCGGGCCCGACCGATCGAGACGCGATACCTCGGCAGCGCTGCACGATCCGATCCTTGGGCGATAGTCGTGCGGTCTGACACGGCATCTTGACGAGGGTCCAATTCCGAGGCGGGCAGATTTGCCGAAACCACCGAACGCAGGTAAAATTTGTTAGTTGAAGTCCTTTGTAAACCGTACGGTCCTCCTTAGGTTTGGTCAGGTGCAGTCGTGACCCGGCTCTTAATTTAACCCTGACTTTTTGAATTTGGCGTATTGTATCTGCAGACACAATTATTGGACCAGGTAACACCAATTTTTTGAGAAATGCCTGGGAAATTGTCTAGCTGTTTCAGGGCTCTGTTCCGCAGCGATCGACAATCTTTGGAATTTAGCCGTCCGGCACCACAGGAGGGGTCGCCGGCGTGTACTATGTACTGTAAGTATGGCATTGGCAGTATTGTATTTAATGACATTTGGCACAGACAGACCAGAAATGCCTCCGAATTTCAGTGGCCAATCAATGGTAGTTTTGAGATCCCCCGTATTGAATACCTAGAATCGATCTTGCTTAAGAAAAAGGCTAGGCCAGCAGCCTTTGATGTGTTACAAAATTGGAAAAAAGAAGCATTGCAGCAGCTTAAAAGTAGGGATAAAAATGCACATCGTCATAAAACGAATGCCGAAAAGGCATTGTTGTATGACAAGGAGAAACGATTAGAAGAAGCTCAGAAAATGGATAGAGCTTTCTCGCTCGGGGTCCAGAAAATTTACCCCTCTAAAGATTTCCATGTTTCCGAAGAGTTTATCGAGAAAATATTGAATGAACGAAGGCCTGACTCTTCAGCGCCACCTCCGTATGCTCCTGTCTTGGGCACTTTGCCTGTTCCTGCTATTGTTCCCGTTGCTATTCCTGCTCCCCCTGCGCAGCCTACTGTTCCTAGTTCTTTGGTTGTCGCTCCTCCGTCTATTGCATTGCCCCTTTCCCCTGCACCTGCACCCTTGTTAAGCTCACCTACACTTTTGTCTCCGAGTAGCCCCGTATTTATCAAAACAGATCTTGGTGCAGGGTCGAAAATCGTGACTCGTAGTACTGTTCCTGCGGGCAGGAAACAGGAATTATTTGCTTGGGCTAAGCATTGCATGGAGAAAGGTGATCAAACCGATGTATTATCAACATTATCTAATTTGCACGATTTTCCCGAGAAAAATGTTTTTATTGAAGGATTGGGGATTCACTTATGTGTAATGTGGGGTAGATTGCAAACTTCGGATCTCCCACAAGGGGTGAGAGATCTGAATGCTTTGGCACTCTCGAGGGATACAGAGCAGAAAGTATATGGACATGTTGATAGGTTGTTTGAGTTTAGAAGAGATTTTGAAAGGTTATAAAACGAGGATGATGAGGACGATAGGATATATGTACAGAAACGGTTCCTTTCGTGCCAAAGATCAGCACCTGAGGAAGTACGAATTTGTACCAAAGACGCGATTCGATGGATCTCAGATTCATCGATACCGCCAGATGAGGTGTATGACACATATAGTCAATACACGGTAGAGATGCAAAGAAAGGTAATTCAAGTGATGGTACAGCACTTACAAGAGGAATGCATAAGGAAAAAGGTTGGTTGCCCTATAGAGTTATTGGGTATTTGTAAAAGAGCTTTTTCGCCCGACACTCCTACAGCTGCCTTAGCGCTCGATTTGGCTTTATTGCTCAGTAAGCGGTCGGAGGTCCCTATATCTCAGTTGCCTATGAGAGAGGTTCCTCCGACCCTCGTCCCAAAAGTAGAAATCCCTGCCGACGCGGCGGCTGGTACTCCTGCGGTGGATATCCCTGCACATTACGTATCGCAGTTTGTTCACGTCCCGTTCTCTCGACAGGAAGTGAACACGATTAGACAATCAGTTCCTGATATTAGGAAAAACCCGACAGGGTTTTATACAGAAATAGAGTCCGTATTACAGTCTTCTGTGTTCACCTTAAGTGACATTGACTTATTGTTTCCTGTGCTTTTACCAGTAGATGTATGGAAACAGGTACGGACAGTAGATGATGTGCCGGGGTTAGGGGATACATGGGTAAACCTGATTAGAATAGATGGGGAACGACCGGCTGGTGAGAAACCACCACAGGTAATACTTACCTTGCCCGATAGAATTGATGCTAAATTAAAAACTATAATTCCAGAAAAAAGGATTATTTGGGACAAGCTTACGGCCTGCATCCAAGGGAAAACTGAAGGTACTACTGAATTCTTCAATAGATTCGAACAGGTGTTTTCTGACTTCAGTGGACAGGATTTAGGTACAGAATCGGGGAAGAGGTTGTTCGTGGACAAATTTGTACGTGGACTGTTGCCCGACATCCAGTCACAAATTATGTCCTCAGAGAGCGCTTGGCAGGCAAAATCTCAGTCAGAGGTTTTACATATGGCTCAATATTATGAGAATCGGGTTAATAATGAAAAAGAGAAAGTCGAAAAGAGAAGGGGTGACTTAAAGACTAAGGTATTGTTGCAGCAAATTGTTAGGAACCCCAGAGGAGGTACGACACAGACTAGAGGTCAGTACATTCCCAGAGGAAATACTCCTCCAAATTCTATAAATATAAATCAGTGTGCTTATTGCCGCCAGGAAGGTCACTGGCGAGCACAGTGCCCCGCCCTTCGTCAGAGGTGAGGTGGCGCATTTGGAGGTATGGGTAGGCGACCAAGGGGCCGCCCCGGAGCAGGGGGCCCTGATAGGGGTCAGCTTCTACAAGATCCCCAGCAACCTTTTTCACGGGAAAATCAGACTCAGAGCATGGACTCGAGAAATATATTCGATCACCCTTCTGCTGCCTATCTTTCCGAGGAACTTCCTTTCGACGAAGTTCTGTCTTATTAGGATTGCCCGAAGCAGCGTTTGGAACCTTTACCTATTCCCGTTATTCAAAAGGGCCCCTACGTTGAATTACTGGTAGGAAATAGGAAACATCAGTTCTTGATCGACACTGGAGCACAAAAGTGCTCCATCGACCATTCTAGGGTTCCAAA